>NC_083339.1:92134229-93608224 GCF_019175385.1 Lycium barbarum
CATCCGGAAACCCATTCACTACCGGAACAGATTGAAGAGTTGGTGGCTTTGCTTCTGTATCATGAACCCGAACTAAATGATATATACATCCTTTAGCAATCATCTTCTTTGCCTTGAGAAAGGAAATAAACCTACCTCTCGGAGACCCTATATTACCTTTCCATTCTAGAACCGGTTCTCCTGAAAACTGGAAACGAACCATTTTTGTTCTGCAATCGACATTAGTATAACAGGAAGCCAACCAATCCATACCCATAATGACGTCGAAGTCTACCATCTTCAGTTCAATCAAATCAGCCATGGTGTGTCGATCACAAACTACAACCACACAGTTTTTATATACCTCTCTAGCTATTATTGGGTCACCAACAGGAGTAGACACCTCAAAAGGTTTGATCGGCTCAGGTTTCACCCCGATACGGTCAGCAACATAAGGAGTGATATATGATAAAGTAGATCCCGGATCAATCAATACATATACATCATGAGAGAATACTAATAATATACCTGTGACAACATAAGGGGAGGACTCAATATCCTGTCGCCCAGCTAGTGCATAAATACGGTTCTGAGGACCGCTCGAACTTGATGCTCCTCCCCTGCCTCTATCGCGACCTGATGGTGCCTGCGAACCTTTCCTGACAGAGTGCATGGACGATGAAGAACCAGCTGCCGATCCAGTAGGCTGGACCCCACTCCTACCACCTCAAAATGGACAGTCTCACACCACATGGCCTAGCTGACCAAAAACATAACAAACATCTGTACCCAGGCAGCATTGTCCCGAATGTAGTCTACCACACTGATTACATCGTGGTACCGGTGGTCTCATCTGGCTCGGATCGCCTCTATACTGGGACCCCAAAACCCTGGAGCTCTGACCTGGTCCAGAATAAATAGGGCGATTAAATCTCTTGCTTGCAAATCGAGGAGGTGCACTAGCCACTAATTGGCCTGAATGCCTGGAATACCGCTGCCTTTGACCCCCTCTGAACTCGCTAGTAGCACTGGAAGATCTAGGCCTCTTACTATACCCTCTATCAAAATCACGCTCACCCCTTTGCGGCTGATGCTGTTCCTCCAAATTCTAGGCATGGCCCTGAATACGAGCAATATCCATCCCATCCTGAAGCGAGGCCGTCAAGCATTCCTTAATCAAATGTGGCCCTAAACCACTCACAAATAGATGGATGCGGTCCCTCATATCGGCTACCATTGCTGAAGCATACCTAGCCAAAGAATTAAACCGAAGACTATACTCTCGAGCACTCACACTCCCCTGTCTGAGATTCAAGAATCTGTCAGCTCGGGCCCGTCGAACCTTCGGTGGCAAATAATGATGGAGGAAGGCATCTACGAACTCTTGCCATGCCAGGGGAAGTGTATTTACCCCTCTCGAAGACATCCAAGTGTTGTACCAATGGACAGCCACATCCCACAATCTATAGGAAGCCAATTCTACTGACTTAGTATCAGAAACATGTATTATCCGCAACGTTCTCAGCATTTCATTTATAAAGCCCTGCGGGTCTTTATCCGGCTTTGATCCGTAGAATTCTGGAGGGTTCAAGCTAATAAAATCACGAGCTCTTGCACTGACCGCTCTATCACTATGGCCCGTACCCTGCCGCTGAGCCTGAGCGGCAACTAATTGAGTCAGCAATTGGATAGCCTCTCTCATCTCCCGGCCTGACGCATCTGGTGGAGGAACTGGAGGTATTGGGGCTGGAGCTGAGGCCCCTTCCCGTCCTCTAAAATGGGTGGAGTAGGAGTGGTCCGAGATGGAACCTCATTATAGGACTCGCCCTCTTCTATCTCTGCCGGTGGTTCCCGTTTAGTCCTTCTTCCGGCCACTGTCTTGCCCTTCTGGGCTGCTGTAGCTTTCCTCTTCACAGGCATCGCTGAAAAACAAGTACCCCACTGTTGGTACTTGTGATTCAGATATATTGTTGGTGTACCCACTGTTGGTACTTGTGATATTGAGCATGATTATTGATGTTGATTCATGCATTGCACGCACTCTCATTTTCATAATACACTGTTGTGATACTGTTGATACTTGATGAAAATGTGAGATGGCCGATGTCCGATGTTAGTTCCGGAATCGTTGATGGAGTGAAATTGATATTTGATAAAACTCTTTTACTTTAGTGACGTGAGATGGCCGATGTCCGATGATTAATTCCAGAATCGTTGATTGCATGGCCGATATCCGATTTTAGTTTCGAAATCGTTGATAGTGCATGAACCCTGCGGGTCCCCCAAAGTGGTGCCAGTGAGGACCCCCAGTGGGCAAAGATCCGGGGTCCCGTCTATCTGTTGGGCAAAGATCTGGGGTCCCGTCTATCTGTTGGGCAAAGATCCGGGAAGGGTGGCGCTTAGACTTCGCGAGTCACACTGGGTTGTGCTACCGAGACGTCGATATTTCCGTCCGGAGTACATATGTACACAGCATTGGCATGGCATTGCATTATGGCTTGATTCTGAGATGTTTAGTGTTGTATTTGTGATGTTGGATTCAGACTTGATATATTCAGACTTGGCACATTTGGGATTAGAAGCTTCACTTAGGCGATGACGTGTACTTGAATTAGATTACTTGTGACTTATACTTGTTGGTTTATCTGCTTTATTATCTGGATTGTGTTAGCTGTGCTTAGTTGGCCGATGATGCCTATCAATACTTTTGTTTTGTACGGACCTGCACTTGCTGCATTCTTTTATGAATGCAGAGTATCAGGTCGGATCCACTTCCGTGACGTGTGGCTGATAGTCGCTTCAGCTTTCTCTTCGAGTTTCCAGGGTGAGCATGTCCGTCCGCTGCCTTGAAGACTTCTATCTTTATGTCTTATTCTATTCAGAGACATAAACACTTTATGTATTAGTATTTCGGATTTGTATTATTCCCCTTTTAGATGCTCTTGTGTTATTCAGACTAGACCCTGGAGGTGTTATTATTATTCCGCAATATTCTACTACTTATATATATATATATTGTAAGACTTACGTATTTATTCTATTCCGTTGCTTAATTTCATTCTTTTATGTATTTATTCATTGTTGGATTGAGGGTTCGCTTACCGAGGTGGGAAGGTAAGTGCCCGCACGGCTTAGGCAAAATAGGTCGTGACAAGTTGGTCAGCAAATGCTTCCAACATTTGACTTGAATTATCTGAGGATCATACTGATGATAATTTATAATACATTTCTCAACTGTATTTAGAAAAACTAACACATATCCCATTTTCTTTGGGAAATCCATCTGTGTGCATCATGGTATATCCATTAATCATATACCGCACATCAAAAGCTATAAGATGAAAATATCTAGTTCATGACCCTGAACCAACTATGAGGAGAGAATTTATCATAATTTATTGGTCTGAAGCATACAAGTGTCGTTGTATGTAATATATCATATCTCAGATCAAAATCTGGAGCTCTGTTCTCATAAGCAATGGTTTAGCTATATTATGGAGGCATTCAATGCCAAACTAGCTTAGATATAAACCAGCATTATCAAGATGAATTGTCTTGATTACATATTCTGGAAATTATGCTTCGAACTCAATTATTTTGAGCAAGCAATTTCGTAAATGTCAAACTGCCAATCGACAATAAACTTACATGTGACCGTCTCATAGTTGCATCTATTTAAGACATCATATTGCAAGTGAACAGGCCCACATTCACCTTTTATATTTTCCAGAATTTAGGGGATTTAGTCCCAACATTAGCTGGTGTAATCAACTTATCATGAGAACAAGCAAAATAAAAGAAATTTTGAAGAATCTTCTTGTTCTTCAATATATTTCGAATATTGAATTAGCACACCAGATTTAAATCAGGACCGTCGAAATGGTCATGTCACTTGATAAAATTATATGTACTAGTAAACGTCAACTTTACCATGATAGTGCTATTATTTTAATAAACTTCTGGTTTACTATTGCATGAGATTGTATATTAATAAACTTCTAGTTTATCATGGTATGTGATCTTATCATGATCGGGTAACATTTCATATACGTACTTCGTACCCGTAGTAACTCGAAGATATTTAATATTCCAATCATTTATAGTATCAATATGATAACCATTTTTATTGTCAGTAAAATTCAGGTTTACTACAATTTTTGTTCTGACCGTAATAATTATAATTTAGGATGAATGGTGCTATCATATATAAGCTCTTCGTGAGACTTCTATTTATTTATCATAATCAGATATTATTTGGACACCGTTGGTGTCATGATACTTGTAGATAAACAATTAACTCTGTTAGAGCCCTTGATCATTAATTTCTACTACCAAATATATATATATTTTTTAGATACTTCTAGTATCACGAAAGAAGTTTTGGTTAGACACTACTGGTGTCATGAAAGAAAACAATAATCAAATGAGAGTTTAAAGACAATGTTAAACTATAAATTACAAAAAGTAAACGTTAAACTCTAAACTTCAGTATCTTAAATATCTCCTTCAAGGAGATTAGCCATTAACATCTAAATATTTTGTATCAAAGTAGCAACCACATAGTAATCACATCCTTCAGGAAGTAATACATTATGTTTATTTCCTTCAAGGAAATCAATAACAAGGACTCACAATGCATCAATGTGGTTATAGTAGAAAACATTCTACTCTACTTCCTTTTGCCATAGAATGAAACTTTAATATGCTTTGATGTACGAAAGGTACATGTTGCAATGTCTTAATTTCATACCACTAAAATAACATGTATATTGCTTGTGTTTTATCTCTACAGGAGATAGGTTGTGATATATCTTCATTCGCTTCGGGAAATGAAACCAGATTATTTGAATGTGTTGGATATACGAATCTATAGCTCATTATTTTGTTCAAGGACAATAAAACTTTGCTTCAGAATTCAAGTATTTTACCAATTCTTTCTGTTTTAGGAGTAAAGTTTAAAGTTTTACTACTTCGAGAGTAAATTTCAAGGTCTTACTATTTCAGGAGTAAATTTCAAAGTTCTACTACTTCGAAGTAGATTTCAGAATATTTACTACTTTAGGAGTAACTTTCAGAGTTCTACTACTTGGGGAGTAGACTTCAAAGTTCTACTATCGGGAGTAGAATTTAGAGTCTTATTGCTTCGGAAGTAGAGCTCGGAGTTTACAACTTTCGGCGTAGAGTTCAAAGTTTGATACTTCGGGAGCAGATTTATAAGTTTACTACTTCGGGAGTAAAGCATAGAATATTTGAAATATTTCTTCTCAATTATTCTACCTCTTCTGGAGGTGAATCGTGATTTCTTCACAACCAAGAGTGTGCCCGTATTTATAAATTTTACTAAATATTGTCACATTCACTTCAGGGAATTGATCTGTAGTTTTAACATTTAAGTGTTCATTCTTCAAGAATGAAACATAATCATTTGAACGTGCCTTAAGCATATTATATTATGATAGTTTAGAATCTCTTTTAAAATATTGCTACTTCAGGAGCAAATTGAGGCACACATATAATGTAGAGAATTTTTCTCTAACATATCTTCAGTTGTAATCACAACAAGCTTATGAAAATATTACTACTTCTGGTGGTTATAGGCGTAAATATAATTTAGCCATAACAAAACTTAGTTATGAAATCTTGTTGGTGGCCATATATTGCTTGTTATCTCTACAGGAGTTCAAGTATATCCCCTAATGTGAGATACCCGATTTATGAGATTATTGTAGAATAAATTCTACACTTATAACATATACGTAGTAACCAAACAACATTAGCAATATGAGATAGGACTTACCAAAAACATAATCTCTACTAGCCTTGATTTGAGGTGTACAAAAATAAATTTAGGTGATAGAAAAATACTTACCTTTAAGGCGAGCAACTAAATTATAAATTCAAAGTTCAAACCTTCTCTCAGCAAAGGTTTTCGTGGAAAGAGAGTATCGATCAATAGCATACCCCAAACAACTCGTCAATTATGAATTACTGGAATCCAACTCAGTGGTGGAGTCTCGTGCTGATAACGTGTTATAAAACTATATATAATTGCAAATAAATAAGAGAACCAAATTAATAACCTTGTAGAGAGGAGGGAGAGATTGTATTATCACTCTTCTTGGTGTTACAAATGAGAAGCCAAAGCTCTCTATTTGTAGATGAGTTTTGCCTCTAAATCTATAATATATACAACTTGTACAAGTTGCTCTACAACTTGGACACAACTTGGTACAATTAAGATACAACTTTCAAGTGCAAGTTGTATTTATCACTTTAAGTCAAGTGATACAATATACACTTCTAGTTGTATGATCATTAATAATACATCCAAAATACAACTTGACAAATGATTTATAACATAAAGGAAGTTTTTCTCTTTTTTGTAATTGTCTGATTTGAGGGACTATGCAATTGATATAGTATATCTGTTATGTAACATAGAATGTTACCATTATAAAAAAAGAAAAAAGAGTTCTCAAGAAAAAAAAAAAAAAAAAGCTTGTGAGTTGTTTGCTCCCACGGCCACTAAATTGAAAAAGAAAAGTAGAGGCAAGATAAAAGTAAAATTCGGTCGTCAAAGCTATACTTGAGGCGCGGCGAAGAAATTAATGAAACGTGACAGCATAAAAACGGGCCGGGTTTAGGCCCGAATGGGGTTTCTTGGTAGTTGGGCGAAGAAGGGTTTTACATCCCCACTAACTGAGCTCTCTTCCCTCCACGTAGCCGCAGTCTGAGAAGGAGACAATCACCATCTTCTGTCTCTTTTGTTACTTATTTATTTTGGTTCAATTGCTTTTTGGTTTCAAATTTATCACATTTGGATCCAGAAGCAATAATCTGCAATGGCAACTCTCGTCCCTCCTCCTACAACCACAGTTCCTGCAGCGGCGGAGAAAGTTGATTATCTCAACTTGCCGTGCCCTATTCCCTATGAAGAAATTCATCGCGAAGCTCTCAGTTAGTCTCACTCTCATCTTTATCAATGTCTTTTTTACTCCTGAGATTTTATTATTCTATATACAGTGCTTATTCATTAAAATATTTTAAGAACTGGAGCATGCAATTGACTTCATTTCAGAGAGACACTGCCGTTTCTTATTATTATTATTATTATTATTATTATTATTATTATTATTATTATTATTATTATTATTATTATTATTATTATTATTATTATTATTATTATTATTATTATTATTGTTTATGCTCGGAGAGAAGGGTTTAATAGCCATTTACTTTGTGAATGTGTTTTATGAATTCAGTAGAATCTGTCAACAGATTTTGCATTTAAGGTAAAGAGCAGTGGCTGTGCAAAATATGGTGCACCTGAACCCATGGTCTCTCCGCTAATTGGATATCTTATGCACATACAACAACGACATACCTAGTAAAATCCCACAAAGTGGAGTCTGGGGTTAGAGTGTACTCAGACCTTACCCCTACCTTAGGAGATAGAGAGACTGTTGTCGCTAGACCATCGGCACAAGGACAAGCAATACAAAGCAGTATAAAAACATAAATAATGGTAGCGAATAAGCCTTATATTATAAAAAGTATGATAGAGCAATCTGAAGGAAAAAAGGAGTTGTAACTACCACAAATTAATGCGATAATTTGTGGTAAGATAATTGACATGCAAGAAACAAAAGATAGTAGCAGAAATGAAAGTACAAGAAGCTACAAGAGTAATACTATGACTACTAGGTTGAAAGGATAAACGGGACAATACCCAACTACCTACTAACCTTTTATCCTAATCTGTGTCCTCCATACCTCGGTGAGCTGGAATTGCATCATGTCTTGTCTAATCACCTCTCCTCAATTATTCTTTGGCCAACCTCTACCTCTCCTGAAACATTGCATAGCCAACCTCTCATACCTCCGCACTAGGGCATCTGTGCATCTCCTCTTCACACGCCCGAACCATCTCAGCCTCGCTTCCCCCATCTTGTCCTCCAACGAGGCCACTCCTCTCATCTTGTCCCGAATATCTTCATTTCTAATCCTATCCATCCTAGTATGCCCACACATCCACCACAACATCCTTATTTCCGCAACTTTCATCTTCTGAACTTGAGAGTTCTTGAGTGGCCAACACTCTGCCCTATACAACATAGTCGGTCTAACCATTACTCAGTAGAACTTGCCTTTAAGTTTTGGTGGCACCTTCTTATCACACAAGACTCAAGATGCGAGCCTCCAATTCATCCACCCAGCACCAATACGATGTGTGAAATCATCATCAATTTCCTCATTTCCTTGGATAAAAGACCCAAGTTACTTGAAACTTCCTTTCTTTGGATGGCCTAGGTACCAAGCTTCACTTCCATGCCAGCCTTATGCGTTACGTCTCTGAACTTGCACTCCAAGTATTCTGTCTTGGTCCTACTCTACTTAACCCTTTAGACTCCAGGTTTTGTTTCCAAACATCCAGCTTAGCGTTAACGTTGTGAGTATCATCAATCAGAACCATGTAATCCGCGAATAACATACACCATGACACCTCTTGAATTTGTCGCCTCAATCCATCCATCACCAAGATATCTATGTACATATTTTCTAAATTGATATAATATTATCTGCCGGAACCCATTCTTCAAAAAGGCTAAATGGTGCACTTTATTAAATGCTATGTGATTTACCTAGAGGAATAGGGATCAATTCCCGCTTAATACTTTTTTTTTTCTTATTTTTAGTGGCTGCAGAAATTTCAACAGATGTATTATTTGAATTTATTTGGAAACTAACTATAATCTCCTTTTATTCTTCAGTGGGCGGTTCGGATGGACTTCGCCGTTCTTTCCCAACTAAAATTGAAAGGGTTGTATCACATCGAGAGTTCGATTCGTTTTCCGCCCCCAATGAGGGGGAATAATTTTTTTTTTTTTTTTGACAAGGGAATGAGATGGGATGGGGAATTTGTAATCCCCTATTTAGACGGGCCCTTCATCACAGGAGGTGAAATTCCGTTTGTTGTGAAAGTTACTGAATGAATCTGTTTCATTCTAATTCTATTTAAGAAGAAAAAAATCACGATTTTTTACCATAAAAAAATTTCCACTTTATTTTACGGATATGGATTTTATCGAATTTTATCAATCAGTAATAGTAATTCGAGTAATTTGAACATGGTATATAGACTTAATTTCTTTATGAAGTCCTAATTCTATCAATTCCAATAAATTAATCAAATGCCCTTTGTTTGGTTTCCGAATGATAAGTGTTATTCTACTAAAATAGAAGTATTTTGGTCACACATAATGTTACTAGTGTGCTTCCATGAACAGCATGGTGAGTATCCTTTCTAAAGGTTTGTCAGTGATATGAAATCTTGCACTTTCAATGCTTTAGAAATAAAACCTTCACCCAGTTCTTTGAAATCATCATCAAGTTAATTAGGGTTTTGATGACAGTTTTAGCATCTCTGCTCCTTCTATATCTATATCATATGCTCAGATTGGTCTAAGCTATCAATCTGCCACTTATTGATTTTTTTTTCCTTATGGATTCCTTTACAATTGGTTCCTTTGTGTGTGGATGTGTTTGGAAAGAGGCACATTAATCATTGCATTTTCTTTCATTGACAGTGTCTTTAAAGCCAGAACTTTTTGAAGGGTTGCGCTTTGATTTCACTAAAGGACTTAATCAGAGATTTTCACTCAGTCACAGGTTAGATTTGGTCTTTCTAGAAACACACATCAGACTTATTGCTATGCTTTCTGTTTTCCTGGAGGGGATGTGTGTTGTCTTGGTGATGAGATAAATTTGGTTCCTACTTGTTGTTAGTGTACTTATGGGGCCCACAGAACTTCCTTCACAGTCCACGGAGACAATCAAAATTCCAACTGCTCACTATGAGTTTGGTGCTAACTTTATAGATCCAAAGGTGTGTTCTCGATAGTGTCCTTTTCAAGTGTTTGAATTTTGAATTGTGAGGATCTAATGATGGAGTAATTACTGTTCACAGCTGATGCTTTTCGGCAGAGTAATGACGGATGGAAGGGTGAATGCTAGAGTAAAATGTGATTTATCTGAGAATCTTACCTTGAAGGCTAATGGTCAGGTAAATTTTCGAGTTCCAATTTGTTGCCCACTCTTTGATGATGTAAGTGGAGCGGTTGATCTAGATTCTATCACAAGATCAAGAAAATAACTATCGGTTTTCTTCTTACCAGTTGACCGGTGAGCCACACATGTCGCATGGCATGGTTAATTTCGATTACAAGGTAATTCTCATTCTGTCATGTAAAATATTCATGGATTTACTAGTGCAATACTAAGAAAATATTGATGCTTAATGTTGGCATGCCATGATATATTGTCTTGTTGTTGTAGTAGTCAAGTGGTAATACGAACACAACCCGCTAGAGTTGGTGTTACTGACAGTAGTATGTGCTTGTCTACTGTTCTTATACAGGGAAAAGATCACAGGTCCCAGTTTCAACTTGGGAATGGTGCATTATTTGGAGCCAGCTACATCCAGGTGAAGTAAAATTTGTTATCTGTCACTTGACAAAGGCAAAAGAGATTAACTTGAAAAGAAATTAATCTTTAAATCATGAGAGGCTGAAATGCTTAAGAATTTCTTTGTTCATTCATGGTAACTAACAGCCTAAAAGCTTCAGGCGTTCCACTACTTGCATGAAGTATCTTGAGTTTTGAAGCAACTCAATTTTGGCTATCCAAGTTTACTATCATGTTTAAGAATACAAATCTAAGTAATGCTTAATCACTTGGGGCTAATTGGATGCTGGGTAGGAAGGAAGTTATTCATGTATTAAAACTAGCATAGCTAATACCATGTTTGATTGCTTTTAGTTGCTTTATTTAAAATTCAGCACACCAATTCCGGTGTTTGGTTACGATTTTACAATCCTGCATAAATAAAACATATATAATGCCTCACGCACAAGGGTGGCTCAGTTGGTTGAGCATGGGCTTTCATAAAGGAGGTCTTAGGTTCAAAACTCCCTGCCTACGACAGTAGGAGATTTGCCTTCTGGGTCGAGCTCGTCGCACGGGGCTTGTCTAGTGCGGGTTATCTCTCCTGTGTGGTTTGCGCTATTGCATAGGAGCTGGGTTTACCCTGTGCGCACCCGAAGGGTAGCGGCTGCAGGTTCCCATGTCATGAAAAAAAAAACATATATAATGCCTCTTTCTTCTTTTGGCAACTCTTTAATCCCAACTTTCCACATGTCTTGTTTAAGACCACAAGATTAAAGGGTATTGGCATTCTACGTATCTTTAGTTTAAGACTACAAGATTCAAAAGTCTTTTTTACTTTCTTGAACTTTGTGTCAAGTCAAAACTAGACATACAAATTGAAACGGAGGGACTAATAATTTGTACATGTTGAATGGGTTTTCTAAGACAAATGCAGAATCTGGACCAAAGCTGCTAGGTTCGGTCGAACCCTCAAGCCATACTCTAGCTTCGCTCATGGGTAGCGCTATTCCTAACTTGGTTTCATCATTATGAATTACTTCCTCTTTTCCAAGTTTCCCTCACATGTTTTACTAACTATCAACCATTTCATTTTTTAAACTCTTTCTCTTTATGATTTTGCCAAGTAAAAGTGGAGAACCTAAATAGGACTACGGAATGAATTCAAGAGACCTTCACTATTGAGGAATTTTGTGGAAAATAAGGTAACTTGACTATGATAGAGTATTTTCACCAGCTTTTCAAGTCGGTAGGCTACGGCGCGGTGTAGTGACCTTTTTCTTGGGATGAGTTGATGTGGTGGAGTGTCTCAAACGTTTCCATCAGGGTACCCTCTAGAAGCATCATAACAACTCATGTCTCATTGTTCTCTTTACAGAGAAGGGAAATACATATATTGCACCATAATGTTTTTCAAAAAAGTTATTACACACTTTAACTGGCCTATTTTTCCCCTATTCCCAGTTGTACCCTCGAGAAGCATCATAACAACTCATGTCTCATGGATTTCTTTACAAAGAAGGAAAGATTCATATATTCCACCATAAAGTTTTCCGAAAAAGTGATTACACACGTTAACTGGCCCGTTTTTCCCCTATTCCTGTTCTAAGTGTATTTTTTATCCCCCTAAAAGGTGATGTGGCAAAAAAGTGATTTCACCTCTGTTAAAAGCGTGTGAGATGGGAAAAACATTAAAGACACAATAAATTATACTGGTGTTGTTTTCTGATTGGACATATATTGTACTGCTAATTAAACTTCATTTTTTTAATCTTTTTTTTTTTTCCTTTTTCTCTTTCATCCTTTTCTTCTTCCACTCAACCCTCTCTCTCCCCACTTACGTACATCACTACCCAACATAATTATGGTTGTAGAACAAATAATGAACTTATTAAAATAAATTTAGAAAAATCTATTTCAGTTACCACAAAACAACTGAACGTAAAAGTTTCATCACTACGAATCAATTCAACCCATGATAATTAATATGCAAACCATTGAAATTCAATAAATGCGATAAGGACGCGGACAAACTTCAGGACTTCATCATTAAATTTAATGAATCAATCCAAAAAGTGTAGAATTTCAATTGGGATATCATAGTACTACAATCTCGAATTTCTGTTCCAATAATGTGAATACTTTTTTTTTTTTTTTTTTTGAGAATGGTACCATTAATAATGTGAATACAATAATATAATCTAAATCCATGACAAGTACTATAAAAATGAAATTTTCGGTTAAACATAGGTGCCTTCAATGGTCTGAACACTAGGCTTCAACAAAAGAGTGCCTTCCAAATACGGATTACTGTCAATCCTCAGACCATAACCAGGCTGCAGTGGGGTCATTCTATTGATGGAGCTTTCACAGTGAAGGAGGGATATGCACACTTGTGTTCCAACAAAGAGTTGATTGACAACTGGCCATAGAAACTTATCCGGAAGACAGTTTCCGGCTGGTGCAAAGATCTTTTAGTCTCAAAAAAAAACAAAAAAAACACTTAGCCGGAAGACAAAATTGCCCCCTAAAGTAAGTGGTTTTTGCTGGGTTGCTTTATATGAAGCATGCCTTACTCAAGATAATCTTAGTTTGAGGAACATGCCACTAAAGGATTCGGAAGTGTACAACATCTATTCTTACATTGCACAGTGGCAACAGATTTTTGGAGTATGTTTTTTGCTAGTTGGAGTCATGCCTAATACTATCAAGGATGCATATGGCAGTTGGTGCCGATGGAGTTGGAAAATCCATCAAAAAGTTTTGGTCAATGGTTCTTGCCTCAATTCTTTTGGTGTCTTTGGAACGAAAGGAGCCCTTGGTGTTCTGATGGGATCTTCTCAACTCCTGTTCATATCCTAGAAGCCAAACGCTTAATGGATATATTTTAGTTGGCTAAATCAGGCTCCTGTATCTAGTTGCGAACAGTTTTTGGATGGAGTTTTGCTCAGGCTAGATAAAGTAACTGAGCAACTCCTTTTATTCCTGGTAATTTTTGTCAGCATCTTCTTGATGCCTTTTAATGAAATTCTCCTTCGTAAAAAAAAATAGTGCCTTCCACTCTTTCGTTCTGAACCTTCAATTAACAAAAAGTATTAGACAAAAAAAAAGAGATTTTTTTAATCTAAATCAATAAAAGAGGAAAGAATTAAAGTGTGAAGTGTGAAAATGAAGACCTGAAATCACAAATCGGAGATTGGGCTGGTGGGACTATGCAATCGAGGAGGGAATAGAGGGTGGAATGGAGGTTGATGAGATTAAGGGGTGAGAGAAACAAGAGGGTCAGTGCTGCCAGTGGGGACTTTTTCGGTGGGGCAATGGTGGAGAGAGGAAGAGAAACGAGAAGAGAGGGGACTTTGGCGGTACATTGTGTGTCTTGCTGGTTAGTAGTGTTGGTTTGTTTTTGGACCAAGAAAATTGTGTGTTCTTGTTTTGGTGGACGGAAAAGATGGAGTTGTTGGCCTGGACTTTTGAAGAAAAGAATCTATTTGTAATAACTGAAGCGGGATGTGCAAAGAGTGCAGGGAAGAAGCTGATCATCTAATTCTGCATTGAAGAATGACCTCAGAGCTTTGGGTCTTGGTTACTTGGCATTTGCTGATTGCAGTAGAGGCCGTAAGGAGTCGGAGGATAAGAAGACTGTGCAAGGAGGAGGAGGTAGCATGAGTGAATTTGACATATCTTTTCTGGACAAATTGGAAAGAGAGGAATTGAATAATCTTCTGGGAGAGGACTTATCACCAAAAAGAGAGATTTTCCCAGCTTGGAGGATTGTCCCAGCTTGCATTTGGTGGACAATATGGAAAGAGAGAAATTCAAGGTGCTTTGAAGACAGTAGTAGTGATGTACAAAAGATCAATCTGAATTGCGTTTAACTTTTTTGTTTTTGGTGCAAACAGATTTACCTTGAGGAGACTGAATCCATAATTGAAATCCTAGGCTCTTGTTAGATTTGCAGATTTTTGGATCAGTTTTCTCACTTTTGCTGTAAATATGGTTTCAGTGCATAGGATGCACTGATCAAGTCAATACATACCAATGTTACATTTTCCAAAAAAAAAAAAAAAGGGACTTATCACCAAAAACGAAAAAAAAAATTCTCGGAGAGAAAAGGAACCTACAACAACAACAACATAGCCGGTGTAAACCCACAAGGTGGGGTCTGGGGAGGGCAAAGTTTACGCAGACCTTACCCCTAACTCGTGGAAGTAGGGAGAGAAAAGGAACCTAAGGCGCATAAAGAGTTAGCTCTTGTTCCTTTTATATTTTTGGTGTGAACTAAAATAGTACTATCTTGTATAGATAGTTGGGTAAACTTGGTGAAAGATCATGGCTAATTCGTAAAGCAATATTGTATATATTTTGGCATCGTCAGTACATTATTAATGAAAGTATCCTGATTTAGAAAAGAAAATGAAAGCACAGAATGAAGTAAAGATGTTTACAGATGGCTTGATCCTTTCTTCTGTAGATGGAAATTCTATCAGTTTAATTGTTTTACTTAAATTAATGAAAGGGCATCTGAAATCATGTGGAGGTATTAGAGCAAATAGACTACATTTGGGTTATATTCTTACCAGTTTTTTGGGGAGAACTTAACGTTATACACCAATCGGAAAAGATTTGATGTTGCATCATTAAACTTCATGTAAGTGGGAGTTGAAAAAGAAGCTTCATGTAAGCAGGATTTCATGTTCTACCTTTTCCTTATTCTCAATGGTTGCGCTTCTAATGACTTTTGGTTATCTTGGTACACATCATGTTCATTGTGTTTCTCTCATGCTTATGTTGATCAAATCTAATTAATTGATGGAGATGCATTTAGTAACTAAACCTTGATTACCATGCAGAGTGTTACTCCACATTTGTCTCTGGGTGGGGAAGTGTTCTGGGCTGGTCAGCATCGGAAATCTGGCATTGGTTATGCTGCTCGCTACAGCACTGATAAGATGGTATTTGCTGGCATATTAATGCATTGCATTCAACCTTCATCATCCCCATGAATCATTGTTTATTGTTTTCTTTTTGTTATGCCTGTTGTTTTTACCTTTTAGGGTCTATTTTCCAAAACGATGAGCTATGAACTTCTAGAATTCTCGATATTGGTAATAAATGTTTCAGCTAAATTAAGGGTAACATGGCATTTTCATTTAGGTATGCAGTAGCAACTTGAGCTGATTGACCTGCCTCCTTATATTTCCTAACAGTATTGTTCTTCCAGAAAAAAAAAACAGTGTGTATGCCATGCTATTAAGGCATTTTGTCTGAAAAACATGGTTTGATTACTGACATGTTGCTCAACCGTAGAATACTTGAAGATATCTGTCAACTAAGATGGTTGATGCCGAATTTAGTAATTACTACATCTTAGGCCTATGACATTGACCAAAAACAAAATTTTGGCGCAGCACTGCATATCACATCTGTTCTTTGTCTAGGTTTTGTATTATTCATTTAATACAAGAGTTCTTGTACTGGTTAGAAATCTATAGATTCATTTGATAGCTATTTAAGCAGGACTTTCAAATTAGTCTGGTTCCTCTTTTTGCAGCTTTAGAACTTCAATTGTTTCTGCTGGTATGTGTCTTGTTTCCAGAACTTTACTAGTATTATCAGTTTATTCCTTGTGCTAGTGATAAGGAAAACTTGAGGTGTTTTAATTCAATCTGTGAAGGTTTTCCTGACATATTATCTTGTCCGTTTATTACTTGCATGTGTCTGTTTATATGTCTGTCATGCTTAAAAGGTTAAGACATTTTACCCTAAAGGGTTGATGCACTTTAATCTATACCACTGGAAATTTATTACTCTTGTTGAAAATGTTTGCTCTGGAGCCAGTTCTTTCAAAAGAAATCTCTTGATTCTCACTCTTTTTCTCTGTAGTATGAACAGCTGTAGAATTAAGCAAACTGAACGGTCCTAGTTTTAGCAGCTCTAAAGAGTTAATGCCCTTAGAACCAAAAGCAACATCTTCCATTGCGTTTTATTTTACTGATTTTACAGTATGTATCTGTTATTTGCGGGTGCAGTCTTTCTTGGTTGATTCAGTTTTTCTTATTGGCCGCTTGTTGGTTTGACTGCAGGTTGCCACTGGGCAAGTTGCTAGCACTGGAATGGTTGCACTGAGCTATGTTCAGAAAGTTTCTGAAAAGGTTTAAAAAGTCACCATCACGTCATCCTCTTCTCTAGATAAATGTAACTCAGTTTCGAATCTTGTTTTGCTTATTGTCGTTTCTTCCAATCAGGTGTCTCTTGCATCAGACTTGATGTACAACTACATGTCTAGAGATGTTACTGCAAGCTTTGGTTATGATTATATTCTTCGGCAGGTAATTTCTATGGAAATAAACTACAGATAATGTTGACTGATGTCATGCGTGCCAGTGTTATTTGACACCATTCAATGCATCCCCAGGACCCTTGCTTTTTATCTTACAAAGCATGCACTCCATAAGTTTTTATTTTTGTAAACTTGAACAAAAATGTAGTTTGCAAGTTTGATTCTGGGATTTTTCTTTTTATAATTGACGAAGTGATAGTGTGCCGACTCCAGTACATCATTTTATTCTTTGGCAAGCCCGTAAATCATTTCTTGCTTTTACTTTTTGATGTCCTCTACGACAGGACAGTATTGTTGTCATCATCTATTTTGAATAATGATTCTTTAACTGTTTTTTACTTATTTATAAAAAATGGTAAAAGACTGATTTTTTTTTTTTTTGGGGGGGGGAAGGGTTTGCATTTTTTGTCCCAAAGTTTACTCTTGGAACGGCATGATAAATTCTGCAAACATGTATGGAAGCTTATAGTATCTGTTTTTTCTTGTTTGGTTGTCTTCCCTCATGTGAGCATGCATCATGTTGTCCTGTATTTACGGCAGTTTAATTCTAGCTACTACGGATTTTTTGTCATTATTGAGAAGGACTTGATCTTGGAAGACAACGCCACAATTTGACAGGGATATATTAGTAGAACTCTGCTGTTTGGATGAATAGTTATCATTGCTCATCAAGAGTTTAATATTTCTCAAAATCAGCAATATTGTGTGCGTTGCAGTGTCGTCTTAGAGGAAAAATTGATTCAAATGGCTGTGTTGCTGCTTTCCTGGAAGAGCGCTTGAACATGGGTCTCAATTTCATTCTTTCAGCTGAGGTAGGTGTTGTCGACTGCAGATCTCATTGCATTTCTTTCTGTCTTTAGATCTCATTGCATTTCTTTCTGTCTTTCCCCTCCTTCGACCAACCCAACTCTCCCTTCTACTGGGTTGAGGGTCTTCCTCTCTCGATATGATGCCAAACGCGGAACCATTTGGATATGATTTACACTTTGGCTTTTGCTTTCAAGTTTCAACTATTTTTTTCCTAAATGCCTTTGAAAGTCAGGATTGTCTGATGTAATTTACTGGTATTAATCTACTTTATACGCTTAAAGTGTGGTAATCTTTGCAGGTTGACCATAAGAAGAAAGACTACAAGTTTGGGCTCGGGCTTACAGTGGGAGAATAGGAAGGGCGGCTTTTGGGGATTAGTTTTTAGAATTTGAGCACAAGGTTGGAACTTAAAGCATCTTTACTCCCATATTCTTTTTCCTGCGCGATAAGGATCAAAGAATCAGTTTTGTATTTTTGTTGAGCGACATTGCTTATGGAGCATCAGCTGCTGCAGCTATTGATCATTTCTTGGTTTTGCAGTTCCAGTTTGTAGTTGTAGAGTTCACTTTTTATTCAGAACGAGAGATCTAGCAAGGTCCGATTTTAATGTGTATGAATAGCACATTTGACGACTCCACTTGAGGATGGCTAATAATTCCGAGGCTTGAATAGCACACTTGACGACTGAACCACAGATATTATCCTACTTGGGAGAACAATCTGCTCTGTACGGAATTTGTCGTAAAATTGAAATTCGGGTCTGTGAGGGAGCAGGAAGAATGGAAAGCGCCCACTTTATTGGTGGGATATGTTGATCTCCTTTTCGTCTCATCCTCATCCCTTTCCTTTTAAAATTATAGATTTTGGATGCATCTTTTTGAAACAGTTTATAAAATTTTACTCATGCATATCACAAGTGTTTGTGTAGTTTTATGTCGAAATGGAGAAATTGTAACTACTACTAATACTTATTGTGTAGTTTCAAAGTACATTAAGCAACTTTATGTCAACATGACCCTTGATGAAATCTACATAAGGTTTAAGATGAAAATCTACTACAATGATAGCATGGAGGGACTACAGTAGAGTTGATTTATCAATGTTATACCCCGTATTTATGCGTCGAATTATTCGCAAGCAAATCGACTCAAGTTAAAAGCATAATCATTTTTGGACAAAAAGTGAAAGCGTTTAATTCTCATTTTTAATTAAAACATAAATTGTTTATGAATTTTATTTAGTGTAAAAATATTATTGGAGAGTAGGGATCAATTAATTATGATTAGATTATTAAGTGGACTCCACTACAATACATGGATAAATATAATTGGATAATTTTAGTGGAGGATTAGACTTTAATTATGAAATTAGTGGATCATTTTAATCATGACCCACTTTCCACGTGTAACTTTTGTGAGTGATTATCATATGACTCACTTTTAGTGCTTGATTTATGTGGCAGCAAAAGAAGGTCCTACCTATATAGACAACAATATATATATATATATATATATATAGTGCATGCACGTAAAGGCTTAGAAAAGATTAAAAAAAAAAAAAAGGAGTACCTTCACTTCAACACTTTAGAAGTCTAGCTAGTCTTAAATGGAACTAGCATTTACGCATGCTGCTAGCAGCAGCTAATTCCATGTATGGAAAAGATCAACCATGCTCCCAAACACCTTTAAATATTTCTAAAAGTTCCATGGTCATTCAAAAAATAAAATAAAAAATAATAATAATAAATTAAAACACACAAAATGGTGCATGGTGGAGTGGACACACGTCCACATAGGAGGCAGCATATGAATGTAAAATTGATGACTAACCTAAGTCATATATTTCACATCTCATCCTCACTTTCTATCTAAGAAAAAGATAAAGCTCATAGCCATGGCACTCACGGCCATGGCAGTCCACTGCCTAAAAAAAAAAAAAAAAATTCTAAGTACCTAAAGTGCTCTAAAACGTGATGAAGGCAGCCATGGATGGCAAGGCTCACGGCCAGCAGCAGTAGCAACACAAGCAGACATGAACGTGCTTATTGCTTCCAAGGAAAAATACTTGCCCTTATGGATTAATTATTAGTTCATTTGGAAATCAAGAACACCTAATTTTAGGGAGGTCAAGAGAAACATTTACACTTCATTTTAAGAAAGGAATTGGGCAGCAACGTTCAAGTAATTATGGTGAAACTTTTGCTTCAATGGATAATTAGAGGCAGCAAGTTCAAGTCAACCAAAGCTTAGATGATTTGGGATCTATGGTGACAATCTTACAAGAACATGTATGCAACAACTTATCTTAATTTTAAGGTAAGGTTCCATTCCATCTTTGTTTTGGTTTAAGTTTGTTTAGCCCTTAGTCGACTAGTTGGGGATGGAAATTATGGAAGAGAAACTTAAACTTGTGATTTAGACTTGATGAACTAATGGTGCTGCTGTTCACGGCAAATTATGCTCTATTCCGTGTGTTTGTAATTTTGTAAAGTTAAGATCGGAAATCGTATTTTGATGTCGTAGTTTTGGTGGGCTGTTTTGAGCTTGTATTAAAAAATGATATTGAAGTAGTTTTATTGTACATGAATGGTAGTCGATGTTATTGTCGTGTTGTTATTGATAGGGTTCACAAATTCGGAAGGAAACAAGTGTATAACGTATCGTATACAAAGCGTGTGTTGGTTTGTTTGGAATATAATCTTAAAGCGTTGGCAATTTGGATTGGGAAAGGATTAAAAAGGGTTGTTGGATTGTTAGAATTGTTATGGGCTGAGTTGGGAGAATTTTGTATGTATATATCCATTGTTGGTATTTCTGTGTTAACAGGGCAAAAATTGGAAAATCGGGTTAGGCGAATATATAGGGGAAATGCTGCCCGATTTTCATTAAGAATTTAACTAATAGAAAACCCTAAACGAGGAATATAAGTTAAAAGAATAAGTTCTATAAGCCATCGCCTACGGATTTATAAACTAGAAAATATAGTTACTAACGATAACGTTACTCTTATATTAAATAGGCTAAAAGAGCGACGAGGCGAACGGATTAACGAATAGTCGCTAACAGGTATGTAAAGCTAACCCTTCTTTCTTTTTGGCATGGTCTTTGTAAAATGAACAGACGATATGTATATCATTCCAAAGAAATTCCTATTCTTAGAGCCACTAGGATGACTAATGTTCTTGATTTCCATAAGCTATTTCATATGGTTTTGATACGTATCTATGATGTCCGAAGTTCTATTTGATATGTTTCCGAGTGGCATTCGAAAGATATTTGATATGACTATTGCCTTGATTTTCAAATGATAGTTCGTTTGATTATTCCATTGGATCTTTTGATATATCCTGATACGTATAAATGATCCCAAAAGTTCTATTCCGATATAATCCACTGTGACATTCGAAAGGTATTTGATATGACTATTGTCTTGATTTTCAAATGATAGTTCGTTTTGACTATTCCATTGAGTCTTTGATAAAGTTTTAATTTGCATATGGTTGCTCACTACTCTGCTCGTGCATGTCTCAATATGTATTTCACCGAGTCCCGGGCCGGGTATGTTATCGTGCACAGTTTCACTGCATTGTTCACCGAGTCCCTCACTAGATGGCCGGGTACGGTATATATATATATATATATATATATATATATATATATATATATATATATATATATGATATGATATGATGATGTGATGATATGTTATGGCGGCCAGGAGGGCATATGATGACTTCATTCACCGAGTCCCTCACTAGAGAGCCGGGTATGGTATATGTATATATATATATATATATATATATATATGATATTGATATGCATGATTTTCATTTCATAAGGCAAGTGTACTGATGTTTAAAAGTCTTACTTGTTTCTGGTAATCTCTATTTCAGTTATGATCCTCTTTACTGTATTTCATGCTTTATATACTCAGTACATGTTCCGTACTGACCCCCTTTCTTCGGGGGGCTGCGTTTCATGCCCGCAGGTGCAAATACTCGCTTTGGTGATCCGCCAGCTTAGGATTCCCTTTCTGCTGTCTGGGAGAGCTCCATTGTTTCGGAGCCTAGACTTTCGGTACAGATCTTATGATATATATATATATATATATATATATATATATATATATATATATATATATATATATATATATGCTTATTCAGGGGTACGGCGGGGCCCTGTCCCGTCATATTTCGCTATTCGTACTCTTAGAGGTCTGTAGACATATGTGTGGGTTGTGTATGAGTTCTGTTCAGCTGTGTCTATACGATGCGCTATGATATGATGTTCGTATGCATCGGCAACCTTGTCGGCTTGCGTATTATTTCATGATATGATTAGTTGTGACTCCTCAGGAGACAGTTGATCTGGAAATATATATATGACGATGTTACGAACTTTGGAGTTCCGTTATAAGTTTCTGTATTGTCGTAGTTTCAGTTTGACTATGTCTAACAGGTATGTATACGGGTGTCCAGGTCGGGCACCAGTCACGGCCTACGGGGTTGGGTCGTGACAATTAAGTGGTATCAGAGCAGTTCATCCTCGGAGTGTCTACAGACCGTGTCTAGTAGAGTCTTGTTTATCGGTGTGTTGTGCACCACATCTATAAACAGGAAGCTACAAGACATTTAGGATGTTATCTTTCCTTCTTATCCTAGATCGTGCGATAGAGTCCAACCATAGGAAATGAAATTCCTTATACTAACCTTTGATTTCAGCTGAAGAACGACATCGACAGAAGAAAGCGACTGACGATATTGGAAGTTACAAAGTACACGGGTAAGTAACGGTGCGAAAAATGCATGTCGGATAAGGTAAGAATACTGAAATATGATTGGAATGTAAAGTTGGAGGATGAAAGAGAAGGTAGATAGAAAGGTATAACAGGACAGATAGGAAAGAGAATGTAGATTGATGATTAGGTTATAAAGTGTTACACTGTAGAGTGTGCAGTAATAAATAGATAAAAACAAACAAATGATAAATACTTTATAATATTCACAATAGGAGACACATAACACATTTAAAGAAAAAAAAAACAAGAGATTATACAAAAAGTAACAGACAATGGTATGGTGTATAGTAGAAGAAGCATTGTGTATGTTATGGAGGACAAAAACTGAATGTATGAACAAAATAGGAAGTACATTACAACAAGTGTAGTTAATGTAGTGACGGCAGGACAAAGAATGTAATATAGTGGTAGTTGACAAAAAAATAGCTAGATGGGTCACAAAAACAGTTATAAAAAGATGACAATAACTAAAAAGTGAGCAATATGAAAAAGAAAAGAAAAAAAGATATGTTGAGTAAAAGAGAAAGGTAAAAGTGTGCAGAAGACAGTGGTAAGCTGTAGAATAGAGAATGATGAGAAGAACAGTGGAACATATGATATGATTAGATTATGATGTGACAATACATAAACATTATGAATATAAGATGATTAATATGAGAACAAGAGAGAGTGGGGGATATATGGACAACATAGAGTAAAGATGTTACTGAGATGGTATACACAAAAGATTGTATATGAATGGAAATAGTTTCATAACACAATACAAATTAATAGAGCACATGAAAGCACAAATATTAGCAGTGAGCATAACAAATCTTGCTAAATGAAGTATAAACAAAAGAATCAATAAAGATAATAAAAAAAAATAGTAAAATAATAACAAAAAAATAAGTAAATTAAATGAAGACAGAATTATTAAAAAAGGGATAATACAATGAACATGAAATGAATAAGATTAAGATGTATGATATAATAGACGTGAGAGTAAAAGTGTTTTGAATGAGAAAAGAAAGGTGAAAAGGAACAAGGAGTATACTAATGTAAATGATGATGCATAAAGAAAACTGAGAATATAGTTATATAAAAGTTATGTTATTAAGAATACAAATTTAAATGGTTTGTAATAAACAGAGTATGTTAACAGTGTTATGGAACGTATAACATTATATAATTGTAGAATATAAGACAAAAGTATGCATAATAGTATAAAGAATGTATATTTAATTATATAAGAATAAATAGTTTGAGGATACAAAAAAAAGTATGTGAAGGTATGAAAAAAATACAAATGTAAAGATGAGTGGTACTGTGTGCAGTGTTATAGAAGACAATGGATGTGAAGTGAATGTAAAGGGAAAGAATGCGTAACACGATGAAGAGATAAAATTAGAATGATTGATGTTTAGTAAAGATGGATGATAGTAAGTTTGTAAAGAGAGAGAACACAAATAAACAAACAGTTGATAATATACAAGTAGAATTGAGGAAAGCACATGTAAAATGTGTAGGATATTGAGATAGTGACGTTAGTGAATAGAAAAAAAATGACGATGAAATTAGGAAAAGATTGTGAGGGGAAAAAAATGTATGTAATGTTACATACTAAAAAAAAAAAATGAGTGATAAAAAAAAAAGTTTAAAAAAACGAGTGTTAATAAAAAAAAAATGATAATATATAAAAATATGATAGCTAATAATGCAACACTAATTCATAGAATGATGAAGAAAAAAAAGAAAAATGGATTAAATGATTAAAAATGGACATTTATACTATATTAACTTTTATTGAATACTAATTATATTGAACAACCTTTGATGATGACTACATTTGAGAAACCACATATACATTGTTATAAAGACATAACTTTACTAATATACATATAAGTAACAAAGACATATTACATGATGGTACATATACACACAAAATATAACTATGCAAGAATTGATTAAGTACAATACTGTTTATGATAAACATATATGATAAAAACAATGAAATGGCGTAGCAATAACGATAAGGACGAAATCAAAATTGAGTCTAAGTATAGGATAAAAGGGATATGTATAGCTACAAACTTAGGGTGTAGTACGACGAAAAAGTGATGAGACAAGGCCATTATTAAAACGAATTTGATATGATTTTGAGCAAGTTAGAAGTTAGCGTGGATATATGACAAGGGAGAAAGAGCACGAGGCATAAAGGAGTACTGTGTATATGTGATCTCACCTCGAAAATAGTGAAATCCTTAAAGGACAAGGATTGTGGATTTGCGAAACAACTGATGTATTGTAAATTTATTAGAAGAAACAGATGATATCCGTGGGATAAAGATAGTGTTATGAAAAAGCTTGAGACACTTATCATTAGAATATAAGTGCTACCGAATGGAGAATTTGAAACGACGATAAACACTACCTAATGACTGATTGGGATGAATGGAATGTGGCTTTCGGACAAATTGCTACATTAGTTACATTACTCGAGTACCAACCATCAGGTAAGATTTTGTATTAGATATCAAGAGTCTCATCGCCTCGTGATTGTGTTAAGGTTTCGTGCATGGGTAATCTAAGTTATAGATGGTATAAAGAAAAGACATGGATATGGCACAGTATATCAAATTTATTGGAAAAAGAATCATAGGAATCTGAAAGTTGGAAATGGAGGCATAGAGCGGAATATAAATAGATATTGATGTGAGTACACCCAAAAAGGGGGGAAGCGAATGAGAGGAATGCAAGTGTAAGATAAAAATCAGCTGACACTGCAACACGTTTAATGTGGATTCTTAAACTATAAGTGAGATTCCTTGCTGAAACAAATTAGTGAGATTTGAAGGCCAGCAATAAACAGATAGAAGCCAAGACGGTATTTGAGACAGTGCTGAGAATTATGGATAAAGACCTTGGATAATATGACATCAGAAGGTGGATGCTTATAAAACGGAAGAATATGACAAGAGCTGTCACGACCCAACCCCGTAAGCCGTGACTGGTGCCCGACATGGACACCCGTATACATACTCTTTAGCTATATGTTCATTTCACATCAAACTCAATATGGATCTTATAACGACCAAACCATGGTCTCAGAACTGTCACATAAATATTCATATAAATGCAAGCCGACAAGGCTGCCATCATATAATAATATCATATGCAAGCCGACAAGGCCGCCATCATATATGAACATCATACCACAGCACATCGTATAGACACAGCTGAACAGAACCCATACACAACCCACACATATGTCCACAGACCTCTAAGAGTATCAATAGTAACGTAACATATGACGGGACAGGGCACCGTCGTACCCTTAAACAACATATGCATATATTTAGATAAAAAAGGATCTATACCAAAGTCTGGGCTCCGGAACAACGGAACTCTCCAAGATAGCAGAAGGGGAATCTTAAGCTGTCGGATCACCAAAGCGAGTATCTGCACCTGCGGGCATGAAACGCAGCCCCCCGAAGAAAGGGGGTCAGTACGGAATATGTACTGAGCATGTAAAGCATGAAATACAGTAAACAGGATTATAACTGAAATAAGGGGTACAAAAAATTGGTACAATAATCAGAATACCAAATGCTTGCTTTCGAAACATAATCATGCATGTCATTATCATATATCATATCCGGCCCCATTATGGGATTCGGTGAACATGGTCGCCACCCCGTCTCTGGCGCCATAACACAGCATACTCCAGAATATAATATAACTCCGTAACACAGCATAACTCCGTAACACAGCATAACATCATAACACAGCATAACTCCAGAATATATACATATATATTGTACCCGACCCTTTAATGAGGGACTCGGCGAACAATACAGTGGAAGTGTGCACGATAACATACCCGGCCGGGGACTCGGTGAAAGATATATTGAGGTATGCACGAGCAGAGTAGTGAGAAACTATATGCAATTCAAAACATTTTTAAGGACTCAATAGGATAGTCAACACAAACCATCGTTCGCAATTTCAAATAATAGTCATACCATATACCTTTCAGATGTCCTTGTTGATCATATCAAAATGGAACTTTGAAATCATGTGTACATATCAATATATATAAAACAAACATACGTTATGGGAAACAAGATCAATAGCCATCCTAGTGGCTCTAAGAATAGGAATTTCCTTTGGAATCGTATATATATATATATATATATATATATATATATATATATATATATATATATATATATATATATATATATATATATATATATATCGTATATTCATTTCCCAACGATCATGCCAAAAAGAAAGAAGGGTTAGCTTCACATACCTTTAGCGCTTATTCGTCACACAATATGTATACGCTGCCCAATAATACTTCAACCTATATTAAGATGCCAACAACTATGTTTAAGTTACAGGGAGATTCAAAACGTATTCTAACGTTAGTAACTCCTTTCTAGATGTTTAGGCGACGTTTGCTCTTGTATCCAAACCAAGTACATACAACCATCCCAACATCAATAATTATATGTTCAATATCAATCCGGACAGCCCACACAATATTCCAAACAACCCACATTCACAACATGCAATAACGATTCACATACGGCTACTACATTCTCAAGTTACTTCTAATAGTTTGTAGCCTTAACGTTTGCATGTAACAACTTATAACAGCCCATCCAACATACAATATGATGTATACTCTTAACTTATAATCAGTCTTTCCAACTTAATGAAAACACAAGTCCAAAACAGTCCCTAACCAACAACACATCCAAAACAGTCCCTAACCGACAACATAACAATGTTCGGAATTCTTGCAAACGTTTACGAACATACTAAGCCAACCACATACGATTTTTACACATCATTTCATGTCTTCTTTTCATATAATTTCAGTAAGTTATGACCAGCTATCCACACGACAAGTACAACATCAATTCATACGCAACTACGCTATATCGTCATTTCTATAATCCTTACAACAATTCTCAAACGACTTTAGTTTCAACTACAATCATTAAACACCTTCATTTCCATCATAAATTTCATGATAATAACAATCAAAATATCAAGTAAAAACAGTTCACTAAATTCCTCACAAAACAGTCCACACACGGTTTCAACATGCTTCAACATCACTTCACATAAAATCATAGATTCACTTTATTTTCATACTAACACAACTTCACCTTTAACCTTCCAATTCTTTTCATTATTTTTACCATGAGATCTATGATAGTAACATCCATATTTATTAAAGAAAATTAGTTCATTAATTCCACCAAAACAGTTCCCTCGGTCACAACAACATTCCAACACCAACATTCATGATTTTATGCATGCGATTCATGTTCTTCAAGTTACAACCATACTTCAACATCAACACATATAACCTCATGGTTACTGTCATGTTCCAACATCATCACACCTTATTTCATACATACAACTTATATCTACTCATCTACATCACCCTTAATGCATGGAAAAGAAAGTTAGATCTTACCTTGACAACTTGACTTCTCTACTTGGCTAGAGTTGGTGACTTGAGATGAAAATGGTTCTTGTTGCTCCAAAGACTATCTTCACGTTTTAGGGACCTTATAAAGGGTTGAAACACCTTGGAAAATAATTTTTGTATCAAGACTCAAAGAGCTCAAAAATCAGCCCCTTGGCCGAATGCTCTCTCTCTCTAGGCTTAGGTTTTCTTTCTTTGTGTTGTGTAGTTGAAATGAATTGTGATGGATGATTTCTTGGTCATTATTTGGGTCAAATTTGATGCCTACAAGTTGGTCACATGCTCCACTTATGGAATGATTCATTCCATTAACTTTACACTTAAAATTTTCTAATTTTTCTCTTCAACTTTCGGCTAAGTGTGTTGGCTGATTTTTCATCTTTGTTTCCTTTATTCTTTCTTTTCAATTGTTTACAAGACAATCTCATGTGTGGTGAATGATTCACACACCACCCTTTGTCCATTGTAATCATTCCAAGATGAATGATCCATATTTAATGTGAAATGATCCCTCCACCATGTTATGTCTTCCTAAAATAATGTATACTTTAATAAAGTAATGCATGCTTCAATATTCAATTGCACGACTAACCTTTTCCTCCTCCAAATTTCAGCTCCTTGGTCGAATATACATGTATATTTCTTCCAATTTAATTGTCCACAATATAATGAAAGTGTAGTGGATGAATCAACATTAAATGCATATTTGTATGTCTTCCATAATAGCCTTATTTTAGATGACTTTGAGTCATCTTTTGGACATGGCATGTTAATGTTCATATTGACTCATTGTTACCACTAATTTATACTTAACACCACAATTAAGTAGTTCCTAATTTCCATCAACATTCTTATACTAAGTAAAAATTTATAACCGATTAGTTCTAGTTTAGAAATTAAAAATCCGAGATTTCTATCTCACGTCAATTCCTTCGCGAATAACTCGACGTATAAAATACGGGGTCTAACAAGAGCATGGTAACAAGTAACTTAAAAGGATATTATAAAGGATAGCAGGGCTATACTAGATTTGAGGTTAAGATGTTGACAACAGAATTATTGGCTAATGATATTGTGACATATAAGTAGTAAAGGAGAAAGGATAGGAAATCTCTCCTATAGTGGGATATGAGAAAACTAAACGGTGGATAGAGGAAGGGGAAGGAGTATGGCGAAATAGACAGCAAGTGAGCAATGGTACAATAAGATATGTAGAGCAGAATAAGCCAGGAGAAGGAAAGACTATGACTAAGATTGGATGCATTTTGTATAAATTGTACAAGAATAGTTACGCAACCTATGAATATTTGTATGTTAAGGACGAGACCAAGTGAGTACTTAATAAGAAGAGTAAGAATTCAGTAACAACAATGCGGTTGCAATATTTTGGGTACATCAAAGAAAGGTGTAAGACAGTTTAAGGCAAAACTACAAAGATATGATTAGTACGGAGGGCAAAAGCCATAGTAGAGTCTTGATATCTATTGAGAGAGATAAGAGAAGAATATAGGGTCTGCATAAAGACTAGCGAGGCAACGCTAAGACATTTTACGGGCTAACTTGAGCACCTACACATACTTGTGTAAAGATTGCAATAGGATGCGTGACAGGAGAACAAAGAGCAAATTTGGGTAAAAGGGGCAATGGAAGAGTTTGAATCAAAATAGAGAAACGACACGAAACAATATGTCTAAAGTATGGCCAGTTAGAGTAAAGGAAATTATGAAATGATTTAATCGAGACGATCGGAATAAGCAGGTTATTAGTTACGGGATGATAGTTGTCACGACCCAACCCCGTGGGCCGCGACCAGTGCCCGAGCTGGGCACCTATACGTACCCGATACCCCAAATTAGCATATTAACAAAATAATAATATAATAATAATATTAGTGGTCGCTACAGAATTTAGCAGAAAAACAGACTTGGCACACATAGGCCGATAAGGCCATCACAGAACATAATATCCCAAACATATGTACAGAACCCACACAGATGTATCCACAGACCTCTACAGAACATATCATAATCATAAGACGGGACAGGGCCCCGTCATACCCTGAACAAAGTACATATCCAGATAGCAGTGACAGACTGTACCAAAAGATGGGCTCTGTAGAAGAGAGCGCCCCAAATAGCAGAAATAGGATCCTAAACGTGTGGATCAATGAACCTGTCGTCAGTACCTGCGCGGCATGAAAACGCAGCCCCCGAAGAAAGGGGGTCAGTACGAAATATGTACTGAATATGTAAAGCGGAATCACAGAAGTCAAATCATAATGGTTACAGAAAATGAGTACAGAATCCAGAGTGTCAAATGCATATTTCCAAAACAGACAGAATGCGTACAGAAACATATGTCATATCATATCATATCCGGTCCCTGACACGGGACTCGGCAGACAGAATGTGGCCACCCTCCCGACGCCGGTGCCACTATACAGAGGAATCAGAAAAAGGGGCGTGGCCCCGTATCATAAAATGTCATATCAGAATGGCCATAACAGATCAGATCAGAATAGGCGGACATGGCACATCATACTCCACAGACCCATGTACGCGTATACCTGCCCCCTCACATCGGGGCGCGGCGAACAATGCAGAGAATTACGCTTGACAACATATCCTGGCCCGGGCTCAGTGTGGGAAACATTGGGACATCCACGAATGGAGTAGTGAGAGACTAATGCAATTTAAAAATATAATAAATGTTTTCAAAGACTCGATGAAGCGTATCAAAGACAAACAAATCCAATGGGGTCGGACGGAATCATAATAAATGTATTTCGGATATCATAATAAATTACAGAAGTATAACTTTCCCGAAGTCATTCCGAGTGTCAAAATAATTTATAATATTTAACAGAATATTTAAAATAATATTCGTTAAGCGATTAGTAGGGTAATTAAAACATTTCTTTCAAAAATCGCTTAAAAAGGAAGCTTTAACACATTAGGGGCAAAACCGTAAATAGCGGGCCCGCCTTGGGACAAACAAGGCGGCGGGCTCAAATTGTGCCCTCTAAGCATATAGTATCACCTAAAAAGGTTATACAAACATTCTATGACTTTCTGAATAATTTAGAGCAAAATTGCATAATTTCAGAAAAAGCGTATCAAAATGGTTCAATTCTACTGAAGGAAAAACTGAAATTTTGTCTTGCGGATTCCGAGGGCCAAGAGGTCCTTCGAGGCCCGGATCCGACCCTAACACACTAGGGGCATGCCAAGGGAAGAATTGGGGTTGCTTTACATACCTTTCGCGCTCCTTAAGCCTTTCCAAACTCACTTCCCGTTTCGTCGAAAAACTGCAATTGGTCAAGTTTACCAATTGTGAATTATTAATGCCATTATTTCAACTTTAAGCATATTTGGCTACCGAAATTTCGGTAGCACTTCCCCTATACATATGACACCTCGAGAATTCAACTCGGCTATAAATCATCAACAACAACCCAAACGACAACAACAATATCAACAATGAACATTAAAAACACAAATATCCTTCAACTAGTCATTTTTCTCACAAGTTGACATAATCTTCAATTCAACCCAACTTTCAACTAAGATCAATAATTTCATATTCAACAACCATCATGATCATCACCATATAGTTCTAGAAACATTTCATATCGTTTTCCTTAAGATATACACTCGATATACATGATATACAATCTTCCGCCAAAATCATAACTTATGCAAAACATCAAATCTTTGGCATACAACTTCATAACAAATTTCCAACTTCCAAATTCATCAACCATAATCATAATTCACATCTTAACAACTTCATTTCCATAATATCACAAAATTATTCTAAAGTGACATAATCATCTATATTCCAACTTCAACCAAAATTCATTCAACTTTCATTCCCAATATAATTTCCATCATAACCACAACTAGAATGCAACATAAAATTCAACTCATATATGTATACAACATATATACACCCATGGCTACATATATATATACATACCCACTTTGCAAACTTCCTTATTTCCATAATTTCTACTCATTTCCACATACCACAACATAAACAAACCTTCATAACATAAAAAAAAGGAATTGATTCTAACCTTTTTCTACAAACTTCTTCACTTGAACAAGTTGTCAACTTGAAGAAATAAGTGCTCCTTCTTCCAAAACAATTACACCAAGTTGTAGAGGACACTTAATTTAGTAGGAATTCAACAAGAAAATAATTTTAGAGGCAAGATTTTGAGGGGTGATTTTTCTATGGCCAAACCCGAAATGCCCTCTTTTTGTTCTTGTTTTTCTCTTGTTTTTCCTCCTATTCTTTCTCTTGAAAGTTCTATGGAATTTGGATGATTAAGTGGTCTTTTATTCATTGACCACATGACTTAATTCCATGGGCTTGGATCCTTTTTATGGACCATGGCCGAATGGCTCCTCACTTGGGCCTGAATTTTGTTTTCATTTTTTTGGGCCAACTCGGTTGGTCCCGAGTTGGGCCTAGCCCACTGACCTTTCGACCTTAAAACGTTCATATCTCCTTGTACCGACGTCACCTGGGAACCCACGACCTATGGATGGAAAGCTAATTCAATTATCTACAACTTCTATTTCAAGGTATTTTCGAAATTCCAAACTTACAATACAGTTTTTGCCCCCCAAAGTCAGGTCACCCGAAAACGTTTTCTTAAAAATATTCGTTTGGAGGGTTTCCACTTTGATTTGGTCCAAAGGTACTTCATGAGTTGTGTTTAACTTTACATATGTGATTCATATGACTTTTCAGATGTTCCAAAAAAAAATCTCGGTATGTGGGCCCCACCCCAGCAGATGCTCCGAGGTTCAAAAATACGGGATATAACATCCTCCCCCCCTTTAGAACATTCGTCCTCGAATGTTAAATTAATCTCATAGGGTTTGAAAATACTTTGGGGGAGTTCATGTTTACAGACATCACATATGACACACGATTGATATTGGAATAAATTAAAGCAGGGATTTAAGGTTACCTGTGGGTATAGAGAACAAATGAGGATATTTCTTCTTCATTTCCTCTTCGGCCTCCCATGTCATTTCCTCCCTATTATCGTTCCGCCACAGTACCTTAACAGAGGCTACATCTTTATTCCGAAGCCTCCTTACCTGACGATCCAAAATAGATACGGGCTGCTCCTCGTACGATAGTTGCTCCGTCACCTGAATATCATCAGCAGGAAATATTCTAGAAGGGTCACCGACGCATTTACGAAGCATAGAGACATGAAATACCGGATGTACCGCTTTCAAATCAGATGGCAAATCTAGCTTATAGGCGACATTTCCAGTTTTTCGAACAATCTGATAAGGCCCAATATAACGCGGACTGAGCTTACCCTTTCTGCCGAACCGCATCACGCCTTTCATAGGCGATACCTTCAGGAATACCCAATCGCCTACCTGAAACTCCAACGGTCGACGCCGTTTATCCGCGTATGACTTCTGTCGACTCTGGGCTGCCAACAGTCGCTCCCGAATAAGTTTTACCTTGTCCACGACCTGCTGGACCATATCTGGGCCAATCAACTCTGACTCGCCAATATCAAACCAGCCAATCGGCGATCTGCATTTCCTGCCATATAGAGCCTCGTACGGAGCCATCTGGATGCTGGAATGGTAACTGTTATTATATGCAAAATCAATCAATGGCAAGTGATCATCCCAGCTGCCTCTGAAATCAATAACGCAGGCCCGCAACATATCCCCCAGCGTCTGTATAGTGCGCTCGGCCTGTCCGTCGCTCTGAGGATGAAAGGCTGTGCTCAGACCCACCTGAGTCCCTAGACCCTCCTGAAAAGACCTCCAGAAACGCGCCGTAAACTGGGCGCCTCTGACAGAAATAATAGATATAGGAACTCCGTGAAGCTTCACAATCTCTCTAATATAGAGCCTGGCATAATCCTCGGCGGAATAAGTAGTCCTGACGGGAAGAAAATGGGCTGATTTCGTCAGCCTATCAACAACGACCCAGATGGAATCATACTTCCGTGGAGTGCGAGGCAAACCTGTAATGAAGTCCATATTAATAACCTCCCACTTCCAAGTCGGGAGCTCTATCTCCTGCAACAGTCCACCCGGCTTCTGATGCTCAATCTTGACCTGCTGACAATTAGGGCACTGGGCGACGAACTCTGCAATATCCAGCTTCATACCGTCCCACCAGTATAAGCATCGGAGATCATGATACATCTTTGTAGACCCAGGATGGATCGAATAGCGAGCATAATGTGCCTCGCTCATAACCTGCCGCCGAAGGCCTGCAATATTAGGTACACACAACCTGCCTCTGTATAACAAAGTGCCGTCCGGTGAAAACTCGAACGGAGTCCTCTCCTTATCATAGGCTGTGTCCCTGTACCGAGCTAAGACAGGATCTTCGTATTGACGCCTTTTAATTTCGTTCCTGATGGACGACTCAGAAACCCCTCGAACAGAAATTCGGGTGTCTCCAGAATCGGCCAGACGAACCCCGAGACTAGCCAACTGCTGAATATCACAGGCTATCTCTCTCCTGTCTGGCTGTAAATCGGCCAAACTGCCCATAGACTTCCGACTGAGCGCATCTGCAACAACATTAGCCTTACCCGGATGATACAGAATATCTACATCATAATCTTTCAGAAGCTCCAGCCACCTCCGCTGCCGCAAATTAAGCTCTCTCTGTCTGAAAATATACTGGAGACTCTTATGATCAGTATAGATATCCACATGAACGCCATATAAATAGTGTCTCCATATCTTCAGAGCATGAATCACCGCTGCGAGCTCCAGATCGTGGGTAGGATAATTCTTCTCATGCTTTTTGAGCTTCCGGGAAGCATACGCTATAACTCTGCCGTGCTGCATCAATACACAGCCTAACCCCATGCCAGAAGCGTCACAATAAATAACATACCCGTCCGGTCCCTCTGGAAGAGTCTGAACTGGGGCTGTAGTCAGCTTCTCCTTCAGCAACTGGAAGCTCCGTTCACAAGCGTCAGACCACTGGAACTTAGCTCCCTTATGAGTCAGCCTTGTCAAAGGCGCTGAAATCGAAGCAAACTTCTCCACAAACCTCCTGTAATAACCTGCTAACCCCAGGAAACTGCGTACCTCTGTGGGCGTCGTAGGTCTGGGCCAATTCTTCACGGCCTCAATCTTCTGTGTGTCCACCCGGACACCATCAGCTGCAATAATATGCCCCAAGAAGGCCACTGAAGACAGCCAGAATTCGCACTTAGAAAATTTCGCATATAACTTCTGATGCCGGAGTACCCCTAATACCGATCTCAGATGATCTGCGTGCTCCGCCTCAGACCGAGAATAAACCAGGATATCATCAATGAATACAATTACAAACATATCCAAGAATGGCCTGAATACCCGGTTCATCAAATCCATGAATACTGCGGGAGCATTTGTCAGCCCAAAAGACATAACCCTGAACTCGTAATGCCCATATCGGGTCCGGAAAGCTGTCTTAGGGATATCGGCCTCTCGTACTCGCACCTGATGGTAACCGGATCGAAGATCTATCTTCGAAAAACACTTAGCGCCCTGCAGCTGATCAAACAAATCATCAATCATGGGGAGGGGGTATTTATTCTTTATAGTTACCTTATTCAGCTGCCGATAATCAATACACATACGCAGCAACCCGTCCTTCTTACGCACAAATAATACCGGGGCTCCCCAAGGCGAAGTACTAGGTCTGATGAAGCCCTTATCCAACAAATCTTTCAGCTGCTCCTTCAACTCCTTTAATTCTGCAGGCGCCATTCTATACGGAGGAATAGAGATAGGCTGAGTGTCTGGGAGTAAGTCAATAGAGAAATCTATCTCCCGCTCTGGAGGAAGACCTGGAAGCTCGTCGGGAAAAACATCTGGAAACTCATTAATCACGGGGACTGACTGAAGTGTCGGCGTCTCGGCGTCCAAGTCTTGCACCCGAACCAGATGATAGATATAACCCTTTCTGATCATTTTCTTTGCCTTAAGGTATGAAATAAACTTACCTTTCGGCGATGCTGTATTACCAGCCCAATTTATAACTGGCTCCCCGGGAAACTGGAAGCGAACTACCTTATTTTGGCAGTCAACATTAGCGTAACAGGAAGCTAGCCAATCCATACCCATAATAACATCAAATTCAGTCATATCTAACTCTACCAGATCTGCCTTAGTGTCACGGTCACAAACGATCACAGAACAGTCTTTATAAACCTGTTTCGCTACAACAAAATCCCCTATCGGCGTGGCTACCTCAAATGGCTCTATAGGTTCAGACATAATACCAATTTTACCGGCAACAAGGGGTGAAATATATGATAAAGTCGAACCTGGATCAATTAATGCATACACAGACCGAGAGAAGACCAATAAAGTACCTGTAACGACATTAGGAGATGCCTCCTGATCCTGACGGCTGGCCAAAGCATAAATGCGGTTCGAAGGACCGCTAATACCAGAAGCTCCACCACGGCCTCTGCCGCGACCTGCTGGTGCTGGAAAACCCTGCCCCGTAGGGCGCATAGCCACTGACGACGATGAAGACCCAGCGGCTGATCCGGTAGGTTGTGCTGCACCACCCGAACTACCCTTATACGGGCAATCTCTCACAGAATGGCCCTGACGGCCACAAGAAAAGCATGCACCGGTGGCTCTGTAGCACTCTCCCGTATGGTATCTGCCGCAAAAAGAACACTGAACCCTGGGTGGCCTCATCTGACCAGAACCCCTATCTGTCCGCGAACCTGAAGCCCTGAAGCTCTGGCCTGCTCCTGAATACCCTGGGCTATCGAACCTGCGACCTGTAGGCTGGGGAGGCGCGCTCTGCGCTGGCTGAGATGAAAATCTGCTAGGCTGCTGCGGCTGTTGGGGCTGTCTGCCCCGAAAATCTCCAGATGACCTGGCCCTCTTGGGCTGTCTCCGATCCTGGCCCCTGTCAGGCTGGTGTCCTCCTCTGCCCCGATCCTCCATACCCTGGGCATGGGCCTGGATACGGGCAATGTCCATACCGGGCTGAGCAGCCAACACTAAGCAGCTATCAACAAAATACCGATCCAGCCCCATAATATATCTGTGCATCCGGTCCGCCATAGTAGCCACCACAGTAGGTGCATATCGGGCCAAGGAATCAAACTCCAAACTGTAGTCCCGGATACTGCGGCCCTTCTGCCTCAATAATAAGAATCTATCAGATCTGGCTCGTCGCAACTCTGGGGGCAGAAAATGTCCAAGAAATGCCTGAGAAAAATCGCCCCAAGCTGCTGGAGGAGCGCCGTCCCCCCTGGATAGCCCCCATGACTCGTACCAGTTTGCCGCCACATCATATAACCGGTACGAAGCTAACGCGACTGACTCTGTCTCGGAAGCATTAATCAAATCTAGAGTGCGTCGCATCTTCCTGATAAACTCCTCAGGATCCTCCTTGGGCTTTGTCCCGAAGAACTCTGGAGGGTTACAAGTCAAAAACTCACGGGCTCTCGAACTATCACGCCTGACTGCCCGGTCACCTCCCAGTCCATGCCCCTGAACCTGCCCTGCCACAAGTCTAGTCAGCAACTGGACTGCCTCCCTCATAGACTGATCCTCAGTGCCTGGCCGTGGAGCTGGAGGCTCAGGTACTGGAACTGCGGGAGCTGGCAGTGGAGCCGTCCCCCGATCTGCAGCTACGGCTGCCCCAATCTCCTCCACGAGTGGCGGTGTAGAAGAACCCTCTGTCTGGGGCAAAGTCTCCGGAGCAATATATACCTGGGCCCTGGTAGTCCTCTGGACCCGGCTAGTCTCTCCTACGGCAACTGACTTGGCCTTTTGGGCCGCTGTCGCCTTTTTTGGAGGCATATCTGCAAATATAGCCACTCGTTAGGAAGGGGTCATCCTGATAACACAGCTCTATCGCACGATCTAAGACAGAAAGAAGGGTAGTATCCTAAATGCCCTGTAGCCTCCTGTTTATAGGCGTGGTGCACAACACACCGATAAACAAGACTCTACTAGACACGGTCTGTGGACATTCCGAGGACGAACTGCTCTGATACCACTTTTGTCACGACCCAACCCCGTGGGCCGCGACCAGTGCCCGAGCTGGGCACCTATACGTACCCGATACCCCAAATTAGCATATTAACAGAATAATAATATAATAATAATATTAGTGGTCGCTACATAATTTAGCAGAAAAACAGTCTTGGCACACATAGGCCGATAAGGCCATCACAGAACATAATATCCCAAACATATGTACAGAACCCACACAGATGTATCCACAGACCTCTACAGAACATATCATAATCATAAGACGGGACAGGGCCCCGTCATACCCTGAACAAAGTACATATCCAGATAGCAGTGACAGACTGTACCAAAAGATGGGCTCTGTAGAAGAGAGCGCCCCAAATAGCAGAAATAGGATCCTAAACGTGTGGATCAATGAACCTGTCGTCAGTACCTGCGCGGCATGAAAACGCAGCCCCCGAAGAAAGGGGGTCAGTACGAAATATGTACTGAATATGTAAAGCGGAATCACAGAAGTCAAATCATAATGGTTACAGAAAATGAGTACAGAATCCAGAGTGTCAAATGCATATTTCCAAAACAGACAGAATGCGTACAGAAACATATGTCATATCATATCATATCCGGTCCCTGACACGGGACTCGGCAGACAGAATGTGGCCACCCTCCCGACGCCGGTGCCACTATACAGAGGAATCAGAAAAAGGGGCGTGGCCCCGTATCATAAAATGTCATATCAGAATGGCCATAACAGATCAGATCAGAATAGGCGGACATGGCACATCATACTCCACAGACCCATGTACGCGTATACCTGCCCCCTCACATCGGGGCGCGGCGAACAATGCAGAGAATTACGCTTGACAACATATCCTGGCCCGGGCTCAGTGTGGGAAACATTGGGACATCCACGAATGGAGTAGTGAGAGACTAATGCAATTTAAAAATATAATAAATGTTTTCAAAGACTCGATGAAGCGTATCAAAGACAAACAAATCCAATGGGGTCGGACGGAATCATAATAAATGTATTTCGGATATCATAATAAATTACAGAAGTATAACTTTCCCGAAGTCATTCCGAGTGTCAAAATAATTTATAATATTTAACAGAATATTTAAAATAATATTCGTTAAGCGATTAGTAGGGTAATTAAAACATTTCTTTCAAAAATCGCTTAAAAAGGAAGCTTTAACACATTAGGGGCAAAACCGTAAATAGCGGGCCCGCCTTGGGACAAACAAGGCGGCAGGCTCAAATTGTGCCCTCTAAGCATATAGTATCACCTAAAAAGGTTATACAAACATTCTATGACTTTCTGAATAATTTAGAGCAAAATTGCATAATTTCAGAAAAAGCGTATCAAAATGGTTCAATTCTACTGAAGGAAAAACTGAAATTTTGTCTTGCGGATTCCGAGGGCCAAGAGGTCCTTCGAGGCCCGGATCCGACCCTAACACACTAGGGGCATGCCAAGGGAAGAATTGGGGTTGCTTTACATACCTTTCGCGCTCCTTAAGCCTTTCCAAACTCACTTCCCGTTTCGTCGAAAAACTGCAATTGGTCAAGTTTACCAATTGTGAATTATTAATGCCATTATTTCAACTTTAAGCATATTTGGCTACCGAAATTTCGGCAGCACTTCCCCTATACATATGACACCCCGAGAATTCAACTCGGCTATAAATCATCAACAACAACCCAAACGACAACAACAATATCAACAATGAACATTAAAAACACAAATATCCTTCAACTAGTCATTTTTCTCACAAGTTGACATAATCTTCAATTCAACCCAACTTTCAACTAAGATCAATAATTTCATATTCAACAACCATCATGATCATCACCATATAGTTCTAGAAACATTTCATATCGTTTTCCTTAAGATATACACTCGATATACATGATATACAATCTTCCGCCAAAATCATAACTTATGCAAAACATCAAATCTTTGGCATACAACTTCATAACAAATTTCCAACTTCCAAATTCATCAACCATAATCATAATTCACATCTTAACAACTTCATTTCCATAATATCACAAAATTATTCTAAAGTGACATAATCATCTATATTCCAACTTCAACCAAAATTCATTCAACTTTCATTCCCAATATAATTTCCATCATAACCACAACTAGAATGCAACATAAAATTCAACTCATATATGTATACAACATATATACACCCATGGCTACATATATATATACATACCCACTTTGCAAACTTCCTTATTTCCATAATTTCTACTCATTTCCACATACCACAACATAAACAAACCTTCATAACATAAAAAAAAGGAATTGATTCTAACCTTTTTCTACAAACTTCTTCACTTGAACAAGTTGTCAACTTGAAGAAATAAGTGCTCCTTCTTCCAAAACAATTACACCAAGTTGTAGAGGACACTTAATTTAGTAGGAATTCAACAAGAAAATAATTTTAGAGGCAAGATTTTGAGGGGTGATTTTTCTATGGCCAAACCCGAAATGCCCTCTTTTTGTTCTTGTTTTTCTCTTGTTTTTCCTCCTATTCTTTCTCTTGAAAGTTCTATGGAATTTGGATGATTAAGTGGTCTTTTATTCATTGACCACATGACTTAATTCCATGGGCTTGGATCCTTTTTATGGACCATGGCCGAATGGCTCCTCACTTGGGCCTGAATTTTGTTTTCATTTTTTTGGGCCAACTCGGTTGGTCCCGAGTTGGGCCTAGCCCACTGACCTTTCGACCTTAAAACGTTCATATCTCCTTGTACCGACGTCACCTGGGAACCCACGACCTATGGATGGAAAGCTAATTCAATTATCTACAACTTCTATTTCAAGGTATTTTCGAAATTCCAAACTTACAATACAGTTTTTGCCCCCCAAAGTCAGGTCACCCGAAAACGTTTTCTTAAAAATATTCGTTTGGAGGGTTTCCACTTTGATTTGGTCCAAAGGTACTTCATGAGTTGTGTTTAACTTTACATATGTGATTCATATGACTTTTCAGATGTTCCAAAAAAAAATCTCGGTATGTGGGCCCCACCCCAGCAGATGCTCCGAGGTTCAAAAATACGGGATATAACAATAGTAAAGTTGTGATATGAAGGAAACGGTATCTTAAGGGAGTGACTATAGAAAAAAAAAACGGGTCATGACTACATGCACCATGAATACAAGTTTGAATCAATCGATGACTGTACAACTGAACAGTATGCAGATAACAGAGACAGTAACACTTCAGCAGAACAGCCCGAAGTACAGCTGATAACCAACTATGAAATAAAGAGAAGAGCAAAGACAACGACGTGAAGTAATTAACTCGAAAGCAACAAAAATAGGAAGTATTATAGGAATTACTATGTAAAGACCTGGAATGCATTAATGAATTAAAGTGAATCAACAAACGGAAGAGGTATATGAAGGGCATAATTAACAGAGAGAACACTTGAGAAAGTATTGAGAATTCAGAATCAGTTTAACATTCGAGGACGAATGTTCTAAAGGGGGGAAGGATGTTATACCCCGTATTTATGCGTCGAATTATTCGCAAGCAAATCGACTCGAGTTAAAAGCAGAATCATTTTTGGACAAAAAGTGGAAGCGTTTAATTCTCATTTTTAATTAAAACATAAATTGTTTATAAATTTTATTTAGTGTAAAAATATTATTGGAGAGTAGGGATCAATTAATTATGATTATATTATTAAGTGGACCCCACTACAATACATGGATAAATATAATTGGATAATTTTAGTGGAGGATTAGACTTTAATTATGAAATTAGTGGATCATTTTAATCATGACCCACTTTCCACGTGTAACTTTTGTAAGTGATTATCATATGACTCGCTTTTAGTGCTTGATTTATGTGGCAACAAAAGAAGGTCCTACCTATATAGACAACAATATATATATATATATATATATATATATATATATATATATATATATATATATATATATATATATAGTGCATGCACGTAATGGCTTAGAAAAGATTAAAAAAAAAAAGAGTACCTTCACTTCAACACTTTAGAAGTCTAGCTAGTCTTAAATGGAACTAGCATTTACGCATGCTGCTAGCAGCAGCTAATTCCATGCATGGAAAAGATCAACCATGCTCCCAAACACCTTTAAATATTTCTAAAAGTTCCATGGTTATTCAATAAATAAATAAATAATAATAATAATAATAAATTAAAACACACAAAATGGTGCATGGTGGAGTGGACACACGTCCACATAGGAGGTAGCATATGAATGTAAAATTGATGACTAACATAAGTCATATATTTCACATCTCATCCTCACTTTCTATCTAAGAAAAAGATAAAGCTCATAGCCATGGCACTCACTGCCATGGCAGTCCACTGCCTAAAAAAAAATAAAAAAATTCTAAGTCCCTAAAGTGCTCTAAAACGTGATGAAGGCAGCCATTGCTGGCAAGCCTCACGACCAGAAGCAGTAGCAAACAAGCAGCCATGGACGTGCATATTGCTTCCAAGGAAAAAGTCTTGCCCTTATGGATTAATTATTAGTTCATTTGGAAATCAAGAACACCTAATTTTAGGGAGGTTAAGAGAAACATTTACACTTCATTTTAAGAAAGGAATTGGGCAGCAACGTTCAAGTAATTATGGTGAAACTTTTGCTTCAATGGATAATTAGAGGCAGCAAGTTCAAGTCAACCAAAGCTTAGATGATTTGGGATCTATGGTGACAATCTTACAAGAACATGTATGCAACAACTTGTCTTAATTTTAAGGTAAGGTTCCATTCCATCTTTGTTTTGGTTTAAGTTTGTTTAGCCCTTAATCGACTAGTTGGGGATGGAAATTATGGAAGAGAAACTTAAACTTGTGATTTAGACTTGATGAACTAATGGTGCTGCTGTTCACGGCAAATTATGCTCTATTCCGTGTGTTTGTAATTTTGTAAAGTTAAGATCGGAAATTGTATTTTGATGTCGTAGTTTTGGTGGGCTGTTTTGAGCTTGTATTAAAAAATGATATTGAAGTAGTTTTATTGTACATGAATGGTAGTCGATGTTATTGTCGTGTTGTTATTGATAGGGTTCACAAATTCGGAAGGAAACAAGTGTATAACGTATCGTATACAAAGCGTGTGTTGGTTTGTTTGGAATATAATCTTAAAGCGTTGGCAATTTGGATTGGGAAAGGATTAAAAAGGGTTGTTGGATTGTTAGAATTGTTATGGGCTGAGTTGGGAGAATTTTGTATGTATATATCCATTGTTGGTATTTCTGTGTTAACAGGGCAAAAATTGGAAAATCGGGTTAGGCGAATATATAGGGGAAATGCTGCCCGATTTTCATTAAGAATTTAACTAATAGAAAACCCTAAACGAGGAATATAAGTTAAAAGAATAAGTTCTATAAGCGATGGCCTACGGATTTATAAACTAGAAAATATAGTTACTAACGATAACATTACTCTTATATTAAATAGGCTAAAAGAGCGACGAGGCGAACGGATTTACGAATAGTCGCTAACAGGTATGTAAAGTTAACCCTTATTTCTTTTTGGCATGGTCTTTGTAAAATGATCAGACGATATGTATATGATTCCAAAGAAATTCCTATTCTTAGAGCCACTAGGATGGCTAATGTTCTTGATTTCCATAAGCTATTTCATATGGTTTTGATACGTATCTATGATGTCCGAAGTTCTATTTGATATGTTTCCGAGTGACATTCGAAAGATATTTGATATGACTATTGCCTTGATTTTCAAACGATAGTTCGTTTGATTATTCGATTGGGTCTTTTGATATATCCTGATACGTATAAATGATCCCAAAAGTTCTATTCCGATATAATCCACTGTGACATTCGAAAGGTATTTGATATGACTATTGTCTTGATTTTCAAATGATAGTTCGTTTTGACTATTCCATTGAGTCTTTGATAATGTTTTAATTTGCATATGGTTGCTCACTACTCTGCTCGTGCATGCCTCAATATGTATTTCACCGAGTCCCGGGCCGGGTATGTTATCATGCACAGTTTCACTGCATTGTTCATCGAGTCCCTCACTAGAGGGCCGGGTACGGTATATATATATATGATATGATGATATGATGATGTGATGATATGTTATGGCGGTCAGGAGGGCATATGATGACTTCATTCACTGAGTCCCCCACTAGAGGGCCGGGTACGGTGTATGTATGTATATATATATATATATATATATATATATATATATATATATATATATATATATATATATGATATTGATATGCATGATTTTCATTTCGTAAGGCAAGTGTACTAATGTTTAAAAGTCCTACTTGTTTCTGGTAATCTCTATTTCAGTTATGATCCTCTTTACTGTATTTCATGCTTTATATACTCAGTACATGTTCCGTACTGACCCCCTTTCTTCGGGGGGCTGCGCTTCATGCCCGCAGGTGCAGATACTCGCTTTGGTGATCCGCCAGTTTAGGATTCCCTTTCTGCTGTCTGGGAGAGCTCCGTTGTTTCGGAGCCTAGACTTTCGGTACAGATCTTATGATATATATATATATGCTTATTCAGGGGTACGGCGGGGCCCTGTCCCGTCATATTTCGCTATTCGTACTCTTAGAGGTCTGTAGACATATGTGTGGGTTGTGTATGAGTTCTGTTCACCTGTGTCTATACGATGCGCTATGATATGATGTTCGTATGCATCGGCATCCTTGTCGGCTTGCGTATTATTTCATGATATGATTAGTTGTGACTCCTCAGGAGACAGTTGATCTGGAAATATATATATGACGATGTTACGAACTTTGGAGTTCCGTTATAAGTTTCTGTATTGTCGTAGTTTCAGTTTGACTATGTCTAACATGTATGTATACGGGTGTCCAGGTAGGGCACCAGTCACGGCCTACGGGGTTGGGTCGTGACAATCAAGTGGTCTCTCAATTAATGAAATTACTTAGTAAAGTAAATTTACTTTTGGGTTTGTCTCAATAAAGTCAAATAAGTTCATACATATATCTCACATAGCTGGAAAACTATTGTGAAAGTGACTTGAAATGGTTTTGAATATAAGTAGAAATATTTTAAAATGGTAGAAATAATATTTAAAAACGTCTGCAATGAGTTAGATGAAATTTGAAAGAAATATTTTAAAATGGTACAAATAATACTGAAATACATCTGCAATGAGTTAGATGAAATTTGAAGGCGAAAATGCTGACTTACATTGATCAATGATGAGCCTATTCTAACCGATGTCTATTGTACATATCGTTGCAAAGCGTTCAATTTCAAATGAATGTAAAAGATATCAATAATCATTTCTTTAATGATTATTAAGGAGGAAATGATAATCAACTCACAATGGAACTCCAGTGAATTTTGCCTTATGATAAGCGAAGTGACTCATGAATAGCCCTCGACAGACCGGGTCACCCTGGAAATAGGATTTCCGTTGGAAGATATCCTGGCAGGGTCTCTATTATGTAGATACATTACCGCTCAGGACAACTGCCCTAAATATGATTCAAAGCAACTGAGTGGTGGAGGTTGATGATAACGTTAAAGCCCCAAAATTCAAGGGATCACACCTGATCCAATTAAGAGTCCACGATCTCTACGCCAATAACTTCTAAGACGTGCGTAGGGTTAGGGAAGTTAGTTCTATATTTATCCCCTAATATTACACATCTATTTTTTCATTTGAATACCCAATTAATCTTTGGTTGTTCTCAGCATGATTGTTCAAACATTGTTCATCAAGCAATATCCATCATTGTTCAAAGAGATATAATCTCTTTTCCTTTTATTGTTCAATTATTTAACCATTGTCAATTATTTAACTTGTTATTTCGATTATTATTCACTACTTCCATCACTTTGTCAAAGGTTTAATAATGTCTGGATTAATTGTGTAGCTAAAGACATCTTTCTGACAAATTCAACTAGCTTTCCTAACAAATGAAATTTGGGCTAAATAGTGGCGCCCATCGTGGGGCCTTGACCATATAAACTATACCAGTATATTTAAATCTTTCATTGATTTTGTGTTTGCAAGCAAAACAATGACGGATGAACAATGCTTGGCTACTCTTAAAGTCGTTGCTAGGGCAGAGTGACGCCACTAAACTCCCGAACCCTGACGAAACCCTAAACGAAGAGGATACCATTGATATGAAAGGAGAGTTTGAAGACGATGTGTCACACCTCGGAAAATCTCATGTCGTTGTATGGTAGATAGACTAATGCAGGGTGAGATTAATACGATGTCCTACAAGTGAGAAAGGTTACTTAACGGTTCTAATTAAGATTCCAAAGACGTTTGAAGCAAGAGAAAGAAAGTTCGTTGAAGAATGTTAAGTATAAGTCGTGTTTTGAAAGGGGTTGCAAGTACCGAGCTAATGTTGATCTAATGATGCCTTGAGGGAAAGTTATAACGCTTCTTAAGTTGTTAATGAAATGCTAAACAAGTGCTAAGAAGGTTCCATAAGGATTGGAGATCAAACGAAATGACAGAAATAATTTCAGAAAGGTGGAGTTATACGACTACTTATACGGTCCGTATAGCACCCCACGGGCTGAGTATTTTCCAAGTATAAATACATGTTCCCACTTCTAATATTTCATTCTTCCCACTTCTCCACCTCTCTCAAGACCTCTAAACGGTTCTAGATATTTCATTAACATAAATTCAAGACAAATCAAAGATCAACTTCATCAATCCAAGGAAACCAAGTGTAAAGAAGCTTTCTAGGGTTGCTTGGAGTCGAGAAATCTCTTTGAATTGAAGTTAGGTTTTTCTCCAAGTGAGTAAAATCCATCCAAAACCCATTCCTACACAATCAAAGGAAAATTTTATGATCATTTTATGTTAGTAAGAATATTGAATGATTGAATAACTTGGATTGAGGAAGAAAGTACACAGGGAGTTCAAATATGGAAATTGTGATGTTCTTGAATGGTAGCTTGACTTGAATCATACTTCTTGATAACCATGGTTATGGATGACCTTGAGAGGATTTAGAGAATTGAATAATGTCAAACTTGTCGAAGTTATTGATTATGGTATTATGAATGTTGTTAATGTGTTTGGGAGTTGTTATATTATATGGAGCAGGTTATAGAAGCAAAGGAAGTGCTGCCCAATTTTCGTTAGCTTTAGCTTAAGCTTAAGCATGTTTTTTATTACCTAACCTTAGTACGAATTCTCTTGGATGTAGAATCGTGAACATTGGAGGAAAGCATTTAATTGATAAATTTAGAGAGACATCAAGGTATGTGAGGCTAGTCCCTTATTTTCTAACGCATGACTTCTATAATATGACTTCCTTTAACTTTCCATGATGTTCTTACATTCCGGAATCTATGAGTGTATGTGTATAAAGAACTTCTCATGAGATAAAGATAAGAGATATGTTACGAATATGATAATGAGTCTAAGTCTAGAGATTCTAAAGCTCATGATATGATATTTCTTCGAAGCTAATGATTCTTTGATGTTGCTCATTGTTGTTACACTCACCTTATAATGCTAGTTCTTTCAAGGTGAGGCATGATGATCATGGCTACTCCATAATGGAATCGGGGGTTCTCGACCTTACGTCACCCCGGTAGAGTTATAGTTTGTCTTTGAGTTCTTATGCATGCTTTATGATGAGTATATGATAATGAGATTACACCGTGCCTATATGGCCGGGCAGACACCACTAAGGCGGGCGGCATATACACCATGTCAAGAGGGCATGGGCAGACACCACTAGTGGGTGGCATGAGATGGTTACCCCGGACGCGGGAGGCCTGGATGCGGGCTAATGATGATCACACCGTACCTATATGGTCGGGCAGCTTATGTATACATACTCTATATGATGTTGTTTATGATGTACGATAGCATGCATTATTCCGTCTTAAGTGACATTCAGTTACAGGTTGTTTCCTTACTTGATGTTCCCTCATCTCTTTGATATGTTATTGTTGTATATGCCTTACATACTCAGTACATTGTTCGTACTGACGTCCCTTCTTTTAGACGCTCTGTTCATGCCCACAGGTAGACAGGGAGGTGGCCCAGATTCCTAGGAGCTACTCAGCAGATTTACAGGAGCACTCCACTATTCCGGAGGTGCCATTTTTGACGTATTATTTTTTGTATATATTTTGGCACGACGGGGTCCTGTCCCGTCCTTATGTCTCAGTATTCTAGTAGAGGCTCGTAGATACGTATGTGTGGGTAGTAAATGTCTTATGATGACTACATTGTACATTATTGTATACCATTTTTTTTGCAGCCGTGAGGGCTTATATATATGCATGTGTTTCCTTCGAGATTATATGTGTCCAGGATGAGTACGTTGATTAGCATGAGTGGTGCTCGATAGTTAGCTCTGGGTACCCGTCATGGCCCCTAGTCGAGTCGAGATAAAAGTGGTATCAGAGCAGTTCCGTCCTAGGGTGTGTCTACGAGCCTTGTCCAGCAGAGTCTTGTTTATGGGTGTGAAGCGCGCCACACTTATAAACAAGAGGCTGTGGGGGCATTTAGGAGAAATGACCGTTCTTCTTCTTATTAGATCGTTCCATAGAGCCATGTTATAAGATTTTCTCCTCCCTAATTGTGCATTATGATTTCAGCGATGCCGGTAAAGAGAAAAGCCACCGCCGCCCCGAAGGGCAAGGCTGCGACAGAAAGATGGATGGAAAGAGAGCCATCAACAAATATAGAAGAATGTGAATCTCATAATGAGGTTCCATCCAATACCTCTCACACTTCACCTATTCTAGAAGAACAAGAGGGGGCTTCAGCTCCGGCTCCTATGCCTCCAGTTCCTCCACCGGGTACTTCGGGTCAACAAATGACTGAAGCTATTCAGCTATTGACACAGCTAGTTGCTGCTTAGGCTCAGCGGCAGAGTACGGGTCCAGGTGACAGGGCGACTAGTGCTAGAGCCCGTGATTTTATGAGTTTAAATCCTCCAGAATTTTTCGGGTCAAAGCCGGATGAAGACCTGCAAGGTTTTATTGATGAGATGCTGAGAACGATGAGAATCATCCATGCCTCCGATACTGAATCTGTGGATTTGACATCATATAGACTCCGGGATGTGGCGGTTCTTTGGTATAATAACTGGATATCTTCGAGAAAGAAAAATACACCTCCCCCAGTTTGGCAAGAATTCATAGATACTTTCATCCGCCACTATTTTCCACCCGAGGTTCGAAGGGCCCGAGCTGACAGGTTTTTAAATTTAAAGCAAGGGAATGAGTGCCCGGGAGTATAGCCTTCACTTTAATTCATTGGCTAGGTATGCTCCGACTATGGTGGCTGACATGGGAGACAGAGTACATAGATTTGTAAGTGGCTTAGGGCTACATTTGTTCAAAGATTGTTTGACAGCTTCACTCCATGATGGGATGGACATCTCTCGTATTCAGGCTCACACCCAGAATTTAGAAGAGCAGCAAAAAGCCGCAGGGGGGTGAGCGTGACATTGACAGGGGACAGAGCAAGAGGGCCAGATCTGCCGGTGCTAGTAGTGAGTATAGAGGGGGTCAGCGGCAATAGTTTTCTAGATATTCGGGCCAGTCCGCGACTAGTGTACCTCCTCGGTTCGCGGGCAGAATTTTTGATCGCCCTATTTACTCCGGTCCAGGTCAGAGTTCGAGAGTCTCAGGCTCTCAGTTTGGAGGTGGTCCTAGCCAGCGGAGACCACCGGTGTGGCGGTGTAGCCAGTGTGATAGATTGCATTCTGGTCAGTGTCGCAGAGGTTCAGATGCATGCTATGCCTGTGGTCGGGTTGGGCACATGATGCGAGATTGCCCATCGATGAGTGGTAGAGTCGGGGTTCAGCTCACAGGATCAGCAGCTGGTTCTTCCTCGTCTGTGCCCCCCGTAGGACAGACTCCCCAGATTCCATCAGGCCATGGTAGGGGCAGAGGGGGAGCATATATTTCTGGTGGCACCTAGCCCCGTGTTTATACTCTAGCCGGATGTCAGGATCTTGAGTCCTCCCCGGATGTGGTTATAGGTATGCTATCCATATTCTCTTATGATGTTTATGCATTGATAGATCCGGGTTCTACGCTGTCTTATATTACTCCTTATATTGCTGGCCGCATTGGGATGAAACCCGAGCCAATTAAACCTTTTGAAGTATCTACTTCGGTTGGTGATCCTGTAATAGCTAGACAAGTATACAAGAATTGTGTGGTGGTGATATGTAATTGTCAAACTATTGCTAATTTAATTGAGCTGGAAATGTTAGATTTTGATGTGATTATGGGCATGTATTGGTTGGCTTCTTGTTATGTTAATATGGATTGTAGAATGAAAATAGTCCGATTCCAATTCCTGGGAGAACCCGTACTTGAATGGAAAGGTAATACAGCGTCTCCCAGAGGTAGGTTTATTTCCTACCTTAAGGCAAGGAAGATGATTGCAAAAGGCTATATTTATCATCTAGTCCGAGTTCGTGACACCGAAGCAAAGCTGCCGACTTTTCAATCCGTCCTGGTAGTAAATGAATTTCCTGATGTATTTCCAGATGAACTTCCAGGCCTTCCTCCAGAAAGAGATATTTACTTTGCTATTGATGTGTTGCCGGACACCAAGCCTATATCTATTCCTCCTTACGGAATGGCACCTGCAGAGTTGAAAGAGCTGAAGGCGCAACTGAAAGATTTCTCGAGAAGGGATTTATCAGTCCCAGTTCGTCACCGTGGGGAGCACCTATCCTATTTGCGAGAAAGAAAGATGGTTCCCTATGGATGTGCATTGACAATAGGCAGCTGAATAAGGTAACGATGAAGAATAAATACCCGCTTCCAAGAATCGATGATCTGTTTGACCAATTACAGGGTGCCAAGTGGTTTTCCAAGGTTGATCTAAGATCGGGGTATTACTAAGTGAGAGTTAGAGAAGAAGATATTCCCAAAACAGCTTTCAGAATGAGATATGGCCACTATGAATTTCGGCTGATGTCATTTGGGTTGACTAATGCTCTGGCAGTGTTCATGAATCTGATGAATAATGAATTCAGGCCTCTCTTAGATCTGTTTGTGATCGTGTTCATTGATAATATTTTAGTATACTCTCGGACAGAAGCAGAGCATGCAGACCACTTGCGTATTGTCTTTGGAATTCTTCAGACTCGAGAATTGTATGCAAAATTTTCAAAATGCGAGTTTTAGCTAAATTTTGTGACTTTTCTGGGCCATATTATCTCAGCTGATGGCATTCGAGTAGATGTTCAAAAGATTGAGGCTGTGAAGACTTGGCCAAGGCCCACAACACCGACAGAGGTCCGTAGCTTCTTGGGATTAACAGGCTGTTATAGGAGATTCGTGTAAGGATTCTCTTCTATTTCAACACAATTACCGAAACTAACTCAGAAATCAGCAAAATATCAGTGGACTGATGCTTGTGAACGCAATTTTTTGCAGGAATTGAAGGATAGATTAACTTCAGCCCCAGTCCTGACACTCCCAGAAGGGCCAGATGGTTATGTTGTGTATTGTGATGCCTCTTGTGTTGGGTTAGGCTGTGTGTTGATGCAGCACAGTAAGGTCATTGCCTATGCCTCCCGGCAGTTGCGGAAACATGGAAAGAACTATTCGACCCATGATCTTGAATTAACGGCAGTTATCCATGCCCTAAAAATATGGAGACATTACTTGTATGGTGTACATGTTGATATTTATACGGATCACAAGAGTCTCCAATATATTTTCAAGCAAAAGGAGTTGAATCTACAACAAAGGCGGCAGTTAGAACTATTGAAAGATTATGATGTGAGTATTTTATACCACCCCGGGAAGGCGAATATAGTAGCTGATGCCCTTAGCCGTAAGTCAATGGGTAGTCTATGTGAGGTTCCTCTGGAGAAAAAAGAATTAATCCGTGAGCTCCACCAGCTAGCCAGCCTTGGAGTTCGTCTAATTGATTCAGGCAATGCAAGAATTGGTATTCACAACCCAGCTGTTTCGTCCTTAGACATGGTGGTGAGAGAGCGCCAATATAAAGACCCTCAGTTGGGTCACTATAGAGATACACTTCCCGAGAAAGAGAGGTCGCCATTTGAAATTTTTACAGATGGAGTTCTTATATACCGAGACAGGCTATGTGTTCCAAATGTTGCAGGACTACGTTATCGGATTCTAGAAGAAGCTCATTACTCTCGGTATTCCATTCACCCAGGAGCTACAAAAATGTAATACGATCTCAAGTTAATGTATTGGTGGGATGGAATGAAGAAAGACATAGCAGAATTTGTAGCTCAATGTCCGAATTGCCAACAAGTGAAAATCGAGCTTCAAAAGCCAGGAGGATTATTGCAAGCGATGGAAATTCCAGCCTGGAAATGGGAAGTGATTAACATGGATTTCATTGTAGGGTTTCCTCGTTCTCAGCTAAAATATGACTCCATATGGGTGAATATTGACAAACTCACGAAATCAGCTCATTTGCTTCCAGTCAGACCACATATTTAGCAGAAGATTATGCAAGGTTATATCTTAAGGAGATAGTGCGACTTCATGGTGTCCCGATATCTATTATCACAGACAGAGGAGCACAATTTACTGCTAAATTCTGGAAGTCCTTTCAAGAACGTTTGGGTACTCAGGTAAGGATTAGCACAGTGTTTCATCCACAAACTGATGGACAAGCTGAACGCACTATTCAGACCTTGGAAAATATATTACGGGCATGTGTGCTAGATTTTGGTGGTAGTTAGGATGACCACTTACCTCTTATTGAGTTTGCATACAACAACAGTTATCATTCCAGTATCCAGATGGCCCCGTATGAAGCTCTATATGGAAGAAAGTGTAGATCCCCAATTAGGTGGTTTGAAGTAGGAGAGGTACAGCTAATAGGTCCGGAGTTGATTCAACAAGCGGTGGAAAAGATCAAGGTTATTCGAGATCGATTGTTGACATCCCAAAGTCTCCAGAAATCTTATGCGGACAACCGTCGGTGAGACATAGAATTCCAAGTTGATGATTGGGTATTCCTGAAGGTATCACTGATGAAAGGCGTGATGAGATTTGGCAAGAAGGAAAATTAAGTCCTTGATACATTGGACCTTATAAGATTGTCCGCAAGATAGGCCACGTAGCTTATGAACTAGACTTACCTCCAGAACTTGAATCAGTCCATCCAGTTTTTCATGTGTCAATGCTCCGTAAATGTGTTGGAGATCCAACTAGAATCATGCCGATAGATGATGTCCAGATTACTGAGAAGTTGGTTTATGAAAAGGTGCCCATTGCCATACTAGGTAGGCAAGTGAGGAAGCTTAGAAACAAAGAAGTAGCTTCAGTCAAGGTCTTATGGAGGAACAATAACCGAGAAGAAATGACTTGGGAAGCAGAAGAAAACATGAGGTCCAAATATCCGCAATTGTTTCCACCCCCGGGAGAGGTTCAAGATGAGACATCAATATTATGAGGTATGTAATGCTTTCTTTTTAGTGCTTTTGGCCGTGTATGGCCATAATTTCTTGCTATTGCGTTGTAGCCTTGTGAGGCGATGTTATTGTGGCTGTTGTGACAGGATGGTAGTGCCATATTACAGGGGAAACTCTGGCGAAATTTTTGTAGACTTCCGGAGAACGTAACATTCGAGGACGAATGTTTTTAAAGGGGGGAAGAGTGTTACGCCTCGGAAAATTTCATGTCGTCGTATGGTAGATAGACTAACGCAGGGTGAGATGAATACGATGTCCCTACAAGTGAGAAAGGTTACTTAACGGTTCTAATTAAGATTCCAAAGACGTTTGAAGCAAGAGAAAGAAAGTTCGTTGAAGAATGTTAAGTATAAGTCGTGTTTTGAAAGGGGTTGCAAGTACCGAGCTAATGTTGATCTAATGATGCCTTGAGGGAAAGTTATAACAGTCCTTAAGTTGTTAATGAAATGTTAAACAAGTGCTAAGAAGGTTCCATAAGGATTGAAGATCAAACGAAATGACGGAAATAATTTCAGAAAGGTGGAGTTATACGACCACTTATACGGTCCGTATAACTTTATACGGTCCGTATAACCCAACAGAAATGGGGATTTCCCTGATGGTAAAATACGGTCACTTATACGGACCGTATAAGATTATACGGACAGTATAAGGGTCCGTATAACACCCGACGGGCTGAGTATTTTCCAAGATAAATACATGTTCCCATTTCTAAATTTTCATTCTTCCCACTTCTCCACCTCTCTCAAGACCTCTAGAAGGTTCTAGATATTTCATTAACATAAATTCAAGACAAATCAAAGATCAACTTTATCAATCCAAGGAAACCAAGTGTAAAGAAGCTCTCTAGGGTTGCTTGGAGTCAAGAGATCTCTTTGAATTGAAGTTAGGGTTTTCTCCAAGTGAGGCAACTCCATCCAAAACCCGTTCCTACACAATCAAAGGTGATTTTTATGATCATTTTATGTTAGTAAGATTATTGAATGATTGAATAACTTGGATTGAGGAAGAAAATAAAACATGGAGTTCAAATATGGAAATTGTGATGTTCTTGAATGGTAGCCTGACTTGAATCATACTTCTTGAGATGATATGAGTATAATCTTGTTATAAATGATAATTAGAATGTTGGATAAGCATTATACGTGAATGAATACGACGTTGGGTGATAACCTTGGTTATGGATGACATTGAGAGGAAATTTGGAGAATTGAATAATGTCAAACTTGTTGAAGTTATTGATTATGGTATTATGAATGTTGTTAATGTGTTTGTGAGTTGTTATATTATATGGAGAAAGTTATAGAAACAAAGGAAGTGCTGCCCAATTTTCGTTAGCTTTAGCTTAAGCTTAATCTTAAGCATGTTTTCGATTACCTAGCCTTAGTACGAATTCTCTTGGATGTTGAATCGTGAACATTGGAGAAAAGCGTTTAATTGATAAAGTTAGAGAGACATCAAGGTATGTGAGGCTAGTCCCTTCTTTGATAAGGCATGACTCCTATAATATGACTTCCTTTAACTTTCCATGACATTCTTACATTCCGGAATCTATGAGTCTAGGTGTATAAAGAGCTTCTCATGAGATAAAGATAAGCGATATGTTACGAATATGATAATGAGTCTAAGTCTAGAGATTCTAAAGCTCATGATATGATATTTCTACAAAGCTAATGTTTCTTATACGATTCTTTGATGTTGCTCATTGTTGTTACACTCACCTTATAATGCTAGTTCTTTCAAGGTGAGGCATGATGATCATGGCTGCTCCATATTTCTCGACCTTACGTCACCCCGGTAGAGTTATAGTTTGTCTTTGAGTTCTTATGCATGCTTTATGATGAGTATATGATAATGAGATTACACCGTGCCTATATGGCTGGGCAGACACCGCTAAGGCGGGCGGCATATACACCATGTCGAGAGGGCATGGGCAGACATCACTAGTGGGTGGCATGTGATGGTTACCCTGGACGCGGGAGGCCTGGACGCGGGCTAATGATGATCACACCGTACCTATATGGTCGGGCAGCTTATGTATACATACTTGATATTGTTAGTGTTATGATTTTAATGATGAAATTTTTTTGTGTAGGTACTATACTCAAAGGATAAACCAAACGGATTGGACAGATAAGCCCAATGGATAAAAGGAGTTCAGTCAGCTGGATAGAAGTACAAGCCCAAGTCGGTTGCATAAATAAAGAAATTCAAGGCTCAATGAAAATAAGCTACTGCGTATTTTTGGAACAAGAATCAGATCTTACTCAATCAATTAAATCAGCACAATCATGGAGATTCTTGCATTAAATCAAATCTGCTATACAAGGAAACAAGTACCACTCCAACAAGGCAAATAACGCATAAGGAAGGCAGTTGTACAACTTTTGTTACATATCAATGACGCACAAGGAAACAAACATCTGCCAACTAGGAGGATACCACAGAAGGAAAGAATCGTTACAAGTCTTAATGAGCTCTTGCTTTATTCTTGGAAATTAGGATCCTCAATATTCCTAATTTACAAGGATCAAATATCTTGGGTTGACATCTCTGCTGAAAAAGAGTCTAACGGCTAATAACTTGAAGACTATATATTCAAGACTCTAGAGACGAAGAAAAAAAATACATTTGTCTCATACTCTCAAGCTCTCTGCTTTACTTTTCATAAACGTTGTATTCTTGAGTGATATAGTGTAAACAAAAAAGAAAGGAGAGATATGGAATAGTTTGTGAGGCATTGTATCAAAAAGATTACGAGTGTTTGAGTGTAGACGTAGGAGCCCATTCAAACAAACCATTGTACCAAAACATTTACAAAGAGCTGCAGAGAACACCCTTGCAACCCAAGGGGACTGGACTAGGATTTACATTGAATCTGAACCAGTATAAAATATCTGTGTCATTTATATTCTACACTTTTATTACTGCATTACGTTATAGTCGACTAGTGTTCTCTGATAGTTGACTGTCTGAGCGAAAAAGTTACAATTCCCCCCCCCCCCCCCCCCCTTCCTTGCACTTTCAATTGGTATCAGAGCAAGGTCTCACACTTCATTGCTTAACAGCAAGTGAGAAAAGATCAAATGGCTGCATATCAAATCCCTGGAGCAATTTTACAAGATGGGCACTACACAACGAGACCACCCTACTTCAATGGTGAAAACTACTGCCATTGGAAAGAAAGGTCCAAGATCTTTGTGCAATCAACAGGATATCAAGCATGGATTTTGATTAAGAAAGGACCTAAACCTATTCCAAATGTGGATGCAAAAAATATAAATACAAAAATTGATCTGGAGTCACATGATGTGACTAAAGAACAACAGGAGACTCTATCAACAAAAGCTAGAGCAATAGCTTTGTTATACTATGCAGTCAGCGGAGAAGAGTATGCCAAAATATCAAACTGCGAGACTACAAAAGAAATGTGGGATAAACTTGAAGTCACATACGAAGGAACATCAAAAGTAGGAGAAACCAAAATTGATGCTCTAAGGCACGATTATGAAGATTTTAGCATGAAGGATGATGAGAACATTGAATCAATGTTCACTAGATTCAGCAAAATCATTGGTGAACTTAAATCTCTTGGAGTGACTTACACCAATTCTCAACAAATGAGAAAACTTGTCAGAAGTCTACCCAAGACTTGGGAAACAAAAGCGATTGTTTTAGAAGATGGAAATTTGGACAATTTTACATATGACGAACTAAGAGGAAATCTGATGGCTTTTGAAAAGAATCATATTCAAAGATATCAGAAGGATGAAAAGAAGAAAATGGTTGCCTTCAAATCTCAGGCTGAAGAATTTGATGATGAGTTTAAGGAAGAAGAAGTGGCTATGATCTCTAGGCATGTGATTGAAGTCATGAGAAGATCGAGAAACAATAGAAAAGGAAATTCAAATTTCAGAAAAGGTAAATCCTCCGCTGTTCAAAGAAATGATGGAAAATGCTACGAATGTGGAAAATATGGTCATATTGCATCTGAATGCCCTGATTCAAAGAGGAAACCATCGAAAAAACTATCAAAAACAACTAGCATTCAGCAGTTGGAGTGAAGATGAAGTCTTTAAAGATGATGAGGAAGGAATGGAAAACATTTTCTTCATGGCAATTGGCGAAAGATCATATCTGCGATGCTTGTCAGAAAGGTAAGCAAACAAGAAGTTCTTTTAATTCCAAAGATATTGTATCTACTTCTAAACCATTGCAGCTTATACACATGGACCTTGTTGGTCCTACTAGAACCGCTAGTATTGGAGGAAAAAGGTATGCTTTCATTATTGTTGATGATTTCTCTCATTTTACCTGGGTTATATTTCTTGCTTATAAGGATGTTACTCTAAAGAACTTTAATTATTTTTGTAAGAAAGTTCAGCGTGACAAAGGCTACTACATTACTTCCATAAGGAGTGATCATGGAGGAGAATTTGAAAACAAGGCCTTTGATGATTTCTGCAATGAACAAGGATACCCTCATAATTTTTCCTCACCAAGATCTCCTCAGCAAAATGGTGTCGTTGAAAGAAAGAACAGAACCTTACAAGACATGGCTAGAACAATGATTTTAGAACACAATCTGCCGCATCACTTCTGGGCAGAAGCTGTAAGCACAACATGTCATGTATTGAACAGGTGTATGATTCGACCTATTCTAAAGAAAACCCCTTACGAGCTATGGAATGGTAAGAAACCTAATATTAGCTATTTTCACTCATTTGGGTGCAAATGTTTTGTGCACAATAATGGAAAGGACAACATTGGTAAGTTTGATCCTAGAAGTGACGAAGGTATTTTTGTTGGTTACTCGAATAATAGCAGATCCTATAGAATTTTCAATAAACGCACTAAATCTATTGAAGAATCTGTTCATGTTATTTTTGATGATACTAACCGTTTGGTCGAGAAAGAAAGGTTTGCAGATGAAGATGTTTGCCAGTCTTCAGTCACTACGACTACTCCTTCAACTGATCAGAATCTCTCATTAAAAGAAACTACGTCTGTTGATGAGTCGACTAATCTTACAATTGGACCTATTCCAAACGAATGGAGAAGTGAGCCTGATTATCCTAAAAAGTTTGTTATTGGGGATATAAATGAAGGAATAAAGACTCGAGCATCTTGTAAAAATAATGCAAATCTAGCGCTCATATCTCAACTCGAGCCTAAGAAAGTAGACGAGGCTTTAAAGGATGATCATTGGATTAAGGAGATGAAAGAAGAACTGGATCAGTTTGATAAAAATAAAGTATGGAATCTAGTTCCTAGGCCTGAAAAAGGATCAGTAATAGGAACAAAATGGGTGTTCAGAAACAATTTAAATGAAGCAGGCGAAGTTGTGAGAAATAAAGCTCGACTGGTTGCCCAAGGCTACTCACAACAGGAAGGAGTCGACTATGATGAAACATTCGCTTCTGTTGCACGGTTAGAATCTATTCTAATTTTGCTTGCTTATGCTGCTTTTAAAGGTTTTAAACTATTTCAAATGGATGTTAAAAGTGCTTTCTTAAATGGATTTATTGAAGAAGAAGAAGTCTTTGTGAAACAGGCACCTGGTTTTGAAAATCCTAAATTCCCATATCATGTGTTCAAGCTAAGTAAGGTGCTATATGGTCTTAAACAAGCTCCTAGAGCTTGGTATGATCGACTAAGCACCTTTTTAGTAGAACATGGATTCTCTAGAGGGAAGATTGATACAACAATTTTCATTAAAAGATCCTCATCTGGAAATTTAATTATACAGATTTATGTAGATGATATTATTTTTGGAAGTTCTAACCCCTCTTTGTGTAAGGAATTTTCTGATCTCATGCAAAGTGAATTCAAAATGAGTATGATGGGCGAACTAACATTTTTCTTGGGGCTTCAAATTCATCAATTTGACAAAGGAATATTCATCTGTCAAAGTAAGTACACAAAGGAGCTTACTCACAAATTTGGTCTAAGTGATGCTAAAGCTATGAAAATTCCTATGAGTTCTACATGTTCCATTGACAAAGACGATACAGGTAAAGCCGTTGATGAAACTAAATATGGAGGAATGATATGTTCTCTACTGTATCTTACTGCTAGTCGACCGGACATCATGTTAAGTGTTTGCAAATGTGCTCGCTTTCAGTCAGCTCCTAAGGAATCTCATCGTAGTGCTGTAAAATGAATAATTAGATATTTACTTGGAACAATTTTCTATGGATTATGGTATCCCAAAACTAATCCCTTCAACCTAGAAGGATTTTCCGATGCTGATTTTGCAGGAGATAAAGATGATAGAAAAAGCACAAGAGGTTCATGTCAATTACTTGGAAAATCATTAATTTCTTGGCATAGCAAAAAATAGGGATGTGTTTCCCTCTCTACTACTGAAGCTGAATATATTGTTGTTGGGAAATGCTGTGCTCAACTCCAATGGATAGTGCATCAACTAAGTGATTATGATCTATTATTTAAGCCTGTTAAAATTTTTTGTGATAATTCTAGTGCTATATGTTTGTCTAAAAATCCTGTGCATCATTCTAGAGCAAAGAATATAGATATTACATATCATTTTGTTAGAGATCATATTATCAAGGGGTCCATTGAATTATAGTTTTTTTCCGCTGAAAATCAACTTGCTGATATTTTTACAAAACCCTTACTTGAGGAAAGATTTTGCATGCTTAGAGAATCTCTAGGAATTATTGATAAACCTATATAGCTACGTTATTTTTGGTAACTTGATTAATTTTCCTTTCTCTAAATTGTTTCTGTCCCTTCATTGATTACCGCACCCTACTCCTTCCCCAATTCTCGCCTTCCCATAAATATCATCGTCACCCCTTGCCGTCTTTTCTTTCTCCCACCACCTCTCCCACTTCCCCATAAACCCTTCTTCTTTCATGACCTTTCCTACTCCCCACATAGTCTATTAAAACGTCCATCCCTCCATTATTCTTCACTCAACAATTTGTTTCTTATTTCAATCTATGGCTAAAACACAGAAACATTCCTCTCTTTCCACTCTCAAAAGCTCGAGAAACAAGAACAAAGTTAAATCCTCATCCCCTGCTCGTATAGAATCTGATGGCTCAGATTCCTCTCCTCACAACTCTACAAATTCGTTGTCTCTTCGTTCCTATAGTAAACGTGACCATGCGACTGAAGCATGTGGTGAGTCATCCAAGAAATTTAAGTTCGACTATGAAAATGCCTTTCTTGACCGTCGACACTTCTGGTCCACCCCAAACTCTGATCTATTTCATTCCCTTAAAGGTAAATCTTTTGCTCATGGTCGAATTGTGGATTTTGATGTCATTTCGTCACTACATTATCATATTCAACAGTTTTTTGACTCTCAAGGTTGGGTAAATCTTTTCTCCTATGCACCTCCTCGAGTTTATGAACATCATATTCGCATGTTTTATCCTAATCTTAGAGCTACAAAGGATGATGAACTTGAAACCCTTGTTTTTGGCACTCGTATTCTGTTTGACAACTCTGGCTTTGACGAAATGTTTAATATCAAAAGCTCTGGCTTTTCTGTTTTGTCTCGTAACTCTTGGCCGTCTGATTTTGAGGTCACTTATGAAGAGTAAGCGGTCTATTTCTCTTGACTCAACTGGTTCCCTTTCCCCTCACTTAGGCCCAAAAAATTTGTCTTTTGAAACCCGTGTGCTTGCTCACATTGTTGCTACTACTATCCTGCCCCGTATGGGCTCTTTGTCGACCCTTACTCAGCGTGATACTCTCCTTACTTATTGTCTGGTTAAAAAACTTAAGCTTCACCTCTCCTCCCTAGTCATGAACCACATGTTAGAATCTGCTTCTGATCCTACTAACTTGCCCTATGGTATGCTCATTACTCGCATTATGGAAGCCCATCATGTTAATCTTGATGACCACTCTCCTATCTTTATTAAACAATGTTATGACTCTAGAGCATTTGTTAGCACGGGATATGTCTGTATAGATGATGTATGGGTTCTAAAAAAGGATGTGGATATGGAACCTGAAAACCCTTGTTCTCTTGTTTTCCAACAATCCAAACATTCCTCCTCGAACCTCCCATCTGGTCACTCTTCTGATATTCTTGCTAAGCTTTCAGTCCTTGATGACAAACTTGACTCCCTCAAAGATCTCCTTGTGTCCACTCATTTTCATATGGAAAAGGTCAGGGATGTCTCTAAGGAAGCTAGTGCTGATGTTACTCGACTGCGTCTTAAGATTGATGATGGCTTAAGGGAAGCAGTTAAATTGGCTACCAAACTGCAAGGTAGTGTTGATGGTCTTCCTGCTAAGCTGACTGTAACTCTGGATGCCATGAAGGATGCTATGGTTAAAACTCTAGCGTACTTCCTTCAGCCCTTTGCTCAGCAGCAGCAGGAGCAACAGCAGGAGCAACAATCTGATGGGGAGCAGGATTAATTGTGTTTTGTCTTGTTTGTTTAAGACAATCTTTTGGTTTTGGACATAAGTCCATCTTGACTATGTTCTTTTTACTTAGTTATCCTTACTAGAACTAGTTTGTGGCTGTCTGTTCAGCCTTATAATCTAACCCCCTTATCACTCAATTCTGTATGTTGTTATTATTTTGGGTTTGCTATTGTCTTTCTTTTAGAATGATGCCAAAGGGGGAGAAACAGTCTAGTCTGGATGAGTCAACTATTCAGGGGGAGAAGTCCTCTACTCCAATATTCAGGGGGAGCATTATTCAAGAAATGGAATCAACATGTTAAACAGGGAAGTTGACTTCACTTACATTCACTTTGAGTATTTTTTGTCATCATCAAAAAGCTGCAGAGAACACCCTTGCAACCCAAGGGGACTAGACTAGGATTCATATTGAATCTGAACCAGTATAAAATATCTGTGTCATTTATATTCTGCACTTTTATTACTGCATTACGTTATAGTCGACTAGTGTTCTCAGATAGTCGACTGTCCGAGCGACAAAGTTACAATTCACCCCCCCCCCCCCCCTCTTGCACTTTCAGATATGATGTTGTTTATGATGTAAGATAGCATGCATTATTCCGTCTTAAGTGACATTCAGTTACAGGTTGTTTCCTTACTTGATGTTCCCTCATCTCTTTGATATGTTATTGTTGTATATGCCTTACATACTCAGTACATTGTTCGTACTGACATCCCTTCTTTTAGACGCTCTGTTCATGCCCACAGGTAGACAGGGAGGTGGACCAGATTCCTAGGAGCTACTCAGCAGATTTACAGGAGCACTCCACTATTCCGGAGGTGCCATTTTTGACGTATTATTTTGTGTATATATTTGGGCACGACGGGGTCCTGTCCTGTCCTTATGTCTTAGTATTCTAGTAGAGGCTCATAGATACGTATGTGTGGGTAGTAAATGTCCTATGATGACTACATTGTATATTATTGTATACTATTTTTTTTTGCAGCCGTGAGGGCTTATATATATGCATGTGTTGCCTTCGAGATTATATGTGTCTAGGATGAGTACGATGATTAGCATGAGTGGTGCTCGGTAGTCAGCTCCGGTACCCGTCATGGCCCCTAGTCGGGTCGTGACATGATGGGGGACAGGAAAAGGGCGAAGACCAAATCCAATCGAACCCTCGTGGTAACTGCACACCCCATACAGAGCAACATGTTGGGGATGCTTCATGGCGGAGCCACGCCTGATAAGGAAAAAATGATAGCCCAACTCACAATCGAGTAATTTATGGCATGGCAACATACCATGAACCAGAAATTCGATAGTGTGTTGTCCTCTTTGGATGCAATGAGAACACAGGGTCGCTCGCACAATCAAGAACAACTCCAGTTACGGCACACCCTGCACAAGGAAGTTCTGGTATGGCAGATATTCCAGGAAATTCAAGATTCTGAGGAAACTTTGGAGTAGTGGTGCAAGGAATCGTGTCAGGTGCGACTGCTGCTGAGTCACAACACGCTCTCTTGTAAAAGATATTAAAACGGTTAGATGAGCAAGGCGACTGGATTGATTAGATTCCTAGGGCTCCTCCGGTTATTAAAACCATCGATGTGGAAATGTGTTCTCAACTGCCTCAAAAGCCAAGTGTATCCCCCACATTGATTCCCAAGGAGTTCAAAATGTCGGATCTGAAAAAATATGATGGTACCGATTAATTATGGCTTAACAACTAGGATCAAAGGCAACGATCTCACGCATGTGGAGACAGAGTAAGTGCTGGTTAAAAAACGTTTGGGGAAACCCTTACTAGAGGATCACTATCTTGGTATTCGCTCTTGCCCGAAACTCCATCGGATCGTTCGCGGAATTAGCTGATGCCTTTATAAAGGGACACACAGAAGCTCAGAAAGTAGAGAAATAGATGGAAGACATCTTTGTAATCAAGCAAAGGCCGAATGAGTTACTTCATGAATTTGTGGACCGATTCTAGAAGGAAAGAACGCTGCTAAGAAAGGTCCCAGATAACTAGGTTGTAATAGCCCTTCCTAGTAACCTGAATATCGAAACCTCGGAAGCTACACAGAAGCTTAAGAAAAGTATGAGGGAGTTTCCGCCTACAACCTGGAACGATGCATATAATCATTACAGCATGAAGCTCTGGGTGGAGGAATATCTAAACTCCTCGATTGTCATTTACGGCAAAACTAATAATCAGTTTGAAGATTGTCATAAGTGTTCGGCTTGGTGTTCGGAGCTTGAAAAAGGAAATTTATCAAGCTGAAATGATCTATACCGAAGTACATTTCACTTGACAACTGGATGGAAATAGGAGCCCAGTCGAGACAACAGAGTGCCCGATCACAGGAAAAACATTAGACCATCTCGACCACCTAGAGAATCAAGGGCTCCTAATTTGGCCGACCAATGTTTCATAATAGGGACATCCGAGCAGGTCCCAGAGATGAAAAATATGGGAGACAAAGTCAAGGGGTCGAAGGAGATGAGGTCAGACCCCAGGAAAGAAGTCAGCAATACTAGTATAAATACTATCACGATCACAGGCATACAATAGAGAATTGCCAAGGACTTTAGTTAGAAGTATCCTGCCTTTTGAACCACGACTTCCTTTGATAATTACTCAGCAATAAAAGAAATCATTATTTGTAAAAAATCGAACAAATGTCAATCCGCGTTGACCCCATCTTCAAAGCGAGTGGTCAACTTCATAACTAGAGCAACCGAGGTCAAAAGGATCTTAACACATAAATACGTGAAGGTTACAATCACCTAGGATAAAAGGAGTTAGGAGATCTTCGACAACATTTCTTTTGATGAGGAAGATACGCGCTGATGTTTATGCATGCAGATGCGCCTGGTGATCACATTACGTGTTTTTGATACTGACGTTAAACGTGTTTTAATTGATCGGGGTAGTCGATGAACCTCATCCGTGCACAAGTATTAGAGGAAATGCAACTGGACGACCAGATCATACTAGCGACTCGAGTGTTGTCGGGGTTCAACAACTCCAGCGAGACTACAACTGGAGAAATCATCTTGCCAATCATTGTGCAAGACATCATCAAAGAAACCCCTTTCAAGGTGATGTCTGGACCAATAGAATATAACATTATCACGGGAAGTAGAGGTTGTACCCTCAACCCTGCATCACATAATCAAGTTTCCTACCCATGGGGAACCAGAGAAATTCGGGGAGAACAGAAGGTGTCCCAAGAATGTTACTTAGTAGCCATAGCCAGCAGCCTCGCTTAATAGAAACAATAATAATTAAAGCAACATACTCTCTCAAACATCACAGGCAACTTATGCAGGTCATCCCCCTGATGCACAAATGCAAGCCAACTCCGGGACTCCTAAAGGTCCAGCCGGGGTAGAACTAGGGACTCAAGAAAATCCCATTCTTGAAATCCCAATTCTAGATGAGGAAGGCACACCGACCACAACAATAGAAGAGTTCAATCCGATCACTTTTTTATCGGACACCCTTGAGAGAAAACTATATAGGTTCGGAGATCGATTCCGAGCTTAGAGGTAAACACATTTCATTTTGAAAGATAACATGTGCGAGTTTTCTTGGTCTCATGCTAATATGATAGGTATAGACCCTAAGTCACAACACACAAGTTAAACATTGATCCTTTTCACAAACAGGTAAAGCAAAAGCTGAGGCTGCAAGCTAGATTAAAACTCAAGGTCATCAAGTATGAAGTAAACAAACTCCTCAAAAATAGTTTGATTCGCGAGGTCAAGTACCCGGACTGGATGACCAATGTCGTGGTGGTACCCAAAAAGAATAGAAAATGGAGGACGTGCATAGATTTTAAAGATCTGAATAAAGCATGCCCAAAAGATTCCTTTTTGCTGTTGCATATCGACCAACTCATCGACGCAACTATCAGTCATGAGATGCTGGGTTTTCTCGATGCCTATTTAGGATATAGCCAAATTTTCATGGAAACAGATGATTAGGAGAAGACACCATTCATCATTCACCAAGGTACATATTGCTATAAAGTACTGCCTTTTGATCTTAAAAACACAGGAGCCACATATCAGCGACTTGTCAACATGATGTTGAAAGACCAAATTCGAAGAAAAATGAAAGTTTACATTGATGATACGCTGGTAAAGTCCCTCTGAGGGGAGGATCATCTTGACCATATGAAACAAACCTTTGAAAACCTCAAGAAATACAACATGAAGCTGAATCTAGAGAAATGCGCAGTCAGTGTTTTTTTAGGGAAGTTCCTCGAGTTCCTAGCTTCAGAAAGAGAAATCAAGGTTAACCCCGACCAAATAAAGGCAATTGAAGCTATACCAAGACAAGATCTTGATTACATTCATAATGATTGCAGTAGGTTTTATTTTGTGTTGTAAAAGACTTGTTTGACTGGGTAGAGTCATTGAAGAGAGTTAGGAGAGAGCCAATAACTGTGAAAATTGTTGAGGAAGAGCGAGAGGGCAAGGGGCTGTTTGGAACAGTTCCTTAGGTGTACAAGTTGTTGTAATCTTAAAAGTTGCTCGTGTTTAGTGGAGAGTTTGGAAAATCCTACAAGAGGTAGGTTGTGTTTTTTCCTCCCTTGAGCAAGGAGTTTTTCACGTGAAAATTCTTCTATTGATTTATATATTCCATGCTTTTACCTTCTTGCTTAGCTGCTCAAGGAACTCTGAGTGCATAGGTAGCAGCAAACTAACAAAACTGGGCAGCTTTGATTGCATTCTTGGAGAACAACCAAGGCTGCACTATAAAAAGATCAAACGAATACCCCAACACATGAACTAGTTAAACACAATACAGATGGTGCTTGTAGAGGCAATCCAAGAAGGAGTTCATATGATTTTTGTCTGAGAAATCATAGAGGGGATTTACTATGTTCACATGCTAAAGAGATCCATGAGACCACAAACACAGAAGCTGAAGTTACTGCCATTAGAGAAACTGTTAACTATTATGTAGCCACAGGATTGGAGAATATTGTACTAGAAACTAATTCTATGGTGATGCAAAATATATTTGAGAACAGCTGGGAGATTCCAGAGCACATTATCACAGTGGTGGAAGACATTAAAAACTTGATGCAAAGCTAGCAAGTTGAATTGAGACACACATACATAGAGGGAAATGCACTAGTTGACTACCTTGCCAACCAGGCACTGGAAACTGCTGGAGAACTCAAGTTCAAGTCTTTTGCAGAACTACCAGTGCAAGGAATGAAGATTTTGAACATGGATAAGCAAACGTCCAACTTTAAGGATTAGAGCTAAAAAAATCAACTGATGGAGACAACAAAGAGAGACAAGGTGTAATGAAGAAGAATCAGAACACGTTGGATTGTTTGGCTGCTGGAAATTGTTCATATAGAAGTTCAAAATAGCATCATAATACAGGAGATCAATGTTAGGTATCTGACATTAGTATTGCAAAAACAATTGATTAAGTTAGTTTCTTTTGAATATTCTCCGTTCTAGGCATAGCTTATTTTATTTTAGAAAGTTCATATTTTAAACATGATGTAATCTTTATTATTTATATGATTATTGATAAAATATAAATCATTAGATTTTGGTCTAGTGGTATATTCATTAAGAAAATTCATACTATAAAATTTAAAAATTATAATATTAAAAAGTAAAAAGAGATGAAAATTGATAATTTAGAGATCAAAATAAATATAAAATGAGATTAAGGGAGGAATGTCAATTATTTAAAATAGGATTTTCTTTTTAACTTTTAAAGCAAAAATTGAAAGGGGACAATGACTTCACCCTATATCGTATTGATAGTAAATGAATTCACATTCAAAACAATTTCAAGTCACTTTTAAAGTATCTCTTTAGTCATTGTTACTCTATAAGATGTATGTATGAATTTGAATAACTTTGTCTAGATAAAAAAATCTTTAATAGATATTTTGTCAGTTGCCATTCAAGATGCAACATTCAGGCTGGTTCGCTAAGCAACACAATGGTCGTATGGCTCTCCCACTAAAGAAGAGATGTCATCCTCTATATATATCACTTGACTCAAGCTGAATCCATATTTACATATCTTACTTCTTTAACCCATTTTTTATACAATTTGAATTTAGTTAGAGAAAAGGCAATAATATATATATATATATATATATATATATATATCTTTTGTAATAAAGCCACCGAAGCTGGTGGTAATTTTATTGATAAAGGCAATAACTTCTTAATTTGTGATTATGATTTTCATTTTTTATTCTTAGAAATGGATTGAGAATGATATTCATGTTATCATCACAAATTTAAAATATTTGTTGGGTGAATTATCATGAATAATTTAAAACTCCACAGTTGGGGATCTTATAAACTTGAAAATTCACAAATGAATTTTGTGATTTATTAAATTTTTGACAAATTGATAATTGAGGTTCGTTGGGATGTCATTTTGAAGTTTTGGTGAAAATCTAAAGTTATTCAATAAATATTTCAGATATTTGGTGTTGTTTTTGACCCATTTTGAATGAAATTTCGTGGGTTGAAGATCGTAGGAGCCGAAGCCCAGTTTTTATATAAGTTTCTATAATATTGTATTTGTATAACAATTTAAAAGTAGGGATAAGGCACTATTACCCCCTACCCCACCCCCACCCCCGAACTTTGGCTGCAGTTGCTACGACACACTTTCCCTTTTCAGGGGTCCTATTGCCCTCCTGAACTTTTTTAAAACGGAATAGTTATCACCCTGAAACTAGATATCTACTCTCTTATAGGAGAGTGACATACACTCTCCTTCCCAAATGTATATTTATTTGTTTTCTACTTTTTTAAATTCTTTTTGCTTGCGAGGCAATTTTTTAAAAAAATTCAAAAACTGAATTCTCTTTAAAAAAAAATGAAAAATGGATATTTAAAAAAAAAATCTTAAAATTGATTTTTTTTAAACCCCGTTTTTATTTTTATTTTTTAAATAATCTGAAAACATGGATTTTTTTTTTTGACAAAATGGATTTTCTTAAAATATGGAAAACTGAATTTTGTATTTTAAAATGTCTTAAAAAATATAGATTTTCATGATTTCATTTTTTAGGACACTTTTATTTTTCAAATAAAATCTAGATAATTTTTTAAAAAAAGTCTGGAAAAAGTATTTTTTTTTCTTGTCAAAATGTGAAAAAACTGAATTTTTATAAGAATTTGGAAAAACTAATTATTTTTTTAAAATGTGGAAAACCCTTTAAAACTAAATCTGGAAAACAGATTTTTTTTCATATATAGAAAACAATAATCAGTTTTCCACATTAGAAAAAAAAATAGTTTAGGAAAAAACTTTAAGCTTTAATGATAATTAATTAGGTGTAGTTAAATGTAAGATACCTAATAAAAAATTACATGTGTCAGATTTTATGCTTCTCACTCTCCCAATGAGAGTGAAATACACTCTCCTTGCCACGTCAGCGCTTAGGTGGTAATTATTTCGTTTTAAGAAAGTTCAGGGGGGTAATACGACCGCTGAAAAGTTAAGGTGTGTCGTAGCAACTTTAGCCAAAGTTCAGGGGGCAACAGTGCGTTATCCCTTAAAAGTATGTATAAGCACCTCTTGTACATTATTATACACTTTTGTATAAGATTGATATATTGTTTACAGTAATGTATAATATTATATACTGGGTGTACAAACAATGTTGCTGGAAAAAAAAAATCACCTATGCGGGTGTAAAGTGAGAATATGATTATATGAGTATAATGTGTGTATTGGGTTGTAATTAAAAATAAATTTCCTTTAAAGAATAAACTCGACTAAAGCAACACTCTTTTTATGTATGTAATGCTATTTGGTTGCCCACTTGTACATGATTTGATTAATGTATTATATTAATTTAATAAATTTTGAAGTAATATATGAAGGTTAAACTGATAAAGAAAGAACCCATAGAGTCAAAGGTTGAATAGTTAAGTGACTTCAAATGCTCAAGAATTATGATAAGGCACTGTTACCCCCAACTATACCCGAAGTTGTTATAACACACCTTTCCTTTTTTTGGGTCCTATTACCCCCTAAACTTATTTAAAACGGAATAATTACCCCCTAAACTCATTTAAAACGGAATAATTACCCCCCTAAACGCTGACGTGGCAAAGGTAGTGTGTTTCACTCTGTTTGGGAGGGTGAGAAACATAAAAAACGGGAAAACTTATTTTTTTTCTTAAAAATCTGCATTTTCTTAAAATATGACAAACTGAATTTTTAAGAAAATATGAAAAATCTGTTTTTTTTTAGAAAATAAATCTGGAAACTGAGTCTTCTTATTAAAAAATTTGGACATTTTTTAAATTTGGAAAACTGATTATTTTTTTCTATATATGAAAATAAATCTAGTTTTCCATATTTTGTTTTAAAAAACGGGTTTTCCACATTTAAAAATAATAATTAATTTTTTAAAAATTTAGTTTTTTCACATTTTGACAAGAAAAACACTTTTTCTGGAATTTATTTGAAAAATAAATGTGTCCTAAGAAAACAAAATCATGAAAATCAAGATTTTTTAAGACATTTTTAAAAAATAATCAAGTTTTTCATATTTAAAAAAAAATCCATTTTTCCATATTTTAATAAAATTCAAATTTTCAGTTTTGTTTTAAAAAGGGGGGGGGGGGTTTAAAAAAATCAAATTTTCAGATTTTCTAATATTTTTTTAAAAAATGGGTTTTAAAAATTATCATTTTTAAACAAAATTCAGTTTTATTTAATCCATGTTTTTAGTTTTTTTTTTTTTTTTTTTTAAATCAAACGGGTTTTAAAAAAAAATCAAATTTTGTAAAAAAAGGGGGCTTAAAAATCATTTTTTTAAAAGAAAATTCGGTTTTTTATTTTTTTTTAATCCATGTCTTCAGTTTTTTTTAAATGGGTTTTAAAAGAAAATTGAATTTTCATTTTTTTTTAATTTTAAACAAAGGGTTTCAAAAAAAAAAAATTAAAAAGAAAATTCAGTTTTTTTTTTAAATTGACACATAAGCTGATTTTTTTTTAAAAAAAAGAAAACAAATAAATACACATGTGGCAAGGAGAGTGTATGTCACTCTCCCATATGAGAGTGGGCATCAGCGTTTAGGGGGATAATTATTTCATTTTAAATAAGTTTAGGGGGGTAATTGGAATCAGGAAAAAGTAAGGTGTGTCGTAGCAATTTCGGGTATAGGTCAGGAGGTAATAGTGCCTTATCCCAATATTATTATATAAAATGTACTCTCCATTATTAATAGGATAACGACAAATTTTAAAAGGTGTCCATCAAGTAGTACAATATTTATATACTCCTTTTGTACCAGGGCTAAACACGAGGGTTTGAAACTGACAATAAAATGACTTGGATGGAGAGTCTAATAAAAATGGCCGAACTCATCGGGAGACACCTGTGGTTGACAACATCTTTCACTTAGACACTTCAACTACACCTTGTACCTATTGAACACTCAGACTACATCGAATTTGTTCCAATTAGACACTTTTTTGACAAACAGCTTAAATTATAGTTTGCGTGCAATACACTCGCGTGTGACGTGACATAATGACTAATTAAAAGAGGACATGTGGCATATGGGTGCAAAATAATAATTTAAAAATAAAGAAAAGGAAAAAGTAAAGAAAAAACCTATTTTCTAAACACACACTCTCTCTCTAATCCTTCGGTAATGTCGCCGCCGTCAGAGCTGACCGCCGGACGGCCGACAATAACAATATACAACAATGCTTCCTCATCCCTTTTTCTTTCCTTTTTTGTATATGATAACGTCGCCACCATCGTCCTCGCCGGGAAAGGCCCAATTTAGGCAATTTTGTATGTTTCTGTCATTTCTCCGGCATTTCGCCATTGAAGCAACGCCGTTGGACACCGCTATAGATTATTGTTCCCCCACTCCCTTTATTTCTTTCATTTCCCCAACATGGAACCTCGCCGGAGATTATTTCCGACGACTTGTCATTGAAGCCAATAGTCTAAGCCCAAGCTTTCTTTCAGTTTTTGTCTTGGTAACGATCAATACTTCTTGTTTACATAATTGCAATTATTTGTATAAAACTGCTATAATGCTTTCTTTGGACGTTGCAATACTAGCACATATTATTCCTGCAATTTCTCCATTTATTTTTAGTTTTTCCACCATTGATTTAAGAATTTTAGTTGGGTATTGGGTTTTTGAAGATTATTTGTTTTGCCATGATAAATGTTTGGTTTTCTGGGATTATGTTCTGTTTAAATCAGAGCTTTCATTTTTTTGAGCTCTGTCAAAGTTAATGGTAGGGAGAAAGAATGAGGAAGAAGAAAGGAGAAAAAAAATCAGTTTTCACCGAAAAAGGAGCTCCTCACGCGCTCAAAATTGGTGTAACACACACAATGTGCTAAATCAGCAAAAAGTGTCTAAATGACACAATTACGTCCTACCGCAGGTGTCTAACTGGAACATAATTTAGTTGAGATGGCTAAGTGAAAAAGGTCAATGACTACAGGGGGCTGTCGATAGGTTTGGCCAATAAAAATAGCAGTCCCGGGAATGATAAACCCATTGGCGCCATGGCGGAACAGAGTAGGGTTTCTTGTAAATCATACTATCAAAGTACAGAACATAGGAAAGTTTTCCCTTCTTGCCACGTTCAAATTCGAAATAAATGCTTAGTCTTTGGCAAAAAGATTAATACCATATGTGAAGATGTTTGACTTATATTATACTTAATTTAAGAAATTAACAAAAATATTGATATAATATAAATTACATATATGAAAAGTATCAAAAATTATCTTTTTAAATTAATAGTAGTGAGAGTTTTACATATCTTGTTATTTTCTTTTTTCTTATAAAAACTGAACTATAATATTAAATGAGTCCCAACAATTCTTGTCACTGAAGATAAAATTAGGGTACTCAAATTAAAGTTTCAAGAAAAAGAACGATTATTTTCAGGGACAAAACAAAATTAAATATATGTCACATAAAATGAATAAAATAGAAAAAATATAATTACCACACTTTGTTCTGTATTGGTAACGTTTTAGCTACTCTTCCAAGACCTTTTATGTCTTTATCTAATTTTTGATTTTTAGAAAATAAGTGAGTAAACATAAGACAAAATAGGTAGGGCTTTCGTAAGGTACCTTTCCAGTTTTGTTTGATGTTTTACAAAGAAATGGACAAAGAATAAATAAAATGGAGAAAAAGTGAAAAATACAACTCTCTTTGTTGAGACTTGAGAGGAGTATTTTTGAGAAATTGACAAGAATATCCTTTATCTTAAGTACTTTCTATTACACCCCGTAGTTTTGTACGCGAGATTCGTTAGGTGTTGGTTGTTTTAAGTATGGACTCTAGAGTTACCTTCAAGGATATATAAGATTGTATGTGTCTATCTTATAGCTATGAGAGTTTAAGTTCATATAATAAGCTATGGAAGGATTGGAGGGCAAGTGAATCAAGGAAATTAAGTTTGTTGGAACTTTGGAGAAAACAGGAGGGGCAATTTTGGCCCAACTTTGAGAAAGAATATCTTTTAGTATCTGAGGAGTTTTGAGCAAAGTAAAAGCCTAAATTGCAGTTCTTGAAGTCTAGTTTCCAACGCAACAGACCGCGCATCGATCCGACATCGATATCAAATGTTATGAGCATTTTAATACAGACTGCCAGAGCAGGGATTAACTCTGCGTGACCCGCAGAGGACCAAGGGATAACTCAGCGCGAACGCGCTGAGCAATTTCTAGGTCGGTGCAGGCAAACTCTAGAACGTTATAAAAGGGGGGTTACCTCGTTATTCTTCATCCAAGCACCTCTACAACCTTCCCAAATATTCTGGAAATTTCCCCCAACTTCCAATCATCAAATTTTAACGTGAATTAAGTATACTCTCCGGATTCAGGTTCAGACAGCGTATAGTTGCGATTATAATATCGTATTACAGTGAATCTTGACTGGAATTCAAGGTGAATATTGAAGGTATTGCTGTTCTAGCAAGAGCAAGATATGGATCTTTCCTTATTGATATTGATTTAGGTCTATTTACGAAGATAAAACGATTAAATAGTCATATAATGAAGTAGTTGGTTGAAAAATCGGATAAACATCATGTGGGATGTTTTATGGAGTATTTTGGTATTGATGATGATGTTGTGATGTTAGTATTGTTGTTGTTGTTGGTGGTGGTGGTGGTTATTGGTATTGTGATTTCGGGCTAGGGATATAAACAGGGAAGATGCTGCCCGAATTTCGGCAGATTCCAAAAGGATTTAATTTGAAGACTTGAGACAAGCATATGATGATAAGCCTGATAATAGTATAATTTTCTTGAATATAGATTTATGAGCTTGGGAGGACAAACGTTAAGTAGTTAAAGTTAAGGGGGCCAAAAAGGTATGTTAAGGCTGTCCCTTCTTTCATTTTTGGCATGATCCTATGATATGAATGAACAAGCGAGTAGACGAGCTTTCATATTACTCTACTCTTAGAAGTATTAGGGATAGTTTAGTCTTTGATGATCCTGTACCCTTGTTAATATGTTCCTTTTGTTCATGGGTCTTGAGATTTCATGTATTAGTAATGTTAGCTCAGCAGTGGTCCACCAGAGTTAGTGTGACATTATATTATTCTGAGAGTTTTATTGTTTCATCTTACATATGCATTTCATTTATTATACATATCCACATTGACCCGTGACCAGAAGGCATTATATACGCGTATATTATATGTATATGGGTATGGGGAAAGGGATAGGTGTTATATACGCATTACCACCTGATTAGTTGGTGCACTATGATAATGATACATGGATCGGACTGCACGTTCCGCAGCAATGTATATGATGATGATGATGATGGCCGCAGGGAGGACGATGGGATATGAAATAATGGATCGGGCTGAACGTTCCTCAACACTATGACCTATATACACATGAGCATGATTATCATTGAGAGCAAGCATGTTATGCGCCCACGGAGGCATTGTCAGTATGCAAATTTATGCAAATACTTTCAGATACTCAGTCATACAGATGCATACAGATGAGTAAAGGACATTTACTATAGGATGTTCCCAGGCTATCAGCTGGATTGGTGAGCTCTATTTCTGTTCGGAATGTTGCTGAGTCATAGTACTTATGTATATCCTTGAGTCAGATGCATTATGCGTATATCGGGGCCCTGGCCCAACTTATGTTATGGTATCTCGTGTATGTTAGATACTTTTGCAGACAATGTCTTGTGGATAGTGCGTCTAGATGTCGACAGTTGTGTAAAGCGACTATGTAGGTCGATGTGTTCATATGCATTGTTTTAAAGATGTTATTGTGACTAAAGGTTTTCTTTGACTTATCGATAAGGGAGAAGTCCTTGATATGAAGAAAGAGTTTTATTAAAAGGTTTTCCTGTTTTGCTTGACGGAAGCGTCCTTTTATAATTAAAGGTTCACGAAAAGTTGTGACTTATGACTAGAATGGTGGTATGGCGCTCAGCCGAGTAGGGTCTGGGTGTCAGTCGCGGCCCTCCGGTTTGGGTCATGATAGAAGTGGTATCAGAGCAGTTCGTCCCAGTGGTTGTCTGCTAAGTCGTGTCTAGTAGAGTCTTGTTAATGGTGTGTTGCGCGCCACATTTATAAACAAGAAGCTACAGGGCATCTAGGATTGTTGTCTTCTTTCATATCTAAGATTGTGTGATGAGAGCCAAGTCATAGGAAATGAAATTTCTTGTATTAACCCTTGATTTTAGCGGAAGAATGGTATTGACAAAGGAAGCAAATGATGATATTCGGATTACAGGGACAATAGAAGTTGAAGGAATCAGTACAGAGGTAAGTATTGGTAAAAAGGAATATTGAAATGTATAGCTAATGAATGGAAGAGGAAGTGACTGGGGAAGAATAAAAGGACAATCGATAAAGGTTCAAGTATATTCCGAGTTGTGACGCATAAGGTAAGTTTCGTCATCTTTGCACTTCTGTTTGATATTGAGAGCCCTGTATGGCCAAGGTGTGCTACATATGTATATATTTGGACCTGTGAGGCATTGTATGTATTTTCTGGGCTGCGTGCAGGTTTTGGATAGTAAGAAATATAAGGGACACTCTATCAAAAGAAATTCCTAAAATTTAAGGACAAGGACCAAAGAGTTAGGAGATCACGAAGATTATACGTCTATGATTGCTACAGATTGATTAATGGGAAAGTATGGGACAAGTTGATATGGAATGATAAGATAAAGATTACGTTACAAGTGGACATTGACCATTAGTTATTGGAATAAAAAGTACTATTCCGGCTGGTCAGATAGTTGGGCACATCATTATTTTAAGTATCCCCATGGGTTATCATAGGCAAGATTTGAGACTTAAAGTAGTATTTTTGGATAATGACAAGTAGAGAACTTGAAGGATTCGTAAATGCAAGAACAGAAGCGATGACGAAAGGATTATTATAGGATGGAATTTCGATCGAGAATGGCAATGGAATACAACACCATAAGGTAAAACCTTTAAGAGGGGAAGCAAATAAGCTTGAGTACGAGCACAAGGACTGAAATAATATGTGGCAGATATTGTATTGGGAGTGGATTATAGAGATAGTTTGAAGCAAGAATTATTGTGGAAATAAGTTTAACAAGATCTGAAGGCAAGTCAGCAAATGAACAAAGTAACTAAAGAGTATCTTTTGAAACTGGACTGGAAATAATTCGTGAAAAAGAAGAAGAAGAAATTGAATGATATTCTAGTGGGGAACTTAATGTCTACTAAATGGGAAGGATATGACGAGAAAATGGAAGGGAATGCAAGGGATGACGATGCTATGAGTTTGAAAGAATAGGTATTGAGATAAAAAGAAAAGGAGAGTAGGTGTCCGAGTGGAGATTATTCATCATGATTATATTGCCAAAGGCTCATAATCAGGGCTTAGAAAATATGCTAAGAAGTCCTACAGATTCAGACATGCAAAAAATAAATAAATGAGGAACTAGAATAGCCCAAGGGAAATTAGGAGCATATGAGCCTTGCAATTAGAATTTTAAATGATCGTGAGGTATGAGTCTGGCTAGCTAAGCAAAAAGAGGAGAGATGTATTAAAGCCACGGACTCAGGACAATTTTAAATAGTATTGGGATATTTAGCAAGGGAGGTATTAATAAGCGATGTAAACGATGACCCATGTGTGGCTATATTAAATATTATGCGTGCCCTTATGATCGATCTTACGATATTTTAAAAGTATTGAGTGAGTTGGGTATTGAAGTTAAGGTAGCAAGTGCTACAGGGCAGATTGATATAGTTTTCTTCGAATGTTAAAGTTGTACAATTATGATGCAATAATATCAGGGAGAAGAAGAATATGCGTACATAAGAGTAAGAAGATTTTGATGTCATGAGAAGAAGGAAAGTGTAAGCAAGGGAAGTATGCTGTTAGTGAGGGTCAAGTAAGGTTTACAAGAAAAGGGTTAAGGCGACGGTAGAGGCGAAGAGCCATCCGGATGAATTTCTAAAGTAAGTAAGCGGGAAGGATAGTAACGATGAGTATGGATATACCCTAAGAAAGAATAATCAGGTTTTATGAAAGGATTCGTACTTCTAATGGAATATACTATGAATTCCAGGGCCAACGCTATGGAATGGCAAGTGGAGAAGAGCACTTTGTGAGTAAGGGAAGCCAAGAAAGACCCTAGGAGCGAAAGTAAGGAAAGTGGATTGATGAATTTGTTAAAGGAAGTTGTGTAACCATCTAGAATAAGAGGAAGGTTAATTAGCTGATAAGTTGGTCAAGAGGCAAAACATCGATAGCATGGGACAAGAGTCTTGATAAGGAGTACAGAAATTCGATCATAAAGGAAATAGGATAAATATACGAGGGATATGTATAAATATGAACAAGTTATGGCATCAAAAGGGAAGATAAGAAAGGGATGAAAGGAGGAAGAAAAGAAGTGTTTTATAGGTATTTGTGAGTAGGATAAGAATCGACAAGATATTGGAAGAACTATGATGCCTGACTATGGTATAACCACCTAGAAATGAAAGACTACAAAATAGTGTGACCTGGGCAAATGAAAGAGTGGGTCATGGAAAATAGATGCAATAGTACATTGATATATGATGGTATTAAAAGAAGAAATTATATTTGGGTTGGCTAAAAGATAAGGTCAGTATAGGAGAGGGAACAGATGGAAATCTTCAATCGTAAAAAGTAAAGAGAGGAAATGAGTATTTAAGGACTTCGAACATCTGTGCGGCTGATAAACTCAAGCTCAGGTAAGAATCAAGTGAAGGCCGAGAGTTTAAGAAGAATCTCAAAGGAGAAAAAAAAGAATGATGCGTTTGATTGGAGCAATGCTAGTCGCAATGAAAACTCATGGAACAAGCAAAATAACGATTTTGTTAGATATCTATGATTGAAATTGCAGACCAAGAAAAGAGTGAACTGATTTGAATTCACTGTGTGGTAAGGAGTCTGGTTCACATTTCGGCAAGTTTCCAAATTTATCTCTAATTCATTAGTAGGACTAAGGACTAGCAATTCCAAGGATAAATTGAAAGAAGAAGATCACTGAAGAAGAGATTCGAGACATTCTTGATGTAAGTACAAGAATTACCGATAGCCGGACCGAGCATAAAAAGTGTATTGATCGATTCAGTTGATACGAGAAAGTAAGAGGTACTATATTACCAGTTTCTGAGGGTATCCTTAAGGGGGAAGCATAAGTAAAAATTCAGAAGGATGAAGGCAGGGAATATCTGTGAAGTGTAAGAAGGATACATAAAGGTCAAAGGATTAAGAATTTCGAACATCTTAAAAGGGCACACAAAAGGAAGATGGGACCAAAAGTGAATAAGAGTATATGGTAGGTACTGGATAAGCAAGCATATAAGGGTGTAAACGACAGAGGTCGAAGAGACGATGTGGATGATAGAGTATGAAGAATTAGTAGACAGACATGTGATAAGGAAAATGGGATCACCGTGACTACGAGCATAAATTTTATCCACAAGAGAAAGAGAAATATATTCAAAAATCGATTGGGCAGGAAATTCAGTGAACTCCTGAATACACCCATTGGTAGTAAAACAACAGTAATCAAGAGATACCAAAGGAATTGTGAAGCCACGAATATAGGGTCTACATGTGCGTAGGGATGCTGAGCTAGTAGTTGCATGAGGAAGGACTGCATATGTATTAAGAAGAAATCAGGTGATTGTTTATATAAAGAAGCCGAGGAATCCAAGAAAAATCAATCCTCAGAAATTGAGGTGCTTTCCAATGTAAAAGATCATCGAATACTACTGCAGTAAGGCTGGGAATGCCGAGGATTCAGTGTAAGAAAATCCAAAAAGGGGTTAAGGAAAATATATTAACTAGTGGAGCAGAATCAATCAACACCAGCACAACTGAACGGTACACAGACAAGAGATGGAGTAACATTTTAGCAGGAAAGCTCCAGATACAACAGTTAATTAACTGAAAAAAAAGGGTAAAGCTCAGAGAGGTAAGAAGGAAGAAAAAACACAAAAAAAAATTAGGTTGATCACTATTCATATGAATGATGGGGCTAATGGATAAGTTTTCAGAAATCGCCAGCAAAATATGAGGAGAGATTGACTGGACCATAACTATAAAGGTTTAGAAACGGGAGAGCATTGTCGCTTCAACAAATCGACATAGCGTCATAAACCTGCAAATTATGGTTACGGTTCTTAAACTAGGGTGTATCATTTCCAAGGAAATGCGATGGGGATCATACATTCAGTAGTTCGAATAAGTTCGGTCTCGAATATGTGACCAAGATCGCAAGTTAGCAAAGTGAATGCTAGCAGATGCAAGTAAGAATATTGACATTAGCATCATAACGAGTTCTACTTCAACATTCGAGGACGAATATTCCTAAGGGGGAGAAGGATGTTACACCCCGTAGTTTTGTACATGAGATTTTTTAGGTGTTGGTAGTTTTAAGTATGGACTCTGGAGTTACCTTTAAGGATATATAAGATTGTATGTGTCAATCTTATGGATATGAGAGTTTAAGTTCATATAATAAGCTATGGAAGGATTGGAGGGCAAGTGAATCGAGGAAATTAATTTTGTTGGAACTTTGGAGAAAACAAGAGGGGCAATTTTGGCCCAACTTTGAGAAAGAATATTGTTTAGTATATGAGGAGTTTTGAAGCAAAGTAAAAGCCTAAATTAAAGTTCAAGAAGTCTAGTTTCCAACGCAACAAACTGCACATCGATCTGACATCGAAATCAAACGTTATGAGCATTTTAAGACCCACTGCCAGAGCAGAGAACCAAGGGATAACTCAGTGCAAACGCGCCTTAAGGTGGCGCGAACGCACTGAGCAATTTCTAGGTCTATGCAGGCAGACTCTAGAACGTTATAAAAGGGGGGTTACCCCCTTATTTTCATCTAAGAACCTCTCCAAACTTCCCAAATATTCTGGAAATTTCCCCCAACTTCCAATCATCAAATTTTAATGCGAATTAAGTATACTCTCCGGATTCAGGTTTAGACAGTGTATAGTTGCGATTATAATATCGTATTGCGGTGAATCTTGGCTGGAATTCAAGGTGAATATTGAAGATATTGCGGTTCTAGGAAAAGCAAGGTATCATCTTTCCTTATTGATATTTATTTAGGTCTATTTACGAAGATAAAGCGATTAAATAGTCGTATAATGAAGTAGTTGGTTGAAAAATCGGATAAACATCATGTGGGATGTTTTATGGAGTATTTTGGTATTGATGATGATGTTGTGATGTTCTTATTGTTGTGGTTGTTGTTTGTTGTTGGTAGTGTGATTTCGGGCTAGGGATATAAACAGGGGAGATGCTGCCCGAATTTTGGCAGATTCCAAAAGGATTTAATTTGATAACATGTGACAAGCATATGATGATAAGCCTAACAATAGTATTATTTTCTAAAATATAGATTTACGAGCTTGGGAGGACAAGCGTTAAGTAGTTAAAGTTAAAGCGGGCGAAAAGGTATATTAAGCTGTCCTTTCTTTCATTTTTGGCATGATCCTATGATATGAATGAACAAGCGAGTAAACGAGCTTTCATATTACTCTACTCTTAGAAGTATTAGGGGTACTTTAGTCTTTGATGATCCTGTACCCTTGTTAGTATGTTCCTTCTGTTCATGGGTCTTGCGATTTCATGTATTAGTAATGTTAGCTCAGCAGTGGTCCACCAGAGTTAGTGTGACATCATATTATTTTGAGAGTTTTATTGTTTCATCTTACATATGCATTGCATTTATTATACATATGCACATTGACCCGTGACCAGAAGGCGTTATATACGCATATATTATATGTATATGGGGTATGGGGAAAGGGATAGGCGTTATATACGCTTTACCACCTGATCAGCTGGTGCACTATGATGATGATAAATGGATCGGGTTGCACGTTCCGCCGCAATGTATATGATGATGGCCGTAGAGAGGCCGATGGGATATGAAATAATGGATCGGGCTGAACGTTCCTCAGCCCTATGACCTATATACACATGGGCATGATTATCATTGTGAGCATGCATGTTATGCACCCATAAAAGCATTGTCAGTATAAAAATTTATGCAAATACTTACAGAAACTCAGTCATACAGATGCATACAGACAGTCAGTTGGTTTTTGAGTTCAGATTCAATTCATGATTCTTATGTTTATGTTACTTTTACATACTCAGTGCATTATTCATACTGACGCCCTTTTGCCTGGGGGCGTTGCGTTTCATGTCACGCAGGTGTATACAGATGAGTAAATGACATTTACTATAGGATGTTCCTAGGCTATCAGTTAGATTGGTGAGCTCCATTTCTATTCGGAGTGTTGCTGAGTCAGAGTACCTATGTATATCCTTGAGTCATATGCATTATGGCTATGTCGGGGCCCTGGCCCAACTTTTGTTATGGTATGTCATGTATGTTAGAGACTTTTGCAGACAGTGTCATGTGGATAGTGCGTCGAGATGTCGACGGTTGCGTAAAGCGACCATGTAGGTCGATGTGTTCATGTGCATTGTTTTAAAGATGTTATTGTTACTAAAGGTTTTCTTTGACATATCCATAAGGGAGAAGTCCCTAATATGAAGAAAAAGTTTTATTAAAAGGTTTTTCATGTTTTGCTTGACGGAAGCATCCCTTCATAATTTAAAGGTTCACGAAAAGTTGTGACTTATGACTAGAATGGAGTATGGCGCTCAGCCGAGTAGGGTCTGGGTGTCAGTCGCGGCCCTCCAGTTTGGGTCGTGACACTTTCTAAGCAATTTTGGTCCTTTATGTTTGTCAAAAGGGAAAGCTTTGATCTTCATTAAATACTTATCAAACTTTATTATTAATGTTAGTTCAAATTTTTTGTATAGAAACTTTTTAACGGGAACTCAGATTCGAAAGTACAGTTTTTGGATATGTTATTTTTTATCTATTTCAAAAGTCTAGTGAAATTTTTTGAGGTGTAATTTTGATATATTTTTGGGTGGTATAGCTTTGTATATTGTGGGTTTTAAGATTTTGACGAATGATGTTTCTAGTTTTAAAAAAAAAATCAAGTAAATTTAATAATTAAAATTTGATAAATATCTTATGAAGATAAAAAATGCTCAAATTTGGAAAACATGAAGGACTAGGATCTACTGTCTCGGCTCAATTTTTAAAAACAGTGAGGGCATCTACTCCAGTTAGTAGATAAGGACCTAGTAGGTAAGGCATCCACAACCCATTTGAATAAATTGATCAAGTAAAACATGCGGAATAATTAAACAAGCCATTTTAAAGTCTTAAACAAGTTTAATAATAATAATAATAATAATAATAATAATAATAATAATAATAATAATAATAATACGAAATAAGTACTACAAATCCCAAAACCTGGTGTCACTAGTACACGAACTACTAGAATAGAAATACAAGTCTGGCATAACACCCGAATACACTATCTAGGATAAAGAAAGACAGAATAAAGATAGAAGAAGATTCTGGTGCCATGGATCAGCTAGTTGCTCACCCCGAATCCTCCAAAGTCTACTCCTCAACAGGCAGTGAAGCCTCGAGCTCCGCTCGTGCTAGGAACTGAATATGCACATAAAAGGGTGTAGCAAGTTAAGAGTGAGTACGAGAAATCAATGTGTACCCAGCAGCATCGTCGACCGACCCTAAACGAAAATGGAGATGAGGGTTCTCCACTATACTTCTTCCTTTACAAACCCAGCCTAATTTAGAGAAATGATATCTGCTAACCCATTGACCAGCCTCTCATGTATCGAACCTTGAGAAAATCTTGTTCACAATGTTGCTCAAACTAATTAGTCTCGTATCAGAAAAGGTGTTTATAAGCTCCACTTTAGGCAATAAGACCAAGTTAGTGTGAGTGATGAACTTTGAAAGCTCTGCTCCACAGAAAAATATTTTCACCATGTTAGTAATATCCTCTCCTACTATGTCCCAACATGCTTTCAAAAAAAGCCCAGTAAATCCATCTGGTCCCCTAGCACTCTTCCCATTCAAACTGAAAACAATCCTTCTTGCTTCTTCCTGGTTTGGCATCTCTGTAATAGTTGCATTCTTCTTCTCAGACATCATTTTTGGAACATGGTCCAACATTTCAAATTTATCTGGATCAGCCTCTTTAGTGAATTGTTTCGTGAAAAAGCTGATAGCTTTCTCTGCAATTCCTTCTTCATTTTCTATCCAATTCTCATTCTGATCTTATATCCTCTTCAGTCACAATATTTTCCTTCTCCCCTGAGCATAGGCATGAAAAAATCTTGTGTTTCTGTCTCCATCTTGAAACCACTACACCCTAGCTTTCTGTTTCTAAAACTCCTCCTCTAGATGTAAGTATTTGTTCAATTTTGCTTGAACCTTATGCAATCTCTCCCTATTGTTTGGAATAGGCTGTAATTCAATCCTCTGGGTTTCAATTTCTTGAAAAATATTTCCAAAGGTAGCTTGCTCTACTGTGTTAAATTTGCTTTCACATTCTTCATCGTAATGGAAGAATGAAAAGGGATTTGCCACGAAATATGTTGTCCAATGAGTCTTGATTGTTTCCAAGAAGGAATCATTCTTAATCTAGAAATTTAAGAATTTAAAAAGGCTTCTTAACAGGTGTAGAAATACCAGAATAAGATATCAACAAGGGGGCATGATCATAGCCAGTTTTGATCAAATGATTGATTTCAATACCAGGATACCTATTCTATAATTCATAACCTTCCAAACATCTATCCAACCTCCTAAATATACAGTCATCTCCCCTTTATACATTCCACCAAGCATACTTGCTTCCTTTGAATCTCAAATCATTGACACTACAGTTTTGAATAAAAAGTGTGAAATCTTGTATTTCATTGATTCTCACAGGTAAACTACCATATTTCTCCTCTCCAGATGTTATTACATTGTGGCGAGCTACTTGAATGATCCGCAGTATCCTTCCCCCTCAATCCTTTTATTTATTTCTGTCTTTCTTTGTATTCCAGATAGTGTATTAGTGGGTTTCAGACTTGTATTTATTCATAGTAGCTCTTGAACGTATGATATCAATCTTGAGTGGATTTGGATGTTTCTGCATTTTCTTGTTATAAAGGACTTAGTATTTTATATTAAGCTTTTTTCTTTACTTTTCCGCAAATTAATTTTTATTGAAAACGTAAATTACTGGGTTGTCTTACCTATTTATTGGGAATAGGTGCCATTATGACTTTATGATTTTTGGAGCGTGACAACAGTTAGTTGGTTTTGAGGTTGAGTGGTTAAGAAACTTCTTAGCTAATATTTCATTAAGAAATGATTTGTTACTGTTACACCCCATAGTTTTGTATGTTAAGAATTGTCGTATGTAAGTTGTCCTAGTCTTGGACGGGGATTTGTTACACCTCGTAAAAATCTTCCATTGTTGTCCAAGTGAATGGACCCGCGAGGAGTACGAGTATCCGATGTTTTCATGAGTAAGAAATAACATTTGACGACCCTAAGTAAGATTCCGAAGGCAAATGCAATAAGAGATAGGTTATGCTCCATAATAAATAATTAATGGTTTTAGAAATGTGAAAGTTGCAGGTTTGCATTCTGGCCAGTTGGTCGTAAAGTGAAATACGAACTGTAAAATGGTATACGGTCCGTAAACTGCCATGTCGTATTTTGGCTTCCAAAACTTCAACTTTCTGCCAAATGATCAAAAGGTTAAATACGACCTGAAATACGGACCGTAAAGTGGTTTACGGCCCGTAAACCGTGATCGTAAATCACCATGTTTTAGCCTGAATTTCTGGTTCTGTTATCATTAAATACGACCACGAAGGACGGTCCGTAAACTGGAATACGGACCGTAAACCAAGTTTACGACCACTGTGTTGTTCACTTAAGATCAGATTTTGGGTTATTAAATAAGGGACCAAGTTTATTATTTCATTTCCACATTTCATCTCTTCTCTCTAAAACATCTCTCTACATTTATTCCACAAGATTTCAAGGGTTATTAGTCATCAACAACACAAATCAAGTGAATCAAGTGTAAGGAAACTCATTAAGATCATTCAAGTCAAGAAAATCTTATTGAAGGAAAACTAGGGTTTTTGCTCAAGTGGGGTATTTATACCAAGGCTCGTTCCTACAACATCTAAGGTAAGATTTATGGTATTTATATGTTGTTTAAGGTAGTTGAGAGTTAAAATGCTTGGACATTAGATGAGTATAGGAAAATGGATCATGAATGATGAATAGTGACATTTTGAGGAATAGTTTGAATTGAGTTATGAGTCTTGATGTATTGTGATGTAAATGTGTTATAAATGATGTTGAGAACATGAGATGAGCAATGTACGTGAATGGACATAGTTGTGTGTTATAGCCATGGATATGAGTAATTGAAAGTAAGTCTAGAAAAGTGGATAATGTGAATGAATAATGATTATTGTTATGGTATTGTGAATGCACTATTGACGTTTGGGAGTTGATATACGCTATGGAGGAATGTCGTATAAATAAAGGAGATGTTGTCCGATTTTCTCTAGCTTTAGCCATGTGTGCTAGTCGTCGATTCTAACGATAGTATGACTTTAATGAAGGTATAAACGCAACCGTTGAAAGAGGATGTGCAAGTGGTAAATAGTCGAACGGAAAAGGTATGTAAGGCTAACCCTTCTTTCATAAGGCATGGTCCTTTGGCCAATCATCCAAATCTTTTACGAGCTTATGATGTTCTCCAAACGCTTCCATCTTCAAGCTACTAAGCTTATGATCCTCGATATGCTACGATTGTACTAAATTCCTCGTATGACGAGTAGGCCCATTAAGGCAAATGTGACGAATGACGATAATAGTGATAATGATATCGATGACGATAATGATGACGATGATGATAATGATGTTACTAGAAATGATGCTTATGAGCTAGTATATGTATGTACCTATGTATGACTATTATGGAACCCCGAGCTTTTGAGACCGGGTATGATATGTAAATAAGTATGTATACGATTACGAAACGCGTGCACACCTCTGCAGATGGTACGGATAACCCTGACGCCTTGGTAGGGCCAGGTAGATGTAACCCTGAAGCCTTGGTAGGGCCAGGTATGAGAAACCTTGAGCCTTGGTTGGCCAAGTATGTATGAAACACCGATCCTACGTGGTCAGGTATGCTATGTAAATGCTATGTATACGATATGATTATGTATATGACGTGAATATGAATATGATTAGACTATGTATATGAATCTGAATAAGGGCATGTATACGAATCCGAGCACAAATATGGTACGGGTACTATTATGGAATACGGATAATGATGTATGTACACAAATACGTATTAGCAATGGAAAGTTCCTATGAAAGACAAGTAAGTGCATATGACGATGATATTGCCATCTCCCATCCTACGCTATTTCTTATGTTTCTATTTATGCTTCTATATTGATATTGATCATGCTTTACATACTCAGTACATTCTTCATACTGACGTCCTTTTGTTTGTGGACGCTGCGTCATGCCCGCAGGTGCACAGGGAGACAGGCTTGACCCATAGCTGCTTTCTCAGAGATTTCATAGCAGAGCTCCATTCATTCGGAGCCATAGCTTTTGGGTACTTATTCATTTGTGTATATAATTATGGGCATAGCGGGGTCCTATCCCGCTCATGTGATATGTTATACTCTTCTTAGAGGCTCGTAGTCACGTGTATATGGTTAGATATGTCTGGCCTTGTCAGCCTATATTTTGTATATCATTTTGATAGCCTTGTCGGCTCATGTACGTTGATGTGGCCTAGATGCCAATCATTATATAAAGGCATTGTCGTCCAATGGGACTAGTATGATGAACGAATAGATTCATATGTTTAACTGTATGGCTCACCTAGATGTAAGCATAAGTGTAAGCCAAGGGGCGCCCGGGTGGGCTAGCACCGGGCGTTCATCTCGGTCCTTTAGACGGGTCGTGACAAAAGTGGTGTCAGAGCTGTTCAGTCCTAAGGAGTGCCTACGAGCTGTGTCTAGTAGAGTCTTGGTTATGGGAGTGTTGCGCGCCACACTTATAAACAAGAAGCTGCAGACATTGTAGGAATGAATGACCTTCTTTCTTCATAAGAATCGTGCGATAGAGCTATGATATAAGAAATTCTTGTTCCTTAATCGCGTGTTGTGTATTTCAGAGATGCCTAAAAATAAAAAGGCTACAGCAGCTCAAAAAGGCAAGACGGTGGCAGAAAATCGGGCTGAAAGAGCACCGCCACCGATAGTATAGGAAAGTGAGTCCCAGAGTGCAGCTCAATCTCAGTCCTCCCGTTCAGTGCCTATATTAGAGAAGCGTGAGGGAGCCCCAGCTCCAGCTCCTCCACCGGATGCTTCGGGCCAAGATGTGAAAGAGGCCATTAATTTGCTGACTCAATTGGTTGCGGCCCAGACTCAGAGGCAAAGTTCAGGGCAAGGTGATAGGGCTGTTAGTGCAAGGGCCCGCGACTTTATTACTTTGAACCCTCCGGAATTCTTTAAGTCAAAGCCGGAGGAGGACCCTCAGGATTTCATTGATGGTATGTTGAGGACACTTCGATTGATACATGCTTCGGACACCGAATCGGTGGAGCTAGAGTCATCTAGATTGAGAGACGCCTCGATCCAATGGTATACGGTATGGATGGCTTCACGGGGAGCCAATGCACCTCCCCCGGTATGGCAAGAGTTTGTGGATGCTTTTCTCCGACACTATATGCCTCCGGAAGTTCGGCGAGCTAGAGCCGATAAGTTCTTAAATTTCAGGCAAGGTAGTATAAGTGCTCTAGAGTATATTCTCCGCTTCTATTCCTTGGCTAGGTATGCTTCGGCCATGGTAGCGGACATGGGTGACCGAGTGCACCGATTTGTGAAAGGCCGAGGGACACACTTGATGGATAGATGCCTGACTGCGTCCCTTCAGGACGGTATGGATATTGCGCGCATTCTGGCTCATGCTCAGAACTTAGAAGAAAGCTTGCAACAGCAGAGAAGTAAACGCGAGCAAAATAGGGGACATGGCAAGAGGGCTAGATCTTTGGGTCCGACGAGCGAGTTTAGAGGAGGGCACAGGCAGCAGTTCCCCAGACATTCAGGCTATTCTATGACCAGTGCACCTCCACGGTTTTCAGGCCAGAGATTTGATAGATCTGCTCGTTCAGGGCCGAGTCCGAGTTTTTTCAGGGTCTCCGTTTAGGGATCATTCGGGTCAGGCAAGGCCACCCGCCCTACGATGTTCCCAGTGTGGGAAGTTGCATTGGGGTAGATGCCGATTGGGTTCAGATGTTTGCTATTCATGTGGTCGACCAGGCCATATCATGCGTGATTACCCCTCGGTACATGGTAGAGGTAGGACCCAGCCATCAGGGTCGGTAGCCAGATCTTCAGCATCTGTACGCCCTACGGGGCTAGGTTCACATGCGTCAGTCGGCCATGGTAGAGGTAGAGGGAGAGCTCCCAGTTCTAGCGGTCCTCAGCACCGTGTTTATGCTTTGGCTGGACGCCAAGATCTTGAGTCTTCTCCTGACGTGGTTACAGGTATATTATCGGTATTCTCTCATGATGTATATTCTTTGATTGATTCGGGCTCCACATTGTCATCTGTTACCCCATATATTGCGGGTTAATTTATAGTCGAACCGGAGTCAATCAAACCTTTTGAGGTGTCTACACCCGTGGGTGAATCGGTAATAGCTAGCCGGGTATATAGAAATTGTGTAATTGTTATTTGTGATCGTCGTACCATGATTGACTTGCATGAGTTAGAAATGTTGGATTTTGATGTTATTATGGGCATGGATTGGTTGGCTTCTTGCTATGCCAACGTTGATTGCCGAATGAAAATGGTTCGTTTCCAATTTTCGGGGGAACCAGTTTTAGAATGGAAAGGGAAAACGGCCTCACCAAAAGGTAGGTTTATTTCCTATCTAAAGGCAAGAAAAATGATCACAAAAGGGTGTATCTATCATCTAGTTCGGGTTCAGGATGTAGAAGCTGAATCGCCGACTCTTCAGTCAGTTCCCGTAGTGAATGAATTTCTGGATGTGTTCCCGGAAGAGCTTCTAGGCCTTCCTCCCGAACGGGAGATTGATTTTGCTATCGATGTGTTGCCAAGCACGAAGCCCATATCTATTCCTCCTTATAGAATGGCTCCCGCAGAATTGAAAGATTTGAGGGAGCAATTGAAAGACTTTCTTGAAAAAGGCTTTATTAGGCCTAGTTCATCCCCGCGGGGGGCACCCGTATTGTTTGTCCGAAAGAAAGATGTCTCCTTGAGAATGTGAATTGATTATCGGCAATTGAATAAGGTGACAATTAAGAACAAGTATCCTCTTCCGAGGATTGATGACTTATTTGATCAATTACAAGGTGCCAAATGGTTTTCAAAGATTGATTTGAGGTCCGGGTATCATCAAGTGAGAGTTAGGGAGAAATATATCCCTAAGATAGCCTTCAGAACAAGATATGGTCATTTTGAGTTCCGAGTAATGTCATTTAGGCTAACGAATGCGCCGGCGGTATTTATGGATTTGATGAATAATGTGTTCAGGCCCTTCCTGGATTTATTTGTGATCGTATTTATCGACGATATCTTGGTGTATTCTAGATCCGAGGCAGAACATGCGGATCATTTGTGTACTATCCTTGGAGTTCTTCAAGCTCGATAATTGTTTGCAAAATTTCGAAATGTGAGTTTTGGCTGAACTCAGTGGCATTTTTGGGGCATATTGTTGCAGTCGATGGTGTTCGAGTGGATAGTCAAAAGAATGAGGCCGTGAAGACCTGGCCAAGGCCCAAAACTCCTACGGAGGTTCGTAGCTTTCTGGGCTTAGCAGGTTATTACAGGAGGTTTGTTGAAGGCTTTTCCTCTATTTCTGCACCGCTCACAAAGTTGACCCAGAAATCATCTAAGTTTCAATGGACAGATGCTTGCGAACGTAGTTTCCAAGAGTTGAAAGATAGATTGACTTCTGCCCCAGTCTTGACACTCCCAGAGGGATTGGAAGGATATGTTGTTTATTGTGATGCTTCAGGTGTTGGGCAAGGTTGTGTATTGATGCAACATGGTAAAGTGGTTGCGTATGCTTCAAGGCAATTACGGAAACATGAGAAAAGTTATCCAACCCATGATCTAGAATTGGCCGCAGTGGTTCATGCATTAAAAATATAGAGACATTATTTGTATGGTGTCCATGTGGATATTTATACAGATCATAAGAGTCTCCAGTACATCTTCAAGCAGAAAGAGTTGAATTTGCGGCAACGACGATGGTTGGAACTGCTAAAGGATTATGATGTCGATATTTTGTATCACCCTGGAAAGGCAAATGTTGTAGCTGATGCTCTTAGCCGCAGATCCATGGGAAGTTTATGTGATGTATGACCAGAGAGAAGAGAAATGGCCCGCGAGCTCCAACAATTAGCTAGCCTAGGAGTTCGAGTGGTGGACTCAGGCAGCGGCGAAACTACTATTCAGAATTCAGCGATCTCGTCGCTAGTAGCAGAAGTGAAAGAGCGACAATATGAGGATCCCATGCTAAGGCATTACAGAGATACACTCTCTCAGAAAGAGTAGTCATCATTTGAGCTATCGGGAGATGGTGTTCTCCGATGTCGAGGCAGATTGTGTGTTCCCGATGTGGCAGGTGTACGCCATCAGATATTGAGAAAAGCTCATTGCTCCCGCTATTCTGTTCACCCTGGTGCGACGAAAATGTATCATGATCTTAAGTCTGTATATTGGTGGAATGGAATGAAGAAAGATATAGCGGAATTCGTAGCTCAATGTCCTAATTGTCAGCAAGTGAAAATCGAGCACCAAAAGCCGGGTGGATTGTTGCAAGCTATAGAAATCCCAACTTGGAAATGGGAAGTGATTAACATGGACTTCATTTCAGGCTTAACCCGTTCTCGACGTAAGTATGACTCTATATGGGTAATTGTAGATAGGCTCACAAAGTCAGCTCATTTCTTACCGGCCAGAACGACCTATGTGGCAGAAGAATATGCAAAGCTTTATCTTAAAGAGATAGTGAGACTCCATGGTGTTCCAGTATCTATTATCTCAGACAGAATGACTCAGTTTACAGCCAACTTTTGGAAGTCTTTCCAAGAGGGTCTGGGGACCCAAGTGAGCCTTAGTACGGCATTTGACCCGCAGACTGATGGACAAGCCAAGCGTACCATTCAGACTCTTGAAGATATGTTACGGGCATGTATGATAGATTTTGGAGGAAATTGGGATGACCATTTGCCACTCATTGAGTTTTCTTACAATAACAGTTATCATTCTAGTATCCAAATGGCACCGTATGAAGCTTTATATGGGCGAAAGTGTAGATCCCCAATTGGGTGGTTCGAAACAGGAGAGGCCAGACTGATGGGGCCAGACTTGGTCCAGAAAGCCATAGAGAAAGTCAAGCTCATACAAGATCGGTTATTAGCAGCCTAAAGTCGTCAAAAGTCCTATGCGGATAATCGCCGAAGAGACTTAGAGTTCCAAGTGAAAGATTGGGTATTCTAGAAAGTGTCACCGATAAAAGGTGTAATGAGATTTGGCAGAAAGGGGAAGCTTAGTCCCCGGTACATTGGACCTTATGAGATTGTGCGCAAAGTGGGCAAAGTGGCCTACGAATTAGATTTACCTCCGGATCTGGAGTCAGTTCACCCAGTTTTCATGTCTCGATGCTTCGAAAATGTGTTGGAGATCCTACTAGGATCATGCCAATAAGCGGTGTGCAAGTGACAGAAACGTTGACTTATGAAGAAGTGCGCATTGCCATACTAGATAGGCAAGTACGGAGGCTTAGAAACAAAGAAGTGGCCTCAGTTAAGGTTTTATGGAGAAGCAGTAAACGAGAAGAAATGACATGGGAAGCAGAAGAAAGTATGCGATCCAGATACCCTCATTTATTTCAGCCCTTGGGAGAGATTCATGATGAAACATCAGCGGTATGAGGTATGTATGATTTCCCTTTTCATGCTTTTGGTCGTGTGTGGCCATAGATATGTTGATATTGTGACGTAGCCCTGTGAGGCGATGATATTTTGGGTAGTTGTGACAGGATGGTAGTGCCATATTATAGGGGAAACTCTGGCAAAATTTTTATAGAATCCCCGAAGACTTTAAACATTCGAGGACGAATGTTCTTAAGGGGGGGAGAATGTTACACCTCGGAAAAATCCTCCATTGTTGTCCAAGTGAATGGACCTGAGAGGAGTACGAGTATGTGATGTTTTCATGAGTAAGAAATAACATTTGACGACCCTAAGTAAGATTCCGAAGGCAATTGCAATAAGAGATAGGTTATGCTCCATAGTGAATAATTAATGGTTTTGGAAATGTGAAAAGTTGCAGGTTTGCATTCTAGCCAGTTGGTCGTAAAGTGAAATACGAACCGTAAAGTGGTATACGGTCCGTAAACTGCCATGTCGTATTTTGGATTCCAAAACTTCAACTTTCTGCCAAATGATCAAAAGGTTAAATACGACCTGAAATACGGACCGTAAAGTGGTTTACGAACCCGTAAACCGTGATCGTAAATCACCATGTTTCAGCCTGAGTTTCTGGTTCTGTTATGATTAAGTATGACCACGAAGGACGGTCCGTAAACTGGAATACGGACCGTAAACCAAGTTTACGACCACTGTGCTGTTCACTTAAGATCAGATTTTGGGTTATTAAATAAGGGACCAAGTTTATTATTTCATTTCCACATTTCATCCCTTCTCTCTAAAACATCTCTCTAAATTTATTCCACAAGATTTCAAGGGTTATTAGTCATCAACAACACAAATTAAGTGAATCAAGTGTAAGGAAACCCATTAAGATCATTCAAGTCAAGAAAATCTTATTGAAGGAAAACTAGGGTATTTGCTCAAGTGGGGTATTTCGACCAAGGCTCGTTCCTACAACATCTAAGGTAAGATTTATGATATTTATATGTTGTTTAAGGTATTTGAGAGTTAAAATGCTTGGACATTAGATGAGTATAGGAAAATGGGTCATGAATGATGAATAGTGACATTTTGAGGAATAGTTTGAACTGAGTTATGAGTCTTGATGTATTGTGATGTAAATGTGTTATAAATGATGTTGAGAACATGAGATGAGCAATGTACGTGAATGGACATAGTTGTGTGTTATAGCCATGGATATGAGTAATTGAAAGTAAGTCTAGAAAAGTGGATAATGTGAATGAATAATGATTATTGTTATGGTATTGTGAATGCACTATTGACGTTTGGGAGTTGATATACGCTATGGAGGAATGTCGTATAAATAAAGGAGATGCTGTCCGATTTTCTCTAGCTTTAGCCATGTGTGCTAGTCGTCGATTCTAACGATAGTATGACTTTAATGAAGGTATAAACGCAACCGTTGAAAGAGGACGTACAAGTGGTAAATAGTCGAACGGAAAAGGTATGTAAGGCTAACCCTTCTTTCATAAGGCATGGTCCTTTGGCCAATCATCCAAATCTTTTACGAGCTTATGATGTTCTCCAAACGCTTCCATCTTCAAGCTACTAAGCTTATGATCCTCGATATGCTACGATTGTACTAAATTCCTCGTATGACGAGTAGGCCCATTAAGGCAAATGTGACGAATGACGATAATAGTGATAATGATATCGATGACGATAATGATGACGATGATGATAATGATGTTACTAGAAATGATGCTTATGAGCTAGTATATGTATGTACCTATGCATGACTATTATGGAACCCCGAGCTTTTGAGGTCGGGTATGATATGTAAATAAGTATGTATACGATTACGAAACGCGCGCGCACCTCTGCAGATGGTACGGATAACCCTGATGCCTTGGTAGGGCCAGGTAGATGTAACCCTAAAGCCTTGGTAGGGCCAGGTATGAGAAACCTTGAGCCTTGGTTGGCCAAGTATGTATGAAACACCGATCCTACGTGGTCAGGTATGCTATGTAAATGCTATATATACGATATGATTATGTATATGACGTGAATATGAATATGATTCGACTATGTATATGAATGTGAATAAGGGCATGTATACGAATCCGAGCACAAATATGGTACAAGTACTATTATGGAATACGGATAATGATGTATACACAAATACATATTAGCAATGGAAAGTTCCTATGAAAGACAAGTAAGTGCATATGACGATGATATTGCCATCTCCCATCCTACGCTATTTATTATGTTGCTATTTATGCTTCTATATTGATATTGATCATGCTTTACATACTCAGTACATTCTTCGTACTGACGTCCTTTTGTTTGTGGACGCTGCGTCATGCCCGCAGGTGCACAGGGAGACAGGCTTGACCCATAGCTGCTTTCTCAGAGATTTCATAGCAGAGCTCCATTTCATTCGGAGCCATAGCTTTTGGGTACTTATTCTTTTGTGTATATAATTATGGGCTTAGCGGGGTCCTATCCCGCTCATGTGATATGTTATACTCTTCTTAGAGGCTCGTAGTCACGTGTATATGGTTAGATATGTCTGGCCTTGTCGGCCTATATTTTGTATATCATTTTGATAGCCTTGTCGGCTCATGTACGTTGATGTGGCCTAGATGCCAATCATTATATAAAGGCATTGTCGTCCAATGGGACTAGTATGATGAATGAATAGATTCATATGTTTAACTGTATGACTCACCTAGATGTAAGCACAAGTGTAAGCCAAGGGGCGCCCGGGTGGGCTAGCACCGGGCGTTCGTCGCGGCCTTCTATACGGGTCGTGACAAGATTACTTTGAGGCCAAAAGACACTAAGCATGCTCATGTATGTAGGTAAAGGCTTATGTGTATGCTTAATGAGAATAGGAAGGACTAGAGGTTGAAAAGATCTGATGGGAACAGGTTTAACTGAAGGGGTATTTTGGCGCCCAATTTGACGGACCTATGAATGTAGGAAGGCCTGTCAAATGGTGAAGCACCACCGGAAAGCAGTTATAGAAAGGTCTGGTAAGTTGGGATGTTTGACGGTCCATTTGACGGACCGCAAAATATTTGACGGCTCATCAAAAGTAGAACCCCCACCGTGAAAGGGTCACAGAGAGGCCTAACTTGTTGTGTTGTTTTACGATCCATTTAACGGATTGCTGAATGTTTGACGGTCTGTCAAAGTTACTGTCAAAGTAAGTTGGCGGGATTTTAAGTGGATCTATATATTTCATTTGGTTTCATTATTTCCACATATCAGACCCTAAAGTTCTCCAAAGCCCTCTCTTCAAGTCTATGTGCTAATCTATGCCAAATCCAAGAAGATCAAGAGATTCAAGTGCTAGAAAGCCCACTAGGGTTTGCTAAGATCAAGAATTCTTTTGGTGTTCAAGTTGGGGATTTCACCCTAATGGAATAATTTGATTCAAGGCTTGTCCTTAAGTGATAAAAGGTTAGTTTTCATGTCTATCATTGTATTATTGAGAATAATTTGTTGTAAACAACTTGGTTGAGTAAAAGAAGTGAAAAATGAGGTTCAAATATGGGTTTGATGATATTTTGAATAGTAAATTATCTTGAGTTGTAATTGTTGGAATGTTTTGAGTATAATCTTATTATGAATGGCGGTAGTGATGATGAGAAAGTGTGGTATATGAGTGTGTGTAGAGTTGTGTTGAAATTATTGTTATGTGTTGATTATGAAAAGGAGTCTTGGGCATTAAATGAAGTCTCTCGATTATGGGATTGATGATAATGTTATTTTTGGTTGGGAGCTATTTTATGTTATAGTAGAAGTCGATAAAATAGGGGAAATACTGCCCAAATTTCGTTAATTCGTTAATTACGTTAGTTGGAACTTAAGTAGTGTTTTCTAGACCTAACCTTAGTGTGATTCCTCTTGAATGTAGACTTTGCGCACTTGGAGGAGAACATTAAGTGATTAAGGAGACGTTAAGGTATGTCAAGGCTATCCTTCTTTCATTTTTGGCATGATCTTATGATATGAACCTACAAGCGAGTAAACGAGCTCCCATATTACTCCACTATTAGAAGCACTAAGAGTACTTCAATCATTGATGCTACTGTACCCCTTTTAAGATTGTTCCTTCTGGTCATGGGTCTTGAAAATTTTGATATTGATGATATTAGCTCAAAGATGTATATCGGAGGTAGTACGACCTTATGTCACTCCGAGAGTCCTATGTTTTCATCTTATTTATGCATTGCATTTACTTATATATATATGCACATTGACATATGAGCAGAAGGAGTTATATACGCGTATATTATATGTATATGGGGTGTGGAGAAGGGATAGGCGTTATATACGCATTACCACCTGATCAGCTGGTGGACAGTGATGATGATGATATAAGGATTGGGCCGTACGTTCCTCAGCACTATTATATGATATATGGATCGGTCCATACGTTTCTCGGCCCTAACATATGGGATATGGATCGGGCTGTACATTCCACAACACTAACAGTTATATTATAACTTATGCACATAATACACCCTCCGAGGCACTTTCATGTTACACCGAGCTATGCAGATATTCCCAGATGTTCAGTGTTACACCTCGAAAAATTTCCCGTTGATGCACAGTGAATAGACTAATGAAGAGCACGAGTATACAGTATTTCAATAAGTAAGAATTGACATTTGATGACCCTAATTAAGATTTCAAAGACATTTGGAGTAAGAGGAGAAAGTTTCCCAAGAGAGGGCAAGGCATACGATGTGTGTCGGAAAGGATTTACAAGTAGCAAGTTAATGATGATTTAATAGCGTCTTGGAGAAGAATTATAATGTCCCTTATAATCGTTAATGAGGTGTTAAACAAGTATCAAGAAGGTTCCATAAGGATTGGAGATCAAACGAAGTGACGAGGACAAGATAAGAGAGAAGATGGGTTCCAAGGCCGATTATATGGTTTGTATAATGTTATACGGTCCGTATAATGGTCCGCAGAATCGTCACAGTAAAGCCCCTCACTGGTGCGATTATACGATCACTTATACGGACCGTATAAAATTATACGGCCCGTATAATGTGCCGTATAATGGACACAGAATCGAGAGGTTGGAGGGCTGATTTCACGGTCACTTATATGGATCGTATAAGTGTCTGTATAATTTCCCGATGGATCAGATTTCTACGTTTTTAAAAAGGGACCAAGTTCATTATTTCATTTCATTTTTCATCCAACACTTCAAGAACTCTCTAGAGACCCTCTCTACTCTTCATCTACAAGAACCCAAGAGAAATATATGATCAACTTCATCAAACTAAGAAAACCAAGTGTAAGAAACTCATTAGAGATCATCCAAGTCAAGAAATTTCATTGGAGGTGAACTAGGGTTTTGGCTAAAGTGAAGTATTTCCACCCAAAGCTTATTCCTACAACATCTAAGGTAAGTTTTATGATCTTTCCATGTTATTTAAGGTATTGAGAAGTTAAAACACTTGGATTGTAGAAGGAGATAGAAAATGGGTCATGAATGTGGGAATAGTGTCATTTTTGAGTAATAGCTTGGGTTGAGTAATGATTCTTAATATGTTATGATTATAATCATGTTATAAATGATATTGAGAACATGGGATAAACATTGTATATGAGTGAATGTAATAGTATGCTATGACCATGGATATGGATGATTGGAAGTGAATTGAGGAGTAAGGATAATGTAGGTAAATAAAGACTATTGTTATGATGTTGTGAATGTATTATTAACGTTTGGGAATTGATATATGATATGGAGGAAGTCGTATAAATAAAGGGGATGCTGTCCAATTTTCTCTAGCTTTAAGTCATGTATGCTAAGCTATCGGTTTTCTAATGATAGTATAACTCTAATGAAGGTACAAACGTGAGCATTGAAAGAGAACGTGCAAGTGATAGAATAGTTGAACGGAAAGGTATGTAAGGCTAACCCTTCTTTCATAAGGCATGGTTCTTTGGCCAAATATCAAATCTTCTATAAGCCTATGATGTCCTCCAAATGATGCTATCTTCAAAAGCTACTAAGCTCATAATTCTCGATATGTTACGATTGTACAAAATTCCTCATACGATGAGTAATCCTCTAGGGATAGATGTAATGAATGACGATAGTGATGACGCTAAAGATGCTTATGGGCTTTTATGCATATGTGCCTATATATGTCTATTATGAAACCCCGAGCTTATATGGCCGGGTAGAATATATACATATATAATGCGCGCGCACCACTGCAGTTGGGTACGGATAACACTGAGCCTTGGTAGGGCCAGGTATGTATAACACTGAGCCTTAGTAGGGCCAGGTACGTATGACGCCGAGCCTTGTCATGGCCGGGTATGTGAAACCACCGAACCTTCGTGGTCGGGTATGTTATGTAAATAATATGTATATGAATAGGAATATGTATATTAATACGAAAATGAGTACGGATATGAATACGGATACGGATATGGATGTATGTACACAATCACGCATTAGAAATGGAAAGTCCCTATGAAAAGCAAGTGAGTGTTTGTGACGATGATTCTATTATCTCCCATCCTATGCTACTTCTTATGTTGTCCATTATGCTTTCATAATGATGTTGATCATGCTTTACATACTCAGTACATTGTTCGTACTGACGTCCTTTTGTTTGTGGACGCTGCGTCATGCCTGCAGGTAGCTAGGGAGACAGACTTGATCCATAGCTTTATTACTCAGGGACTACATAGGGGATCTCTATTTCATTTGGAGTTACAGCTTTTTGTATTTTATTCTTTTGTGTACATATTTATGGGCATAGCGGGGTCCTGTCCCGCCTATATGATATGTCATACTCTCCTTAGAGGCTCACAGACATGTGTATATGGTTAGATGTGTTTGGCCTTGTCGGCTTATATTTTGGATGTCGTTTTGTTAGCCTCGTCGGCTTATGTACTTCTATACGGGCATTGTTATTAATGATGATATATATGTACTGTTGCCCATTGGAATTAGTATGAATAATGGATGAAAGTATGATTTAGCTATGTGGCTCACCTAACTGTAAATGTGATAGTATGATAAGAGGTGCCCGGGGGGGTTAGCACCGGGTGCCGGTCGCGGCCCTCTGGTGGGGTCGTGGAAAAATTGGTATCGGAGCAGTTCTATCCTAGGGTGTGTCTATGAGCCGTGTCCAGTAGATTCTTAGTTATGGGTGTGTTGCGTGCCATACTTATAAACAAGAGGCTGCGGGCATTTTAGGAATGACTGACCTTCTTTCTTCATAACATCGTGCGATAGAGCTATGATATAAGAACTTCCTTTTCTTTAACCGCGTGTTATGTGTTTCAGAGATGTCGGTAAAGAGAAAGGCTGCGGCTGCCCAAAAGGGAAAGACAGTGGCAGAAAAGCGAGCTTAAAGAGCACTGCCATCGGTTGTAGAGGAAAGTGAGTCCCAGAATGTGGCTCAATCTCAGTCCCCCCCTTTCAGTGCCTATTTCTGAGGAATGTGAGGGAGCCTCAGCCCCAGCTCTAGCACCTCCGGCTCCTCCACCGAATGCTTCAAGCCAAGACGTAAAAGAGGCCATTCATTTGCTTACTCAATTGGTTGCTGCCCAAATTCAGCAACAAAGTGCAGGGCAAGGTGATAGGGCTGTTAGTGCAAGGGCTCGTGATTTTATTAGCTTGGACCCTTCGGAATTCTTTGGATCAAAGACGGATGAGGACCCTCAGAATTTTATTGATGGAATGTTGAGGACGCTTCGGTTGATACATGCTTCGGACACCGAATCGGTGGAGTTAGCATCCTATAGATTGAGGGATGTTGCGGTTCATTGGTACGCGGTTTGGATGGCTTCACGGGGAGCCAATGCGCCTTCCCCAGTATGGCAAGAATTTGTAGATGCCTTCCTCCGACATTATTTACCTCCAGAAGTTCGGCGAGCTAGAGCCGATAAGTTCTTGAATTTGAGGCAAGGAAGCATAAGTGCTTTAGAGTAGAGTCTCCGCTTCAATTCTTTGGCTAGGTATGCTTCGGCCATGGTAGCGGATATGGGTGACCGAGTGCACCGATTTGTGAAAGGCCTAGGGCCACATTTGATGGATAGATGCTTGACTGCGTCCCTTCAAGACAATATGGATGTTTCACGCATTCAGGCCCATGCTCAAAATTTAGAAGAAAGCCTACAACAACAAATAAGTGAACGTGAGCATGATAGAGGGTATAATAAGAGGGCTAGATCTTCGGGTCCGATGAGTGAGTAAAGAGGCGGGCACAAACAGCAGGTTTCTAGGCATTCAGTCCATTCTATGACTAGTGCGCCTCTACGGTTTTCAAGCCAGAGATTTGATAGGTCCACTCATTCCGGGCCGAGTTAGAGTTTTTTCGGTTCGCAGTTCAGAGGCGATTCGAGTCAGGCGAGGCCACCCATGCCACGATGTTCCCAGTGTGGGAAGTTACATTGGGGTCAGTGCCGATTGGGTTTAGAGGGTTTCTATTCATGTGGTCGGCCAGACCATATCATGCGTGATTTCCCCTCAGTTGGTGGTAGAGGTAGGACCCAGCCTTCAGGGTCGATAGCCGGATCTTCATCATCTATACGCCTATGGGGCCAGGTTCACATGCGCCAGTCGGCCATGGTAGAGGCAGAGGGAGAGTCCCCAGTTCTAGCGGTCCTCAGCACCGTATTTATGCTTTGGCTGGACACCAAGATCTTGAGTCTTCTCCTGATGTTGTGACAGATATATTATCGGTATTTTCTCATGATGTATATGCTTTTATAGATCCGGGCTCCATATTGTCATATGTTACTCCGTATATTGCGGGTCAGTTTAGAGTCAAACCGGAGTCGATCAAACCTTTTGAGGTGTCCACACTTGTTGGTGAATCGGTAATAGCTAGCCGAGTATATAGAAACTGCATAGTTGTGATTTGTGACCGTCGTACTATGATTGATTTGCATGAGTTAAAAATGGTGGATTTTGATGTTATTATGGGCATGGATTGGTGGGCTTCTTGCTATGCCAATGTTGATTGTAGAATGAAAATGATTCGCTTCCAATTTCTGGGAGAACCAGTTTTAGAATGGAAAGGTATATTGCGTCACCAAAAGGTAGGTTTATTTCCTATCTAAAGGCAAGGAAAATGATCACCAAACATTGCAATTATCATCTAGTTCGGGTTCAAGATGTAGAAGCTGAACCGCCGACTCTTCAGTCAGTTCCCGTAGTGAATGAGTTTCCGGATGTGTTCCCGAAAGAGCTTCCAGGCCTCCCTCCCGAGCGGGAGATTGATTTTGCTATTGATGTGTTGCCAGACACCAAGCCTATATCTATTCCTCCTTATAGAATGGCTCCCGCAGAATTGAAAGAGTTGAAGGAGCAATTGAAAGACTTTCTTGAGAAAGGCTTTATTAGGCCTAGTTCATCCCCGTGGGGAGCACCCATATTGTTCGTCCGAAAGAAAGATGGCTCCTTGCGAATGTGCATTGACTATCGACAATTGAATAAGGTGACGATTAAGAACAAATATCCTCTTCCGAGGATTGATGACTTGTTTGATCAATTATAAGGTGCCAAATGGTTTTCAAAGATAGATTTGAGGTCCGGGTATCATCAAGTGAGAGTTAGGTAGAAAGATATCCCTAAGATAGCCTTCAGAACAAGATATGGCCATTTTAAGTTTCGGGTAATGTCATTTGGGCTAACTAATGCACCGACAGTATTTATAGATTTGATGAACAAGGTGTTCAGGTCCTTCCTAGATCTATTTGTGATTGTATTCATCGACGATATCTTGGTGTATTCTAGATCTGAGGCAGAACACGTGGATCATTTGCGTACTGTCCTTAGAGTTCTTCAAACTTGAGAGTTGTTTACCAAATTTTCTAAGTGTGAGTTTTGGTTGAACTCAGTGACATTTTTGGGGCACATTGTTGCAGCCGATGGTATTCGGGTAGATAGCCAAAAGATTGAGGCCGTGAAGACTTGGCCAAGGCCCACAACTCCTACGGAGGTTCGTAGCTTTCTGGGCTTAGCAGGTTATTACAGGAGATTTGTTGAAGGGTTTTCTTCCATTTCTGCACCACTCACAAAGCTGACCCAGAAATCAGCAAAGTTTCAATGGACAAATGCTTGTGAACGTAGTTTCCAAAAGCTAAAAGATAGATTGACTTCTACCTCAGTCCTGACACTTCCAGAGAGATTGGAAGGTTATGTTGTTTATTGCGATGCTTCAGGCATTGGGCTAGGTTGTGTGTTGATGCAACATGGTAAGGTGATTGCGCATGCTTCAAGGCAATTACAGAAACATGAGAAGAATTATCCAACCCATGATCTAGAATTGGTTGCAGTGATTCAGGCATTAAAGATGTGGAGACATTATTTATATGGTGTCCATGTGGATATTTATACAGATCATAAGAGCCTTCAGTATATCTTCAAGCAGAAAGAGTTGAATTTGCGGCAACAACGATGGTTGGAATTGCTAAAAGATTATGATGTTGATATCCTACATCACCCCGAAAAGGCATATGTTGTGGCTGATTCTCTTAGCCATAGATCTATGGGAAGTTTGTGTGATGTACGACCAGAGAAAAGATAAATGGCTCGTGAGGAGCTCCAGCAGTTAGCTAGCCTAGGAGTTTGAGTAGTCGACTCAGGTAGCAGGGGAACTACCATTCAGAATTCAGCAGTCTCGTCGCTAGTAGTGGAAGTGAAAGAGCGACAATACGAAGATCCCATGCTAATGTATTATAGAGAAACCCTCCCTCAGAAGGGGAAGTCATCATTTGAGATTGCAGGAGACAGGGTACTCCAATGCCGAGGCAGATTATGTGTTCCTGATGTGGCAGGTTTACGCCACCGAATATTGAGGGAAGCCCATTACTCCCGCTGTTCTGTCCACCCCAGAGCAACGAAAATGTACCATAATATTAAGTCTATATATTGGTGGAAGGGAATGAATAAATATATAGCGGAATTCGTAGCTCAATGTCCCAGCTGTCAACAAGTGAAAATCGAGTACCAAAAGCCGGGCGGATTGTTGCAAGCTATAGAAATTCCAACTTGGAAGTGGGATGTAATTAACATGGACTTCATTACAGGCTTACCCCATTCTCGACGTAAGTAGGATTCTATATGGGTGATTGTGGATAGACTTACGAAGTCAGCTCATTTCTTACCAGTCAGAACTACATATGTGGCAGAAGATTATGCAAAACTTTATTTTAAAGAGATAGTGCGACTCCATGGTGTTCCAGTATCTATTATCTCTGATAGAGGAACTCAGTTTACAGCTAATATTTGGAGGTCCTTCCAAGAGGGTTTGGGGACTCAAGTGAGCCTTAGCACGACATTTCACCCGCAAACCGATGGACAAGCTGAACGTTCCATTCAGACTCTTAAGGATATGTTACGGGCATGTATGATAGATTTTGGAGGTGATTGGGATGATCACTTGCCACTCATTGAATTTTCCTGTAACAATAGTTATCATTCTAGCATCAAAATGGCACCGTATGAGGCTTTATATGGGCGAAAGTGTAGATCCCCAATTGGGTGGTTCAAGGTAGAAGAGACTAAATTGATAGGGCCAGACTTGATCCAGCAAGCCATAGAGAAAGTTAAGCTCATACAAGATCGGTTATTAGCAGCCCAAAGTCGTCAAAAGTCCTATGCGGATAATCGTCGAAAGGGACTTAGAATTCCAAGTGAAAGATTGGATATTCTTAAAAGTGTCACCAATGAAGGGTGTAATGAGATTTGGCAAAAAGGGGAAGCTCCGTCCCCGGTACATTGGGCCTTATGAGATTGTCCGCAAGGTAGGCAAAGTGGCTTACGAATTAGATCTACCTCCTGATTTGGAGTCAGTTCTTAAGGGGGGGGGGGGGGGGGGGGAGAATGTTACGCCTCAGAAAATTCCCCGTTGATGCACAGTGAATAGACAAATGAAGAGCACGAGTATACGGTATTTCAATAAGTAAGGAATGACATTTGATGACCCTAATTAAGATTTCAAAGACACTTGGAGTAAGAGGAGAAAGTTTGCCAAGAGAGGGCAAGGCATACGATGTGTATCGGAAAGGATTTACGAGTAGCAAGTTAATAATGATTTAATAGCGCATTGGAGAAGAATTATAATGTCCCTTATAATCGTTAATGAGGTGTTAACAAGTATCAAGAAGGTTCCATAAGGATTGGAGATCAAACGAAGTGACGAGGACAAGATCAGAGAGAAGATGGGTTCCACGGCCGATTATACGGTCCGTATAATGGTCTGCAGAATCGTCACAGTGAAGTCCCTCACTGGTGGGATTATACGGTCACTTATACGAATCGTATAAAATTATACGGCCCGTATAATGTGCCGTATAATGGACACATAATCAAGAGGTTGAAGGGGTGATTTCACGGTCACATATACGGAGCGTATAAGTTTATGCGGACCGTATAAGTGTCCGTATAATTTCCCGACGGATCAGATTTCTACGTTATTAAAAAGGGACCAGGTTCATTATTTCATTTCATTTTTCATCCAACACTTCAAGAACTCTCTAGAAACCCTCTCCACTCTTCATCTACAAGAACCCAAGAGAAATTTATGATCAACTTCATCAAACTAAGAAAACCAAGTGTAAGAAACTCATTAGAGAACATCCAAGTCAAGAAATTTCATTAGAGGTGAACTAGGGTTTTGGCTCAAGTGAAGTATTTCCACCCAAAGCATATTCCTACAACATCTAAGGTAAGATTTATGATATTTCCACGTTATTTAAGGTATTGAGAAGTTAAAACACTTGGATTGTAGAAGGAGATAGAAAATGGGTCATAAATGTAGGAATAGTGTCATTTTTGAGTAATAGCTTGGGTTTAGTAATGATTCTTGATATGTTATGATTATAATCATGTTATAAATGATATTGAGAACATGGGATAAACATTGTATATGAATGAATGTAATATTATGCTATGACCATGGATATGGATGATTGGAAGTGACTTGAGGAGTAAGGATAATGTAGGTAAATAAAGACTATTGTTATGATGTTGTGAATGTATTATTAACGTTTGGGAATTGATATATGATATGGAGGAAGTCGTATAAATAAAGGGGATGCTGTCCAATTTTCTCTAGCTTTAAGTCATGTATGCTAAGCTATCGGTTTTCTAATGATAGTATAACTCTAATGAAGGTAGAAACGTGAGCATTGAAAGAGAACGTGCAAGTGATAGAATAGTTGAACGGAAAGGTATGTAAGGCTAACCCTTCTTTCATAAGGCATGGTTCTTTGGCCAAATATCAAATCTTCTATAAGCCTATGATGTCCTCCTAATGATGCTATCTTCAAAAGCTACTAAGCTCATAATTCTCGATATGTTACGATTGTACTAAATTCCTCATACGATGAGTAATCCTCTAGGGATAGATGTAATGAATGACGATAGTGATGACGCTAAAGATGCTTATGGGCTTTTATGTATATGTGCCTATGTATGGATATTATGAAACCCCGAGCTTATATGGCCGGGTAGAATATATACATATATAATGCGCGCGCACCACTGCAGTTGGGTACGGATAACACTGAGCCTTGGTAGGGCCAGGTATGCATAACACTGAGCCTTTGTAGGGCCAGGTACGTATGACACCGAGCCTTGTCATGGCCGGGTATGTGAAACCACTGAACCTTCGTGGTCGGGTATGTTATGTAAATAATATGTATATGAATAGGAATATGTATATGGATACGAAAATGAGTACGGATATGAATATGGATACAGATATGGATGTATGTACACAATCACGCATTAGAAATGGAAAGTCCCTGTGAAAAGCAAGTAAGTGTTTGTGACGATGATTCTACTATCTCCCATTCTATGCTACTTCTTATGTTGTCTATTATGCTTTCATAATGATGTTGATCATGCTTTACATACTCAGTACATTCTTCGTACTAACGTCATTTTGTTTGTGGACGCTGCGTCATGCCCACAGGTGGCCAGGGAGACAGACTTGATCCATAGCTTTATTACTCAGGGACTACATAGCGGAACTCCATTTCATTCAGAGTTACAACTTTTGGTATTTTATTCTTTTGTGTATATATTTATGGGCATAGCGGGGTCCTGTCCCGCCTATATGATATGACATACTTTCGTTAGAGGCTCGTAGACATGTGTATATGGTTAGATGTGTTTTGCCTTGTCGGCCTATATTTTTTATGTCATTTTGTTAGCCTCGTCGGCTTATGTACTTTTATACGGGCATTGTTATTAATGATGAAATATATGTACTGTTGGCCAATGGAATTAGTATGAATAATGGATGAAAGTATGATTTAGCTATGTGGCTCGCCTAGATGTAAATGTGATAGTATGATAAGAGGTGCCCGGGTGGGTTAGCACCGGGTGCCTGTCGCGGCCCTCCGGTGGGGTCGTGACATTCTGTCAGAGATGCGTTTATATATTGAGATTTGCCTTTATGTTTCAGATGTCGTTCATGATTCTCATGTACTTGTTGATCTTATGCCTTACATACTCGGTACATTATCCGTACTGACTCCCCTATTGGGGGGGGGGGGGGGGGGGCTGCGTTCATGCGCGCAGGTTCAGGTAGACAGAGAGGCGATCCAGCTCAGTAGTATTTCTCATCAGCTGTACTCAGTGCGCTCCACTTGATCCAGAGCTACAGTTCATTTTGGTATGCTAGTTTTGAGATGTAGTTATGCATATGGTTATAATGGGGCACTGTCTCGTCCTCTCTACAGCCTCTTGTTCCATTAGAGGTCTGTAGACAGTTACATATATATAGTTGGCACTTGATGTAACCTTTTCGGCTCCAATTCTTTTGTGTATTGTATATGTAGAAGCCTAGTCGGCTTGCAGGGCTCATTTGAGTATATATATATATATAGTTGATAGTTCTTGATGCATAATTCTTGATGTTGTTCTTGTATGAGTCAGCCTGGTTCAGTTTGAAGTCATAGGGGCCACCTAGATATTCAGTAATGTGCAGGTATGAGTATAGGGATGCTTGGTCAATAGAGGTCGGGCACTCATCACGACTCATCGATTGGGTCGTGACAGAAGTGGTATCAGAGTAGTTCCTTCCTAGGGTTTTCTACACACCGTGTATAGTACAGTCTTACTTATGGGTGTGTCGTGCACCATACTTATTAACAGGAAGCTACAGGACATTTAGGAAACTATCATTCTTTCTCTCTTAGATCGTGCGATATAGCCGTGTGTTAAGAGTTCGCCTTCTAATAATTTGTTATGATTTCAGCGGTGCCTTGCAAGAAAGTTACAGCTGCCCAAAAGGGCAAGGGGATGGCTGGTGAGGCCACTAGCCATACTCAGCAGGCTACCAGGGGTTGGGGTGAGTCTCAGAGTGAGAGCCCATCTCAGACTTCGCATACTCCGCCTCCAGCACCTGCCCCAGTTCCTCAGCCAGATGCACCGAGCTAGGATATGCGGGATGTTATACAATTATTGACTTGATTGGAAGCCGCTCAGGCTCAACGGCAGGGAGTTGGTGTTGATCAGGTAGACTGAGCTGGTAGTGCGAGGGTTAAGACTTTTCTCGAGTTAGATCCTCCAGAGTTCTCCGTGTTGCGGCAGAATATGGACCCTCGGGATTTCATTGATGGTATACATAGGATTTTGAGGGTCATGCACGTTGATGAAGTCGAGTAAGTGGATTTGGCATCTTATCGGCTCCATGATGTTGCAGTGCAGTGGTATCAGACATGAGAGCTATCTAGGGGAGAGAATGCCCCTCCAGCTGTTTGGCGAGAGTTTTCAAATTCTTTTATTCACCATTACTTGCCGCCAGAGGTTCGGCGGGCCAGAGCAGATAGATTCTTGCGTATTGAGCAGGGCAGCATGAGTGATCAGGAGTACAATGTATACTTTGATTCATTAGATAGATATGCCCCAGCTAAGGTGGCTGAGATGGAGGAACGAGTTCATCGTTTCCTGGCTAGTCTAGGTCCACATTTGATTGATGAGTGTACGACAACGGCGTTACAGCCGGGTATGGATATTTCCCGCGTACAGGCGTATGCACAAAATTTGGAAGATCGTAAGCGCCAGCGGAGGACAAAGCGTGAGCGTGATCGGGGCTGTGTTAAGAGGGCCAGATCTTTAGATATTATTGGTGAGTTTAGAGGACAAAGACAGCAACATTCTTGGTATCCATTTCATTCGGCAGGGAGTACACCTCCGCGGTTTTCAGGCCCTAGGTTTGATCGGTCTTCTTATTCCGGAACGGGCCAGAGTTCTAGAGCATCAGGTTCTCAGTACAGACAGAGTTAGGCTAGGTGAGACCACCTTTGCCACGGTGTGCCAAGTGTGGTAAGTTACATGCTGGACAGTGTCGACTGGGATCAGACGCTTGTTATGCTTGTGGTCAGCCAGGCCATAAGATGAGGAAGCGTCCGATGAGGGGTGGTACATGCATCGTTCAGCCTACGGGGTCTATAGCTGGTTCTTCTTTTGCAGTACGCCCTTTAGGGAAAGGTTCTCAGACACCAGCAGGACGTGGTAGAGGGAGGAGTGGAGCGTCTAGCTCGAGTGGGCTTCAGCACCGCATCTATGCATTAGTTGGTAGACAGGATCGTTAGTCATCTCCTGATGTTTTCACAGGTATATTATCAGTTTCCTACTATGATGTATACGTACTGATTGATCCAGGTTCTACCTGTTACACCTCGGAAAAAAATTTCCCGTGAACGTGCAGTGGATAGGCTAATGAAGGGCATAGCGTATACGAAGTTTTGATGAGTAAGAAATAGTATTTGATGATTTAATATAAGGGACCTTCTCATTTCACTTCATTTTCATTTTCATTTCACACTTCTTCATCTCTCAAGACCTCTAGAAAGCTCCATACATTTCATCCACAAGAATTCAAAGTAAATTGATGATCAACTTCATCAAACCAACAAGAATCAAGAGTAAGAAACTCATTAAAGTCATCTAAGCCAAGAAATCCCAAGAGAAGTGAAATAGGGTTTTGGTGTTAGAAGAGTATTTCCGTTCAAGGCTTACTTCCACATTATCTAAGGTATGTTTTATGGTATTTTCATGATGTTTGAAGTATTGATAGGTTGAAACACTTGGATTGTAGAAGAGTGTAGAAAGTGGGTCATAAATGTGTGAATAGTATCATGGTTGAATAGTGGTTGGAAGGAATCATGAAAATGGATATGTTGAGATTGTAAATATGTTATAAATGACATTTAGAACATGGAATAAGTATTATATATGAGAAAACGCAATAATGAGCTATGACCATAGTTGTGGAGAAATTGGAAGGAAATGGTGAATTGTGGTAAATGTAGATAAATGATGATTGTTGTGCTATATTGTGAATGTTGTTGTGGTTGTTTGGGAGTTGATATATGATGTGGGAAAAGTAGCATAAACAAAGGAAATGCTGCCCAATTTTATGTTGAGATTGTAAATATGTTATAAATGACATTTAGAACATGGAATAAGTATTATATATGAGAAAACGCGATAATAAGTTATGACCATAATTATGGAGAAATTGGAAGGAAATGGTGAATTGTGGTAAATGTAGATAAATGATGATTGTTGTGCTATATTGTGAATGTTGTTGTGGTTGTTTGGGAGTTGATATATGATGTGGGAAAAGTAGCATAAACAAAGGAAATGCTGCCCAATTTTTCCTAGAAATAATAAGCACGTTCCTGTAATTGTTTAGCTAATGTCAACACAAATTCTCTTGAAGGTAGAACGTCGCATTGAAGGAGAACAAGCGAACGATAAATTAGTTAAACGTAAAAGGTATGTGAGGCCAGTCCTTTCTTTCTATGGCATGAGTCTAATGGTATGATTCTTCTTTCCTTTTCATGAATTCTCTATATCCCGAAAAGTCAAGAGTCTTTGATCATGAACCACTATATGAGATAAGAGATGTGTTATGTATTGAACATACTCACCTTATATACTACTTCCTTTAAGGTGAGGCAGGATACTTGTGAACGTTCCATAATGACTATTTATAGGTTCTGAAAACGTGAAAGTTGCAGATTTGCACTTTGACCCAGTCGATCTTAAAATAAAATACGGACCGTAAACTTCCATGTCGTATTTCAAATTCCAAAACTTCGACTTTCTTCCAAATGCTCGTATGGTTAAATACGGACCGTAAACTGAAATACGGACCGTAAACCGAGTTCGTAAATCACCATGTCCTCAGCCTGACTTTCTGGTTCTGTCATCCTTCGATATACGGACCGTAAACTGAAATACGGACCATAAACTGGGTTTACGACCACTGTTGCACTTCCAATTATTTTTATTCCAAATCTGTTCTGTTTTTTGAAAAACCACGCCACACCAGTCACCCCGATAAAGTATAGTTGTCTTGAGTCTTCATGAATGTACTATGATAAACATATTATAATGATGATATACACCGCGCTATATGGCCGGGCAGTCACCGCTAAGGCGGGCAACGTATACACCATGGCCAGAGGGCATGGGCAGACACCACTAGTGGGCAGCATGAGATGATACCCCGGACGCGGGGGGCCTGGACGCAGGCTAATGTTATGGTTATCACACCGATCCGAAATGGACGGGCAGCTTACACATTACTACACCATACCTATATGGACGGGCAGCTTATACATTATGCACATATGATATGATGATGAGTATGAGTAAGACAGCATGACTTATTTCCTTTATACTTGACAGTCAGATATAGATGATCCATATTGATATTTCCCTTTGTATCATTGTCTTATTTCATTGTTTATGCCTCTCATACTCAGTACAATATTCGTACTGATGTCCATTTTCTTTAGACTCTGTGTTCATGCCCACAGGTAGACAGGGAGGAGAGCTCGACCCAGATCCGTAGTAGCTGTCAGCCGATTGAAAGCACTTCTTTGTTCCGGAGGTGCTTGATTATTCTTTTGTGTATATTCATGTATATGTATTTTTGGGCATGACGGGGTCTTGTCCCGTCCTTGTGTTTAGCACTCCAGTAGAGGCTCGTAGATACGCAGTGTGGGTTAGATGGTCTCGTGAGATGCTATTATGTATATATATTATTTTGATGGCCGAGAGGCATGTGTATATGAAAGTATTTACGTTTTCAAATGTAAGATGATTTTCTTATGATTTAAATATGAAATTGATAGAAGAGCATTAAATTAGTAAGACGAGTAATAGAATGAGCGGTGCTCGGTGGTTAGCCCCGGGTACCCGTCGCGGCCCCTAGCTGGGTCGTGACACTACCTTATCATATGTTACTCCATTTATTGCTAGCAAGTTTGGGATAGAGCCCGAGTTGATTCAACCTTTTGAGGTGTCTACGCCAGTTGATGATCCAGTCATAGCTAGGCGAGTATACTGAGGTTATACAGTGATAGTTTGTAATCGCCATACCCTAGCAGATTTGATTTTGATGTTATTATGGGTATGGATTGGTTGGCCTCCTATTATGCTAATGTTGATTGCAGAACGAAGATAGTTCGATTTCAGTTTCCAGGTGAGCCAGTCCTAGAGTGGAAGGGTAATGCTGCTTCGCCGAGGGGTAGGTTTACTTCCTACCTTAAGGCAAGAAAGATGATCAGAAAAGGGTACATCTATCACCTAGTTCGGGTTCAGGATGTACAAGCAGAGACACCGACCCTTCCGTCTGTCCTTGTGGTTAATGAGTTCCCAGAGGTGTTTCCTGATGAGCTTCCAAGCCTTTCTCCAGAACGAGAGATTGACTTCACTATCGATTTATTACCAGATACTCAGCCAATATCTATTCCTCCTTATAGAATGGCACCGGCAGAGTTGAAGGAACTGAAGGAGCAATTGAAGGATTTACTTGAGAAGGGCTTTATTAGACTTAGTACATCACCGTGGGGAGCGCCGGTGTTATTTGTAAGAAAGAAGGATGGTTCCTTGCGAATGTGTATTCATTACAGGCAATTGAATAAGGTGACTATGAATCATAAATATCCACTTTTGAGGATTGATGACTTTTTTTATCAACTACAAGTCGCCAAATATTTCTCGAAGATAGATTTGAGATCGGGGTATTATCAGGTCAGGGTGAAGGAGGAAGACATTTTGAAAACATCATTTAGGACTAGATATGGGCACTATGAGTTTTGTGTTATATTATTCGAGCTAACTAATGCTCCAATTGTGTTTATGGACTTGATGAATCGCGTATTCAGGCCCTTCCTAGATCTGTTCGTGATTATGTTTATAGATGATATTATGGTTTATTCACCGTCAGAGGCTGAACATGCAGAACACCTATGAGCAGTGCTTAGAGTTCTTCGAGATAGAGAGTTGTATGCAAAGTTTTCCAAATGTGAGTTTTGGTTGAACTCTGTGGCTTTTCTGGTTCACATCATTTCAGACGAAGGCGTTAGGATGGATACCCAAAAGATTGAAGCTGTGAAGAAAATGCCAAGGCCCACGACATCGACAGAGATACGTAGATTTTTGGGTTTGGCAGGTTATTATAGAAGGTTCATAGAAGGATTTTCTTCTCTTTCAACCCCGTTGAACCAAACTGACTCAGAAATCAGCTAAGTTTCAGTGGACGGACGCTTGTGAGAGGAGATTTCAGATATTGAAGGACAAGTTGACTTCAGCACCCGTCTTGACTCTTCCAGAGAGAACAGATGGCTATGTGATATATTATGATGCTTTAGGTATTGGATTGGGTTGTGTATTAATGCAACACGGTAAGGTTGTTGCTTATGCCTCCAGACAGCTGAAGAAGCACGCGAAGAACTATCCAACCCATGGTCTTGAATTTGCTGTTGTGATCCATGCTTTGAAAATGTGGAGGAATTATTTATATGGTGTCCATGTTGATATCTATACTGACCATAAGTTCTTCCAATACATATTTAAGCAGAAGGATTTGAACTTACGTCAGAGGCAATGGCTAGAGTTGTTGAAAGATTATGATATTGATATTCTGTATCATCCTGGGAAAGCTAATGTAGTAGCTAGTGCTTTTAGTCGTAATTCCATAGGTAGCCTGGCATATGTGCAGCTGGAGAAAACAGAGATAAGTCGCCAAGTTCGTCGATTAGCTAGCCTTGGAGTTCAGCTGTTAGATTCAGGTGGTGCGGGAGTTACTGTTCAAGACACAGCGGTGTCGTCCTTGGTAGCAGAGATAAAGGAGCGTCAGTACAAGGATCCTATTTTAGTTCATTATCGAGATACGATTCCTCAGAAAGAAAAGGCATCCTTCGTGATCACAGGAGATGGAGTACTCAGGTATAGAGGTAGATTGTGCATTCCTAATGTTGCAGGGCTTCGTCAGCAGGTTATGGGGGAAGCCCACTATTCCCGCTATTCTATTCACCCGGGCACAACAAAGATGTATTATGATCTCAAGGGAGTTTACGGGTGGGATGGTATCAAAAGAGATATAGCAGAACTTATCGCTCACTGCCGAATTAGCAGCAAGTCAAGATAGAGTACCAGAAGCCCGGAGGTTTATTACAGGCTATGGATATTCCGACATGGAAGTGGGAGGTAATCAATATGGATTTCATTACAGGTTTTCCCCATAGTCAGCGGAAGTATGATTCAATATGGGTCATAGTTGATAGGCTCATGAAGTCAGCTCATTTCCTACCTATCAGAGCTACTTATTCAGCTGAAGATTATGCGAAGCTCTACCTTAGAGAGATTTTGCGGCTTCATGGTGTTTCTACAGCCATTATTTCAGATAGAGGGGCGCAGTTCACAGCTAACTTCTGGAAATCTTTTCAGAATGAAGTGGGGACTTAGGTAAGTCTTAGTACTGCATTTCACCCGTAGACAGATGGACAAGCGGAGCGTACTATACAAACACTTGAAGATATGCTGAAAGCTTGCGTACTTGATTTTCAAGGTAGCTGGGATAATCATTTACCTCTGATTGAGTTTGCATATGATAACAGTTACCATTCTAACATCCAGATGTCTCCTTATGAGGCTTTATATGGGTGGAGATATAGATCACCTATAGGATGGTTTGATGTTAGAGAAAATCGGTTAACAAGCCCAGATTTAATACATGAAGCAGTTGACAACGTGAAAGTGATACAAGAGAGGTTACTAGTAGCTCATAGTCGACATAAATCCTATGCAGATAATCGGCAACGCAAATTAGAGTTTGAAGCAGGCGATTGGGTTTTACTGAAAGTTTCGCCTATAAAGGGAGTGATGAGATTTTACAAGAAGGGTAAGTTGAGCCCTCGATACATTGGGCCATATAGAAATATTCGTATAGTGGGTAAGGTAGCATACGAGTTAGAACTGCCTTCTGAGTCGGAGTCTGTACATCCGGTATTTCATGTGTCCATGCTCCGAAAGTGTATAGGAGATCCTTCAAGAGTTTTACCAATAAACGAAATCCAGGTGACTGAGCAGTTATCATACAAAGAGACCCTAATGGCTATATTGGATAAGTAAGTTCGTCGATTGCGGACTAACGATGTGGTTTCTGTTAAAGTACTTTGGAAAAATAACAACGTCGAGGAGATGACTTGGGAAGCTGAAGAGAAAATGAAGGCTAAGTACCCGTATTTGTTTTCATCATATTAGGAGGCTCAGTCTGAGGCATCATCTCCCCCAAGTATTGGTTTTATTTATAGTTATTATGATTAGTCGTATGAGGCCATGGTACTGTATATTTTAGCATGTGGACCTCTGTGGCATTATTTCGGGTTGTTGTGTACAGATTGGATTGGTATATTTACAGGAGAGACTCTGCCGAAATGTTTATAACTCATAACTGGTGTGAACATCCGAGGACGAATGTTTCTAAGGGGGGGGAGGGGGGGGGCATGTTACACCCTGTAGTTTTGTATGTCAAATACTTATCGTATGTTAGTCGTCCTAGTCTTGGACGGGGATTACTTTGAGGCCAAAAGACACTAAGCATGCTCATGTATGTAGGTGAAGGCTTAAGTGTATGCTTAATGAGAATCGAAAGGACTAGAGGTTGAAAAGATCTGACGGGAACATGTTTAACTGAAGGAGCATTTTGATGCCCAATTTGACGGACCGCAGAATGTTTGATGGCCCGTCAAATGGAGAAGCTCCACCGTAAAGCGGTTACAGAAAGGTCTGGTTAGTTGGGATGTTTGATGGTCCTTTTGACGGATCGCAGAATATTTGACGGCTCGTCAAATATAAAGCTCTATCTAAAAAGGGTCACAGAGAGGTTTGACTAGTTGGGTTGTTTTATGGTCCATTTGACGGACCGCAGAATGTTTGATGGTCCGTTAAAGTTACCGTCAAAGTAAGTCGGCGGGATTTTAAGTGGATCTATATATTTCATTTCTCCACATTTGGTTTCATTATTTCCACATATCAGACCCTAAAGTTCTCCAAAACCCTCTCTTCAAGTCTATGTGCTAATCTATGCCAAATCCAAGAAGATCAAGATATTCAAGTGCTAGAAAGCCCACTAGGGTTTGCTAAGATCAAGAATTCTTTTGGTGTTCAAGTTAGGGATTTCACCATAATGGATAATTTGATTCAAGACCTGTCCTTAAGTGATAAAAGGTTAGTTTTCATGTCTACCTTTGTATTATTGAGAATAATTGGTTGTAAACAACATGATTGAGGAAAGGAAGTGAAAGAGGAGGTTCAAATGTGGGTTTGATGATATTTTGAATAGTGAATTAGCTTGAGTTTTAATTGTTGGAATGTTTTGAGTATAATCTTATTATGAATGGTGGTAGTGATGATGAGAAAGTGTGGTATACGAGTGTATATAGAGTTGTGTTGAAATTGTTGTTATGTGTTGATTATGAAAAAGAGTCTTGGGCATTAAATGAAGTCTCTCGATTATGGGATTGATGATAATGTTATTGTTGGTTGGGAGTTGTTTTATGTTATAGCGGAAGTCGATAAAATAGGGGAAATGCTGCCCAAATTTTTTAATTTGTTAATTACGATAGTTGGAACTTAAGTGGTGTTTTCTAGACCTAACCTTAGTGTGATTCCTCTTGAATGTAGACTTTGCGAACTTGGAGGAGAACATTAAGTGATTAAGGAGACGTTAAGGTATGTTAAGGCTATCCTTCTTTCATTTTTGGCATGATCTTATGATATGAACCAACAAGCGAGTAAATGAGCTCCCATATTACTCTACTCTTAGAAGCACTAGGAGTACTTCAATCATTGATGTTCCTGTACCCCTTTTATGATTGTTCCTTCTGTTCATGGGTCTTGAAAGTTCTGATATTGATGATATGAGCTCAAAGATGTATATCAGAGATAGTACGACCTTATGTCACTCCGAGAGTCCTATGTTTTCATCTTATTTGCATTGCATTTACTTATACATATGAACATTGACCTATGACCAGAAGGCGTTATATACGCATATATTATATGTTTATGGGGTGTGGGGAAAAGGATAGGCGTTATATATGCATTATCACCTGATCAGCTGGTACACAGTGATGATGATGAATAAGGATTAGACCGTACATTCCTCGTCACTATTATATGATATATGGATCGGGCTGTACGATCCTCGGCCCTAACATATAGGATATGGATCGGGCTGTACGTTCCCCAACACTAACAGTTATATTATAACCTATGCACATCATATGCCCTCGGAGGCACTTTCATGTTATACTGAGCTATGCAGATTGTTACACCTTGAAAATTTCCCCGCGAACGTACAGTGGATAGGCTAACAAAGGGCATAGCGTGTACGGTGTTTTAATAAGAAGGGACGACGCTTGACGACCCTAAGTAAGATTCCAAAGGAAATTGCAATAAGAGATAGGTTATGCTCCATAATGACTAACTATAGGTTCTGAAAATGTGGAAAGTTGCAGATTTGCACTTTGGCCAGTTGATCGTAAAATGAAATACGGACCGTAAAGTAGTTTATGGGTCGTAAACTGCCATGTCGTATTTCAACTTTCTGTCAAATGCTTGAATGGTTAAAGACGACTTGAAATACGGCCCGTAAACTGGAATACGTACCGTAAACTGAGTTTACGACCACTGTTGTACTTTCGACGACTGTTCATTCCAGATCAGATTTTGGGTTATTAAAAAGGGGACCAAGTTTATTATTTCATTACCACACTTCACCCCTTCTCTCTAAAACATCTCTCTACATTTATTCCACAAGAATTCAAGGATTATTAATGATCAACAACATAAACCAAGTGAATCAAGTGTAAGAAAACCCATTAAAGATCATACAAGTCAAGAAATCTCATTGAAGATGAACTAGGGTTTTTGCTCAAGTGGAGTATTATCAACCAAGGCGTGTTCCTACGACATCTAAGGTAAGATTTATGATATTTCTATGTTGTTTAAGGTATTTGAGAGTTGAAATACTTGGATTGTAGAAGGGAATAGAAAAATGGGTCATGAATGTGGAGTAGTGCCATTTTGAGAAATAGCTTAAATTGAGTTACGATTCTTGATGTGTTGTGATGTAAATATGTTATAAATGATGTTGAGAACATGAGATGAGCAATGCATGAGAATGGACGTCGTCGTGCGTTATGGCCATGGATATGGATGATTGAAAGTAAGTCTAGAATATGGATAATGTGGATGAATAATGACTATCGTTATAGTATTGTGAATGCATTATTGACGTTTGGGAGTTGATATATGCTATGGGGGAATTTTATATAAATGAAGTAGATGTTGTCCGATTTTCTCTAGTTTTAGTCATGTATGCTAGCTATCGATTTCTAATGATAGTATGACTTTAATGAAGGTAGAAACGCGAGCGTTCAACGGGAACGTGCAAGTTGTAAATAGTTGAACGGAAAGGTATGTAAGGCTAACCCTTCTTTCATAAGGCATAGTTCTTTGGCCAAACGTCTAAATCGACTATAAGACTATGATATGTTTCAAATGATTTGATCTTCCGAGCTTGTAAGCTCATGATTCTTAACAAGCTACGATTGTACTAAGTTCCTCGTATGACGAGTAAGCCTATAAAGATAGATATGATAGATGACGATAACGATGACGACGATGATAGTAATTATAATAGTAAAGATGCTTATGAGCTATTATGTATACGTATCTATGTATGACTATTATGGAACCCCGAGCTTATGAGGCCGGGTAGGATATGTAAATAAGTATGTATATGATTATGTAACGCGCGCACACCTCTGCAGATGGTATGGATAACCCTGATGCATTGGTAGGGCCAGGTAGATATAACTCTGACGCCTTGGTAGGGCCAGGTAGATGTAACCCTAACGCCTTGGTAGGGCCAGGTATGTGTAACCTTGAGCCTTGGTTGGCCAAGTATGTATGAAACACCGATCCTGCAAGGTCGGGCATGCTATGTATATGATATAGATATGAGTACGAATACGGATACGATACGATATGAATGTGAATAAGGGTATGTATACGAATATGAGTACAAATATGGAACGGATATGATTAGGGATACAGATATGGATATAAGTACATCAATACGCATTAGAAATGGAAAGTTTCTACGAAAGGCAAGTAAGTGCTTATGAAGATGATATTGCTATCTCCCATTCCGTGTTATCTTTCATGTTGCTTATTATGCTTCTACGTTGATATTGATCATGCTTTACATACTCAGTGTATTCTTTGTACTGACATCCTTTTGTTTGTGGACGCTGCGTCATGCCCGCAGGTGCACAGGGAGACAGGTTTGATCTGTAGCTACATTCTCAGGGACTACATAGCGGAGCACCATTTCATTCGTAGCTATAGCTTTTGGGTACTTATTCTTTTATGTACATAATTATGGGCATAGCGGGGTCCTGTCCCGCTTATGTGATATGACATACTCTCCTTAGAGGCTCGTAGACATGTGTACGTGGTTATATGTGTTTGGCCTTGTCGGCCTATATTTTCTATATCATTTTTTTAGCCTTGTCGGCTCATGTACATTGACGTGGTATAGATGCCAATGATGATATAACGGCATTGTTGTCCAATGGGACTAGTATGACTGATGAATAGAAATGTATGTTTAATTTTTTGGCTCACCTAGATGTAAGTGTAAGTGCAAGCCAAGGGGTGCTCGGGTGGGGTAGCACCGAGCGCTCGTTGCGGCCCCATAGACGGGTCGTGACAAAAGTGGTATCAGAGCAGTTCAGTCCTAGGGTGTGTCTACGAGCCGTGTCTAGTAGAGTCTTGGTTATGGGTGTGTTGCGCGCCACACTTATAAACAAGAAGTTGTAGGTATTTTAGGAATGATTGACCTTCTTTCCTCATAAGAATCGTGCGATAGAGCTATGATGTAAGAAATTCTAGTTCCTTAATCGTGTGTTGTGTGTTTCAGAAATGCCTGTAAAGAGAAAGGCTACAGCAGCCCAAAAGGGCAAGACGGTGGTAGAAAAGCGGGCTGAAAGAGCACCGCCACCGGTAGTAGAGGAAAGTGAGTCCCAGAGTGCGGCTTAATCTCAATCCTCCCGTTCAGTACCTATATTAGAGGAGCGTGAGGGAGGCTCAGCTCCAGCTCCAGCACCTCCGGCTCCTCCACCGGATGCTTCAGGCCAAGATGTGAAAGAGGCCATACGTTTGCTTACTCAGTTGGTTCCTGCTCAGACTCAGCGGCAGAGTGCAGGGCAAGGTGATAGGGTTGTTAGTGCAAGGGCCCGCGACTTCATTACTTTGAACCCTCCGAAATTCTTTGGATCAAAGCCGGAGGAGAACCCTCAGGATTTTATTGATGGTATGTTGAGAACGCTTCGACTGATACATGCTTCGGACACCAAATCGGTGGAGTTAGCGTCGTATAGGCTGAGAGATGTCTCGATCCAATGGTACACGGTTTGGATGGCTTCACGGGGAGCCAATGCACCTCCCCCGGTATGGCAAGAGTTTGTTGATGCTTTCCTCCGACACTATATGCCTCCAGAAATTCGGTGAACTAAAGCCGATAAGTTCTTAAACTTGAGGCAATGTAGCATGAGTGCTCTAGAGTATAGTCTCCGCTCCAATTCCTTGGCTTGGTATGCTTTGGCCATGGTAGCGGATATGGGTGACCGAGTACACCGATTTGTGAAAGGCCTAGGGCCGCATTTGATGGATAGGTGCTTGACTGCGTCCCTTCAGGATAATATGGATATTGCACGCATTCAGGCTCATGCTCAGAACTTAGAAGAAAGTTTACAACAGCAGAGAAGTGAACGCGAGCAGGATAGGGGTCATAGCAAGAGGGCCATATCCTCAGTCCGATGAGTGAGTTTAGGGGTGGGCACAGACAACAAATTTCTAGGAACTCAGGCTATTCTATGACTAGTGCACCTCCACGATTTTTCGGCCAGAGATTCGATAGATTTATTCGTTTCGGGCTGAGTCAGAGTTATTCGGGGTCTCAGTTCAGAGATGATTTGGGTCAGACGAGGCCACTCGCACTACGATGTTCCCAGTGTAGGAAATTGCATTAGGGTCGATGTCGATTGGGTTCAGATGTTTGCTATTCATGTGGTCAACCAGGCTATATCATGCGTGATTGCCCCTCAGTTCATGGTAGAGGTAGGACCCAGCCTTCAGGGTCGCCAGCATCTGTGCGCCCTATGGGGCCAGTTTCACATGTGCCAGTCGGCCATGGTAGAGGCAGAGGGAGAATTCCCAGTTCTAGCGGTCCTCAGCACCGTGTTTATGCTTTGGCTGGACACCAAGATCTTGAGTCTTCTCCTGATGTGGTCACAGGTATATTATCGGTATTCTCTCATGATGTATATGCTTTGATTGATCCGGGTTCGACATTGTCATATGTTGCTCCATATATATTGCGGGTCGATTTAGAGTTGAACCGGAGTCAATCAAACCTTTTGAGGTGTCTACAACCGTTGGTGAATCGGTAATAGTTATCCGAGTATATAGAAATTGTGTAGTGGTGATTTGTGATCGTCGAACCATGATTGACTTGCATGAGTTAGGAATGGTGGATTTTGATGTTATTATAGGCATGGATTGGTTAGCTTCTTGCTACACAAACGTTGATTGTAGAATGAAAATGGTTCGTTTCCAATTTCCGGGAGAACCAGTTTTAGAATGGAAAGGAAATACGGCGTCACCAAAAGGTAGGTTTATTTCCTATATAAAGGCAAGGAAAATGATCACGAAAGGTTGCATTTACCATCTAGTTCGGGTTCAAGATGTAGAAGCTGAATCACCGACTCTTCAGTCAGTTCCTGTAGTAAATGAATTTCTAGATGTGTTCCTGGAAGAGCTTCCAGGCCTTCCTCCCGAGCGGGAGATTGATTTTGCTATTGATGTGTTGCCAGGCACTAAGCCTATATCTATTCCTCCCTATAGAATGGCACCCACAGAATTGAAAGAGTTGAAGGAGCAGTTGAAAGACTTGCTTGAGAAAGGCTTTATTAGGCCTAGTTCATCCCCGTGGGGAGCACCCGTATTGTTTGTCCGAAAGAAAGATGGCTCCTTGAGAATGTGCATTGATTATCGGTAATTGAATAAGGTGACGATTAAGAATAAATATCCTCTCCCAAGGATTGATGACTTATTTGATCAATTGCAAGGTGCCAAATGGTTTTCGAAGATAGATTTGAGATCCGGATATCACCAAGTGAGAGTTAGGGAGAAAGATATCCCTAAGACAACTTTCAGAACAAGATATGGTCATTTTGAATTCCGAGTAATGTCATTTGGGATAACTAATGCACCGGCAGTGTTTATGAATTTGATGAACAATGTGTTCAGGCCCTTTCTGGATTTATTTGTGATTGTATTCATCGATGATATCTTGGTGTATTCTAGATCCGAGGCAGAACATACGGATCATTTGCGTACTGTCCTTGGAGTTCTTCGAACTCGAGAGTTGTTTGCAAAATTCTCCAAATGTGAGTTTTGGTTGAACTCAGTGGCATTTCTGGGGCACATTGTTACCGCAGATAGTATTCGAGTGGATAGTCAAAAGATTGAGGCCGTGAAGACTTGGCCAAGGCCCACAACTCCTATGGAGGTTCGTAGCTTTCTGCGCTTAGTAGGTTTTTACAGGAGATTCGTTGAGAGCTTTCCTTCTATTTCTGCACCACTCACAAAGTTGACCCAGAAATCAGCAAAGTTTCAATGGACAGATGCTTGTGAACGTAGCTTCCAAGAGTTGAAAGGAAGATTGACTTCCGCCCCAGTTTTGACACTTCCAGAGGGATTGGAAGGATATGTTGTTTATTGCGATGGTTCAGGTGTTGGACTAGGCTGTGTGTTGATGCAACATGGTAAGGTGATTGCGTATGATTCAAGGCAATTGCGGAAACATGAGAGGAATTACCCTACCCATGATCTAGAATTGGCCGCAGTGGTTCATGCATTAAACATATGGAGACATTATTTATATGGTGTCCATGTGGATATTTATACAGATCATAAGAGTCTTCAGTATATCTTCAAGCAGAAAGAGTTGAATTTGCGGCAACGGCGATGGTTGGAATTGCTAAAAGACTACGATGTTGATATCATGTATCACCCCGGAAAGGCAAATATTGTGGCTGATGCCCTTAGCCGCAGATCTACGGGAAGTTTATGTGATGTACGACCAGAGAAAAGAGAAATGGCTCGTGAGCTTCAGCAACTAGCTAGTCTAGGAGTTCGAGTAGTGGACTCGGGTAGCAAGGGAACTACTATTCAGAATTCAGTAGTCTCGTCACTAGTAGCAGAAGTGAAGAAGCAACAATACGAAGATTCCATGCTAATGCATTATAGGGATACACTCCCTCTGAAAGAGGAGTCACCATTTGAGCTTTCAGGAGACGGAGTTCTCCGATGTCGAGGCAGATTATGCGTTCCCAATGTGGCAAATTTACGCCACCAAATATTGAGAGAAGCTCATTGTTCCCGTTATTCTGTTCACCCCGGTGCAACGAAAATGTATCATGATCTTAAGTCTATATATTGGTGGAATGGAATGAAGAAAGATATAGCGGGATTCGTAGCTCAATGTCCCAACTGTCAGCAAGTGAAAATCGAGCACCAAAAGTCGGGTGGATTGTTGCAAGCCATAGAAATTCCAACTTGGAAGTGGGAAGTAATTAACATGGACTTCATTGCAGGGTTACCCCGTTCTCGACATAAGTATGATTCTATATGGGTGATTGTGGATAGGCTCACAAGTCAGCTCATTTCTTACTGGTCAGAACGACCTATGTGGATGAAGATTATGCAAGGCTTTATATTAAAGAGATAGTGAGACTCCATGGTATTCCAGCATCTATTATCTCTGATAGAGGGACTCAGTTTACAGCAAATTTTTGGAAGTCTTTCCAAGAGGGTTTAGGGACCCAAGTGAGCCTTAGCACGGCATTTCACCCGCAGACCGATGGGTAAGCGGAGCGCACCATTCAGACTCTTGAAGATATGTTACGGGTATGTATGCTAGATTTTGGTGGTAATTGGGATGACCATTTGCCGCTCATTGAATTTGCTTACAATAATAGATATCACTCTAGCATTCAAATGGCACCGTATGAAGCCCTATATGGGCGGAAGTGTAGATTCCCAAATGGTTGTTTGAACCAGGAGAGACTAAGTTGATAGGGCCAGACTTGGTCCAGTAAGCTATCGAGAAAGTCAAGCTCATACAAGATCGGTTGTTAGCAGCTCAAAGTCGTCAAAAGTCCTATGCGGATAATCGTCGAAGAGACTTGGAGTTCTAGGTTAAAGATTGGGTATTCTTGAAAGTGTCGCCAATGAAGGGCGTCATGAGATTTGGCAAAAAGGGGAAGCTTAGTCCCCGATACATTGGGCCCTATGAGATTGTACGAAAGATAGGCAAAATGGCCTACGAGCTAGATTTATTTCCGGATTTGGAGTCAGTCCATCCAGTTTTTCATGCTTCGATGCTTCGGAAATGTGTTGGAGACCCTACTAAGATCGTGCCAATAAGTGATGTGCAGGTGACAGAAAAGTTGACTTATGAAGAAGTACCCATACTAGATAGGCAAGTACGGATGCTTAGAAACAAAAAAGTGGCCTCGGTTAAGGTTTTATGTAGAAGAAGTAAACGAGAAGAAATGACATGGAAAGCGGAAGAAAGTATGCGATCCAGATACCCGCATTTATTCCAACCCCCAGAAGAGATTCAAGATGAAACACTAACGATATAAGGTATATGTGCTTACTTTTCATGCTTTTGGTCGTGTATGGTCATAGATATATTGATATTGTGATGTAGCCCTGTGAGGTGATGATATTATGGGTTGTTGTGGCAGGTTGGTAGTGCCAAATTACAGGGGGAACTCTGGCAAAATTTTCGCAGGATCCCAAGTGTTTAACATTCGAGGATGAATTTTCCTAAAGGGGGAGGGGGGAGGGGGGGGGGGGGGAAATGTTACACCTTGAAAATTTCCCCGCGAACGTACAGTGGATAGGCTAAAAATGGGAATAGCGTGTACGATGTTTTAATAAGAAAGGAACGACATTTGACGACCCTAAGTAAGATTCCAAAGACAATTGCAATAAGAGATAGGTTATGCTCCATAATGACTAACTATAGGTTCTGAAAATGTGGAAAGTTGCAGATTTGCACTTTGGCCAGTTGATCGTAAAATGAAATACGGACCGTAAAGTATTTTACGGGCCGTAAACTTCCATGTCGTATTTCAACTTCCAAAACTTCAACTTTCTGTCAAATGCTTGAATGGTTAAAGACGACTTGAAATACGGACCGTAAACTGAAATACGGCCCGTAAACTGTGTTCGTAATTCACCATGTCTCAGCCTGACTTTCTGGTTCTGTTATGATTAAATACGTCCACGAAATATGGCCCGTAAACTGGATACGGACCGTAAACTGAGTTTACGACCACTGTTGTACTTTCGACGACTGTTCATTCCAGATCAGATTTTGGGTTATTAAAAAGGGGACCAAGTTTATTATTTCATTTTCCACACTTCACCCCTTCTCTCTAAAACATCTCTCTACATTTATTCCATAATAATTCAAGGATTATTAGAGATCAACAACAAAAACCAAGTGAACCAAGTGTAAGAAAACCCATTAAAGATCATACAAGTCAAGAAATCTCATTGGAGATGAACTAGGGTTTTTGCACACGTGGAGTATTATCAACCAAGGCTTGTTCCTACGATATCTAAGGTAAGATTTATGATATTTATATGTTGTTTAAGGTATTTGAGAGTTGAAATACTTGGATTGTAGAAGGGTATAGAAAAATGGGTCATGAATGTGGAGTAGTGCCATTTTGAGAAATAGCTTAAATTGAGTTATGATTCTTGATGTGTTGTGATGTAAATATGTTATAAATGATGTTGAGAACATGAGATGAGCAATGCATGAGAATGGACGTCGTCGTGCGTTATGGCCATGGATATGGATGATTGAAAGTAAGTCCAGAATATGGATAATGTGGATGAATAATGACTATCGTTATAGTATTGTGAATGTATTATTGACGTTTGGGAGTTGATATAAACTATGGGGGAATGTCGTATAAATGAAGGAGATGCTGTCCGATTTTCTCTAGTTTTAGTCATGTATGCTAGCTATCGATTTCTAATGATAGTATGACTTTAATGAAGGTGGAAACGCGAGCGTTGAAGGGGAACGTGCAAGTGGTAAATAATTGAACGAAAAGGTATGTAAGGCTAACCCTTCTTTCATAAGGCATGGTTCTTCGGCCAAACGACTAAATCTTCTATAAGACTATGATATCTTTCAAATGATTTGATCTTCCGAGCTTGTAAGCTCACGATTCTTCACACGCTACGATTGTACTAAGTTCCTCGTATGACGAGTAAGCCTATAAAGATAGATGTGATATATGACGATAACGATGACGACGATGATAGTAATTAAAATAGTAAATATGCTTATGAGCTATTATGTATACGTATCTATGTATGACTATTATGGAACCCCGAGCTTATGAGGTCGGGTAGGATATGTAAATAAGTATGTATATGATTATGTAAAGCGCGCACACCTCTGCAGATGGTATGAATAACCCTGACGCTTTGGTAGGGCCAGGTAGATATAACCCTGACGCATTGGTAGGGCCAAGTAGATATAACCCTGACGCCTTGGTAGGGCCAGGTAGATGTAACCCTGACGCCTTGGTAGGGCCAGGTATGTGTAACCTTGAGCCTTGGTTGGCCAAGTATGTATGAAACACCGATCTTGCAAGGTCGGGAAAGCTATGTAAATGTTATGTATATGATATGATTATGTATATGATATAGATACGAGTACGAATACGATACGATATGAATGCGAATAAGGGTATGTATACGAATATGAGTACAAATATGGAACGGATACGATTATGGATACGGATATGGATATAAGTACATAAATACGCATTAGAAAAGGAAAGTTTCTATGAAAGGCAAGTAAGTGCTTATGACAATGATATTACTATCTCCCATTCCGTGTTATCTTTCATGTTGCTTATTATGCTTCTACGTTGATATTGATCATGCTTTACATACTCAGTACATTCTACGTACTGATGTCCTTTTGTTTGTGGACGCTGCGTCATGCCCGCAGGTGCACAGGGAGACAGGTTTGATCCATAGCTACATTCTCAGGGACTACATAGCGGAGCTCCACTTCATTCGGAGCTATAGCTTTTGGGTACTTATTCTTTTGTGTACATAATTATGGGCAAAGCGGGGTCCTGTCCCGCTTATGTGATATGACATACTCTCCTTAGAGGCTCGTAAACATGTGTACATGGTTATATGTGTTTGGCCTTGTCGGCCTATATTTTGTATATCATTTTGTTAGCCTTGTCGGCTCATGTACATTGACGTGGTATAAATGTCAATGATGATATAAAGGCATTGTTGTCCAATGGGACTAGTATGACTGATGAATAGAAATGTATGTTTAATTATGTGGCTCACCTAGATGTAAGTGTAAGTGCAAGCAAAGGGGTGCCCGGGTGGGCTAGTACCGGGCGCTCGTCGCGGCCCCCTAGACGGGTCGTGACACAGATATTCCCAGATGTTTAGTTAGGGATGCGTTTATATATTGAGATTAGCTTTTATCTTTCTGATGTCGTTCATGATTCTCATGTACTTGTTGATCCTATGCCTTACATACTTGGTACATTATCCGTACTGACTCCCCCATTGCTCGGGCGGGCGGGAAGGGGGGGCTGCGTTCATGCCCGCAGGTTCAGGTAGACAGAGAGGCGATCCAACTCAGTGGGATTTCTCCTTAGCTGTACTCGGTGCGCTCCACTTGATCCGGAGCTACAGTTCATTTTGGTATGCTAGTTTTGAGATGTAGTTATGCATATGGTTATAACGGGGCCCTGTCCTATCCTTTCTACAGTTTTCTGTTCCATCAGAGGTCTGTAGACAGTTACATATATATAGTTGGCACCTGATGTAGCCTTGTCGGCTCCCATTCTTTTGTGTACAGTATATGTAGCAGCCTGGTAGGCTTGCAGGGCTCTTTTTCAGTATGTATGTATATATATATATATATATATATATATATATATATATATATATATATATATATATATATATATATGTGTGTGTGTGTGTGTGTGTGTGTGTGTGTGTACAGATAGTTGTTACTTCTTGATGCATAATTCTTGATGTTGTTCTTGTATGAGTCAGCATGGTTCAATTATAAGTCATAGGGGCCACCCAGATATTTTGTGATGTTCAAGTATGAGTATAGGGGTGCTTGGTCAATAGAGGTAAGGCACTCGTCACCACTCATTGATTGGGTCGTGACAGTTACCTCCTGTGTCTAGGGATTGTGATTGTCAAGCGGCATATATAATAACCTGTTAGGTCATTTTGTGATTTTTTTTTCCCTCTTTTTCCTAAAATGGACCTTCCTCTAGCTTCCATATGGTATATTTGAATTGCGTGGACTGGTGGTGCGATTCCCGAGGCATTCAGGTGAGTTTTGGGTAAGAAAAAGGATATTTTGAAACTCCTTTAGAGCTTGGTTGACCAAAGTCAACATTGGGGGTAAATGAATCTTTTTCAAAGTTTTCTCAATTCCGTTAGGTCCAGAATGTCGTTTATAACTTAGTTGTGTAGTTGGTTCGATTCTCGAGGGACTCGGGGGTATTTTGGACAGTTGGTTGGAAATTTGGCTTTGGGATGTTTTGGAGTTGTCCTCGGTTAACATCGGGTCAAGGAGACCCCGTGTGATTGATTTGAGTGCACAAGCAAGTTCGTTGCATGTTTTATGACTGGTTTTGTCATGACCCAAATTACGGATCGTGCGGGCACCTATCTGATTATCTCCTAGTAGGCGAACCCTTACCAACCAACCCATTAAATAAAACATTTGACAAAGTACAACAGATAATAATCATAGTAAGTATAAAACATAACTGCCTTTCTTTAAAAGTTTAGAAAATTTACAACTTCCCGGGACCTAGTCTAGACGTGTACAAGAGATTCTACAATACCGAGGAATAGGCTTAAGATAAAATGACACAACTTCTGCCTTGGAGCAAGATACACATAAGCTGTGGGAAAATCTTCGCCACTGCAACAAAATGAAACCTTCAACCAATCACCTGAAAAACACATTTGCACCCCAAAAAGGAATGTAGCAAGAGTAGTATCAGTACACAACACGTACTGGTAAACATCATAGGTCGACTAAGATTAGTTCACGCAACACGATATAAAATCAAACATAATAACAGATGAGCATAGTCGTAGCACCTTTATAAATCCTACCCACACTTAAGCGGTTCTAGCATAAACCTGCTCGTATCCCATTGCTATGTCAATGCAACACTAGGAAGTGAGGACCAACAGAGGACAACAATTAAATTCAAGAAAGACTCCTGAACCAATTCAACCACGACAAATTATAAAGAGCAGACCTCAAACTCCTTGTTAATCGACACTTAGTGGGACCACTAATTCTTACCTTTCTCCCCCTTACTTTAACCAACTCGTAATTTAACGATTAGACTCATGCAACACAAAGCCCACAATGGACACAAAACTCAACCACTTATCAAGTATCAAGTAAGAACAAGTACAACAATGCAATCAATAATATCAACTCAACATACTCCCAACACTTAGCCTCGCTAATGGGGTCAACTCAACCTACCTTCCCTTATTTACCAACGGATTATGAGGTTACTTATAAATGCCTCATCTCCACAGTCATGAGGAAATCAATTGTAACTTACCAGAATGAACCATGACTATATATCATACAATTGGAACCAGCTCTGCCATCTTCACAAAATATGAACACCTAAGTACAATGCAAATAATGTTAGTATCATATCCGTACACACATGCTAAATGCTAATGTTTGCCCAAATATCCATGACCTGCAGGGGGGCCATGGTGCCTATGTACCACTTGCTCTGGAACTGACCTCGGATCACGAGCCCATAACTAGGCCACATCCTCACCCCCAGTCAAATGTGCCTTTTCATAGTTATATTATCTTTGTCTTCATAATTTGTTTCGTTCCACAGTCAATAAGGAATGCGAACAATCATTAAATCAATATCAAGGAACACAATCACCATGTCACGAATCATAACGAGACTTAGGAAATCAGCCTCCGAACATTGTCGATACTGCCCGAAGATACATATCATAAGAATACAAGTCATCACTCAATAGCCATACCAAGACTCGGACTAGACTCATCAATAAAGTGAATAAGGAATCACTCTAAATTAACAAGAAAGTAAATACTGACGACTCCCGCATGCTCAGTACATAGAACAACGACAACATTAATACTCAATGAGGACACCTACAATTTAGCAATAGGTCGCCCCTACCCATAGTACAAGGCAACTCTATAATGGCTAACTCGGTAATTGCACATGCCCCACCATGTTAACTAAATCAATGGGAAAACCATATTCACTACTTTGTTTCCCCCTTTCGGGCCTATCAACTACGCATCTTGGTTCACTTATTCACTTAATGGCACGATGTCCACAAAAATCAGTATTTATCTTAACCTAAACAATATTCAACCAAACTCCGTGTCTGAAGACCTAATCATGCTTTATTCCGTCAATTCTATAGCATATATACGATTTACTAATCAAAGTCTAACTCAAGTAAACCATAACCTACCTTGTTCCTGAGCAGATATCGCGAACGTTCATGGAATATCCACCGTCCCGTCTTTGAGTCAAAAATCGTGATAGAGAAATCCTTAATGCAGACAGTGCGAAGGATGTTTGAAAGGCCACTTTCCCCTAGTCGTCAAGTGTTTTACTCTGTGAATACCCTAATGACGGCTTAGAAGAGGGGTTTGTGGACAAAAGGGTTTAAATCCCAAAATAAAGTTATTAAATGCGGTTACTGGTCCGTGCATATCGCTACAGCGGACTGATCGTCCGCTATAGCGGGCTCGCTATGGCGGTCGTCTACCCGCTACAGCGAAGATTTCCTCCCTGGTCCCGCAACTCTTTGACTCTCCTCTAATTCAGTTACGATTAAATATTACACTTAAAACTCCCTCGTGGACCAATCTTATGACGATACACTTGGTTTTCATACACGGGCTGCGGAAGGTCCAATAATGACCCGGCGGGTCGTTACATCAGATAGCAATTAAACAACCGTTCGTCCCCGAATGGAGTCAGGCGGGTTGGGGTCGCAAGGTTATATTATACTGGACGTTATAATTTTACGCACCTCATACCAAATCGCATGTTTTAAATGCTTACTAAAGTTCACTTGCCACTGAGTATCAATACCTCGGCCATACGGAACATGTGTGGTTAGAACAGCCGTATTAACGAGGGGAAGAGGCACCGGACTTTGAAAATCTTAGTCCGCAAAATTGGAACAACTAGGGACCTAAGACTCATAATAGATTTAAATCCCTATGGTTGGTAAGGGTTGGACCACGAGCCGTGGTTGCGACTCGAGAACTGAAAAAAATCACGGGTCGCTACAGCAATTGGAGTCCCTACTATAGCAGTACCGGTGCAGCGGATTGAGGGCTGCTGCAGCGGGACTGCCCAGACAGAATTAAAACGGGGAAGGGTGATATTTCACCTCCCCACTTCATACCTCTCCCTTAACCGAAAACCTCTCCACTTCCCACGATTTTTCTTCCCCTATTCACTCCCCTAGACTCCTAATATTCCCTCTCTTCCCCCTTTTAAACTCCCACACACTTCATTCACTCTCACACTTCAACACACAAGAGGGGGAAAGGCAGAATCTTGGGGAAATAGCAAGGGTCAAATTTTTGGAGCAAAATCTTGCTAATCTTTGGCTAACTCAAGGTATATACCCTTTTCTGCCACTCTATAAGGTTGTTAGACCCTCTTATTTTGAAAGTTTCCATGCTTAAGTTGCTGGATAGTGCAAAAATGTTGGGGTTGTGGAACAAGGGTTTTTGATTCCTTAGGGAAGGGAGATTTACAATTATGGCATGTTATTTCGACGTTCAGAAAGACTTAGCATCACTGATTACTTAAGATCTGCTTGAAAATAGGGGTAAAACCTTGTTGGGGTAGTGGGTGCATTTGGTAGAATGTTTTTTTTGATAATGCTCAAATTTTCGATCTATTTGTTATTAAGATGGTGTATCACGGGGTGTAAATGACATGCATGCTAACATATGATGAAATCTGCAAAAATTTTGGGATATCATTTTTGATGAAAATGGGTTTTCTCATGCAGAATCTGGATTATTAGCAGTCTCCTATTTGTACATGCCTTATAGCTAACTGAACTCGGTGTAACATTGCACTAAAGTAGTTTTTTTTATAGGTACACAGTCTTACTAAGTCATGTCCAGACAACAACAATAACAACAAAAAACAGCTCTCGTTTATGCCAAGTTCGCCAGCCTTCAGTGCCGAAGGCGCTATATGGAGCAGCAAAGTAAGGGGTTGTTGCATGAAAGGGGCTTTATTATGGATAAGGTGGACAATCTTGCCTCGAAATTCTATAACCGTTTACAAGAGATTGGGTGGAATAGTTTAGTGCAGGACCCCGACAACTGCAATGCCAACTGGGTTAGGGAGTTTTATGCCATGCTCCCCACTGTTGATTGGTCCTCTCCAGACCTGGAGATTACGATTCAGGGCATCCAAGTGAAGGTCGGGACGGAGGTGATAAGTGAAATTTATGGGCTGCCTAATCCACTCGAGGATGAGATGCTTGCTAGGGACCACGACGGTAATGGCCCTTGGTTGGTGAATATGCTGTTTAAGCAGAACAAGAGGCATAAGGTTACTTGGGTTATTAGCCGGACCGGGATTAAGAGTACCTATTTCACTACCGATGGTCGAAGGTGGCTGAACTTAGTTTCCCGAAAGGTTCGCCCTTGGAGTACCACTACTGATGTCACCTACCCCCGGGCCCTTGTGATTGCTTGCGTAATAGATGGTATACCTGTAAATGTGGGTAAGCAGGTGATTGAGGAGTGGAAGAGCTTCATGGATAAGGGCAGCCTAAATTTGATGTTTCCCTTCCTTATTATTTCTTTGTGCTGGCGGGCAAATGTACCTACAGAGCCTGCGGATCGGAGGGTTGAGTGTGATATTGAGTTTGACAAGGTGAAGGGTTTGCGGACTCGCAGTAAGAAGAGAAAGATAGACTCTGACGACAAGGATAGTGAGGGCCAAGAGGGAGAAGAAGATGATACTGGCCCTTCGCAGACTCCAGGCCCCTTGAAGAAGATGGCGGCCATTAAGTGTGTGGTGGAGGGGTTTGTACGACCTTCCATGGAGGTCAGTTTGTCCAGTGCTGGTGCTGGTGCTGGTTATTTCACCCAGGACAAGGTGAAGGGGTGTATAGAGACGCAGACTAAGATAAGGGAGTCCGTGGACACCTTGCAGGATGTGTATGGTTCTCTAGCCCAGGCCCATATGGAGCTCCAGGAGGATTTGGACAAGGAGAAGAAGAAGAGGCGAGCCCGGGACAAGTTGTTTACGAAGATGCGGAAGGGAATCAAGGGCATTGTGAAGACCTTGAACCCAAAGGGGAAGCTGCCAAGGTGACCAAGCGTGATGCCCCGCAGTTCTCCTTCCTGAGCGGGTCCGGGCTCGACAGTGATGACTCCAGCAGTTCCAATACCAGAGGTGTTGGGGTGACCAACAGATAAGTGGCCTAGTGTTCTTCCCCTCTATTCAGCATGATTTCCCTGGCCCTTGTAGGGCATTTTTTATAAGACAATGGTTTATTTTATTTTGGTTTGTTTTTGGTTGTATGTTTCAAACAATTTCCTATGTTTTGCCACATTTTGTGTTTGGATAGCGACGTTTAGGTACTGAATGGCCCTTGCCTAGGTGCTTCTATAAATTTGTTGTGCTAGGAAATTCTTGTTTTTCTTTGAGTTTTCGGATGAATTGCACAGGTTGAGAAATTATGAAATAGGGGACCTGGTCACTGGAATTTTCTGACCGTTGTAGCGGTGGGATTTTTGCTACAGCGGATCCGCTGTCACAAGCAAAGCTTCACGATGGCGAGGATCCTGGAATGTGAGGGTCTGTTGTAGCGGACTAAGTCCCGCTACGAAGAACCCGCTATGGCGGTGAGTACACCGCTGCGGCGGTGGATCTAGGTCAGTGATCATTTTTCTACTGCCAACAGGATTGTACAACGCAGGGAACTCATTGTATACACACGTAACACACTCACACACACATAATTCACCGATCATCAATAGGACGGCACTGCCAGATACCGATTGGAATCAACCAGATACAAATTGGACTCGTCGCGATACCCATTAGAATCTTCAAGATACTAATTGGATTCAACTTAGAAATGAGACAGACTGAGATAGCATGATGGGAAAGAAAGAAAGAAAGTTTCCTGGATGCCCCACAGCCTCTCGTGGATGGGTATGGACATCATCCTACCACTCCACAAGACTCTACTAAATATTTCTCTTGTACTCGTGAGACCGGTAAGCTAAGGCTCTGATACTAACTGTCACAACCCAAATTACGGATCGTGCGGGCACCTACCTGATTACCTCCTAGTAGCCGAACCCTTACCAACCAACCCATTAAATAAAACATTTGACAAAGTACAACAGACAATAATCATAGTAAGTATAAAACATAACTACCTTTCTTTAAATGTTTAGAAAAATTACAACTTCTCGGGACCTAGTCTAGACGTGTACAAGAGCTTCTACAATACCGAGGAATAGGCTTAAGATAAAATGACATAACTTCTGCCTTGGAGCAAGATACACAGAAGCTGTGGGAAGATCTTCGCCACTGCAACTAAATGAAACCTTCAAGCAATAACCTGAAAAACACATCTACACCCTAAAAAGGAATGTAGCAAGAGTAGTATCATTACACCACATGTACTGGTAAGCATCATAGGTCGACTAAGACTAGTTCACGCAACATGATATAAAATCAAACAGAATAACAGATGAGCATAGTTATAACACCTTTATAAATCCTACCCAAACTTAAACAGTTCTGACATAAACCTGCTCGTATCCCATTACCATGTCAATGCAACACTAGGAAGTGAGGACCAACAAAGGACAACAGTTAAATTCAAGAAAGACTCTTGAACCAACTATACCCCGACAAACTATAAAGAGCAGACCTCAACCTCCCTATCAATTGACACTCAGTGGGACCACTAATTCTTACCTTTCTCCTCTTTACTTTAACATACTCGTAATTTAATGATTAGACTCATGCAACACACAGCCCGCAATGACACTAGACTTAACCACTTATCAAGTATCAAGTAAGAACAAGTACAACAATGCAATCAATAATAGCAACTCAACATACTCCCAATACTTAGCCGTGCTAATGGGGTCAGCTCAACCTACCTTCCCTTATTTATCAACGAATTATGAGGTTACTTATAAACGCATCATCTCCACAATCATGAGGAAATCAATTGTAACTTACCATAATGAAACATGACTATATGTCATCCAACCGAAACCAGCTCTACCGTCGTCACAAAATATGAACAACAAGTACAATGCAAAAAATGTTAGTATTATATCCGTACACACAAGCTACATGGCAATGTTTGTCAAAATAGCCATGACCTATAGGGGACCCATGGTGTCTATGTACCACTCGCTCCAAAACTGACCTCGGATCACGAGCCCATAACTAGGCCACATTCTCACCCCCTGTCAAATGTGCCTTTTCATAGTTATATTATCTTTCTCTTCATAATATGTTTCGTTCCACAGACAATAAGGAATGCGAACAATCAATAAATCAATATCAAGGAACATATCACTATGTCAAGAATCATAACGAGACTTAGGAAATCAACCTCCTAACATTGTAGATACTGCCCAAAGATACATATCATAAGAATACAAGTCGTCACTCAATAGCCATACCAAGACTCGGACTAGACTCATCAATAACGTAAATAAGGAATCACTCCAAATTAACAAGAAAGTAAATACTAACGATTCTGGCATGCTCAGTACATAGAACAACAATAACATGAATACTCAATGAGGATACCTACAATTTAGCAACAGGTCGCTCCCACTCATAGTATAACACGACTCTATTATGGCCAACTGAGTAATTGTACATGCTCCACCATGCTAACTAATCAATGGCAAAACCATATTCACTACTTTATTTCCCCCTTTCGGGCCTATAAACTACGCATCTTGGTTCACTTATTCTCTTAATGGCACGATGCCCACAGAAATTAACATTTATCTTAACCTAAACAATATTCAACCGAACTCCGTGTCCGAAGACCTAATCCTGCTTTCTCCCATCAATTCTATAACATATGTACGATTTACTAATCAAAGTCTATCTCAAGTAAACCATAACCTACCTCGTTGTCGAGCATCTATCGCGAACGTTCATGGAATATCCACCATCCCGTCTTTGACTCGAAAATCGTGATAGAGAAATCCCTAATGCAGACAACTCGAAGGATGTTTACAAGGACACTTTTCCCTAGTCGCCAAGTGTTTTTCTCTGGGAATACCCTATTGACAGTTTAGAAGATGTGTTTGTGAACAAAAGGGTTTAAATCCCAAAATAAAGTTATTAAACACGGTTAATGTTCCATGCATACTGTTGCAGCGGACTGGTCATCCGCTATAGTGAGCTCGGTATGGCGGTCGTCTACCCGCTGCAGCGAAGATATCTTTCCCGGGCCCGCAACTCTTTAACTTTCCTCTAATTCAGTTACGATTAAAGATTACACTTAAAAATCCCACGTAGACCAATCTTATGATGATATACTTGGTTTTTATGCACGGGCTGCGGAACATCCAATAACGACCAAGCGGGTCATTACAGGTTTGTATATTTGATTTGTGTTGGGGAGGTCCCGGATGAGTTTTCGGTGTTGGATTGAAGTTTGGACTTGGCTGACTTTTGCTAGTTTCTGGTGTCATGCTTATGTGAGAGCCCGCACCTGCGAGAAAAGGGTCGTAGGAGCGGGGCCGCACCTGCGTGAGATGGTCCGTACCTACAGACCTGGGATTTTTAAGTGGACCTCGCGGATGTGAGTGTTTGGGGGAAGAAGTAGTCCCACAGATATGGGAAATGGTCCACACCTGCGGGATCGCTGGACATAATCCTTCACTTCCCATTTCAAGCTTAGAGATTTCATTCTCATATTTGGAGCTTAGGACCTCGATTTTGAGGGGTTTTGCAAGATTCTTCATGTGGGTATATTTCTAATCCTTCTTTTATCGTTCTACCTTCGATTATTACGAAATCCCATCATTGAAATCATGATTTGAGATAAGGAAATTGGGGGTCAAGAACCCTAGGTTGGAAATGAGCAATTGATCATTGATTTGATGTCGTGTTTGGTTCATTTTTGGTATTTAGACTTCATACACCAATGGTTGACCAATTATGGGACGAATATATAGTTTTGCCCTTCGGGATTAGGGAATCCCATTTTGGGTGACTTTTTGGGTCCGAAACTATTATATAGCAATATGGGTGTCTATAGACTCGTATTCTAACGTAGAATCTGTATTTGAACAAATTGAGATCGTTTGGGCAAGAATTCGTTGTGATTTTCAAACTCCGAATCAGGCAAGTTGAGACCTTACTTGACTATATTTAAAGCATCTTGGTTGGTTAAAATGGACTAATAAAGATGGAGTAATGGGGTAACTAGGGGGTCCTGATACTTGTGAGGTGACGAGCACTTGTATCGGGTACGAGTGCCATGTCATGGGTATTTGTGTATATTCACGTTATATAGTCCGATATGAATGCCATACTTTAGGCATTAGCTAATGGCATAGATTGATTTGTGATTCATGATTGGGACATGAGATCCTTTGTTTGTTGCTTCTATGCTTATTACCTGTCTTATTTGTGATTGTGTGTTCTCATCACTCCTAAATATTCATTTAAATGTGGAAAAGAGCTAAAGATTGAGTCTTTGTTGCATAGCCTGATTGCTTATGTTGTGCATGTCATTCTCATGCTTTCATATGGTATCTCATGCTTAGTACACTTAAGGATACATATGCGAGGTCCGAAGGGAAATGTTTCTGGATGGAGTGATGCGAATGTTATGAGCCCGATTGGTTAGAGACAGGTAATGTGAGCCTTCTTGGCTGAGTAATGTGATTAAAATCTAAGAGTGACTAAGAACCTGATGGGAAATGATTTCGGGTGGTGTATGGACGTCGCAAGTCCCCCATGGGTCACGTATTCCTAAAATTGGAACGTGTGTATACCGGTGATGGAAAGGCCTTGCATTGCATTATATTTGCATATAATATCATATCATCTCATGAATTACTTGTTTGAATGACTAGCCTAAGTTGATTGATTGAATCATACTTAATGTGCTTATTTGGTTATTTGAACAATTCGTGAACTTAGGGATTTCTCACACTTAGGCTTGTAACTTATGAATATCATTATTATTATGTTGGACTAACAATGATTAAGTGTGGATGTAATAATCCGCTAGGTCGTTAGGAAGGGTGACTTAGAAAACTAGACCTCCGTTGGGAATTTCGAGGCCGCGGGTGAGTCCGTAGTGTGATTTTATTTGTTTGTGCATGTTTTGTTTGAGTCTGTAGGGCCTTGGAGTGGTGTTGGGATTTTTGGGTGAAAACTGGTGCAAAAACCCGAGCTACTCGTCAAAATCCGTTGCAGCGGGTCCATCGTAACGGTCAGGGGGTCGCCGCCGTTGGAGGCGGGACTTTAATGAGGTCCGCCATAGCGGGAACCTTCCCGCTATATCGAGACCACTGCAGCCAGGATGTGACCGCTGCAGCGGTCGACGGGAGACAGAATCCGTGATTTATATTCTTTATTCCAAACCTATTCCCCATATAACACCAAAACAGTTTCCAAGAACTGTTGTGGCGAAAAATTAAGGCTAGGGCTAAAGTGCGCTTGAAAGGTAAGTCTCAACCCTTGACTTTGTTAATTCTATCATCATGTTAGAATCCATACTAGTTAAAGGTCCATTAATGGTGAATGAAAAGGCTAAAACCCTAGAACTTAAGAAAACCCTTGATTAATGAGTGGGTTGTTAATTTTATTGTTACTTAAACATCTTGGAGTATCTATTATTGCTTTTTAGGATGAGAACTTCTCTATAAATGGTGGAACTCATTGAATGAGACCTAGGGTTTCATAAATATGATAACTTTGGTATAAAAATTGCTTGCAAAAGGGTTAGAATGATTATAAAACCCATGAACGGATAGAATATGATTATTGGGGCTGATATTATGATGAATTCACGCTTAGTGATAGTCCACCCATTTAAAAAGGGTAGAAGTAGTTGGGTTCTGTCACGTCCCAAATCTTAATGGGACGGATCATGCTTTATATGCAACTACTATGAATTGTAACAGACTGTATGCCATAACTTGAGATACAAAAGAGAGACATAATGATTTCTGTACATATGTGACTAAATACATTAAATCCCACATACACCGTCTATGAAGCCTCTACGAGTACTTATCACTTGACAACTAATACAAGTGTCACACAGGGCCCCGAGCTACCTATAATCTCTAACATCAATGAACAACCCTAGACTTGAATCAGCCCCCGGTAGAATTGCAGTGTATAACCTTTTCGCTGAACATCTATACTGCCTATCAAGATGGTCTGCCAATATGTAAATCTGAACCTGCAATATGGAAAAAAATAACAAATGCACCACCCTCGACCAAGGGACGTCAGTACAGAAAGATTGTACCAAGTACGTAAAGCCAACATCAAACATATGTAAAGACATCAATCGAAAGAGGATAAGAAACAACCTGTACATCTGAATATTTCTGTGAATCATGAAATACATAATATCATGCATATACATATGTGATCTGTATATCTCTGTACATCTGAAAGTGCCTCTGAGGGCGTATGATATGCATGCTTTCTTTCAAAAATCATATACATATATCATAATACCGTACCCCGCCATATAATATGGGCTCGGTGTTATCTGTACCTGGCTATTACAGGCTCGGTGTTATCCGTACCCAACTGCAGTGGTGAGCACACTAGGTGTCGTACCCGGCTGACTATAGCGCAACTCGGTGTCATAAAATATATATATATATATACTACATGAATGAGAGTACAAGGAAAAATTACGACTCTATCGAAGTGACGTAAGGTTGGTATACCTCCGATTACCACTTATGGAGCTAACATCATCCACATATCTTACCTTGAAGGATCAATGACCATAGGATCAGATCAATAATCATAAGAAAAGATCAATAATATCATAAGGAGATCAATAACATAAGCTCCCTAACATTTCTAGGAATGAAGTCATTATGGATATTGTTTGTTCGCTTATTTCGTTTATATTATATGGGTCATGCTAAAAAAGAAAGAAAGGGATAGCCTTAACATACTTTCTGCTCTTATGATAGACCTAAGGCCCTTGGGAACATATGACTCCATAATAATGAGAGTCTGATCATTTACGAGGAGTTGATAAATAACATCTCATGGAGGGAATAATTGTCTACGTAGAAGATTTGTGACGCTCCATTCTTTGGAACTCATCTACAGAGAAAAACATATGATAGTACTTCACATCGGAGAAGATGAATACGATCTAGACATACGCAGTTACAGTTCTACAAACCTTATTATGATACTTTCAGAAACCATCCTCTAATCTTGCGGTCCATCCTATTTTGGAAAGACTGTGGTCGACTACGTCAATGCGGTTTATCTTAGAAGAAGCCCTATACCCTCAATGGTGGAATCTGAATGCTTATGACACAATATTCTTCTTACATTATGCTCTACAACACCTTATCGATCATCTAGAAACTATCAACATTATGTCCATCTTAAGCAGTGATCTATAATCCCTTTAGCCTACTTGCGACTTATCAATATCAATTCATTTAAGGGAGAGACTCTAATACTTTAATGACAACTTAGTGACTTGAACTAGCGAGTAATACGGTCGAATGATAAACTAGATCATGAACATGACGTATTTCTTTATTTAACTTACGGAATTTATGACATGGAGTTAATGTATTTCCAGAAATTCTAGAACTCTTCAACGATACCTCTTGAACCTTATACGTATAACTTAACTTCAATAAACCTCATGACTCGTCAACGATAGGCCAAAACTAATCATTTGATTCATCTTACCTTCAATCAACATCCCATCAACTACCACTATAAACTGGTCATACAACTCGTCCTACACATCAATCTATTCCCCATTAGTGCTCTTTAGGAGCTATCAACATAGGTCACCTTAAATGATCCCTCTATACCCAATTCTGACCATAAAGAATTATCAACACCATTTATCTTAGCTAAAATCCCATAATACCCTTAACCATACTTTAGAAACCATCAACATTATTCTACCTAATCACATTGTCATAACTTATCTTTGGACGCTCAGCGACCTAACAACAGTAACCTGAGTATCATCAATTACGATTGATCTTACGCTACCCTCTATAACCTCTTAACCATCACATGAACACTGGCTATAGGGTGGCGTTCTTTTTAGCCAACACCCTACTGCCCCATTAATACAACTCCTAGCTAATAGCATGTTTTATATCATAATTTATAATCAACCAACAATCTCATGAAAGTTAACCATACAATTCACCTTAAGCAGCATTTCATTATCTATTTACGATCCTTAGAAGCTTCCACATGACTGGTCTTATTTAACTCTCTACACTTCAACAATGACAACTAGAACTACCAATATCCATCCATCTTATGCTACGTTCCACATCCCCTTTTAATGACATTCTAGGAACTCTCGACAGCCTTGATCCTAAACGTGTTCTATGCCCCTTTTTGGACGATATCTTGGAAACTCAACTTTGGGAGAGGGCCATTGGAATGGATTATCGATATCGAAACATATGACAAATTCTTATTCAGCTTATGAGACATATAACGTGGAAATGATACACTTTATTTTTGTAACTCTGGACTTCATAATACATATGAGAGAACACTAACGATATCTGCAAGCTATCAATATCATCCTACATAAGGGGAAACTCTACATCCATTATGATAACTCAGAACTCGACTTCTAAGAGAAATACGCTTGAGTTCCAACTGATTATGGACATATAAGATTTCTTAAGAAACTCATAAGACTTATAACATGGAATCAATACACTATAAGCTCTAGACTTCATGGTTGTATAAATAACAATTAACACACGTCGTGCCGTAGTGGCGAGTCAAGGAATAGCCTCACGTAACTTTATTTTCGAACCATCAATGATAGCAATAGAACCAGCCCCCTTTTCACTTAAACTACAACAAGGAAGACAAGACTAGTATCAATAAGAGGAACACACCGATTAGCTTATACGTGACAAGTTTATTCTACAAATGTTTTTACAGTGTTTGTCCAAGCCTATCTCCTTTCTAATCCTTGAAACACTATTACTAACATGTGAATACAAATCCAACAACACTTTCAGCACCTGCATATATTAAGAACAGTCCCAACATGCTATACAACACAACTAGTAACTCATTACATCAATCAATCTTCAACTTACAAACTAGTAGCAACTAAGAACATTTAAATCGTCAACTAACTCATCTCCAATCATGCTAATATTTCCAGCACCTAACGTATAACAAGAACAACCCCTTCACACGCCACATAATTCCCAACATATCAACACCAACTCCCTACACATTCAGTACCTCAACACACCAACCAACCCCTAAACAGCATGCTAAGCAATCAAGAAATGACAAAATTGTTATATGATAAATCGGACAGCATCTCCCCTGTTTCTTTTGCATTCCTCAAATTCAAAATAACAACAACAACCAATAACTATCTATCCAACAAGTAAAAGAACAACAAGAGCAGCCCCAAAACTACATAACAAGCCCAACAACTCATCCATATCATTCAGCCATCAACCCATGAACCTGTAACAACTAAAACACCTCTAAAACTTCAACTAACTTATACATATGAAGAAGGATGAGGGAATTACCTTTACAGTCTCAAAACCAGCCTTAGCTTCGTCTTATTTCAATTAGAAGAAACCTCCAATCCGACACAAAGTGGAAGGAACAAGTTAAACACGTACTCTGGAGGAAGAATCACTTTAAAATGTTGAGCTATGGAGAGGAGGAGAGGGCTTTTTCTTGGCTGTTCCAATACATTAAGGAGAACATTTAAAAGACCATAAATAGAATAAAGTGATGGCTGCCTTGTTTTTGTTATATAGAGAGAGAATTACCTTGAGTTATAGAGGAGGAAGAGATGGCTTCCATGGCTTCCATAAGAGCTTGAAGCTCAACTTAAAAGAGAGGAGCAGGACAAAACGTAGAGAGAGAAAAGAGAGGGAGAGTTGGCTGGTTTGTTTTGGAGAAATGAGATAAAATGATAATTTTACAAGGGAACTTATCTATATATTCAGCCCATGAATGGGCCTGATCAGATTGGGCTTGGATTTGCCCCATCTCACCTTTTATTTCCCTTTTAATTTGGGCCTCTCATTTTTAGTAGGCGATGCACCTACTTGTCAATTACTTAATCTAGAAGTTTGTTGACTATCTCTAAACACGGGTGTTGTTCTCATTTAATAAGTGTTGACACCCAATTTTGGCCCTCCTTTCTCGTTTAATTAATTTCACTATGCTTCTCAGTTGTGAAAATTCCCTAGAAATGAGTTTGAAATATTTTCACTAATTACTACACTATTTTTAAGATATTATTTCTCTAAAACTAAGAAAGATTTCTATCGTTTCTTAAAAATCACCAAAACATCATTATTATATATATATATATATATAATTTTAAAAAAAATTACTAAACATCATGCTTTACAATTAAATCACTCAAGAATAGTGTTGATATTCCCATATCAATATTGGCGTTGACATTTTTCCTTTAATCCTATTTATTACTATGTCAATCATCGCTTATTCTATTTTAAACTAAATACGTATATTAAATTACTTGTATTATAATTTTCATATGTACACATTTTTGAGAATTAATTAGGACAAAGAAACATATTTTAATTAGTTCAAAATGGAAAGGAATTGGGGTGATTAAATTGGGCCAAACCAAAACCCAACCGCCCCAACTCTAAGCCCAACCACCTCTAGCCCAATTCCCTACAGACCCGAACCGCCCCAGCCGAAAACCTCACTGACCCGACCTGGCCCAACACCTAAAACTAAGTCTTCAACTTTTCTTTTCATTCCAACTAAACAACTAAACCAGCCCTTTCTCTCCCAACGAGATGACCTAGCCGTCACCACCACCCCACCCCCCATCTTGTCACTTCCATCACTTCACAGCCACCGCACCCATCGGACCACCGGACAAACTCTTGCGTCGACATCACCCATCTCCTATCGCCTATCACCTATCACCTTTTCCCTTTTTCTTTGAAGACGTTTCCAAAAGATGTGAGGGAGAGATTCTTAAATCCTTCGGTCTGGGAGATAACCGTCCTTCAATTCGATGAACAATGGTAAGAACCACCATGCTCTACACCCTAACGACCTTTTCCCTTCCCAATCAGTCTGAAAAGGGGAGACTTTTCACCCCTTTCACCATCTCATCTGTTGAAAACGTCAATTTTTTTCCCTCTTGGATTGGAAATTCAAAGGCAAAAGCTTCTTGAAGAAGCTGTTGAAACGTTCCCATTTTTCAGCTATAAATACGATCACTCTATGGGCTGTTAAGGGGCAAAGATTAATCGGAAAAAAAAACCTTCACTTTCACAAAGTTCAGAGAAAATACTTAGGCTTCAGTTTTTTACTAGTCGCAACAACAAAAACTATTCCGAGTGGATTCGGAGACTCGACGACGACAATAGGCTCAGTTCGCTGTCACGAAGAAGGTAATTCTTAAAGTCCCTTCTTTTTTATTCCTGCCTTCATTTTAAATTGATAGGTGTTAAATATGTTTCTTTGTTTATCTGTTTCAGTTTTGGTTGGATTAGTTTATGTAATGTTAATTACAAGGTTTGAGATAGGTGTTTTGGGGTGTATACTGGTGTAATATAAGCTGCTAACAAGACTTGACCCTAATTCTGATGAGTTCTTTCAGTGTTGCTATAAGAATTTAGTTATAAATTAAGTGTTTTGAACTCAAAGTATTCACTGTTTAAGCATAGCTAGGTAAATAATCACTCCAGGCTTTACTTTTGGTTCAATATGCAGATTAAGGATGTCCTGGTCTAAGTCACACTATTGGTTGAGCTCAAGTTAACGATTATGTAAAGCTTATGTATTGGTCTAGCATACATTGTGAATCTTTGCTTGTTAACATTTAGTCTCCATTTCTTCACTGATTTGAAATGCAAGATGGAACTGTTTTGAGTTAAATTCTATTTTGAAAACTTTTTTTTATGGCATTCTTTCGTGGAGTTTCTGGTTTGGTAAACTTGAGAGTTAGGTTGAGTCTGGATGAGTAGATGCTACATTAGGCTTCAACATTGTTAAAATACCTCTTTAAGGTATTTGTATGCCCTGAAAATCTTGATATACATATGTATGGTTTTAAACTTGATTAGTAATGTCTTGTATTTGGCTCTGCATCACTGTTTGGGGAGGCTTTTTGTCCTGGAGAAGGACTCTTCTGAGCATTTAAATGAAAGAGTATTATGCCTCTGTGTGTTTGAAACCTGGTTGCTAAAGTACTTATTATTCTCAGTCCTATTTTTTTTTTTTTTTCAGAAGAGAGCTGTTGTTTTATTTTATTATTTTTGGGGACTATACTTAAGTAAACAGGGAGGGATCATTGTTGACATACTACCTGTTATTTTGGAATCATGTTTCTAGCTTGAAAAACCAAAATTTGATGCTTTCTGCTAAAAATAGCCCTGTTTTGGTTGAGTGTCCTCTCTTTGAATTGATATTTGGTTTGAAAGAAGCAATTCTTGTTTGTCTTGATTTTCAATACTGTTAATAGATAGTAACTAAGGGAAAGGAGATAGTTCATCACTATGTAAAGATAAGATAAAAATCCAAGTTCATATGTGTAATTGAGGTCTGCCAAGAATCACTTAGAAGGTTAAATGCTCTTAGACATCCCTGTAAGTGTAAACAAATTCAAAAGGATCCATAAAAAGAGTTAGGATCCTGGAAGTATAACATATGTGCCCTTAAGTTGTTTTTTTTAAAACTGACTAAGGGGCCACTAGTCAACTGATGAATCAGTTTGATTGAGGATAGTGGTCTTAATAGGATAAAAAGATATTTTCATAAAGGATAGGGTGATGCTGTGGAAGGTTCAAGGCTAGAATACTTAAAATATGTATATAGCTTGAGTCTGAGTTCACACCTGGATTCATACAGATAGTTGTTCTTCTTCATCATTTGCACATGGTCAATGACTTCATGAATTTGTCCTATTGGTTGAAATATAGGAGTACTCAATATATGCCCTGTACCTGTGTGTTATTTTATGACCAAATTGTTCTTTGTCCAGCAAGTGTTGGGAGTCATCTCTGTCTTGGTTACCTGATATGACAATACACTAGAAATTGATAAATGGTTTAAAACAAGACTGTTTGGCTGCTAAATGGGATTCGGTAATAATAAGTTTAAGGCCACACTAAACATCTAATCTAATCCCAAAGACTCTAAGAGGCTATCACTTAATTTTAGGGTGAGGTAAAGGGGAAATCTTGAGTCTGTTAACCGTTTAAACAACCAGAATATGATTCTTGAGTCTGTTAACAGTTTCTGGGATCTAGCCTAAGTAGAATTCACAATTGGCTAAAGAGTTGGTTCTAATGATAATCATTCTTCTCTTAAACATGAGGTTGCTTTAAATATAGTTAGGAATTATTTTGGTCCCTCTTTGTTGTAGGCTGAGTTTAAGGACCCTCATATCATCATAATAATTTGGTAACTCTAGCTACTGTGATTAAGAGCTAGTTATAGCTAGTTTGAGTTAATGTAGAGGTAGTATACCCTTTTCATTTCCAGTTCATTGTTTTTAAATCTTGTGAAGGTGTGTATTATTTGTTTTGTTATTAGTTGGTTTAGTTGCAAGTAATTAATTAGGTTATGTGATTAGTTGTTATTACCATTAGCCTATTACTAATGTTAATCTGCTGTCACTATCAGTAATATGATTTGTTTAGATAGCATGCTGTTGGTTTTTTTTTCTTTTTTTTTTTCTTAGTGATTAATGTTGGTTAACTGACTATTAGAACTATTTAAATTAAAAACAAATCACCCTTTTGTGTCACTGTTATGAAATGTGATGAGCTTTTATGTAGTTTTAAACTCAAATGCATCAGTTTGGGTGGTGGAACTAAAAGTTCCCTCTCTTATTGTGAGCATGAGCATAAGCTTTGTTTAGAGTTGAATAGAGATCTGTTTGGGTTTAGTTTTTGCCTCTCCTTGTTCTCCTTTTCTATATTTACCACCAAGAATTCAATTAGTTCTTGTGGGATAATAGAATCTGTGTTTTCCTGAAGTTGGTATACTAAACTTGATCCTAGTCATGCCTTAATAACCTCTGAATAAGTCACTAATAGATTGAAGTGTGATATGAACTTGCCATTTTGTATTAACCGGTTTGTAGATATTGCTAAGTCCTTTAAACTGATGACAGCTCTAAAGGTCTCAAGTGATTTCCCTCTCAAACTTCTTGTAGAAATTCAGACCAGGCTCTCTGTTTAGCATAGACTTAAAATATTGTTTGACTAAATATTGAGTACTCAGATGTGTTCTCTATTTGAATGCCCCCTTTAGCCATCAGTAAATTTCTGTTTCAAGGTTTCCTAACACAAGAGTGGCTGCTTCTTTTCCTCCCTCAAGGAAAGTTTGTTTACTTTTTCTCAAAGATTCATTTCTTCACTTTGGTTTTCTTCAAGACTTTAACATTAGGAATGTGAATCTCCAGAATTACTTACTGGTCTGTTTAAGGCAAGAGTGATGGTTTAGCATGTTTCTTTTAAGGTTTTTTTCTTGAGCTGATTGTGGTGTTGCATTTTGAGAATATCACACGAGAAAGCCTTGTCTTACATTTGATTCTTTTATCTAGCTTTCATTAATTAAAGTTATATAGACTTCTTTTTCCTTGTTGAGAATTATTTTTAATCCTTATCTTTATCTTTTCTTTTCTTTTTCATGAGGAGCATTTGGAGTTATGGCAACTCCGGATTCTGCCCATATCAGAGAACAACCAGTTGCAAGATTTAATTGCTCGTGTCTAGCCGTCCCCTACTTTCGCATCTCGAGTTTCCGCTCTTCCTTTATTCAAAATTTTAAGCCTTCATATTGTTTGATATGTGCTATTTATATTATTTGACTAACACTCTTGTGAATTTGTATTTTTGTAGTTTTGTTTTGAATTCGTAACTTGACTTAAGTATGTTAGTAAGTTTAGTTATTGTCTTCCCTACGCTCTTTTTTAGATATTGAACTTAGTGTATTTATTCGAATTAGGAATATTAGAATAGTCACATAAATGATGTCAACTTTTTCGGGCTGCAAGAAAAATTAGTTTTTTTTTTTTTAAAGATGAAACTGAAATTTCTTTTCAAATATAGAGCAATGCTAACTAAGTTTTCCAGGTGTTTGAAACAAGGGTCAGGTATAGAATGTGCAAAGGTTAGCATACAGATTTTAGAAGTAAAAAAAAAAATGGGGGACAGAATGGGCGCCAGATTTTAAGGGATAAAAACAAGAACAGTGGCTAAAACTGGGTAAAACAGATGCTATAAAAAATGAGTTTTTGTGACTTTAACAGATCTGGCATGAGTCATTTTTTTGGAATTCTTTGGGTAACTAACATGAACAGACCCGAGTCTACAAGTTTAATACAAGAACTCCTATTAAGGTCCAAGTATTTTCAAGAATTGTAAGGTATATACTCTACTTTATATGCAAAGATATTATTTTACATGCATTCCTTTAATGATTTTTCTCATAACATGCACATATACATCTTGTAGTAATTATTTTCCTTTACCATGAGTATACCTATAGAGTATTTTCATAAACACGTATCCTACATATACTATCTTATTTTCAGTAATTCCTTTGATCATCTTTTCATTATGTGTATACATATATATATTATTTCCATATCATAAAAATAGCTATTTTTGAACCATTATATACCGTTTTTCATAGGATATAAACATCGCACATATACATTATTTTTCTTAAAAATATGCATTCCTAATCCTCTAATTTTATACTATTGTATATAAAAATACATTATGAATATATACGTATATGTTTACATCTCATGTATACTAACTACTGCCTCTACAATAAACATACACATGTACCATTTTCATATACATATATATCACATATACTATCTAATTCTTTTGCATATCACATATATACATTATTTTCTTATAAAAAATATATCCCTCCTTATTCTATATTATACATATTATTCTTATATAAAATAAATGTCACACATATTTTCTTCATGTATACATTAGCATTAACTACTTCCTTTGTAAATATGCATTTACTCACATAGTTATATTTACCTTAAAAACCCTTTTTTTTTTTTTTATACAAATAGTTTTAAGAGAGTAGTTTCTTTTCCGCAATTCTTTAAATAGGTGATAATAAATAAGAAATAATTAGATAATCCCCCTCTAGTATTAATTAAACTAAGTTTAAAGACTGTCCTCGGATAGGCTCTGAGGAATGCTTAACACCTTTCCCTCGGGGTAAATAAAACCCTTACCTAGAATCTCACAGGTTTCAAAGACTAAAGAATGGAGTTTACTTTTTTAATGGTTTCCTAATATTTCCTAAAATTAGGTGGCGACTCTGAAAATTTGCAAAAAACCAAAGGAAACATAGTCATAAGTTATGAACTAGTTTTAATCCGTTAAAATTAGGGCATGACAGAATGGCGACTCTGCTGGGGAGCATACCTTAGGTTTTGACTTTAGTAGACTTAGTTTAAGAAGTAGATATTCGAGGGATGTTTGTTTATTTATTTTATCACCTGTTATTTATGAGTTGCTACATTGCTATATTTGAAAGGACGCAAGCCAAAGCCAAACTTGTGCTCCTTATTTGTTTGAGAAAACACTATTTGTTACTGCTTTCCTTATAATGTCATTGCACTTTCTATCGAGTCTTTGGCCGTACACTTACACATACTATGGTTCACGCGAGGTGTTATCTGACACACCTCCACCCCTTCTTTGGATTCTCTAGTTTTAGAGTCGGTACGGTAGTTTACTACTTACCTTCTCGCAGACATTCAGTCCCACTCCGAAATTCTTAGGAAAAATCTTATTCTAGAAAAAATAAGTCATGCTGCATACACTTTAGGCAGGACAATCCAAGGTATTGTCGCTGCAAATTAAGAATCCACCATTTTGTCAAAGGTTTGAAACCTGAATGACATAACCCTTTATGTGAATTGATGAAATGATCCTTAAGAAACACAAGATGATTTTTTTTACAAACAATACTTATCATAACCTTTACCTTTCTTTTTCAGATGGAAATTAACCAAAACCTACCAAATATCCAAATGATAGTCTCATCTCTTCACGACCTGCAAACATGGTGAAGGAACATAAAAGTGGCACACGGAGAGGAAATTCGACAACATCTAGGGTCGTTAATGTCACTAATGGGTATCCAAGCTAACAAAACTTTCACCAAGTTGCTGATAAAATTTTGGGATCCCGCCAGTGTAACCTTCAACTTTTTGGATTTTGAGATAACCCCTACTTTAGAGGAAGTTTGTGGATTCACCGACTTACCATTTGAGGGAAGAATGCCGGTGTTAGCATCCTTCATATCGGGAGAGAAATTCTTGCGCATTTTGGGATTTAATGTCTACCCGGTCTTGAGGAACGTGGAAAATGATCGAGTGAAGTTCGACTTTCTTTTTCAGAGATTTGGGCGCCGAGAAAGCTTTGATCGATATCGGGATGAGTTTGCGTGTGATCGCGGAAGGTGGGAGAAAATGCGGCCACGAGTCTTCGCCACAACCTTGTTAGGAGTCTTGGTCTTCCCAAAGAGAGCCTACCGAATCAATATTAACCTTTTGCCACTTGTTATGAATATCTTCTCGGGACCGGATGAATTGACATTGGTCCCTATGATCCTCGCGGAGACGCTCCGAGCTCTATCAGCTTGTTCAAGAGGGCATAACTTTTTTGAGGGGTGTAATCTCTTGCTGCAGTTATGGGCCACAGAACACTTCTATACTCGCCCCCCCCCCCCCCCCCCCCCATCATGGATTACTGCATAGATGCTCGCAGCAGAATTCAGAGCCATACAGAAAGAATGAGGTACTGGCCTGAACCTATAGGAGAAAAGGAATGGCGCGCATTCTTGGTTCAGCTCACGGGAGATGCTATTCAGTGGAAATACCCCTGGCTGGCGGGGAGACCTTTGGTAAGAACTGCGAATTTGTACTTCGTTGAGTTGGTCGGGTTGGACGGGATTCAACCGTATGCGCCTCTTAGAGTCCTGAGGCAGTTTGGAGTTACACATGATGTCCCAGTCTGGTCCCGTATGGCACTGCATGAAGGTAACTATGATAGGGTGGTTCCAGTAGCACGAGTGAGAATTCTACAAAGAGAATGGTTGAACATGATCACAATTGGTATGGGTGACGAGAGTTGGTGCACACTCGAGTATTACGCCTGGTATAATGTGGGAGGCCTGACACTTTTGCCAACCGAGGACGGATTCGATGGGCTCACGAACGATGATGTAGCCACTTGGCTTACAGTTGAGATATTTCCTTTCATGAACGTCAATAATAATATGTACAGGCAGGTAGTTCCGGGTTCAGTAAACCATCTGATACAACTGGTAGAAGAGGAAGATCCGGTGGAGTCGGAAGATGAGATGGGAGAGGATCCCGAAAAAGAACCGACAGAGCTAGATGAACCGATGGAAGAGGATCCGGAAGAAGATCCAGAGTGGGAATCAGAGCATAATCTTGTAATGGAGGTAGAGCCGGAGAAATCACCTGAGTACACTCCAGTAGGATATTCAGAGGGGGAGCCGGAGGTGCAGTCCGAGTGCAGGCCTACAGTACATGGTATGGAGGAGGGACCTGAGTATGATCTAGAGGCAGGTTGGGAGATAGAGACAAACCCAGAAGAAGAACTTGAGTACGACCCAGGGCCTGATTATGATCCAGCATATGATGGGGATGACAATGACGGCCCGACATGGCCCTAGACTATTTTCTTTCCCCCCCCCCCCCCCCCCTTTTTGTTTTCTTTACATTCCAAAAGAGTGCCGTATGGCCCAATCCCTTTGTAAGCCCTCGTGGCCACCCTTTGCATTTTCATTTCAAATTTTTATCGATCCATTCCTTTTGTATGCCTTATGGCCATCCTCTTTGTGTTTTGTCAACAGGATGCCATAGGCCTATCCTTGTAAGCTCTCGAGTTACCTTTTGTTGGAATGGAAGTTATGTTTGTTCTAAAAAAATCACAGAATGTGTCAAAAAAGGATCATCATCATCAACTTGTGTGTAACATAGGCTTACCTCTGGCAAAAAGAGGCTCCACGATTAGGACACGCTTGTTTGCACGTCGACTTGACGTAATTATGTGATCAAATGTGTTACTATACTCTTTCTAAAGCTTCCCGAACTAACTTTTGTTTTCCAATTGTTTTTATTTTAGTTTTATCCCCCCAACAGAGGTTGATTTGTGTTGATCTTCAAACTGGCCGAGTCACACTACAATTTGAGGTCTAAGGGAAAAATGACTATCACCAACGAAGTCAACCCAACTGCTAACCTTTCCATAACAAATGAAAATCCAGAAAGCTCGATAGAGAGGATTAATCTGAACGATGAAGAAGAGATCGCTTTGCTAAAGCTACAACTTGACAAACTAAGAGGAGAGCTGCGCCAAGTTCGGGACCTGACCCATCTCACTGTGACTGCTTTCCCAATCCCACCTCACTTTCCATCTTTGGATTCGTCGGTTCCAGAACACTTCCCTCCATCTACACGTCCACCTCCAATACCCCTTTCCTTTTCCAACCTACCTCCGGTCACTCCCGCGAATGTACCAAATATGCATAAACAAACCCCTTACGTCCCCGACTACACCCATACTTCGCAAAACCCACTATCAACCCAAACCACTACTGCACCTACTTACCCCACCATGCAACACATACTAAGGGCACACGTTGACACTTCCCACGAGCAACATGTGCCACCAGTATATGCAGCTGGGGCTCCAACCTTTACCGCTCCTATCACAGTCAGAGTCCCGTTCGAGGTGGATCAGTATGCAAAAATGGAGAGAGATGCCAAGATAGGAGAAGACGAATCAATCATTAGCCAGCTGCACAGTCTAAGGAAAGAAATGAGGAGCATGTGAGTCACTCGGGGAAGTGAGAGTTTGGATTATGATGATCTATGCATACACCCAGATATTGGCATGCCAGTAGGGTACAAACCTCCTAAGTTCGATATTTTTGATGGGACAGGTGATCCTCATGCACATTTGAGGGCCTACTGCGACAAGTTATTAGGAATAGGAAGGAACGAGAAATTGAGGATGAAATTGTTTATTAGAAGTTTGTCAGGAGAGGCGCTCAATTGGTATACTCGCTAAGATCCTCGCAAATGGAGCGACTGGCAGGATATGGCTGGGGATTTCATGAATCACTTCGGATTCAACACTGAGATCACACCAGACAGGTTTTCTCTAAGCAACATACAAAAGAAGGCGACTGAATCATTCAAGGATTACGCAAGACGTTGGAGAATTGAGGCTGCTCGAGTTATGCCTCCATTGGACGAAAGCGAGCTCAGCAAGTATTTCATTCGAGCTCAGGAAGGAATCTACTTCGAAAAGATGATAGGATCAGTAGGCCAAAAGTTTGCGGATTTGGTCAAAATGGGAGACTTTTTGGAAGAAGGAATCATGTCTGGAAAGATTCAATCAATGGCTGCGCTAAGAGCTGCAAGCAAGCCATACAGTTAGGTTCCATCAGCGAAATTAAGAAGAAGAAGGAGGACATATCCAATATCACACCTTACTACCGACAAGGAGAGTCATCTCGTCGATACCCAATAAACCCCCAAATCTTTGCTCATGCCCTTATGTCCCATACCCAGCTTATAACGCCCAACCACATTATAACCCACCACGAGCCCCCACTTACCAAAACCCTTCAAGACCTTACACCCCTGTCCAAACACCCGTCCACCAAAATAGACCACCATATGCCCCAAGACCTCGCCTAACTCCCGAAGTCAGAAATACCCGAACCTACACCCCCATAGCTGAGCCTTTAGCCTAGTTATTTGAAAGGTTGAGGCAGCAGAATTCTGGAAGAAGATGCAAACCAAAGATTATTCAGTCGAGGAACAGTTGAAGAAGACACCCGCCCAAATATCGATCATGTCCTTATTGATGAGTTCTGAAGCCCACAGGGATGCTTTAGTTAAGGTGTTGAGTGGAGTAAGCATATCGAATGAGACGACGAGCGAAACACTGGCCACAACGATCGGGCAGATGGTTGAAGCAAACAAGATTTCTTTCCGCAATGATGAACTTCCACCAGAAGGAACAGAACACAACAAAGCACTTCACATCACCGTGAGGTGCGAAGATAAGTTTGTATCTAGGGTACTTATTGATGGAGGTTCAGGGTGTAACATTTGCCCTTTCAACACCCTGAGAAGTTTGAAGATGGACACGGGAGAAATGAAAGAAAGTCGTATAAAGGTTCGAGCTTTTGACGGGACACAAAGAGGTGTCATTGGAGAAATCTGTCTATATTTGCAGATCGGGCCCGTGGAGTTCCCGGTCCTTTTTCAAGTAATGGACATATCGTCAACTTACAACTTGTTGTTAGGAAGGCCATGGGTCCACATGGATGGAGCCGTTCCTTCCACTTTGCATCAGTGTTTGAAATTCGAATGGGGCTGGGAGCAAATCGTAGTTCAGAGGGAACTTGGTCACCCTGTCTATTCTGAACGCTCTATTCCGGTTATTGAAGAAATGGGAGAGTTAGATGGAGCTACCTTTCATGCTGTGGAAATCATGCAAGCTGTAAAAATAGATGAGATGGCGAGATCTGATGAAATGAAGATGTCAAGCGCGACAAAGATGGTAGCGTCAGAGATGTTGAAGTACGGCTACCAGCCAAAATCCGGGTTAGGCCCAAAATTTAATGGCATAATTGAACCAATCCAACTGAAGCAGCAGAAGGGTACTTTTGGGCTCGGGTATGATCCCATGCTTGGAGAAATTAGCGGCACCAAGGGGATCTTTGTGCCAGAGCGAGTTCCTGTCTAGGGTCAGATGATTGTGCCGGAGGTCGATGAAGATATCATAGAAGGAATGGAGAACCTGTTTGTGACAATGATCGAGGAGTATTATGGGGAGACTGAAGCAGATGCCGAGACACCGACTATTCGTGATGCCGAACCAGGAGATATCTTGCAGAATTGGACTGTCAGCCCATCCTTGGTTCGCCGGGAGTCTTGGTAGTGTGGAATTGTAGTTTGTTTTCAAGATAGCATGATCAATTGAGGCTTGAATCATGCCTGCGCTCTTTTGTCATCCGCCTCTTTCTTTAAAAGCATTGAATGCTTCTTTAATGAAAATGCATTTTTATTTTTCTATTAAAATATCATATCTTACTTATACTTGCTTTTCTTTTTCAGCACTCAAACTAGTAAAAATATTCATTCTATGATTATTGTCACGACCTAACCCCGTGGGCCATGACTAGTGCCCGACCTACGTACCTGTTAGATATAGTCAAACTGAAGCTAAAATCAATATGGAAACTTGCAAACGAACTCCAAAGGTTCATAACGTCATCATATATACATATATCCAAATAACCAGTCTCCTGGGGAGTCACAACTGATCAGAACATAATATGATACGCAAGCCGACAAGGCTGCCACAATATATCAACATGATACGCAAGCCGACAAGGCTGCCAATACATATCGTCACCATACGCAAGCCGACAAGGCTGCCATTACAGAAGAGCATATCCATAGCACATCGTATGGACACAGCTGAACAAACTTATACACAACCCACACATATGTCTACAGACCTCTAAGAGTATCAATAGTGAAATATGTCGGGACAGGGCCCCGTCGTACCCCTTGCTAAACATATATATATATATATATATATACATCATAAGATCTGTACCCAAAGTCTAGGCTCCGGAACAATGGAGCTCTCCAAGACAGCTGAGTCGAAGTCCTATGCTGAAAGGTCACCAAACCGACTATCTGTACCTGCGGGCATGAAACGCAGCCCTCGAAGAAAGGGGGTCAGTACGAAATATGTACTGAGTATATAAAGCATGAAATGCATTAAGGAAGATCATAACTGAAGTAGAGATTCCAGGAGACAAGTATGATAATCAAGAAATCACTGTACCTGTGCCTTACGGAACAAAATCATACATATCATTATCATATACCATACCCGACCCATTATGGGACTCGGTGAATAAAGTTGTGTACACGTATACCATACCCGGCCCATCATGGGACTCGGTGCCATAATCATATCATCATATACATATACCGTACCCGGCCCTCTAGTGAGGGACTAGGTGAACAATGCAGTGAAACTGTGCACGAATACATACCTGGCCCGGGACTCGGTGAACGACACAATAACAGTATGCACGAGTAGAATATCATGAGTAACCACATGCAACTAAATAATCATCTGAGACTCAATAGAATAAGTGGAATAACTAACACTCGAGTATCAAAGGCGATAGTCATGTTGAGTACCCTTTAAATGTCACTATGGACTATATCAAATAGAGCCTCAAGAATCATAGGCATGTATCAAGATAATACGAAATAGCTTATGGAAGTCAAGGACATTAGTCATCGTAGAGTCTTTAAGAATAGGAGCTTATACATACCGACTACCATCCAATGTATAGAAGACTTGAGAGGCAATAACTCAATTACCTTAAGAGTTCTAACATCAAGAAGTGAATAAGAATCATGAATCACACTCGAAACTTATGAATAGAATTACCCCAAAGCTCATATCATACGTCACTTATATCTAATACATGCCAAAAGAAAGAAGGGATAGCTTTACATACCTGTTATAGGTTAACCGTAACCCAATTCGCTTCGTCGTCCCTTTAGCCTATTTAATATGAAAGTAACGCTATCGTTAGTAAACTATACTTTCTAGCTTATAAATCTACAACCAATCGCTTATAGGGATCATTCTTTAGTTCATACTTTCTTGATTAGAATTTTGTTAGTTAAGAACTTAACGGAAATCGGACAGCATTTCCCCTATATAACTCGCCTAACCCGAACTTCCAATTAATCTCCTGTTATCACAGCAATACCAACAACGACAGTAATAGAAATATTCATATCATATCCTTACAATCCAGCCCATAAACAACTCAAACAATCCAATAACCTTTCTTAACTCTTTTCCAATCTAAATCATTAACATTTAAGATTATACACCAAACAGACCAACATACGTTTTGTATACGATACGTTATACACTTCTTTCTTCCAAATTTAGAAGCCATATCAACGACAACATGACAACAACACAAACAACAACATATGAACATAAATCACACTTTTAATCTTTTCAACTCAACAATTCCACATAACAACTACAACTCCCAATATCAACGAATTCATGCAATTTCTTACTTCCAATTTCATCTAATACAATTTTAATTCTTCCATTACAACACCATTAATACAATTATACCATAAAATGAGAAAATCTTACCTTAATTTAATCGGAGGAAATTCTACACTTATTTGCTCCAATTTCACTATTTCTTCTTCCTCAATTCAATACCCAATGTTGCTATCACCTCCTTGGACTTGCAATTCACCTTGGAACTTAATCAAGCAAGCAAGAGATTTTTTTTTTTTGGGAACCATGGCTGGCCGAGAGCATGGCAGCCATGGCTATGATTTTATCTCTCTTTCTCTAAAGTTAAATCTTGTAAAATGAAAATGTATTGCTCACTTTGGTCATTGACACACACACATATATATATATATATGTGTGTGGTGTCCCTCCCTTGGACACGTGCTCCCCCCCCCCCCCCCCCCCCTATGACTCACCAATTTGTTGCTTTTTATTTATTATTTTTTTTAATTACAGGTGGGGCCCACTCAAAGCATAATTAACTTGATTAATATTAATTAATCACTAATCCCTACTTAATAATCTAATCATAGTTAATTAGTCCCTAGTCTCCAATAATATTTCTACACCAATTAAATTTACAAGTAATCGTGCACTCATTAAAAAATCGGGGATTAAAAGCCCTTGTCTCACATTCCAAAAATAATCTCGTCCTTAACTTATGTCGATTAGCTTACGAATAATTCGACGTACAAAAATACGAGGTATAACATCAGTGACAAAAGTGGTATCAGAGCAGTTCATCCTCGGAGTGTCTACAGACCGTATCTAGTAGAGTCTTGTTTATCGGTGTGTTATGCACCACATCTATAAACAGGAAGCTACAGGACATTTAGGATGTTACTTTTCCTTCTTACTCTAGATCGTGCGATAGAGCCAAGAGATAGGAAACGATATCCCTTATATATTGACCTTTCATTTTAGCAGGAGAAATGTGTCGACAAGAGAAGGTAAATAATGCTACTGGGAGTTACAGAGGTAAGATATTTCATTGAGGTTACGTTATCAGAAATTGTATATACAGAATGGCGAACCGGTCATCATTTAGGTAAGTTACTGTAAGTATTGTAAGAAAGTGGATTGGATGTATATATATTGAGGATAATTTCAGTTATAAGGTGCGCATAGAAGAAACTGAAGGAATCAGTAACGGTAAGCAGAATATATGTCAAATATAGTGTGAATGTTGCAGGTATGATTGAAACTTGCAGTTAAAGATTGAAAGGGAAAATAAACAGGAAAGTGTAACAAGTGCAGTTTGAGTTGGACATACGAGGTAAGTTCATCATTCTCGTATTGTTATTGATATGGGGAGCCCTGTGCGGCTATGATATGAGATAATATATGTGTATAGATGTTGGCCCTGTGAGGCATTGTTGGTATTTCCTGCGTGCAGGTTTTGGGATAAGTAAGAAATACAGAGGAAACTCTGCCAAAATTTTCCTAGAAATAAAAAGAGAATGAGATATTAGTTCGTGATATTCTTGAAAGGTCGTGTCAACAGTAATGATGGGATTTGACCAAGTTGCAAGTCTGACTTCGAGAAATAAGTTAACTATTGAATTGATAGTAATAGTAATTATGAGGTCGATATCGATAGGGTAAATTTATCATGTTGGATTAAAGCTTTAAGAGATACCCTCCATGTCATCCGTAAGAGACATCACTCTTATTTGGGAAACTTGATTTCGAAGAAGTATATATGAGCAACAAAGTTTGGAATTCATTTGAATGGACCAGAATACTTTCCAGTCACATTTTACCTTAGGAGAGGCTCATGCCCACAATTAAGTTTCATTTTTATTTGACGAGTACAAAGCATACAACAAGCAGTTTATGAACTAAATAGTTCGTTTATGACCCAAGAACAAATCTGAAGGTAAACTATGTGAATCAAGCATTAGAAGTCCCGTGGTGCCTGTCGGATTCTAGTTCTTCTTCTTGTGGTAGTTTTGGAGGATACTTCATGGTGACGTAATCTTGGAGTTGGAGCATTCTTGTGTTCTTGAGGTAACATTCCATCATATCTTTATGTCCTTGAGTTTATTAGTTCTTAATCAACTAATTGGAGATGGAATTTGTAGAAGGAAGACTCAAACTTGTGGGCTGTCTTAGGTCATGTGTTTCATGTGTTGTTGATGGAATGCTTGGATAATTTGGAAGGGCTTGAGATACTAAGAGATGATTTAGAAAAGGGCTGTCAAATCTTAATAGGGTGTTATATTGAGGTATCAACTGAATTGATCAGTAGGGATACATTACGACGAGTTATAGTTAAAAGGAATAATAGTATGATTGAGACAAGAGTACAGAGGAAGAATCGTGACGAATACGAATGTATTGATAAGACAGCTTGTGAGGTATTAAGGATAAGATTGACCAAAAAGCGTAAAAGGTTAAGAAGTGTTACACTATAGGATTGATTACGAGCAGGATATAATGTGAATATAATAAGGATTGCTATGAAAATGAGTAAAGCCCGGTGAGGAAGTGACTAAAAGATATGACGTTATCTATGTGACTAAAGTATAAAGGAAAGGTATGGAACGAATGAGAAATACTTATAAGGTTCTATAGGGACAGTTCAAAGTAAAGATTATGCGATAACGGGAATGAAAGCGAGCACAAGAAAAGAGAAAGTTAATTGAAAGAAGGAAATAAGAAGAAAGCAAGATAATAGTGCAGTAATAGGTTATGATATAGCCGAGGACACGGGTAATATAAGTGACGGGATTCTGAGAGACCAAACTACAGAAAAATGAGCCACGAGGTAGAATGAGTGCTAGAACCTGACTGGGATGGCAAGAACAAACAGGGATGAACAGAATACGTTAGGAGAATGAGAAAAGGGATTATGCAGAAATAGTATTTTCCGAAGAATACAGGAGTAGCATGAGATTCCTCGTGTACAGAATAAAAGATGGACATAGACTGGAGAAATGAAATGAATACTAAAGAAAGAACCCAAGATAGACGTAATTAATTGAGTGCGAGTATAAAATAAAAGAGAAATATATAGCTACGAACTTAAAGGTGTAGTACGATGACAAGGTGATAAGATAAGACCATTATTAAGGCGAACTTGATATGATTTTGAGTAAGTTAGAAGTCAGTGTTGGGTACACAACAAGGGTAAAATAGCATAAGGCATACAGAAGTACTGCATGTATATGACTTCGCCTCGGAAATCCTTGAAGGACATGGACTGTAGGCCTGAGGAACGAATAATGTACTGTAAATTTATTAGAGGGAACATATGATACAGGTTGGGATAAAGATAGTGTTACGGGAGAACTTTGGACGCTTATCATCGGAATATAAGTGCTATCTAATGGAGAACTTGAAACGACTACAAGCACTCATTAAGTATCGATTGGGTTCAGTGGAATGTGACCTTGGATGAGTTGCTACATTAGTTGCATTACTCGAGTACAGATTATCGGATGAAATTTCGTACTATATACAGAAAGGTTCTCGTCGCTTCATGATTTTGTTAAGATTTCGTACGTGGATAACCGAAGCTATAAAGTATAAAGAAAAGATATGGAAATGGTACAGTATACCAAGTGAATTGGAAAAAGGATCGGGTGAACTTGAGATTGAAAATAGGGACATAAAGCAGAATATAAATGGATAATGGTATAAGTACACCCCGAAGGGGGGAAGCGGGTGAGAAAAATGCAAGAGTAAGATGAAAACAATTGGTACTGCAATATATTTGCTATGAATGCTTAAACTTTGAGTGAGATCCCTCGCTGGGACAAGTTAGTAAGATCTGAAAGCCAGCAATGTATGGATAGAAGTCAGGATGGTATTTCAGATGGTGCGGAGAAGCATCTGTAAGGATCTTGAATGATATGGCATTACAAAGTGGGTGCTTAAAAAAAAAGAGGGGGGGGGGGGGGGGGGGGGAAGAATATGACAAAAGAATGGTAATGAGTAACTTAAGAGGTATTACGAAGGATAGCAATGCTACACCAGATTAGAGGCTAAGATTTGGCAATAGAGTTGTGCGCTAATGATATTGCGACTTATAAGTAGTAGAGAGAAGAGATAGAAAATCCCCTATAGTAGGATATGAGAAAATCGAAGGGGTGAATAAAGGGAGGAAAGGAGTATGATAAGATAGGCTACGAGCGAGTTTTAACACGGATGAGATATGTAAAACAAAATGAATCAGGAGAAGGAAGAGCTAGGACTAAGATTGGATATCTTGTACAAGTTGTACAAGAATAGTTATACAACCTATGAATATTTGTATGCTAAGAATAAGACCAAGTGAGTACTTGATGAGAAGAGTGAGGATTCAGTAATGACAATGCGGTTACGATATTTCGGGTGCATTAAGGAAAGTGTAAGATGGTTTGAACCAAAGTACCGAGAAAGGATTAGTACTGAGGGCAAAAGCCATAGTTGAGCCCCGACATCAATTGAAAGATACAAGAGAAGAATGTAAGGTCTGCATAAAGATTAGTGAGACGACACTAAGGTATTTCTCGGGCTGATTTGAGCGCCTTCGTATATTCTTGTAAAGATTGCAACAAAATGTGTGACAGGAAAACTAAACACCAAATTTGAGTAAAGGGGCAATAGAATATGCCTAAAGTGTTACAAGTCGAGTTAAGAGAAATTATGGAATAGCTTAAGCGAGACGAGCTGGTTATTAGAAGACAATGAATTTATATGTCACATCAAGAACTCTTTCGGAGTTATACCGGTTGACAGATCGGCTATGTGAAATTATAAAATGAGGAAACTCTAGCGCTATTTGATAGTCAACTCTAAAGATTGAGATCAAGAGCTAAAAGCAAAGTGACAGTTAAAAACCTTTAAAAAGAAAGTCGAAAAGTGACACTGATGCTGAAGATTCCAGAATACGGACTGTAACAGCAGAGCAAAGCAAGGTTATTAAAGTGAAATAATATTATACCCTGGGAAATGCCATTTTATTCGTAGAGGATGTGAAGGGTCGACAAGTTACCGGAGGTATGAAATACTCCAAGAATTTTAAAGTCTAATAAATCGATAAGGGATGTCTGTGCGTTACAAGATCTTATTTAAAGATTAAGAGGTAAGATGAATGAACGATACATCTTGAGGAAGTAACTGTAGAAGAAGAAAGAGTCGAGTTATGACTAAGTGCACCATGCATACAAGTCCGAATCAATCAGTGACAGTACAACTGAACAGTATGCAGACAAGAGAAAGAGTAACACTTCAGTAGAAGAGCTCGCAATACAACTGACAACCGACTGCGAAATAAAGAGGAGAGTAAAGACAACGACGTGGAATAATTACCTCGAGAAGCAACAGAGGGAGGAAATATTACGGGGATGGTTACATAGAGATTTGAAATGCATTGTAATAGATTGAAGGAAATCGATCAACGAAAGAGTCATGTGAAGAGTATAATTCAGTAAAAGAACGTTTAAGGAAGTATTGGGAGTACAGGATTAGTTTAACATTCGAGGACGAATGTTCCAAAGGGGGTAAGGATGTTATACCCCGTATTTTTGTACGTCGAATTATTCGTAAGCTAATCGACATAAGTTAAGGACGGGATTATTTTTGGGATGTGAGACAAGGGCTTTTAATCCCCGATTTTTTAATGAGTGCACGATTACTTGTAAATTTAATTGGTGTAGAAATATTATTGGAGACTAGGGACTAATTAACTATGATTAGATTATTAATTAGGGATTAGTGATTAGTTAAGATTAATTATGCTTTGAGTGGGCCCCACCCGTAATTAAACAAAATAAAAAAAATAAAAAACAACAAATTGGTGAGTCATAGGAGGGGAGCACGTGTCCAAGGGAGGGACACCATATATATATATATATATATGTGTGTGTGTGTGTGTGTGTGTGTCAATGACCAAAGTGAGCAATACATTTTCATTTTACAAGATTTAACTTTAGAGAAAGAGAGATAAAATCATAGCCATGGCTGCCATGCTCTCGGCCAGCCATGGTTCCCAAAAAAAAAATTCTTTTGCTTGCTTGATTAAGTTCCAAGGTGAATTGCAAGTCCAAGGAGGTGATAGCAACATTGGGTATTGAATTGAGGAAGAAGAAATCGTGAAATTGGAGCAAATAAGTGTAGAATTTCGTCCGATTAAATTAAGGTAAAATTTTCTCATTTTATGGTATAATTGTATTAATGGTGTTGTAATGGAAGGATTAAAATTGTATTAGATGAAATTGGACGTAAGAAATAGCATGAATTCGTTGATATTGGGAGTTGTAGTTGTTATGTGGAATTGTTGAGTTGAAAAGATTAAAAGTGTGATTTATGTTCATATGTTGTTGTTTGTGTTGTTGTCATGTTGTCGTTGATATGGCTTCTAAATTTGGAAGAAAGAAGTGTATAACGTATCGTATACAAAGCGTATGTTGGTCTGTTTGGTGTATAATCTTAAATGTTAATGATTTGGATTGGAAAAGGGTTAAGAAAGGTTATTGGATTGTTTGAGTTGTTTATGGGCTGGATTGTAAGGATATGATATGAATATTTCTATTACTGTCGTTGTTGGTATTGCTGTGATAACAAGAGATTAATTGGAAGTTCGGGTTAGGCGAGTTATATAGGGGAAATGCTGTCTGATTTCCGTTAAGATCTTAACTAACAAAATTCTAATCAAGAAAGTATGAACTAAAGAATGATTCCTATAAGCGATTGGTTGTAGATTTATAAGCTAGAAAGTATAGTTTACTAACGATAGCGTTACTTTCATATTAAATAGGCTAAAGGGACGACGAAGCGAACTGGGTTACGGTTAACCTATAACAGGTATGTAAAGCTATCCCTTCTTTCTTTTGGCATGTCTTAGATATAAGTGACATATGATACGAGCTTTGGGGTAATTCTATTCATAAGTTTCGAGTGTGATTCACAATTCTTATTCACTTCTTGATGTTAGAACTCTTAAGGTAATTGAGCTATTGCCTCTCAAGTCTTCTATACGTTGGATGGTAGTCGGTATGTATAAGCTCCTATTCTTAGAGACTCTACGATGACTAATGTCCTTGACTTCCATAAGCTATTTCGTATTATCTTGCTACATGCCTATGATTCATGAGGCTTTATTTGATATAGTCCATAGTGACATTTAAAGGGTACTCAACATGACTATCGCCTTTGATACTCGAGTTTTAGTTATTCCACTTATTCTATTGAGTCTCAGATGATGATTTAGTTGCATGTGGTTACTCATTATATTCTACTCGTGCATACTGTTATTGTGTCGTTCACCGAGTCCCGGGCCGGGTATGTATTCGTGCACAGTTTCACTGCATTGTTCACCGAGTCCCTCACTAGAGGGCCGGGTACGGTATATGTATATGATGATATGATTATGGCACCGAGTCCCATGATGGGCCGGGTATGGTATATGTGTACACGACTTTATTCACCGAGTCCCATAATGGGCCGGGTATGGTATATGATAATGATATGCATAATTTTGTTCCGTAAGGCACAGGTACAGTGATTTCTTGATTATCATACTTGTCTCCTGGAATCTCTACTTCAGTTATGATCTTCCTTAATGCATTTCATGCTTTATATACTCAGTACATATTTCGTACTGACCCCCTTTCTTCGGGGGCTGCGTTTCATGCCCGCAGGTACAGATAGTCGGTTTGGTGACCTTTCAGCATAGGACTTCTACTCAGCTGTCTTGGAGAGCTCCATTGTTCCGGATCCTAGACTTTTGGTACAGATCTTATGATGTATATATATATATGTTTATCCAGGGGTACGGCGGGGCCCTGTCCCGTCATATTTCGCTATCGATACTCTTAGAGGTCTGTAGACATATGTGTGGGTTGTGTATAAGTTTGTTTAGCTGTGTCCATTCGATGTGCTATGGATATGATTTTCTGTAATGGCAGCCTTGTTGGCTTGCGTATGGTGACGATATGTATTGGCAGCCTTGTCGACTTGCGTATCATGTTGATATATTGTGGCAGCCTTGTCGGCTTGCGTATCATATTATGTTCTGATCAGTTTTGACTCCCCAGGAGACTGGTTATTTGGATATATGTATATATGATGACGTTATGAACCTTTGGAGTTCGTTTGCAAGTTTCCATATTGATTTTAGCTTCAATTTGACTATATCTAATAGGTACGTATACGAGTGTCCAGGTCGGGCACTAGTCATGGCCCACGAGGTTGGGTCATGACAATTATGACATGTAACGAAACTGTTGAGCAAAGTACAAATGGCAAACAAGATTACGAAGAATACGATGAAAGCATGATGCCTGAGAATCTTCTGCAAGAAATCGAGCAACTCGAGAATCAGAAGAAACCGAACTTGGAGGAAACTGAGATAGTCAATTTAGGAGACGACAAGACAGTGAAAGAAACCCGGATCAGCATACACTTAGAAGCTGAACGGAAGCAAGAACTGTTGGATTGCTTAAGCAGTATGTTGACGTATTTGCTTGGTCCTACGATGACATGCTCGGGCTGAGCACCGATATTGTCTCTCATAGGCTACCAACTGATCCCACCCGCCCGCCGATCAAGCAAAAGCCAAGGAAGTTCAAGCCCGATTTGAGTTTAACGATCAAAGAGGAAGTCACTAAGCAGATTGAAGCAAATGTCGTAAAGGTTACAAACTACCCTTCCTGGTTAGCCAACATTGTGCCCGTTCCCATGAAGGATGGAAAAATCATGATATGTGTGGATTATCGGGATCTCAACAAAGCTAGTCCTAAGGATGACTTCCCCCTTCCAAACATCCACATACTCATCGATAAATGTGCAAAACATGAGTTGCAATCATTTGTCGATTGCTTTGCAGGATATAATCAGATTTTGATGCATGAAGATGATGCAGAAAAGACGACATTTACCACTCCATGGGGAGTGTACTCCTACCGAGTGATGCCATTTGGCCTCAAGAATGCTGGTGCAACCTACATGAGGGTCATGACTACTTTATTCCATGATATGATTCATAAGGAGATCGAAGTCTACGTGGACGATGTCATTATCAAATCTCGAAGGAGTTTAGATCATTTTGCTGACCTAAGGAAATTCTTTGAACGATTGCAGAGGTACAACTTGAAGTTGAATCCAGCAAAATGTGCGTTTGGAGTTCCTGCTGGGAAATTATTGGGATTCATTGTTAGCAGAAAAGGTATAGAGTTGGATCCATAAACAATCAAGGCAATCCAAGACTTGCCTTCCCCGAAGAGCAGGAAAGATGTAATGAGTTTCCTCGGAAGGCTCAATTACATTAGTCGATTCATCGCACAGTCGACGGTGATTTGTGAACCCATATTTAAGCTGTTGAAGAAAGATGCTGCCACAAAATGGACAGAATATTGTCAGAAGGCCTTCGACAGAATCAAAGAGTACTTGTCCAGTCCACCCGTATTGGTCCCGCCAGAACCGGGAAAACCTCTATTGCTGTACTTGTCCATATTGGATGGTGCGTTTGGATGTGTGTTAGGACAACACGATGAGACAGGGAAAAAGGAGCAAGCCATTTACTACCTAAGCAAGAAATTCACACCGTATGAGGCAAGGTACACTTTGTTGGAACGCACATGCTGTGCTTTGACTTAGATCGCACAAAAGTTGAGGCACTACTTATCTGCGTACACCACGTACCTGATCTCAAGGATGGATCTACTCAAATACATCTTCCAAAAGCCGATGCCCACCGAGAAATTAGCAAAATGGCAGATCTTGTTAAGTGAGTTTGACATCGTGTACATAACTCAGAAGGCCATCAAGGGACAGGCCTTAGCGGATCACCCTGCAGAGAACCCTGTAGACAATGAATACAAGCCGCTTACAACCTATTTTCCTGATGAGGAAGTACTGTTCGCAGGGGAAGATATTTCAGAGCCTTATTCAGGATGGAGGATTTTCTTTGATGGAGCGTCAAATTTTAAAGGAGTCGGAATAGGAGCAGTTTTGATTTCCGAGACGGGTCAGCACTACCCTATCTCGGCAAAGATCAGATTTCCCTGCACGAACAATATGGCGGAATACGAAGCTTGCATCCACGGGCTTAGGATGGCAGTTGATATGAACATCAAAGAACTTTTGGTAATAGGCGATTCTGACCTATTAGTTCATCAGGTACTAGGGGAATGGACCACCAAGAATGTCAAAATTCTTCCATACTTACATTGCGTGAAGGAGTTGTGCAAGAAGTTCAGAGAGATTGACTTCAAGCATGTCCCTCGAATCCAAAATGAGTTTGCTGATGCCCTTGCGACATTGTCACCAATGATCCAACACCCGGACAAGAATTACATCGACCCTATCAAGGTAGAAATACACGATCAGCAAACATATTGTTTTCATGTCGATGAAGAATTGGATGGCCAGCCATGGTACTACGACATTAAGAAGTTGCTCGAGACGAGAGAATATCCGGAAAATGCAACTAACAAACAGAAGCGGACCTTGAGGAGAATGGCAAATCACTTTTTCCTTAACGGAGAAATCCTATACAGGAGGACTTTAGATCTGGGATTGTTAAGATGTGTGGATGCCACTAGGCGACGAGGTTGTTAGAAGAAGTACACGCAGGGACATATGGACCCCACATGAACGGATTCACTTTGGCAAAGAAGATTCTGCGAGCGGGATACTTTTGGACGACTATGGAAAGAGACAGCATTCGCTATGTACAAAAGTGTCATCAATGTCAAGTTCACGGAGATTTCATTCGAGTCCCCCCAAATGAGCTCAATGTAATAGGCTCCCCTTAGCCGTTTGCCGCTTGGGGCATGAATGTGATTGGACCTATCGAACCCACCGCATCAAATGGATATCGCTTCATCCTGGTGTCCATTGATTATTTCACTAAATGGGTCGAAGCTTCAACGTACAAGGCAGTAACAAAGAAGGTGGTAACAGATTTTGTTCGCAACAATATAATTTGCCGATTTGGGATTCCAGAGTCAATCATCACAGATAATGTGGCCAATCTCAACAGCGATCTTATGAGAGAGACTTGTGAAAAGTTTAGGATTTCCCACCGAAAGTCCACAGCTTATCGACCACAGATGAATGGAGCAGTCGAGGCTGCAAATAAGAACATCAAGAAGATCTTAAGGAAGATAACAGACAGTCACAGGAAGTGGCATGAAAAGTTTCCATATGCTTTGCTTGGTTACCGTACCACTGCTAGAACATCCACAGGAGCAACTCCTTATATGTTGGTCTATGGTTCTGAAGCTGTGATACCCGCAGAAGTAGAGATACCGTCTCTAAGGATTATCCAAGATGTTGGTTTGGACGATGCAGAATGGATACGTAGTAGACACGAACAGTTGATGCTCATTGATGAGAAAAGGATGGACGCTGTCTGTCATGGTCAGCTTTATCAGAACAGGATGTCCAAGGCATTTAACAAGAGAGTAAGTACTAGGAAATTCGAACCAGGGCAGTTGGTTTTAAAGCGAATATTTCCTCATCAGGATGAAGCTAAAGGGAAATTCGCACCAAATTGGCAAGGTCCATACGTGGTTCATCGAGTGCTTTCAGGAGGAGCATTGATTTTGGCAGAAATGGATGGTAAAGTAAGCACGAAGCCCATCAACTCAGACTCGATCAAGAAGGACTACATCTGAAAGACATTCAAGCTAGCTTTTTCTTTTCCGTTGTAATTTGCATTTTTCTATTGTAACAGAACTACGCTGACCTAACTTCCCACGGTGGGATACGTAGGCAACCCACATCGTATCCAGTCTCTTGTAATAGAAAATCCCAAAAACATTATCTTCATGTAACTGGAACTACGATTTGACCTGACTTCCCACGGTGGGATACGTAGTCAATCCCCACCGGATTCGGTCCCTTTATTAATCTTCTTTTCTATTGTAATTGAACTACGTTACGACCTGATTCCGTTTGGATACGTAGGCAGCCTGAGTCAGGCTCGGTCATTGCTTTATTTTACCCTTCTATTGTAATTGAACTACGTTACGACCTGATTCTATTTGGATACGTAGGCAGCCTGAGTCAGGCTCGGTCACATCACATTACATATTATTTTCTTTTCATTTGTACCAACGAACTATGTACAGACCTGATTCCTATTTGGGATACGTAGGCAACCTAAAAAGGTTCGGTCATACCCTTAGGAAACCTTTTATTTGTAATGTAACTATAGATTAGGATCGGTCTCATCGTCCAAGACATCGCGACACTTGGCTTGAATACGAAGAAGCGTCATCAGAGGAACAGACTATGCAAAGACACCGTTTGGATGCGGGCGCCGGAATGGAGAAGCTCAATGCGTTTCGGAACATGTCATAATCTAAAAAAATGATAAGTTTTATCACATTTATATGTAGTACATATACATGCATATCCGATTTCTAAAATACCATATTTTCTTTTTCTCTCAAAGTGCATTTACGTATTTTTTCACCTACCAAGTCTCCGAACAGAGATCTCCGCAACCAAAGAAGCTCAAAGGATTCAAGTGACAAGTCTAGGGCCACGATCGACACAAATCAACACCCCCTCCCAAACTAAGAATTTTTATTTGAGTACAGGATTGACAGGAATTAGGACAAGATGACATCGAAGCGAGCTTCCCGTGGAGACGTCACAAGATCCATCACTACACCATGAGCCAAAATAACCTTCTCCTATTTTATTTTGTTATCTTGGCTTATTCATCTCTGAGTGTTCCATTTAAATTTGCAGGTATCTCCAGAAGCAGGGTCAAGGTCGATTATTCGAGAAATGGGGGCCCCCGTAGTAGCCTTGTTCCTTAATAATAACTCCGCCAATCGGAGATCTACCTTCTAACTGCGTTAAATAACTCTGCCAACCGGAGATGCAATATAACAGTGACTAACTCCGCCAATCAGAGATCTACAATCTAACTGCGACTAACTCCGCCAATCGGAGATACGATCTAACTGCGACTAACTCCGCCAATCGAAGAGACAATCTAACTGCGACTAACTTCGCCGGTCAGAGATACCATCTAATTGCGTCAACTAACTTCGCCAATCGAGGATACCGTCTAACAACGCCAATTACCCCGCCAATCGGGGACCACCGTCTAACTTCGTCAACAACTCCGCCGATCGGAGATTTTTACTTTACATTACAGTTGCTCCGCCGATCGGAGATTTTTACTTTACATTACAGTTGCTCCGCCAATCGGATATTTTTACTTTACATTACAGTTGCTCCGCCAATCGGAGATTTTTACTTTATATTACAGTTGCTCCGCCAATCGGAGATTTTTATTTTACATTACAGTTGCTCCGCCAGCCGGAAGCCTTTTCATTACAGTTGCTCCGCCAGCCGGAAGATTTACATTACACTCACTCTGCCAGCCGGAAGCCTCTACATTACAGTTGCTCCGCCAGCCGGAAGCTTTACATTTCAGTCGCTCCACAAATCGGTGCTTGCAATTCTAGTTTGTCTACAATCCCTTCCTTTATTTCCTTATGTTATTATTACATTATAACTTTGAACTGCACAGGTATCTTTACATTTTTTGCGGATGAACACAATACAACGTGGAACTATCTCTGCCATAGCGAACTGAGGCGCCCCGCTTGATGAGAACATCAAACTCACAAGCTAGAGTCAATGAATCCGCTCTCCGCTTTAGCTCGCCAACCGGTTTTTCTTTCATTTTTTTTAGAAGTCACTTCTTTTGAGAATCTACATTCTAGAAACACAGTCAAATTCTTCCGCATCCTAAGGTCGTCATAATGCGATACTGGGACAATTCTGAGGGTCAGTCCCCTACGACGAGCTGATATGATCCTATGACAGCACATAGATGCATTCGTGTAGAGACTCGCTTATGGGTGTGTTGCGGCCGCCACATTTCTAATCAAGAAGCTGCAAAAGTATGTCCCGTCATCAGAAAGACCTTTTTCATCAGCAATCGTTCCCAAAATTTGACCACATCTTCCTAACAACATCTAGTGTCACCATAATTCGACACAGGGACAAAATTTCGAGGATTCCTAAAAAAAAATAAAAAATTCTTCTCGTTTTCTTTAAAACACATCTGAATTAATTACCATCCTCTTCAATACGTAGGGGACTCAGAGTCAATCTAGTCATATTCCATTCTAGCTATTTTCGCTCATGCTGAAACCACAACCCTTTCCATCTCCGAGACCTCGTGTTACCATAACTACAACACTGGGACAAATTTTTGAGAGTCACTCAGAAATATTTCAACAACTCAATCTTCCAAATCTCCAATAAAACTATTATCCCCTGTCCATGACAAGAGAATCAGTGTCCTCATAATTTCAGACACTGTGGCAAAATTTTGAGGTCCTCTCAAAATCTTATCGTCTTCTTGTTCGAACTACATTGACCTGATTCTCTTATGACCCGAGATATGTAGGCTACTCAAGAACCAGAGTTCGGTTGAATTCATAAACTCACCTCTCGATTCACAAAAGAATTACTCCCTTTTGTAGTTATACTCTTTCCAAACCCAATCTGATGTTCTCGTCGGGACAAAATCGGGTTTACGTTAACGTCTTCGTCCAAAGACTCTTTCATTATCCTTGGTCGAAGAGGGACAAGATATTGACACCCAATTTTGGCTCTCCTTTCTTGTTTAATTAATTTCACTATGCTTATCAGTCGTGAAAATTCCCCAGAAATGAGTTTGGAATATTTTCACTAATTACTACACTATTTTTAAGATATTATTTCTCTAAAACTAAGAAAGATTTCTATCGTTTCTTAAAAAAAAACAAAACATCATTATTATTTTATATATATAATTAAAAAAAATTACTAAACATCATGCTTTACAATTAAATCACTCAAAAATAGTGTTGATATTCCTATATCAATATTTGCGTTGACATTTTTCCTTTAATCCTATTTATTACTATGTTAATCATCGTTTATTCTATTTTAAACTAAATATGTATATTAAATTACTTGTATTATAATTTTCATATGTACACATTTTTGAGAATTAATTAGGACAAAGAAGCATATTTTAATTAGTTCAAAATGGAAAGGAACTGGGATGATTAAATTCATCTATTGAATTGGGCCAAACCAAAACCCAACCGCCCCAACTCTAAGCCCAACCACCTCTAGCCCAATTCCCTACAGACCCGAACCGCCCCAGCCCAAAACCCCATTGACCCGACCCGACCCAACACCTAAAACTAAGTCTTCAACTTTTCTTTTCATTCTAACTAAACAACCAAACCAGCCCTTTCTCTCCCAAAGAGATGACCTAGCCGTCACCACCACCCCACCCCCATCTCGTCACTTCCATCACTTCACCGCCACCGCACCCATCGGACCACCGGACGAACTCTTGCTCCGACATCACCCATCTCCTATCGCCTATCACCTATCACCTTTTCCCTTTTTCTTTGAAGACGTTTCCAAAAGCTGTGAGGGAGAGATTCTTAAATCCTTCGGTCTGGGAGATAATCGTCCTTCAATTCGATGAACAATGGCAAGAACCACCATACTCTACACCCCAACGACCTTTTCCCTTCCCAATCAGTCTGAAAAGGTGAGACTTTTCACTCCTTTCACCATCTCATCTGTTGAAAAAGTCATTTTTTTTCCCTATTGGATTCGAAATTCAAAGGCAAAAGTTTCTTGAAGAAGCTGTTGAAACGTTCCCATTTTTCAGCTATTAATACGGCCCCTCTATGGGCTGTTAAGGGGCAGAGATCAATCGAAAAAAAAAAACCTTCACTTTCACAAAGTTCAGAGAAAATACTTAGGCTTCAGTTTTTAACTAGTCGCAACAACAAAAACTATTCCGAGTGGATTCAGAGACTCGACGACGACAATAGGCTCAGTTCGCTGTCACAAAGAAGGTAATTCTTAAAGTCCCTTCTTTTTGATTCCTGCCTTCATTTTAAATTGATAGGTGTTAAATATGTTTCTTTGTTTATCTGTTTCAGTTTTGGTTGGATTAGTTTATGTAATGTTAATTACAAGGTTTGAGATAGGTGTTTTGGGTTGTATACTGGTGTAATATAAGCTGCTAACAAGACTTGACCCTAATTCTGATGAGTTCTTTCAGTGTTGCTATAAGAATTTAGTTATAAATTAAGTGTTTTGAACTCAAAGTATTCACTGTTTAAGCATAGCTAGGTAAATAATCACTCCAGGCTTTACTTTTGGTTCAATATGCAGATTAAGGATGTCCTGGTCTAAGTCACACTGTTGGTTGAGCTCAAGTTAACGATTATGTAAAGCTTATGTATTGGTCTAGCATACATTGTGAATCTTTGCTTGTTAACATTTAGACTCCATTTCTTCACTGATTTGAAATGCAAGATGGAACTGTTTTGAGTTAAATTCTATTTTGAAAACTTTTTTTTATGGTATTCTTTCGTGGAGTTTCTGGTTTGGTAAACTTGAGAGTTAGGTTGAGTCTGGATGAGTAGATGCTACATTAGGCTTCAGCATTGTTAAAATACCTCTTTAAGGTATTTGTATGCCCTGAAAATCTTGATATACATATGTATGGTTTTAAACTTGATTAGTAATGTCTTGTATTTGGCTCTGCATCACTGTTTGGGGAGCCTTTTTGTCCTGGAGAAGGACTCTTCTGAGCATTTAAATGAAAGAGTATTATGCCTCTGTGTGTTTGAAACCTGGTTGCTAAAGTACTTATTATTCTCAGTCCTAGTTTTTTTTTTCAGAAGAGAGCTGTTGTATTATTTTATTATTTTTGGGGACTATACTTAAGTAAACAGGGAGGGATCATTGTTGACATACTACCTGTTATTTTGGAATCATGTTTCTAGCTTGAAAAACCAAAATTTGATGCTTTCTGCTAAAAATAGCCCTGTTTTGGTTGAGTGGCCTCTCTTTGAATTGATATTTGGTTTGAAAGAAGCAATTCTTGTTTGTCTTGATTTTCAATACTGTTAATAGATAGTAACTAAGGGAAAGGAGATAGTTCATCACTATGTAAAGATAAGATAAAAATCCAAGTTCATATGTGTAATTGAGGTCTGCCAAGAATCACTTAGAAGGTTAAATGCTCTTAGACATCCCTGTAAGTGTAAACAAATTCAAAAGGATCCATAAAAAGAGTTAGGATCCTGGAAGTATAACATATGTGCCCTTAAGTTGTTTTTTTTTTAAAAATGACTAAGGGGCCACTAGTCAACTGATGAATCAGTTTGATTGAGGATAGTGGTCTTAATAGGATAAAAAGATATTTTCATAAAGGATAGGGTGATGCTGTGGAAGGTTCAAGGCTAGAATACTTAAAATATGTATATAGCTTGAGTCTGAGTTCACACCTGGATTCATACAGATAATTGTTCTTCTTCATCATTTGCACATGGTCAATGACTTCATGAATTTGTCCTATTGGTTGAAATATAGGAGTACTCAATATATGCCCTGTACCTGTGTGTTATTTTATGACCAAATTGTTCTTTGTCCAGCAAGTGTTGGGGAGTCATCTCTGTCTTGATTACCTGATATGACAATACACTAGAAATTGATAAATGGTTTAAAACAAGACTGTTTGGCTGCTAAATGGGATTCGGTAATAATAAGTTTAAGGCCACACTAAACATCTAATCTAATCCCAAAGACTCTAAGAGGCTATCACTTAATTTTAGGGTGAGGTAAAGGGGAAATCTTGAGTCTGTTAACCGTTTAAACAACCAGAATATGATTCTTGAGTCTGTTAACAGTTTCTGGGATCTAGCCTAAGTAGAATTCACAATTGGCTAAAGAGTTGGTTCTAATGATAATCATTCTTCTCTTAAACATGAGGTTGCTTTAAATATAGTTAGGAATTATTTTGGTCCCTCTTTGTTGTAGGCTGAGTTTAAGGACCCTCATATTATCATAATAATTTGGTAACTCTAGCTACTGTGATTAAGAGCTAGTTATAGCTAGTTTGAGTTGATGTAGAGGTAGTATACCCTTTTCATTTCCAGTTCATTGTTTTTAAATCTTGTGAAGGTGTGTATTATTTGTTTTGTTATTAGTTAGTTTAGTTGCAAGTAATTAATTAGGTTATGTGATTAGTTGTTATTACCATTAGCCTATTACTAATGTGAATCTCCTGTCACTATCAGTAATATGATTTGTTTAGATAGCATACTGTTGGTTTTTTTTTCTTTTTTTTTCTTAGTGATTAATGTTGGTTAACTGACTATTTGAACTATTTAAGAATGCAATACAGAGGGAATACTAAAAATTAAAAACAAATCATCCTTTTGTGTCACTGTTATGAAATGTAATGAGCTTTTATGTAGTTTTAAACTCAAATGCATCAGTTTGGGTGGTGGCACTAAAAGTTCCCTCTCTTATTGTGAGCATGAGCATAAGCTTTGTTTAGAGTTGTATAGAGATCTGTTTGGGTTTAGTTTTTGCCTCTCCTTGTGTTACACCAAGGAAAATTTTCCGTTACTGCGCAAGAGAAGGAACTTGTGATGAATATGAGTGCATGATGTCCATGAGCAAGAAACGACGTTTGATGACCTTAGGCGAGATTTTGAAAGTATCCGATGGGAGACGAGAAAGTTGGCTAAGTTAAGATGAGATAAAAGGTGGGCAATGCATGTGCATGGACGAGGATGATTAAAATGAGAAGTCTAAGCAATATGGGAAGTTGCAGAAAATCATTCAGCTCAGTGGTCGTATAGCACAATACGGCCCGTAGAGTGAATTACGGACCGTATAGTGCGATCGTCCCCCAGCTTGTCAAAAATCTCAACCTTCTGTAAGTTGTGAAAATGGTTAAATACGACTTGGAGGACGGCCCGTAAACTAGTTTACGGACCGTAAACCTCGGTCGTAAAGTGCCATGTCCCTTAGCAAAACTTTCTGTTTTTTTGAAAAGTTTAAAAACGATCGCGGAGGACGGACCGTAAACCACAATACGGTCCGTAAACTGCGATATACGACCACTGTTCATCCCGACAATTTTTCATTAAAGACCAGATTTTGAATTAATAAAAGGGGCCAAGGCTTCATTTCATCTCATTTCTCACCCACACAACTCAAGAACACCCTAGAACATTCTTCAAACACTTCATCCATAGAAATTCAAGGAGAATCAAAGGAAACCTAAGACCATCAACACCAAATCCATGCAACAAGAGTATGAAATGCTAGTAAAGGCTATCTACCTCAAGAAATCTCAAGAAAGGTGAAGTAGGGTTTTGGTGCAAAGAAGGTATTACTACTCAAGGCTTATTCAACCATCAACTAAGGTAAGTTTCATGACTTTGGTATGTTGTTTAAGGTGTTGGAAGGCTAAGATGCTTGAGATATAGAAATAACATGGAAAATGGGTTTTTAAAGAATGTGTAGTGTCACAATTGAGTGGTAGTTGGATGGAAATCATGAAAGTTGATATGATATGATTATGAATACATTATAAATGATGTTCAGACTACGAACTAAGTGTGATGTGCGAGAAATGTGACGATTAGCTAAAACCATAAAAATGTGGGGAAATTGGAGGAAAATGGTGGATTTGTGTAAGGTACATAAATGATGAATGTTGCTTGTGATATTATGAGTATTGTTGTAAATGTTTGGGAGTTGAGATAGAACGGGGGAAAAGTGGTAAAAACAAAGGGAACGCCGCCCAATTTTCTCTATAGGTAACGATGCGTTTTCATAATCGATTAACTAACATTAGTCCAAAATTCTCTCGTGAAGGTAACGACGCGATATCAAAAGGGGACAAGTGGGCGATAGCTCAGATAAACGACGAAGGTATGTTGAGGCTCGTCTCCTTCTTTCAAAGGCATGAATCTTATGTTACGATTTCATAAACTCTTTCATGATCTCCTTGTTTTCAATAAAGTTATAGTTCTACGATTCCAATGCTTAATTCCTTTCTTGATAACCCGTAAATGTCTATCAAATACCCGTAACCTTCAAAGCAATAGTTTGCGATTTTGTAAGCTCTTATGACGACAATGATGAAAATATTTTATCACAACGGCAATGATGCCGAATAGGAAAGTATTTTTCTATGATGACTACGATGAGAATGATTTCACGCTAAAGGTTCCAAATCATGATTTCAATGATGATATAAGAATGTTGAGCTGTTCTTAATTCCTCAATTTTATTCACAGATAGATGACTATTTTAAGACTCCAAAGTACATGAGCTGACACCTTGCGAGATTTATGATTTAATTCTATGTTCTCCTAATGTCACTCTTCATTGATAGTCCCGCCTTATAATAGTTGTTCCTTCAAGGCGAGACAAAGTTATGACGAGTAGTCCATAATTCATAATCGGAGGTTACTGACCTTACGTCACTCCGATGGAGTTATAGCTTTTCCTTGGGTTCTCCTGCATGCTATGTATATGATATAAGTATATGATATGTATATGTACACAGGGGATATGGGGAAAGGTGAGGCGCTATAGACGCATAGCCACCTGATCAGCTGGCATATCATGATTTCATCGCGGACGCGGGGTGCCCGGACGCGGGGTATATGGGTTATGGATCGGGCCGTACGTTTCTCGGCACTAACATATTATAATTATGGATCGGGCCGTACGTTCCTCGACACTAACATATTGTAATGATATGAGGATCGGGCTGCACGTTCCGCAGCAAAGTATTAATAAGCATGCATGGATCCGCCTTAAGAGGCAAGCAGATATCAGTTATTTTCTTGTTCTACTTTACCTTATTACTCTTACCATATCTATTGATGCATGCCTTACATACTCAGTACAATGTTCGTACTGACATCCTTTTCTTTGGATGCTGTGCTCATGCCCACAGGCAGACAGGGAGACGTCGCAGATCCGTAGGAGCCATCCGCAGATTACAGGAGCACTCCATTTTTTTCCCGGAGGTGCTAATTGGTTGCCCTTTTTGTGTACATTGTATATGTCATTTACTAGAGGCTCGTAGATGCTAGGTGTGGGTTATGTGGTTCCACGATATGGATAGTATGTATGTGTATAAGTTTATTGAAACATGTTCTTGTATTAAAGCAGTATATTTTTGTAACGCAAAATCCGATACTTCTTAGAGTTGACAGGAAATCGATGAATGATGGTTAAATAGGTTAAGGGAGTAGTAGTGCGAGCGGTGCTCGGCGGTTAGCCCTGGGTACCCGTCACTGCCCCCAGCTGGGTCGTGACAGAAGTGGTATCAGAGCAGTTCGTCCTAGGAAGTGTCTACGAGCCGTGTCTAGTAGTCTTGTTTATCGGTGTGTCGTGCACCACATCTATAAACAAGAGGCTACCGGGCATTTAGGAAAGTTGACCATCCTTCTTCTTAATAGATCGTGCGATAGAGCTGTGTCATAAGATTATTTTTCTTCTAACGGTGCGTTATAAATTTCAGCTAAGCGGATGAAAAGAAAAGTTACGGCGGCCCAGAAGGGCAAGATGGTGATTGAAGAAAGGCTTGATCGAGAGCCGTCTATAGATATAAAGGAAGGTGGACCCCAGAATAAGGCCCCACCTCGATGTTCCCATACTCCGTCCACATTTGAGGATCAGAGGGGAGCCTCGACCTTAGCTCCAGCACCCCCCGTTCCTTCGCAAGATACCGCGGGCCAAGAGATGAGACAGGCTGTTCTTCTACTGACTCAATTGGTAGCCGCTCAAGCTCAGCGGCGAGATGGGGGTCCCGATAATAGGGATTGGGGAAAGGGATCTAATTCTGTAAGGACCGATCATGAGTTGAGAGGTGCTCCTTCGCGGTTTCCTGGACCCAGATTCGACGGATCTACTTATTCAAGGTCACCCGAGAGTCTCAGAGTTTCTAGTCCCCGAATTTGGAGTGGTTCTGACCCGAAGAGATCCTCGGTACCACGATGTGCTCAGTGCCGCAGGTTACATTGGGGACCATGTCGACGGGGCTCGGACGTATGTTATGCCTGTACTCGGCCAGGTCATGTAAAACGAAATTGTCCATCGCTACGTGGTAAAAGTGAGGTTCGGACTACGGGAATGGTAATGGGATCTTCATCATCGGCGCGCCCCCCAAGGCCAGGGCCACGGATGCTCGTAAGCAGTGGTAGAGATCGAAGAACGCCCAGTCCAAGTGGATCCCAGCACCATATCCAGGCATTGGTCGAACGACCGGATTTTGAGTCTTCCCCTGACATTGCTCCAGGTATATTGTTAGCACCTTTTATGATTAATGCGAATACATGTGCAGATAATCCATATGGTAAATGTTATATGACTAACTAAAAAGGATAACAGGTTAAGTGCGTCTACTTCGTGAGGCTATCCTATGTTATAAGCACGTAACGAGAATTGTAATGTAAAGTATAGTAAGGAAACGCCTAAGGGCATGTTCAGCTTTATATGAATGCGAGCGTGAAACCGGCAAGCGAACCGGGGAGCAGTAAATGAGAAAGGTTGAAGGACCTTGATAGGGAAAGCTCAGTGCAGGAATTCCTCAATGACCAAGATAATAGCCAACAAAGAGGGAGGAGTTAACCTGAGAGAGAATCCGAGAAAAAGGATACAGTGAGGTAGCAGTAGCTGTGATCGGTATAATTAAGAGTATGGGTGATATCCTTAGTTGGGTGTAAAAGACCCAGATTACAGTGAAGATGAATAACGGAACAGGACAATTAGTAGGCGGGGAGTCAACGTGATCGGAGTGAGAGGGGATGATTAGAACAAATAGGGTATTCTTAGCACCAAGGGAAGGATTGACAAGGTGGTATATCCTAAGGGACAAAGCAGTATTAAGTTAAGAAAATGGCTTCTCATACGAAGGGTCGAAGATCGATTATAAAACGGGAGGAAATAAAATAAGTCGGACAGGAAGGATAAGAGCGAGAGCATAGCAAGAAGTAAATAGGCGAAGTATGCGTGCCTAAGGGATAGTGTGTGGTAATTAAAGGAGGAAGTATTCCCTACGAATGTCCTATACCAAGTTGGCACAAGTAAAGTATATGAACTAAAGGGCGAAAGAGGAGAAGATAACCAGGAGCTATGAATTTATTCTACGAAGATGATGCGATGGAGTAGAGTTACAATTAATAACGATAGTGATACAAGGTGATTATGAAACTAGTGTCAAGGGGAATTAGGAGTAAAAGAATAGAAGGTAAGGGGCGTAGTAGCGGCGTAAAAGACCTAGGTCCTAGAGAAATGAAGGTGGCGTTACGAGCAAATTTTGAGTGCCGGAAAAGAGGGCAAGTGACACTAGATGGGTGGCATGGATGGCTAGACCTACTACTAATGTAGGCGTCCCTATGGGGCAGGAAGTTGCTAAGTGGAGCGGATGTGGATACAGACTCACAACTATTGGATGGGCTAAGTAAAATACATTTTAGCTCGGGTTGCTATATCGGGTGCGTTATTTGGTTACAAGACTGTAAGGTGAGTACGCTAAGACTTCACACATAAATTGTTCTAGCCGTAGATCATGGGGAACGGTATGAGCAAGATATAGTGTGGACAGAAGTACGTGAATTTAAGATTTACAGGTACGAGTAAAACCCTTAAAAGGGGGGAAGCGAATAGAAAAGATATCGGAGTGAAGGTTGAAGTGACGAACCCTACGGGAGCATATTAACTAAAGGCGGTAGAGTGAGGTGACATCCAAAAGCAAGAAGAAGAAGAAGGGCCGTGAGTCGGTAAGGATGGTGGAGCATCGACGACAGGTGGGGGTGGACCCACAGATCTTCAAGATTACATCACCTCCCCGTCCCTCTAAATTACAAATCTCAGATGAACTTTTAGCGAAATACAAGGTCGATCGGTGAAACGTTGTGCCCTTAAGGTTCTAAGCGGCGCAAATGGGGGAAGGAAACTACGGGGGTGTGACATGGCTGAAAAAGAGTTGGAATCAGTTTAAGGAGTACTATTCAATTGGTTGTGGTTGCCTATTCTTTCAGTAGGATGAAAACTCTCATTTCTCTGTCCTCATATCTGATTTAATTGCTTCTGGGATCGAATACTCTCCTAGCCACAAATGAGGATATTACACCGGACAGAGTTGTAAATATAGTGGGTGATGGTGGTTACACGGAGAAGGCATGCCGGCTTGAGACTCAGAATAAGTTATGGGATTAGCACGGATTTTACTATGGGGCTACCCTGTTCTCGGGACAAAGACGTTGACGGGAAAGTCGTGTGAATGATGTTGATATCTATATGAACATGGCCATGGACATGATGTGCAAACGAGTGTGATTGTGAGTACAAATATAGATATGGATATATGTATATGGATAGATGTGTACGAATGCGAATCGCACTAAAGGATTATGTAACTTGTAGGTATTTATACGCCGCCAAGGAAACTAAGTGTGTACTTAGACGAGGAGTAAAAGGTAAAACAAGGATGGTGGAGTCATAATACTCCGAACAGGAAAAAAAAAACACATGGTGAACTAAGTTGGAGCGTTGAGTGGAGATTATGGTTAGGGGCAAATAGGACAATCACCTGGAATATGGCAACTTACGAGAGCGATCTAATCACTGAATGAAGGGGGAGTTTGGTTTCCGATGCATTAGACCCTGTAAGAATGCATGCAACAGGCGAGGTAGCTTAACTCAAAGTCAGGGGCAAATCAATAACCGGGAAGAAATGACCGGGGAAGCGGAAGAGAGTGTGAGGTCCAATTACCCACGTTTATTCCAATCCCCAAAAGAGATTCAAGATGACACGTCGACGATATAAGGTATGTATGTTTTAAATTTTTATGTTTTGGTCGTGTGTGGCCATAGAGGAATTGTTATTGTGGTGTAGCCCCGTGAGGCGGAAATATTATGGGTTGTTGTGGCAGGTGAGTAGTGTCAATTTACAAAGGAGACTCTGGCAAAATTTTCCTAGAATTCCCGAGTATTTTAACATTCGAGGACGAATGTTCCAAAAGGGGGGAAGAATGTTACGCCTCGGAAAATTTTCCGTTAGTACGCAAGAGAAGGAACTAGTGATGAATATGAGTGCATGATGTCCATGAGCAAGAAACGACGTTTGATGACCTTAGGCGAGATTTCGAAAGTATCCGATGGGAGACGAGAAAGTTGGCTAAGTTAAGATGAGATAAAAGGTGGGCAATGCATGTGCATGGACGAGGATGATTAAAATGAGAAGTCTAAGCAATATGGGAAGTTGCAGAAAATCATTCAGCTCAGTGGTCGTATAGCACAATACGACCCGTAGAGTGATTTACGGACCGTATAGTGCGATCGTCCCCCAGCTTGTCAAAAATCTCAACCTTCTGTAAGTTGTGAAAATGGTTAAATACGACTTGGAGGACGGCCCGTAAACTAGTTTACGGACCGTAAACCTCAGTCGTAAAGTGCCATGTCCCTTAGCAAAACTTTCTGTTTTTTTGAAAAGTTTAAAAACGATCGCGGAGGACGGACCGTAAACCACAATACGGTCCGTAAACTGCGATATACGACCACTGTTCATCCCGACAATTTTTCATTAAAGACCAGATTTTGAATTAATAAAAGGGGCCAAGGCTTCATTTCATCTCATTTCTCACCCACACAACTCAAGAACACCCTAGAACATTCTTCAAACACTTCATCCATAGAAATTCAAGGAGAATCAAAGGAAACCTAAGACCATCAACACCAAATCCATGCAACAAGAGTATGAAATGCTAGTAAAGGCTATCTACCTCAAGAAATCTCAAGAAAGGTGAAGTAGGGTTTTGGTGCAAAGAAGGTATTACTACTCAAGGCTTATTCAACCATCAACTAAGGTAAGTTTCATGACTTTGGTATGTTGTTTAAGGTGTTGGAAGGCTAAGATGCTTGAGATATAGAAATAACATGGAAAATGGGTTTTTAAAGAATGTGTAGTGTCACAATTGAGTGGTAGTTGGATGGAAATCATGAAAGTTGATATGATATGATTATGAATACATTATAAATGATGTTCAGACTACGAACTAAGTGTGATGTGCGAGAAATGTGACGATTAGCTAAAACCATAAAAATGTGGGGAAATTGGAGGAAAATGGTGGATTTGTGTAAGGTACATAAATGATGAATGTTGCTTGTGATATTATGAGTATTGTTGTAAATGTTTGGGAGTTGAGATAGAACGGGGGAAAAGTGGTAAAAACAAAGGGAACGCCGCCCAATTTTCTCTATAGGTAACGATGCGTTTTCATAATCGATTAACTAACATTAGTCCAAAATTCTCTCGTGAAGGTAACGACGCGATATCAAAAGGGGACAAGTGGGCGATAGCTCAGATAAACGACGAAGGTATGTTGAGGCTCGTCTCCTTCTTTCAAAGGCATGAATCTTATGTTACGATTTCATAAACTCTTTCATGATCTCCTTGTTTTCAATAAAGTTATAGTTCTACGATTCCAATGCTTAATTCCTTTCTTGATAACCCGTAAATGTCTTTCAAATACCCGTAACCTTCCAAGCAATAGTTTGCGATTTTGTAAGCTCTTATGACGACAATGTTGAAAATATTTTATCGCAACGGCAATGATGCCGAATAGGAAAGTATTTTTCTATGATGACTACGATGAGAATGATTTCACGCTAAAGGTTCCAAATCATGATTTCAATGATGATATAAGAATGTTGAGCTGTTCTTAATTCCTCAATTTTATTCACAGATAGATGACTATTTTAAGACTCCAAAGTACATGAGCTGACACCTTGCGAGATTTATGATTTAATTCTATGTTCTCCTAATGTCACTCTTCATTGATAGTCCCGCCTTATAATAGTTGTTCCTTCAAGGCGAGACAAAGTTATGACGAGTAGTCCATAATTCATAATCGGAGGTTACCGACCTTACGTCACTCCGATGGAGTTATAGCTTTACCTTGGGTTCTCCCGCATGCTATGTATATGATATAAGTATATGATATGTATATGTACACAGGGGATATGGGGAAAGGTGAGGCGCTATAGACGCATAGCCACCTGATCAGCTGGCATATCATGATTTCATCGCGGACGCGGGGTGCCCGGACGCGGGGTATATGGGTTATGGATCGGGCCGTACGTTGCTCGGCACTAACATATTGTAATGATATGAGGATCGGGCTGCACGTTCCGCAGCAAAGTATTAATAAGCATGCATGGATCCGCCTTAAGAGGCAAGCAAATATCAGTTATTTTCTTGTTCTACTTTACCTTATTACTCTTACCATATCTATTGATGCATGCCTTACATACTCAGTACAATGTTCGTACTGACATCCTTTTCTTTGGATGCTGTGCTCATGCCCACAGGCAGACAGGGAGACGTCGCAGATCCGTAGGAGCCATCCGCAGATTACAAGAGCACTCCATTTTTTTTCCGGAGGTGCTAATTGGTTGCTCTTTTTGTGTACATTGTATATGTCATTTACTAGAGGCTCGTAGATGCTAGGTGTGGGTTATGTGGTTCCACGATATGGATAATATGTATGTGTATAAGTTTATTGAAACATGTTCTTGTATTAAAGCAGTATATTTTTGTAACGCAAAATCCGATACTTCTTAGAGTTGACAGGAAATCGATGAATGATGGTTAAATACGTGAAGGGAGTAGTAGTGCGAGCGGTGCTCGGCGGTTAGCCCTGGGTACCCGTCACGGCCCCCAGCTGGGTCGTGACAGAAGTGGTATCAGAGCAGTTCGTCCTAGGAAGTGTCTACGAGCCGTGTCTAGTAGAGTCTTGTTTATCGGTGTGTCGTGCACCACATCTATAAACAGGAGGCTACCGGGCATTTAGGAAAGTTGACCATCCTTCTTCTTAATAGATCGTGCGATAGAGCTGTCTCATAAGATTATTTCTCTTCTAACGGTGCGTTATAAATTTCAGCTAAGCGGATGAAAAGAATAGTTACGGCGGCCCAGAAGGGCAAGATGGTGATTGAAGAAAGGCTTGATCGAGAGCCGTCTATAGATATAGAGGAAGGTGGACCCCAGAATAAGGCCCCACCTCGATGTTCCCATACTCCGTCCACATTTGAGGATCAGAGGGGAGCCTCGACCTTAGCTCCAGCACCCCCCGTTCCTTCGCAAGATACCGCGGGCCAAGCGATGAGACAGGCTGTTCTTCTACTGACTCAATTGGTATTGAAACATGTTCTTGTATTAAAGCAGTATATTTTTGTAACGCAAAATCCGATACTTCTTAGAGTTGACAGGAAATCGATGAATGATGGTTAAATAGGTTAAGGGAGTAGTAGTGCGAGCGGTGCTCGGCGGTTAGCCCTGGATACCCGTCACGGCCCCCAGCTGGGTCGTGACACCTTGTTCTCCTTTTCTATATTTACCACCAAGAATTCAATTAGTTCTTGTGGGATAATAGAATCTGTGTTTGCCTGAAGTTGGTATACTAAACTTAATCCTAGTCATGACTTAATAACCTCTGAATAAGTCACTAATAGATTGAAGTGTGACATGAACTTGCCATTTTGTATTAACTGGTTTGTAGATATTGCTAAGTCCTTTAAACTGATGACAACTCTAAAGGTCTCAAGTGATTTCCCTCTCAAACTTCTTGTAGAAATTCAGACCAGGTTCTCTGTTTAGCATAGATTTAAAATATTGTTTGACTAAATATTGAGTACTCATATGTGTTCTCTATTTGAATGCCCCTTTTAGCCATCAGTAAATTTTTGTTTCAAAGTTTCCTAACACAAGAGTGGCTGCTTCTTTTCCTCCCTCAAGGAAAGTTTGTTACTTTTTCTCAAAGATTCATTTCTTCACTTTGGTTTTCTTCAAGACTTTAACATTAGGAATGTGAATTTTCAGTATTACTTACTGGTCTGTTTAAGGAAAGAGTGATGGTTTAGCATGTTTCTTTTAAGGTTTGGGTAACTAACATGAACAGACCCGAGTCTACAAGTTTAATACAAGAACTCCTATTAAGGCTCAAGTATATTCAAGAACTATAAGGTATATACTCTACTTTATATGCAAAGATATTATTTTACATGCATTCCTTTAATGATTTTTCTCATCACGTGCACATATACATCTTGTAGTAATTATTTTCCTTTACCATGAGTATACCTATAGAATATTTTCATAAACACGTATCCTACATATACTATCTTATTTTCAGTAATTCCTTTGATCATCTTTTTATCATGTGTATACATATATATATTATTTCCATATCATAAAAATAGCTATTTTTGAACCATTATATACTGGTTTTCATAGAATATAAACATCGCACATATACATTATTTTTCTAAAAAATATGCATTCCTAATCCTCTAATTTTATACTATTGTATATAAAAATACATTATGAATATATACGTATATGTTTACATCTCATGTATACTAACTACTGCCTCTACAATAAACATACACATGTACCATTTCCATATACATATATATCACATATACTATCTAATTCTTTTACATATCACATATATACATTATTTTCTTATAAAAAATATATCCCTCCTTATTCTATATTATACATATTATTCTTATATAAAATAAATGTCACACATATTTTCCTCATGCATACATTAGCATTAACTACTTCCTTTGTAAATATGCATTTACTTACATAGTTATATTTACCTTAAAAACCCCTTTTTTTTTATACAAATAGTTTTGAGAGAGTAGTTTCTTTTCCGCAATTCTTTAAATAGGTGATAATAAATAAGAAATAATTAGATAATCCCCCTCTAGTATTAATTAAACTAAGTTTAAAGACTGTCCTCGGATAGGATCTGAGGGATGCTTAACACCTTCCCCTCGGGGTAAATAAAACCCTTACCTAGAATCTCACAGGTTTCAAAGACTAAAAAATGGAGTTTACTTTTTTAATGGTTTCCTAATATTTCCTAAAATTAGGTGGCGACTCTGAAAATTTGCAAAAAACCAAAGGAAACATAGTCATAAGTTGTGAACTAGTTTTAATCCGTTAAAATTAGGGCATGACAATAAGTAGGAAGTGAAACAATTAGGATAGGAAATAAGTAGCTCAAGCAGGTAGGACGTGTAAAGGAGTAGCTTAAGCAAGTAGGACATGTAAACACTCAGGATATAAGCAAGTATGACGTGTAAGGAAGTAGCTCGAGTAAGTAGGACGGGTAAGTATTTTCTCAAACATGTAGGATATCTAAGACAGTAGGTGAAACACATAGGTGAAACACATAGGTGAAAACTAGTAGGTCGCCTTACCTTTGCTTGACGTCTCACTCGTTCATGAAAACTTATTCACTTTAAATAGACTTAACGTTCACACTTGGACCTTAAGCAACTAATATAACCTTATTCATCTATATTCAAGTAAGTCCATCGACTTCATCTTAGTCGTACACACATTGAGAAGTACGGGGTGTTACATCATTCTTCGGTTAAGAACATTCGTCCTCGAATGTTGGTCGAGAATTGGAGGCTCTAACACATGGATAACACATCTAATACATGACATTTATGTTATCTTTAGACAGTGTTTCTTTCTTAGATAGTTATGTTAGAGTCCTTGTACGATGACTTTCAGATTTTGGGGTTGTAATAGTTTAGACTTTCGCATATTTTATTTATTTATTGCACGACCAGACGTTTGGAGATATTTATTTTTGTTATATCCTTGAATGCTTTAAAATTGGTTAAGTAGATGGTTCGCCCACTAGGGCATTTGTGTGGGTGCCACTCACGGCTACTTGGGTCGTGACAGTGGAAGTAGTATTCGGAAGATCAATCCTCGCCACTGTTTTAGTTCAGAGTCGGTCGACGATGTTGCTGAGTACACATTGATTACCCGTACTCACTTTACACTCGCTGCACCTTTTGTGTGCAGATTCAGTTCCTAGCACTAGCGGATCCTATGATTACGCCTGTCGTTGAAGAGGCTTTTTTTTTTTTTTAGGATTCGGGGTGAGACATCAGTGATCCATGTCACCAGATTCCCCATCTATCTATATTTCTGTCTTACTATTCCTAGAAAGTTCGTCTTTCATTTTAGTAGTTCTTGTATTAGTGATGCCAGGTTTTGGGAGTTGTAGTAGTTATTCCATATTTTTATATCTATGAGACTTATTTAAGACCTTTAAATGGCTTGTTTGATTGTTTCTCATGTTACTTATTTATTTGTATAAAAAGGGTTGTGGATGACTTACCTACCTGGTGGGAGTAGGTGCCTTCATGACTTTGCAAATTGGGTCATGACAAATTGGTGCTCATGGTCCGAGGCACAGTTCCCAGTGTTCTTATTCTCAACTCGGAGGTTGAAGTGGTCATTCCGGTTATTCTAGCTCTTCTCAGTAGCCTGTGGCATGCTGGGGTTGTTATGAGTGTGGTGACACAGGGCATTTCGTGAGGGACTACCCCAGACTCTGGTAGAGTGGCCCATACTCTAGTTCTCAGGGTTCTGCACCTAGGGCAACAACATAGCCGACTAAAGGTGGTGCATAATGTAGCAGAGGTGGTTATCATTCTAGTAGAGGTGGTGCTAAGACATGCCGTGTTGGTGGTTGATACGCTCAAATTACACCTACTAAATAGCATAAAGTGGACGTTGTTAAATATAGTAACCCAACTAGCTTGGGGTCAAATCCCACAGGGAATAGGGTTTGAAAAGTTTACTATTGTAGTGAGGTACTTACTTGTGGTCTAATTTCGTATTCCGGTAAGTTTGTAGAAGAGTTTCGTGTTTACTAACTATTTTGATTGGATTGTAATTAACTATAATAAAGAAACCAAGGTTGTGTCCCCTTTAGATGAAGTGTAATGCTAAGGGTGTAAATATGATATACTTATAATGGATTGTTGGACGAATACACTTAACCTCTAATTTACTTCCTAATATTTCCCAATAGTTAGAAAGTATGTCTCTTTATAATTTTCCCAAATGTAAAAGAGTTGATATTAAGAGCGGTTAATATGTTCCAAGTAAACCCTTCTTATTTTTAAGTGAGTTTATTAAACAAGGTTTAATGCCCCGAGTTCTTGTTACTCATCCCTACCAAACCCTAACACACTTTCCCAAGTAAAGTAACGTTTTAAGGCTTAAGTTAATGTTTGCAACCATCAACTAACACTAAGGAATGAAGAATAAGTAAAAACTAAAAACCCATTATGCATATATCCAAGAACAAACACCCATTCACATAACACCCATCATTAGGTTCACAACCTTAGAATTAACTTTAGCTACTCATGATATTCAATGCAAAACAAAGTATTAAAGAATTCATTAATGCTTACAATGTAATAAAGAAGATGAAAAGTAGTAATATTGTCCTCAAAAGAAAGCTTCAAAACTATGGAGTATTCAATGCTCAAGAAGAAAGAGACAAAAATCTGAATTCTAATGACCCACAAAAACCCTACATTAGGTATTTATAATGGTCCAAGTTGTGGAAAATATCTTGACAAAGCTGCCTCCTTCACATCAGTTATACAGACCGTAAAAGATTATACAGTCCGTCAAATTACACTCTTCACCTCAAACTGCTTTTCTTCACTTTTCTACACTTCCTTTTTGACGGACCGTCAAATTGTTTACGGTTCGTAGAGTTGCTCCATAGAATTTCCTTTAGTTGCGATGCAAACTGTAACTAGTCTACACTGGGTTTTACGGTCCATAAATATTCTACGGACCATAAGTTCTTCCATGAGTTTTCTTTAGTTAACAAGCTCACTGTGACAAGTTTACGTTACATTTGACGACCTGTAGAATAATCTACGGTCCGTCTTTTGTTCCGTGAATTTGTTTGTTAAGTTACTTTGCCTTTTTCACTTCTTTTTGCGATCTTTTCACATAATTCCTCAAATTTTGCCATGTGGACACTAAATACCTATGACACAACAAAAACATATCAAAACGACACAAACTTTCTTGAACACAAGTAAAACTCGTAGTTAAAAAGCATCAAACGTGCCGAAATTACGTGACACATCAGTGGTCACAGAGGTTCTTAGGACGAGGGTGGCCGTGCTCAGTGCTATGCATTTCCAGGTAGACTAGAAACAGATGCTTCAGATGCAGTCATTATAGGTACTATTTCAGTTTGTCGTCGGTAGGCTATGGCATTATTTGACCCAGGCTTTACGTACTCTTACGTGTTTACTTACTTTGATTTGGGTCTGGATATGCTATGTGAGTTGCTTGATTTCTCTATTAGTATTTCTACTCCTGTTGGGGATTCTGTAGTGGTGGATCGAGTGTAATGATCTTGTGTTGTTACTTTGATGGGGTATGACACTTGGGCTGATTTGATGATTCTAGACATGGTAGATTTTGACATTATCATAAGTATGAATTGGTTGTCCCTTTATCATGCGATCTTGGACTGTCATACGAAGACAGTTACGTTAGTCATGCCGGGAGTTCCTAGGTTGGAGTGGAAGGGTGCTATTAGTCATGCGCCAAAGAGAGTGATATCTTTTCTTAAGGCTCGTTAGATGGTTGAGAAAGGGCGTTTGGCTTATTTAGCTTATGTTTGGGATACTAGTGCTGATACTCCTCCATTTGAGTTAGTGCATATAGTGAGGGAGTTTCCCAAGATGTTTCCGACAGATTTACCAAATGTTCCAGCAGATCATGACATTGATTTCTGTATTGATTTGGAGCAGGGCACCAAGCCTATTTCTATTCCGCCATATCGAATGGCACCAGCGGAGTTAAAGGAACAGTTGCAAGATATGTTGAGTAAGGAGTTCATTAGACCTAGTGTTTCCCTTGGGGTGTTCGTGAAGAAGAAGGATAGGAAGATGCGTATGTGTACCGACTAATGACAGTTGAACAAGGTTGTAATCAAGAACAAGTATCTCATTCCTCGTATTGTTAATTTGTTTTATCAGACAGTTGAACAAGGTTGTAATCAAGAACAAGTATCTCATTCCTCGTATTGTTAATTTGTTTCATCAGCTTCAGGATGCATCGGTCTTCTCTAAGATCGATTTGAGGTCTGATTATCATCAGTTAAATATTAGGGCAGAGGATATCCCTAAGAAAGCTTTCGGGACCCGTTATGGTCATTATGAGTTTTTGGTCATGTCTTTTAGGCTAACCAATACCCAAACAACCTTTATGGACTTGATGAACGGTGTCTTCAAAACCTACTTGGATTCTTTTGTGATATACTCTAGTAGTAAAGGAGAGCATGAGCAGCATTTGAAGATCGTGCTTGGGATTCTGAAGGAGAAGCAATTATACGCCAATTTTTTGAAATGTGAGTTTTATCTCAATTCTGTGGAATTTTTGGGACATGTAGTGTCCAAAGATGGTATTATAGAGGACCCAAAGAAGATTGAGGCAGTTCGTGATTGGGTCAGACCTACTTCAGTTATCGAGATTTAGAGTTTCATTGGACTCGCTAGTTACTATTGGCGTTTTGTAGAGGGGTTTTACTCCATTGCATATCCCTTGATCGAATTGACTCAAAAGAATGTACCTTTCTAATGGTCGGACGAGTGTGAGGCGAGATTTCAAAAGCTCAAGACTTTGTTGACTTCGGTCCCGATTTTGACTCTTCCCAGAGTGAAAGGGCTTTATTGTATATTGTGATGCCTCACAGATCTGACTTGAGTTTGTATTGATGCAGAAATGGAAAATATATCCAATGCTTCGAAGCAATTGAAGGGCACCAAAAGAACTACCCTACTCATGATTTGGAGTTGGCGGCAGTGGTTTGTATTGAAGATTTAGAGGCATTACACTTATGGTGTGCATTGTAAGGTGCTTACTAATCATCGGAGGCTTCAACACAGTTTTAATCAGAGGGATGTAAAGTTGAGGAAACAAAGATGGTTGGAGTTGCTTAAGGATTATGACATGGATATGCTTTATCATTAAGGCAAGGATAATGTAGTGGCGAATTCCTTGAGTCAAAAGACGGTGAGTATGGGTAGCCTAAAAAGGTTACAGTTAGGGGAGCAACCTTTGGCTATGGATGTTCAATCTTTGGCAAATACTATTGTGAGACTTGATATTTCGAAACCTTGCAAGGTTCTAGCTTGTGTAGAGGTATGGTCTTCTTTGTTGGAACAGATTAGGGCTCAACAGTTTGATGATGCAAAGTTGTGTAAGATTAGAGACAAATTGCTCAAGGGAAAGGCCAAGGAGGAAATTCTTGATGATGAGGGTGTTTTGAGAATCAAGAGTTGTATATGTATTCCCCAAGTGGGGGATTTGACTAGATTGATCGTGGAAGAGGCTCACAGTTTGAGGTACTCTATTCATCCGGGGGCTACAAAGATGTATCGAGATTTGAAGCAGCATTATTGGTGGTGTAGTATGAAGAGGGACATAGCGGGATTTGTGTCTCGATGTTTGAAATGTCAACAAGTGAAATATGAGCACCAAAAGCTGGGTGGAATTACTCAGAGAATACCTATACTTGAGTGGAAATAGGAGCTGACTGCTATGGACTTCGTGGTGGAATTACCATGAACTTTGGGGAAATTTGATGCTACTTAGGTTATCATGGACCGTTTGACTAAGTCGACTCATTTTGTACTGGTTCAGACTACTTACAATTCAAAAAAGTTGGCCAGAATCTACATCCGAGAAATAGTTCATTTGCATGGGATGCCTATTTCCATCATTTCGGATCGAGGCACCCTGCTTATCTTATTTCTGGCAATCTATGTAGAAGGAGTTTGGTACTCGGGTGGAGCTTAGTACAACACTTCACCCTCAGACTGATGGTCAATCTGCGCGGACTATTAAGGTCTTTGTGGATATGTTACGGGCCTGTGTGATTGATTTTGTAGGCCATTGGGATCAGTTCTCGATTTTGGAAGAGTTTTCTTACAAAAATAGTTACCATTCGAGCATCGCGATGGCACCATTCGAGATGTTATATGGTAGGAGATATCGTTCTTTGGTTGGTTGGTTTGATGCATTTTAGGTTAGGCCTTGGGCTACAGATTTGTTGAGGGATTTCTTGGATAAGGTCACATTTATTCAGGAGAGACTTCTCACAGATCAGAGTAGGAAAAGCAGTTATGCGGAATGGAAGGTTCGTGATTTGGAGTTCATGGTTGATGAGCGGGTCTAGTTGAAGGTTTCACCCATGAAAGGTGTGACGAGGTTTGGAAAGAAGGACAAGCTAAGCCCTAGGTTGTTTGTCACGACCCAACTAGGGGCCGCGACGGGTACTCAGAGCTAGATACCGAGCACCGCTCATTCTACTACTCATTTTACTCATTTAATGATCTTTTGCCAGTTTTACGCATGAAAGTATAGGAAACATAATTTGTATCAAAACATAAGTACTTTATATAGATATGCCTCTCGGCCATCAAAATAATATATACATAATAATAGCATCTTTTGGGACCACCTGACCCACACTACGTATCTACGAGCCTCTACTATCATGATGAATACATAGACGGAACAAGGCTCCGTCGTGCCCAAAATATATACACATATGTACCAAAGAGAAATCATAAGCACCTCCGAACAATGGAGTGCTCTCAACAACTGACAGCTCCTAAGTATCTGGATCAAGCTCGCCTCCCTGTCTACCTGTGGGCATGAACACAACGTCCAAAGAAGGGACGTCAGTACGAATATTATACTGAGTATGAGAGGCATGAACAATGAAGAAAGGCATCAATAATATAATGAGAGCATCAATATAAAGCATATGAATCTGACCGATAATCATAAATGGAATAATGCATGCTGTCTTACTCAAACTTATCATCATAACATGTATGCATCATATGCAAGCTGCCCGCCCATGTCGGAACGGTGTGATAATCAGTAATATAAGCCCGCGTCCAGGCCTCCCGCGTCCGGGGTACCATCTCATGCCGCCCACTAGTGGTGTCTGCCCACGCCCGAAGGTCGTGGTGTATCCGTATCGCCGCCCGCCAAAGCGGTGTCTGCCCGGCCAACTAGGCCCGATATGCAATGCTCATGCCATGCTTATCATAAAATAATCATCATAATGTACTCATTGTAAAATACTTATCTTATCATAGCACATGCGTAAGGTTTGAGAACAACTTTATCTATCGGGGTGACGTAAGGCGGTGACCCCCCGATTGCCTTATGGAGCAATTACGGACATTCTGCCTCACCTTGAAAGGACTAATACATAAGGTGAGTGTAGGCAAGGACTAACATCATCATCATTCTAGCATCATCATATTGTATAACTTATCTCATATAGGCATTTAACCTTTTGGAATGTAGGAGCTCATGGAAAGATGGTAATTCGGACTATAAGATTCATGCCATTAGAAATAAAGGACTAGCCTCACATACCTTGCCGTTTAGCTAAGTTGTTGTCCACTTATTCTCCTTCCATACCACGTCGTCACCTTCATGAGAGAATTCGTATTACATTAGTCAATTAACTACAAGAACGAATCGATAGTTCTAGGAAAATTTGGGCAGTACTTCCTTCGTTTATACTACTTTTCCCATGTTCTATATCTACCCCCAACATTCACAATTTTATTCGCAATATCGTAATCAAAATCATCATTTATGCACCATTAGCAAAATCCACCATTTTCCTCCAATTTTCCCATATTTCTCCCTATAGCTCACTTTAGTGCCTTTATGCATTTACTACTTGTTTCACGTTATAAACATCATTTATATCGTATTTGTACTCACAACACTTTAACATTCATGATTCAATTCCACTATCATTCATTTATGTCACTATTCACTCAATAATGACCCATTGCTATGTTCTTCTACATTTTAAGTATCTAAGCCTTCCAATACCTTGAATCACGTGGTATAGTCATGAAGCATACCTTAAATGGTGATTGAACAGGCCTTGAGTTGAAATACTTCACTTAGCCAAAACCCTAGTTCCACCTTTTTAAGGATTTCTTGACTTAGATGATCCTTTGTTGTGTTCTTACACTTGTTTTCATGAATTTAGTGGTGTTGATCTTGATGTTCCCTTTGATTCTCTTGAATTCTTATGGAGGAAATATTTGGAATGTTCTAGAGGTCTCTTGAGGTGTATGGATGAAAAATGAAGTGAAATGAGGCTTAAGTCCCTTTTAGTGATCACAAAATCTGATCTTTAATGAAAAATTATCGGGATGAACAGTGGTCGTAAACCACAGTTTACGGACCGTATTGTGGTTTACGGTCCGTCCTCCGCGATCGTTTTTAAGCATTTCAAAAAAACAGAAAGTTTGGCTAAGGAACATGGCAGTTTACGACCGAGGTTTACGGTCCGTAAACCAGTTTACGGGCCGTCCTCCAAGTCGTTTTTAGCCATTTCAATACTTTGACAGAACTTGAAATTTTTGAACAGCTGGAGGAAGATTGCACTATACGGTCCGTAAATCACTTTACGGGCCGTATAGTGCCCTTTACGACCACTGAGCTGAAAATTCCCCGCCACTTCCTTATTTCCAAAAATTCATAATTTGCCATTCCCGACTTAGTAAAACATCATACACCCAAGCCTTTCGTTGTTCTACTCATCACACAAGTACGAAATTTTTTTCGAGGTGTAACATTCTCCCCCCTTTTTGGAACATTCGTCCTCGAATGTTCGACACTCGGAAATTCTAGAAAAATATTGCTAGAGTCTCCTTTGTAATTTGACTCTACCAACCTGTCACAGCAACCCACAATATCCTGGCCTTATAGGGCTATATCACACTATCAACACATCCATGGCCACACACGACTAAAAGCATAATACTAAAGTGTACATACCTTACATCTTCGACGTTTCATCTTGAATCCCTTCCGGGGGGTGGAATAAATGCGAGTATTTGGCTTTCATCTTTTCTTCCGCTTCCCAAGTCATTTCTTCCTGGTTGTTGTTTCGCCATCGAACCTTGACCGAAGCGACTTCTTTATTTCGGAGTTGTCGCACCTGTCTATCTAAAATGGCAATAGGTACTTCTTCATATGTCAGCTTCTCTGTCACCTACACATCGTCAACCGGGACTATTCTTGTAGGATCCCCGATACACCTGCGGAGCATCGAAGCATGGAACACCGAATGGACTGATTCAAGCTCCGAAGGTAGGTCCAATTCATATGCTACCTGTCCCACCTTACGGACTATTTTATAAGGTCTGATGTATGTTGGACTCAACTTCCCTTTTTTGCCAAATCTCATCACCCCTTTCATTGGCGATACCTTCAGAAACACCCAGTCATTTACCTGGAATTCTAAATCCCGTCGGCGGTTGTCTGCATAAGACTTTTGGCGACTTTGGGCTGTTAACAGTCGGTCTCGAATCACTTTAACTTTTTCAACTGCCTGTTGGATCAAGTCGGGGCCTATCAATTGTACTTCTCCGATTTCAAACCATCCAATTGGGGATCTACAGTTTCTTCCGTGCAAAGCTTCATATGGGGCCATTTGAATACCGGAATGGTAGCTGTTGTTGTAGGCAAACTCAATTAATGGCAAATGATCATCCCAACTACCGCCGAGGTCTAGTACACACGCTCGTAACATATCTTCTAAAGTTTGAATGGTACGCTCGGCTTGCCCGTCAGTCTGTGGGTGAAATGCCGTGCTGAATTTGACTTGAGTACCTAACCCTTCTTGAAAAGATTTCTAAAACTTTGCTGTAAACTGGGCCCCTCTGTCTGTAATAATGGCTACAGGAATTCCATGAAGTCGCACAATTTCTTTCAAATATAACCTTGCATAATCTTCCGCCGAATACGTGGTTCTGACTGGGAGGAAATGAACTGCTTTCGTGAGCCTGTCCACGATCACCCATATAGTGTCAGATTTGCCTCGGGAACGGGGTAATCCCACAATAAAATCCGTATTAATCTCTTCCTATTTCCAGGTAGGAATTTCCATTGCTTGCAATAAGCCCCCTGGCTTCTGATGTTCTGTTTTTACTTGTTGGCAGTTCGGACATTGCGCCACGAAATCTGCTATGTCTCGTATCATGCCATCCCACCAATATATCAATTTAAGGTCATGATACATTTTGGTCGTACCTGGATGGATGGAATACCGAGAATGGTGCGCTTCCTCTAAAATTCGCTGGCGTAATTTTGCCACATCCGGTACACACAGTCTGTCTCGGTATCTAAGAACCCCATCTATGGAAACTGCAAATTGAGATTTCTCTTTCCCACGGGATACATCCCTGTGATGACACATCTGTGGATCTTCGTACTGCCATTGTTTTATCTCCGCATTCAAGGGCGAGACTGCAGGATCATTAACACTAATTCCTGCCCTACCCGAATCAATTACACGTACCCCAAGATTTGCTAGTTGATAGAGCTCACGAACCATTTCTTTCTTTTCTGAAGGGACTTCACTTAAACTGCCCATTGATCGACGGCTAAGCGCGTCTACTACTACATTCGCTTTCCCGGGGTGGTATAAATTATTCACGTCATAATCCTTCAATAATTCCAACCACCGCCTCTGTCGTAGGTTCAACTCCTTCTGCTTAAAAATATGTTGAAGACTCTTGTGATCTGTGTAGATATCGACGTGCACACCGTACAGATAATGCCTCCATATCTTTAAGGCATGAATAATCGCAGCCAATTCGAGATCATAAGTCGGATAATTCTGTTCATGTTTCCGCAACTGTCTCGAAGCATATGCAATAACCTTTCCATGCTGCATCAGCACACATCTTAGTCCCACACCGGAAGCGTCACAACACACGACATAACCATCCGACCCTTCTGGAAGTATTAACACTAGAGCTGAGGTCAATCTATCTTTTAGCTCTTGGAAACTACGCTCACAAGCATCATTCCACTAAAATTTCGCTGACTTCTGGGTTAGCTTCGTTAATGGGGCTGAAATAGATGAAAATCCCTCTACGAATCTTCGATAATAACCTGCCAAACCCAGAAAACTACGAACTTCTGTAGGCGTCGTAGGCCTTGGCCAAGTCTTCACAGCTTCTATTTTCTGAGTGTCGACTCGAATGCCATCATCTAAAATAACATGGCCTAGAAATGCTACAGAATTTAGCCAAAACTTGCACTTTGAGAACTTCGCATATAACTCTCGGGCTCGGAGAATGCCAAGAACAATTCTTATGTGGTCTGCATGTTCTGACTCTGTGCGAGAATATACCAGAATATCGTCGATAAATACTATCACGAAGAGATCCAAAAATGTCCTGAACACATTATTCATTAAATTCATGAACACCGTCGGGGCATTTGTCAATCCAAACGACATCACTCGGAACTCATAGTGACCATATCTTGTCTTGAAGGCAGTCTTAGGAATATCTGCTTCTCTGATTCTCACCTGATGATAACCCGATCTCAGATCTATCTTGGAAAACCACTTAGTGCCCTGTAACTGATCAAACAAATCATCGATTCTGGGAAGAGGATATTTATTCTTTACTGTCACCTTATTCAGCTGCCTGTAGTTGATACACATTCGTAGAGATCCGTCTTTCTTTACGAACAAGACTGGCGCTCCCCACGGCGATGAACTGGGTCTTATAAACCCCTTCTCAAGTAAATCTTTTAGCTGTGCTTTTAGCTCCTTCAGTTCTGTCGGAGCCATTCGATAAGGGGGAATAGAAATAGGCTCGGTGTCTGGTAATACATTGATAACAAAGTCGATTTCCCTTTCTGGAGGAAGACCTGGAAGTTCATCCGGGAATACATCTGGAAATTCATTTACTACCGGGACAGATTGGAAAACTGGTGGCCTTGCCTCCGTATCATGAACCCGAACTAGATGATAAATATAGCCCTTGGCTATCATATTTTTCGCCTTGAGGTAGGAAATAAACCTACCCTTAGGGGATGCTGTATTACCCTTCCATTCAAGTACGGGCTCTCCCGGAAACTGGAATCGAACCATTTTCGTTCGGCAATCAACATTTGCGTAACACGACGCTAACCAATCAATACCCATTATTATGTCGAAGTCTATCATTTCCAGTTCAATCAAATCGGCCCTTGTTTGTCGGTCACATATAACGACTACACAATTCTTATATACTTGCCTCGCTATTACGGGATCACCAACCGGGGTGAACACCTCGAAAGGTTTAATCAGCTCGGGTTCCACCCCGATACAATTAGCAACATACGGGGTAACATAAGAGAATGTAGAACCCGGATCAATCAAAGCATATACCTCACGGGAAAATATAGTCAAGGTACCTGTGACAACATCGGGGGAGGATTCAAGATCCTGTCGCCCAGCCAAAGCATATACGCGGGGCTGAACAGCTCCTGAAGTAGATGCTCCCCCTCTGCCTCTGCCTCTACCTGCTGTAATCTGAGAAGTCTGTGCTGTCGGACGCACTGAAGAAGAACCCGCTGCTGAACCTGTGGGCTGAGTCCCTGCTCTATCTCTCCCCGAAGGGCAATCCCTCATCATGTGACCAACTTGCCCGCAGGCATAACAAGCATCGGTACCCTGACGACACTGTCCGGAATGTAATTTACCGCACTGGCTACACCGCGGTACTGGGGGTCTCCTCTGGCTAAAATCTCCCTTGAATTGAAAATCGGAGGCCCTCGAACTCTGGCCTTGTCCCGACTAGAAAGAACGATCGGACCTCCTGTCTGAGAACTTGGGAGGCGCACTGGTCGCTGACTGACCTGAGTGCCTAGGGTGCGTCTGCCTCGGTCCCCCTCTATACTCGCTACTCGCTCCCATCGATCTAGCCCTCTTACCTTGTTTCCTATCACCGTCACACTCACTCCTTTGCTGTTGTTGTCGTTCCTCAAGATTTTGAGCGTGAGCCTGTATCCGGGAAATATCCATCCCATCTTACAAAGAGGCTGTCAAACAATCTCTAAACAAGTGGGGTCCTAAACCACTCACAAATCTGTAGACTCTATCTCCCATGTCGGCCACCATAGTTGGAGCATATCTGGACAACGAATTGAACTGCATACTATACTCTCGAGTACTCATGCTTCCTTTCTTTAAATTCAAGAACCTGTCCGCTCTAGCTCGGCGGACCTCAGGCGGCAAGTAATGACGAATAAAGGCATCCACAAATTCTTGCCAAACGGGAGGTGGTGTATTCTCTCCTCTTGATATCATCCAATTTTTGTACCATAGCACCGCCACATCGCGGAGTGTATAAGAGGCCAACTCTACCGATTCAGTCTCAGAAGCATGCATAAGTTTCAGCGTCCTTAACATCTCATCAACAAAGCCTTGGGGGTCCTCATCCGGCTTCAACCCGAAAAATTCCAGAGGATTTAAAGACAAGAAATCACGGGCTCTCGTGCTGGCAGAACGGTAACTCGGGCCCCCATTCGGCCGCTGTGCCTGGGCGGCAACCAATTGTGTCAGTAGGTGTATGGCCTCGGTCACTTGTTGACCCGAAGCAACTGGCGGAGGAATTGGGACTGAGGCTCCTCCCTGCTCTCTTACATTAGGCGAGGCCTGATTCTGTGATTCACTTTCCTTTACATTCGCCGGAGGCTCCCTTTCTGCCCGCTTCTTCGTCGTAGCTTTGTCTTTCTGGGCAGCTGTAGCTTTTCCTTTCGGCGTCATTCTGAAATCACAATGCACTTTTAGGGAAGGATAAAATCCTATACATGACTCTATCGCACTATCTAGTAAAAAGAAAGATGGTCATTTTCCTAAATGCCCGGTAGCCTCTTGTTTATTGATGTGGCGCGCAACACACCATAAACAAGACCCTACTAGACACGGCTCGTAGACACTTCCTAGGACGAACTGCTCTGTCACGATCCAACTAGGGACCGCGACGGGTACTCGGAGCTAGATACCGAGCACCGCTCACTCTACTACTCATTTTACTCATTTAATGATCTTTTGCCAGTTTTACGCATGAAAGTATAGGAAACATAATTTGTATCAAAACATAAGTACTTTATATACATATGCCTCTCGGCCATCAAAATAATATATACATAATAATAACATCTTTTGGGACCACCTGACCCACACTACGTATCTACGAGCCTCTACTATCATAATGAATACATAGACGGAACAAGGCTCCGTCGTGCCCAAAATATATACACATATGTACCAAAGAGAAATCATAAGCACCTCCGAACAATGGAGTGCTCTCAATAGCTGACAACCCCTAAGTATTTGGATCAAGCTCGCCTCCTTGTCTACCTTTGGGCATGAACACAGCGTCCAAAGAAGGGACGTCAGTACGAATATTGTACTGAGTATGAGAGACATGAACAATGAAGAAAGGCATCAATAATATAATGAGAGCATCAATATAAAGCATATGAATCTGACCGATAATCATAAATGGAATAATACATGCTGTCTTATTCATACTTATCATCATAACATGTATGCATCATATGCAAGCTGCCCGCCCATGTTGAAACGGTGTGATAATCAGTAATATAAGCCCGCGTCCAGGCCTCCCGCGTCCGGGGTACCATCTCATGCCGCCCACTAGTGGTGTCTGCCCACACCCGAAGGTCGTGGTGTATCCGTATCGCCGCCCACCGAAGCGGTGTCTGCCCGGCCAACTAGGCCCGATATGCAATGCTCATGCCATGCTTATCATAAAATAATCATCATAATGTACTCATTGTAAAATACTTATCTTATCATAGCACATGCGTAAGGTTTGAGAACAACTTTACTCTATCGGGGTGACGTAAGGTCGTGACCCCCCGATTGCCTTATGGAGCAATTACGGACATTCTGCCTCACCTTGGAAGGACTAGTACATAAGTTGAGTGTAGGCAATGACTAACATCATCATCATCCTAGCATCATCAAATCGTATAACTTATCTCATATAGGCATTTAACTTTTTGGAATGTAGGAGCTCATGGAAAGATGGTAATTCAGACTATAAGATTCATGCCATTAGAAAGAAAGGACTAGCCTCACATACCTTGCCGTTTAGCTAAGTTGTTGTCCACTTATTCTCCTTCGATACCACGTCGTCACCTTCATGAGAGAATTCGTATTACATTAGTCAATTAACTACAAGAAAGAATCGCTAGTTCTAGGAAAATTTGGGCAGTACTTCCTTCGTTTATACTACTTTTCCCATGTTCTATATCTACCCCCAACATTCACAATTCTATTCGCAATATCGCAATCAAAATCATCATTTATGCACCATTAGCAAAATCCATCATTTTCCTCCAATTTTCCCATATTTTCCCATATTTCTCCGTATAGCTCACCTTAGTGCCTTCATGCATTTACTACTTGTTTCACGTTATAAACATCATTTATATCGTATTTGTACTCACAACACTTTAACATTCATGATTCAATTCCACTATCATTCATTTATGTCACTATTCACTCAATAATGACCCATTGCTATGTTCTTCTACATTTTAAGTATCTAAGCCTTCCAATACCTTGAATCACGTGGTATAGTCATGAAGCATACCTTAAATGGTGATTGAACAGGCCTTGAGTTGAAATACTTCACTTAGCCAAAACCCTAGTTCCACCTTTTTAAGGATTTCTTGACTTAGATGATCCTTTGTTGTGTTCTTACACTTGTTTTCATGAATTTAGTGGTGTTGATCTTGATGTTCCCTTTGATTCTCTTGAATTCTTATGGAGGAAATATTTGGAATGTTCTAGAGGTCTCTTGAGGTGTATGGATGAAAAATGAAGTGAAATGAGGCTTAAGTCCCTTTTAGTGATCACAAAATCTGATCTTTAATGAAACATTATCGGGATGAACAGTGGTCGTAAACCACAGTTTACGGACCGTATTGTGGTTTACGGTCCGTCCTCCGCGATCATTTTTAAGCATTTAAAAAAAACAGAAAGTTTGGCTAAGGGACATGGCAGTTTACGACTGAGGTTTACGGTCCGTAAACCAGTTTACGGGCCGTCCTCCAAGTCGTTTTTAGCCATTTCAACACTGTGACAGAACTTGAAATTTTTGAACAGCTGGAGGACGATTGCACTATACGGTCCGTAAATCACTTTACGGGCCGTATAGTGCCCTTTACGACCACTGAGCTGAAAATTCCCCGCCACTTCCTTATTTCCAAAAATTCATAATTTGTCATTCTCGACTTAGTAAAACATCATACACCCAAGCCTTTCATTGTTCTACTCATCACACAAGTACGGAAAAGTTTCCAAGGTGTAACATTGTTACACCTCTGTCACGCCCCGAACCATGGCCTGGGCGAAACACGACACTCGGTGCCTTACTGCATGTGATTGAGCGAACCACATGGCTTGCTGAATCATCATGAGGCATAACATGAGCGGAATAGAACATGAAATGTGATAAGCTTTTATAAAACATGAGATGTCAAAATAATTTAATGAAATAATTTTTTAAATCATGAATGCAGAAATATCATAAATTGAGCCAAAGATGGCTACACGGCTCTGAGTATCTGATATAACTGACTGACTGACTAGTCTATGAAACCTCTAATCATGAGTCTTGACTGGTAAACATACTCGCTGGGACAAGGCCCCCAGCATACCTTTAAATGCATAACTAATACAATAAAGATAACTGACTAAAACCCCGAATGAGATGGGGCTCACCAATAAGCTGATACGTGTAGAGTCCTACTAAGCAGATACATCGTCCTGTAAATCAATACTTGCATTGTGAAATGCAGGCCCCCGGACAATGAAAGGAGACGTCAGCACATTGAATGTGTAGTATATAAAGCAACTAAATGAAATAACATGGGATATGGAAATAACATAATAAAGACTGAACTGAAACATGATCATGAACATGAGTACATATACATATATATAACATGAGTAAAGTATCGTGAGTAGGGAGAGCAGTAAATATAACCGAAAACATGGTCTGTACTTGCGTCCTACTAGTAAAACACTCAGGGGTCGTTTGGTGTGAAAGATAAGCAAAAATAGTTCCGGGATAAAATTTTAGTGCCTCCTTATCCTATGTTTGGTTGGAATAAAAATTCCGAATAACTAATCCCGGAATAAGTTGTTTCCCAACTAAACAAGCCCTCATACCTTGCCAGGGACATGAGATTTAATAATATTATGAAAGGATCCAGTCATTATGAGAGATCGTCCTAAGCATGGGTGGAGCGATCCTCATCTTACGGTGGCTGTGTAGTTTCAGGTTGCTTGAAGCCTTCTCAGTAATTAATGCAACTCCAAAAAACATGAACATGGAAAATAAGTGACACTTGCTGCCCATGGCTTTTCATGAATCATAACTTGCATGTACATGGATATCATTCGTATTATTCTTGCATGAACTTATGAAACATATGTAGCTTTTCGTGAAAATATCATAATAGTTCATAAACTTGCATGTAAGAACCCATGGAATGTAAAGTATGGGTTTTCATGGATTACATACAGATTCTCAATAATCATAATAATGATCAAGAACAAAATGAAGAATTTATAACAATTTAATACATAATATAACATGGGGCATGGACCTAGGGTTATCATGAACATGGTTAAAAACCCTAGTTTTCGTAAAGCTTCATACTTTATGGAAGAAAAAGCGTGGGGAAGAACAACGATGTTCCCACACGTAGATAACAACCCTACATACCTGGTAATGCTCCAAACTTGTATTAAAAATCTATTCTTGGAAGAAGAATCCCAAAGCCTAGTCTTGAATTCCCTTTAATTGGGTTTTTTGAAAACCCTATGTTAAGAACATGAAATTCCTACTTAGAATTCATGGGAAATTGATGGAATTCAATTGGGATGGTCTTAAGGGGCTTACCTTGATGCTTGAAAAAATTGAGAGGAGAAAGCTTTTGTGTTAGGGTTTGAGAGGAATGAGACTTATGAAATAAAAACTGAATTCCGTCTTTTAAATTGTCTCAGTCGCGGCACTGTTACGGACCATAACACACTGGATCGTAACGTGTGTAAAATTTCCAGTGAAGATTCAGCTCTGCCATCCTTCAGTAAAATGGTCCTAACTCTTTGTACAAATGTCCGTTTGACCTCTATAATATACCGTTGGAAAGGTATTTCAAATATCTGTAACTTCAAAACATGCAGTGTTCTCAAATTACTAACGAACATTCTCGAAAATTGGCCATGAATGAAGACTGTCCTAGATTTAGACGGATTTAGAAAGCCTTAAGGACTTCAAATCTTGGTTTGACTTCAAAACGACTGTCTATCGCCTGAAATAATCCCCAAGGGATTCATACAACTAACATGTCACTATAATACCAATATTACCCATTAGGACCTAACTTGAACTTACGGGATGTTACCGATATGGTTTAGTATGAGAGTATGAGGTGTTACAACATCGTACTTTTATATATTAAGTTCGTTGTAAGTTAATTGCCGTAAGCTCGAAGAGTGAGATTGTCTTTGAGGTTATAAGTGGTTAAACCATGTCAATCCAAGAGTTACAAAGGCTTAAGATCATGTTCTATAGGTGTTGGAAGGTCTAGAAGTTAAACGAATTGAAGAAAATACGTTTGTTGGAATGTTGGCCATCATTTACAGACTGTACATATTAGGTACGGGCCGTACTTTTCCAAAGGCTAACTATATCGCATACATAGAATGACGGTTTTTGGGAGGGTGAAATATGGTCCAAAATATAGACCGTATTTGTGAAGCAAGGTCTGTCCTTTGTACTTCGTGGAGGTAAAAAATTGTAAATGATATATAAAATGGTGGCATCTATTTGAAACCTCATTTTTCATCCTCTATAGAGTAACACATCCTCAAATACTCTCCAAAGGTTCTCATAACACTGTAGGGTAGAATCAAAAGCAAACAACATGATTTAGACGTTGAGAATCCCGTGGTGCTTGTAGATTGTTTCTTCTTCTTGTGGTTGATTTGAAGGATTCTTCAAGGTGAAGTAATCTTAGATTGAGGGTTGTTCTTGCGTTCTAAGGTAACATTTACCCTGTCCTTCAAGTATTTGAGCTTATTTAAGTCTTAGCTAGTTTGTTTATTAGAGGACTTGTGAAATAAAGGTTGGAAATCATGTTGAAGTTGTTGTAGTGTTGTGGACTGTATTGGAATGGTTCTTATGGTATTGTAGGGCTGGAAAATATGAGGATTGATTTAAGAATGTTGTTGTTGTTTTACTATATGTATTAAGGAGAAGGAAAACCATAGAAGTATGTTGGTTGTTGTTGTAAGACAAGCTTGTTGCTTGCTATATCGTACTCTAGATTTTCATTTAGTGACGATAGTCTTATTGTTGTTGTTTGTAGATTGAGTTGCTATACTACTTGAGTGCATTGTTGTTGACGAGCACTTGATGAAGGTATGTAAATGATATTCCTTTCCTTTGGTTGGCATGAGTCCATAACAAGCAAGACTTAAACATAACGTATACGAGAAGACTGAGTTGTAGAGCTTCTATTTCTATGTTGTCCCATCTTATTTGTATTGCAGTTATTCCTTCTCGAGCGGCTAGATTCAGTTAGAGACATGCTATATCTAGTTGAGAAACAGCGAGTATATCAAGCATATCAGTTACAACATCATCGTATACATTTGCCTTTAGGGCTATGCATTCATCATCTTATAAATTTGCCTTCGGGTCTATACAGAGATACATTTTCCTCGGGGTTATGCATTGCCTTCAGGCCTTTCACGTTGCCTTTGGGGCTATGCACATTCACACCGGAGCTCACATGAGGTCGGACAGTTTATTTTTAGTATCGTATACATGACATAAGACTAAGCCAGGTAGTTTTGCTTCCAGATTATCATTGATTCCTCAGTTACATTCAGTATATCATGTATATCAGTTCATTTTAAGTTATTTTAGTTGCCTTACATACTCAGTATATTATTTTGTATTGATTTTCCTTTAGCCGAGGGCGCTACATTTCATGCCTGCAGGTCCTGACAGACAGGTTGACAGGCCACCACATTAGAAGGTGTCGAGTATCAACTAGATTGTTTAACTCCACTTCGTCTGGGTTACCATGTCAAGAGTTGGAGTCATTTTGTATACACACACATGACGAGTAGGCCGGGGGCCTATCCTGACCACAGTACAATCATCTTCTATTTAGAGGCTTGTACACTTGTCCTGTATGTACAATATATCAGCATGGTGGCTTTGTCAGCCCTTGCACATGTTATTTTGGGTTATGGTATTTAGATATGCATGGGTGTATGTATATATATATATCTTTTGGGATGTTCCATTATCAGAGAGAGACAGTTGTTTCTTATAGAATCTTTAGAGTATGGCTTTCCGGACCTAATAGGGTATTGTTTGATTTACAGTTTGGCCTTGTCGGCCCAGATTACTTGTATGTATTTCCAAGGCTTATAACTTATAGTTGGTACACTCAGGGTCAATTATGGCTATGGGTTCCGTCCACGCCTCCCCAGATTTCAGGTGTGACAAACTTGGTATCAAAGCAGGTCTGTCCTTGAGAGTCTATAAGCTGTGTCTAGTAGAGTCTTGTTTATAAGAGTGTTGTGCACCACATTAAATAAACAGGAAGCTACAGGTCATTTAAAAGTTGTTTACCATTCTTTCAGATCCAGATTGTGCTATAGAGCTGAGTCATAGGGATTTGAGTATAAACCTATGTAATGGTGATTGTATACAAACATGCCTGTGACTAGAAAGACTACAGCTAGCCAGAGGGCTAATGCTGTAGCGGGTGAGGGTACTAGCAGAGTACCACCAGTTGATGTGGCCTAGTTTGAGGCCTACAGCGAGACACCCTCACATCTGTCTTCGACTCCTCCACCACCTGAGGAGCTTCCTGGAGAGGCAGCACCTCTAGTTCCCCCTCCTATTCCATCTGATCAGGACATCAGGAGTACGGTGCACCTGTTTACACAGATACCTATTGTACAGCGACATCCGATAGCACCAGCTAGTGCAGAGCCTTCAAAGGGACCCGGTAGTTCGATGGTTGGGAGAGGTCCAGGGGATCTGAGGCACCTCCAGTAGAGTGGGACGATTTTTTAGATGCTTTCCTGGACCATTACCTGCCCTTGAAGATTCGTGAGGCTCGAGTTGACCAGTTCTAGGCCCTTCACCAGGGTAACATGAGTATTCGAGAGTATTGTCTCCGATTTGATTTTCTGTCCAAGTATGCACCATCTCTTGTTGCCTCGATGCGGGCCAGAATTCACCGATTTTTAGCGGGACTTGCACCAGATTATGTTGAGGCCTGTACCACGACCACATTAAATGATAATATGGACATCTACCGAATTTAGTCTTTCGCTTAGAATCTAGAGGAGCATAGGCACCAGCAGCGGGTTACTGAGAAGATAGAGAGGGAGCAGCACAAGAGAGTGAGGTCCAAGGGTTATCAGGGTGATTCTCAGGGTGGTTTTAGGCCACGGTATTATGAATGGCCACCTAGTACACCCCCACCTTAGTCCTAGGGTTATAGATCTGATCGTTATATTCCATTAGGATTGGGTGAGAGTTCACGGGCATCGAGCCCCCTACAACAACAGATTTCAGGGCAGATGAGGTCAGCTCCTGCGCGTTGTGGTATTTGTGGCACAGGGCATTATGGGGTATGTAGAGTGAGTTTGACTTCTTACTATATGTGTGGCCGTAAGGGTCACACGATGGGAGATTGCCCGACTAGAGAGCAGGGCGGTATGGCTCAACCGACTGGCTCGATAGCAGGTTCATCTTCTTCAGTGCATCCTACAAGGTGCGGGCCGCAGTCTTCTGCTGGGAGAGGTCTAGGTAAGGCGGACCATCTGGCTCAAGCGGTAGTCAGAATCGCATTTACACTTTGGCAAGCGGTCGGGACCTATAGTCTTCACTAGATGTTATGACAGGTACATTGACCGTCTGTTCATATAGTGTCTATGCAATATTAGACTCGGGGTCCATATTATCGTATATCACTCCGTTTGTCGCGGGGAAGTTTGGTATAATACCTCAGTCGTTGAGTAGGCCATTTTCAATGTCAATACCAGTTGGCGAGTCTGTTATTGCTAGGAGAGGCTATCGAGGTTGTACGGCAGTGATTTGTAACTATCAGACCTTAGCAAATCTTGTAGAGTTTAGAAATGGTTGAATTCGATGTCGTTATGGGTATGGAATTGTTGGCATCTTGTTATGCTAATGTTGAGTTTGGACAAAGGTTGTTAGATTTCATTTCCCATGGGTACCAGTTCTAGAATGGAAGGGTAATGCGGCGACGCCGAGAGGTAGGTTTGTTTTCTATCTCAAGGCGAAGAAGATGATTACTAAGGGCTGTATTTACCATAACGTCCGAGTTAGAGATGCAGATGTAGAACCACCTACTCTTCAGTTCGTTCTGGTGGTTAATGCGTTTTCAGATGTATTCCCGGATGAGCTCCCAAGTATCCCACCGCAGAGGGAGATTGACTTTGCTAAAAATGTGCTATTCGATACTCAGCCGATATCGATTCCTCCTTACAGAATGGCTCCTGCAAAGCTAAAGGAGTTGAAGGAGTATTTGAGAGATTTGCTCGAGAAAGACTTTACCATGCCTGGTACTTCACCATGGGGTGACCAATATTGTTTGTAAGTAAGAAAGAAGGCTCGCTAAGAATGTGCATTGACTATCGGCAACTGAACAAGGTGGCGATAAAGAACAAGTATCCGATCCCGAGGATTGATGACTTATTTGACCAGTTGCAGGGTGCCAAGTGCTTCTCCAAGATAGACTTTAGATCCGAGTACCACCAGGTGAAAGTTCCGGAGAAGGATATCCCGAAGATAGCCTTTAGAACTAGATACAACCAGTTTGAGTTTATGGTGATGTCCTTCGGGTTGAAAAATGCTCCAGTGGTATTCATGGGCCTAATGAACAGCATATTCAGACCGTTCCTAGATTTGTTCGTGATTGTATTTATCGATGATATTCTTGTTTATTCACGTTCAGAAGCAGAGCGTGTAGACCACTTGTGAGCAGTGATTTAGGTACTTTAGGATCGTAAGTTATATGCGAAGTTCTCCAAGTATGAGTTCTGGTTGAATTCTGTGGCATTTCTAGGCCACATTCTATCAGACGAGGGCATCAGAGTTGATACACATACGATAGAGGTTGAGAAGACTCGGCCTAGACCTACGACTCCGACAGAGGTTCGCAGTTTTCTGGGGTTAGCAGGTTATTACAGGAGGTTCGTTGAAGGGTTCTCTTTTCTTTCACCACCACTGATGAAGATGACTAAAAAAAAGCTAAGTTTCAACAGACAGACGCTTGTGAATGGAGTTTCTAGAAATTGAAGAACAGATTGACATCAACACCAGTTATGACACTTTCAGAAGGTACAGAGAGCTATGCAGTTTATTGTGACGCTTTAGGTGTTCGGTTGGGATGTGTTCTTATGCAGCATGGTAAGGTAATTTCATATGCTTCGAGACAGTTGAGGAAGCACGAGAAGAACTATCCGACCCATAACCTAGAGTTGGTCGTAGTTATGCACGCACTTAAGATCTGAACTACTTATATGCCGTCCATGTTGATATTTATATAGATCACAAGAGCCTTTAGTATATCTTCAAGCAGAAGGAGCTGAAATTGCAGAAGAGACAATGGTTAGAGCTATTGAAGGACAATAATATTGATATTTAGTATCATCCAGGGAAGGCTAATATTGTAGCTAATGGCCTCAGTTGTAGATCCATGGGTAGCTTATCATACTTGACGGCCGAGAAGAGAGAGTTAGCTTGAGAGCTTCACCGATTAGCTAGTTTGGGAGTCCAATTGTTGGACATAGGTGATAGTGGGGTCACCATTCAAGATACGGTAGCCTCATCTCTAGTAGCAGAGGTGAAGGAGCGGCAGTATGAGGATCCTATTATATTAAAACTTAGAGAGAGAGTCTAACAGAGAGAGAAAACAAACTTTGAGGTAACACAGGACGGGGTCTTGCAATATCGAGGTCAATTATGTGTCCTAGATGTTGCGAGACTTTGACAGCATATTATGGAAAAAGCTCACTATCCTGGCTATTCTATCTACCCAGGGTCAACTAATATGTATCATGAAATTAAAGAGATCTATTGGTGGAACCATATGAATAAGAATATTGCCGATCTCATCGCTCAATGCGCTAATTGTCAGCAAGTGAAGATAGAACACCAGAACTCGGTAAGGTAGTTCAAAATATAGAGATTCTGACCTGGAAATGGGAGATGATTAATATGAACTTTATTACAGGTTTTCCCTGTTCGTATCGTAAGTTTGACTCTGTTTGGGTGATTGTTGATAGGCTCGCGAAGTCAGCCCACTTCTTGCCAGTCAGAAACACTTATACGGTCGACGACTATGCGAGATTTTATATATCAGGAAGATAGTGCGGCTCAATGGCGTCCCAGTATCTATTATATCATATAGAGGGACATAGTTTACGACTAAATTATGGAAATCCTTCCAGAAAGGTCTGGGGACACAAGTGAACCTTAGCACAACCTTCCATCGACAGACAAATAGCCAGGTCGAGTGCATGATTCAGACACTCGAGGATATGTTGCAAGCATGTATGCTAGATTTTAGAGAGAGATGGGATGATCACTTGTCACTTATTTAGTTTGCATATAATAATAGTTATCATTCTAGCATCAGGATGGCTCCTCATGAGGCCTTATACGGATGAGAGTGCAGGTCTCCTATCGGATGGTTCGAGGTAGGTGAGTCAGAGCTATTAGGACCCGATTTTGTCCATCAGGCTGTAGAGAAGGTGAAACTTATTCAGGGGTGGTTGTTGTCAGCCTAGAGTTGCCGGAAGTCATATGCAGATGTGCGACGACGAGACTTAGAGTTTCAGGTTGACGATTCGGTATTCTTAAAGGTGTCACCTATAAAGGGCATTATGAGATTTTGGTAAAAAAAGGAAGCATAGCCCAAGGTATGTTGGGCCTTAGAGGATCGTTCGCAGGATAAGTCAGGTGGCCTATGAGCTAGACCGGCCTCCAGAGTTAGAATCTGTTATATTTGATGTCGATGGCCATGTGGGGCTAATAAGATATTGTTGATTGTATGGCCATGTGTGGCAAATATAGTATATTTTTTGGCTGCGTGGTAGGTTGGCATAGTCTAGATATAGTATATTTTTTGGCTGCGTGGTAGGTTGGCATAGTCTAGTTTATCGAGGAGAATCTGTCAAAATCTTAGTAAGTCTTTAAGAGTATAACATTTGAGGATGAATGTTCCTAAGGTGGGAATGATGTTACACCTCGTAGTTTCGTACGTTAAGTTCATCGTAAGTTAACCGACATAAGCTCGAAGAGTGAGATTATCTTTGAGGTTATAAATGGTTAAACCATGTCAATCCTAGAGTTACAAAGGCTTAAGATCATGTTCTATAGGTGCTGGAAGGTTTAGAGGTCAAATGAATTAAAGAAAATACGTTTCCTCGGAAGTTGGACTGTTGGCCATCTTTTATGGATCGTATATATTAGGTACGGACTGTAATTTTCTAGAAGGCCACCGTATCTCATAGACAGAATGATGATTTTTGGCAGGGTGAAATACGTTCCGAAATACGGACGGTATTTGTGAAGTACGGTCCTTCCTTTTGGTCGTACTTTGTGGCGGTGAAAATTGTAAATGATGTATAAAACGGTAGCAACCATTTGAGACCTCATTTTTCATCCACTACAGTGTAACACACCCTAAAATACTCTCTAAAGGTTCTCATAACACCCTAGGTTAGAATCAAAGGCAAACAACATGATTTAGATGTATTTGGATGATTTTGAGAATCTCATGGTGCTTGTAGATTGTTTCTTCTTCTTCTTCTTCTGGTTGATTTGGAGGATTCTTCAAGGTGAAGTAATCTTAGATTGAGAGATGTTCTTGTGTTCTAAGGTAACATTTACCCTCTCCTTTTTGTATTTAAGCTTATTTAAGTCTTAGCTAGTTTGTTTATTGGAGGACTTGTGAAATAAAGGTTGGAAATCATGTTGAAGTTGTTGTAGTGTTGTGGACTGTATTGGAATGGCTCTTATGGTATTGTATGGCTGGAAAATATGAGGATTGATTTAAGAATGTTGTTACTGTTTTACTATATGTATTAAGAAGAAGGAAGGCCATTGAAGTACGTTGGTTGTTGTTGTAAGACAAGCTTGTTGCTTGCTATATCGTACTCCAGATTTTCCTTTAGTGACGATAGTCTTATTGTCGTTGTTTGTAGATTGAGTTGCTATACTACTTGAGCGCATTGTAGTTGATGAGCACTTGACGAAGGTATGTGAATAATATTCCTTTCCTTTGGTTAACATGAGTCCATAACAAGCAAGAGTTAAACATAACGTATACGAGAAGAGTGAGTCGTAGAGCTCTATTTCTATGTTGTCCCATCTTATTTGTATTGCAATTATTCCTTGTCGAGCAACTAGAGTCAGTTAGAGATATGCTATATCTAGTTGAGAAACAACGAGTATATCGCATATCAGTTACAGCATCATCGTATACATTTGCCTTCGGGGCTATTCATTCATCATCATATAAATTTGCCTTCAGGGATATACAAATATGCGTATTGCCTTCGGGGTACATTTGCCTTCGGGGCTATGCATTGCCTTCGGGACATTCACGTTACCTTCCGGGCTATTCATATACGCACTGGACCTCTGTCATGACCCAATTTGCCAAGCCATGATGGCACTAACTCCAAAGAGTCGGTAAGCCGACCACAATTATTTAACCCAAAATATAACTAAGGAATTCAAAGCGGAATAATAAAGCAATTCAATTTAATTCATTAATAGGTTTCATAATATAGAAGATAGGAAACAAGTACCACAAATCCCTAAGGCTAATGTCACTAGTACAAGAACAGACTAAAATGGAATACGAGTCTGGCAATACATCTCGAAAATACATGAAATGTCAGAAAATAAATGACAGGAAGTAAAGATAGATAGAGAAGATCTGGTGCCACGGATCACACTAGTGGCTCACCCCAAATCATTTAGATGGCCTCCTGAATGGCTGGAAACGTCCCGAGATCCGCACTTGCTAGGAACGAAATCTTCACACAAAGAGGGTGCAACAAGTGTAGCATGGGTACAATGAACAACGGGTACTCAGTAATATCATCGACTGACCCTAGATAAAACGAAGATGAGGGTTGGCCGTACAAATACCACTTCCACACTAAACCGCTATTAGTCCGACATAGTAATAAAGTCAATAACCCAATAATTCAAGCCTAGGTGTAAGGAGCCCTTAATTGTTCAAGTTCATTTCAAATAGCCACGTAGCAAGATAATAGGAGTCAATAAGCAATTCAAACAAGTAAATCACAAGGAACAAAATGATATGCAAATGCTATGCATTGCAAGAGCTTTCCATCACCGGTACACACACGTTCAAACATTAATGAATCGTGACCCATGGGGGACTCGCGAGGTCCATATACCACCCAGAATCATTTTCCTTCGGGTTCTTTAGCCAGTATTAGGCTCACATTGCCTGTCTCTAGCCAACTTGGGCTCATATCAACGCATCACTCAGTCCGAAACCATTTCTCCTCAGACCCATATATGTATCCTCAATTATATACTGTATGTTAAACCATATGAAGAATGAATATGACATGCGCAACAACACGAAGCCAAGATATGAAATAAAGAGTCAATCTTTACTCAACATAAGTCATAAAGGTCCGACCTTTAGCCAATTACACAATTATGTTACAATCTTTAGCTTCTTTTCCACTTTTTCATGAGTATTTAGGAGTGATGAGTACGCCACATCAGATAAGACAGACACATAATCATAGAGATAGAAAAGTACGATCTTAATACCCCAATCATAGACCCATAGGATCATACTATCTATCAGCTAGTGCCCAAAGCATGGCATTCAAACCGGATAATACAATTTAAATGGCGAAAATGCCTATAACATGTCACTGGTACCTGATACAAGTGCTCGTCACCTCACAAGTATCGGGACCCCCTTATTATCCCCATTACACCCTCTTACTTAGTTCGTTAAACCAACCACAAAGCTTTAAATAAGGTCAAAGATCTCAACTTTCCTGGAATAGAAGTCTGATATTCAAAACGAAGCCTTGCCTTTTCGTAACGCCTCTGAATAGTCCTAATCTGTTCAAATAAGTATTCTACGTTAGAATACGAGTCTATCGATACCTATAGTGCCATATAAAGATCCGGGTCTAGAAAGTCAACCCAAAATCGGATACCGAGCCCCGAAGGGTAAAATGAGAAATTGACTCAAAAATATCTTACCCATGATGTAAGGATCCTAGATACCAAGAATCAACCAAATCCAACATCAAATTCATGATTAATTGAAGAAATCCTTATTTTAGACTTAGGGTTCATGAACCCCCAATTTCCTAATCCTAAATCATGATTTCTAGAATGGAATCCCTTAATAATCTATGTTATAATGGAAATAGGGAAATTAGAAACTTACCCACTTGATCAATATTGCAACTCCCTTAAAAATCACCTTAAACTGAGCTCCCAAATCCAAAACATGTGAATGAAATGACTAAAACTAGATTTGGGGAAATAAATATGTTCTGTCCAGCGATTTGGGCAGAAGCAGCCAAAGCTCCGCACTAGCGAGCCCGCTTCTGCTACCCAATCCTTGCATCAGTGAGTTCCATTAACTCAGCCCAAGTCCGCAGGTGCGGACCTCAGGGTGCTAGGGCGGCTTTCCTCCTGCAGTCCAACTTATGCAGAAGCAGTATTAGCCCACTTCACAAAACACTGCACCTATGGCCCACCTTGCACAGGTGCGGGCCGAATCTCGCAGAAGCGAGACACCAGAAACCAAAAAATCCAACTCAAGTTCAAACTTCAATCCAACTCCCGAAACTCATCCGGAGCCTCCCAGACATAAACCATATATGCAAGCAGTCCTAAAATATGCTACGAACTCTCTCACGCATTCGGAATTCCCAAGAGAGGTCGTCTTGACTCGGTGTTGACCGAGGTCAACTCCAAATCTGTTAAAATTAGATTTCCAACCAAAACACCAAAATACCCTTGAGTCCATCGGGAACTAACCAACTACTCAACCAAGTCATAATCGATATTCCAGACCTAATTGAATCGACAAAACTTCCAAAAAGACCCATCTACCTCTGATGTTAACTTTGGTCAGCTAATCCCTTAAGAATTTCCAAATATCGCATTTTCTCAGACAAAATCTCATCTGAATGCCGAGGGAATCGCGTCGCCCATCCCCAAGAGTCAAATATGCCTCAAAGAAATTAGGGGGAAAATAGGCAAAACAACCAAAACGATCTAACAGGTGGTTACATTATCCACCACTTAAAGACATGTTCATCCTCGAACATAAAAGAGATAGGAAATACCTGAATCGCTGAAAAGCTGGGGATATCTGCTTCGTATATCCGACTCAATCTCCCAAGTAGCCTCCTCGAACAAACGATGCCTCCATTGAACCTTTACTGGAGCAATCTCTTTGGACCTCAACTTCTGGATCTGTCTATCTTAAATAGCAACTGGCTCCTCCTCAAAAGTCAAGTTCTGATCAAGAAACACTGAATCCCACTGAATCACAGGAGAACCATCAGAAAGATACTTCTTGAGCATGGATGTATGAAACACGGGATGAACACCCGACAAACCAAGAGGCAAAGCCAACTCATAGGCTACCTTACCAATACGCTGAACAATCTCAAATCGACCAATGTACCTAGGGCTCAACTTGCCCTTCTTCCCAAACCTCATCACACCGTTCATGGGTGAAACTTTCAACAGAACTCTCTCCCCACCATGAACTCCAAATCATGAACCTTCCGGTCCACATAACTCTTTTGTCTACTCTGGGTTATGAGAAGTCCCTCCTGAATCAACTTAAACTTGTCCAAGGAATCCCGAAACAAGTCTGTACCCCAAGGCCTCACCTCAAACGCATCAAACCAATCAATGGGAGAACGACATGTCCTACAATATAATGCCTCGAATGATGCCATCTCAATGCTCGAGTGATAACTGCTGTTGTAAACAAACTCCACCAAAGACAAGAACTGATCCCAATGACCACCAAAACCAATCACACTGGCCCACAACATATCCTCAAGGACCTGAATAGTATGCTCGGACTGACCATCAATCTGCGGGTGAAATACTGTACTAAGCTACACTCGTGTATCCAACTCCTTTTGCATGGCTCACCAGAAATAGGATGTAAACTAAGTGCCTCAATCTGAAATGATAGAAATAGGTACACCATGCAAACGAACTATCTCTCAGATGTAGATTAAGACCAACTTCTCTGAAATGTAGGTAGTCTGAACGGGTACAAAATGAGCCAACTTAGTCAAACAGTCCACAATGACCCAAATAGCATCAAACTCCCAAGAGTATGGAGTAACCCTACACCAAAATCCATAACAATCCGCTCCAATTTCCACTCAGGTATATGCATCATTTGAGTAATTCCACCCGACTTTTGGTGCTCATAGTTCACTTGTTGACAATTCATATACCGAGATAGGAATCCCTTAATGTCCCTCTTCATACTACACCAAAATATTGTTGCTTCAAATCCCGATACATCTTTGCCTCTCATGGACGAATAAAATACCTTGAACTATGAGCCTCCTCCATGATCAATCTGGTCAAATCACCCACCTGGGGAACACATATGCAACCCTTAATCCTCAAAACCCCCTTATGATAAAGAATTGCCTTTCTTGCTTTTCCTCTCTTGCTAACTTGTCTCTAATTTTGCACAACTTTGCATCCTGAAACTGTTGGGCTCTAATCTGCTCTAATAAAGAAGACCGTGCCTCTACACAAGCTAGACCCATGCTAGGTTCCAAAATATCAAGTCTCACCATACTATTTGTCAAAGCCTGAACGTCCATAGTCAAAGGTCGCTCCCCAACCGGCAACGACGCAAGGCTACCTATACTCACCGCCTTGGACTCAAGGCATGTGCCACTACATTGGCCTTCAGATGATAAATGATCATCATATCATAATCCTTAAGCATCTCTAACCATTTCCGCTATCTCAAATTGAGATCCCTCTGATTGAAAATATGCTGAAAACTCTGATGATCAGTAAATACCTCACAATGCATACCATAGAGATAGTGCATCCAAATTTTCAATGCAAATACTATCGCCACTAACTCTAAATCATGACTGGGGTAGTTCTTGTCACGCACCTTTAACTGTCTCAGAGTTGTAGTCAATAAAGTCTTGAGCTTCTGAAAGATTTTCTCACACACATCCGACCATTGAAAGGGTACATTCTTCTAAGTCAATCTGATCAAAAGAGATGCAATAGATGAAAATCCCTCTACAAAACGCCGATAGTAACTAGCGAGGCCAACGAAACTCTAAATCTCGGTCACTGAAGTAGGCCTGACCCAATCACGAATTGCCTCAATTTTCTTAGGATCCACCATCATACCATCCTTGGTCACGACATGACCCAAGAATGCCACATATTCAAGCCAAAACTCACACTTCAAAAATGTAGCATATAATTCTTCTCTTAAGAATCCCAAGCACAATCCTCAAATGTTGCTCGTGCTCAGCTCTACTATGAGAGTATATCAAGATATCATCGATAAATATGATCGCAAAAGAATCCAAGTACGGTCTGAAAACACCGTTCATCTAATCCATGAAAGTTGTAGGGGCATTAATCAGCCCAAAAGACATCACTAGAAACTCATAGAGGGCATTACGAGTCCTGAAAGCTGTCTAAGGGATATCTTCTACCCTAATCTTCAACTGGTGATAACCGAACCTCAAATTGATCTTAGAAAAATACTAATGCACCCTGAAGCTGATCAAATAAATCATCAATCCGAGAAATGGGATACTTGTTCTTGATGGTGACTTTGTTCAACTACCGATAGTCGATACATATACGCATAGACCCATCCTTCTTTTTCACTAACAACACTGGAGCACCCAAAGGGGAAACACTAGGCCTAATGAACCCCTTACTCAACATTTCCTGAAACTATTCTTTAAACTCCTTCAATTCTGCTAGTGCCATCCAAAGGGTAGAATAGAAATTGGCTTGGTGCCCGGCTCCAAATCAATGCAGAAATTAATATTGCGATCCGGTGAAATACCCGGTAAATCTATCAGAAACACCTCGAGAAATTCCTTCACAAGTGGTAGTGACTCAAGTGGAGGAGTATCGACACTAGTATCTCGATAAGTTAAGCACCCCTTCTCAACCATCCGACGAGCCTTAAGGAATGATATCACTTTCTTCGACGCATGACTAGTCGCCCCCTTCCACTCCAACCTATGGACTCCTGGCATAGCTAATGTGACTCTCTTGGCATGACAATCCAAGATCGCATGATAAGGGGAAAACCAGATGTTACGGTTCACATTTACGTGGGATATAAAAGCTACTTCGAGGTTGTGGACTCTATTTGGATTTTTGTATTTTTTTTAGATTCGCCACCTAATTTATAAGGAAAATTAAGAAATCCTAATTTGAAAGGGTTTATCAAACAAGAGAAAAAGAATTTGAACTACAGTTGGAGGTAAGGGTTCTAGTGATCCCCTAAGGAAGGTTTTAAGCACCCTAGTATGAAGGATCCGTAAAATACGGTTGACCTACAAGCTTCAATGTGTTATTTATTGTAATTATGTGCTAAAATCATTTTCTTTCTTGTAAAATTGTCATGGCATATCATAAAGTGTTATTTTGGCAAAAGATCCTTTATTTAATGACAAAAGAGTTGGGTTTCCTTTGAAAATGTATATAAGGGTTGAAGTCATTTCATTTTCAGACAAAAACACTCTTAAGATTTCTCTTAAGTAGAGTTTCACTATTTGGTCCAATGTCATGTCTTTTGATCCTTATAAGTTTATTTGAAAATGATTTGCGTGTATCTCTTTTGAAAATATGTCATTGTTTGTACAAATAGATATAAAAGGTTTATAACACTTTGTTCAATTTTAATCCATTTTTTAGGTCAATCATACTCTACTTTAAAACCTTTCCCCAAAACTAAGGTTTAAGTGAATTTCCTTTTGTTTATTTAACTCAAGCTGGGGCTTGGGCCCAAAAGGTTTAAAATCCTTAAGTCTTGATTTGTTTTGAAATCCATTTCCTTATAATTTTGCCATTTTCATAAATCAGTTTTGTTCTTGTCGATTTCCTTTAAATGCACAAAAAATCATTTCAAACTTTTATTCTTAGAGAAAACGGTCCAAATCAGTTTCTATTTTCAAATCAATATCAAAATGTTGCCTTTTCCCGAATCTCGTATACATATGCTTATAAACTTCGTATACCGACTCAATTTCCTGAAAAAAAGAGATTATCAAGTTTGGAAAATCCATTACCATGTTAGGGGCGCTGCGTTTCATGCCAAGCAGGTGTATACAGATGAGTAGAAGACATTGGCTATAGGATGTTTCCAGGCTATAAGCTGGATTGGTGAGCTCCATCTCAGTTCGGAGTATTGTCAAGTCAGAGTACTGATGTTATGGTATCTCGTGTATGTTAGAGACTTTTGCAGACAGTGTTCTGTGGATAGTGCATCGAGATGTCAACAATTGTGTAAAGCGACCGTGTAGGTCGATGTGTTTTGATGCTTTGATTTTAAAGATTTTATTGTGACTAAATGTTTTCTCTTAATTAACCATAAGGGAGAAGTCCCTGACTTGACGAAAGAGTTTTATTAAAAAGGTTTTTCATGTTTTACTTGACGGAAGCGTCATTTCATAATTTAATGGTTCACATAAGATTTTTAATTATGAATAGAATAGTAGTATGGAACTCAGCCGAGTAGGGTCCTGGGTGTCAATTGCGGCCGTCCAGTTTGGGTCGTGACAGAAGTGGTATCAGAGCAATTCGTCCTAGGGGATGTCTGCAAAGTCGTATCCAGTAGAGTCTTGTTTATGGTGTGTTGCGCGCCACATTTATAAACAGGAGGCTACAGGGCATTTAGGATGGTTACCATTCTTTCATATCTAAGATCGTGCGATGAGATCCAAGTCTTAGAAAATGAAATTCGTTGCACTAACCCTTGATTTTAACGGAAGAATGGTACTGACGAAGGAAGTGAATGATGATATTGGGATTACAGGGACTATAGAAGTTGAAGTAATCAGCACAGAGGTAAGTATTGGCAAAAAGGATTATAAGTCAAATATGGTAAGGATGTTGCAAGTATGATTGAAATGTATAGCTAATGGATGGAAGAGGAAGTGACTAAGGAAGTATAAAAGGGCAATCGATAAAGGTTCAGGTATAGTCCGAGTTGTGACACATGAGGTAAGTTTCGTCCTCTTTATATTTTTGTTTGATATTGAGAGCCCTGTATGGCTAAGGTGTGCTAAGTATGTATATAATTGGCTCTGCGAGGCATTGTATGTATTTTCTAGGCTGCGTGCAGGTTGGATAGTAAGAAATATAGGGGAAACTCTGTCAAAATTTTCCTAAAATTTAATGACGAGGACCAAAGATTTAAGAGATAACAAAGGTTATACGTCTATGATTGCTACCAATTGATTAAAGGGAAAGTATAGGAAACGTTGATATGGGATGATAAAATAAAGATGACGCAACAAGTGGATATCGGGCATTAGTTATTGGAATCAAAAGTACTACTCCGGCTGGACAAATAGTTGGGCACATCACTATTTCGAGTATCCCCATAAATTTTGATCGAGAATGGTAATGGAATACAACACCATAAGGTAAAACCTTTAAGGGGAAAGCAAGTAATTTCGAGTACGAGCACAAGGACTGAAAATAACTCGTGAGGAATAAAAGAAATTGAACGATATTTTAGTGAGGAACTTAATGTTTCCTAAAAGGGAAGGATATGGCAAGAAAATGGAAGGGAATGCAAGGGAATTTTAAGATGGTCTTGGTGTGCATGAAGAATGATTATGAGGAAGATGATTAATAGTCCGAAGGATTAAAATGGGTTACATTCGAGGTTTTGTTGGAACAAGGTCTACTGGGGGATTCAAGGAAAGTCGACAAACGAGTTCCGCTGTGGCTTAATATAAAGAGAAGGTTTTCATCACAAATTCAAAAGAAATGATTTATAGAAAAGATTATGGAATTGAGTATATGTTAAGGTTGAGTTAAAGAATGCCATAAGGATATGGGCTGTTCCTGTTATACTTTAGGATACTGGAGATATTAAGATGATTTTATATAAGTTAGATTAGTGAATTGGGGTTACTTAGTTCCTACAGATCGGGAGTTGTCGGTAAAATGAAGTAAAGTCAGAATTTATGTTTGCCATTGATGTGGAGATGATTATGTTGAGCAGAGCTACGACTAGTTAGAGAGTTAACACAATTGCAGAGTGAGGGTTACGAGGGTATCAAGAGGCAAATTATGAGATTTAAAGGTCAGTAAGGTAAAAATGAGGAAGATATGAGCTATTAGAGTACATGAGGTCATAATTGGTTCAGACCTCAGTTAAGAGGCCAGAAGCGCCGTGGTTCGGTATCCAGGTATGTTAGTGATTTCTTCAGAAGCATATTTTCCGACTTATGAGTTTCAAGTGCAAAGAGATTAGCTACGAGAGTAGAGAAAGGTTTGTAAACCTATGATGTTAGTAAATTCAGTAGAAGGCTATAAAGGGTATAAGCGGATTTAAACAGGTTAAAATTCGGGGAATGGACAACAAGATTTCGAGAAGGACGGAAGTAAGCGTAGGAAAGAGTGAGTAAATAACCAACAGAGACCTGTTATGGCGATGGTACGATTAAATGCGATATGTTAACGGGAAGAATGATTCGATAAGGGGATGTACCAGATAATGGGATTAGGGACAGAGTACAATACTAGTTTAAACATTCGAGGACGAATGTTTCTAAGGGGGGAGGGATGTTACACCTCGAAAACTTTCGCGTTACCAAGACTGTAGACGGCTTAGTATGAGCTCAAGGGAGAGCAAATTTATACAAGGATTAGGGATGAAGCGCCGTGGTTCGGTATCCAGGTATGTTAGTGCTTTCTTCAGAAGCATATTTTCCGACTTATGAGTTTCAAGAGCAAAGAGATTAGCTATGAGAGTAGAGAAAGGTTTGTAAACCTATGATGTTAGTAAATTCAGTAGAAGGCTATAAAGGGTATGAGCGGATTTAAACAGGTTAAAAGTCGGGGAATGGACAACAAGATTTCGAGAAGGATAGAAGTAAGCGTAGGAAAGAGCGAGTAAATAACCAACAGAGACCTGTTATGGCGATGGTACGATTAAATGCGATATGTTAACGGGAAGAATGATTCGATAAGGGGATGTACCAGATAATGGGATCAGGGACAGAGTGCTACACTAGTTTAAACATTCGAGGACGAATGTTTCTAAGGGAGGAGGGATGTTGCACCTCGAAAAATTTCGCGTTACCAAGACTGTAGACGGCTTAGTATAAGCTCAAGGGAGAGCAAATTTATACAAGGATTAGGGATGAAAGTTATATCATCTGAGTATAAGAATATATATATATATATATATATATATATATATATATATATATATATATATATATATATATATGACATTTGGAGACCGTATAGAGTAAATCAGTTAACACGTAGCTTGATGAATAGCCCTCAAAACCGTAAGTTAAAGTGGGGCCCATATGTCGGGTTTTTATAAAGGACATATGAAAAGTGATATGAGTAGTACATGGGAAGTTGAGCAAGCCTTAAGAAGGACCCATAAACCAAATATGTGCATAAGCCCTCCAAAAGGTTGATTTAAGGATACGTTTCGGATGAAGGGCAAAAACGCTATTATACGTTTGGAACTTTGAAACACACAAAAAACGAAAGTTGTAGATAATTGAAAGAGATTTCCAACCATAGGTCGTGGGCCCTCATACGATATCGGGATCAAGAGTTATGGTTGTTTTAAGATAAAGACTCCAAGCTGCAAAATGGCTTCCGCGGGTCCCACTTGAGAAGGTCGGTGGAACCGAATTATGAGGGGGTATAAATACCCTATTAACTCCATTTTTTCAGAATTTTACATTCTCAGTAGTCGTAGAAACTTCTCAACACAACCCCCAAACATTTATAGCCCATTAAATCAAGAATTTAACAAGATTACACCAAACTAGTCCATGAAAGGTGATTGTTCTTGCTTCTACTTGATGTTGTGGTAAGTTTGGTCTTGAAGAAAGTTGGTGTGGCTGAATTTCTTCAAGTATAAGGTATGTTCTTCATCCTATCTCTTATGTTGAGTTGATTTGAAGGTTTAGCAAGTCTTAAAAGTGAAAATAGTTTTGGAGGAAAGGTCATAAAGTGTTATGATGTAGTTGTTGTGTTTATGGACTGTTTTGAGCATGTTGTGGCCATGTGGCTGGGCTGATTTACATGTATAGAGATGGTATCTAATGTTGTTGGTGCGTTGATGAGATTATGCTCCTTGATTGGGAAGAAAGAAAGTGTATATTGTTGTTGTATGTTGAAAAACATCGTGTGGGATGTTTTATGGAATATATTGGTATTGATAATATTATTGTTGTTGGTTGCTGGATTGTGATATCGGGCTAGGCATATAAACAGGGAAGATGCTGCCCAAATTTTGGCAAATTTTAAAGGAGTTTGGTTTAAGGACTTGAGATAGGCATATGACGATAAGTCTAACGGTAGTATAATTTCTCTTGAGTGTAGATTTGCAAGTACGGGAGAATAAGTGTTAATTAGTAGGAGATCAATCAGTTTTGTTAAGGCTCGTCCCTTTCTTTCAAAGGCATGATTCCTATGTTTTGATTCCATACATGACATCCATAATATTTTTACTCCTAGAAATGCCAGAAGTCTATAATTTCTGAAGATTCTTATGATGACTCCAATCCTAGAGATTTCCAAGCCTAAGGTTCTAGATGATTTCATGACGTGACTGAGCGTGCTAGATTATTCTAGATTATATTTAGAATATGTGGCCTCAGCTTATGTCTGAGCGTGCTACATAACATGTGGCCTCAGCTTATGTCTGAGCGTGCTACATAACATGTGGCCTCAGCTTATGTCTGAGCGTGCTACACAATATGTGGCCTCAGCTTATGTCTGAACGTGCTACATAATATGTGGCCTTAGCTTATGTCTGAGCGTGATACATAATTCTTGATTATATTTAGGATATGTGGCCTCAGTTTATGTTATGGATCATTCAAAGTGAGACATGATTGTGATGATGATTATGGTAGTGATGATGATCCTTATTACCTGAACGAACCCAACAAATAAACGGATTCCAAAGACTCTATTCCTAGACAGTGTAGGGATATTTGTATCCTTGACCTCTTATGTCCTGAAGGGGCATCCATAAGTTGTATGTTTTCATAATGATGTCTAAATCCCGAAGGGGACATTCATAAAGTTTTCTCTTTCCTCTGCATTTTACCTTTAATTTTTGAGTCTCGAAGAAGAAAAATGAAAAGGGTAAGAAGTTCCCGTTTTGCGTTAAAGCTGGTCCGAAGGGAGTCTTTTGATGGTTTCCAAAGATTTTCATGCATTTGCATATTTACATACATGCACGACATCATTTCATGGGGAATAGGAAAGGGCTAAGGCGTTATATACGCAAATCACCTGATCAACTGGGATACGATGATTATGATGCCCGAAGGGGTTGTGAGCAGGGTGAAGGCAATATATATATATATATATATATATATATATATATATATATATATATATATATATATATATATATACATACTCATGCTGCATCAAATGTTCCTATGCACATACATGTTTATCAGTGTTGGTTACTGGTACAGATTGAGTCTGTTACTCTTTTATCATCCGAGGCAAGATATATTTTTTCAGTTCTGCCTTACATACTCGGTACATTGTTCATACTGACGTCCCTTTGCCTTGGGGCACTGGGTTTCATGCCAAGCAGGTGTATACAGATGAGTAGAAGACATTGGCTATATGATGTTCCTAGGATGTATATATATAGATACACACACAGACACACACACACACATATATATATACACACATACTCATGCTGCATCAAATGTTCCTATGCACATACATGTTTATCAGTGTTGGTTACAGGTACAGATTGAGTCTGTTACTCTTTTATCATCCGAGTCAAGATATATTTTTTCAGTTCTGCCTTACATACTCGGTACATTGTTCGTACTGACATCCCTTTGCCTGGGGGCACTGCATTTCATGCCAAGCAGGTGTATACAGATGAGTAGAAGACATTGGCTATAGGATGTTCCTAGGCTATCAGCTGGATTGGTGAGCTCCATCTCAGTTTGGAGTGTTGCCGAGTTAGAGTACTTATGTTATGGTATCTCATGTATGTTAGAGACTTTTGCAGACAGTGTCCTGTGGATAGTGTGTCGAGATGTCGACAATTGTGTAAAGCGACCATGTAGGTCGATGTGTTTTGATACTTTGCTTTTAAAGAGTTTATTGTGACTAAATGTTTTCTCTGAATTAATGATAAGGGAGAAGTCCCTGACTTGACGAAAGAGTTTTATTAAAAAGGTTTTCATGTGTTACTTGACGGAAGCGTCATTTCGTAATTTAAAGGTTCACATAAGATTTTGACTTATGAATAGAATGGTAGTATGGCACACAGCCGAGTAGGGTCCTGGGTGTCAGTTGCGACCTTCTGGTTTGGGTCGTGACACTGATAACATGATATATTTCAAAGGGACTAAGTCTAAATGGACACCTGAGGATTTTAAAGAGCATATGACTAATCAAGACCAAACAAGGATAGTACCTGAATAGGTTAGTGCATCCATCAAATTCTAATGTTCATCTGATTAGGCAATGTCCAAAATAAACCACTTATAGGTATGTTGGTGGTCTAACTACCTATTTTAACTCATAGCTTGATTAAGACAGCAGCTAAACCAAACAGAAATTTCTATAAACTGCTCAATAAATCAACAGTATATCAAATTTTAAGCATCATTCCTGAGATTAAGTGAAACTATAATCATACTCACCAAACAGTGGAAGTATATATCAAGATAGTTTAAAGACAACTAACTAATTACACTGTGTTAATAATGCTTTAGACAATAAATGCATTCATAGAGATGTTTAAATACTATTCCTAACCTAAACAGGCATAAGCAAATGGATAAACCCTACAAACATACAAGTAAAGATGCTTAATCTTAGCAACTGTATTATACAAACTAAAACACAATGTGCGATGAACAAAAATGAAGTAAGGCAGGGCAAGCATAGACACCTATGTATATTAAGCTAACATTTAGACAACTAACAAACTCAATTGGTCTACTTATGAATGTAATCGCAGAAACTTGTTACTAGTAAGCCAACTAATCACATGTTGTCACAATTCCATAGATTCATATAAGCTAATATATACATAAATACCACAGGATTAAGACTAGCTAGTCAATAACCAACACATATCCATAAGCTAAAATTAACTTATAGGCTAATATACCAGAAATAACTCACAGATTTTACATTTGATACAATATTAAACAAACTAAACAAAAGTAGGAATCTAATGCTATGACTACTAACATATTAATCTAACAACTAATCACTATATAAAACACATAAACATATAAACACATAGACACTTAATATTACTAAATAAATAAACTAAAAGGAGGAACCTTTACCTTTTTCAAGTGCAGCCCTTGTCGAGATTGAAATTTGAGACTTCTACTCCTTTCCAATACACACTCAGCCACAAAATGAAAAGAAAATATTAAAACTGGTACTTGAGACTAGAAAAATAAGCAAAGCGTCCAATTCTAGTCAGTCACTTTGTCAAGACCCTAAGTTTCGAGTTTTTTTGCTTCTGAATAAGCTTTTGTGTGTGACGTTTGTGAAAGGTTGGGGGTTCTTTATATAAAACCCCAAATCTAAAGGTTGAAACCCTAATTTTCGATATGGGATAGGATTTTTGGGGGAGTTCTCTTGAATTCCCTCTCAAATTGATCTCGACCAATAGAAATCGAGTATTCAAAATCATATACTATCAAAACTCATTAAGAAATCATACTCCTTTCACCTCAAGAATGTAGAAAAGCAAAAAAGGGGTAGGGTTATACCTGTGTTTGGCTGTTCTCTGGTGGAAACAGGTAAAAGAGGGCAAGAGCAATAAATACTGTCACGACCTGACTAAGGGCCATGATGGGTACCCGGGGCTATCCACCGAGCACCGCTCATTCTGCTAGTTATCATTACTCATTAAGCGTTCATTCATTAAATTCATACTCAAATCATGGAAACATCGTTTTTCACTTGGAAACATAATTACCTTTATATATATAAGCTCTTCGACTATCAAAATAATACACACACACACACACACACACACATATATATATATATATATATATATATATATATATATATATATGTGTGTGTGTGTGTGTGTGTGTGTGTGTGTGTGTGTGCTTATCAAAGTCGTGAGACCATACTACCCACACATACGTATCTACGAGCCGCTACTAGAGTACTAAACATATGGACGGGAAGGACCCCGTCGTGCCCAAAACATACATGTACATAAAGTAGTAACTCAATGGCACCTCCGGAATAATGGAGTGCTTTCAACACTCTGCTTATCGACTTCTACAATTCTGAGCCTCCTCCCTGCTTACCTGTGGGCATGAACATAGCGTCCAAAGAAAACGGACGTCAATACGAATATTGTACTGAGTATGTAAGGCATGAATGAAATAAACATAATAGAGAATCATAAGACATAACCTGCGTAACTTTTAAGGGAGGATACCTTTCGTGCCTATATCATATATTATCACGGTACATGTATCATCATAGCTCATACATCGTCGTATCATACATACATATATATCATAACACTGCATATGCTCATACATATTAAACGTTATCCGTATACGGCCACGTAGTGGCTCGACAATATCACCTACATATTTTTCGGGCTTTTCATACATATATCATATATATAATCATAGCATATACATATTTATATCATATACATACCTGGCCAACCAAGGCTTTAGGGTTATGTCTACCTGGCCCTACCAAGGCTCAGTGTTATGTCTACCTGGCCCTACGAGGGCTCAGTTTTATCCGTACCTGACCTTACCAAGGCTCAGTGTTATCCGTACCTGGCCCTACCAAGGCTCAGTGTTATCCGTATCCAACTGCACAGGTGTGCGCGCGTTACATAAATATATACATATTTTACCCAACCTTATATGCTCGGGGTTTCATAATAGTCATACATAGGCACACACACACACACACACACACACACACATATATATATATATATATATATATATATATATATATATATATATATATATATATATACATACATAAAATCCCATAAATATCTTTAGCGTCATCACTATCAACATCGTCATCATTATCATCGCATATGTCTCATATGCTTATCATAACCTTTCATGGAACATATATTTGGATTTAAAGACAATCTATGAGAATCGCATCGTATTTGGCACGAGCTTCGTAATAGTATCGCATAATAGCCTTTATAATCTCTAAGTTAGGCTCATCATTACCATAGTCGTATCTATAGCGCATCTCTTACCTTTATCTCATGTGAAATCCTCTATGGACATAGGCTCGCACCTTTTCGGGACATTGGTCATAGCACATGTATTAGAGCTTATGGGCAATCTATAACAATGTCGGGGTGACATAAGGTCGAGAGCCCCCGCTTCCATTATGGAGCATTCATAAGCATTATGCCTCACCTTGAAGGAATTAGCATATAAGGTGAGTGTAGTCAATGAACAACATCAACGGATTGTAATATTGATCATTAGCCTTGTAGAATCATAATATTATGGGCGTTATAATCTTTAGACTTAGACTCATCATCATCATTACTGCATTCGTAACATACCTCTTATCTTATCCCATATGGGTATTCATGAACATAGGCTCTTATTTTTCCGGAAGGTAGGAAAGTCATGGAGGGGTAAGGAAAATACTATCATAGGAATCGTATAAGGATCATTAGCTTCGTATGAATATTATATCATGAGCTTTATGACTTCTAGACTTAGATTCATCATCGGTATCGTCGTATTCGTAACATATCTCTTTTCTTTATCTCATATGAAGTTCTTTATACTCGTAGATTCATAGTTCCCAATATGTAGGAAAATCATAGAGAGATAGGAGGATTCATACCATATGATTCATGCCTTAGAAAGAAAGGACTAGCCTTACATACCTCTTTCGCTTAACAATTTCCATCGCTTGATTGTTCTCCTTCAATGCTCACGTTTCTACCTTCAAGAGAATTCGCATTCACATTAGTTAATCGATTACCTGAATGTGCTTACTAAAGCTAGAGAAAATTGGGCAGCATTTCCTTTGTTTATACAAATTTTTCCATATTGTATATCAACTCCCAAAAATTTTTAATAACGTTCATAATATCATAACCATCAATCGTCATTCATCTACATTACCCTCGTTTCACAATTCCACTTCAATTCATCCATAATCATGGTCATAGTATACTCGTGCGTTTTCTCACATATAATGCTTATCCCATGTCCTTAATATCATTTATAACATAACCATATCACAACACATCAATAATCGTGACTCAATTCAAATTATCACTCAAAATGACACTATTCACACTTTCCTGACCCATTTTCTATATCCTTTCACAATCCAAGTGTTTCAACTTTAAAATACCTTAAAAAACATGTAAATACCATAAAACTTACCTTAAACGGTGTAGGAATGAACCTTGAGTGCAAACACTTCACTTGAGCAAAACCCTAGTTTCACCTTCACTTGGATTCCTTGTCTTGGATGAACTTTAATGAGTTTCTTACACTTGATTTCCTTGGTTTGATGTAATTGATCACAAATACCCCTTGAATTCTTGTTGGATAAGTGTAGAGAGATGTTTTAGAGAGAAGGGGAGTGAAAGGAAAATGAAATGAAATGAACTTGGATCCCCTTTTTAATACACAAAATCAGTCCCGACCCATTTATACGGACACACATACGGTCCGTATAATTTATACGGTCCGTATGTGTGACCGTATAATGGTTCCAGTGGAGTCTCTTATCTAGACAAGTTATACGGCCAGATCTACGGTCCATATCTTTTGTACGGTCCGTATAATGGACCGTACAATTCACAGTTTTCCGAAAATCATTTTCGTCAACTCGTTTGATCTCCAATCCTTATGGAACCTTCTTGACACTTGTTTATCACTTCATTAACAATCTAGGGGTCGTTATAACTCTTCTCCAAAGCATCATTAAGTCATCGTTAATTCGTTATTCGTAAATCCTTTCTGATACATCTCGTATGTCTTGCCTCCTCTTGGAAACTTTCTTCTCTTACTTCGAATGTCTTTGAAATCTCATTTAGAATCATCGAATGTTATTTCTTACTCATCAAAATATCTCATACGTCGTACCCTTCGTCAGTCTATTCACTGTGCATGAACAGAAAAATTTTCCGAGGTGTAACATTCTTTCCCCTTGGGAACATTCATCTTCGAATATTAAACTATCCGGGATTCTACGAAAATTTCGCCTTATATTTTCCTTCAATTGACCCAGAGTTTCATGATCACACTATTCTTATGCACCTCTTACTCCTCTCTTTAAGTACCCACTTGGTTTCATTGGCGACACATAAATACTTGCGAGTTACATAATCGTTCTTGCGTGATTCGAGTATATACACATCTACACATATACATGTATTCATATCTGTACCCGTATTCATAATCGTACTCATTCACATATCGTATCCATAGTCATATTCTCATACATATCATTTACATGGCATGCCCGACCACGAAGGTTCGGTGTTTCGCGTACCCGACCATGACTAGACTCGGTGATCATTCATACCAAAACTCTTTTGTCTATCTGTAATAACTTATCTCGTCATGCCCTCGTCCTTTCTTTATTTTTCCCTTGATTGTCATATCTTATGTTCTACTATAGAAACTTTATGTCTCTTTCTTCATTGTCACTTATAAATAGCAATATCATTAACAACGACTCTACCGTTAGTGCCTTTGCCTCCATTCTAGTATCACATCGCCATCTTTTGCAATACCCCTTGAGTTATTTGCTCTCAATGTCACATGGTTCAAGGTATTCATGAATGATTTCCCGTACAGTCTCAGAGGCTTGCTCAATTCATGTTCGTTTATTTACTCGTTATCAGACTCATTTCTACGTAACTCTCATTCTTTGTTTTAGAGTCTATGTCTGTCGCATCTTAGGGTCCATCATTCCAATCTCTACACTTATATTCTCTTTACTCGCTTCCCCCCTTTAAGGGTTTTACTTGTACCATTCTCAAATCTGTTGCCTCACCTTCAAATCTTGAATTTATATATCCCTCACTATACTACATCTCATTTATGATGTTTCCCATCATTTATAACTATGATAATTCATGTGGGAGGTCTTAACATACTCATCTTGCAGTTTTGTAATCAAGTAATACAACCGACATAGCAATCCGAACAAGAATGTATTTTACTTAGTTCATTTGGTCAATGTCTAAATCTGCTCCAATTAACAACTTTTTGCCCCATAGGGATGCCCACAAGAGTAGTAGGTATAGTTATCCACCCCCTCCATATAATGTCACTTGCCCTCTTCTTCGGTGCTCAAAATTCACTTGTAACGTCAGCTTTGTTTTCCAGGACCTAAGTCTCATGCGCAACTAATACTCCTTATGCCTCATACTCTTTTACTCTTGTTTTGCACTCAACATTGGTTTCAAAACCAATCATAATCATATCGCATTCGTCGTTGGTGATAGCTTTATTCTATCGTTTTATCGTCATACGGTAAACTCATAAATCATGATCATCTTTTCTTTTCAACTTATTACTTCATATACTCTACTCATTCTAACTTGGTATAGGATATTCGTAGGAGATGGATCTTCTTTTAATCATAAGACGACTACTTCTTAAGCATGCGTACTTTGCGGCGCATTTCCTTCTCTTTCTAATCCCATTCTCGTTCCTTTACATTCCTTCCTTCTCAATTTATCTTATTTCCTTCCGTTTTATAATCAATCCTTGATTCTTCGCACGAGGAACCTTATTCTCAACTTAGCACCGCTTTGTCCTATAGATTATACTACCTCTGTACAATCCATTCTTCGCATCAAAACTTATCCTATTCATTCTGATCATCCTATCTCATCCTTATTGTGTTGATCCTTTTCTAACAATCATCCTATTTCGTTATTCATCTTTCTGTAGTCTTGGTCTTTTACATCCAGCTAAAGATATCACGTATACTCTTGATTATACCAATCACAAACTACTACTACTTTGCCATATCACTTTTCTCTAATTTCTTTTTCAAGTTGACTTCCCCTTTTTTTTGTCATTGCTTGCTATCATTTCTGTCATTGAGGAACCTCTATGTTGGACTTTCCTCTAACAAGGTCTTATAAGCTTCCTCATCTACTGCTTCATGGCTCGCTTGTTGGTTTCACACTTGCATTCACTCTTTATTCATATAGAACATGTCACATCTCTAGGTGTTTCCTCACTACACTTTGTATTGCAATTCTTGTTACGTTCTCATTATACCTTGATCATAATCAATTCTATAGGGTGACACTTCTTGATCTCATTCGTAATTCCTCTTATGACATAGAATAAACCTCGTGAAGTAGGCATACTCAACCTATCACTCTTTCTAATTATCCCTATTTCACTTACCACATAAGTCATCTCACCAATGTATTCACATTCATTATAACCCTTCATATTCGTATCTCCGTCTCTGGGTGCTGTTACTTTATTTGCTAGTAAACTTATCGTATCTTACTCGTGCTTATCCATCCAATAAATACTTCTGTATCACACTCTATTGGAGTTACCCTTCCTCTTCTATGTCATATTTTAGTGCTACCATGCATTTCTCTTTACCGTATCAATGTCGATCTTATAACTATTGTTACTATCAATTCAATATTATTTAACTTATCTCTCGTAATTGGTAACGATACTCTTAACTTAATCTCGCCTTGCCATTACATTTTTTTGCACATCATCTTTTCTTGTTAGGACATATTACAAGCTTATATCTTATCTCCTTTAGATTCTAGGAAAATTTCGGCAGAGTTTCCTCTATATTTCTTACTATCCCACAACCTGCACGCAGCAAATACCAACAGTGTCTCAAGGGGAAAATATATATATATATATATCAGCCACACAGGGCTCCCACTTTCAAGTAAAAGCACAAAGATGTCGAAACTTACCTCATATATCGCACTTCGAGATGTATCTGATCCTGTAGCGATCTGCCCTGTTACCTCTTCCTATTTACTTTCTCTTTCATCCTTTAGCTTTACATTTCAATCATATATCAACATTCTTACTTTATTCGACACATATCTTTTGTACAGTTGCTTACCTTTGTTCTGATTCATTCAATTTGCTTAGTTCTCAACTTATAGCTAAACTTATCATCAAGAGACACATTTAATCAATTTCTTTGTCATATGAGCCCTGACTTACTTTCACGACAATCAATTTATCATCATATAATTACATATTTCGACAACGTAGCCTCAATGAAGGGGCTTACCTCCGTAGCTTTCAATGTCATCTATCACTTTCTTCAATCATTACCATTCTTCAGCTGCAATCAGGGGTTAGCATAAGGAATCTCATTTTCTATGGCTTAGCTTTATCGCACGATCTTAGAGATGAAAGAAGAGTAACCCTCCTAAATGCCCTGTAGCCTCCTGTTTATAGATGTGGCGCGCAACACACCATAAACACGACTCTACTAGACACGGCTCGTAGACACTTTCTAGGACTGAACTACTCAGATACCACTTTTGTCATGACCCGACTAGGGGCCATAACGGGTACCCGGGGCTATCCACTGAGCACCGCTCATTCTGCTAGTTATCATTACTCGTTAAGCGTTCATTCATCAAATTCATAATCAAATCACGGAAATAACATTTTTCACTTGGAAACATAATTACCTTTATATACATAAGCCCTCCGGCAATCAAAATAATACACACATACAAATATATATATATATATATATATATATATATATATATATATATATATATATATATATATATATGCTTATCAAAGTCGTGAGACCATACTACCCACACATACGTATCTACGAGCCTCTACTAGAGTACTAGACATATGGACGGGAAGGACCCCGTCGTGCCCAAAACATACATGTACATAAAGTAGTAACTCAATGGCACCTCCGGAATAATGGAGTGCTTTCAACACTCTGCTTATCGACTTCTACAATTTTGAGGCCCCTCCCTGCTTACCTGTGGGCATGAACACAACGTCCAAAGAAAATGGACGACAGTACGAATATTGTACTGAGTATGTAAGGCATGAATGAAATAAACATAATAGAGAATCATAAGACATAACCTGCGTAACTTTTAAAGGAGGATACCTTTCATGCCTATATCATATATTATCACGGTACATGTATCATCATAGCTCATACATCGTCGTATCATACACACATATGTATCATAACACCGCATCTGCTCATACATATTAAACGTTATCCGTATACGGCCACGTAGTGGCTCGACAATATCACCTACATATTTTCCGGGCTTTTCATACATATATCATATATATAATCATAGCATATACATATTTATATCATATACATACCTAGCCAACCAAGGCTTCAGGGTTATGTCTACCTGGCCCTACCAAGGCTCAGTGTTATGTCTCCCTGGCCCTACCAAGGCTCAGTGTTATCCGTACCTGGACCTACCAAGGATCAGTGTTATCCGTACCCAACTGCAGAGGTGTGCGCGCTTTACATAAATATATACATATTCTACTCGGCCTTATAAGCTTGGGGTTTCATAATAGTCATTCATAGGCACATATATATATATACATAAAAGCCCTTAAATAACTTTAGCGTCATCACTATCAACATCGTCATCATTATCATCGCATAGGTCTCATAAACTTATCTTAACCTTTCATGGAGCATACATTTGGATTTAAAGACAATCTATGAGAATCGCATCGTATTCGTAGCACAAGCTTCTTAATAATATCGCATAATAGCCTTTATAATCTCTAACTTAGGCTCATCGTTACCATAGTCGTATCTATAGCACATCTCTTACCTTTATCTTATGTGAAAACCTCTATGGACATAGACTCGCAACTTTTCGGGACATTGGTCATAGCATATGTATTAGAGCTTATGGGTAATCTATAACAATGTCGGGGTGACATAAGGTCGAGAGCCCCCGCTTCCATTATGGAGCATTCATAAGCATTATGCCTCACCTTGAAGGAATTAGCATATAAGGTGAGTGTAGTCAATGAACAACATCAACGGATCGTAATATGGATCATTAGCCTTGTAGAATCATAATATTATGGGCCTTAGAATCTTTAGACTTTGACTCATCATCATCATTACTGCATTCGTAACATACCTCTTATCTTATCCCATATGGGTATTCATGAACATAGGCTCTTAGTTTTCCGGAAGGTAGGAAAGTCATGGAGAGGTAAGGAAAATACTATCATAGGAATCGTATAAGGATCATTAGCTTCGTAGGAATATTATATCATGAGCTTTATGACTTCTAGACTTAGATTCATCATCGGTATCGTCGTATTCATAACATATCTCTTTTCTTTATCTCATATGAAGTTATTTATACTCGTAGATTCATAGTTCCCAATATGTAGGAAAATCATAGAGAGATAGGAGGATTCATACCATATGATTCATGCCTTAGAAAGAAAGGACTAGCCTTACATACCTCTTTTGCTTAACAATTTCTATCGCTTGATTGTTCTCCTTCAATGCTCACGTTTCTACCTTCAAGAAAATTAGCATTCACATTAGCTAATCGATTAAATGAATGTGCTTACTAAAGCTAGAGAAAATTGGGCCTCATTTGCTTTGTTTATACAACTTTTCCCATATTGTATATTAACTCCCAAACAGTTATAATAACGTTCACAATATCATAACCATAAATCGTCATTCATCTACATTACCCTCGTTCCACAATAACCACTTCAATTCATTCATAATCATGGTCATAGTATACTCGTGTGTTTTCTCACATATAATGCTTATCCCATGTCCTTAATATCATTTATAACATAACCATATCACAACACATCAATAATCGTGACTCAATTCAAATTATCACTCAAAATGACACTATTCACACTTTCATGACTCATTTTCTATATCCTTTCACAATCCAAGTGTTTCAACTTTCAAACACCTTAAAAAACATGTAAATACCATAAAACGTACCTGAGACGGTGTAGGAATGAACCTTGAGTGCAAACAATTCACTTGAGCCAAACCCTAGTTTCACCTTCACTTGGATTCCTTGTCTTGGATGAACGTTAATGAGTTTCTTACACTTGATTTACTTGGTTTGATGTAATTGATCACAAATACCCCTTGAATTCTTGTTTGAGAAGTGTAGAGATATGTTTCATAGAAAAGGGGAGTGAAGGGAAAATGAAATGAAATGAACTTGGATCCTCTTTTTAATACATAAAATCAGTCCCGACCTATTTATACTGACACACATACGGTCCGTACAATTTATACAGTCCGTATGTTTTACCGTATAATGGTTCCACTGAAGTCTCTTCTCTGTACAAGTTATACGGCCAGATCTACGGTCCGTATCTTTTGTACGGTCCGTATAATGGACCGTACAATTCACAGTTTTCCGAAAATCATTTTCGTCGACTCGTTTGATCACCAATCCTTATGGAACCTTCTTGACACTTGTTTATCACTTAATTAACAATCAAGGGGTCGTTATAACTCTTCTCCAAAGCATCATTAAGTCATCGTTAATTCGTTATTCGTAAATCATTTCCGATACATCTCGTATGTCTTGCCTCCTCTTGGCAACTTTCTTCTCTTACTTCAAATGTCTTTGAAATCTTATTTAGAATCATCGAATGTTAATTCTTACTCATCAAAACATCGCATACGTCGCACCCTTCGTCAGTCTATTCACTATGCATAAACGGAATTTTTTTTCGAGGTGTAACAAATACCCTTGCAAAAAATGGACGAGCCATGACTGTAGCAGCAGGTTTGACATGCGTTTTTACCGTTTTCGGCATCTTCCACGAAGAGAGAGAAAACCTCTTTTACAAACGACTAGGGTTTTACCCATGGCCAAACACATGATAGGATTAGGGGTCATTTGGCTGTGTTTATAGCCAAATTCAAACACGACCAAATTAAAAAGCAGATTCAATTCATCCTTTTTAAGTGTTACTAAATGCATAAGATAAAAATTAGCCATTTCAATTATAGCCTCAATTAACACCTAACAAGCAATTGACTATTTTAATTATAGCCCCAATTAAGTCATGCAATTAATAAGGATATCAATTGCAACCAATTATTGGAAATAAATGCAATTATGGCCACAAAAATCATAAAATTGAGACGCAATTGATTATCTCATTTAACTAATCAATTTTCTTGAATTATTAGAGTAAAATACTTGTCAATTTGATGTCAACAATTGAAACAATTAATTAAATAATTGTTTAAAACTATTTTAAATTAATTTTAACAAATTCTTTTAATATTTATGGGAAAATATGGAAAAATATTTAAAATGATCTACAATACATATTTGAAGCTATTTTGCTAAATGTAATTGCAAAATATTATCGAAATAATTTTGTAAAATCATTTTGATTTGTAAAATACATATTTCACCCCATTTGAGATTCAACAACTCCGAATAATTAAATAAAATTATTCGAGAGCCAAATTTAGGTGTCAACAACCGCCCCTTCGCTATTCAGGGATGGAAAGTAAATCCCTGATCATCGAAATTTGACGAGCCTGATTTTGGCCGACCAATTTCAAAATACTACTCCTTTTTCATGCAATTTTCAAATTTATGGCTGGACCCTAATCTCTGATCTTCCTACATATATCAGGCTAGATGAGAATTCAGGCCATTTGTAGTTCCACACAATTACACTTCTAGATGAAAGTTCAAACAAATCTCGATCCCTCCAGTGTCAAAACTGAGAAACTCGGAGTGGTTTGTTGGAGTGTGACTGACTCTCTGGTATTGATTCTTCCTATATATCCCTGGTCTTAGGAATCAAGTCACTTGTAGTTCAACTCGATCGGAGGAACAGAGTATCCCTTATGCGGGAATGCCTTTGTGCTTTCCGGTGTGTGCCCGACCGGTTGCGGGAATTTGAAAAGAAAGCAAATAAAGAAAATTTCCAAAAAATAGTTTTGTGTGGCTGAGCACGGGGTGGAGTGATCTTCCAATTTCGGGCCGAAGAGCTTGACTCTCATGGCACCCTATCTCGACTGGCTGCGTAAGAAAAAGTTTCACGTTTGCTCCGCATGCATCCGGGTCTGGTTTCATCATCCTGCTATTCTCTTTGGCGGCTGTGAACCTGCTTCCATCTGCTGGGTAACATTGTGGTTGACCTCCTGGTCTTTGTTTTGTTTTTACCACCCCTGCATGGTTTTGACTGTGTGAGGCAACCTTCTTGGCACCGCTTGAATTAAATGACCATCCTAGCCTTGTGCTTTTGTTTTACCACCCTTGTGTGGTTTTTTATGTCATGGCCCTCTTGGCTATCTTCTTGAAAGTAGGTTATCTTCTTGGCACCGTTTAGTTTGTTCAACCCCCTTCGGTCATTGTTTGCATGAAATGGCCCTCTTGGCATTTGTTTGGATGAATGGTCCTCTTGGCGATGTATGATTTTTTTGACCTCCTTCGATCATTTTCTGTATGAATGGCCCTCTTGGTAGTGTTTGTATGAATGGACCTCTCAATAATGTTTGACAAGAATGGCCCTCCTGGCAGTGTTTGTATGAATGACCCTCTTGGCAATGTTTGTATGAATGACCCTCTTGGCATGTAAATGAATGGCCCTCTTAGCATGCAAATGGATGGACCTCTTGGCGATGTTTGATATGAATGGCCCCTCTTGGCAATGTTTGTATGAAATGCCCTCTTGGCAGTGTTTGTATGAATGGCCCTCTTGGCAGTGTTTGTATGAATGACCCTCTTGGAAATGTTTGTATAAATGGCCCTCTTGGCAATGTTTATGTTTGTATGAATGTCCCTCTTAGTAGTGTTTGTATGAATGGCCCGCTTGGCAATGTTTGTATGAATGGCCCTCTTGGCATGCAAATGAATGACCCTTTTGGCAATGTTTGTTTGAATGGCCGTCTTGGCCTGCAAATGAATGACTGTAACGACCCGTTTAGTTATTATAGTGTTTTGACCCATTTAACCTTGTTCACCCTTCCCCAAGTCCCGTTAGTATGATCTATGACTTAATGAAGTCATTGGGTTGGTTTCCGCAAGGTTCGAGTGTAAATTGAGTCATTGATGGAGAAGCTAGTTAAGTTAGCGAGTTAGAGTTGACCACGGTCAACGTCGGGTTAGGATGACCCCGTGTCAATGTGGTGGAAGTTCCAACATGTTAATATGATTATTTTGAACTTGTCCACAAGTTTTGGTAAGGTTTCGAAGAGGTTCAGATGGGTTTAGGTTTTGTCGCGCTCATATTCAATGTTTTCGCCATAGGTCTGTGGATAGAAATGGCTCCAAATTGATCAAATGAAATTTTTTAGTGAGGTTTGAACCATTAGATCCATATCGAAATTACGAATCCATAGCAACAAAAATCATCACGATTGACCTCCGTATGAGGGAGTTATACCCGTTTTCGTTCGGGCTGTTCCAGCGGCCGCCATAGCGGGAGAGCTACAGTGACTGACGGGGGGTAAAAAGCCCTATTTTAATACCCTAACTCCTACCCATTACCCCCAAGACCCCAAAGTCAATTTTCAAGAGAGAAAGAGGCAAAATTCATTTCATTCTTGGTGAAAGCATCTTGGAGGGTAAGTCCTATCTTTACTTGTTCCTTTTCCTTTCTTCTCCAAGTTCCATGATTATTTTAAGGTCCATCAATGGTGGGTGAAAATCCTAAAACCCTAGAATTGGTAAACCCTTAAATAATTGGTGGGTTGTTGATTTTGTTGTTGATTAATCATCTAGGAGTATAGATTATCACTTTCTAGGAAGAGAATTTGATTTCTTATGGTTGAAAGTGCATGTTGAGACTTAGGGTTCTAATAAACATGGCAACTTTGTCCTAATATATGTTTTAAAGGGTAAAATTGATTAGAAACCCACGAATTGAAGGCTAATTGATTGTAGAGATAGAAGTTATGTTATTCACCATTAAAGGATGGTTTCATCCATTGAAAAGGGTAGAATTAAGTGGGTATTCTTCCCAAAATTGTTGTTCTTGTTTAAATACATGGTTTGTTGCTTACTTAGCATCATATTGTTAGACTTTAACCGTTATGAGGCGCTTCAGAAATAGAAGACTCGTGTGGAGTAGTTCGTGGTTCCTGTTCTGTATTCGAGGTTGGTTATGGCTTGCTTTAGTTAGACTTTGATTAGCGAAACGTATGTATTGTGTAGAATTGACGGGAGAAAGCATGATTAGGTCTTCGGACGTGGTGTTTTGGTTGGATATTAGCTAGGTTGGTATGACTTTTGATTTTGTGGGCTCGTCGCCATTACGTTATGTACTGAAATATGAGGTGTAGTTGTATTCATACTGCGGTTATTCGGGATGTATTTCTATTAGGTTGATTGTTGTTGATGGTGGCTTTTTGCCCTGTTATTATGATTAGACTTATTGCCTAAATTGTCGTGTTGTACTCAGTTCTCTCTTATTGTGACACATATTATTGGAGAAAGGAAGGATAATGAGTTTAGGCTTGAATTGTGATTGAAGCTTATGATAGTACGTAGATGAAAACATGATGTATGATTTACTGTTAATGATAATATATAGAAAAAGTGGAGCTTCTTGGTGATACAAGACTTAGTTGTGAGGCGTACTTGCTACAAGTGGATGTAAAGAGGGACAAAGACTATTATGTTGGTTAAGACGGTTTGTATGATTCATTTCATGGCCGAGTTGATCCAAGTTTTGATATGACTTGTGGCTTTGTGACTTGTACCTTCACTGTTGCTTTATTGGTTTGCATTGATTTACCATGTTTACACTTATTTATGCATTCATACACTCATATATGGTGGAAGTGTTTCGGAAACGATTCATGAAAGACTTGTGGCATGATGCCTTGTGTTTGACATTGATATTGCTAATTGTTCATAGTCCATACATACTAATGAACTGGAATACGTTGAGACATACATTGTGATGTGAAATTAGTGAAGAAGTTAATATAATCTACTTGTTGAACTTGTGATACTATTTGATACATGGTACTTGATGAATTGATCATTGAGAGTGATGTGACGGTGTTACTATACATATGAAACCAGACATTTGACCGGGAGTGAGGATGTGGCCTAGTTATGAGCTCGTGGTCCGGGTTCATTTCGAAAACGAGAGGTACATTGATATGGCTCGCGTCCGAGGTTCGTTCCGGAGCAGAGGTTTATGCTCGGATCCGAGGAGTGAATCCGGAACCAGTGGTACATGGACAACATGGGTCCCTTGCAGGTCATGACTACTGAGCAATGACATCAGTTAGCATGTGTGTACATTTCGAGTGATTGGCCAGTGCATTGCATTGCACATTATTACATTTTATTCTGCATTATCATATGATCATTTGGTTCTGATTTTGATATGGATGTTGAATGCCTATTGTGATATCAGTATAACCATTGACTGAGTTAAATTGTGGATTAGTAACTCTACCTAGGGACGGAACTTGGACTTGTGCTTATCAAGTGAGATTATTGATACTAGACAGACTTGTCGTTTAAAAGCTTCATCTTAGGCTGTGACTTCGTTATGGGATATTCTGTGACTTGGATTTGAGTGTTAAGTGCCTATCTGTTTATCTTGTTGGTTTTACACTTATATGCGTGAACTAATCTTAGTCGGCCTATGATGCTTACCGGTACATAGTGTTTGTACTGATACTACCTTGCTGCACCATTTTTTAGTGCAGATTGTGTTCTAGAGATTTCATCCAGATTACATCTCTAGCTTGAAGCTAGTTTGCTCAATCAGATCCGAGGGTGAGCTTCTATCCATACCATGCCACCTGAAGATCTCTCTTTCCAGATGTCTACTTTTATTCCAGACATTATTTGTTATTATATTATACTTCATTCTTTAGACATTGTTGGTTAGAGTCCTTCTACGATGACTTTAAGATTTGGGGGGGGGGGGTGTAATAGTTAGACTTCCGCACTTATATTATCTATTAATTATGACTTATTTTATTTATTCATTCATTCACTTAACTATTGACTTTTAATAAATGATTAAAGAAGTTGAAATTGGCTAATAACTAATGGGTTAATGGGTAAGGGTTCGCCTACTAGTGATAATCAGGTAGGTGCCTACACGATCGGTAATTAGGGTTGTGAAAATGACCCTCTTGGCAATTTTGTATAAATGGCCCTCTTGGAAGTGTTTGTATGAAAGGCCCTCTTAGCATGAAAATGTTTTTATGAATGGACCTTTTGCATGCATATGTTTGAATGAATGGCCCTTGTGGCATGCAAATGACAGATATGGCCCTTTTGACTTGATCGTCTTTCTTTCGTCCTTTATCCTGGCTGTGACCCTTTTGGTCTGATATACTGTTTGTTCATTGTGTGACCCTTTTGGCCAGATTGCCTCCCTTGTAAAAAAAATTTCCTTTTGTAGCCCTCTTGGCTAAATTTTTGCCTTGTGGTATTTTTGTCCTTTTGTTGTCCTCTTTGGCTAGATTGTTGCCCTTGTGGCATTTTTGTCCTTTTGTATCCCTCTTTGGCTAGATTGCTACCCTTGTGGCATTTTTGTTCTTTGTATGGCCTCCCTGGCTCAATTGGATCATCCCTGCGTGTTTTCATCCTTTGTGGCCCTTACGCTTAGTGTGGTCCGGATTCTCCTCTAATAAGTTGCTTTTTACCTGCCTTATCATTATGAACAAATAAGGTTAGCAATATATGGTCGTCCTCCAGATGACACTGGAGACCTGCATTCAACTAGTGTTAATTTCCTGTAAGGTTGATCCACGTTGTTGTCTTCTGTTACGTCATTGCTTCACTTGCTTGGCTGCTCTTCTGGATCCGATCCTCTTGGATTTGGTTGTTTTGAAAGATGAATTTATCCTAAAGTAAAACATTTTTGCAAATTGTTGGTCAAAATTTTTTCTAACATTTGTTTATAAAATATAAGTTTGAAAAACTGTTTGAACTAGTCGTCAACAATGAAAAATACTAACCCTAGAGCTTCTCTCTCTAGCCGATCGTTGACCTAGTGAGAGAGGACAACTTTCAGGCCATTCATGGCCTCTCCGGCCACCATGCAGCCTCCACAAGAGGTTGCGCAACCTACATTGCCTTCAACACATCCCATGCAAACCCTAGACTATGCCAAACTATTGAAACCTTCAACTTTGAATGCTACTGATTCAAAACAGCCGACTACCATGACTGTTCTACCTATTCCTATGAAACCTATTGTGTATCACCATGGTGAACAAACAATACAATATACCATGGAAGAAATAGACAGGATGATAATTCATGATAAACTACAATATGCAGTAGTGGGGAAATTTAGCTATGGACTGCCAGATCTGCATGCATTACGTATGTTGATTCCACAACAATGTGAACTAAAGTGTACTGCCACCATAGGACTGCTATGCAATAGACATGTTCTGATCAGGTGTGAGTTGTTCCAAGATTATGTAACATTATTGTCGAAACCAGCCTTTTGGATCAAGGAGAGTGGAGGATATTATCCCATAAGGACACTCAAATGGAATCCATGGTTTAATCCTGAAGAGGAGACTTCCATTGCCATTGCTTGGATCTCGTTTCCTACACTAGCACCAAACTATTTTGGTCAGTCGCAGCTGTTCTCTATGGCCTTAGCAGTAGGCAAGCCATTGACTTTGGATGTGGCAACCAAAAATAAAACAAGGCCAAGCTGTGCTCGTGTGAAAGTTGAAGTGGATTTGTTGGTTGAACATCCTAAAAGAGTGCAAATACAGGCTGTGGATAGCAAAACTGGAGAAATTAAATCAAGGTGGGTGAAAATTCACTATGATTTCATGCCTAAATATTGTAAGGAATGTTGTTTGCAAGGCCATGATGAAGAAGGATGTTGGAAGTTGCATCCTGATTTGTTTCTACAGAAGGAGAGTGAGGAGGAAGTTAATGGTGTTAATTGAAAAAAAGGGAAGCATACTGCAGGCCCTAACAATGTTAAGGAACCAAACAAGATGGCAAATAAGGTAAAACAAGTTAATATCAAGCAGTCACACCATGCAGACAATAAAAATCCCAGACAAGTAATTAAGGTGTTGGAGAGTGGCAAGGTAGTTGGTAATGTGAAGAATGTGTATATATGGAAGACTCAGAATGGAAAGAAGCAGGTTGAGATTGGCAGCATTGCTCAAAACCAGGCTTCTTTGACAATAACAAAGGAGAATGGTGGTGCAAAGAGAGCAAGTGAAGTACATAAATCTGATGCTGTGCAAACCATCAACAAGTTTGTAGCATTAGAAAATGATTATGGTATACAATAAGGTGTTGTTATGGCCTTGGATGAGGTACAAGTACAACAAGAGCATGCAAATGCAGTAGACATTCAGAAATAGTTGGTTGTTGCACCTGGGGTTAATGAGGTGGCAGCTGATGGTGCAGAGAGGGTATTGAATACCAATGCAGCTGTATTTACTCTTGGTAAGCCATATTATTTACCTATTAAGACTAAAGAATGGGTTGAAACAGTTTTTCAATCGGAGCAGATAAGGTCACCATTAATCAGGCCTGTCATGATATTCCTTCAAATATATTTGCTGAGGCTGGAGGCACTAGTAGTGCAAGGAAGTTGTGGAGTGAGCAGGTAGAGGAAGATGGGGAGGAAGGTGAAATAATAGGAGGAAAAGCTGATGTTATACAGTCTATTGACTCTATTTCATCCTCCCAAGAAATCCACAAGATGGTTGACAGGATGGATGATGTTGTGGATACACAGGCCACTCAAACTCCATCAAAAGGCCCAACCAAAAACCAACAAGTCATGCATACAGATGTAGTGCATGAAGCTAAGAATAGTGCAAAGAGACAGTCTTATGCCTCTAATCAGTCCATGCATGGTGGATAGGACAATGCTGAAGTTCTTAATCATCAACAAAGCCAAGATAATATAGGTGGAAGCAGAATCAATTGGTAGTATAACTATCAGAAGGGCCTATTATTCCTAAGGTTGGTAACTTGCAAGTAGCAACAGTTGGAGGGGAAGAGCCCAAAATAGACTTAGATGAGGAGTCAATTGCTTAGAACTTTATGAATGTTGCAAGGGAGGGGGATTTATCTCCCAAGCAGGTAGAGAAGTTTATTGGCAAAGGAAAAAGGAAACCTGTCAAAGAGAATCATGCATCTCATATCATTGGGGTGCACACAAGAAGAACTGCATCTAAATCCCAACTTTAGTGATGAATGCACTAATTTGGAACATAAGATCAGTAAACACTAAAAAAGCTTTTAAGAGGCTTTTAACAATGCATACAAAATATAAGTCTTTCTTATAGGTTTGATGGAACCATTTCAACAGGCTTATAAGTTAGAATCTTATAGGAGAAGGCTGGGAATTAAGACTGGTATGAACAATGTATCTAGAAAAATATGGGCTTTCATTGATGAGGAGTATGAAGTCACAGTGTTAATGGACACTGACCAACAGCTTACTTTGAAATTATTCAATTGGAATACTGATTTTGATATGATAGTCACTTTAGTTTATGCTAAGTGTGACAGAAGTGAGAGAATTGAACTGTGGGATTCCATGTATAATCATGCATCAGACATGACTCTCCCTTGGCTGGTTGGTGGAGATTTCAATGTCATTGTAGAGGAGGAGGAGAAATATGGCGTCTTACCTGTAACTTTGAATGAAGTAGAGGACTTCAGACATTGTATTCAGTCCTGTAATCTTAGTGACTTGGGTTATAAAGGAAGCATTTTCACCTGGTGGAATGGAAGGGCTGCAGATGAATGTGTGTTCAAGAGGCTAGATAGATGCCTTGGAAATTTTGAACTGTAACAGCAATTTCCAAGTCTGGATGTTAGTCACTTAATCAAGTTGGGGTCTGATCACTATCCACTTCTAGTAGAATGTAAACAGGAGGTGCAGCAATTTAAGAAATCTTTTAAGTTCTTAAATTTCTGGACAAAGCATGCAGATTTTCTACAGCTTGTGAAGGACAATTGGCAGACAGATGTGGTTGCCAATTCTTTCATGACCTTTAATGTCAAGCTTAAGAAGCTGAAGAAGGTGTTATCTTAGTGGTGTAAAATAACATATGGTGATTTCTTCCAGAATATCACTAATCTTGAAGAAGTCATCAAAGCTCATGAGGCATTGTTTGAGGCAGATCCTTCAAATGCCAATAGGGAGAAACTTCAAAAAGTGCAAGCTGAGATGACAAGAGCACTGCATATAGAGGAGGAATATTGGAAACAGAAATCTGGCATGACATGGTTCCAAGAAGGAGATAAAAATTCTAAATTCTTTCATGCACATGTTAAAGGAAGGAGGAAAAGGCTGCAGTTGAAAAGAATACAGGATTCTCAGGGTCAATGGCTTGAAAATGAACACCAAATTGCTGAGGAGGCTGTTAGGTTCTATCAAGCTCAATTCCATGAAACAATAGTTCCTACTCAGTTTGACATTTTGAAGCATGTCCCTTGCATGGTCACAGATGAACAGAATGAAGAATTAACTGCTGATCCTACTATGGAAGAAGTCAAGCATGCAGTTTTTGGCTTGAATAATACAAGTGCTGGAGGGCCTGATGGTTTTACAGGCATGTTCTTTCAAGCATGTTGGGAAATTGTTGGAGGGGATATATTCAGCATGGTGTGGGATTTTTTCAGAGGACATGAACTTCCAAGGTACATAACTCACACAAATCTGGTGTTGTTGCCTAAGAAGCAGAATGTGCAGACCTTTGGTGACATGAGACCAATAAGCTTGACCAACTTTGTTAATAAGATTTTCTGTAGAGTTATACATGAAAGGATGGTTCACCTACTGCCTGATTTAATTTCTCAGAATCAAGCAGGTTTTGTGAAGGGTAGGAGTATAGTAGAGAATATCTTGTTGACACAGGAGATTATTACTGATATTAGACTCAGAACCAAGAAAAGGAACAAGGTTGTACCTAATGTAGTGATGAAACTAGACTTGACAAAAGCCTATGATAGGCTGTCATGGATATTTCCCACAAAAGTGATGAGGAAAATGGGATTTTGTGAGATGTTCATAAGTTTCATATATGAACTAGTTGGGAATAACTGGTATTCTGTGCTTATCAATGGCCAACCACGTGGTTTCTTTCACTCAACTAGGGGTGTTAAGCAGGGTGACCCTTTGTCTCCTACACTATTCATCACAGCAGTTGAAGTTCTGTCAAGGGCCTTAAACTCACTGCATAATAACTGGTGGTTTACTGGTTTTGGCTTGCCTAAGTGGAGTCCAAAAATCAATCATCTTGCCTATGCAGATGATACCATCATTTTCACATCATCATGTGAGATTTCACTTGGCTTGATCATGAGGGTCTTGACTGAGTATGAAGCAGCCTCAGGACAGTTGATCAACAAAGCAAAGAGTTCTGTGTACTTATATAATAGGGTAGAAGAGGAGATATTTCAAAAGGTGGAAAGGGTAACTGGTATTTCTAGGAAGGAGTTTCCTCTGATATACCTTGGCTGCCCTATATATTACAGCAGGAGTAAGATGGCATTCTACTCAGAACTGCTGGCAAAGGTAAGAAACATGTTGCACAGTTGGAAAGGAAAACTTTTGTCCTTTGGAGGAAGGGCAGTACTCCTACAACATGTGCTGCAGGCAATGCCTATGGACCTATTGGCAGCTGTGGATCCTCCATCTTTTGTAATAGACAAGCTGCACAATATCTTTGCTCAGTTTTACTGGAGAAATAATATAGGAGAGAGTGGCAGGCATTGGGCAAAATGGAAAAAGGTCTGTCTGCCTGTGCACTAGGGAGGTTTGGGATTTATATCAAATGCAGACATGTCAATGGCCTTGTTTGCTAAGTTATGGTGGAATTTCAAGACTAAACCATCCCTATGGAGTGCTTTCATGAGCAACAAATATTTAAAGAAAAATAACTCAATTCTTATCCCTTGGAAACAAGGGTCTCATGTATGGAGGAAAATGTTGCAGGCTAGGGACCTGATGGATCATCAAATTTGGTGGTAGCTGAGAATGGGCTCTTCATTATTCTGGTTTGATAACTGGACTGGGCTAGGTCCATTATATTTCATTGTCCCTCCTGAATTTCAATGTAATTAAGCCATAAAGAATGTTTCTGATGTAGTTACTGATGGAAAGTGGCATGTGCCTGCCATCAGAAATAATTTGCCTGAGGATTTGGCTAAATACATCTTGCATGAAGTAAAGCCACCTGCTAAACTTGGAGAGATTGACAAGCCTTGGTGGATGTTGGAGCAAAATGGAGAATTTACTCTCAAATCAGCATGGGAATATTTAAGGAGCAGAGGTGAAAAGAAGGAGGTGTACAAGAAAATTTGGGTCAAGGGATTTCCATTCAAGATAGCTTTTCTGTTGTGGAGAGTATGGCACTTCAAAATTCCTCTTGATGAGGTAGTAAAGAGCTGGGGATATCATATGCCTTCCAGGTGCTTTTGTTTTGTAGAACCAAAGGAAGAGACTGCCCCTCATATATTCTTGAGAAATACCACTGCACAAGCAACATGGAAATATTTTTTTGCAGCAGCTGGAATAAATGTTGATGGTATGCACTTGCATCAGGTGATTATGCAATGGTGGACAGCTGATGTTCCAGCCAGACTTCAGAATATCTTCTATGCTATCCCATCTATCATAGTTTGGCAGCTTTGGAAGAAAAGAAATGGAGATAAGAATAGGGACAAGGTGTCAACTAGCAGAGTTATATATCAGGCTTCTACTGATGTTCAGCAGTTGGTGACAAGTAGGAAGCCTGGAATCAAAACAATTCTACATAGGTGGCATGACATTCTGAAAATGTTGGAACAATTTGTGCCAAAATTACAAGTCACCAAGGTCATATAGAAATTTCCCAATGGGGGTGTTTGGAAGTGCAACACAGATGGGGCAAGTAGAGGTAATCCATGCATAAGTTCCTTTGCCTTTTGTGTGAGAAATTCATCAGGGGATCTGATATATGCAGAGGCTAGGAAAATGGGAGAGTGTACAAATACTGAATCTGAGACTAAAGCACTGCTGCAGGCTGCAAGATATTGCTTGTCTAAACATGTCTATTCCTTCATTCTGGAAACTGATTCTTTATTATTAAAGAATATCTTGGATAGAGAGTGGAAACCTCCATGGAACATTACATTTGAGGTGGAGGAGCTGTTAGATATCATGGACCATACAGAGGTACAGGTTTTGCATATTATGAGAGAGGGTAACCAGTTGGCTGATCATCTTGCTAACTATGCCCTTGATCATGGAGAGGTAGAGGCCAACTCATTTGCAGAACTGGATTCAAAGGGAAGAAATATTCTTAATAGTGACAAGCTGCAGTGTCCCTATTTAAGAATCAGAACAAAAAGGAAATATTGAGGATGGAGTCTGATGTGGAGTCCATCATGTCATTTTACTCAAGTCCATTTGGGGGAGAGTAAGATGAGATGTTTTATTTCTAACCAGGTGTTCTTTTTTGCAGGTTACAAACTTAGCAGAGAGAACAAGGTACAAGGCATCAGTAAGATTCAGACTTTGAATCATATTTGTCATGATATGGAACAGAAGTGGTTCAATGGAGAGGAGATCAATGCTACTTTGATTCTTGCACATAATATGATAATTATGCATTTTTATCAGTGTACCAAGGGCCAAGGTTGCTGGTTTTTCATGGATTCACATGTGGAAATCCTGGAGAACGTGATACCTTTGATAATTGTAGTATGGAAAGTGCAGAAACATTGCACACACATGAACTCTTTGGTATCAAGACTGCAGTGTGTGGTATTAGCACTTGGTGCTCATTCCACTGCATTTTTGGTATCAAAGAGGGAGTGTGGTGAGATTCATGAAGGTTTTGAAGGCAAGAGGATAGATATTGATAATTCAAGTACAGGCAGCTGGTTTGAATCTAAATTTGAGGGATGGGATTTAAGGCAATGTTCTACAAGGTCAACCGGTCTTTATATGTTGGCAAAACTTCATGCAGTGGTATCAGCACTTTGTGCTCAATCTGCAGAAGAATTGTCATCTAATGGAGACTGCCTTGGCTGCATCAAAGGGATTTATGCATTAAGAATACACCTACATTGCTGCATACATAATTGCAGGAAGGAAACAAGGAACAGCAGAAGAACAACAAGCAAAGGACAAACTTGGGACACAACTACATCAGTAGCAGCTGTATGGCCATGCAGAATTGTTTTTTCTACATTTACAGATGACAGGTTGTGTGTGCATATCTTACAGGGTGTAAATTCACACAAGGAACCTTGGAGGTTGTTCATCAACACTCAGATCAATAGGACCACTCTAATATTTTGCAGTATATCATGTGTATATTGCAGTATATCAGCTGGTTTTTTGAGTGCCATACATGAGTTATTGTTAGTTAAAGGTTACATAATTGCAGACATGAGGTTGGGCAAGATTGTCGGGGCTGATATACACATGTATCATGCTGGTATACACAAATATACTGCTGATATACATGGACTGATGACCAAGTTGTGCATCAAGGTTTCAAATTTGGGACACAAATTGGTTGACATGCAGGAGATTATCATTCACATTGGCTTACAGGATTGGATTAACAGATTTCTTCTTCAAGTTTTAGGTTTTTACTATTTTGTTATTTTAGTCAGTTGTAGTACCAACTTAAGCCATCATTTTAGACTTAAGTTGGTCATTAGATTAATCAGGCTTTCTATTGGTCATTTTAGACTTAAGTTGGTCATTTTAGTCAGTTCTATTGTTTTTGATAAAATATATAAAAAGCAGCCCTAGGCCACAAACCTAGTGGAATTTACTAAAAAAAAAAAACTAGTCGTCATGACTTGTGCATTTGAATGATGAATCTTTAGCTTTCTGTTGCATCCTGTGGTTGAAACTTCAGCTTCTTCGAGTGGAATTTTTTAGACCCTCTAAAAACTTCTTCCCCCTTTAAAGTCTTGTTTTGGCTAACTCTCGTGCCGAATCTTGATGGAAGAAATTTTGAGACCCTTTTAAAAATTCTACCCCAGTTTAGGGTTTTGGGTCGGCTAACTCTTAGGCCGGATCTTGACCTCTCAAAATTTCTTGCCCTAGTTTAGGGCTCTGGGCCAGCTACCTCTTGGACTGGACTGTTGTGAAGGAATTTTTTAGAGGATCTCAAAAAATCTGCCCCAATTAAATATGTGCGGCAAACTCTCAAGCCAACTTCGAGTTCCTCTTGAAGTCTTATCTCTGTGTCTTCCTATGGGTTTCTTGGGTTTTTCTGATTGACACGACCGAGCTCAAAGAGCGCCTATGTATCTTGTTGCAGCAGGTATCAAGTCGAATGTTGTTCGGAATAAAAGTAATTGAGTTTTGATTTTTACTAATAATGCGACCGGTCCCAAATGGACTGCCTACGTATCCTATTGTGGGAAAATTAGGTCATTGCGTAGTTCATCTTACAATGAAATTTTTTGGGTTTTTCTATTTATTACGAAACAATTACAAGCAAATAAATAACTATTACAAATTGAAAAACGTCTCTTCATGCATAATACCTCTTGATTGCGTCTGAGTTGATTGCTTTGGGCCACTCTTGGCCATCCATTTCTGCCAATATTATCGCTCCTCCGGAGAGTACCTTGCGGATCAAGTATGGGCGCTGATGGTTAGGGGAAAAAATTTCTTTGTACTCGTCTTGGTGTGGAAACACTCGCTTGAGTACCAACTGTCCTATTTGGAAGAGTCGAGCTCTGACTCGCTTGTTGAAGGGGTGTGCCATTCTCTGTTGATATAATTGACCGTGACATATGGCAATCATCCTCTTTTCATCAATTAGAGCCAGTTCCTCGTATCGGTTCCGGACCCACTCTCCGTTGTCTAACTCTACTTCTTGAATGATTCTTAGTGATGATATTTCCACCTCGACATGTATGACTGCTTCGGTGCCATAAACAAGCAAGTACGGAGTTGCCCTTGTTGAAGTCCGAGCCGTTGTTCGGTACCCAAGAAATGCATAGGGAAAATGTTATGCCATCATTTGTAGTTGTATGTCATTTTTCTTAATATCCTCTTGATATTTTTATTGGCTGCCTCTACAGCTCCATTCATTGTCCTATAGACGGTGGAATTTGATGGGCTATTAAAAGTTGTTCATAGATGTCCTTCATCAGATGACTGTTAAGATTCTCTCCATTATTTGTTATGATGGACTCGGGTATGCTAAATCGGTATATGATGTTGTTCCGTACGAAGTCAGCTACCACTTTCTTTGTACTGATTTGTGTGATGTGGCCTGTACCCATTTGGTGAAGTAATATATGGTGACCACGATGAATCGATGTCCATTTGCTGTAGCAGGTTTGATGGTCCAATGACGTCTATGCCCCAGGTGACAAACGACCAAGGTGAGCTCATAACATTGAGTTCACTAGGTGGGACTCTGATTAGATCTCTATGGATTTGGCATTGGTGGAATCTTTGCACAAGTTTACAACAATCATTTTTCATCGTCATCCAATAATAACTGTCTCGGAGGATTTTCTTAGCCAGAATGAAGCCATTCATGTGAGGCCCACAGGTTCCAGCATATACCTCTTCTAGTAATTTTGTGGCCTCAGCGACATCCACACATCGAGTAATCCCAGATCCAACCTTCTTTTGTAAAGAATCTCCTTATTCAGGAAGAATCCATTGGCCATTCTCCGGATGGATTTCTTCTGGTTGCTCGTAGAATTCTCGAGGTACTCTTCTTTTTCCAAATATATCTTTATGTCAATATACCATGGCTTGCCATCAGTCTCTGCCTCCACGTGGGAACAGTAGGCATGTTCTTCTCTTAGACTTATCTCCAATGGGTCAATGTAACTGCTTTAAGCGTGTTGTATCATGAATGCTATGGTAGCAAGAGCATCGGCGAACTCGATTTGAGCCTTTGGTGTATTGTTGAAATCGATCTTTTTGAACTTTTTACAAAACTTTTGTGCGAGGTTCACGTATGGTAAAATCTTGGCGTTCTTCGTGGCCCATTCACCTTGGACTTGGTGGATCAACAGATCTGAATCGCCTATGACCAATAATTCATGGATGTCCCTATCCAAAGCCATTCTAAGGCCTAAAATGCAGTCCTCGTATTCCGTCATGTTGTTGGTGCATCAGAACTTGAGCATCGCGGCCATCGGGTAATGCTGCCCAGTTTCTGATACCAAGACTGCTCCGATTGCTGAACCCTTGTAATTAACCGCGCCAACAAAAAATAGCCTTCATCCTAAATAAGGCTCGGCTATGTCTTCTTCTACCATCTGTATAATTAGGTTCGAAGTGGTTCAAAATCTTCATCAACTGGCTTTCTACCAGTAAGTCGGCCAATGCTTGTCCCTTGATAGCCCTTTGTGCGATGTATATGATGTCAAGCATTTGCCATTTGGCCAATTTCCCTACAGGTATGGGTTGGCAGAAAATGTACTTCAGTGGATCCATCTTGGATATGGGATGAGTGGTGTATGACGACTAGCAATGCCTCAGTTTTGTTATATCCCGCATTTTGTACATTCGGATAATTTAAGATAATTGCGGGAAGTTAAGAGCCAAGCTATATTTTTAATTTTGTTTAGCACACAAGTTGCTTATGAAAATTTTGATGTGGAAATATTAAGAGAGGCTAGGGGTAAAAAGGGGAAATTCGCAAGATGGCTCATAAAATATTGCGGAAGCCTAAGGTCAAATTTGGAATTTGGAAAATAAATTTCCATGAATCACAAAAAAAAAATGGGCTTGGACTTAAAGGGCCATTTGGCAATCCAAGGGAGAAAAAAATATAAATGGGCCAAGGCCCATGTGGGAGCTAAATACTAATGGATAAAAGATGACTTATGGATCATTTTTGTCATCTTTAACACAAGAATCTTCAAGAAGCTTGGAAAAAAGAGAGAGAGAGAGACACCACCCATTCGGCCAAGAGCCAAAAATTTGAATACCAAAAATCTTGATTCAAAAAAATTGATTCTTCTAGTATTCCTACTAATTCAAAGGTTCTCTTCAACGTGGTATAATTATTTAAGCAAGAAAACCACTCTTGGTGGCAAGTGGGAAATTGAAGAAAAGGTAAGAATTTCTCTTCTTTCATAAATTATAGAAGGTTTATGTATGTTATAGTATGTAGAAATGAATGAAAAGTATGAAAATAGTGTGTTGTGGGTGTGGCCGTGTGTGTGGTGTCATGGTCGTGTATATGTGTGTGTGTAGGAATAATGATCCAATTATTTTATCTAATGTTTTGGTTGTTGTTGTTGTGGATTCTATATTGATAATGAGGGTCTAATGGTTCAAATTGAAGTTGTAAGTGTTGGAGAGTTGTTTTAGAAGTTGATGTGATTTGAATATAGTTTTCTTGTATATATGGAAAAATGATGTTGTTAGTATGTGAATTGTTGGTGTAGTTCATGAATTTGAAAGGAGAAAATGTGTTGTTGTTGTTGTTGTTATTGCTTTTGGGAAGTTTTGGATGGAATGGCATATCGGTTGGATTATTGTGAATATTGTGCGGATTATTTGAAGCTTTCTTGAATATTGTTTGAATGGCTTCGGATTAGTATTTGAATGTGTGAGCAAATATGAATTGAATATAAGTGAAACGCCGTTGAAGTTGTAGAAAGAAGTTACTAATGTTAGTATGTGTTTTGAATCAATTGTGGATATTGTTTGAATAATTGTTGGTATTGTTGTTGATATTTTGGCCGAGTTAAATTCTCGGTTTTGTTGTTGTATTTTTGGCCGAGTTGAATTCTCGGGGATGGTGGATTTACAGGGGAAATGCTGCCGAAATTTCAGTAGAAAAAGTGTTGGTTTGGAATTGAAATCTTAAGTGTTTATGGCTAATGTTTGGTATGTACAAATATTGTTGTAGATCTTGCGAGCCAAAGACTCAAATTCGGATTTGTGTAGGAAGCGGGCAAGGTATGTAAGGCTTACCTTTCTTTCTTTGGCATGATCCTTATGAAATACGTATATGATGTACATGTATAGTTTCGGAAAGATTCTTATTCTTAGAGCCCCTAGGATGGCTAACATTCTTGATTTCCCATAAGCTGTTCCGTATGGTTTGATATGTATCCATGAAGTTTGGCCAATATGGTTTCGAATAGCATCTGAGAAACAAATGATATGACTATAGTTTTGACCTTCCAAATGTTAACACATTCGATTGTTCCATCGAGCATTTGATATGTTTTGATACGTGCATAAGACTCCAAAAGTTCTATTTGATTTGATCCATAGTGATACCCAAAAGACTTTTTGACATGATTTTGGCCTTGATTTTCCAAAAATGGCTCCCGAAATGCTTATAGAACGTTCTGTACTTCAAACGCTCGTAACTTTCTCATACTAAGTCGGATCGACCCGAAACTTGATTCTGAGCCTTCAGGGGTCGGTGAGTATACTTGTCCATCGAGCCTTAAATTCGATTTGTATACATATGGTCCTCACTACTCCGCTCGTGCGTGCTACTATTATATCGTCCGTCGAGCCTCGGGCCGGTTATATCATTGTGTGCCCTATGTATACTCGCCACTAACATGTTATGTTATATGTATGGATCGGAGCCGACGCCTCGACAACATGATATGTTCTGTTTTCTGTATATCTATGAACAAGATATGTTTTTCAGAGGAAGTATTACTATGGATATGTATATGTTATATGTATGGATCGGGCTGCACGTTCCGCAGCAATACGATATATATATATATATATGGATCGGGCCGAGCGTTCCTCAGCAGTATATTACATTTATTGATCGGGCCGAACGTTCCTCGGTAGTATATATTATATTTATGGATCGGGCCGAACGTTTCTCGGCAGTATATATTATATTTATGGATCGGGTCGAACGTTCCTCGCCATTATATATTATATTTATGGATCGGGCCGAACGTTCCTCGGCAGTATATGTTATGTATATATATATATATGGATCGAGCCGAACGTTCCTCAGCAGTATATATATTATATGTGGATCAGGTCGTACGTTCCCCGGCACTATCATATTCGTATGGATCGGTTATGTGTATATGTATATGGAGACCTATGATGTCAGCACGTATAATCTGTGTTTGGAAAGCAAGTATGTGGGTACTCTGGATGATTCACTCAATTTCGGTACTTTTTCTGACATATGACATCGGTAAGCATGATGTACGTTTGGAAAATAAGCACCGTAGTGTTCTCATTAATGCACTTACTTTCTTGTATCATTGTTCCGGATATGTTTCTATTTTCTGTATTCTATGCCTTACATACTCAGTACATATTCCGTACTGACCCCCTCTTCTTCGGGGGCTGCGTTTCATGCCCGCAGGTACAGACGCGCGTGTGAGTGGTCCGCCAGCTTAGGACATCCATATTGCTGTGTTGAAGTGCTCCCTCATTCCGGAGCCCACACTTTTGGTACAGATCTTGTTGTTGTACATATTTATGTATATATGTCTATTTCAGGGGTACGGCGGGGCCCTGTCCCGTCATATGGTTCTGTTATATTTGTTAGAGGCCTGTAGACATATATGTGGGTCATGGGTCATCATCGTTCTGTTATGTCGGTGGTTTGCGCGTAAGCGGTACTATTTGCCATAACAGCCTTAACGGCTTGTATATATATATATATATATATATATATATATATATATATATATATATATACTTATGCATATGCTTTGGACGATGTGTTTGAATTATGCGACCGCTTAAGATAATATCTGCCCTTGATATCTGTAATGATTATAATATGTTGGATATGATTAAATATGAATATGTCAATTTGGTAAGTAGGTGTGTAAGGGTGTCCAGCTCAGGCACTAGTCGCAGCCCACGGGGTTGGGTTGTGACAAAAGTGGTATCAGAGCGGTTTGTCCTCGGAATGTCTACAGGTCGTGTCTAGTAGAGTCTTGTTTATCGGTGTGTTGTGCACCACATCTATAAACAGGAGGCTACAGGACTGTTATGTCCCGTGCTTTCGTATGATTGGAAATCGAGAAATAAACCAGACTTGTGTGTTATAAGGAAATATTTTTGATTTTGGTGAATATGACTATGTTGGTTATGGAATCATAGATGTTAAGACATCGCGGAAGGCCTAGGGTAAATTTGGAATTTCGGAAATTAGTTTCGGGAATTACAAAACGGGACGTTTAACGAATTGGGCCAAGAAAAATATGAAACAAAAATTGTGGCCCAAAGCATTGAAGTGGCCGGCCAAGGGGCAAGGTCCAAGCCCATTTTATTAAGGTCATGTGCTATGCACATGACCTATAAGTGGATATATATCTAGATGCCTTAGTAGTTATCAAGAACAAATCACAAAAAATTCAAGAACACCTCAAGTGAGGCTCTCGGCCGAGAGTGAGCAAGAGAGAAAGAAAAATTTTTGCTAGCCTTTGTTTCAATCCAAAAATCTTGAATTTTGCATAGTTGTGAAGTACTCAAGACCCTCTTCAACGGGGTACAATTAGTTTGGCGTAAGGTGCGCGTTTGCGGCAAATCGGAATTTCAAGAAAAAGGTGAGAAATCTATGTTTTTATGTTATGAAATGGGTTTGTATGTTATAGTGATTGATGTTGCATGAATATTATGGGATGGTGTTGTGTTTGAGCATGGCGTGTGTGTGTGTGAAAAGGGTGTGTTTGGCCGTGTGCCCTTAGAAGGGGAAAGAAATGTGAATTGATCTGTTTAGTTTGTTTAGTTGCGTCGTAGTGGCCTTTATAACGTAAATGAATGATTAATGAATTGAATTGGCGTTGGAAAAGGCTTTCGGAACATTATCGGAAAGTATATACCTTTGGTATATTTGCGTATATCATTGTATATCTTTGATGCTAAAGACTTTAAATATGATTTATGGTTGATGTTAATGAATTCGGAATGAAACGACGCAAGTTAGAACGTTCGTTGTAAGTTTTGATGTTTTGAAAGAATTATGGAAAGTAATGAATCTTGGGCAATTTCGTATATGGCTTGGAATGTATTTGGGATGTGATTGAATAATCTTGAAGGAGTGAATTAATACAATAATGTGGGCATAGATTTGGAATTTTGGAAGTTTGAATGAAAAGTTGCCAACTTAGGTAATAAGGTAGAACTTTGAAGCTAGAGTGGTTTGATTATGAATTGTGTTGTTTGATGATGTGTGGGCTGTTGTTGTTGATGTATTTGAGCCGAGCTAAGTCTGGGGGATGTTAGATTTATAGGGGAAATGCTGTCGAAATTTCGGTAGGCAAAAATGAAGTTAATGGCATTTTTTTAGCCTAAGAATCTCAAATTGGTAACTTTGACCATTTGCAGATTTCGGACGAAACGGGACTTGATTTTTGGGAGAGCATAAGACGTCTGTAAGGTATGTAAAGCTTCCCACTTCTTCGTTTGGCATGTCTTGGTATGCTAGGTGAATATTGGAACCTCCGGAGCATTTCTGCTCCTCGAAACCCGATCCACAGAAAAGTTACTATTCATTCAATTCAATTGAAGCCTAAGGGCTCTATTTTGGTTAGAATGCAACCAAATGTCCGAAACCTATCGAAATGTGGTCGGGTAACTTGGAAATGATTATGTATGACCTTTTGGCCCCTAAACGTTCGTAAATTATGTTCGCCACCTCAATTCGACTCGAGGTGGGCCCGCTAACCCCGAGACGCCCTATTTGTCCTATTGGGCTCTCCTTTTGAATAAAGTTTCATATGAAACCTTCGGTTTTGGAACTTCCTCCTAAGAGACATGTTTTGAATATTATGATATGCTAAGTTACGTTTTGAACCATACGTACCATTTTGGAAACATTTTGTGAAATGAAACTTTGTATCGACTAAGTATTCGGCTATTTTGTACTATGAAATGACTTATGAGACTACTAAGTTTTGAAAGGCTATTTTGAAATATGAATTGCATTTGTTTGCTCACGACTCCGCTCGTGCCTTATTATGACTTCGTTCACCGGTTCCCGGGCCGGTTATGATTCGTGCGCCTTACAATAATTCGGCCGTATGCTGTGTTACGGTTCCCGAGGCTTCGCCATAGGGCCGGGTTCCGTTTGGAGTTATGCTGTGATATGGCTCGTGATGCGATACACTCACCTATGTTTGTGTTTGTGTTCGGAGATACGGAGATTTGAAACTTTCTGGTGTTATGCTGTGTGTGGCGCCTGCGTCGGAGTGGCGACCACGTTCTTAAGCGTTTGCATGATTTCGTTTGCATTATGTATACGTATATGACTTTGATACGGATTTTGACATACTGATTTGTACTCCACTTTGTTATCTAATTTGCTTTCAATTTTGATCCATATTTCTGTACTCCGTGCTTTACATACTCAGTACATATTTCGTACTGACCCCCTTTCTTCGGGGGCTGCGTTTCATGCCCGCAGGTACAGACATTGGTGATCCTCCACTGTAGGCTTCACTTTCTGCTATTTTGGAGTACTCCTTCTGATCCGGAGTCCACTTTTGGTACAGACTCCTTTTGCTATGTATATGCTCTGTATATTTGACGATTTGGGTACGGCGAGGCCCTGTCTCGCCATATGTCTTTGTTTTGAGTTCGTAGAGGCCTGTAGTCATATATGTGGGGCGAGGGTCCTACATATGTTTGTTTGATGTTGTTTTCTGGTCTTAAAGCGGTCCGTTTGTTTTGATGGCCCTAAATGGCCCTTATGCTGATGTTTGCACTTTCGACCGACGATGTCTATTCCGCTGCTCAGTTTGTATTTGATATGGCATTTTGATTTGTGCGACCGCTTAAGACATATATGATAAAGATTCAGTTTGATATGACTTTTATGAATTTTTGGAACATGCTCGGATTTGGTAAATGAATATACGGTTTGGTCTGGGTACCCAGATAGGGTGCCAGTCGCGGCCCACGGGGCTGGGTAGTGACAAGGACATTTAGGATGTCATCTTTCTTTGGATCTTAGATCGTGCGATAGAGCTGTGCTATTAGGGTGGCTCTTTTCTAATGGACTGTTATATTTTCAGCGATGCCTCCGAGAAAAGCGACAACTGCCCAGAATGGCAAGTCAGCAGTAGTCGGAGAGACTAGCCAGGCCCAGAGAGTTACCAGGGCCCGTGCCCAGACTATGCCCGAGGTTATGCCCCAGTCAGCGGGTTCTGCTACACCCCCACCATTAGAGGAGCTTGGAGCAGCAGCCGCTGCCACCATGGATCAGGAGGCGGCTCCATCATTAGCTCGAGAGGCTCCAGCGCCCGAGCCTCCAGCTCCGCAGCCAGGGGCGGAGGACAGGGAAATGAGAGATGCGGTGCAGTTATTGACGAGAATAGTAGAAGGACAGGCTCGCAGACGCGGGCTTGGGGGTGATTACATGGACAGACATGATAGTTTGAGGGTTCGTGATTTCTTAACCTGTAATCTTCCAGAGTTCTACGGGTCTAAGCCCGAGGAGGATCCCCAGGATTTCATTCGACAGATGCAGCGTACGCTGAGACTAGTTAGGGCTTCCGAGACTGAGTCTGTCGAGCTGGCTTCACATAGGCTGCGGGATGTAGCGATTAATTGGTATGAGTCCTGGGAGCTATCTAGAGGTGAGAAAGCTCCCCCAGCGGTGTGGGCTGAGTTTACAGAGGCCTTTCTTGGTCACTTTCTGCCTCCTGAAGCGCGGCGAGCTAGGGTTGATAGATTTCTACAGTTGAGACAGAGGGGCAGGAGCGTTCGGGAGTACAGTTTAGAGTTCGACTCTTTGGCTAGATATGCACCCACCATTGTAGCCGATATGACTGACAGGATGCACCGGTATGTGATGGGACTGGATCATTATTTGGTGGATAACTGTATGGCGGTGGCATCACAGCCTGGGATGGACATTGCTCGGCTACAGGCATACGCACAAGGAATGGAGGATTGACATAGAGGGCGTCAGCCCGATAGAGATCGTGATAGGAGGCATCCCAAGAGGGTTAAATCGGCTGGATATTTTGGGGAGTCTCGAGGCAGCCGGCCTCAGCAGCAGTATAGCAGATACCCTTCCCAGTCAGCACGGAGCACACCCCCACAATCTACGGGCAGGAGACCAGATAATGCAGGGTATTCAGGAGCAGGTCAGAGCTCCAGGGCTTCGGGCTCCATGGGTGCTTGTTTTACTTGTGGCCGTCAGGGCCATTTTATGAGGGATTGTCCGCTTAGGAGGGGTTCAGCTAGCGCAGCTCAGCCTACCGGGTCAGTTGCTGGTTCATTTTCCCCTTCTATAGCCATGCGCCCTACGGGGCAAGGTATGCCGACACCAGCAGGCCGCGGTAGAGGTCGTGGCGGAGCTCCGGGTTCTAGCGGTCCTTCGAACCGCTTATATGCTTTGGCCAGCCGACAGGACCAGGAGGCGTCACCAGACGTGGTTACAGGTATACCGTTAATCTTCTACTGAAATGTATATGCATTGATAGATTCAGACTCTATTTTATTATATATTCCCCCCCCCCCCCCCCCCGGATTGTTAGAAAAGTTGGGATAAAAACCTGAAATTGATAGGACCGTTTAAGGTGGTTATTCATACAGATAAAAAGTGAATGTTGAGAGTTTAAAAAGCTACGTTGATAGTTGCATAATCAGAAAGATAAAAGGGCCTCTCTCTGGATCAGAGTGGGACCCGCTATGACAACTTTTCGAAAATCGTTAAAACCCCGACTTGCCCTAGATTATGTTAGAAAGGTCGTGCGGGGAAGTGGATGCAATTATACCAGCATTAACGCATCGAAATGCATTAAAGTTTTAAGGTTAAGCGTGCTAGGGCCAGAGCAATTTTGGGATGGGTGACCCCTTGGGAAGTAGACAAAAGTTTTCACAAATATAGGTATAAGAGACAAATGGGAAATTTGGAATAACTTAAATGAAATTAGAATATACAGAATGGTTAGAAACCTTATAAAGGTCGCGTAGGCCGAGACGAACCAGATTGGTGAAAAGGAAGAAAGAGCAACACAGTCTGGAATCAGAGTAAGTTTGAATAAGCGTTTGGAAATATTTTGTAAAAAAATGGCAGTAATGTATATGTATGTATAGGACATTCCATTTACGACTATATCGATCGATAGGCGGACGCTAACAACCAGTGTTGTAATGTACGGAAGACAAGGAGATCAAAATGTCAGAAAATTTGAAAAAGTAAGAGATTAACTGAATTCGAATCATGAGTTGTCATGAGTACAGTTGGACTGCGAGGGATTAGCAATGGCAAAGCAATATTATGTATATACGTTTTGGATACTAATAAACTGGCCCTGGAAAGGAACATAACCATTATGCTCGCTAGTAATAAAGTCGTGATTGGATAAACACCTAGAATGTAAAAGTAAAAGGGAGAGCTCAATTTGAGATATAATAGGCTTTATTAAATTGTTCGTAAGATTGGCAAGTCACTCATGAGTCGGGGATATCGCCGAATTGGAAGTGGTACATCCATTTTTCTACGTGCCTGTGCTTCACGAATGTGCTGGTGACCCTTCTCAAGTGTTTATATAAATGACATCTAAGGGACAGGGAAGCTACCATATAAGGAATAGTCTGCGTCCATGACGGATGGTCAGGTGATAAAGTTATATGCCAAAGACGTGGTTCCGGTTAAAGTATTACGGCTAAACAGTAATAATGAGGACACGATTTGGGAAGCCGAAAGTAGAATGAAGAGGAAGTATCTCTAGTTGTTTTCTACGCCACAGGCAACCTAAGCTTCTAGAACGGATGTGTTAAATGATCGTATGTGACAGTTATAGAGAAGACCTCCCCGAAGTATTATAACACGCCATGAGGCCAGTTCAACATTCGAGGACGAATGTTCTAAAGGGGGGGAGGATGTTATATCCCGCATTTTGTACATTCGGATAATTTAAGATAATTGCGGGAAGTTAAGAGTCAAGCTATATTTTTAATTTTGTTTAGCACACAAGTTGCTTATGAAAATTTTGATGTGGAAATATTAAGAGAGGCTAGGGCAAAAAGGGGAAATTCGCAAGATGGCTCATAAAATATTGCGGAAGCCTAAGGGAAAATTTGGAATTTGGAAAATAAATTTCCACGAATCACAAAAAAAAAATGGGCTTGGACTTAAAGGGCCATTTGGCCATCCAAGGGAGAAAAAAATATAAATGGGCCAAGGCCCATGTGGGAGCTAAATACTAATGGATAAAAGATGACTTATGGATCATTTTTGTCATCTTTAACACAAGAATCTTCAAGAAGCTTGGAAAAAAAAAAGAGAGAGAGAGACACCGCCCATTCGGCCAAGAGCCAAAAATTTGAAGACCAAAAATCTTGATTCAAAAAAATTGATTCTTCTAGTATTCCTACTAATTCAAAGGTCCTCTTCAACGTGGTATAATTATTTAAGCAAGAAAACCACTCTTGGTGGCAAGTGGGAAATTGAAGAAAAGGTAAGAATTTCTCTTCTTTCATATATTATAGAAGGTTTATGTATGTTATAGTATGTAGAAATGAATGAAAAGTATGAAAATAATGTGTTGTGGGTGTGGCCGTGTGTGTGGTGTCATGGTCGTGTATATGTCTGTGTGTAGGAATAATGATCCAATTATTTTATCTAATGTTTTGGTTGTTGTTTTTGTGGATTGTATATTGATAATGAGGGTCTAATGATTCAAGTTGAAGTTGTAAGTGTTGGAGAGTTGTTTTAGAAGTTGATGTGATTTGAATATAGTTTTCTTGTATAAATGGAAAAATGATGTTGTTAGTATGTGAATTGTTGGTGTAGTTCATTAATTTGAAAGGAAAAATGTGTTGTTGTTGTTGTTATTTCTTTTGGGAAGTTTTGGATGGAATGGCATATCGGTTGGATTATTGTGAATATTGTGTGGATTATTTGAAGCGTTCTTGAATATTGTTTGAATGGCTTCATATTAGTATTTGAATGTGTGAGCAAATATGAATTGAATATAAGTGAAACGCCGTTGAAGTTGTAGAAAGAAGTTACTAATGTTAGTATACGTTTTGAATCAATTGTGGATATTGTTGGAATAATTGTTGGTATTGTTGTTGATATTTTGGCTGAGTTAAATTCTCGGATTTGTTGTTGTATTTTTTGCCGAGTTGAATTCTCGGGGATGGTGGATTTACAGGGGAAATGCTGCCGAAATTTGAGTAGAAAAAGTGTTGGTTTGGAATTGAAATCTTAAGTGTTTATGGCTAATGTTTGGTATGTACAAATATTGTTGTAGATCTTGCGAGTCAAAGACTCAAATTCGAATTTGTGTAGGAAGCGGGCAAGGTATGTAAGGCTTACCTTTCTTTCTTTGGCATGATCCTTATGAAATACGTATATGATGTACATGTATAGTTTCGGAAAGATTCTTATTCTTAGAGCCCCTAGGATGGCTAACATTCTTGATTTCCCATAAGCTGTTCCGTATGGTTTGATATGTATCCATGAAGTTTGGCCAATATGGTTTCGAATAGCATCTGAGAAACAAATGATATGACTATAGTTTTGACCTTCCAAATGTTAACACATTCGATTGTTCCATCGAGCCTTTGATATGTTTTGATACGTGCATAAGACTCCAAAAGTTCTATTTGATTTGATCCATAGTGATATCCAAAAGACTTTTTGACATGATTTGGACCTTGATTTTCCAAAAATGGCTCCCGAAATGCTTATAGAACGTTATGTACTTCAAACGCTCGTAACTTTCTCATACTAAGTCGGATCGACCCGAAACTTGATTCTGAGCCTTCAGGGGTCGGTGAGTATACTTGTCCATCGAGCCTTAAAATCGATTTGTATACATATGGTCCTCACTACTCCGCTCGTGCGTGCTACTATTATATCGTCCGCCGAACCTCGGGCCGGTTATGTCATTGTGTGCCCTATGTATACTCGCCACTAACATGTTATGTTATATGTATGGATCGGAGCCGACGCCTCGGCAACATGATATGTTCTGTTTTCTGTATATCTATGAACAAGATATGTTTTTCAGAGGAAGTATTACTATGGATATGTATATGTTATATGTATGGATCGGGCTGCACGTTCCGCAGCAATACGATATATATATATATATATATATATATGGATCGGGCCGAGCGTTCCTCAGCAGTATATTATATTTATGGATCGGGCCGAACGTTCCTCGGCAGTATATATTATATTTATGGATCGGGCCGAACGTTCCTCGCCAGTATATATTATATTTATGGATCGGGCCGAACGTTCCTCGCCAGTATATATTATATTTATGGATCGGGCCAAACGTTCCTCGGCAGTATATATATTATATGTGGATCGGGCCGTACGTTCTCCGGCACTATCATATTCGTATGGATCGGTTATGTGTATATGTATATGGAGTCCTATGATGTCAGCACGTATAATCTCTGTTTGGAAAGCAAGTATGTGGGTACTCTGGATGATTCACTCAATTTCGGTACTTTTTCTGACATATGACATCGGTAGGCATGATGTACGTTTGGAAAATAAGCACCGTGGTGTTCTCATTAATGCACTTACTTTCTTGTATCGTTGTTCCGGATATGTTTCTATTTTCTGTATTCTATGCCTTACATACTCAGTACATATTCCGTACTGACCCCTTTTTCTTCGGGGGCTGCGTTTCATGCCCGCAGGTACAGTTGCGCGTGTGAGTGGTCCGCCAGCTTAGGACATCCATCTTGCTGTGTTGAAGTGCTCCCTCGTTCCGGAGCCCACACTTTTGGTACAGATCTTGCTGTTGTACATATTTATGTATATATGACTATTTCAGGGGTACGACGGGGCCCTGTCCCTTCATATGGTTCTGTTATGTTTGTTAGAGGCCTGTAGACATATATGTGGGTCATGGGTCATCATCGTTCTGTTATGTCGGTGGTTTGCGCCTAAGCGGTACTATTTGCCATAACAGCCTTAACGACTTGTACATATATATATATATACTTATGCATATGCTTTGGACGATGTGTTTGAAATATGCGACCGCTTAAGATAATATCTGCCCTTGATATCTGTAATGATTAATATATGTTGGATATGATTAAGTATGAATATGTCAATTTGGTAAGTAGGTGTGTAAGAGTGTCCAGCTCGGGCACTAGTCGCGGCCCACGGGGTTGGGTCGTGACAAGTGTTTAGGCTACTAATGTCAAGGCACATCATGTTTTCTCTACCAAAGTGTATCTCGCTTTGCAGGCAGTGAACTTCTTACTCAGATAGTAGATTTCCCGCTCTTTTTTGCCGTTTTTGTCGTGTGATACACTCAAATTACACCTTTTATTAGGGTAAAGCGGACGATGTCAAATATAATAACCGACCAAGGTTGGGGTCGAATACAACAGGAAACATGGTGTGAAAAGGTTACTAAAATCGTAGAATGCTTTATTTAAGTCTAATGTCTTACTCCGATAAATGTGTAGAAAGTTGGTTGTTTATGAATATTTGATATTGCTAAGTATTTGCTTTGGAATGTAATGTATGGTAAAAGAAACCAAGGTTGTGTTCCCGTCAGATAGAGTGTATGATCATGGGTATTGATCTTGATATACTTCTAATGGATCGTTATATGAATGCACTTAACCTCTATGTGAATCTGTCCTATTTCCCAATAAATAAAGATTATTTCTTTCTATGATTTTCCCAAATATAAGAAAGTTGATATGAAGAATGGTCAATTATGCCAAGTAAATTCTTCTTATTCCTAAGTGAATTTATTAAAAAAAGTTTAAAGCTTTGAGTTCTTGTTATTTATTCTTACCCAACCCTAAGTACTTTCCCATGTTAAATAGAGGGTATGGCTTTAATCAATGTTTGCAACCATTAATTATGAATGAAGAATAAATAAATCCTAACAATCCATTATGCATATATCAATCCCAATTCCCAATCACAAAATAGCAATCCTAGGGTTCACAACCTAAGTAATTGATTTAGCTACTCATAGAGAAAGAAGAACAGGAATAGATAGTTGAGATCATAATGCTTATGAATGATTGATTGGAATTGAACAGAAAATAATCGCAATTGTTTGTAATCCCAAAACTTCAAAAACGATGAGTATTCAATGCTAAGAAAATTAAAACTGAAATCTGGTCAACTGTAGTCTATAAAAAACCCTACATCAAGTATTTATAATGGTCCAAGTTCTGAAAAATAAGTTGACAAAAGTTCCCCCGTCGGATCAACATACGGACCGTAAATATTATACAGTCCGTAAAATCTTCAGCTCTTGTCCGTAAAATCTCATCCTGACGCCAAGATCTACGCTCCACTTTAATGGACCGTAAATGTTTTACGGTCCGTAGAACTGGACCGTCAATTATTCCTACAATGTGAGACTTCCTGTAGCTGATCTACGGTGGGATTTACGGATCGTAAATAATATATGGACCGTACTTTCTGCCGTGAATTTTCTCTCAATATCGCAGCTCTCTGTCACTGATCAACGGTGGAATTGACGGCCCGTAAATATTATACGGTTCGTCTTTTTGCTCCGTAAAGTCCCAACTTCAGTTACTTCTCTTTTTTGAACATCTGTTTAAGCGATTTTCACGACTTTCGCCATAAACACAGTAAATACCTGTAACATGACAAAAAAAAACATCAAAAGACCCAAACCTGCTTGAAAAACAAGTAAAACTCGCCGTAAAAAAGCATCAAATGTGCCGAAATTTCGCGACACATCAACACCCCCAACTTAAAATCTTTGCTTGTCCTCAAGCAAGTCACAGAACACAAACGACTCAACTAACATAGATACAATAGAATAACAATGTCTATAATGGTTTTGGCTAAGAACTACCGGTAGACATTATTTTCCCTTACTGACCCTCTCAATTTCAAACAGTTCAAACCATATGTATGATCCAAAACACGTCACGACTAACAATGAAGCTTCCATAAATGATTGCAAGTTATTAGAACTACTGATGCACGCACAAATGCTACTTTTGGGGAAGTATTCAATGTGCTCAACCTCCATGCCCTCACACAGACCAAAAAATGTCCCAAACACATATATACAAAGACGTGGGACGAAGACGAAAGAGAGAAGAAACACTCACAAAGACGTTCACACACTACAAATGCACATACCATATACTTTCCCTTACTTTCAATGCCTTAACTTTGGATAGTTTAGTCGTGATCACACTAGGACTTGTTCTCGGCTTATAATGTAGGCTCATGGATGGGTAGTATAATTATTTAGGAATTAGTGACTCACCCTCCTTGAACACTACACTTTTCTTTCACTTTTATTCGGCTCTTATTTTTCTCCCTTTGTTTTCACTTTTTCGACCTCGATGTGGTTTGCTACTAATGAAACTACTTTCTTTTTACGCCTCACTTTTTTTTGTATATATATATATATATATATATATATATATATATATATATAACAACCACATCGAATCATGACCAAATAACTCACGCCACCCCCAACTTAGGCTTTTAGCCTCTTCTTCACACTTCTGTCACCCCCAACTTAGGCGTTTCACCTCTTCTCTCTAATAGTGTCAAGGAGGGAACAGGTGCAAAGATGGGCTTCATTTAAAATGGGTACGGGTTTGTTAACGGCTAGTCAAGAAAAAGGTTAAAGGCTTAAAAGGGGAAACTAGGGATTATTTGCATCACAGGGTAAGGCTTGTAAGGCAATAGTGACTGAATTCCAAAGAAATCCTACAATCACTTCACAACCAAACTATCCTAAGCATTCAAGCATGAAAAACCAGGAAAGTTCTAGATTGCAAAAGCAGAGTATGAACACAACTAATGCACTCACACACACAATGGCATAAGGATCACTTTATTTACTACCCAAGTAACATTCGACACACATAATACCCCAATATTCCAAACTGTCATAAACAGAAGCATGCATGTCAATACACAACATATCCCAAGTATCTACATCATTTTTTGGAGATGGATCATTTTTCATCAAACATTTTCAAAATCAACATGCATAGCTTTAAGTTCATTGACCACTACCATCTAAGTCATAGCTACTCTATCTTATCTAAACAACCTAAACATGCCAATTTTAATAGAAATAAACCCCCCTAGGAAAACAACTCTGGCAAAGAAAAGCCGAAGGGCTTCCTAAACACATATACACATTACAATAAAATCAAGTAGTCCCACCCCCAACTAAAAAATTTAGCACTGCCCAGTGCATCAATGTAAGCATAAAAAAACAAAGGGTTAGGACTACCTGAGGCGCTCTAGGCTCGGTGCTCATCCTGATGTGCACCTATCGCATCAGTATAGTCATCGCGGCCTTCTTAGGTACCACAATGCTGAGAACCGTTTGCTCGATAGAGGGAGCTATGTTGGTCGATGCCCCCGTGAACTGGTAGTCAACAAGGGATTGTCGTGTGGCTGTCTTCAACTGGCGTTCCTTTAATTCACTTGGATCCAACCCCTCACTATCATCCCTATATCTCGGCCTCTTGCCTCTATCTTGGACTGAGGGCTCCTCTCTTGACAGTCGTACCACTGGCACCAAAGACGCCAAATTTATTAGCATTGCGGGTTGAGGAGGTTCTATAAACACTCCTCCCTCCTTCACCTGTAGCGCAAGGACTTGGTCCTTTTGTTGCACAATATCCTTCTTCACCATTTTCATTTTAGTCACTGATGACACCTTCTCTAACTCGAGGACTCTCCTCTCAGTACCATCAATTCTGGAGTGAATCTAACGGTGTGAGTGGGTGATGGACTTCTTTAGCAGCTGCATCTCCTTCCGGACTGCCCGCGCCATTACCCCTTCCAACGTTTCTAATAAGCTAGCAATCTGTCTATCAGCTCTGTTAGCCTTAACATAGGAGTCGTGCAAATGTTTCCTGTTAAATGGAATAATGACACCTCCAGTAAGTGTTGTAGATGTAAGGGGGCCTAGGAGCAGGCGGGGCAGTCGTGGTAGCAGGCTTAATAATAGTCTCCGGGGCTGCTGAAATGGTAGGAACTCGAAGAGGTTGCGGGGACATCTGTAGAAGCTGGTGTTGCCATGGTGGAAATCTCAAAACCCTTATAGGTCTCCTCGAGTGTAGTGCCCTTCCTCCTCATTCTAGTCGAATTCATACTGCATATGTGCTGGTGTCGCCATACCACCTCCGGCTGCCAATAACGCAGCTTTAACATCTTTATCCTTGCTCTTGGTTAAGCTATAGAAATGCTTCGCCTCAAGTCTGAGGTCCCAGTAGGAGAAGTGTTGCACCCCTGCCTTCAAGCACAGACCAATAATGAAGCATGGAAACACCAAAGAAAGCAGGCTGGGTAACCCATGTACGAATCTTATCTGCTATCAACTTCCCTATATCCACTGCATACCGGGACATGATGCACACCACTAGGATTGCCCGATCAATAGTAAGCTGATTATTTGCCTGAGTAGGGAAGATTCTGTTTATCAAGATGCCCCACCAGAACTTGGCTTCAACTGAGAGATCTTTCTTTTTAATCGGCACACTGGAGTTGGTGCGCCACCCGGGGTTATCTCGTGCAATCACTGAAGCTACCAATGGCAATTCATTCAACTAATCAGGTCTATTTCCCCCCATTCTGTAGTTCAATTCATCAATGTTTGCTGGCAGTTCATAGTAATCCCCGAAGTAATACCAGTCGATAGCTTTGATGGAGAAATCAACCCTCAATCCCCTAACAGTTACTTTCGGAAGACATATGACTTTCCTAGCTTGTTGGACTGGTCTGTACCGATTGTTTAACTCTGCTGCATAATTGGCATAAAACTCTCGCACAATAACCGGTATATATATGTCGGGTGGGTGGCCAAGGAAACCCCATCCATGGTGATCAATAACAGCCTGAATGTTGGGAAAATAGTCCACGGCGGAACCCATGTCCTCCTTCCTTGGGCTCCATCCCTTTCTTGTATATCTCCTTTGACCCTTGCACCGAGAACTGAACAACATTCTTAGACCTCTCCTTCATTTTGCTCTCCTTTTGTCTTTTCTCTTCCTTAGTATCAGACTTCTCCGACCTTTTACTAGCCTCTTCCTGAGTGGGCAGTTCTGGAGAACTAGAGGATTGCTCTCCATTACTGTTGGAGCCGGTGTTCCTTGATGAGGACCCTTTTTCAATCGAAGGGTCAAGAGACTGATCACGGAGTCTGGTTCTGATTTGTGTCTGACCTCGTCCCTTGCCCTGTCCTGTGGCCTGGGCATGACCCCTTCAAACAGTTTTCTTTGGAGCCATACCTATGGAGTATATATTAGTATATGCAATAATAAAGGTAAAAAACTAGGATATAACGTTCCAAATACAAAAAGAACTTTTTTTTAATATACGGACCTTAAAAAAGATACGGTCCGTAAAGGCAATCGTAAACTAGCAACAGTGATGTATTGGTATAGCCAGGGTATTTTACGGTAAGGTTTTATGGTCCGTAAAAACTACCATAAATTGGTCACAGTAACTTGGGAACTGGGGAAACTTTCTTACGATGCAAGTTACGGTCCGTAAGTTGTATCATAAAATAGGAACAGTTAGATTTGCTATATAGTAGAGCATTCTACGACACAGATTTACGGTTCGTAAATAATTTACAGTCCGTAAATCCATTCGTAAAATGCCCTCTATATAACAGTTCAAAGATAATTCCCAAATGACTTCCCTTCAGTGCCTAGTATTCAACAATGATTAATACTTCATCAAACCCCAATTTTATCATCGTATCATGTCGGGGTTACTCAGACTTCACCCCAATTCATAGTTTTCTTCATTCAAGCATTTTATCGAACAGTTGGTGGACATAATGAATTGTGACATCAACTTTGACATTGACAATCGAAATGCCCACCGACTCAATGGGGGTTTCGAACACTCATTCCCCATGAGTCCAAAGTTTAAGCACAACTCAACCAAATCACTGCCCTAACTAATTCATGAATCTATTCCCCATAAGATGAAAACACAAAAATTTGCAAGCAAGGTCATCGAAGGACAAATATGTGTTCGTCCATCTCGCCATTATGCATTGCTTGGTCACAACTAGGGCATGAAAGAATCAAGAAACCTTGAAAAAATGTTGGTGATCCGATGAAATAAGAAAAGTACAACTCCAAAAATTTTACTTCCTACACTTCAACTCAAACGGATAGGTGTTGTTGTGGTGTGATGATTGTCAGGGTGAGTAGTGGTGATTATATGTCAGAGAAAGGATATGTAACGGTGGGATTGTGGGGAGTGAAAAGTGGAGAGATTTAAGGGATGTGTTTAAGTGGTGTGTTTGAGTTAGAAGATGAGAGGGATGTGTTTGAATTTGAGTTAAAGTGTCCATTGTACCCTAGCCGCGTCTTTTAAATAATTACCTGAGAGGGTTTTATGCCACATGGTTTACTACCGTAAAAAATTTATGGCTAGTTTTACTGCACTTACCTAGGGTTGTTTTAAATGACATGGCAATCGATGGGAATTCTAGATCTACGCTTCCATTTACGGTCCGTTGATTTTGTACGGACCGTAAATTCTGGCGTAAATCTTGCAACGGTGAAATCATCTAATGATCCTTGGTTTACGGTTCCATTTACGGCCCATAAATTTTGTACGGTCCATAAGTGTTGGCATAAATCAAGAACAGAGAGATCCTTTACCTTGCCCATAATTTATGCTTCCATCTACGGTCCATAAAAATTTTACGGGCCGTAGATTCTATCGTAAATCATAAACGGTGAATCCATCTTTTTGCTACATCAATCTACACTTCCATCTATGGTCCGTAAAACTTTTACGGGCCATAGATTTTGACTCCAGTTTCTCCACTTCAGCTTTTCTGCACTTTTCATCCTGTACCAAAACAAAAGTTACCGTATACACACACTATATAAGTTACAAAAAAATTAAGAACAACAAAAATTAAACACGGGTTGCCTCCCAAGAAGCGCTTGATTTAACGTCGCGACATGACGGTGTCACCAATTTACTCCTGGTCAGGATTCTTCGGGTCAGCATTCGTTCCCAGATGCTTCAACCGGTACCAATCAACAATTCTATCTCCATCAATGCAACCATGGTAATGCTTCACCCGCTGCCCGTTCACCTTAAACATCAAAGTTCCATCTCTAAACTTCGATTCAATCCCCCCATGGGGTGAAACACTTACTACCTCAAAAGGACCAGACCACATTGATTTTAGCTTGCCCGATAGCAGCTTCAACCAAGAATTAAATAGCAGGAGAGGATCACCCTTGTAAAATTCTCGCTTCAGGCTTTCTTATCATGATACTGCTTCATCTTCTCTTTATACAGTGTTGCACACTTGTACGCTTGGTACCGGAATTCATCCATCTCATTGAGTTGAAACAACCTGAGTTTGGTCGCTTTTTCCCAATCCATATTCAATTTCTTTAAGGCCCACATAGCCTTATGTTAAGTTCAACTGGCAGGTGACAAGCTTTGCTAAAAACCAGCTTGAAAGGCAAAGTCCCAATGGGAGTCTTGAAAGCAGTCTGGTAAGCCCATACAGCATCATAAAGCTTTCGGGACCAATCAGTTCTGTTCGCATTGACCGTATTGGCCAAAATACTCTTGAATTCACGATTTGAGACTTCAACTTGCCCACTTGTCTGAGGATGATAAGGAGTTGCCACCCTATGTTTCACACCATACTTCTCTATTTACCCCGCGAAGGCTCTGTTGCAAAAGTGAGAACCACCATCGCTGATTATCACCCTCGGGGTACCGAATTGAGTAAATATGTTTTTCTTTAAGAACCCCATGACACTCTTGGCTTCAATATTAGGTAAAGCCGCCACTTCTACCCATTTTGGAACATAATCAACAGCAACCAAGATATACTTCATGCCACAAGAGCTCACAAAGGGCCCTATAAAATCAATACCTCAGACATCGAACACCTCCACTTCCATCACAAAGTTCATAGACATCTCTTGCCTCCTACGTGTTCTCCCTTACCTCTGACACTGATTACAAGACCGCACCAATAGATTTGCATCATGAAAGAGAGTAGGCCAGTAGTAACAACATTCAAGAACTTTAGCAGCAATTCGGTTACCACTATGATGACCCCCAACTGGAGAGTCATGGCATGCCTTTAGAATCACCATCACTTCACTCTCGGGAACAAAACACCGAATGATGTTATCAGTGCATGTTATGAACAAGTAGGGCTTGTCCCAGTAGTATTAATAGGAATCCCGCAAGACCTTCTTCTTTTGTCAGGACTTTATCTCCTCTAGAATTATGCCTATTACCAAATAATTGGCAATGTCTCCATACCATGGTGCCACCTCTATTGACACTACCAACACCCGCTCATCTGGAAACACTTCATCAATATCTAGCTCATCTGAAGGTCTTCCGGCTTCTTCAAGCCTATAGAGATAGTCAGCAACCTGATTCTCAATTCTCTTGCGGTCTTTTACCTCGAAATCAAACTTTTGCAGCAACAACACCCATCGGATTAGTCATGGCTTAGCTTCCTTCTTTTCCATTAGGTACCTCAATGCAGCATAATCTGTGTACACCATAATTTTGGATCCTAACAGATAGGCTCGAAATTTTTCAAAAGCAAAGACTATAGCAAACAGCTCTTGCTCAGTCATCGTGTAATTAATCTGAGCCGCATTCAAAGTTCTGCTGGCATAATATATAGGGTGCATCATTTTATTATGTCTCTGGCCAAGCACAGCTCCGGTAGCAAAACCGCTCACATCATACATCAACTCGAAAGGCAGAGACCAGTCAGGAGAAACAATAATAAGAGTTGTGGTCAAATGCTCCTTTAACTTATTGAATGCCTTTCGGTACTTCTCATCAAATTTGAACTTAGAGTCTTTTTCAAGAAGGTTACACATCGGGTTTGCACGCCTATAGAAACCAACATATCCCAAGAAACTCCGAACACCCTTAACTGAGATAGGTGGAGAAAAATTAGAAATCACATCAAACTTCGGTTGATCGACCTCAATCCCCTTTTCAGAGATTTTATGCCCGAGGACGATCCCTTCCTTCACCATGGAGTGGCACTTCTCCCAATTCAGCACCAGATTAGTCTTCTCACAACATTTAAGCACTAGACCTAGATGGTCAAGACAATCATCAAAAGAATCACCGACCACCGAGAAATCATCCATAAATACCTCAAGAAAGTTTTCCATCATATCGAAAAATGACATTATACACCGCCGAAAGGTAGCCGGTGCATTGCAGAGAGCAAAGGGCATCCTACTGAAAGAGAATGTCCCACAAGGACAAGTAAATATCGTCTTATCCTGATCTTCAAGGGAAATATTGATCTGATTATAGCCCGAATACCCTAAAAAGAAATAGTAAGACCGCCCCGCTAGCCGCTCAAGCATATGATCAATAAAAGGCATAGGGAAGTGATCCTTGCAAGTAGCAGTGTTCACCTTGCGATAGTCCATGCAAGCTCTCCAACCTATCACAGTCATCGTTGGAATAAGCTCATTCTTTGCATTGGGCACCACTGTGATGCCGCCCTTTTTCGGAATACATTGAACAGGGCTCACCCATTTACTGTCAGCAATAGGGTAAACCACTCCAGCGTCTAACCACTTAATGATTTCTTTTTTGATGACTTCTTTCATGTTCTCATTCAGCCTCCTTTAATGTTCCACACTTGGCTTGCTGTCCTCCTCTAACTAGATTTTATCCTCACAAATCCCAGAAGAAATCCCCCCAATATCTGCTATGGTCCAACCAATAGCACGCCTATACTTACGCAATATCTCCACCAGCCTCTCGGTCTGCTCCTTAGTCAGTAATGCTGAAACAATCACTGGTAACGTATTATTTAGACCAAGGAATTCATACTTCAAATGTGATAGGAGTTGCTTAAGCTCATGCTTCGGTGGCTCAACGATAGAAGGCTTTGTTGGAAGAGTTATTCTATTTTCCAGATCAAGAGTAAGCTTTTTTAGGTGGTACGAATATGAGCCCAACCCAACAAACGAATTAACTGTCTCTACGTAACCCTTCATATCTTCAACATCAAATTTTATAAGAATCGCAGCAAGAGCTTCTCCCAAACTTTCCTCTTCCATCTTGAATTCCACAGCTTCATCAACAACATCAAAAGAATCAATCAACGAAATTCTCTTGTAAGCACTAGGTAATTTCATCCCTTTACTTGCCTAAAAAGTAACTTCCTCATCGTTGACTCGGAATTTTATTTCGTTCTTTTTCGAATCCATAAAAGTTCTTCCCGTAGCAAGAATAGCTCTCCCCAGAATAATAGGAATATCCCGATAAATAGCATAGTCAAGAATCACAAAATCAGCGCGCAACATGAATTTACCAACCCACACAAAAACATCATCAACCACGCCAACCGGCCACTTAATAGATCTATCAGCCATTTGTAATCTCATAGTAGTCGGCCTTGGCATCCCCAAACCTGAATTCTTGTAGATAGCAAGTGGTATCAAATTAATACTCTCCCTATTATTACATAGAGCACGAGCAAAATCATGGTACCCAATAGAACAAGGAACGGTGAATGCCCAAGGATCTCCCTTTTTCTGGACAGTAGTTGCTGAAATAATAGAACTCACAGTGTGAGTCAAACTCACAGTTTTATGTTGCACCGTCTTCTTCTTGGTCAACAGGTCTTTCAAGTACTTAGCAAAATCGGGCATCTTCTTAACAGCATCCAAGAATGGAAAGTTCAGAGATAACTGCTTTAGCTGATCATAAAATTTCTCGAACTTAGCATCTTTCTTCTTCTTTACCAACCTTTGAGGAAAGGGAGGTTTAGATTTGAAAAGTTGAGTCAAAGGGCAGAGCACCCCTTTTACAGTCTGCTTGCTCTTATCATCAGCCACCTTCGAACTTTCTGGAATATCAGATACTTTCTCTTTACTGGGAAGCTCATCATTAATAATTGGTGCATCAGACTGTACCTCTTCCTCTTAACTAACCTCCCCTATTGTTCGGATTTGGAATAGTGTCACTAGGAAGTCCTTCTTTTTTAGGAGGGTGCTGCTCTCTAGAAATATCATGCATCTGTGACTCGAGATTTTGAATAGCCACTGTATGAGATCCCACTATCTTTGTTAGCCCAGATAACATCTTTTCAGACTAGGTTTGATTTGCCAGAACCTTCTCAAGCATTGCCTCAACCCTCAAAATATCTTGAGCGTTTGACTGCCTTTTTGGTGGAATATATGGATTGGAACTCTTATTTCCGAAATTGATGTTGTTGTTATAGTTCACTTGGTTCGCGCCACCATAATTTTTATTGTAGTTCCCCTGGCTGTTGTTGTAAGTACCTTGTCCCTGCTGAGGTCTCCATTGATTTTGATTCTGGTAACCCCCTTGGTAATTTTGCCTTTAATAACCCCCTTGAGAGTTGTTCACATAGTTAGTATCTTTAACCTACATAGGAGGTCCCTCATGATATGGACCCTCTTGGACTTGGTACATCCCATTCAGCATTTGAAGCCTCTTCGCAAACGTTTAACTTCTTGGTCTGGTTCTCATCAAACTTTTTGGTCAGTAAAGAGATATTCTTTGCAAGCTGAGCCAATGTCTGCTGAGTATCCTGATTCTCCTTCACCATATTCTGGATCATAGCATTCCCGTAGGGTACAATATCTGCATTGTTTAAGTGCCAAGCCTGATTGTGCATAGTCAATCTATTAAGTATGTTAGTAACTTGAGTGTAAGATTTATCCATAAAACAACCATCAGTTGCATTGTTCACAATTGACTGTGTTATAGGATCCAGCCCTTAGTAGAACTTCTCTATTAATATGTTCTCTAGAAAACCATAAGTTGGAAACTTCTGCAGATATTCTTTAAATCTCTCCTAAGCTTCGTATAATTGTTCCCCCGGTCACTGCTTGAATTCATAGATTTTGTCACAGATCTTAGTCTTCTTGCTTGGAGGATACCATTTCTTAAGAAAGACTGCTACCATCTCTTCCCATGTAGTAATAGAATTTCGGGACAATTTTTTGAATCACGTTCTTGCTTCTCCAGCGAAGGAATATTTGAAAGGCCTCAGCCGAATAGCATCTTGTGACACATTGTTTGGATGTGATGAGCACATACATAAATAAAGTTCTGCAAATGTCGTCGAGGATCATTCTCGATAGAGTTTCCAAAGTAGCCCTCAAGCTTCAACAACTGGTAGAGAAAGGAGTTAATTTTGCAACTAGCATCTCCAACCCAAGGATGAACAATAGCAGATGCATAGTCCTCCTCTGGTACAAGATCAGCAAAGACATTCTCTTCATCTGTTTCATTCGCGGGATCATTCGGTTGACTACCCTGGTTACTAGCTGTTGCACGTTGGTTTCACTTATTCTGATTCATGTTCACCTAGTTCACGAGGAATAGCAAACAAGGTGTGATGGAATAAGCAAAAGACTTCAATCAAAGCAAACACTATTTAGTAGTTTCAAAACTGTATTCCCCGGCAACGGAGCCAAAATTTGATACGCTCAAATTACACCTTTTATTAGCGTAAAGTGTACGATGTCAAATATAGTAACCGAACAAAGTTGGGGTCGAATACAACAGGGAATATGGTGTGAAAAGGTTACTAACATCGTAGAATGCTTTATTTAGGTCTAATGTCTTACTCCGATAAATGTGTAGACAGTTGGTTGTTTATGACTAATTGCAATTGCTAAATATTTGCTTTGGAATGTAATGTATAGTAAAAGAAACCAAGGTTGTGTCCCCGTCAGATAAAGTGTATGATCATGGGTATTGATCTTGATATACTTCTAATGGATCGTTATATGAATGCACTTAACCTTTATGTGAATCTCTACTATTTCCCAATAAATAAAGATTATTTCTTTCTATGATTTTCCCAAATATATGAAAGCTGATATGAAGAACGGTCAGTTATGCCAAGTAAATTCTTCTTATTCCTAAGTGAATTTATTAAACAAAGTTTAAAGCTTTGAGTTCTTGTTATTTATTCTTACCCAACCCTAAGTACTTTCCCAAGTTAAATAGAGGTTATGGCTTTAAACACTGTTTGCAACCATTAATTATGAATGAAGAATAAATAAACCCTAACAACCCATTATGTATATATCAATCCCAATTCCCAATCACAAAACACCCATCCTAGGGTTCACAACCTTAGTAATTTATTTAGCTACTCGTAGAGAAAGCAGAACAGAAATAGACAATTGAGATCATAATGCTTATGAACGATTGATTGGAATTGAAGAGAAAATAATCGCAATTGTTTGTAATCCTAAAACTCCAAAAACGATGAGTATTCAATGCTAAGAAAATTAAAACTGAAATCTGGTCAACTGTAGTCTACAAAAAACCCTACATCAAGTATTTATAATGGTCCAAGTCGTGACAAATAAGTTTATAAAAGTGCCCCGTCGGATCAACATGCGGACCGCCAATATTATACGGTCCGTAAAATTTTCAGCTCCTATCCATAAAATCTCATCCTGTGCCCAAATCTACGCTCCACTTTGACGGACCGTTAAAGTTTTACGGTCCGTAGAACTGGACCGTCAATTATTCCTTCAATGTGAGACTTCCTGTAGCTGATCTATGGTGGGATTTATGGACTGCAAATAACATACGGTCAGTAATTTTCGCCGTGAATTTCCTCTCAACATCGCAGCTCTCTATCACTGATCTACGGTGGAATTAACGGCCCATAAATATTATACGGTCCGTCTTTTTGCTCCGTAAAGTCCCAATTTCAGTTACTTCTCTTTTTTGAACATCTGTTTAAGCTATTTTCATGAGTTTTTCCATAAACATGGTAAATACCTGTAACATAACAAAAACACATCAAAAGATTCAAACTTGCTTGAAAAACAAGTAAAACTCGCCATAAAAAAGCATCAGATGTGCCGAAATTTTGCGACACATCATCGTGTTATCCTAACATGCATCTGAAGGCATTATCTGATACATACAGGTATAGAAATAATGGGCTCCCAGGCCTAGGAGGTACCAAGACCGGTGGGTTGGATAGGTATTTCTTGATGGCGTCAAATGCTTTCTGGCACTCCTAAGTCCATTCCGTTTGTGCGTCTTTCTTTAATAGTTTGAGTATTGGCTCCATAATCTCCCAAAGTAATTCAGTATTTCCAAGAAACTCATGACCTCTTTCTTAGTCTTTGGAGGTGGTAGCTCTTGAATGGCTTTGATCTTTGATCGATCTAGCTCTATGCCCCTTCGGCTAATTATGAACCCCAACAGCTTTCCGGCAGGTACTCCAATTGCACATTTGACCGAGTTAAGCTTCAGATTGAATTTCCAGAGTATGTCAAAGCTCTAAGCTTTCTCTTGATTTGATAATGATCGTCCACGTATACTTCAATTTCCTTGCCGATCATGTTAGGAAAAATGGTAGTCATAGCCCTTATGTAAGTGGCGTTGGCGTTCTTGAGGCCGAACGGCGTTACTCTATAGTGATACACTCTGCATGGAGTGATGAAGACTATTTTTTCTGCATCCTCTTCACTCATCAGGGTTTGATGGTTTTTGCGAAGCAATCCACGAATGATTGTAACTCATGTTTTGTGCAGTTATCAATGAGTATGTGGATGTTTGAGAGTGGAAAGTTATCCTTGGGACTAGCTCAGTTAAGATCACGGTAGTCCACACAAATTTGGATCTTTCAAACTTTCTTGGGTACCGGCACTATATTGGCCAACCACGTTGGGTACGAAGTTAATTCCACTACTCCAGACTTAATATGTTTTTCCACTTCATCGTTGATGTGAATACTAATATCTGGCTTGAACTGCCTGGTTTTCTGTTTGACCGGGGCGAAGCCCGCATTAATGGGTAATTTGTGGGCTACTATGTTGGTACTTAACCCAGGCATGTCAGCGTACCACCAGGCTAAAGTATCCACGTACTCTCTTAGTAGGCTTATTAACTCTTCATTTTGGGGGCGCTTCCAAAATAGCGCTTATCCTAGTTTCTTTGACTGTTTCATTATCTTCTAGATTAATTAACTCTGTTTCATCTAGGTTGGGTTCTGTTCATTCTCAAATTGTTCTACCTCTTCCATAAGACCGTCAAATAACATTGTGTCCTCATCATACTCTTCGTATTCCTCTTCGTCTATGTCACTTAACTCACTTGTTTTGCGACATGTCATGACATTTAAGGTTGTTTTATCATTTTTGTTACTGAAAAAGCAAGGCAAAGCAGTTTAATAAAAACATATGCATAAATAAATAAAAGAGTTATTTTTTCTCATAAGGCGAGGATTCATTAATTTCAACAAAAGAAAGTATAGACTGAGGTCCTAAATCAGATCAACATCGAGTCATTTCCATTTTTTGAAAACATCACTAGGTAATTTAAAGAGAAAATGGTGAGTAATCGGGCTTCGACCAATCCTCACCGATTTTAAAGCATAAATTCATCATTTCTCTATCGAAGAGCCAAGAGTGGGGTAGAGGTCCAATTGGATAGTTGCTCACTCGAATCAGCATTACGGATAGTGGGTGCTTCAGTGCATGCTTCCAATACCACTTGGCAATCTTTCTCCTCGAATAGCATCCCTAACCCTTCTTTTGAATCTCTATTGTCAGCCATGGCATTCGGGCTGGGAATGACTGGTACCAATTCGGAATTGGCTTGCGCAGCTTGGCAGGGCTCTTCTGCTTTCTGTTGGCTTTGAAGATCTCGTCATCATTGGGAACATACCCCAAACAAAAATGAAAATAATCTTAAGGAATTGGGATTGGCTTATGATGCCATGTAGGTACCCTCCAAGACCTTGCCCGGGTTCAAACCTATTCTGAAGAATGGTTAAGGCAATCATTTTATAGACCACGGGCATGGGCACTTGTGCAGAATCTTCTTTATGGTCAGCCCTCGCTAGTTCCACCACGTGAAAATCTGTTCCTTTTGGAGTCTCTTCGATGACTAAGACCAAGTTGTTTGGGTAGTTATGGATGCTAGCCTTCGCATGAATCGCGACCTCATGGCCTTCCCATACGAATTTTACAGCTTGATAGAGTGAAGACGGTGCAGCTCTAGCCATTTGAATCCATGGTCTTCCCAGTAATAGGTTGTAATTGGTCGTGATTTCCATGTGTCACGACCCAACCCCGTAGGCCGTGACTAGTGTCCGAATTGGACACTCATATCACCTGTTAACTATAATCTTTTATAACCAGCATATTATGAACTTATTTGTATATAAAAAAAAAAACAGGACGTTATTCGAAAGTTGTCACAATTCTGTATGTCGTAGGCACCTATCTCCTGAGGAGTTACGATCTTCAACCACAACATATATATATTTACGCAAGCCGACAAGGCTGCCACTACACGCAACATCCCAAACATATATATATATATATATATATATATATATATGCAAGCCGACAAGGCTGCCATTACGAATGGGTACTCCCCAAATATGTCATATTCATACAACGCAACAACAACGATATACAGACCCACACATGTGTCCACAGACCTCTAAGAGTAATGACAGAATCATATGACGGGACAGGGCCCCGCCGTACCCCGACTAAACACTTATATATACAACAAAAGGGAGTTATGCCACAAGCTAGGCTCCGGAACAAAGGAGCACTCCAAAGTAGCTGAATAGATATCCTAGGCTGGCGGATCTCCGAAACGAGCGTCTGTACCTGCGGGCATGAACGCAGCCCCCCGAAGAAAAGGGGGTCAGTATGGAATATGCACTGAGCATGTAAAGCATGCAATATAGTAATAGACTCATACTGAGACAAGGTGTGTAGGACCCAATGCAATAAACAGGATTTCATAAAACTTGCCTTTGAACATATTTCATCTGTATCTTTCTCATATCAATATCAATATAGAGTTCTGTAACCAAGGCTGAATAATCATTCTGTATATAACATATATAACGTGTCCCGGCCCTTTAGTGAGGGACTCGGTAATTATAATCATAGCATCATAACATAAACATATACGTGTCCCGGCTCTCTAGTGAGGGACTCGGTAATAAGGAATATATGCCATCCTGGCCGCCATCTCCATATCACCATGTCATCATATCATCATATCATCATCATATCATCATATCATCATATATATATAACGTGTCCCGGCCCTCTAGTGAGGGGCTCGGTGAGTAATATAGTAAATATGCGCACGAAAACGTGTCCTGGCCCGGGACTCAGTGAAGGATATAGCGGTAAGCACGAGCAGAATAATAAGCAACCACATATATGCAATTCATCTTTTGAGATTCAATGGATAAGTAACTAACCAGCTCTAAAGTGTCAGGATAATAGTCATATTCAGTTCTTTTTAAATCTCATTACAAGTTATAGCAAGGAACGTTTCAGATTTCATGTACATGTATCAATTTGACAAGGTGTAACTTTTGATAGTCAAGTATGCCTTTAATTATGCAATTCTTTAAAAGTAGGAACTTCTATACATCATTCATTAGTCAATCATACAGTAGGCTCGTGACCATAACATTACGGAATGAATAGAATCATAAGTCATGCTTGGAACTAGAGAGTAGAATTTACCCCAAGGTTCATATCATTTCTTACTTACGTCTAGGACATGCCAAAAGAAAGAAGGAATAGGCTTTACATACCTTTAGCGTTTAGTCGTATTATAACTTGTACTTGCTGCCCAATAGTACTTATCCTATATCAAGATATCAAAAGCTACAATTAGTCTACGAGGGAATTCAATATGTATTTTAACGTTAACAATCCCCTTCCAACATTTAGACGACGTTTCGTTCGCATTCAAACCAACTAGTACTACAAGCTAATATTGTTAGTCATTCTTTCATTTATTAATCCGAACTTGTTTAAACATGACTTAAGGGAACTTTGGACAGCTTGTACATCATTCAAAACTGTCCCATACTCACGGTCAAACAGCACACACCACACTACCATTTCTATTTCGCAATTTTCCAACTTCAACTACAACGACAACAACACGCTTACAACATTACTTATACGATTATTGGAACTGTTTTAGCATCATATTACTCTTACAACAGCCCACAAACCATTTCAGTTTCAACTTGAATCATTAAGCTTCACTTTCACTATACGTTCATAACAATAATCAACATTCAAAACGCACAACTCTACTCCTATCATCAAAACAGTCCACGGTTTGGACTGTTTTCCCCCTTCAACATGATTCATTTCTTTAACACCTCAATTCACATATTCACTATGCATACAATACACCACAATGTCCATAACAACAACAATCAAAACATGACACAAAACAGTCCATAAATTCCTCTAAAACAGTCCCCTACACGGCTTCAACACAATTACAACAACTTCATGATTTTCATCCAATTATCCATACTACAACACATTCAATTCATTCCCAATACATGTACAAGGAGATTAAGCATCATTTCACCTAAGTCTACATCACACGGCCCACTTCAACTTCAAGAAAAACAGTCCAATACCAACATGCAACATCATAAACATTCAATTCACCACAAAACATATGAAAAGGGATCAACTTCTTACCTTATCACCCAATGCTTCAATCGGCTAAGCCTTCAAATCCATTTCTTGAAATTTAACACTTGTTCTTGCTATACCAATGAATGCTACACGTTATTATACCTCTATAAGGGAGTTAAATTGCCTGAAAAACTAATTTTTGGATCAACTTTGGGGCACCTCTCTCTCGGCCAGCTCTAGCCGAGAGACCCTCTCTCTCTATCTCTATATTTCTTGCTTTGTGAATGTTGAAATGAGTTGCTTAGTGATGTATGAATTAGAATTTTGCCTTATATATTCCTTCCATGAATTGGACATGTGTCCCACTCAAATATTTGGGTCAAAACCATTGACCACATCACTAACCTACACGGCCAACTATGGCTTATAATAATGGACTGATTTTTGTTTCCCAATCCCACTTAATAATCCAATCATGGTTAATTAAATCCCAATTTTCCATTAATGCTTCTATACCAAATGAAATTTGTAGGTAACTTGTGACTTGAAGCGAAACCGAAAGTTAAATTCTCTACTTCGTATCTTAAAATAGTCTTGTCTTTAACTTGTCGCGTTTAGTTTAAAACGTCCCAATGTATGAAAATATGGGGTATAACACCATGACTTGGAACTCGGTGGTGAACTCAGTGGGTCCAATTTGGATATAGAGATCCACTTCTCCAATAGGATCACGTTAGGCTCTGTCAAACGCCCTTACATTCCTACAGATTTGGCGGATCTTGCCGATGTCATAACCTAATTGGCTAAGAATGAATTCAGGGTAGATATTGAGGCCATCCCCATTATTGATCAGTACTCGGGTTACTACTTTATCTCGGCACATAATGATGACATGCAATGTCTTGTTGTGTGTTGTGCCTTCTTTGGGAAATTCTTCCTTAGTTAAGGAGATTTGATGTTCGCCCATGACATGTGCAACCATGATAACCAAATTTTCACTACTCGTCCCTGCGGGGACATGAGCTTTGTCTAATACTTTCATCAAAACTAAACTATGTTGAGGTGAACTTATTAGTAATGCCAGCATAGATATTTGGACTGGTGTCTTCTTCAGGTGCTCCATTATGGAGTATTCCTTTGGCTGCATTCTGCACCAGAAGTCTTCGGCCTCACCTTCAGTGATGAGCCTCCTTTGATTTCCTTATTTCTTTGGCACTCCTTAGGCAAATTCTACGGGAGTGTAACACCTCCCAGACCAAGTCATTTCATGGGCAACTGCCGCTTGGACAATAAATTCTTTCCTTGGAGCTATCATTACCTCTTGGGATACTGGCGCAGGGATCATCACTTTAAATTATGGGCACTCTTGGATTGTGAGTGATGCCACAGTTTGCTCAAGTGCTTTGACCGGGTCTCGAATCAGAGGCTTGCACATAGCCCAGTATTCTGCCCTTTTGATCATGTGGATGGTATTGTTTCCATGATTGGGTAGAGGGTTAGTGTTCACATTCGGTGCAGCAGTTTGAAGAGTGATCTCTCTTTTATTAATCAGATCTTGAATCTTGTGCATCAGATTAATGCAGTCTTCAGTACTATGTCTGATTCAATTAGAATGGTAAGCACATGTTTGGTCGGGTCGGAGGAATCGATTTCATTGGTAGGACCGCATGGATTAATTCGGTGGCACTTATCCTTTCAAACAGCTGGGTTCATGTCTCCATCAATGGAGTGAATACACGGGGAGGAGTTTTCTTAAAGTTGGGACGTGAAAAATTGTATGCATTTGAGGGTGGTTAGTTTTGATAGTTTGTTGGTGGGTTGGTTTGTGGGGCTCTGTAGGCCAGTGCAGGAGTTTGGTAGTTTGGCTATGGATCTTGTTAATTTGGGGTAGGTGTTTGGAAATTTGTTTGTGGAGCTTGGTAGTTTGGTGATGGTGTTTGGAAATTGGGTTGTGCATAAAAGACAGGCATAGAGCTGTAGAGTGCAAGTAAGTAAGAACTTGGTGGTGTTTGATAAACTTCGATGGGAGATTGTGGCTCCTCTCTTTTTGGGCCTTGGGCTAGGTGTATAGGAAACGTTTGCCACGTCCTCCTTTTTCCTCCTAGTGGCTCTTACAGTGTTTTGACCGGTAGCTTTGCTGGCTACGCTTATTATTCTTCCTGATTTGAGACTGTCTTCAATGGCCTCTCCCATTTTTACTAACTCAGAAAACGACCTCCCGGCCATTGACATCATTTGGTCAAAGAAGTTTGTCTCTTGTGATCGGATAAAGATGAAGCCAACTCTACTTCACTCAATGGTGGCTCCACTCGGGTGACTTCGACCCTCCATCTACTCGCATACTCGTGGTAGTTCTCGGCACGATTCTGTTTAACCTTTTCCAAGTAGTACCGATCCGGTACAGTCTCGACGTTAAATCGAAATCTCTTCATAAAGGATTCTGCCATGTCTTCCCATGTGGCCCGCCGACGTATGTCTTGTGCGGTAAACCACTCGGAGGCTTTTCCGATCAAACTCTAGCTGAATAACCTCATGATGAGCGCTTGGTTTTTCTTTATATTGACCTGTTGGTCGCAGTAAGATCACAAGTGGAAATTAGGATTGCCTGTTCCATTGAACATCTCAACTTTGGGCATTTTGAATCCCGTAGGTAGATCTAAGTCTGGATGCATGCAGCGATCATCGTAACTTAGGCCGATCGCCTTACAAGTAGCTCTTGTAGATTGTTCCAGCATTTTCGCTACCTTGCGCTCTATTTCTTTGTCGTGCCTGTCTTGCTCATCCCTCTAAGCCTTTTCAATCTCTTCTTAATGATCAAGCTCATGGTGATCTGGGGAAATATGCTTGGTGTGACAAGAGTGTGGAAAAATACAGTTGGGTGCTCGGTATGGCTTTTGGGTGTGTGGATAGTTCGTGAAATTGGTAGAGAAATGGTGCTCGGGCGTATAGTAGGGTTGGTATGAGTGGGTTGTGGTGCCTGGTATAATGGCACTGAGTGGGTGGTTCCCGGGATCTGGAAAGTGTTGAGAGGTGGTGGGGTATGGTAAGAGGTAGTTAGTTCAGCAGCGAGTGAGTTTTGAGAGGGTGGTATTGTTCTGGTAGGGTAAGTGGGAAAATGGTCGGGTAGTGGGGAGCTCAGAGACGGAAAAGGTGGGGGAGGCCTTCTTGCCTCAGCAGGTGCTTCTTTGTCAGCACTGGCCATTTCAGATCTTGTGACCTTCTCATGAAGGTCGGAAACTTTCTCGAGTAGCATGTTGATTACATCCTTAGAGTGCAAGGGATCTGTTGGGTTTGTCTCGCCTTTGTCTTGCTCGGAAAGGGATGCTATTGCAGCTTTCGATGTAGAGAAGTATGCTTGTGTGGAACGACATGGATCAACCTTTTTCTATAAGAAAAGAACAACTCAAAGGCAAATGACGTTAGTACTTATGAAATAACAAACAATGCAAGATAGTGCACATAGTTGGCACATAACACATAAAGCACATAAAAATTCAAGTATTTGATTCAAACGTTTGATTGATCCTCAATTCTGAGGTTTTGGGTATCATGGCTCTTCTGAGTCAGTTGTGGATTTTGGTTGGGGAGTCTATGGTTGACTCGCTTTAAGCGATCTTCTTAACGCTTACTTATGCTAAAAGTAAAAATGAGAAAATATATATTTTACATAATATAGGGACCGAGTCTTACGTAGACTGCCTACGTATCGCTCCGCGGGAAATCAGGTCGTTCTGTAGTTCGGTTTACATAGAAAATATTTTCCTAACTTTGTTCTACCCAAAAGCTTCCTAGACCAGGCCCAATAAGAGCTTCATATAGATCCTTCAAACGAAAGGGCACTGAAAGGTCTTCAATTAAAGCTTCGCTAGTACTCCTCCCCCTTAACCCCCCGGCGGGGGGCAAATAGAGTATTAACGAAGATGTTTGGGACTGAACACATCCCCCTTTACTTAGTAGGGCTTAGGAATGATGTTGGCAAATGATTGTTGAATATAGTTACTCACCTCACATCTTGGGGACATCAGGTCAGACGTGGTTTCTTTTACATATAAATAGGGGGGACAAACTTTAAAATCACAAAAAGAACCCCTAGATCTACCTAAAAGATGGCCTCTCCCTGAGGTCAAAACGGGTTGTGGTCCTTATGACCACGCATTTGGCCGAAGGCCCTGCTTCATAGTAATGGGGAGGGAGTACTACCCAAATCTCCCCCATGTGGACCAAGTGTTCCAATTCAAACTTAAAGGCTTCATATTCTTCAATGTCGTGCCCGGGTGGCCCAGAATGGAATAAGCAAATCCTTTTTGGCTTGGCCTGCTAGGCAAGGATTCCCAAGCAGTGTCGATTGGACAGATCTTTCCAGTACTTGCTAGCTTTTGAAAGATACGAGTGCTTAAAGATGGCAAAGTCATAGTGCCAGATGTGAGTGTTGAACGTGATTCCTACATCTGGAATGACCGTGTCATGGACTAATAAGGAATGCGGTCCCCACAAATTGTGGATTGCCTTATTGTCGATCAACCTTGTGATCCTCCTCTTGAGGGCCACGCATTCATCGGTAGTGTGGCCCGGTTGATTCCTATGGAACAGACATCATTTGTGTGCGTAGATTGGAGTGCAAGGAGGTAGCTTTTCGTGACTGAGATACGTGGCCCGCACAGTCATCTTCTCATAGATTTCCTCACACCTTACATGACTTGGCGTGACCCTGTAGGGGCACGCCTGGGCTTTTAGGCTAATTGCTGGCCAAGTTGGGGATGGTGGACTAGTGAATCCTTGAGGTATCTCATAATTACTGGCACGGCGGCCTCTTTGGATGTCCAGCTTTGTTCTTGCTTGTAGGTTTCATATTCCTCTTCGGGATCCTTAGTCTCCTGTTTTGGTGCCTTAGACTCACTCAATACGGGTATATAGCCTTGTATCATTCGTCTTACCTCATCTGAGAGGCTCTCTCGGTAATGCTCTAGCTTAGCAGGTTCTTTTGGTGGACTTCTAGCCAAGTTCAAAATCTGGTCAGCCTCTTCAATCTTTGCCTTGACCATTTGGAATTTTCCTTCTAGCCTACGGATCTTCTTTTGGAGTGACTCCTCATTTTCCTTCTTGATGAAGGAAGTAGTGTTTCCTTGAATATCCATTATAGCAATTCAACCTTTGGGAGAGGTGCTAATGGTTAGTCTTTAATATATAGGCCTTTGGTTGTTTAGTACTTCTTTGTGTCTTTCTTTGGGGTAGTTGTTATTTCCCGTATTTTTGAACGTCAGATTATTTGCTGAGGTGGGACCCACACATCGAGATTTTTTTTGGGACATCTAAAAAAATTCATATGAATCACATATGAGAAGTTAAACACGACTCAAGAAGGACCCTTGGGCCAAATCAAAGTGGAAGTCCTCCAAACGAATATTTTTAAGAAAACGTTTTCGGGTGATCTGACCTCAAAGGGCAAAAACGGTATTATAAGTTTGGAATTTGGAAGAGTACCAAGATATAGAAGTTGTAGATAATTGAATTAGCTTTCCAACCATAGGTCGTGGGTCCCCAGGTGACGTCGGTACAAGGAGATATGGACGTTTTAAAGTCGAAAGGTCAGTGGGCTAGGCCCAACACGGGACCAACCGGGTTGGCCCAAAACAAAACAAAAAAAAAAATAAGGCCCAAATTTGTGAGGGATGGCCGGCCAACATGGCCCAAGCCCATGATTTTATTAATTATCCATGTGATAATTAATATAAAGGATCAATTAATGAGTCATATCTCATTAGAAACTTCAAGAACACTTGAGAAAAAGGAAAGAAGGAGAAATCTCCAAGGCCATTTCGGCCAAGTGCAAAGATTGACAAGAAAATTGACAAAAATTTCTTCAAAAATTATTTTCTACCAATTAAAGGATTCCTAGCAAGGTGGAGTGGTCTTTGGAGCAAGCAAAATTCATATTCTAGCAAGTTGCAAGACTTAGCTAAGTGAAAGATCAAGGAAGAAGGTAAGAACTTATTCTTTACATGTTATGGATATTTTTGCATGTTGTAGTGTGCAAAAGTGAGTGAAATTCATGAATAGCAAGAATATAGTTGTGTGGCGGTGAGTTGTATATCACATGTATAGCCGTGTATATTTGGTGAATCATGAATGCATGGTGAGCAAGTTTTATTTAGTATGTTGGTTGTTGTGTTGTGGATTTTATATGGCAAACAAAAGCCTAATGAGCTTAGTGAAGTATTAGTAGTTGGCGGCTTGTCTTGGAAGATTATGTAAATTGAATATTATGTTCTTACATGTATGGAAGATAATGATATTAGTATGGTGTTGTTGGAATATATATTATAAGGTTGTTATTGTTTTCATTGGAGTTGGAAGGTTTTGAAAGAAGTAGTAAGTTGATTAAGTTGTTATAATGTATCTTGGATTGAATATGGAAATTGTTAGTGTGGTTGAGTTATGTTAATAGTTTGGCCGGGTTTGAATTCCCGGGTTGTTGTTGATTGAAAACTTGCTAGGTAAATGTTGAGGATGGTGTATTTACAGAGGAAATGCTGCCGAAATTTCGGTAGCCAAGTATTTCCTTAAGATTCTAACTCTAAGTACCCTAATGAAAGTTTGGGTAAATGTGACCAAATCGCAGATTTTGGCGGATTTGCAGCTTGAATTCGGAATAGCAAAAGAAGCGGAGAGGTATGTAAGGCTTAACCCTTCTTTCTATGGCATGTCTTAGTTGAAATAAGTTGGGTACGAGCCTCGGGGACAACTCGGTTCCCCGGAATCCGCACCTAAAGTTTTCCACTTTTTGTTCAATAGAATTGAACTAGAAAGTGTGCAAATGATGGAAAGACCTCTTAAACCCCTAGAACTTGCATAAGTGGGACCCGATTACCCTAAGACCCTCACAAGTAACGCTATGACACGTAACATACGTAAATCGTATACGTTACCTCATCCGGCCCGAGGTGGGCCCGCTACTCTCGGATTTTTCCTTACAGTCTTGCTTGACTTACTTGAAGTGAATCCAAAGGGAACCTTTGATCCCGATTTCAATACCAAATGATAAATACTATGACTCCTCTAACGAGGGCACTTCCATGGCGATAATGATAACAATGATGTTAGATAAGAGAATATGCCTATGATACGTACTACCGGAACGACTCTATGACTAAGATGACTTAGCTAAGTATCTTATGTAAACATGAAAATGATAAACTAATTTTTGAATCTTATTTATATTTCCTAGCTATGACTTTATTTTCTAAAAGATTTCAAAGTCTATGAACCGTCATATATGATGCCCCGATTTCATTCTACGTTTACTTTAATATTATTCCCCGTTGGTAGTCTCACCTTAAAATACTCGTTCCTTCAAGGTGAGACAAAGCGATCACGAGTATTCTATAATATAATTGGAGGTCATCGACCTTACGTTACTCCGATGACTACATGATTCTTCTTTGGGCTTTCCTGCGTGCCTATGAGACATATGTATATAGGATACGTAAATGCATATAAGACATGTAAATGTATGTAAGATATGTGTATATATTTTTTTAAAACATGCACATGACGAAAGTGCTAGAGCGCTATAGACGCTGATGTACCTACACGACACACGTATATGTATATGATAAAAGAGCTAGAGCGCTATAGACGCTGATATATGTACATGATATATGCATGTGTATACGGGGAAAATGGAGGTAAGGGCAGAGCGTTATGAACGCATATCCACCTGATCAGTTGGCATTACATGATATGATATCGTCCCGGACGCGGGATGCCCGGACGCGGGATGTGTATATTTATGGTTAAATGGATCGGCTGCCGACGCCTCGGCAATATGAGATGTCCTATTTTATATGTATATGTATATGAACAAGGAAAGATTCTTAAAGGAAAGCTAAGTACGCATAGCACCTGCCAAGGGTATATATATATACAGGTTATGTTTCTATCCCAGGACATGTGTTGTAACTCTCTTATGTCATTATACATGATTCATATTTTCTGTATATTACTATTCATGCCTTACATACTCGGTACACTATTCGTACTGACGTCCCTTCTTGTGGACGCTGCGTTTCATGCCGCGCAGGTCAACAGACAGGCGGATTTGATCCTTAGAAGCTCTACCAGCAGTGTTGACAGTGCTCCAGTTATTCCGGAGCCTCACTTCCTTGGTACTATTTTGTGTATATATATTCGGGCATGGCAGTACTCAGCCCTTTCTATGTATAAGTGTACTACATCTAGAGGCTCGTAGACAGATATGTACAGTCAGTTAAGTATAGTTAGGTATATGGTGTTTTGGCATGCTAATGTTAATGTTAAAAAAAAATGGCTCTGTTTACATGGCTTGCTAAGAGGTAAAGGTAAAACGATAGACAAGGGGTGCTCGGTACAAGTATCGGGTACTCGTCACGGCCCCTAGACGGGTCGTGACAGTAGTGATCAGAACATAGGATCAATCAATCATTTAAACGAAATACGTGAAGCACATAAGTATGTAACCACATAATCATGTAATCAATAATTTTTACTACTCGCATTCTTAAAGCAAGGTCATCCTAGTTGATTTGAAATATGAATGTACCAATTGCATTAAACCACTGCCCCATAAATCATAATTTTTATTAATAATATCTTCCCCAAAAGTTATAATCAGCAGAAGATCTTTCGGTCCTCGCATTCTTGGCCCTTCGAAGGGCGGTCTGGATCTGGAGATGAGTCGATGTCAGCACGGCATCCATCAAGAATCCTTTCTCTGTGAAGGTCATAGGTGCGGTGTCATCCATTGTTCTCTTCATTCGGTCATCAAGCTCCAACAAATACTCATGTGTGAATCTCAAGTCATGTGTCAAACTATCTATGATGGCTTGATCATGCTTAATCTTCTCCAAGTATTTGGCATATCTATCATCGGCTTGGCTTTGGGTCAAACGGGCCTTAATCTCGTCTTTCGAGGACTTGTCTTGGACACAGTGGTGAAGGATAGGTTTAGCGGCTAAGGTACCTTTCAAGTGGGCCCTCAACAAATCTCTATAGTCCTCGTCACACCCAAGGTGGAGCCTATCGTGAGCTAGAGTATTAGGAAAACAAATTATATAACCATTCCACTCTCGGACAATTTCCCCAGCAATACGGATCTTATCTTACTCATAGTTAATTATGAACTATCCTATATTCCCCACTTGGGGTATGATTTGGGTCCTACCAAACTGTCTCAAAACCTTAGCAATAAGGGCGGATCCCTCGAATCCCCATAAGTGGCAAGAATGACCCTTGACTACAACTCGATCGAATATGAAGGTAGCGAATATCCACTGTATGTTGTCTTCTTTAAGCTTAGAGAAAATGAAGGCCTAACCTTGTTTGGTTTGTTGTTCGAAATTTGGACAGTGGGCTAAAAGATCGTCCTTTCTAGTTTGGTTGCCTAAGTAATGGGGACCATCGATTTTGTTCAAATGTTTGATAATTCACCATTGTAACAACAAGTTGCATTCTTGGATGTACCTATAGTGGTTTCGGCATAGGCTTAAGGCTCGGTAAAAGTCGGCAAGGAAAATGGGGATTAGGTTAAAGTATTTGGTTTCTCCATTTGTGGTTATACCATGAAAGATAGCATAGGTGACTGAAATGACTCGGGTGTCTATGACTTGGTATCTATCTTTAGGGAACACCATGAGTCTCGGTAGGCAAATAGTAAAGGCTAAGGGTCGGGTAGCTTCCCACTTAGTAAAGGTTTGGAATTTTGTAAGGTGGTCCAAAAATCCTCTTTTAGTAACAAATCTGTTGTACAAATCCCTAAAGGCTACGGTTGGATCGAATATCCAATTGGCATGGTATAGGGATAGAATTTTAAGTATTTGGTCAGGGGTAGGCTTATATGGGATTAAAATGTATTGGTTGGGCATTTTCCTCCTCCTTAGATAGGTTCCAGCATTGTCTATGACATCTCGAGGTTCTTCTAAAGTTGGGGCCATCTCTATGTCTTCTCCGAACCTAAACACCATTATATCACGATCCCAATATCCGGAAATCACCTCGATTAGTTCCCTATAACACTTCATAGTCATCAGTGAGAGTAGGTGACCTAAGCAATTTGTAGCCTTCTTTTGTTCATCCCCGGTTGTCCAACCCCACCAAATTCATAGCATATCGGGTGCCTTGAGGACCATGTTGAATTTCAAATTGGTCAGCATCTACAAAACAGAGCACGGTTAAATTTTTACAAAACAGAGCACGATTAAATTCCCCCCCCCCCCCCCCCCTAAGCAATGGTTTAGCACATAGGCACACAAATGTTTCCAATTAGCACATAATGGGATGCAGTGTCTTTTCGGGTCATAGACTGTCTTGACACAAGGTAGTCTTCTTAGTGGGGTTTATATACGTCTCAAATATCCAAAACCCATTTAGGTAGTCCATTGGGATTTGGCTTCGCTCTATCCTAGGTAATACTAGAGTGGGCTTTTCAAATAAGTGGGACTTGAGTGGACTACTCGAGGTGAACCGTTGTCGGCTGTTTGACGACTGCGTACCAACTCCACATTCAACGTGTTCTAAAGAAATATTTTTTGGTTTTTTAGTGAAAGCTAGACAGGGAGCCCGCATGTCCCCTTTGAAACCATGCAATTGTTTGCCAGTGATGGCAGAGTTTATGATATGCATGCAATGACAGTTATATATACAAGAAAGTAAACAGTTAAGAAAATTATTACAATTAAAATCACATTATATTGAAACTCTTATAGTTAGAACCTGTTAAAAAATTCCCAGAAGAGTCCCCATCTGTTACGGTTCACTTTTAGGCGGGGCATAAAACCTACTTCGAGGTTGTGGACTCTATTTTAATTTTTGTATTTTTTAGGGTCACCGCCAAATTTATAAGGGAAATTAGGAAAACCTAAGTTAAAAGGTCAAATAAGAGAAAAATCCTTTTAAACGAGAGTTCGAGGTAAGGGTTCTGGTGATCCCCTAGGGAAGGTTTTAAGCACCCTAGTATTAAGGATCCGTAGAATACGATTGACCTACAAGCTTCAATGTGTGATTTATTATAATAATTTGCTACAACGGTTTTCTTTCTGGTAAAACTGTCATGGCATTTCATAAAGTGTTATTTTGGCAAAAAAAATCCTTTATTTAATGACAAAAGAGTTGGATCTCCTTTGAAAATGTATATAAGGGTCGAAGTCATTTCATTTTCGGATCAAAACACACTTAAGATTTCTCTTAAGTAGAGGTCCCCTATTTAGTCCAATGTCAGGTCTTTTGATCCTTTTAAGTTTATTTGAAAATGATTTAAGTTGACCTCTTTTGAAAATATGCCATGGTTTGTACAAGTAGATATAAAAGGTTTATAACACTTTGTTCAATTTTTATCCATTTTTTAAGTCAACCATACTCTACTTTAAAACCTTTCCCCCCAAACTAAGGTTTAAATGAATTTCCATTTGTTTATTTGACTCAAGGTGGGGCTTGGGCCCAATTTAAAATCCTTAAGTCTTGATTGGTTTTGAAATCCATTTCCATATCATTTTGCCATTTTCAAAAATAAGTTTTGTTCTTGTCGATTTCCTTTAAATCCCCAAAAATCATTTCAAACTTTTATTCCTAGAGAAAACGGTCCAAATCAGTTTCTATTTTCAAATCAATATCAAAATATTGCCTTTACCCAATCTCGTATACATATGCATATACACTTCGTATACCGACTCAATTACATGGAAAAAAAAGAGATTATCAAGTTTGGAAAATCCTTTACAATGTTTTATGCATCATATAATTCTTTGTTAATTCTAAGTTTAAAAAATTATTTGAAAGCCTTTTCGAATTAATTCTACTCGATAAGTCCTATGCACTCGGGTTTTAATATTTATACAAGCATCTTTACATATATAAGCACATATAAAAAAAATTAAAGGAGAAAAGTTAGGCTAGTGGGCCTATCGAAGCCCACTAGTTGCCATTTTCACCCATGGTTGGGCCTTCATAATATTCATTTCTACTCGGACTCGATAGAAAAAGAATATTAGGCCTCTGGCCCAACAATGGCTTGAAGAAGATTCCCGAATGGCCCAAGTTGTATTTCCCATGCAAGACAAAGGAGGGGAAAAGGAGAAATGAGGTTAGAGGGCACCTAAACTTAGTAATTCATTTAATATAAAACTAAAGAAATGAAAGCCACACAAAATATAGTCACGTATACATACACATATATTATGTATAATTCATTTTTATGTATATGAAAAGCAGTCAGCTGAAACCAAAAGGGGACAGGCCCAGATGGCCCAAGAGGATAGAAAGATAAACAAAGCCCAACAGGAAAACACACAGCGAGCAGCTTTGAAACAAAGCCAAAAGTGGTTACACTTAATAAATCAAGCTCAAATTCAACTAGTAACAGTTCCATTCCGAAGTCCATGGCGTGATATACAAAGGTTTGTATACCTGATATACAAACCAATATATAACAAGGTATATAAAGAGTGTATATGTCCAATAAACTTATGTATACTTCTCAACATACCAATTTCAAGAGAGCAGCAAACAAAAGGGAAAACACAAACTTGAAGTAAAAGCAAAGGGGTGGGGGGGGGGGGGGGGGGGGGGTGGAATTGCATCATTTCATCTAGTTCCAAAATAAGGTATACTCATCCATGCTCAAGGGTATTTAGCCAACATGCCCAGATTTTCAGTTAAAACTAATCAGGACACAAGTATTTTATTCCAAAATAACAAAATCTGAGAGCAGTCATTATCAAATCCCAAAGGAACATGACAACACACAGACCAATCAAAATAGCTTAAACAAATAAATGACAGATTAAGAGGTACAAAGGAGGCATTAAGCGGTTATGCAAACCAACATTTATCAAGACATATAGTCATTTGCAAGGTTAGGCAGACCCTCATACTCATAGTAAACTTAAGTTAGTTAAGACAAACAGAGGATGTTCATCAAGAGATCATAGTAAAGGCCTATTGACTCAACACCAAATCATTAAGCAGTACTTACCAAAGTGATTTAGACCACGCCTTAAGTAGCTACATTAAACATTTTTATGCCTTTTGAAATCTAATTCTAACATGCATGAACGATAGGTGATTGAATGAAACTCATGCTTGAACATTGGTTAGACTAAGCCTACTAATAAACCAACAAGTGATAAGCCATATGAGCATTTAAGCAAACCAGGTGTTTAAACATATTGTTTAGCATGCTGATAATAGGATAGATTACACAGGGACTAAGTCTAGATGGACACATGAGGATTTTAAAGAGCATATGACTAATCAAGACCAAATAAGGATAGTACCTGAATAGGTTAATGCATCCATCAATTTCTAATAGTTATCTGATTAGGAAATGTCAAAATTAAACCACTTATAGGCATGTTGGTGGTATAACTACCTATTTTAACTCGTAGCTTGATTAAGACAACAGCTAAACCGAAATAAAATTCCCATAAACTGCTCAATGATTCAACAGTATATCAAATTTTAAGCATCATTCTTGAGATTAAGTGAAACCATTATCATGTAAGGTTATCCTTAAGTAGTCATACTTATCAAACAGTGGAATTATATATCAGGATAGTTTAAAGCCAACTAACTCATAACACTGTGTTAACAATGCTTTAGACAATAAATGCATTCATAGAGATGTTTAAACACTATTCCTAACCTAAACGGGCATAAGCAAATGATTGAACCATACAGACATACCAGTAAAGATGCTTAATCTTAACAACAGTATTATACAAACTAAAACACAACTAAACATGTACAATGAACCAAAATGATGTAAGGCAGGGCAAGCATAGACGCCTATGTATATTAAGCTAACATTTAGACAACTAAGAAACTCAATTGTTCTACTTATGAATGTAATAGCAGACACTTGTCACTAGTAAGCCAACTAATCACATGTTGTCACAATTCCATAGATTCATATAAGCTAATATATACATAAATACCACAAGATTAACACTAGCTAGTCAATAACCAACATAGATCCATAAGCTAAAATTAACTTATAGGCTAACCAGAAATTAACTAACAGATTTTACATATGATACCATATTAATCAAAATAAACAAAAGTAGGCATCTAATGCTATAACTGCTAACATATTAATCTAAAAACTAATCACTGTATAAAACACATAGACACTTAAAATTACTAAAGAAATAAACTAAAACGAGGAACCTTTACCTTTTTCAAGTGCAGCCCTTGTTGAGATTGAGAAGACTTCTACTCCTTTCCAATTCACACTCAGCCACCAAATGAAAAGAAAATATTAAAATTGGTACTTGTCTCATGACCCAACTGGAGAGTCGTGATGGGTACCTGACCGTACTAGTCAAGTACCATCTGACGTACATCTATTACATCATTATGAATATAGGTGGGCTGATAGGGCCATCATATGATACTCGATAGATTCATAAGGTAAACATGTTTGTATCAAATAGTTTGAAAGACTTATAGATATGCTGGACATACTTTATGAGCCAACAAGGCTATCATGACCACCTGTGTGACAACATATGAAACATCTAGTCTAGACATTATCTGATTGTACATAACTGTCTACATGCCTCTATTGAAAAACATACATAACATGGTCGGAACAGGGCCCCACCATACCCATGCATAAGTACATATATATATATATATATATATATATATATATATATATGACCATGCTGACTCTTGGCATACGCCACTACCTCAAGTGGGTCCCAGTGAGGCTGACTGCGTAGTCTCTCGAAAACGCGAATATATCTCTATTCTGACGTCGTATGAATGAACGGTTTAATTCATTGGAAACAAGACTCGTAGACCTTCGATATGATTGGTGGATCACCTTGTAACTTCAAGTACATTAGGAGAAAATCTCAATGACATTAGACCCAAATTTCAATAAAATTATAACGTAACTTGCGAAAACTTTTACGGACTTTTGTTGTACAACTCGGTTGTCTTCAAAACATAACATATGACAATTAAACAATTCAAAAACCTTACAATATTACCTCCTTAGCATATTAAGTACTCCTAGTTTTCATCCCGAAAGTTCGGGTTATAACATCTTCGATTCGTTAAAACTTCAATCCTCACGATGCTTCCTTAACACTTGTTTTAACCTTTCATTATCTTTGTAAAGGTCCTTAACCTCTCTGACTCATATTGATTCACTTACGACTCATTTTAACATGAAAGTAAGGGGTGTAACATCCGACCTCCCTTAAAACATTCGTCCTCAAATGTTAAAATAGTACTATTATTGTCTTGGAGGGCAATGTTGTTTCGTTCGCACATAAACTCATTAAATATCTTTCAGCTTGCTGCGTCGACCCTTAGATCTTAAACTCTTGATTCATAGTAGGTTTGAACGTTCTTACTCCAGTAGTTCCTTCTAGATCGTCAATTCTACAAATCTTTAGCAGTAATTCTTCCATTGTCGTTTGTCGTATTCTTCTTGTTATTTTTTTTCCTTCTTATTCTTCATCATAGCTCTTACTGCTAACATTGTCATTTCCCGAAGTCACCTTATTTCTTCTGCCTCCTTTTACATTATGATGCTGGAATTTTCTTATACTATACTTCATTTCGTAGCCTTTCCCACTGAACTTAGCACTTTCCTTGAGGCGTAATCATGCCTCCTCGCTTATCAGATCACCATTTGAAATTCGCAACTTTGCTCGGATGTAGCTAACATTTCACTTGGGAGGTGTCATTTTTGTATGCAAGTCGTAACCAAATTCTTCATATCTTAGATGAATCCACTGTCTTATACTTTGTTACTCTACATCGCCTCCTCGGCCCTTGTAGTTTCTCTTTATTTTAATTACATCATCAACTTAGATCGCATTCATTGCTGTTTTCGGTTCCTTATTCATTAACTATTATATCGAACTTTTTGCATACTAACTCTCATGAAACATGTTCTAAAATTGTGTCTCTCCTACTGATAGCTCGACGTTGCTGTCTTTAGTCTCTTGTCTTGTCTATACCTTTACTTAACTTGAATACTTCCCATTCTCCTTGGACTGCGCGTAAGTCATATTCTTTTCTTCATTATTTACGATCCTTTTGAACTAGTCATTCAATGTATGTCTCTTTGTTATTTGTACAAGTCATATTCTCCTAAACTCTTCATAAGGCATGCTTAGCCACATGTTTCTCCTCATGAAGCATCATTCGCAATTTGTCGTCTACTGAGTTTTGTCGTGGTCTGGAAAATTCTAACTGTCCCTCGCTGGTCGCCTCTTGACGTCCCTTGGGTATCCTTTCAATAACGTGAAGGAATAATTAATAGCCATTTTCTTTCCTTTCTCTTCTCGATATTACAACTTGTCGATCCTTTTTTTTATGCTGGATTATTATAGGTGCTCTTTACCATTTATCCTTTCTAATGTTGTCATCATCCTTCCAATCATTTACTAAGTCAATCTCGCAAGTCTCTCGTCATAATTAGCAAGTATTTATGGGTACGCCTTCCTTACCACATCAGATCAACATTCACTGTATAATTAACTCTTGCACACTGTCCATTCTTACGTTGATACTAATATTATACTTTCATCCCACATCTACCACTTAACTACATCTCATAAGTGGTTCTATCTTACTGCCGCTTAGGTATTTCACGTCCTCACTTTCATCCTTCGATCTGTACGTTTTGTCAATTCATTCTTGTGTCTCAACATGTTGACGTTGCTTTATAAAGTCGGGGTTAATCTTTACCTTATTATTTTAGCTCTGACAGTTATCAAATCACATAGTACATCCCTTTATTATAATATTTCTCGCTACGACTTTAAGAGAGCTTGCAACATATAAATTACTTCACGAGTAAGTAATCTTGTCCGAAATAGCCCATAATTATTCTATAATTCTTTTGCAGCCTCTTCCACAACCATGCTATCTTAACTCTCACACTCGTATTCGATCCTCTAATTCCATTCCCTTTTAATGGGTTCCTCTTAGACATCGCAACATAACTTACTTGAAACATAATTTCCATTTATTCTGCCCCCTACGAATACTTAAGTTGGTCCAATAAACACTAGAACAATACCTCGTCTATTTTTGTGTTTTACTTCGTCTTCTTATTTTCCCTAAGGGACCCTATTAGCAGTATGATAACTTTAGGTACAACCACATTCACCTTCTAACTTTGACTTAAAATTTAGGGTTGAGTCATTCTGCAATTTCCCTCAATCAGCTTATAATACTGTGGACGTATAATTCTCTGCTATTCTGGTGTGCCATCAATGTGATGAAGCACAGTCCTCTTAGGGATCTCTTAGAAGTTCAGCGGAACCATCGAATGAACTTAGAATAGGTGTAGAGTTATCCTTAACTGACATCTGGAGAGTAAGGTACTTGATAAGTAATCGTATCGTCTCGCGTCTCGATTGAAATAACCACGTATCACGTATCCTTACGATACTATAAAAATCCCAATTACCTTGAAATATCCATTAAAATCCTTACTTATCATCAAAGTACCCATAAGGGGTATATTTCTTCCATATTTCTCTTATCGAAGTCGTCATAACGGGCGAACGTTTTGTTATTCATATATTACTCGAACCTCTCTTCATCTATTCATAATATATCCCTTTTCTTCTAGTCACATACTTTCCGTGTATCCAATACTTGTCATTCCTTTCTAACTTACTGATTCTTCTTATCTTGCTTCCAACAATCATATTACTTTGCCTTTTCCTTTCCTTGGTTATTATTCTCTCTTTGTATCAATAGAAATGGACCCTTGTCACGTAGTCATCCTTAGTAAATTTTAAATCCCATGAAGCCTTTTTTTCATCTCTTGTCTCCTAACGCTGCTAAAGGTCTGTCGGGCTGGTCTGTAGTAACCTATATGTTTTCACTCACCACCATGGGTCAAGCTCTGACTGGCCAACTCATATCTATTCTGCATATATATATATATATATATATCAAGTCTGTCTCATAGCTCAATCTTGTGAAAATTACATAAGGACCGGTCAACTATTCCTAAATGCATCACTCCCTTTGGAGCGACTCGTCTCTTTGGCTTCCTCATTATAAAACCATTCAACTACTTCTCAACTTTCTGGTTTAAAGAAATATATCACTTTCTCTTTGCACCCTTATATCCTATTCTCATTTACTTATCACACTATCTCACTATTCACTCTTTTAGACCTAAGGTTATCTGTTAAATCTATTCCACAATTGACTAACAATTTCACCTCTAGTTTTCTATTACTAAACCTTATACCTTGTAACAATCTTACTCGAAGGTGGCGTACTTACTCAATAGTTTCCTTTATGTCTCGAAAAAATTCGGCAGAGTTTCCTCTATAATTATTACAAATCCCAAACCTGCACACAACCTAGAAAATGCATCTTGTGCCTCACAAGGCCAAATATATAAGCACATATAATGTACAACTCAACCACATGGGGATGATTAATATAGAAAGAATATGAAGTAAGAATGCTCATTTCATATATTACATCTGAACATTAAAGCTCCAACCAATCCCCTTACACAGAGGCTTATGTACTCGCAAACTGTCTCTTATGTACATATTCCCTTGCTTCCTCTTTGAAATTATTAACAATATTTCACCGCTGATGCTAACACAAACATTTTATAACCACATGTAGTACACTTAACATTCAATTAAGAGGAAAGCTTCATTTTCTTATTTTATTACCCAAATCCTGAAATTCCAACGATCGAAATCCCTACCTTGGTCCTATTCTGGAACTCTAATCTGGTAAAAATGATCCAACGGTAGTTGGGGAAGTTCTCCCTCTTGTTCTCCTTCTATAGGTTGTTCCATGACACCCATACCTTCTACGAACGTACCAACTATACTGATCCATCCTGACTTACTGTCATTTTCAAGGTGGAATCTTGAAGATATTTTCGTTTTGACAAGAATAATGTATGAATCTCTTTCTATTTACGTTAATACCGGTTTATTCTCAGATACAAAGTCGTTAAATAATTGTATAGTAAGTTGGTTAGTTATAGAAGTTGGAAAACAGCGTGTGGGCTGTATTATGGCACATGTTGGTGTTGGAGGTGATGTTGTTACTGTTGGTATTGATGTTGTTGTTGTTGGTTGCTGAATTACAATTTTTGGCTAGGCATATAAACAGAGGAGATGCTGCTGAAATTTCGGTAGATTGTAGAAAGATTTATTTGGAGGCTTAGGATAAGTATATAACAATTGACCTAATTATAGCATGAATGGTCTTATATATAGATTGCGAGATCGGAAATAGATGGAAGAGCCGAGACGTGAATTTTCAGGTATGTTAAGGCTAGTCCCTTTCTTCTAAAGGCATGATTCCTTTCTTATGAATCCAATAGATGTTTTCCAAATGTCTCATGATCCCTTTCTGTGAATCCATAAATGTTTTTCAAGAATGTTCTTATTCTCAAAAGCTAGAGATTCAGGAATCATAGAGTTCTTATGATGCTAAAGATAAGTATGTTTTATGATGACGATGATTCTATTTCTAGAAATTCGTATATTATAATTCCCTACATATTTTCATAACCTCCTTACTTCCACAAGTTAGAAGTTCATGATTCAAAGGCATGACTCATTTCCTGATAATCCATAAATGCTTGTCCGTATTTTCCAAATCAGAGATTTATGATTCCGTAAGCTCTTATGACAACAACGATGGACATGTTTTTACAATGACAACGATGATGTCAAAGATGAGAATATTTCTATGACAGTTATGATGATGATGATTTCATGTTTAAAAGTCCCAAGCTTATGATTTCAATGTGAATATGAGAATGTTGAGCTATTTCTTGATTTTCTCAATTTCATTCATTGTTGATGAATCTCATCTCATGCTATTCATTCCTCCGAGGTGAGAAATAGCGATGATAATTATTCCATAATGCAATCGGAGGTTATCGACCTTACGTCACTCCGATAGAGTTACAGTTTTTACTTGAGCTCCTATTCATGGTTCATGTTAGGTATATGATGATGATTACACCGTGCCTAGATGGCCGGGCAACACTGCTAAGGCGGGCGGCTTATACACCGTGTCTATATGGCACGGGCAGCACCACTAGTGGAAGGCGTGAGATGGCTACCCCGGACGCGGGCTAATGATTATGCTACATATATGTATATGAGAAATGTTTTCTTTAAAGTTAAGCATGCATGGTATCTGCCTTAAGAGGCAATCATTTGTACAAGTTATTTCCTTACCTCGTGTTATGCTCTATATTTCTCATTATGTTATTTTTCATGTTCGGTATCTCTTACTATATTATGATTCATGTCTTACATACTCGGTACATTACTCGTACTGACTTCCTTTCTTGTGGACGCTGTGTTCATGCTCGCAGGTTCAGATAGCTAGCCAAGTGTGCCAGACCAGTAGGTCCTCTTTCCAGTTCCAGCCAGCAAGCTCCATTTGGACCGGAGCTATAGCCCTTTGGTATGCCTTTTGACATGTACATATATGGGTATGGCAGGGCCTTGTCCTGTCCTTTTTGTAGTCTATATTCCTTAGAGGTCTGTAGACGGTTTATATATATAGTGGGGGTCATCATGTGCTTTCAGTTGTCCCTTAATTTTTTGAACAGTATATATGTTGACCAAGTTGGTCTGCATTGTCATCCTCTGCTAGTATGCTTACATATACATATCCATATGCATGTTTCGTGGAATTCTGAGATAAGATCTATCGTATAAATGCTATCGCGAACGGTACCAGTGGAATATCAGTCAAAGTAGGCCACCAAGTTATTTAGTACAGAGTGGGAGTGAGTTTAGGGTTGCTCGATCAGTAGTGGTCGGGTGCTCGTTGCGGCTCATCGGTTTGGGTCGTGACAAAATATCAGCAACAAGACATATATATCACTAACAACTTCATAACGAGCGACAAGCTCGAATTGAGACTCGTATAACCCACATCATCTTTTATAGCTTCCTTTCTTAACTTAAAAACATCCTTAACATGATAACGAAATCATTTACTGCTGATTCTAGCCTTATACCATATAATCATATCAAGAAAACTGCCCACAAACTCAACTCTTTCCAAATAACAACTCTATTCGCAAGTTCATGTTTATTTCATCAATTCACCTTAACCAACATCAAAATAATCATAAGCACAACCAGGAACACAAAATACTCACCTTATACAGTAGCCTCAAGTCGAGTTCCAAGATTCTCCTAGCTAGTGCTCACCGTTAATAACAATACAATACGGTAGAAGTGATTTCCTTTCACTTAAGTTGATTCCCAAGGTGAAACTTGCATCAAATCTTTATGTTTGGTTCTTGAATGACTCTAAACTGCTGGGGAGGGTTTTAAGGAGCCTTAGGACGAGTTTTGGTTGAATAATGATGAAAAAATGAGGCTGGAAACGATTATATTGTAAAGCAAAGCCGGCCACCGCCTCAAGTGGGTCCCAGCGAGGCTGACTGCATAGTCTGGAAAAAACGTGAATATCTCTCTATTCTGAAGTCGTATGAACGAACGGTTTAATGCGTTGGAAACTAGACTCGTAGACCTTTGATATGGTGGGTGGATCACCCTGTAAATACAAGCACATTGGGAGAAAATATCAGTGACATTAGAACCAAATTTCAGTAAAATTATAAACGTAACTTGCGAAAACTTTTGCCGACTTTAGTTTTATAACTCGCTTGTCTTCAAAACATAACATATGACAATTAAACACTTCAAAAACCTTACAATATGACCTTCTTAGAATATTAAGTACTCCTAGTTTTCATCCCGAAAGTACAGATTATAACATCTTCGATTCGTTAAACCTCCAATCCTCACGATGCTTCCTTAACACTTGTTTTAACCTTTCATTATCTTTGTAAAGGTCCTTAACCTCTCCGACACATATTGATTCACTTACGACTCATTCTAACATGAAAGTATGGGGTGTAACAACTTGATACTAGAGAAATAAGCAAAACGTCCAATTCTAGTCGGTCACTTTGTCAAAACCCTAAGTTTCGAGTTTTTTGCTTGTGAATAAGCTTCTGTTTGTGTATGTTTGTGAAAGGTTAGGGGGTTATTTATACAGAACCTCAAATCTAAAGGTTGAAACCCTAATTTTTTATGTGGGATAAGGATTTTGGGGGCAATTATCTTGAATTCCCTCTCAAATTGATCTCGACCAAAAGAAATCGAATATTCAAAATCATATCCCAACAAAACTCATTAAGAAATTGTATTCTTTTGAGTAAAAAAAATGGAGGGTTATACCTTTGTTTGGTTGTTCTATGGTGGAAACAGGTATGAAAGGGCAAGAGCAATAAATGCCCTTGCCAAAAATGGACGACCCACGACTGTAGAAGCAGGTTTGACCTGCATTTTTTCCGTTTCAAACATCTTCCACGGAGAGAAAACCTCTTCTACAAACGGCTAGGGTCTTACCCTTAGCCAAACACATGAAAGAATTAGGGGTCATTTGGCCGTGTTTGGTGGTAGACTAAAGGGGTGTTGGGCCGGGTTTGGTAGTGCTTTTGGGCTGGACTCGCTCCTTTAAAAATGGAAAGGAGAAGAGGTCCAAGATATATATACACGAGTATACATGTATACGTGTGTATATACATGTATACATGTGTATATATATGTATATAAAGGGGGAAAATGTTCAACTTAACAAATGGCCAAAATTAAAAGCATGACAACTAATTTAACATTTTAATTATAGCCAAATTAAAAGCGGAAACTAATTAATTCTTTTCAAACGATGGCCAAATTAAAAAATCGGATTCAATTAATCCTTTTTAAGTGTGACCAAATACATAAGATAAATTAGCCATTTCAATTATAGCCTCAATTTAACACCTAAGAAGCAATTAGCTATTTTAATTATAGCCACAATTAAGTCATGCAATTAATAAAAATATCAATGGTCACCAATTTTTGGAAATAAATGCAATTATGGCCACATAAATCATAAAATTGAGACGGAATTGATTATCTCATTTAACTAATCAATTTTCTTGAATTATTGGAGTAAAATACTTGTCAATTTGATGTTAACCATTTAAACAATTAATTAAATAATTTTTTTAAACTATTTTAAATTAATTTTAACAATGATTTTAATATTCATGGGAAAATATGCAAAAATATTTAGAATGATCTACAATACGTATTTGAAACTATTTTGCCAAATGAAATGGTAAAATATTATCGAAATAATTTTGTAAAATCATTTTGATTTATAAAATACATATTTCACTCCGTTTGTGATTCAGTAACTCCGAATAATTAAATAAGATTATTGGAGGGCCAAAATTATGTGTCAACACCAGTTCATACGAAGAATGATGTCAAAATCTACCATGTCTAAAATCTGCAAAATCAGCCCAAGTGTCATACCCCATCAAAGTAACCACACGAGATCTATACACTCGATCCACCACTACAGAATCCCCAACATGAGTAGAAATACTAACAAGGAAATCAAGCTACTCACATAGCCTATCCAAGCCCGAAGCAAAGTAAGTAGACACATAAGCGTATGTAGAGCCTGGATCAAATAACGCCATAGCCTGCCGACGACAAACTTAAATAGTACCTGTGATGACAGCATCAAAAGCCTTTGCCTCTAGCTTGTCTTGAAATGTATAGCACAGAGCACGGCCACCCATAGCCTGAGAACCTCCGTGACCACCAATACGGCCTGTCCGAGTACCACCTCTACCTGAATATGAACCACCTCTGCCACTATGTGCACCGCCTCTAGCTGGCTGTGCCACTGACCTAGATTTAGCAATCTAAGAACCTAAGTCTGAACCACCCTATATAAGTCTGGGGCACTCCATAGAGTAATGCCCTAAATCACCACACTCAAAACATTCCCGACATGCCATAGGCTTCTGAGATGAACCGGAATAAACGTAATGACTACCTTGACCTCCAGATTGGGAATAAGAACCCTGAGAACCTTGCCCTGAACCATGAGCACCACGACCCAAAGAACCACCTGTCGAAGTATGAATCACTGCCTGAACTGGTCTACTAAACTGAGGACGATAACCCCTATGTCACGCCTCAAAACTCACCCTAGACATGACTGGCATACGACATCATGAATAACATCGGAAGAACCTTATAAATCAATAACGTCAGGCCTTTTTTTTTATAATCTTTCATTATTAAATTAAACAAGCGATAAATAACTAACAAAAATTTAAGATCACAATTATGAAATAAAATCAGCGGAAGTCTAATATAAATGAATAGTTATGAACGTGGAAAACGCCTCAAAAAGTCATAGGAGACTTCAACATTTACCAACAGTATGACACTTGTCTATGGAGCTTCTAAGAAAAATAAACTAACTCAGGACACAGCCCGAAACTACTAAAGAGTAATATTTGACTCAATGAAAACCCACGAACAAATGTGTGGGCTCACCAACAATCTAGAAAGCAGCAAGTACTCCTAACCCGCGAGATCTGTCTGTACCTGCTCTTCTTCGTTACCTAATATACCATCAAAAACAACAATGGTATGTCTGAGTACTAAGTACTCAGTGAGTGCCTTGGGGACAATAAGTAATATAACAAAATATGTATTTATATAAGATCAGTGATACAATTTCAACGACAAACAGTTGGAAATCCAGAGATAAAAATAGACCAACAACTTCACAACCATCAATAGAGAGACCATAAATCGGTATATAATTCAGTTCCAACTCATTATGTCTTTAAGTACAATTCCAGTATTTCCAGTGCTTAGTGAAAACGGTTCCAATAGAATAGTTTGAAACCAAAGACAAGATAAATCGTACAATTCATCATTATCAATAGAAAACCATCAAGATAAGTATATATCTTTTTCGATTCAGTGTACCATTTGAGTCTTTTCTATTCGAGGCCAATATCATCAACAAGCCACTCACAGGAAAACAGGTTCATTATTATCAATAAGCCACTCACAGGCACACAAGTTCATTATTATCAATAAGCCACTCACAGGAAACAAGATACGAAACAAGCCACTCACAGACTAATCAAAGTATATTCAAAGTATAACACATGCCAATACAGGCCCAAACAAGTGAAATGAAGGGATGACCACTTAAGGTTCCCTAAACCAGCATAGAAGCACCACATCGGGGTTGTCACCCTCGAAGTCTATCCTTCCTCCCGAATAGCTAGGCAAAACCACATCGAGGCATGCAACCCTCGATGACCACTCTTCCTCCTGAATGGCTAGGCAAGACCACATCGAAGTTATGAACTCTCGATAACCACTCTTCCTCCCGAATGGCTAGGCAAACCCCACTAGGATCCACAGTGACTACCCTTCTTTCCGAGTAGCTAGGACAAACACAAACCATATAAATCATGGCAAAGAGACGAATCACAATCCTAGCATAGAAGCCGAATCACTCAAATCATGGCATGGAAGCCGAATCACAAGTCATATCATGATAGTCACATTATTCATTAAGGATTATGTTCATCATTTCATTATAGGGGTACATCAAGTCATTTTAATTTTTAGAAACCGGGTTCACTTCTTCAAACAAGTTTCAAGTTCAAGACAATTTATTATAGAGAATTCACACGAGATAGTCAAGCTTTTCAATTATCAAGTTTAAACATCCCTTATGGGGTAATTCAAGTTCGAATACCAAAGCTTTATATCTCAATTTTGAATCATCCTTTAGAGAGAGAAACAATCATGAATACGTATATATAATATAATACAAACAAGGTTTAATGTGGGCTTGTCCCTCACGCACACAAACCATAATTAAAGTCACGCAAATCGTTTAAAAGAGTATGCTAAAAAAAGACATTCAAATCACCTTTATAGTCAAAAAAGATTTTTTAAAAGAGATATACCTTAAATACCGTTCATATATTCCAAACTTAACCTCTGCACTTCCAAGAGTCACTCTACATCCAATTTGAAGATTGCACAATTAAGATTTACAAGTTTTTATCAATTTCGTAGCTACTGTTCATAGCTCAAAATGCACTGCTACGGACCTCCAAATCGGATCTCCACCGTTTATTTCAAGACCTATATGTGGTAACCACTCAGATAAAATTTAGGCTTGATCCAACGGTTGACTAACCAGCAAACACCAATTAAAAGCTGACTGGTTGCAGGAAATTCTACAACAAAAATACTAGAGTTTTGTCTTTAATAGAGTGCATCTAATTCAATCCTATTTCATGATTCTATCGACCATACAATGTCTAAAACATAATAACAATTTCATATAATCCATCAAAGTGTGAGGGGTCTACCTTTTTTGAAGAAATCCCAAAGCTTCATCCCATATTTGACCTTGAATAAAGTTTCCACAATCTAGCAATTTCAAATAATGATTCAGTGTTAATCTAGTGTTAAGTTAATGTAATTGTCTTAGGGATTTGAGTAAAAAGTCACATTATGGCGTTGGTAGAAGCCTCTGGTCGAAAAAAAAAGCCTCTCTTTAGACGTTTTTGTATTGTATTTATAGGTTATCATAAAGGCTTGGGCTTTAAAACCTAATCCTATAAGAATCGGGATTTTCATTTTACACGTCTTCAGTAAATCGATCATAACTTTTAGGACAGACCTTCGTTTGAGCTCCATAATTTATGGTTGGAAAGATATTTAAAATACCTACAACTTTTATTTTTTTAGTTTTCTCAATTTCCTAATGCAAATACCCGAAAACTTGCCATAGGTACAGATTGTCTCAGACTTAGACGAATTTAGAAGACCTGAAGAACTTCACTTTTTGGTTTAACTTCAAAACGACTGTGTATCACCCGAATTCATTCTGAATGGATTCATATGGCTAAAATATCAACTTATACTGGCTTTCTTACATTCACAACTAACTCGAATTTATGGGATGTTACACCCTACCATAGTTGCGGGGCTTCTTGCCCGGTCTATCCCCGAACACCTGAGGCCTAATAGACTCAACACTCCTCGTGGCATCTACCACTGCCTGAAAACAACTTCCCGAAGCAGCCATATGCATCGCTATAACTCAAAATTATACGACAGTGTTACACCTCGAAAAATCCCCCTTACATGTACTGAGAATAGGACAACGAAGGTCATGACGTATATGGTGCTTTGATGAGTTAGAAATAATGTTTGATAACCCCAAACGAGATTTCAAAACCATTCGAGATAAGGAAAGGAAGTTGTTAAGGAAAGCGAGTAGTAAGTCGTATATCGAGTAGGAATAACGAGCAACGAGTTGGTGAGGGCATAATGGTCTCTTAGAGACATACAATGACGTCCCTTAGATTGGTATTGAAGTATTAAACAAGTGTTAATAAGGTTCCATAAGCATCGGAGATCGAACGAGACAACGAGAACGAAAACGGAACCACTGGCATTATACGGTCCAACCTACGGACCGTATAATTTATACTGGCCGTATAATTTGCCAATGAAGGGACCAGCTACTAGACCAATTGTACGCCCATACATACGGTCCGTATAAATAGTACGGACCGTATGTTGGTCCGTATAATGGGTCTCGGCCAGCTTTTAAATTAAGTGTAAGGGGTCATTTTTCATTTCACCCATTTCATTTCCCACCTCTTCCAACTCAAGAAGCCTCTAGAAATTTCCCTACTCTTCAACCACAAGAGAAATCCAAGGGAAACTAAGATCAACAACACATAATCCATGAAATAAAGTGTATGAAAACTAAGTAGGGTTCATCTTCCTCAAAGAAAATCAAAGAAGGTGAAGAAGGGTTTTGATGCTAGGGTAAAAACTCAACTCAAGGCTTGTTCAACCAACATCCAAGGTAAGTTTTATGATCATTTCATGTTTTTTAAGGTATTGAAAGGCTTAGATACTTGAAATGTAGAAGAACATAGAAAGTGGGTCATTATTGAGTAAATAGTGACATAATTGAATGATAGTGGAATTGAATTATGAAAGTTGAAGAGTTGTGATTATGAATACGTTATAATGATGTGTATATCATGAAACAAGCATTAAATGCGTGAAAACACAAAGATGAGCTATAAGTAGAAATATGGGGAAAATTGGAGGAAAATGGTGGATTTTGCTAAATGTGCATAAATGATGATTGTTGATTGTGATATGGTGAGTAGTATTGTGAATGTTGGGAGTTGATATAGAACATGGGAAAAGTAGTATAAACAAAGGAAGTTCTGCCCAATTTTTCCTAGAATTAACGATGCGTTCTTGTTGTCAATTAACTAATGTTAATTCGAATTCTCTTATGAAGGTAACGACGTGATACCGAAGGAGAAAAAGTGAGCGATAGCTTAGTTAAACGACCAAGGTATGTGAGGCTAGTCCTTTCCTTCTAATGGCATGAATCCTATAGCGTAAACTCTTTATCCTCTTCATGAGTTTCCATTTTCCAGAAAATTAAGAGCCTGCATTCATAAATGTCTATATAAGATAAGAGATACGATGTGATGATGCTATATTGAAAATGAGGTTAATTGTTGCCTACACTCACCTTATGTACTAGTTCCTTCAAGGTAAGGCAAAATGTCAATAATTTCTCCATAATGACATCGGGGGATCACGACCTTACGTCACCCCGATAGAGTAGAAATGATCTTGAGCTTCATGCATGAACTATGATAAGATAAGCATGGTTTGATAAGTATATGATAGTAAGAATTTTATCATGAACATGACATGATTGCATCATACCGGGCCTAGTTGGTCGGGCAATCACCGCCAAGGCGGGCAGCTATACGGATACACCATGACCTTTTGGCGTGGGCAGACACCACTAGTGGGCGGCATGAGATGGTACCCCGGACGCGGGAGGCCTGGACGCGGGCTAATGTTATTGATTATCACACCATTCTGACATGGACGGGTAGCTTGCATATTGTGCATATATGATATGATGATGAGTATGAGTAAGACAACATGCATTACTTTCCATATGATTGTTATTCAGATCCAGATGTTTCATATCGATGTTCTCATTGCATTATTGATGTCTTTCTTCTTTGTTTATGCCTCTCATACTCAGTACAATACTCGTACTGACGTCCGTTTTGTTTGGACGCTATGTTCATGCCCACAGGTAGACAAGGAGGTGAGCTTGGCCCAGATCCTCAGTAGCCATCAGCTAATAGAGAGCACTCCATCGTTCGGAGGTGCTTATGGTTATTCTTTTGGTACATATGTGTATTTTTGGACATGACGGAGTCTTGTTCCGTCTATGTATATAGTATGTCAGTAGAGGCTCGTAGATACGCAGTGTGGGTTATATAGTCTCACATGATGTTGTTATGTATATATTTGTATGTTATTTTGATAGTCGAAAGGCAAATGAGTATAAAGCATTTATGTTTCTATAAAATATATGCTTTCTTACACTTCCATGAATAAAAATTGCAAAAGAGCATTAGATGAGTAGTAAAGTGAGCGGTGTTCGGTAGCTAGCTCCGGGTACCCGTCACGGCCCCTAGTTGGGTCGTGACAGAAGTGGTATCAGAGCAGTTAGGAAAATGACCATCTTTTTTCTTATGAGATCGTGCGATAGAGCCATGTCTAAGATTATATCCCTCCTAAAAGTGTGTTATGATTTCAGAATATGCCGCCAAAGGGAAAAGCTACCGCTGCCCAGAAGGGCAAAGCTACGACAAAAAGGCGCGTAGAAAGAGAGCCTCCGCTGAATGTAGAGGCGGGCGAATCACAAAATGAGGCCTCGCCCCAGGTGGAAGAGCAAGGGGGAGCCTCAATCCCAATTCCTCCACCAGTTACTTCGGGTAAACAAGTGACCGAGGCTATTCATTTGTTGACGCAATTGGTTGCCGCCCAGGCACAGCGGCAGAGTGCGGGCCCGAGTGATCGTTCAGCCAGTACGAGAGCCCGTGACTTTCTGACTTTGAACCCTCCAGAATTTTTCGGGTCGAAACCGAATGAGGACCCGCAAGGCTTCATTGATGAGATGCTGAGGATGCTGAAACTTATGCATGCCTCCGAGACCGAGTCGGTAGAGATGGCCTCTTATAGACTCCGCGATGTGGTGGTATTATGGTACAACAATTGTATGGCCTCAAGAGGATAGAATGCACCTCCTCCGGTTTGGCAGGAATTCGTGGATGCCTTTATTCGTCATTATTTACCGCCCGAGGTCCGCCGAGCTAGAGCGGACAGGTTTTTGAATCTGAAGCAAGAACGTATGAGTGCTCGGGAGTATAGTATGCAGCTTAATTCTCTGGCCAGGTATGCCCCGGCTATGGTGACCGACATGGGCGATCGTGTACACAGGTTCGTGAGTGGTTTGGGGTCACATTTGTTTAGAGATTGTCCGACGGCCTCTTTGCAAGACGGGATGGATATCTCTCGAAAACAGGCACATGCTCAAAATCTTGAGGAGCGACAGCAGCAGCAAAGAAGTGATCGTGATAATGACAGAAGACAAAGTAAGAGGGCTAGATCTATGGGAGCGAGCAGTGAACATAGAGGGGGACCGAGACAGATGCACTCTAGACACTCAGGTCAGTCAGCGACTAGTGCGACTCCCAGATTCTCAGATAGTAGGTTTGATCGTTCTTTTCAGTCAGGACACGGACAGAGTTCGGGGGCCTCAGATTCTCAGTTCAGGGGAGATTTTAGTCAGCGGAGACCTCCAGTGCCACGGTGCAGTCAGTGCGGTAGATTGCATTCCGGGCAGTGCCGTCAGGGTTCAGATGCATGTTATGCCTGCGGGCAAGTTGGCCACATGATGAGAGATTGCCCTTCAGCGGGAGGTAGAGTCGGGACCCAGCCTACGGGATCAGCAGTTGGGTCTTCCTCAGTACGCCCGACAGCACAAACTTCTCAGACCACCGCAGGTAGAGGCAGAGGCAGAGGGGGAGCATCTACTTCATGTGTCGTTCAGCCCCGCGTATATGCTTTGGCTGGGCGACATGATCTAGAGTCCTCCCCAGAAGTTGTTACAGGTATCTTGACTATATTTTCCCGTGATGCATATGCTTTGATTGACCCAGGCTCTACTTTCTCTTATGTTACTCCATATGTCGCCGATTGTATTGGGGTGAAGCCCGAGCCAATCAAACCTTTTGAAGTGTTCACTCCGGTTGGTGATCCGGTAGTAGCGAGTAAAGTGTACAAGGACTGTGTTATCGTGATACGTGATCGTTAAACCAAAGTCAATCTAATCGAGCTGGAAATGGTAGATTTTGATGTAATCATGGGTATGGATTGGTTGGCTTCGTGCTATGCTAATGTTGATTGTCGGACGAAAATGGTTCGGTTCGAATTTCCGGGAGAGCCCGTACTTTAATGGAAGGGTAATATGGCAACCCCAAAGGGTAGGTTTATTTCCTACTTTAAGGCAAGCAAAATGATAGCTAAAGGCTATATTTATCATCTAGTTCGGGTCCATGACACTGAGGCAAGGTCGCCAGCTTTCCAATCTGTTCCAGTAGTGAATGAATTCCCCGATGTATTTCCGGATGAACTCCCAGGTCTTCCTCCCGAGAGGGAAATTGATTTCACTATTGATGTGTTACCGGACACTGAGCCTATTTCCATTCCTCCTTATCGAATGGCTCCGGCAGAATTAAAGGAACTAAAAGCACAGCTAAAAGATTTGCTTGAGAAGGGATTTATAAGGCCTCGCTCATCACCGTGGGGAGCACCGGTCTTGTTCGTGAGGAAGAAGGATGGATCCCTGCGGATGTGCATTGATTACCGACAGCTGAATAGGGTAACGGTAAAGAACAAGTATCCCCTCCTCAGAATTGACGATTTGTTTGATCACTTGCAGGGCGCTAAATGGTTTTCCAAGATAGATTTGAGGTCTGGTTATCATCAAGTGAGAATTAGAGAAGCGGATATTCCCAAGACTGCCTTCAGGATAAGATATGATCACTACGAGTTCCGAGTAATGTCGTTTGGGTTGACGAATGCCCCGGTGGTGTTTATGAATTTAATGAATAATGTGTTCAGACCATTCTTGGATCTCTTTGTCATAGTATTTATCGATGATATTTTGGTATACTCTCGCACGGAGTCAGAACATGCAGATCATCTAAGAATTGTCCTTCGTGTTCTCCGAGCTCGGGAATTATATGCATAGTTCGCAAAGTGAGTTTTGGCTGAATTCTGTAACATTCCTAGGCCACGTTATTTCCGATGATGGTATCCGAGTCGACACTCAGAAAATTGAAGCTGTGAAGACTTGGCCAAGGCCTACGACACCCACAGAAGTTCGTAGTTTCCTGGGTTTGGCAGGTTACTATAGAAGATTCGTAGAGGGTTTTTCTTCTATTTCAGCCCCACTGACGAAGTTAACTCAGAAATTCGCTAAATTCCAATGGAACGATGCGTGTGAGTGTAGTTTTCAGGAGTTGAAAGACAGATTGACTTCAGCCCCAGTGCTAACACTTCCAGAAGGGTCAGAAGACTATGTTATATATTGCGACGCTTCTAGTGTGGGACTAGGATGTGTATTAATGCAGCATGGCAAGGTTATTGCATATGCCTCGAGACAGTTGCGGAAACATGAACAGAATTATCCAACCCATGATCTTGAATTAGCCGCGGTTATTCATGCTTTAAAACTATGGAGGCATTATTTGTATGGTGTACATATTGATATATATACAGATCACAAGAGTCTTCAATACATTTTCAAGCAAAAGGAGTTGAATCTGCGTTAGAGGCGGTGGTTAGAACTGTTGAAAGACTATGATGTAAATATTCTGTACCACCCGGGAAAAGCTAACGTAGTGGCTGATGCGCTTAGCCGTCGATCAATGGGTAGCTTATGTGAAGTCCCTTCAGAAAAGAAGGAAATGGTTCGTGAGCTGCAATGACTAGCTAATCTTGGAGTGCGCGCAATTGATTCGGGTAGCACGGGTATCAGCATTAGTAACCCCACACTTTCATCCTTAAGTACAGAAGTAAAGGAACGACAGTACGAAGATTCCCAGTTAAGCCACTACCGAGACCTATCTCGTGAGAAGAAAAAGTCTCCATTTGAAGTCTCCACATAAGGGGTTCTCAGATATCAGGGCAGGCTATGCGTACCGGATGTGGCAAGATTGCGCCAAAGGATTCTAGAGGAAGCTCACTATTCTCGGTATTCTATTCATCCCGGTGCAACCAAAATGTATCATGACCTCAAATCGATATATTGGTGGAACGGTATGAAGAGAGACATAGCAGAATTTGTAGCCCAATGTTCGAATTTCCAACAAGTAAAAGCTGAACATCAAAAGCCAGGAGGATTATTGCATGCAATAGATATTCCTACATGGAAATGGGAAGAAATTAATATGGACTTTATTGTAGGATTACCTCGTTCCCGAGGCAAATATGATTCTATATGGGTTATCGTGGAGAGACTCACAAAAGCAGCTCATTTCCTCCCAGTTAGAACCACGTATTCAGCGGAAGATTATGCTAGGTTGTACGTGAAGGAAATTGTGCGACTTCACGGAATTCCTTTGGCCATTATCACAGATAGAGGGGCACAGTTTACAGCCAAGTTTTGGAAGTCCTTTAAAGAAGGTCTAGGCACTCAAGTTAAGCTCAGCACGGCGTTTCATCCACAGACCGACGGGCAAGCCGAGTGCACTATTCAGACCTTGGAAGATATGCTACGAGCATGTGTGCTGGACTTTGGTGGTAGTTGGGATGAGCATTTACCCCTTATTGAATTTGCCTATAACAACAGCTATCATTCCGGTATTCAAATGGCTCCATATGAAGCCTTGTACGGAAGGAAATGTAGATCTCCAATTGGATGGTTTGAAACTGGAGAAGTACAATTAATAGGCCCCGACTTGATTCAACAAGCAGTCGAAAAAGTTAAGGTGATGTGAGATCGGTTGTTGATAGCCCAAAATCGTCAAAAGTCTTATGCGGACAACCGCCGACGAGACTTGGAATTTCAGGTAGATGATTGGGTATTCCTGAAGGTATCGCCGATGAAACGGGTGATGAGATTTGGCAAGAAAGGGAAGTTAAGCCCAAGATATATTGGACCTTATCGAATCATCCGTAAAGTGGGTCGAGTAGCCTATGAACTGGACTTGCCTTCAGAATTCGAGTCAGTGAATCCAGTCTTCCATGTTTCGATGCTCCACAAGTGCATCGGAGATCCAACAAGAATCGTTCCGGTTGATGATGTCCAAGTGACAGAAGGACTAACATATGAAGATGTACAAGTTGCTATCTTAGACAGACAGGTGCGAAGGCTTCGAAATAAAGAGGTCGATTCAGTCAAGGTCTTATGGCGAAACAATAATCGGGAAGAAATGACTTGGAAAGCGGAGGATAATATGCAAGCCAAATATCCGCATTTATTCCAACCCCCGGGGGACACTCAAGATGAAACATCGACGAGATGAGGTACGTATGGTTTATTTTTATGCTTTTGGTCGTGAGTGGCCATAAATATGTTGATATTATGATGTAGCCCTGTGAGGCGATGATATTATGGGTTGTTGTGATAGGTTGGTAGTGCCCAATTACAGGGGAAACTCTGGCGAAATTTTCGTAGAATCACGAGTGTTTAACATTCGAGGACGAATGTTCCAAAAGGGGGGAAGGATGTTACACCTCGAAAAATCCCCCTTACATGTACTGAGAATAGGACAACGAAGGTCATGACTTATACGGTGCATTGATGAGTTAGGAATAGTGTTTGATAACCCCAAACGAGATTTCAAAACCATTCGAGATAAGGAAAGGAAGTTGTTAAGGAAAGCGAGTCATAAGTCGTATATCGAGTAGGAATAACGAGCAACGAGTTGGTGAGGGCATAATGGTATCTTAGAGACATGCAATGATGTCCCTTAGATTGGTATTGAAGTATTAAACAAGTGTTAAGAAGGTTCATAAGGATCGGAGATCGAACGAGACAACGAGAACGAAAACGGAACCACTGGCATTATACGGTCCAACCTACGGACCGTATAATTTATACTGGCCGTATAATTTGCCAATGAAGGGACCAGCTACTAGACCAATTGTACGCCCATACATACGGTCCGTATAAATAGTACGGACCGTATGTTGGTCCGTATAATGGGTCTTGGCCAGCTTTTAAATTAAGTGTAAGGGGTCATTTTTCATTTCACCCATTTCATTTCCCACCTCTTCCAACTCAAGAAGCCTCTATAAATTTCCCTACTCTTCAACCACAAGAGAAATCCAAGGGAAACTAAGATCAACAACACATAATCCATGAAATAAAGTGTATGAAAACTAAGTAGGGTTCATCTCCCTCAAAGAAAATCAAAGGAGGTGAAGAAGGGTTTTGATGCTAGGGTAGAAACTCAAATCAAGGCTTGTTCAACCAACATCCAAGGTAAGTTTTATGATCATTTCATGTTTTTGAAGGTATTGGAAGGCTTAGATACTTGAAATGTAGAAGAACATAGAAAGTGGGTCATTATTGAGTAAATAGTGACATAATTGAATGATAGTGGAATTGAATTATGAAAGTTGAAGAGTTGTGATTATGAATACGTTATAATGATGTGTATATCATGAAACAAGCATTAAATGCATGAAAACACAAAGATGAGCTATAAGTAGAAATATGGGGAAAATTGGAGGAAAATGGTGGATTTTGCTAAATGTGCATAAATGATGATTGTTGATTGTGATATGGTGAGTAGTATTGTGAATGTTGGGAGTTGATATAGAACATGGGAAAAGTAGTATAAACAAAGGAAGTGCTGCCCAATTTTTCCTAGAATTAACGATGCGTTCTTGTAGTTAATTAACTAATGTTAATTCGAATTCTCTCATGAAGGTAACGACGTGATACCGAAGGAGAACAAGTGAGCGATAGCTTAGTTAAACGACCAAGGTATGTGAGGCTAGTCCTTTCCTTCTAATGGCATGAATCCTATAGCGTAAACTCTTTATCCTCTTCATGAGTCTCCATTTTCCGGAAAGTTAAGAGCCTACATTCATAAATGTCTATATAAGATAAGAGATACGATGTGATGATGCTATATTGATAATGAGGTTAATTGTTGCCTACACTCATCTTATGTACTAGTTCCTTCAAGGTGAGGCAGAATGTCAATAATTGCTCCATAATGACATCGGGGGATCACGACCTTACGTCACCCCGATAGAGTAGAAATGATCTTGAGCTTCATGCATGAACTATGATAAGATAAGCATGTTTTGATAAGTATATGATAGTAAGAATTTTATGATGAGCATGACATGATTGCATCACACCGGGCCTAGTTGGCCGGGCAGTCACCGCCAAGGCGGGCAGCTATACGGATACACCATGACCTTTTGGCATGGGCAGACACCACTAGTGGGCGGCATGAGATGGTACCCCGGACGCGGGAGGCCTGGACGCGGGCTAATGTTATTGATTATCACACCGTTCTGACATGGACGAGCAGCTTGCATATTGTGCATATATGATATGATGAGGAGTATGAGTAAGACAGCATGCATTACTTTCCATATGATTGTTATTGAGATCCAGATGTTTCATATCGATTTTCTCATTGCATTATTGATGTCTTTCTTCTTTGTTTATGCCTCTCATAATCAGTACAATACTCGTACTGACGTTTGTTTTCTTTAGACGCTGTGTTCATGCCCAAAGTAGACAAGGAGGTGAGCTTGGCCCAGATTCTCAGTAGCCGTCAGCTGATAGAGAGCACTCCATTGTTCGAAGGTGCTTATGGTTATTCTTTTGGTACATATGTGTATTTTTGGACATGACGGAGTCTTGTTCCGTCTATGTATATAGTATGTCAGTAGAGGCTCGTAGATACGCAGTGTGGGTTATATAGTCTCACATGATGTTGTTATTTATATATATGTATGTTATTTTGATAGCCGAAAGGAAAATGAGTATAAAGCATTTATGTTTTTATAAAATATATGCTTTCTTACACTTCCATGAATAAAAATTGCAAAAGAGCATTAGATGAGTAAGATGAGTAGTAAAGTGAGCGGTGCTCGGTAGCTAGCTCCGGTTACCCGTCACGACCCCTAGTTGGGTCGTGACAGACAGACCCCTAACAAACTTCTTGATCCTCTCCGTCTCATATGGAAAATAGTCAAAGCATGGCGAGACAATCAGTTGAACATCATCTCGTACTAGGTCACAGACATCCCATGCTCCTCCAACCTATCAAACTACTCACGTCTCTTATCCCTCAGGCTATGGGGAACCCACTTCTCCAGAAATATGCAAGAAAACTCAGCCCATGTAAATGGAGGCGACCCAGCTGGCCTAGTCTCAACAAAACACCTCCACCACTGCTTGGTGGGGCCAACCATCTGAAATGCCACAAAATCAACTCTGTTAGACTCAACCAACCCCAAATTGTGCAAACGTTCATTGTAACTAACCAAAATCTCATACGCATCATTATAAGGACATCCATCATACTTGGTGGCTTCATCTTCTCAAACTTATCCGACCTCTTCTGCTCCTGAACGATTATAGTGGGCTGGGAAACTGGCGGATAGCAACACCCGAAACTGGAAAACCCTTAAACTGAGGAGCCACAGCAGTAGCTAGCTATGCCCCTGGGGTCTTAAACCCTACACCAACCATTGCATCGAGAGTCTGGACTCTAAATCTGGTTCGGGAACCCTCTGGAGTAGCCAGTAGTATGCCTGCTCGGGTCATACCCTCAAAGAAGCTCAAGATATGCACTAAATTATACTGAAGAACAAGAGTAGCAATGAATCCCGCTGGTGCCTGGGCGGGTCCAACCTCATCCGCCTGAACATGCTCCTCCTCCGGAATCTCCTCTAGAATCGAAGTCACATCTCTAGCCTTGGCCTGAGCCTGAGCCTGAGCAGCAACTGGTGCTCGACCTCTAGCTGGTGTAGCAATATAGGCTCTAGCCCTACCTTGCTCTCTACCACATCCCCTACCTCTGCCACGAGCAATAGTGGTAGCGGGTACGAGTGGGGCTCCTAGTCTCTAACTGCGGATGATCGTGTCCTAACCATCTGTGAGAGAGTGAACAAGGAAACTCTTAGTATCCAATAGAATCAAGTACGCACGATAAGGAATGAAAGATAAGAATTTTCTTAAATGTCCTATATTCTCTATAAAATAGGTATGGAGCTCATCGTATCGATCCGCAAGGCTCTACTAGACATTGTTCTTGTACGTGTGAAATAGATTAATCTAAAGCTCTAATACTAATTTGTCATGACTCAATTTACCAAGCCATGATGGCACTAACTCCAAAGAGTCAGTAAGCCGACCACAACTATTTAACCCAAAATATAATTAAGGAATTCAGTGCGTAATGATAAAGCAAGTCAATTTAAGTCTTTAATAGGTTTCATAGTATAAAAAATATGAAACAAGTATTACAAATCCCCAAGACTGATGTCACTAGTACAAGAACAGACTAAAATGGAATACAAGTGTGGGAATACATCCTGAAAATATATAAATTGTCGGGAAATAAAATACAGGTAGTAAAGATAGATGGAGAAGATCCAATGCCACGGATCACACTAGTGGCTCACCCCAAATCCTCCAGATGGCCTCCTCAATGGGAGGCAATGTCCCGAGATCCGCTCACGCTAGGAACATAATCTGCACACAAAGAGGGTGCAGCAAGTGTGGCGTGAGTACAATGAACAACGAGTACTCAACAACATCATCGACCGACCCTAGATAAAACGGAGATAAGGGTTGGCCGTACGAATACCACTTCCACACTAAATCGTTATTAGTCTGATATAGTAATAAAGTCAATAACCCCAGAATTCAAGCCTAGGTGTAAGGAGCCCTTAATTGTTCAAGTTCATTTCAAATAGCCACATAGCAAGATAATATGAGTCAATAAGAAATTTAGACAAGTAAATCACAAGGAATAATGAATGAAATGATATGCAATGCAAGGCCTTTCCATCATCGGTACACACGCGTTCAAACATTAATGAATCGTGACCCATGAGGGACTCGCGACATCCATATACCACCGAGAATCATTTTCCTTCAGGTTTCTCAGCCAATATTAGGCTCACATTACTATCTCTAGCCAACTCGGACTCATATTCACGCATCACTCCATTCGGAAGCATTTTCCCTCGGACCCTTATATGTATCCTCCATTATATAATGCATGAGAAACCATATGAAGCCTGAATATGACATGCGCAACAACAACAAACCAAGATATGCAATAAAGATTCAATCTTTACTCAATATAAGTAGTAGATGTCCGACCTTTAGCCAATTGCACAATAATGTTAAAATCTTTAACTTCATTATTCACATTTTAATGAGTATTTTGGGAGTGATGAGTACACAACATCAGATAAGACAGGCACATAATCATAGAGACAGGAAAGTACGGGCTTCATACCCCAATCACAGACCCATAGGATCATACTATCTATTAGCTAGTGCCCAAAGCATGGCATTCAGACCGGACTATACAAGTTAAATGGCGCAAATACCCATAACAGGTCACCGGTATCGGATACAAGTGCTCGTCACCTTACAAGTATTAAGACCCCCTTATTATCCCCATTACACCCTCCTACTTAGTTCATTAAACCAACCATGACGCTTTAAATAAGGTCAAAGATCTCAACTTTCCTGGAATAAAAGTCTGATATTTTGTTATGCCTTAAAACCCACCCTAAGCGCAACAGGCATCCGATGCTCGGGAGCCACATCAGAAGCACCTTATAAAGTTAATAAATGTCTATACTTCCATTATTAGGTCATTTAATATTAATTACAAACCTACTAAGGGCTAATCAAAACATTCCCATACTTATAAAAAAATTAGCGTAAGTCATTAAGTAATTAAATAATGTTAAGTCTAGCAAAAAAACACACAAGTCATGCGAGACTTCAACATCTACCCACAATTCTGACAACTATCTTGGAGCTTCTAAGAGACATAATGATAATCTAACTTCGGGATGCATCCTGCAAACTAAAAGCAATAACTAAAAAAGTGGTGTCCCACGAACAAGGGTGTGGGCTCACTAATAAGTCTGAAAGTAGAAAGCTCTCCTAGTTCGCACGCGTATTATGAACTCACTCCTCTACGTTACCTAACACACCATAAAAAACAACAATGGTATGCCTAAATACTGGGTACTCAGTGAGTGTCTAAGGAGAAATAGCTAATAAAACAAGAAAAGATAGAAAAAAATCAGTAAAGTAGTTGTTACACTTCGCTTTCCACATACGTTAAAGTTTCATCTTAAGTCAATTGTCGTAGGCATGTATTGGGAGTCATTTGCAGAATAGTGTATGAGGCTTATGGGTGCATCTCGGAGTTATATAAGACCTCAAACATGTTTGAACAAGATTACAAAGGCTAGACGTTAAACAAAGCGAAAAGAATACGTTTCGTCAGAAAATTGAAAGAGGGCAGTTCCACGGTTGGTTTCAGGGTCCGTCGAATATTCCACGGTCGTGAAAAGGGCACAGAAACCACCTTGAATTGGTGGAAGTGAGGAGGAGCCACTGGAACAGTTTCATGGCCAGTGAAATAATTCACAGTCCATGAAAGGAACTGTGAAATTGAGGCGGTGGAAAATTTTCCCTTTTGTTATAAATTAAAGGGGCACGACTTGGAGCTAAATTTTTCACCAAAAACAGATCCATATTGACCCTATAATATCTTTCAATAATTCCAAATCATTCCAAACCAATACAAGAGAAGATCAAGCTCTAAATCCGCAACTAGTTCATAGAAGGTGATTGTTCTTGTTTACACTTGGAGTTGTAGCGAATTTGGTCTTGAAGCAAGTGGTTTAAGTTGAAGTTCTTCAATTTATAAGGTATGCTTTTCATCTTATTTCTTATGTTGATTTTATTTGGAGGTTTAGCAAGATTTAAAAAGTGAAGAGAATCATGGTAGAGAAGTCATAAGGTATTAAGTTGAAGTTGATGGCTATGGACTGATTTGAAAAGGAATTTTGGATAGATTTGAGTCTAATTTTAATATAATTTCTTGGCTATGGTATTATTGATGTTTGGGAGTTGTTTTGGACTTGGGAAGAATCATATGATATAGGGAAAATGCTGCCCAAATTTCGTTAGCTTACCTATTAGTTTAGTTTGACCTTATAAGCGTTTCAACGACTTAAACTTAGTGTGAATCATCTTGAATGTAGCTTTGAAATCTTGAAGAGATAGACATTGAGTGGTTAAGTAAGAGATGAGGTATGTTAAGACTGTTCTTTTCTTTCTTACAGCATGATCATATTGATACAAACTTACACAAATGATATCCATAGTGATCCTATTCTTAGAAATACTAGAAGCTTATATTTCTTGATGTTCTTATGATATTATTGATCTTGTCATATGGTTATTGATTTTGTTCATTATTGTTGATCTCATCTTATGTTCATTGATTCCTTCAAGGTGAGATATGCCGACGATGATAGTTCTATAATGATAATCGGAGGTTTACCGTCCTTACATTACTCCGATTGAGTCACAACGTCTCTTTGAGATCTCATGCATGCTTTATATATATGTATCTATTTTATGACACCGAGCAAAGCTATAGTCAGCCATATACGGCACCTATTGTGCACACCACTGCAATTGGGTATGGATAACACTGAGCCTATTATGGCCGGGTACGGATAACACCAAGCCTCATTATAGCCGGGTATGGTATTATGATATATATATCTATATATATATATATAACTAATTTTTTCCAAAATGGGAAAAACATGCATGTCATCCACCATAAGACGCATCCAGATATACAGGTTTTTCTCTCTTATCTCTTGTTATTTCCATATCTTTGTTATGTTTTTCTTCCTGCCTTACATACTTGGTACATTATTCGTACTGACGTCCTTTTGTTTATGGATGCTGCGATCATGCCGCAAGTAGACAGCGAGACGGTTCAGACCCTTAGGCTGCCTTCTTAGCACTTGTACAAGAGCACTCCACTTGTTTCAGAGCTGCAGTTCAGCTTGGTATGATTCTTTAGTGTACATTTGGGCATGGGAGGGTCCTGTCCGTCCTTATTATGTTATGCACTCCAATAGAGACTCGTAGACAGATACACACAGTTAGATGCTCTATGACCTTCTCGGTCCATATTGTGTGTATTACTATTTTTGATAGCCTTGTCGGCTCATATACTTAGGTTCAGCTTGATAATATGTGTGTATGTACATACATACATACATACATACATACATACATACATACATACATATATATATATATATATGTCTGTTGGGCTTGTGTCCCTCTCAGCTTATGATATCTATGAGTTAGCATCATGGCCCACTCATGTATGACTATGTGATGTACGTATGTTCTGTGGTGCGCGGTAGGTCAGCTCCGGGTGCCCGTCATGGCCCTCCGGTTGGGTCATGACAAAAGTGGTATCAGAGCAGTTCGTCCTAGGCTATCTACGAGCCGTGTCTAGTAGAGTCTTGTTTATGGGTGTGCAGTGCACCACACTTATAAATAGGAGGCTTCAAGACATTTAGGAAGATTTACCTTTCTTATTATCCTAGATCGTGTGATAAAGCCGTGTTATGAGGATTCCTTTTTCCTAATCATATGTTATGATTTCAGTAATGCCTGTGATGAGGAAAGCATTAGCGGCCCAGAAGGGCAAGTCAATGGCAGGTAAGAGAACTGGTCGGGTACCACTTATAGATGTCGAGGAGGGCGAGTCCCAGAATGAGGTTCCACCTCAGACCTCTCATACTCCGTCCGCTCCAGAGGAGCATAGAGGAGCTCCAGCCCCAGCTCCAGCACCCCCAGTTCCTCCACATGATGCCTCCGGCCAGGAGATGCGAGAGGCTATTCGGTTGTTGACTCAGTTGGTAGCTACTCAGGTCCAGCGTCAGGGTACGGGTTATGGTGACAGGGCTATTAGTACCAGGGTTTGAGATTTTATTAATTTAGACCCTCCAAAATTCTTTGGATCAAAACTAGACAAGGACCCACAGAATTTTATAGATGGGATATTGAGGACGCTGCGGGTGATGCATACTTTAGACACTGAGTCTGTAGAGTTGGCTTTCTATAGACTACGGGATGTTGTTATTCACTGGAATGAGACTTGGGTGTCATCTAGAGGGATTAATGCACCCCCACATGTGTTGCAGGAGTTTATAGATGCCTTCATTGACCATTATTTTCCACCAGATATTCGACGGGCCCGAGCTGAGGTTCCCAAACCTTAGACAGGAGAACATGAGTGTTCGGGAGTACAGTCTTCGCTTTAATTCATTGACTAGATATGCTCTAGCTGTTGTAGCCGAGATGGGGGGGTCGTGTTTATCGGTTCATGAGTGAATTGGGAATACACTTGATTGATGAATGTATGACGGTCTCCCTTCAGACAGGAATGGATATTTCTCGCATTCAGGCGCACGCTCAGAACCTAGAGGAGCGTAAGCAGCAGCAAAGGGCTGAGCATAAGCATGATAGGGGTCAGAATAAGAGAGCCAGATCTTCAAGTGTTGTCAGTGAGTTTAGAGGTGGTCAGAGGCAGTAGTATCCTAGGCATTTAGCCAATTCAGCGGATAGTGCGCCTCCGCAGTTCACAGGTTAGAGATTTAAGGTTCTTGGGATAGAGATGAGACAGGCCAGATGAGGCCACATTTACCATGATGCACTCAGTGTGGTAAGTTACATACTAGACAGTACCACTTGGGTTCAGATGTTTGTTATGCTTGCGGTCAGCCAGTTCATATTATGCGTGAGTATCCATCGACAGGTGGTAGAGGCATAGTTCAGCCTGAAGGATCAACAGCTAGTTCGTCATCATCGGTACGCCCTTCCAGACAAGGATCTCAGACAACAGTAGGCTGTGGTAGTGGCATAGGGAGAGCGTCTATCTCGAGCGATCCTCAAAACCGCATTTATGCATTGGTTGGTTGACAGGATCTTGAGTCTTCGCCTGATGTGGTTACAAGTATATCATCAGTATCTTCTCATGATGTATATGCATTGATAGATCCAGGTTCTACATTGTCGTATGTTACTCTTTTTATTGTTGGTCTGTTTGGGGTGAAACCCGAGTCGATTAAACCTTTTGAGGTTTCTACACCTATTGGTGATCTAGTGATAGCTAGACGAGTATATAGAGGTCGTGTAGTTAGAGTTTGTGATCATCATACTATGGCAGACACGAGTATATAGAGGTTGTGTAGTTAGAGTTTGTGATCATCATACTATGGCAGACTTGGTTGTGTTAGATATGATAGACTTTGATGTCATTATGGATATAGATTGGTTGGCCTCTTGTTATGCTAATGTTGATTGTAGAATGAAGATGGTTCTATTTCAGTTTCCAAGAAAGCCAGTTCTAGAGTGGAAGGGTAATACAGCATCGCTGAGAGGTAGGTTTATTTCCTATCTGAAGGTAAGGAAGATGATTACCAAGGGTTGTATTTATCATTTAGTCCGGGTTCAGTGGTTAATGGGTTTCTATATGTGTTTCCGGACGTGTTACACCTCACCCTCCTAGGAGCTAAGGACGTTCCATACTCATGGCGTATTTTTGGAGAAGGAGCTTATGGTAGGTTAACATCATGAGCATACGCGAGATATAAGTCATGAAAATCTTTTATCAATGCTGCTGGGAAACTTTTGGTGTAGATGTATTTCATGTTGTGAAAGTGTTCTTTGAGGGTCAGACTTTGCCTAAGTCTATTACTCATACCAACCTGGTTTTGTTGCCAAAGAAGAATAAGGTGGAAAGCTTTTCTGACATGAGGCCTATTAGCCTTAGTAACTTTATTAACAAAGTTATCTCTAGAGTGGTGCATAACAAATTGGAGAAGGCCCTACCTAGATTGATATCTGCCAATCAATCAGGTTTTGTAAAGGGCAGGAATATCATTGAGAATGTTTTGTTAACTCAAGAGATTGTTTCTGATATACGGTTAAAATCCAAGCCAACTAATATAGTCCTCAAATTGGACATAACTAAGGCCTATAATAGAGTTTCTTGGTTCTTTTTTATAAAGGTTCTGAGTCGAATGGGATTTTCTAAGCACTGTATTAATATAATGTGGAGAATACTAGCTAAAAACTGGTATTTTGTGTTGGTAAATGGACAGGCTCATGGTTTTTATCCATTATCACCTGCCTTATTCATACTATCTGCTGAAGCTCTAATAAGGGCTATTACTGCATAATTTGATGATCAAGCTTCCAAGGGGTATGGAATGCCAAAATGGAGTGCCAATCTTAATCATTTGGCTTATGTAGATGACACCGTAGCTTTTGCCTCAGCTGATACAAAATCATTGGAGTTAATTATGTCTACTTTGAAGGATTATGAAGACAGCTCGGGTCAGTTGATTAATAAGAGAAAGAGTTCTTTCTACATGCATTCTAAGGTCTCCAATGTATTAGTGCAGCAGGTTTAGCAGATCACTGGTTTTACAAGAGGGAACTTTCCTTTCACATACTTAGGTTGCCCAATACCAAGGCTTTGAATGCTAAATTATGGTGGAGATTTAGAACTTCCAATTCTCTATGGGGAAATTTCGTTTGGAATAAATACTATAAAAAGCAGTATCCACAATATGTTATATGGAAAGGAGGATTTCAAATGTGGAAAATGGTGCTAGAAGCTAGAGATAGCATTGAACAAGAGATCTGGTGGGAAACACATAATGGTACTGCTAAATTCTGGTATGATAACTGGACTAAATTAAGAGCATTACACTATGTTGTTCCTGATGACTTCATCATTGATGATAGTGTAGAGGATGTGAGTCACTTTATTACTGAAGAGGGATGGAATGAGGATTTGTTGCATCATTATTTACCGGAGGAGATTGTTAATCATGTTGTAAAGGAGCTGAAAGTCCATATTGAAGAAGGTCAATGGGACAAGCCCTGGTGGATGATGATAAGTACTGGCAAATTCACAGTTTCTAGTGCATGGGAATTATTAAGACAAAGAGCAAACTACTCACAGGTTTATAAGCAGATGTGGATAAAAGGGGTGCCTTTCAAGATCAATTTTCTGCTATGGCGGATGTGGAAGTTCAAGATACCAGTTCATGAGGTTTTTCAAAGTATTGGTATTCCTGTGGTTTCTACGTGCTACTGTTGTACTACATATCAATAAGAAACAATTGATCACTTGTTTCTTAATAGAGAATTAGCAAGAAAAGTGTGGAAATTCTTCACTGATGCTGCAAGGATATCCATGGTATGTCATAATGTCAAGCATGCTATTCAAATCTGGTGGAAAGCTGATTGTTTCTATAAGCTGAAGGTAGTGTTTAAAGTTGTTCCTGCTATGATTTTGTGGCAGATATGGAAGTGGAGAAATACTACCAAGCATGGGGGGACTTTGTCATTATATAGAGTATTGCATGAAATCCAGGAAAATATTCATAGGTTCTGTAGTGTCAAATTCCCTGCATGGCAGGATATACCACACAAATGGCCTGATATAGTTAAATATGTGGAAAGATTCGAACCTTGCATCACCTGTGTTGTTGTAAGATATGACTTTCCATCTGCAGGATGGTTCAAATTAAACACTGATTGTGTAGCAAAAGGTAATCTTGGCCCCAGTTCAGCTGCCTTTTGTATGAGAAATGACAGTAGTGACCTTATATATGCGGAAGGAAAGAAACTTACTGATGATGGATCAAGTTTGATTGCAAAAGCTGTGGCTCTAAGGAATGGTGTTGCATATTGTGAAAGTCATAATTTGTGGCCATTAATAGTTGAAACTGACTCCTTATCCATGAAGAATTTTATATCTAATGAATGGGAAGTGCCTTGGAGCATTATTCTAATAATTAAGGAGATCAATAGAATGGGGAGGAATCAGACCACACAGATTCAGTACATATTCAGAGAAGGGAATGCAGTGGCAGATTTTTTGACTAACTTAGCTTTTGATTTTGCAGGTACAGTTCAGTTTCATAATTTACAGGAGTTACCTAGTGCAGCAAGGAAGTTAATCAACATGGATAAAGCTCAAGTTCCAAACTTGAGAATCAGATACACAAGAGACAGAAGGACTTGATACAACAATTGCAACAGCCCACTAGCAGTGCAGCAGATCAACAACAGCTTGAACAACTTTGCAACCTGTGCAGCAGACCAACAACAGTTTGAGCAGCTTTGCAGCCTCCAAGACTTGCAGGAATTCCATAATGCCTGAGTTCTTCTTAATTGACAGATCACAAGTAGGGTGGCATTGAATTTGCAGCTGATCATACAACAGCTTAAACAACGTTACAACCTTCAAGAGTTGCAAAAATTTTCCAGAATGCCTAAGATCTTCCATATCATATCTTGCACATTAGTTGACAGATTTCATGTAGGGTGGTATTAATGTGTTTCATGATCATTCCCTATGTGAAGGATGTTAACTAATATATGAGTGTGTTCTTGTTTCTTTTGATTGCCTTTCCCACTTCAGAGTCCAACTTGACAACCTTAGAAGCCTGATGAACTACATACCTGGATTCTAGACTGAAATCCATACACCTAGTGAGAGCTTTGAGGTGTGAATATTGGAGGAAAGTCAAGCATCCAGTATTTTCTAGTTGATTAGCCTGGTTAGGTTGTTATGCATGTTTAGATTTCCTTTATTTTCCTTTCTTTTTGATTTTCTTTTTTTACAGACTCTTTTGTTTTGAATAAAATGCCACCTTTGGTGGTTTTCATTAAAAAAAAGATACAAGTCATGACAAACGGGTGTTACAACTTGGAAGAATTTCGTAATGTTAGCATTGTTACTAAACGAACGTGAGCCCAGAGAGGCCATGAAACTCTTATAAGGCTACGAAAGACTTCTAACAAATAATAAGAGAATAGCTAAAGGTTTCGGGGTCAAGCGGGTTGAAGAAAGTAAGTTGTCAAAGCTTTGGGAAAAACTGGGCAAATTTCGGACAAGATTTTTGGTCCAAATTGAGCGATTTATATCTCCTATCTTATGAGGAGTTATGGAGTGAATAAACTATCCAAATTGAAGTTATCGAGTCTAGTTTCCAACGCAACAAACCGTTCGTCAATACGACATCGGAGTAGGGAGTTATGGGCATTTTAAAACGAACTTCCAGAAGCCCGTGAACCTGAGGGAAAATCCTAAAAGCCTACTTAAAGGCCCACTAAGTGACCCGACCAACAACCCCATAAATAGCCCCAAACCTCTGTTTTTTTCATCATTTTCACCTCTTTCCTTCACCCAAACCTCTCTAGAACACTCCATAACCTTAACCCCAAGTCCATATACCAACCATAAGTGAAATTAAAGGTTTCCCACATCAAGTTTGGCTGGGAAATTACGGTTTGCCTTGTAATTCTCGATTTTTGTTATCGTATCATCGTGGATAGGGGCGTAGACATCAACACGGGTGGTGTTATGCATATGCAAAGCTAAATTAAGGTAAATTCCTTTGTATCTACTCATATTCAAAGTTAAATCGTAGTAAATTCCGTTAAAATTTAACTCGTATTATGTCGAATCGATGAAAATACGATACAACCCTATAATGGGTATTGTTGATGGATTATTATGAATATTGTTGAGGTGTTAGCACAAATATGGAGTTGGATGTTGATTGTTCGTCTTGGGTTGTTGTTGTTATAGTCCTGGGATCGGAGTATAAATAGAGGAAAAGCTTCCCGAATTTCCGCAACTTCGGACTGATTCGGCAATAAGCATGTTACACCCCGTATCTTCGAACAAGCACTTATCAAATTTGAAACATAAGTACGTTGAGTTATGGTTAAGTAAAACCACTTTGGAATATAAAAAGGAAGCATTATGAAGTATATTTAATGAGTGCAGGATGCATATAAAGTATATTGGAAGGTTTTATAAGGAAATGAGTGGAAGAAATGGAATAGTACGACTTTGGAGAAAAGATGGGTAAAGTTTCGCGTGATAATTTTGGTCCAACTTGAGGGAAGAATATCTCTGAACATATGAAGTGTTTTGACTTGAAACAAAAGCCTAAAATGAAGTTCGTCGAGTCTAGTTTCCAACGCAACAAATCGCTCATCGATAAGACATCAGAGTAGAGAATTATGGACGTTAAAAGTTCAGCTGACAAAGCAGAAACGCGTGCTACAGTAACTGCTACGGTAACAGACCTGCTACAGTGACCCGGCCCGAATTTAAACCTTATAAAATGGGAAAACCCCCCATTTCTTCCACCAAAAATCAGTCCTTAAAGCTCAGTAAACATAGAGGGGCATTGGTGTCATAAAATGTTAAGGGATTGAAGTGATTTTGCTTAATCGAGGCTCGGGGAGCGCATAGTTGTGATTATAGTATTAATTGCGTTGGATTTGGCTTGGATTCAAGGTGGAATCTTGAATATATTATCGTTTTGACAAGAATAAGGTATGAATCTCTTTCTATTTACGTTAATACCGGTTTATTCTCAGAGACAAAGTCGTTAAATAATTGTATAGTAAGTTGGTTAGTTATGAAAGTTGGAAAACAGCGTGTGGGCTGTTTTATGGCACATGTTGGTGTTGAAGGTGATGTTGTTAATGTTGGCATTGATGTTGTTGTTGTTGGTTGTTGAATTACGATTTTGGGCTAGGCTTATAAACGAGGAGACGCTGCCAAAATTTCGACAGATTCTAGAAAGTTTATTTGGAGGCTTAGGATACTTATATAAAAATGGACCTAATTATCGCATGAATGGTCTTATATGTAGATTGCGAGACCGAAAATAGGTGGAAGAGCCGAGACGTGAATTTTCAGGTATGTTAAGGCTAGTCCCTTTCTTCTAAAGGCATGATTCATTTCTTATGAATCCAATAGATGTTTTCCAAATGTCCCATGATCCCTTTCTGTGAATCCATAAATATTTTCCAAGAATGTTCTTATTCTCAAAAGCTAGAGATTAAGGAATCATAGAGTTCTTATGATGCTAAAGATAAGTATGTTTAATGATGACGATGATTCTATTCCTAAAAATTCCTATGTTATAATTCCCTACATATTTTCATAACCTCCTTACTTCCACAAGTTAGAAGTTCATGATTCAAAAGCATGACTCCTTTCCTGATAATCCATAAATGCTTTCCAAAATATCCGTATTTTCCAAATCATACATTTATGATTCCGTAAGCTCTTATGACAACAACGATGGACATGTTTTTACAATAACAACGATGATGTCAAAGATGAGAATATTTCTATGATGATTATGATGATGATGATTTCATGTTTAAAAGTCCCAAGCTTATGATTTCAATGTGAATATGAGAATGTTGAGCTATTTCTTGATTTCCTCAATTTTATTCATTGTTGATGAATCTCATCTCATATTATTCTTTCCTCCGAGAAGAGAAATAGCAATGATGATTATTCCATAATGCAATCGGAGGTTACCGACCTTACGTCACTTCGATAGAGTTACAGTTTTTACTTGAGCTCCTATGCATGCTTTATGTTATGTAGATGATGATGATTACACTGTGCCTAGATGGCTAGGCAGCACCACTAAGGCAGGCGGCTTATACACCGTGTCTATATGGCACGAGCAGCACCACTAGTGGATGGCGAGAGATGGTTACCCTGGACGCGGGAGGCCCGGATGCGGGCTAATGATTATGCTACATATATGTATATGAGAAATGTTTTCTTTAGTCATATGTATAGATTATTTCCTTATCTCATGTCATGCTCCATATGTCTTATTATATTACTGTTCATGTCTTACATATTCGGTACATTACTCGTACTGACGTCCCTTCTTATGGACGCTGCGTTCATGCCTGCAGGGTCAGGTCATCATTCGGATGAGCCAGACCAGTAGGATCTCCTCAGTTGCAGTCGGTGCGCTCCATTTGATCCGGTGCTGCAGTTTTTGGTATGCTATTTATGATGTGTACATATGTGGGTATGACAGGGCCTTGTCCTGTCTTTCTACAGCTAGACTCCATAGAGGTCTGTAGACAGTTGTATATAGTGGGAATATCATGTATCTTTGTGGTCTCCTATTTTTCGTACAGCGCATGTAGTGGCCATGTCGGACTGTGTTATCATCCGTTGCACATATGCGTATATATACATATCCACGTGTATAAATTATGAGTTTTTCGAGACAGAGTTTATTGCATAAATTTTGCAGAAGATGCTATCACTCATATATGTGTTAGAAATGGGCCACCATGTTATTTAGCATATGGCAAGTACGAGTTTAGAGGTGCTTGGTCAGCAGTGATCGGGCACTCGTCACGGTCCATGGGTTTGGGTTGTGACATAGCACCTAAGTGTTGGCATGCAAGCAAAATAAGGACTAACCCAGGAATCATATGCCCTCATATCGGTTCGGGTGAAAGGGCGAGCATCAAAATACGGAACTCGTTCGAATAAAAACTTGGCAGTGCAGGTATGTAAGGTTTTCGTCCCTGTTATTCTTGGCACGAATCTTAGAGCCCACTAGCGTGCATAATATATTCACTCAAGTTTATCCATTATTTCCTATACTTTATGAGGAATATATTTATTTTTATGAAAAATATATATTTTATGAAACTCCCATTTTTCTACGGATTTCTCCAAAATATTATGTATATAAGTATACGTCTGCGGTTACGACATTTATTGACTCCTAGTTATAACGTCTGTATACTACAAGAAAGATTCCTATAATGTTATTATGATTATTGTCACTTGAGTCAATTTTTGGCCTCGATGTGAGTCCCATAATAAATTCGGAGGTATAACGACCTTACGACACTCCGAAAGGCCCGATGTCATTTCTTTGACTCCTCATTCATTTATATATATATATATATATATATGCACTATTTTACTACACCGAGCCTCGCTATAGTTTGTCGGGTACAGCAGGTACAACCACTGATCAGTTGAGTATTCACACCGAGTCCCATAAGGGCTGGGTACTTTTCACATCGAGTCCCCATTAGGGCCGGGTACGTTATGATATAATGATGCTTTCCCGAATGCGGGAAACGGACGCGGGGAGGATGATGATATGATGATGATGATGGTGATGATGATATACACACCGAGTCCTGAAAAGGCCGGGTACGATTCACACCGAGTCCCAAGAGGGCCAGGTACGCTTCACACGGAGTCCCACTAGGGTCGGGTACGTTATATATATATATTATATATATAAGTATATGTTGCATATGAAAAATGATTTTCTCATGCATGGCATATTTTATGGTTTCAGATGTCACGGGTTACAAGTTATCACTATTCTCCCATGTTTACATTTATATTTTACTGATGTCATTACTTCCCTACCTTACATACTCAGCATTTTTATCTGTACTGACCGTCCCACTTCTTGGGGTCAAGCATTTCGTGATGCAGGTCCTGACAGGCAGAGTAGAAGGACCTTCTCAGTAGGATCACTAGCTTCAGCAGGACGTCAGCAAGTACCACTATGTCGGGCTTGCTAGTTGGGTATATATCGAGTCTATATTTTATGTATACGATAGATGTACGTACTCCTAGAGGCTCATAGACAATGTAGTGGGTGTTAAAGTCATGTATTTCTTCACTATACTTATGATACACATGTTATGGCCTGGGCGGCTATATGATATTTTATGATGTTCATGTTGCGGCCTTGTCGGGCCTTTCTGTGTTATCCTTGTATTGGGCCTTTCTGTGTACCGGTGCTCTTATATGTACATGCTAATGATTACGATCAGGATTGTTGTATTAAAGTTATATTATGTCACGTCAAGTGGTACTCGGCTGTTAGGGTCGGGTGCCCGTTATGCCCCTCGTCGGGGTGTGACAGGATGAGCTTCTAGGTCTTTCACCAGAACGGGAGATTGACTTTGCCATCGACGTATTACCAGATACTCAGCCAATATCTATTTCTCCTTATAGGATGGTGCCTGCTGAGTTGAGAGAATTGAAGGAGTGGTTGAAGGATTTGCTTGAGAAAGCCTTTATCAGGCCTAGTACGTCACCGTAGGGAGCACCAGTATTATTTGTGAGGAAGAAAGAAGGCTTCTTGCGAATGTGTATTGACTATAGGCAGTTGAATAAGGTAACAATAAAGAATAAGTATCCACTCCCGAGAATTGATGATTTATTTGATTAGTTGCAGGGTGCTAAATGGTTTTTGAAGATAGATTTAAGATCAGAGTATCACCAGGTGAGGGTTAGAGAGAAAGATATTCCAAAGACAACTTCCAGAACTAGATATGCTCACTTTGAGTTTCGTGTAATGTCGTTCGGGTTGACTATTGTACCAGCGGTATTTATGGATTTGATGAACAGTGTATTCAGGCCTTTCCTAAATCTGTTTGTGATTGTGTTTATCGATGATATTCTGCTATACTCTCAATCAGAGGCAGAGTATGCGGATCATTTACGTGTTTTCCTTAAAGTTCTTCAAGATCGGAAGTTGTATGCAAAGTTCTCAAAATGTGAGTTCTGGTTGAACTCTGTGACTTTTCTGGGGCATATTATTTCTGATGAGGGTATCAGGGTGGATACGCAGAAGATTGAAGCTGTAAAGACTTGGCCGAGACCCATGACACCCATAGAGGTTAGTAGTTTTCTGGGTTTGGCAAGTTATTATAGGAGATTCGTAGAGGGATTTTCTTCCATTTCTGCACCACTGACGAAGCTGACTCAGAAATCAGCTAAGTTCCAGTGGACCGATGCTTGTGAGCGAGTTTTTAGGAGTTGAAGAACAGATTGACTTTGATACCTGTTTTGACGCTTTCAGAAGGATTGGAAGGCTATGTTATTTATTGTGATGCTTCAGGTGTTGGGTTAGGTTGTGTGTTGATACAGCACGGTAGAGTTATTGCTTATGCTATAAGGCAGTTACGGAAGCACGCGAAGAACTATCAAACACATGATTTAGAGCTAGCCACGGTGATTCATGCATTGAAGATGTGGCGGCACTACTTATATGGCATCCATGTTGACATATATACAGATCATAAGAGTCTTCAGTATATCTTCAAGCAAAAGGAGTTGAATTTGTGTCAAAGGCGATGGTTAGAGCTATTAAAGGATTATGATGTCAGTATCTTGTATCATCCGGGGAAGGCAAATATAGTGGTTGATGCCCTTAGCCACAGATCCATGGGTAGTCTATCTTATTTGATTTGTGGCCAGAGAAGATCGAATTAGCTCATGAACTTCATCAGTTAGCTAGCCTAGGAGTTCGATTGTTGGACTCGAGCGATACAGAGGTTACTATTCATGATTCAGCGGTCTCATCTTTAGTAGCTGAGGTTAAGGAGCACCAATATGAGGATCCTATGATGGTTCATTATAGAGATACAAATCCTTATAAGAAGAAGTCACCATTTGAGATTTCTGTAGATAAAGTTCTCAGATATCGAGGCAGATAATGTGTTCCTCATGTTGCAAGGTTACATCATCAGATTATGGGAGAGGCTCATTATTCCAGATATTCTATTCATCCGGGGACAATGAAGATGTATCATGATATTAAATAAGTTTACTGGTGGGATGGAATGAAGGACACAGCAGAGTTTGTAGCTCAGTGTCCTAACTGTCAACAGGTGAAGATTGAGCATCCGAAGCCCAGCGGATTATTACAGGCTATCGAGATTCTGACTTGTAAATGGGAAACAATTAATATGGATTTCATTACAGTCTGGCCCCGTTCTCAGCGTAAGTTTGATTCCATATGGGCGATTGTTGATAGACTTACAAAATCAGTTCATTTTCTGCCTGTCAGGACTACTTACTCAGCCGATGATTATACGAAGCTTTATCTCAAAGAGATTATACGACTCTATGGTGTTCCGGTATCTATCATTTCTGACAGAGGTGCGCAGTTTATAGCTAACTTCTAGAAGTCCTTCCAGAAAGGTTTGGGGACTCAGGTGAGTCTTAGCACAGCATTCCACCCCCAGACAAACGGGTAGGCTAAGCGTACTATTCAAACCCTCGAAGATATGCTACGGGCTTGTGTGATAGACTTCGGAGGTAGCTGGGATGGTCATTTGCCGCTTATTGAGTTCGCGTATAATAATAGCTATCATTCCAGTATTCAAATGGCCCCGTATGAGGCTTTATATGGACGAAAGTGTAGGTCAGCTACCGGATGGTTCGAAGTGGGGGAAGCTAAGTTAGTAGGGCCAAATTTGATCCAGCAAGCAGTAGAGAAGGTCAAGCTTATTCAAGACCGATTATTGGCAGCTCAGAGTTGTCAGAAGTCTTATGCAGATAATCATCGATGAGACTTAGAATTTCAGGATAATGACAGGGTATTCCTGAAAATACCACCTATGAAAGGTGTTATGAGATTTGGTAAGAGGGGTAAGCTTATCCCTCGGTACATTGGACCTTACAAGATTGTATGTAGGGTGGGTCAGGTGGCCTATGAGTTAGATCTACCACCAGACTTAGTGTCAGGTTATCCAGTCTTTTATGTATAAATGCTTTGTAAGTGTATTAGAGATCCTTCCAGAGTCGTACCTATTGATGATGTTCAGGTCACCGAACAATAATTGTACGAAGAGGTTCCCATTGCTATTCTAGATAGACAGGTTCGGAGATTGAGGACTAAAGATGTAGCTTCGGTGAAGGTCCTTTGGAGGAACAGGAACATTGAGGAGATGACTTGGGAAGCTGAGGAAGATATAAGATCCAGGTATCCGCACTTGTTTCCGTTCCCAGAGGAGGTCCAGACAGAGACACCATTGCCTTCAGGTGCATAATGTTTCATTTCTTATGATTATTGGTCGTGAGAGGCCATTATTATTATTGCTTGTTGTGACCCTATGTGGCATTGTATATTTTGGGTTGCTGTGTCAGATTGGTAGTGGTACAGTTATAGGAGAGACTCTGCCAAAATATCTATAGAACTACGGAGAGTTTAACATTCGAGGACGAATGTTCTTAAGGGTGGAAGAATGTTACACTTCATTTTTCGCAATACGTTAAAGTTTCGTCTTAAGTCGGTTGTCGAAGGCTTGTATTGGGAGTCATTTGCGGAATTGTGTATGAGGCTTATGGCTGCATCTCGGAGTTATATAACTCCTTAAACATGTTTGAACAATATTACAAAGGCTAGACGTTAAACGAATCAGAAAGAATACGTTTCGTCAAAAAATTGAAAGAATGCAGTTCCATAGTTTGTTTCACGGTCCGTGGAATATTCCACGGCAGCGAAAATGGTGCAGCAACCACTGTGAATTGGTGGCAATGGGGAGGAGCCACTGGAACAGTTTCACAGCCACTTTCACGGTCCGTGAAAGGAATCGTGAAATTGAGGCGGTCGAAAATTTTCCCTTTTGTTATAAATTAAAGGGGCACGACTTTGAGCTCAATTTTTCACCAAAGATAGATCCATATTGACCCTCTAAGCTATTTTAATCATCCCAAACCAATACAACAGAAGATCAAGCTCTAAATCCGCAACTAGTTCATAGAAGGTGATTGTTCTGGTTTACACTTGGAGTTGTGGTGAATTTGGTCTTGAAGAAAGTGGTGTGAGTTGAAGTTCTTCAATTTATAAGGTATATTTTTCATCTTATTTCTTATGTTGAGTTGAGTTGATTTGGAGGTTTAGCGAGTTTTAACAATTGAAGAGAATCATGGTAGAGAAGTCATGAGGTATTAAGTTGAAGTTGATGGCTATGGACTGATTTGAAAGGGAAGTTTTGATTGATTTGAGTCTAATTTGAATATAATTTCTTGGCTATGGTATTGTTGATATTGTTATTAATGTTTGGGAGTTCTTTTGGAGTTGGGGGAATTATATGATATAAGTTTAGTTTGACCTTATAAGCGTTTCAACAACTTAACCTTAGTAAGAATCATCGTAGTGTGAATCATCTTGAATGTAGATTTGAAAGCTTAGAGAGACATATGTTGAGTGGTTAAGTAAGCAATGAGGTATCTTAAGGCTGTCAATTTCTTTCTTATGGCATGATCATATTGATACAAACTTACACAAATGATATCCATGGTGATCCTATTCTTAGAAATACAAGAAGCTTATGTTTCTTGATGTTCTTATGATATTATTGATCTTTGTCTCATGATTATTGATCTTGTATTGTGGTTATCGATCTTGTTCATTGTTGTTGATCTCATCTTATGGTCATTGATTCCCTCAAGGTGAGATATGTCGACGATGATAGTTCCATATTGGTAATCAGAGGTTTACCGACCTTACGTCACTCCAATAGAGTAATAACATTTCTTTGAGCTCTCATGCATGCTATATATATATTGATGCAGGCTATGAGTCCACCATATAATATATGTGGAGGGACCTGATGGTGTACCAGTTCCCTCAGATAGTGCAGTACGAGAATCAACACAAGATTTTATACTTGAAAAACTCCTTGCTCAAGGGATTAAAAATCACGACCTACCCCACTAGAAATTTAGCTCCACTAACCGAGCAACTTCATATTATAATTGATTGTAAGCTAGGAATTAACTCCCATAACCCCTCTATCACGACCCAACTAGAGGGCCGCGACGGGTACCCGGTACTAGCCTATCGAGCACCTCTGATCTAAAATTTCATAATAATTACTAGGTGGGCCACATAGACAACTTGTGAATATCATACTTAGTACGGTCATCAACACTAATGCCCATAAACATATGCCAACAAGGCTTACCAAAATATTATACAACAATAATAACTGATAAAGTTAAGGAACATTTAGCTACATACGCTTGTCTACGAGCCTCTAAATAAGATACGTGAATCCATAAGGACAGGGCAGGACTCCGCCATACCTAAGTGTATATATACAAAAGAGTAGTACCAATAACTGCGGCTTCGAAACAACTGGAGCGCTTCCAAGATGCTGCTGATGGAGCTCCAAGGGGTAAGACGCGTCTACCTGTCTACCTACGGGCATGAATGCAGCTTCCACAAGAAAGGACGTCAGTACGAATAATGTACTAACTATGTAAGGCATGAATAATGTCATAATAAGAGACATGGAACATAACATGAGGTAAAGAGATAACATGTACATCTGACTGCCTCTCAAGGCAGTTATCATACATGCTTATCCTTTAAATAAAACATTTCTCATATCATATACATGTACATAACATAATCATTAGCCCGCGTCCGGGGTAATCATCTCGCACCGCCCACTAGTGGTGACTGCCCGTGCCTTAAAATACCTTTTTGGTCTCCTACTATTTAACGCTTATCTTCCTGAGCTTGTAAATCTACATTCAAAAGAATTCATACTATTGTTAGACATATTGTCATATGCTTATCTTAAGTCTTCAAATTAATTCCTTTTAAAATCTGCCGAAATTCAGGCAGCATCTCTCCTGTTTATATCCCTAACCTGAAATCACCATACCAACAAAACAAGAACAATAGCAACACTAATATCAACAACATCATCATCTACACCAATATACACCATAAAACATCCCACACGATGTTTTTCCCAATTTCTCAACCAACCATAACAATATCCACAATACCATAATCAAAGAATTATATTCAATTTAATCTCAAATTAATCCAATATCTCCTTTCAATAGTCATCATCTTCACTTTAATACTTTGCAACTTCTCTACTATGATTCTTTTCTTTTATAGGACTTGCTAAACCTTCAAATCAACTTGATCATGAGAAATAGGATGGAGAACACACCTTACACTAGAAGAACTTCACCCCACTCAATTTCTTCCACGACCAAATTCATCACAATATTAAGTAGAGACAAGAACTAACCTTCTCCATGAATTAGCTTGGGCTTTTGGAGTTTGATCCTCTTTTGTGATGGTATAGAATGTTTTGGAATGGTGGAGAACCTTCAAGAACACTCTTATAATGGAGAGAGAAGTATGGGAGATTCTAGAGAGGGTTGGAGATGTTAGGAGATTTCTAAAGGGTTGTGGAGTAGAAGAAAAATGAATAAAATGAAGTGTAGAGGCGCTTTTATCGGTGCCAAACTCGGATTGGCTGGGTCACCACATAAGTGGGATTTTTAAGTTAGCTTCCCGGATTTTCCGCCCAGGTTCGTATTCCTCTAACTGTCCATTTTAAAACGCACATAACTCCCTCCTCCGATGTCGTATGACGAACGGTTTGTTGCGTTGGAAACCAGACACGACGAATGTAATTTTAGGCTCTTGAAACACCTCAAAACTCCTGATATACCCGAAGATATACCCATATAAAGTTGACCCAAAATTCTGTCCAAACTTCTGCCAACTTTTTTCCAAATTTTCGACAAACTTATTTTCTTCGATTTGCTTGATCTTGGAACCTTTAGACACTTGCTTAACACTTGTTAAGAGTATGCATTAACCTTATAAGGGTTCCATGACCTCTCCAAATTTACGTTAGTTTACTTACAACGCAAATGACGCGAATTTTTTTTTTTTGAGGTGTAACATTCTTCCCCCCTTTAAAAACATTCGTTCTGGAATGTTAAGCTCTTAAGAATGCTACAAAAAAATTTCCAGAGTTTCTCCTGTAATTGTATCACTACCATCCTATTGCAACAACCCAAAATATACAGTGCCTCATGGGGCTACAACATCAATATCCATATTGGCCACACGCGACCAAGAAATCATTCAAAGAAGCATCACATACCTAAGGATAATGGTGTCTCTGGCTGGAGCTGTTTTGCGACTGGAAACAAATGTGGGTACCTGGACTTCATATCTTCCTCAGCTTCCCAAGTCACTTCTTCCCTATTATTGTTTCTCCACAGGACTTTAACTAAAGCTACGTCTTTGGTTCTGAGTCTCCGAACCTGCCTATCTAGAATAGCAATGGGTACTTCTTCATAGGACAATTTCTCAGTAACGTGGAAATCTTCTACAGGCACAATTCTAGAAGGATCTCCCATGAACTTACGAAGCATTGACACATGAAAAACTGGGTGGACGGACTCCAAATCCGAAGGCAGATCTAACTCATAAGCTACTTGGCCTACCTTGCGCACAATCTTGTAGGGCCCGATATACCAGGGACTAAGCTTGCCCTTCTTGCCAAATATCATTACACCTTTTATCGGCGACACTTTCAAGAATACCCAATCATTAACTTTAAATTCCAAGTCACGTCGATGAATGTCCGCATAGGATTTTTGGAGACTTTGGGCTGTTAATAACCGATCTTGAAAAAGTTTGATCTTCTCCACCACTTGCTGGACTAAGTCTGGGCTCACTAACTTTGTCTCTCCCACTTCGAACCGTCCAATAGGCGATCTATATTTCCTTCCATATAGAGCTTCATATGGGGCCATTTGAATACTAGAGTGGTAACTATTATTGTACGCAAACTCAATAAACAACAAATGATTATCCCAATTTCCTCCAAAATGTAGCACACATGCCCTCAGCATATCTTCAAGGTCTGAATAGTACGCTTAGCCTGCCCATCAGTCTGTGGATGAAATGTTGTACTAAGTCTCACTTGTGTTCCTAAACCTTCTTGGAATGACTTCCAAAAATTAGCCATAAATTGCGCTCCTATATCAGTAATAATGGATACTGGAACACCATGAAGTCGTACGATCTCTTTAATATACAGCTTTGCATAGTCCTCTGCCGAATATATAGTTCAGACTAGTAGAAAATAAGTTGACTTCGTGAGTCTATCCACAATAACCCATATAGAGTCATACTTACGCCGGGAATGAGGCAAGCCTGTAATAAAATCCATATTAATCACTTTCCATTTCCAAGTCGGAATCTCTATAGCTTGCAGCAATCCCCTAGGCTTCTGATGCTCAGTTTTCACTTGTTGACAATTAGGACATTGGGCCACAAACTATGCTATATCTTTCTTCATTCCATCCCACTAATATATAGATTTAAGATCATGGTACATCTTTGTCGCTCCTGGATGGATAGAATAACAGGAATGATGGGCTTCTTCCAGAATCTATCGATGTAATCCTGCAACATCAGGGACGCATAACCTGCCTTGGTACCTGAGAACTCCATCTGTCGGAGCCTCAAATGGAGACTTCTTTTTCTGAGGAAGTGCACCCCTATGATGAACTAACATAGGGTCCTCATATTGGCGCTTCTTTACCTCCTCTACTAACGACGACACTATTGGGTTCTGGATAGTAACTCCCGTACTCCTCGAGTCCATTAAGCGAAATCCTAGGCTGGCTAGCTGTCAAAGCTCGCGGACTAACTCCTTCTTCTCCGGTTGAACATCACCTAAACTACCCATGGACTTGCGGCTAAGAGCATCTGCTACTACGTTCGCCTTTCCAAGATGATATAAGATACTTACATCATAGTCTTTTAACAGCTCCAACCACCACCTTTGCCGCAAATTCAATTCCTTCTATTTAAAAATATATTGGAGACTTTTATGATCCATATAAATATCCACATGAATGTCATACAAATAGTGTCTCCACATCTTTAGTGCATGAATAACCGCAGCCAACTCTAGGTCATGAGTTGGGTAGTTTTTCTCGTGTTTCCACAAATGCCTTGAAGCATAGGCAATAAATTTGCCATGTTGCATCAACACACAACCTAGCCCAACACCTGAAGCATCACAATAGATAATATAGCCCTCTGATCCTTCTGAAGTGTTAGGACTCGAGCCGAAGTCAACCTATCCTTCAGCTCCTGAAAGCTGCGCTAACACGAGTCCGTCCATTGAAATTTAGCTGATTTCTAAGTCATGCAATCAGTGGTGCAGAGATAGAAGAAAATCCTTCTACAAATCTTCTATAGTAACCGGCCAACCCCAGGAAACTACGGACCACCGTAGGCGTTGTAGGCTTTAGCCAATTCTTCACAACCTCGATCTTCTGGGTATCTACTCGAATACCATCAGCTGAAATAATATGCCCCAGAAAAGTGACAGAATTCATCCAAAACTCACATTTTGAAAACTTGGCATATAGTTCCCGAGCCCGAAGAATTCCAAGAACAGTATGTAGATAGTCTGCATGCTCTACCTCCGATCGAGAATATACCAGAATATCATCGATGAACACAATTACAAATAGATCTAAGAAAGGCTTGAATATATTATTCATCAAGTTTATGAATACCGCTGGGGCATTAGTCAACCCAAATGATATTACTCGAAACTCATAATGACCATATCTAGTTTTGAAAGCTGTCTTTGAAATGTCTTCTTCTTTAAGCCTCACATGATGGTATCCCGATATTAGATCTATTTTTGAGAACCACTTGGCACCCTGCAACTGATCGAACAAATCATCAATCCTGGGAAGTGGGTATTTATTCTTTATTGTCACCTTGTTTAATAGTCTATAGTCAATACACATACGCAAGGAACCATCTTTCTTCCTTACGAACAGCACAGGCGCTCCCCATGGTGATGAACTGGGCCTAATAAAGCCTTTCTCAAGTAGATCTTTCAGTTGCGCCTTTAACTCCTTCAATTGTACAAGGGCCATTCGATAAGGGGGGAGAGATATGGGCTTAGTATCTGGCAACACATCAATGGTAAAATCGATCTCCCGTTATGGTGGAAGACTTTGAAGCTTATCTGGAACCACATCCGGAAACTCATTCACCACTAGAACAGATTGAAGAGTTGGCGATTTGGCTTCTGTGTCTTGAACCCGGACTAAATGATAGATATAGCCTTTAGCAATCATCTTTCTCACTTTGAGATAGGAAATAAACCTACCTCTCGGGGACGTTGTATTGCCTTTCCATTCTAACACTAGTTCTTCCGAAAACTGAAATCGAACCATCATTGTTCTGCAATCCACATTGAAATAACAGGAGGCTAGCCAATTCATACCTATAATAACATCAAAATCTAACATTTCCAGCTCATGTAGATCAGCCATGGTATGACGGTCACAAACTATAATCACATAATTCCTATATACTCTCCTAGCTACCACCGGGTCCCCTACAGGTGTAGCTACCTCAAAAGGTTTAATTGGCTCGGGTTTCACCCCAATATGATTAGCAATGTAAGGAGTAATATATGAAAGAGTAGAACCTGGATCAATTAACGTATATACGTCATGAGAGGATACCGACAATATAACTGTGACGATGTTAGGGAAAGACTCAAGATCCTGCCGCCCAGCTAGTGCATATATACGATTCTGAGGGCCGCTTATGCTGGATGCTCCTCCTCTGCCTCTACCATGACCTACTGGTGCTTGCGAACCTTGCCTCGAAGGGCGCACGGACGAGGAGGAATCTACCACTGATCCTGCGGGCTGACTCCTACCTCTGCCAGCCACCGATGGACAATCACGCATCATATGCCCTGGCTGACCACAGGCATAACAGACATCTGAACCCAGGCGGCACTGTCCTGAATGCAGTTTGCCATACTGAGTGCACCATGGTATAGGTGGTCTCATCCGGCCAGAATCGCCTCTGTACTAGGACTCTGAAACTCTAGAGCTCTGACCCGGTCCTGAATAGATAGGACGGTCAACCCTCTTGCTCGCAAATCGAAGAGGTGCGCTGGCCACTAATTGGCCTGAATACCTGGAATACTGCTACCTCTGCCCCCCTCTATACTCACTGCCAACGCCTGAAGATCCGGCCCTTTTACTATACCCTCTGTCAAGATCACGTTCAACCCTCTGCGGCTGCTACTGTCCCTCCAGGTTCTAGGCATGGGCCTGAATACGAGCCATGTCTATCCCGTCCTAAAGTGAGGTCGTCAAGCACTCCTTAATCAAATGTGACCCCAACCCCCTCACGAATCTGTCTACACTGTCTCCCATCTCAGATACTAAGGCTGGGGCATACCTAGCTAAAGAATTAAAGCGGAGACTATATTCCCGAGTGCTCATATTTCCTTGCCTGAGATTCAAGAACCTATCTGCTCCGGTGGTAAACAAGGTCGCAGAAAAGTATCCACGAACTCTTGCCATACTTGGGGGGTGCATTTACTTCTCGCGAAGATTTCCAAGCGTTGTACCATTGGACAGCCACATCCCGCAATCTATAAGAAGCTAGTTCTACTGACTCGGTATCAGAAGCATGTATTATCCGTAGCGTCCTCAGGATCTTATCTATAAAACCTTGTGGGTCTTCATCCGGCTTCGACCCGTAGAATTCTGGAGGATTCAGACTAATAAAATCGCGAGCTCTTGCACTAACCGCTCTGTCACCCTGGCCCGCACCCTGCCGCAGAGCCTGAGCGACAACCAACTGGGTCAGCAATTGAATAACTTCTCTCATCTGCTGGCCCGAAGCATCTGGCGGGGGGATTGGAGGTACTGGAGATGGATATGAAGCCCTTTCCTGCTCCTCTGACAAGGGTGGAGTATGAGAGGTTTGATAGGAACCTCGTTATGAGACTCACCCTCCTCTACCTCTGCCGGTGGGTCCCGATCAGTTCTTTTTCTAGCCACCGTCTTGCCCTTCTGGGCCACTGTAGCTTGCCTTTTCATAGGCATTACTGAAATCATAACACATGATTTGGAAAAAGAGAATCCTGATACCTTAGCTCTATCGCACGATCTAAGATAAGAAAGAAGGTCAATTATTCCTAAATGCCATGCACCCTCCTGTTTATAAGTGTTGCGCGCTTCAAACCCATAAACAAGACTCTACTGGACACGGCCTGTAGACACACCATAGGACGAACTGCTCAGATACCACTTTTGTCACGACCCAACTAGAGGGCCGCGACGGGTACCCGGTACTAGCCTACCGAGCACCTCTGGTCTAAAATTTCATAATAATTACTAGGTGGGCCACATAGACAACTTGTGAAAATCATACTTAGTACGGTTATCAACACTAATGCCCATAAACATATGCCAACAAGGCTTACCAAAATATTATACAACAATAATAACTGATAAATTTAAGGAACATTTAGCTACATACGCTTGTCTACGAGCCTCTAAATAAGATACGTGAATCCATAAGGACAGGGCAGGACTCCGCCATACCTAAGTGTATATATACAAAAGAGTAGTACCAATAACTGCGGCTCCGAAAAAACTGGAGCGCTTCCAAGATGCTGCTGATGGAGCTCCAAGGGGTAAGACGCGTCTACCTGTCTACCTGCGGGCATGAATGCAGCGTCCACAAGAAAGGACGTCAGTACGAATAATGTACTGAGTATGTAAGGCAAGAATAATGTCATAATAAGAGACATGGAACATAACATGAGGTAAAGAGATAACCTGTACATCTGACTGCCTCTCAAGGAAGATATCATGCATACTTAACCTTTAAATAAAACCTTTCTCATATAATAAACTTGTACATAACATAATGATTAGCCCGCGTCCGTGGTAATCATCTCGCGCCGCCTACTAGTGGTGACTGCCCGTGCCATATAGACACGATGTTATTATCATTATCCATAAGCCGCCCACTACGCCCACCGTAGTGGTGTCTGCCCGGACAACTAGGCCCGGTGTAATCATACATATACATATACATAAAGCATGCATAAGAGCCCAAATAAAAGCTACAACTCTATCGGAGAGACGTAAGGTCGGTAACCTCCGATTTATATTATGGAACAATCATCATTGCTATATCTCACCCCGAAGGAACAAGTATCATGAGGTGAGATCGACAACAATGAATAAAATCAAGAAATTCAGGAAATAAGCTCAATAATCTCATAATAGCGTCAAAACCATAAGCTTTGGAATCTCCAAAAATGGAATCATCATCATCATTAACATGATGGAACATATTATCTTCAGCATCATAAGAAACTCTAAGAATCATGAACTTCTAACTTTTGGGAATAAGGATATTATGGAAAACATGTATGGGTTCATAAGAAAAAAATCATGCCTTTAGAAAGAAAGGGACTAGCCTTAACATACCTTTTTGGTCTCCTACTATTTAACGCTTATCCTCCCGAGCATGTAAATCTAAATTCGAAAGAATTCATACTATCGTTAGACTTATCGTCATATGCTTATCTTAAGTCTTCAAATTAATTTCTTTTAAAATCTGCCGAAATTCGGGCAGCATCTCCCCTGTTTATATCCCTAGCCCGAAATCACAATACCAACAAAACAACAACAATAGCAACACTAATATCAACAACATCATCATCAACACCAATATAATCCATAAAACATCCCACACGATGTTTTTCCCAATTTCTCAACTAACCATAACAATTACCACAATACCATAATCAAAGAATTATATTCAATTTAATCTCAAATTAATCCAATATCTCCTTTCAAATTCATTTCATAGTCATCACCTTCACTTTAATACTTTGCAACTTCTCTACTATGATTCTCTTCTTTTATAGGACATGCTAAACCTTCAAATAAACTTAATCATGAGAACTAGGATGGAGAACATACCTTACACTAGAAGAACTTCACCCCACACAACTTCTGCCAAGACCAAATTCATCACAACATTAAGAAGAGACAAGAACAATCCTTCTCCATGAATTAGCTTGGGGTTTTGGAGTTTGATCCTCTTTTGTGATGGTATAGAATTTTTTGGAATGGTGGAGAACCTTCAAGAACACTCTTATAATGGAGAGAGAAGTATGGGAGGTTCTAGAGAGGTGTGGAGATGTTAGGAGATTTCTAGAGGGTTGTGGAGTTGAAGAAAAATGAAGTGTAGAGGCACTTTTATAGGTGCCAAACTCGTATTGGGCTGGGTCACCACATAAGTGGGCTTTTAAGTGAGCTTCCCGGTTTTTCCACTTAGGTTCATATTCCTCGGACTGTCCGTTTTAAAACGCCCATAACTCCCTATTCCGATGTCGTGTTGATGAACGGCTTCTTGCGTTAGAAACTAGACTCGATGAAATTCATTTTAGGCTCTTGAAACACCTCAAAACTCCTGATATACCCGGAGATATACCTTTCTAAAGTTGACCCAAAATTCTGTCCAAACTTCAGCCAACTTTTTTTCCAAATTTTCGACAAACTTATTTTCTTCGATTTGCTTGATCTCAGAACCTTTAGACACTTGCTTAACACTTGTTAAGAGTATTCATTAACCTTATAAGAGTTCCATGACCTCTCCGAGTTTACATTTGTTTATTTACTACGCAAACTACGCGAAAGTATTTTTGAGGTGTAACACCCTTACCCTTACAATAGCCCGATCGTAACCTTCACACTTGACTAACCCTAGCCAAGCAAACTAATACACCTAGACTAACTCTAGCCTAGTGTACCACTCAAAGGCACCCTTTGAGAATTCAAAACCGTGATTAACTCTAGCCACCCACATACTAATACACCTAGACTAACTTTATCCTGGTGTACCACTCAAGAGCTTGTGGAAGCAACCTTGAGAATTTAGGGCACCTACAACTAGCGTCCGTTTAGAGAAGAGTAGGTTTACAATTTAGCACAAAAGAATAAAGAATCAACAACCTAAGGACCTAAACCATCTTCAGTTCTGGATCTAGTCCTTCGGGTTGCTGAGGCTCTGTTCTTGAGGAACACCTTGAAAGGTGGAGACATGCACTTAGAATGGAGCAATTTTTTGATTTTTCAAGAATGAATCTTCACTTGAACATGATGTTTGTGTATGTAGAGGAATAGTGAAGGTGTGTAGAGGAAGAGTGAAGGTGACAGCCCATAAAGCAGCTCCACTGCTGTACTACTGCTGCACTGTCGCACTGCTACTGTGTCAGCAACTTTACAGCTGTAGAGTTGACTTTTCAACGATCCAGGGACTTGGCCCCTCATCTGGAGGAACCTGGTCCCTTATCTATTCTTGAACGGGCTGTAACAATTATGTTGTTGTGCTGCTATACTGCTGCAATGTCAGTAGCTTTTCAGCAGTTCAGTTGACCAAGCAATAGCTGGGGACCTGATCCAATCTGGTCCCTCAGAGGATGTATTTGGTCCTTCATTTATGAACATATCCTGTAGCTTGTGTAGTGACTGATTGTATCTGATTCTTCAAGGAGCATGTCAACATAGCAGTACATGAGATATCAAGAGGAGGCCAAATGCAACAATTCAGCCTGATTATATTTGATTTTTTAGGTTTTGTCAAATCATCAAAACATAAGGTATTATAACTCATCATATATGTATATATTTTATGACACCGAGCCGCGCTATAGTCGGTCGGGTACGGCACCTATTGTGCACACCACTGCAGTTGGGTACGGATAACACCAAGCCTATTATGGCCGGGTACGGATAACACCGAGCCTCATTATGGCCCGGTACGATATTATGATATATATATATATATATATATATATATATATATATATATATATATATATATATATATATATATATATATATATATATATATATATGTATGTATGAAAAATGTTTTTTTCCTAAAAAGGAAAAGCATGCATGTCATCCGCCTTAAGAGGCATCCAGATATACAGGCTGTTCTCTCTTATCTCATGTTATTTCCATATCTTTATTATGTTGTTCTTCATGCCTTACATACTTGGTACATTATTCGTACTGGCGTTCGTTTTTTGTGGACGTTGTGTTCATGCAGCAGGTAGACAGGGAAACGGTTCAGACCCTTAGGCTGCCTTCTGGGCACTTGCACAGGAACACTCCACTTGTTCCGGAGTTGCAATTCAGCTTGTTATGATTCTTTAGTGTACATTTGGGCATGGCGGGGTCCTATCTGCCCTTATTATGTTATGCACTCCAGTAGAGGCTCGTAAAAAGATACACAAACAACAGCAGTATGGAGGACCTGGTTACCCTCACTTGCCCAGCTTACAGACCTCTTCCCCCTTTCATCTTTCCCCCTGTCTTCCACACATGTCTCTCCCACATATATCAATTAGTCCCTTGAGAGAGATGTACGGAGAGAACAAATTGAAGACCGAGTCTCTCTCTGGTTCTTCACATTTTGACAATCATCAAAACATGGAGTGTGTCATATCATATCCTGTCAATCATTTCCCCCTTTTTGATGATGATAAACTGTTACACCTACGAAAATTTTCCGTGACCATACAATGAATAGACCAACGAAGAGTATGAGTGTACGATGTTTTACTAAGAAGGGAACGACTACCAGTGAGTTTTGAAAACGCGAAGGTTGCAGATTTGCATTGCGACCCAGTGGTCGTAAAACACAATACGGCCCGTAAAGTGATTTACGGACCGTAAAGTGCCATCGTCCTCCAACTATCAAAACTTCAACTTTCTGTCAAATGTTGAAATGGTTAAATACGACTCAGAATACGGACCGTAAATCGAAATACGGCCCGTAAACTGCGACCGTAAACCACCATGGCCTACAGCAAACCTTTCTGTTTCTGATATGCTTAAATACGGTCGTGGAGGACAAACCGTAAACCAGAATACGGCCCGTAAACTGGGTTTACGGCCACTGTGCATCCCGACTACTGTTCACAAAAATCAGATTTTTAAGTTAAGTATAAGGGACCCTAAGCTCATTTCGTTTCATTTCTCATCTTCACAATTCAAGAATTCTCTAGAATACTCCAAAACACTTCATCCACAAGAATGCAAAGGAATCAAGGGAAACTCAAGATCAACAACGCCAAATTCATGAAAACAAGAGTGTGATGCCTAGCTCAAGTTCATCTTCCTCAAAGAAAACCAAAAGAGGTGAAGTAGGGTTTTGGTGCTAGAGTAGAGACTCCACTCAAGGCTTGCTCCACCATCATCCAAGGTAATTTTCATGACCATTTCATGTTGTATAAGGTATTGGAAGTTTAAGATACCCGAATTGTAGAAAAGCATAGCAAATGGGTCATAAATTAGTGAATAGTGCCATGAGTGAATGGTAGTTGAATTGAATCATGAATGTTAGTGTGTTGTGAGTATGAATGCGTTATAAAAGACATGTATACCATGATATAAGTGTGATACATGAGAAAATACGATAGCGAACCCAAAACCATAAAGGTGGTAAAAATGAAGAGAAATGGTGGATCATGGTCATTGTATATGAATGATGATTGTTGATTGCAATATTGTAGTTGTTGTTGTGGGTGTTGGGAGTTGATATGGAATATGGGAAAAGTAGTATAAACAAAGGAAGTGCTGCCCAATTGTCTCTAGATATAGTAGTGCATTCTTATAGTTGACTAACTAACGTTAGTACGAATCCTCTTTTGAAGGTAGAGACGTGACATTGAAGGAGAATAAGCGAACGCTAGATTGCTTAAACGAGAAATGTATGTGAGGCTTAACTCTTCTTTCAAAAGGCATGAATCCTTCAAGTTTTCCATAATCCTTCTATAAGATGAAGCTTATGAGTCCTTCCATATATCGAATCACCTATAAGCATGATAACAATGACAATGAGCTAGAGTATAAAGATTCAAGAAATTGTGGCACGATGTTCCTACAATGCTAATGATGTTATTATTATTACCACTCGCCTCATGCCCTATTTCCTTCAAGGTGAGGCATGATACCCATGAAATGTCCATAACACAATCGGGACCTTACATCACCCCGACATAGTGTGGTATGCTCCTAACGCTAATGTATGCTATGACAATAAGATGATAAATAATGCTAACTTGTAATACGACTATGGGATGCATAGAATACCAAGAAATGATAACATGGTGCCATGGTGTGAGATGTGTAAGAGTGATGTGTTATGATTGATTTTGTGATGATATAATTCCACCGCGCCACGATGGTCGGGCATGTCACCGCTAAGGCGGGCTGCGATGTTACACCGAGCCTAGAGGGCCGGGCATGATCACCACTAGTGGGCGGCATATGATGGTTACCCGAACGCGGGTTAACGACGAGGACTATGATGAGATGATTCATATGATGTGACGACATGTATACCATGATTATATAAAATGTGATATATGTAAGTAATGCGATTTCTTATGACACTTGTGCAGGTTATACCTTTGCCTCTCGACTCATGATCTTCCTATTATGTTTGTTTATTTCATTCCTGCCCTACATACTCAGTACAATATTCGTACTGACGTCCGTTTTCTTTAGACGTTGTGTTCATGCCCACAGGTAAACAGGGAGGAGATCTTGCTCCAGATTCTTAGAGGATGTTAGCTGACTAAAAGCACCCCATTATCCTGGAGGTGCCTATGATGATCCTTTTGTGTACAATTGTAAATGTCATCTCATAGAGGCTCGTAGATACTCAATGTGGGTCATGTGGTCTCATGGCGTGGCCATTGTGTAAATATATACATATATATTATTTTGCTATCCTAAGGGCTCATGTGTATAAAAACATTATGTTCCTAAAGGAAAACGGGTTTTCTTATAAATCGAGCCTGAATCCGATAAATGATTGTTAAATAAGCCTAAGGAGTACTAGTACGAGCGGTGCTCGGCGGTTAGCCCCGGATACCTGTCGCGGCCCCTAGCCGGATTATGACAAAAGTGGTATCAGAGCAGTTCAGTCCTAGGAAGTGTCTACGAGTCGTGTCTAGTAGAGTCTTGTTTATGGTGTGTAGCGCGCCACATCAATAAACAAGAGGCTACAGGGCATTTAGGAAAAATGACCATCTTTCTTCTATGAGATCGTGCGATAGAGCCGTGTATAAGATTTTATCCTCCCTAATAGTGTGTTATGATTTCAGAATGCCGCCAAAGGGAAAAGCTACAGCCGCCCAGAAGGGCAAGACTACGACAAAGAGGCGGGTAGAAAGAGAGCCCTCAATGAATATTGAAGAGGGTGAATCACACAACGAGGCCTTGTCTAATACTTCTTCTACCCCGCCTAATGTGGAAGAGCAAGGAGGAGCCCCAGCTCCAATTCCTCCGTCGGCTGCTTCGGGTCAACAATTGACCGAGGCCATCCAGTTGTTGACACAATTGGTTGCCGCACAGGCACAACGACAGAATGTGGGTTCAAGTGACCGGGCAGCAAGTACCAAGGCCCGTGATTTTATGAGCCTAAATCCTCCGGAGTTCTTCGGGTCAAAGCCGGAAGAAGACCCATAAAGTTTCATTGATGAAATGTTGAGGACATTGAAGATTGTCCATGCTTCCGAGACCGAATCCGTGGAGTTGGCGTCTTATAGACTCCGGGATGTGGCGGTGTTATGGTACAACAATTGGGTATTATCAAGAGAAGAGAATGCGCCTCCTCCGGTTTGGCAAGAGTTTGTAGATGCTTTTATTCGTCACTATTTTCCACCCGAGGTCCGCCGAGCTAGAGCGGATAGATTTCTGAATTTGAGGTAAGGAAACATGAGTGCCCGGGAGTATATCATGCAATTCAACTCTTTGGCTAGATATGCTCCGACTATGGTGGCCGACATGGGAGACCGGGTACATAGGTTTGTGAGTGGCCTAGGGCCACATCTATTCAGAGATTGTCTGACCGCTTCCTTGCAAGACGGGATGGATATTTCCCGAAAACAGGCCCATGCTCAGAATTTGGAGGGGTGACAACAACAACAATGGGGTGATCGCGACACTGATAGAAGACAGGGAAAAAAGGCTAGATCTATGAGCACAGGCAGTGATTATAGAGGGGGATCGAGGCAGACTTATTCCCGACATAAACGTAGAGATGATGTTTATATATCTCTCTTCCACATTTCTTCCCTTTCATATCCTTCCTCTTCCCTCTTTATTATCTTCCCCCTTTTGGCATCATCGAAAAATAAGTACGGTAGCACAAGCAAAAAGATGTTCAGCTACATTAACTCATGGCCACTTGGGAAACACAACATAAGCAATAATCAATAAGAACCAAGTTAAATAATATTGCATAAATCAGAGAAAATGCCCAATGTGATTTTTAGCAGAACAAAATTTAGCGGTGCCAACAATATAGAATGTGACGGTTAAACTACCATAAGCACCATAGTCATTAAAAAGGGATAAAAAATAATGGGATATTCATGAAGGTTTTGAAGTACTGGTTATATTAGATAGGAGATAGGAGGAAAATAAATAGACTACTAGGAGGAAGGACCAGGTTAATGGATCAGCTTGAGAAGCTTGTCGATCCTATCATTTGCAGCTCGTTAGTCATGGACCAGGTGCCTATTCAGTTCCTCCACTTTTTCCTTCAGTTTTGCATTCTCTGCTTTCAGCGACTCAAAGGCACAAGGTTCCTTACCTCTGATTGCACACGTTTGAATATTAATATGTCAAGTCTTAGCTTTCTTCGCCTTTGACTCTACATTCTCAGCATCAGGTTCTTGTGCAGTAACCACTGTTGTCTTTCCTGGCCCGAATTTTTCGCTTTTTTCCTTAAAAGGGATTTGGTAACATCAGCACTAGGTCTCTATGCAACCCCCTGTTGTCTTACCCTTTCCCTTCCTCTTAAGTGGAGTGTCCTCCACTTTCTTTTCTTCATCATTCACTTCCACCACATCAACTAGTCCCATTTTCTTTTTACCTACCCGGTTACCTTACCAGTTCCCCCCTCCCCCCTTCTTTTTTTGTATATTCCCCCTGTGTGGAGGCACCAGTTGTAGTCCCCTTTGTTCAGAATATCAATGGTAGCTCAAATCCAGACACAATTTCAGATATGGGTGAGTCTGGAGTGGATATAGGAGATTTTGGGGTGACTTTCAAGTGTTTGGTTCGGATGGATTTAGGGATAAGGGAAGGAAGAAGTGGGTTTTGATAGAGTTAGAGGTTATAGGCGGGAAAGCATTTTATTGACATGGCACTCTATGCAGTTCAAAAGCACACAAACATTGATGAGACTACTAACCTGAGTCACAGGAACCAGGTTCCTGGACAAGTTTTGAAAATGAAGGCAAAGTCTCTGAAGAGTGCAATGTCAGTCATCCTTGTATTATCTCGAGATTGCTATACACATACCTATAACGGTATAGAATTGATTTAGATGTCACTAAAAAATACTTTTTAGCATTGTACCTCTTCTCTTAACATAGCCAATCATTGAGGGAGCTTATGTAATGGCAATTTGTTGAGCTTGATCAAACCCAACACCAAGCGATTTCTTTCAAGGAGCTCTCTGCTTAGTGTCACGACCCATACCGATGAGTCGTGACGAGTGTCTGGCCTCTAGTGACCAAAAACCACTATACTCATAACTGAATCATACTGAACATCAAGGGCCCATAAGTGACTTAAAATGATCTCATACTGGCTCATATACTGTACTTTGTACATTTACATACATACAAGCTGAAAGAACAGTGCAAGACAACTAGGCCGCTACATATACTGTACACAAAAGAATAGGATTCGACGAGGCTACATCATGTAACATACACACACATCTGTCTACAGACCTCTAGTGGAATAGAAAACTGTAGAAAGGACGAGACAGGGCCCCGTCATACCCATATGCATATATATCTCAAAAGAATGGCATACCAAAATAGACTACATCTCCGGATCAAATGGAGCGCACTGACCACTGCTGGATATAGAAGTCCTACGGAGCGGGACCACCAATCTGTCTACCTGAACCTGCGGGCATGAACGCAGTCCCCCGAGCAATAGGAGAGTCAGTACGGATAATGTACTGAGTATGTAAGGCATAAGAGTAACATTATTGTATTATTTATTTTTTGATTGCCTTCTCTCACTCCAGCCTTCTTCCTTTTTTGGGGACCAGGTCACTCAACTCGGGGTTTCTTCTTAATCTTTGGACCCGCCACAAAACCAGCCTCACAACTCTTCATAAGAACATAAGGGCCATCACAAATGATATCCCACAGCTTAGATCTTTAGCCATGATAGAGTTATGCCATTTTCCCTTCCACCATCCACAATATTCTCTATTGGATCTTAGTGGTCTTGTGATAGATTCTCTTTTCTTTAGCTTTGGTGAACTAGCCATGATGGAGATCCTTTTAAGTGTTAACCGTTTAGAAAGAACTTGCTCTGATACCAACTGATGCAGGCTACGAGTCCACCAAATAATATATGTGGAGGGACCTGGTTATGTACCAGTTCCTTCAGATAGTACAGTACGAGAATCAACACAAGATTTTATACGTGAAAAACTCCTTACTCAAGGGATTAAAAACTACGACCTACCCCAGTAGGATTTTAACTTCACTAACCGAGCAACTTCAGATTACAACCGATTGTAAGCTAGAAATTAACTCCCATAACCCCTCGCCCTTACTATAGCCCCATCATAACCTTCATACTTGACTACCCCTAGCCAAGCAAACTAATACACCTAGACTAACTCTAGCTTAGTGTACCACTCAAAGGCACCATTTGAGAATTCAACACCGTGACTAACTCTAGCCACCCACATACTAATACACCTAGACTAACTCTAGCCTAGTGTACCACGCAAGAGCTTGTGGAATCAACCTTGAGAATTTAGAATACCCACAACTAGCTTCCGTTTAGAGAAGAGTAGGCTTACAGTTTAGCACAAAATAATAAAGACTCAACAACCTAAGGACCTAAAGTATCTTCAGTTCTGGATCTGGTCCTTCGTGTTGTTGAGGCTCTGTTCTTGAGGAACACCTTGAAAGCTGGAGATTCGCACTTAGTATGGAGCAATTTTCGGATTGTGCTAGAATGAATCTTCACTTAAACATGATGTTTATATATGTAGAGGAAAAGTGAAGGTGTGTAGAGGAAGAGTGAAGGAGACATCCCATAAACTAACTTTGTTGTTGTACTACTGTTGCACTTCCGCACTGCTACTGTGTCAACAGCTTTACAGCTGTAGAGTTGACTTTTCAACGATCCAGGGACCTGGTCCCTTATCTGGAGGAACTTGGTCCCTCATCTATTCTTGAACGGGTTGTAACAACTTTGCTACTGTGCTGCCGTGCTGCTACACTGCTGCAATGTTAGTAGCTTTTCAGCTGTTCAGTTGACCAAGCAATAGTTGGGGACCTGATCCCATCTGGTCTCTCTTAGGACGTATCTGGTCCTTCATCTATGAACATATCCTACTGGGAACCTGATCTCATCTGGTCTCTCTGAACACGTATTTGGTCCTTCATATATGAACATATCTATCAGCTTGTGTAGTGATTGATTGCATCTGATTCTTCAAGGACTATGTCAACATAGCAGTACATGAGATATCAAGAGGAGGCCAAATGCAACAAGAGAACTTGATCATATTTGGACTTTTAAGGTTTGTCAAATCGTTAATACATAAGGTATCATAACTTATCATAAATGTATATATTTTATGACACCGAGCCGCGCTATAGTCGGTTGGGTACGGCACCTATTGTGCACACCACTGCAGTTGGGTATGGATAACACCGAGCCTATTATGGCCGGGTACGGATAACACCGAGCCTCATTATAGCCGGGTACGGTATTATGATATATATGTGTGTGTGTGTGTGTGTGTGTGTGTGTGTGTGTGTGTATGAAAATGTTTTTTTCCTAAAAGGGAAAAGAATGCATGTCATCCGCCTTAAGAGGCATCCAGATATACAGGTTGTTCTCTCTTATCTTATGTTATTTCCATATCTTTATTATGTTGTTCTTCATGCCTTACATACTCGGTACATTATTCGTACTGACGTCCTTTTGTTTGTGGACGTTGCGTTCATGCAGTAGGTAGACAGGGAGACGGTTCAGACCCTTAGGCTGCCTTCTCAGCGCTTGTATGGGAACACTCAACTTGTTCTGGATTTGCAATTTAGCTTGTTATGATTCTTTAGTGTACATTTAGGCATGGCGGGTTCCTGTCTTGTCCTTATTATGTTATGCATTCCAGTAGAGGCTCGTAGACAGGTACGCATAGTTAGTGCTCTATGACCTTCTCGGTCCATACTTTGTTGTATTACTATTTTTGATAGCCTTGTCGGCTTGTATACTTGGGTTCAGCTTGATGACGTGTATATATATATATATATATATGTCCTTTGGGCTTGTGTCCCTCTCAGCTTATGATATATATGAGTTAGCATCATGGCCCACTCAGGTATGACTATATGATGTACATATGTTCTGTGGTGCGCGGTAGGTTAGCTCTGGGTGCCCGTCATGGCCCTCCGGTTGGGTCGTGACAGTAGTATCTATGCAACAGTTTAAAATCCAGAGTCAAAGTAAAACATCAAACTTAACAAAAACCATCAGAGAGAAACCAATAACAAAGAATACCCCAAGTTTAACTCATTTACTTGTCACGACCCAACCCCGTAAGCCGTGACTGGTGCCCGACATGGACACCCGTATACATACTCTTTAGCTATATGTTCATTTCACATCAAACTCAATATGGATCTTATAACGACCAAACCATGGTCTCAGAACTGTCACATAAATATTCATATAAATGCAAGCCGGCAAGGCTGCCATCATATAATAATATCATATGCAAGCCGACAAGGCCGCCATCATATACGAACATCATACCACAGCACATCGTATAGACACAGCTGAACAGAACCCATACACAACCCACACATATGTCCACAGACCTCTAAGAGTATCAACAGTAACGTAACATATGACGGGACAGGGCCCCGTCGTACCCTTAGTCAACATATGCATATATATATATATATATATATATATATATATATATATATATATATATCCGAGAAGGATTTGTACCAAAATCTGGACTCCGGAACAACAGAGCTCTCCAAAATAGCAGAAGGGGAATCTTAAGCTGTCGGATCACCAAAGCGAGTATATGCACCTGCGGGCATGAAACGCAGCCCCCCGAAGAAAGGGGGTCAGTACGGAATATGTACCGAGCATGTAAAGCATGAAACACAGTAAACGGGATCATAATTGAAATAAGAAGTACAGAAAATGAGTACAATAACCAGAATACCAAGTACTTGCTTTCGAAACATAAATCATGTATGTCAATATCATATATCATATCCGGCCCTATTATGGGACTCGGTGAACATGGTCGCCACCCCGTCTCTGGCGCCATAACACAGCATACTCCAGAATATAATATAACTCCGTAACACAGCATAACTCCATAACACAGCATAACTCCGTAACACAGCATAACTTCATAACACAACATAACACCATAACACAGCATAACTCCAGAATATATATATATATATATATATATATATATATTGTACCCGACCCTTTAATGAGGGACTCGGCGAACAATACAGTGGAAGTGTGCACGATAACATACCCGGCCCGGGACTCGGTGAAAGATATATTGAGATATGCACGAGCAGAGTAGTGAGAAACTATATGCAATTCAAAACATTTTTAAGGACTCAATAGAATAGTCAACACGAACCATAGTTCGCAATTTCAAATAATAGTCATATCATATACCTTTCGGATGTCCCTGTGGATTATATCAAAATGGAACTTGAATCATATGTACATATCAATATATATATATATCAAAACATAAGTTATGGGAATCAAGATCAATAGCCATCCTAGTGGCTCTAGGAGTAGGAATTCCTTTGGAATCGTATATATATATATATATATATATATATATATATATATATATATATATATATATATATATATATATATATATATATCGTATATTCATTTCACAACGATCATGCCAAAAAGAAAGAAGGGTTAGCTTCACATACCTTTAGCGCTTATTCGTCACACAATATGTATACGCTGCCCAATAATACTTCAACCTATATTAAGATGCCAACAACTACGTTTAAGTTACGGGGAGATTCAAAATGTATTCTAACGTTAGTAACTCCTTTCTAGATGTTTAGGCGACGTTTGATCTTGTATCCAAACCAAGTACATACAACCAGCCAAACATCAATAATTATATGTTCAATATCAATCCGGACAGCCCACACAATATTCCAAACAGCCCACATTCATAACATGCAATAATGACTCACATACGGCTACTACATTCTCAAGTTACTTCTAATTAGGGGTGTTCAAACGAGACCGAAAAACCGATCCGAACCGATAAACCAAGTCAAACCGATTTAATAAACCGAAAACCGGCTCGGTTTGGTTTGGTTTGGTTTTAGATTTTTAAAAACCGATAACATTTGGTTTGGTTTGGTGTTACCCATAAAAAAAACCGAACTAAACCGAACCGAACCGATAAATATGTACATATTTAAAATATTATATATATTTATATATGTTAATTAAAATTTATCTATTTTTTAAATTCTTCATAATTTAGGACCATTCCAAGAGAAAAGTCTAGCCCATGTTCCCCAAACCTATTTAAGTTTAAAGTAAAATAAAAATCATTTTATTTTATTTTAATGCCACTAAGTAGAACTTAGTGGGTGTTATTTTATTGAACTAAATAATACAACTTACAAAGCAAAAGAAAAGCACAAAACGTAAAGTACACCAAATGAAATGAAAAGCCACTTTTCCTAATCTGCACTTTCCTATTCCTCTTCTACGCCATTCCCTCGTTAGATTTTAGTTCCCTCCTCTTATTTCCTCCCAAACCCTACCTCTATTCTCCTCTCACAATAACAATTAAGTACAAGAAGCTTTAATCATGTAAGTCTGTAACTTTTTCTTCCCTTTTCTTTTTTGGTTACTTTTTGTATGCTCCCTACTCTTTGTTTGTGTAATTATTTTTGTGTCTTTGAAGTTTTATTTGAATGAATTGCTTCTCTAGTCTTTCATCTTGTATGTGTTTTTTATTTTATTTCTCTTTTATTTTAGATTTTCTCCACTGATTTAGGTTTTTTCTGTTGATTTAGTTTTTATCTAATGATTTTGGATTTCTCTATTTATTTAGATTTTTGGATACTTTTTTTCAGATGGAAACTACAACTACTCAAAAAGAGGTGGAGCCAGTGGAGGTAACCAACAAAGTATCTCCAACTATGTTGCTGGAACCTGAGCTTGACGGTGATAAAACTCGTGATATTACTCCCAATCATGATAAAAAGCGGAAACAAACAACTCTTTGCGACCCTGATCGTAGCCTTGTGAGTAGTGACAGGAGAACATCTGGCGTTTGGAACCACTATTCTGAATATCTTGATAAATGGGGTAAGAAAAGGGCGAAATGTAAATACTGTACTAGTAACTTTGCTTCTGAAAGTACGAATGGGACCTCAACGCTATGGAGACATTTAAATGAGGTTTGTCCTAATTCCCCTCTAAGAATTATTGATAGAAATCAAACAAGAATCAAGGTAGTTAAAAAAGGGGAACAAGCATATAGTACATGTACTGTAGAAAAGGTTGTGATTAACGTCAATGAGATTAGGAGAGCCATTGCTGAGTTTGTCATTATTGACGAACAACCTTTTAAAGTTGTTGAAGGGGAAGGTTTTAGGAGATTAATGGCAGTTGCTTTGCCTAATTTTCAATTACCTTCTCGCTTGACTGTTGCTAGACAATGTTTGAAAATATATCAAGAGGAGAAAGAAAAGCTTAAAAAGCTTATTCATAATCAACGTGTATGTGTTACTAGTGATACGTGGACATCACTTCAAAATCTAACTTATATGGTTGTCACTGCCCATTGGATCGATGATGAGTGGAATCTGAAAAAAAAAATTCTCAACTTTTTCCAAACATCAGATCATAAGGGTGAGACAATTGCTAAGGGGATTGAGGCGTGCTTATTTGATTGGGAAATTGAGAACATATTCACGGTGACCTTAGATAATGCAACTGCTAATGATTCTGCAATTAAACACTTGAAGAGAAGAATTGAGGATTGGAAAGGAGGCATCTTAGGAAATGAGTTCTTACATGTTAGATGTAATGCTCATATTCTAAATTTGACCGTGAAAGAAGGACTCAGTGAACAAAATGAGTCTATTTCTCGAGTAAGAAATGCTATCAAATATGTTAAGTCCTCAGCTGGAAGGTTTGATTCCTTTAAGTCGTTTGTCGAGAAGGTTAAGATTGACACTCATGGTCTTTTGACTTTAGATATTGAGACTAGGTGGAACTCCACCTATATGATGCTAGATACAGCTGTAAAATTTGAAAAGGCATTTTCAAGAATGTATGATGATGATCACAAGTACCTCAAGTATTGTTTAGAAACAAATAATGTGGGAAGGCATCCATCGATAGATGATTGGAAGAATGTTAAAGTTTTCATTAAGTTCCTTGAGATTTTCTACCAGGTAACTTTGAAATTCTCAGGAACTTCATATGTTACTTCCAATTCTTTCTTCCATGAGATCTTTAATCTTCAAAAGATAATTTGCAAATATGTTCGTAGTGAAGATTCTATTTTGAGTGGCATGGCTAAAAAGATGGAGCTTAAATTTAACAAATACTGGGGTACTTTTGAAAGTATGAACAAGTTATTATTCATTGCTGTTGTTTTGGATCCTCGATACAAGTTAAAATATGCGGAATATCTGTTTAAAAACTCTTATGGTTGTTTGGTGGGAGCCGAAAAATCGAAAAAGGTGATGGATACTTTGAGTCGCTTGTATGATTACTACATGAGCTCTTTTTGTGGGACTCATACCGATAAAATTGGTGGTCAAACAAGATTGAATGATGAAATTGATACCATGCATAGTGACGAGATGTGGCAATCACAATGGGAGAAATATTTGGCAGATGAAGACAATACTGAAAATAAATCAGAACTTGAGAAGTACTTGGTAGATGATTTGGAAAAGACCAAAGAGTTAGATATTTTGGCTTGGTGGAAAGTTTCTTCGGCTAGATATCCAATTATTTCTAGGATGGCAAGAGATGTTCTTTCTATTCCTATTTCTATTGTTGCTTCTGAATCAGCTTTTAGCACCGATGGTCGGATTCTTGACTCTTATCGAAGTTCTTTATCTCCAAAGACAGTAGAAGCTCTTATTTGCACTCAACAATGGTTAAGATCAACTTCCAAAGAATGCAAGCTTGAAGATCTTTTAGAAGAAATTCAGAAACTTGAGATAGTTGAAAAAGGTAAATTTACACATTTAACTCTTTATGAATATGTCTTTTATGTTTTAAAAAGTTTTAGCGCCTACTTTGTTAAACTTTCTTCTTTCTTTTTTTCAGAATATGCTGGCACAACCTTGAGCATTGATTAGTTTGGATGTTGCAATTGAAATTCGTAGTGCAACTGTTTTGCTCTTTGGTAGTTAATTTTCAGGTTTTTGCTGCTGCTTCACCAGAAGTACTTTTGGATTATGCTATTGACTTGTTTTTTGTATTTAAGCACACTTTTATGCAAGCAATTAAGTGATCTTTCTCTGGTGACAGTTGGGTATGTGGTTCTTTTGTGTTGATCATTCGGAGGACTGTTTAAAGACCTTGTTATTTTGCTCAACTTGATTAATGAAAAAGTAATGTATATAATTAACCATTTTTGGGCTAGCCTTCTTAATTTTGTTGCTGTGGAGATTGTACTACTATGTAGTAGTTGCTATCTTCCTCGTGGTGGAAATTTTGTAATTTCTTTCGAGGCTATTTTTGCATATGCTGCTGTGCTGATCCCTGCTTTCAGTTTTCTTTCAAATAGTTTCATCTTGGAGGAAGGTAAAGTAGCAAGCTTATCATTTTAGCTTATATACTTTACTAGAACATCAGACATAGTTCTAGTGGACATATTCATGTTTGTTATTATTGGCACCATATTTGCTTCTTCTCTTACAGCTCTAGCTTGGGCTTTAGATAGTAACTTATAAGGATTCATATATCCGATCCCAACATGGGCAAATAACAAGTGCAAGTTTGTAAATAAGTTTGTCAATTTTTTTGCATTATAAAATATATTATTACAACCCGGAAAAACCGAACCAAACCGATAAAACCGACAAAACCGATAAAACCGAAACCGATAGAATTTATACTATAATGGTTTGGTTTGGTTCGAATATTAAAAAAAACCGCCTTAACTGGTTTGGTTTGGTTTTAGCCAAAAACCGAGTCAAACCGGACCATGAACACCTCTACTTCTAATAGTTCGTAGCCTTAACGTTTGCATGTAACAACTTATAACAGCCCATCCAACATACAACACAATGCATAATCTTAATTATCATTAATCTTCCAAGTTCAATAACAACAACGTGTCAAAACAGCCCGTACCTTACAACACTAGATAATAGTGTACATGCAATTATGACACATTCAATTTATTCTTGTTAGTCTATAGTCATATTATTTCGTCGAAGCGATTCTATAACAGTCCAACCACTATGACAACATGATGTATACTCTTAACTATAATTAGTTTTTCCAACTTAATGAAAACAACAAGTCCAAGACAGTCCCTACCAACAACACATCCAAAACAGTCCAACAATATGTCCAAAACAGTCCCTAAACAATGCTCGGAATTCTTGCAAACGTTTACGAACATACTAAGCAAACCACATATGATTCTTACACATTATTTCATGCCTTATTTTCATATAATTTCAGTAGGTTATGACCAGCTATCCACACTACAAGTACAACATCAATTCATACGCAACTAAGCTACATCGTCATTTCTATAATCCTTACAACATTCACAAACGACTTTAGTTTCAACTCCAACCATTAAACACCTTCATTTCCATCATAAAATTCATGATAATAACAATCAAAATATCAAGTAAAAACAGTTCACTAACTTCCTCACAAAACAGTCCACACACGGTTTCAACATGCTTCAACATCACTCACATAAAATCATAGATTCACTTTATTTTCATACTAACATAACTTCACCTTTAACCTTCCAATTATTTTCATTCTTTTTACCATGAGATCTATGATAGTAACATCCATATTTATTAAAGAAAATTATTTCATTAATTCCACCAAAACAGTCCGCTCGGCCACATAGTCATTCCAACACCAACATTCATGATTTTATGCATGCGATTCATGTTCTTCAAGTTACAACCATACTTCAACATCAACACATATAACCTCATGGTTACTATCATTTTCCAACATCAACACACCTTATTTCATACATACAACTTATATCTACTCATCTACATCACCCTTAATGCATGGAAAAGAAAGTTAGGTCTTACCTTGACAACTTGACTTCTCTACTTGGCTAGAGTTGGTGACTTGAGATGAAAATGGTTCTTGTTGCTCCAAAGACTATCTTCACGTTCTAGGGACCTTCTAAAGGGTTGAAACACCTTGGAAAATAATTTTTGGATCAAGACTCAAAGAGCTCAAAAATCAGCCAAGCTTGGCCGAATGCTCTCTCTCTCTAGGCTTAGGTTTTCTTTCTTTGTGTTGTGTAGTTGAAATGAATTGTGATGGCTGATTTATTGGTCATTATTTGGTTCAACTTTGATGCCTACAAGTTGGCACATGCTCCATGAGTCACTCCTTTAACTTTACACCTAAAATTTTCTTTCTTTTCCCCTCTACTTTTGGCTATATGGCCGAATTTGTCTCCCTTTGTTTCCTTTCTTCTTCTTTCTTTTCAATTGTTTACAAGACAATCTCATGTGTGGTGAATGATTCACACACCACCCTTTTTCCATTGTAATCATTCCAAGATGAATGATCCATATTTAATGTGAAATGATCCCTCCACCATGTTATGTCTTCCTAAAATAATGTATACTTTCATAAAGTAGTTGATGCTTAAATATTCAATTGCATGCTTCAACTTTTTCTCCTCAAATTTTCAGCTCTTGGCCGAATTTCACACTTGGTTATGAAGTGCATTTTTGTTGTCCACAATATATTGAAAATGTAGTGGATGAATCAACATTTAATTTCACATTTGTATGTCTTCCATTAGCCTTATTTTAGATGACTTTGAGTCATCCTTTTACCTTGGCACGTTGGTGTTCCTTCTTAGTTCATTGTTGTCACAAAAGTTTTTTACTTAACACCACAATTAAGTAATTCCTAATCTCCAATGACATTTTTATACTAAGTAAAATTTATAACCGATTAGTTCTAGTTTAGAAATTAAAGATTCGAGTTTTCTATCTCACGTCGATTCTTTCGCGAATAACTCGACGTTTATAATACGGGGTCTAACATTACCGTTTACCACATCAAGTCTTTCACTTACGAATCTGAAATCATCAACAAGCCAGCTTATGGATAACCAAAGAATCAATACATGCCAACTCACGAGCGACAATCATTCGATACACCGAGGCTATTATCCCACGGAGGCTAATCGTCCTCTAGACTAGTACAACAATAGATGCACCGAGCTACACGCCTCAGAGAATCGTCCTCTGGACTGACACAGCAATGCTCAAAAGCGATACGTTAGGATCCATAACGACTAATCATTCTCTGGACTAGCACAACTTGCCCATACAGGCCCAAATACAACCAAATACATATCATGACATATCTACCAAATCATCAATCATGGCTTATAGCCGAATTCATTTCTCAAGTCATCTTCTCACAATAGAGGTATTTCAAGTCACAATAAATTTAGAAATTAATGTCCAAATCATTCATTCAAGTTCAAGAAACCCATTCAAGGAAATCATGTTTAAAGTTCCAACCTTTAGACAAAAACAGGTTCATCACGATAGTATAATTCGTAAGGTTCGATGCGTGCTTGACCCTACACGTGCATGATCTTGTTCAAATGTCATCTTTTATGTCGAAAACAAGCTGAACAAAGAACAACCACCAAACTAAGGTTTTAACTAGGACGACGAATCAAAGTAGAATTCTCAAACATCAATCATACTTTCACAACATAAATGTACTTCAAAGAAGATTTTCGAAAAATAGACATACATCCAAAACATTTTCAGAAAAAAAAATAGGCATACCTCAATTTCTGCTAAAATCTAGCAAACGGGTTTTTCTGAGGTTCAACAATACTCTACAATCGATTTAGATGAGAAAGATTAGAACTTTACACTTTTTCTTTTGAATTCCCACCCTTTTTGAAAACTAGAGTTTTTAAGCCAATTTCGTGTTCTTGCTTTCAAGCCAATTTCATGTTCTTGCTTTCATGAGATTCACCCGTGGATTCTAACGGTATACAGACGATATATAAACCCAAAAAAATCCCCATAACAATACTTAAATTTAGAAACATACCTCACAATGAATTCCTAACAACTTTCCTCTTCTACTGTTCTTGAATCGAATTTTCACAATCTATGGAATAGGTGAGGTTTCTAGTGTTAATCTTTATTAGATTAAGGTAAAAAACATAGGAATTGATTGAGAACTTACCTTAGATGTGTTGGGGAAGCCTTAGGGTTTTTTTCTCTCAAAAAGTCTCAAGGGTTTTCTATGAAGTTGGAATGTCTGATAAATGAAATTTCGAGTTAAGTGTTGAATTTATAGGATGGGGAATTTTGGACCCTACACCTCACTGATCGAGGTCTATAACGTGACCCTATCTCTCTTTGAGCTTAGCTCAGCGAGCTCCCAGGTCCACTTTATACTTAGCTGGTTTTTTTGAAATTTTTCATTTTGGGACCCTACACCTCACTGAGCGAAGTCTATAGCATGACCCAATCTTGCTTTGAGCTTAGCTCAGCGAGCTCCTAGGTCCATTTTCACACTTAGTCAAAATTTCACGTTTTTCAACTTTGTCGACAGTGTTCAGTAAATTGGGCATAACTCCTAGCAGAGAACTTTGTTTGAGCTCCGCCTTATATAGATGATAAGGTATTTCAAAGATTGACAACTTTCATGTTTTGAGTTTTCTTATATTCCTAGTGTAACTACCGACAAAACTGGGCATAAGTCAAGACTACCGCAGACTTAGATGATTTTAAGAACTCTTACGAACTTCACTATTTGGTTTAACTTCAAAACTACTATCTTTCACCCAAATTCGTCCCCAGAGGATTCTTATAGCTAATATGTCACATCAACACTCATTAGACACATTCATACCTAACTTGGATTTACGAAGTGTTACATATTCACAACGAAGGCCTTGCATTTTCGTAACGCCACTGAATACTCTCAATCTGTTCATATAAAGATCCGGGTCTAGAAAGTCAACCCAAAATAGGATTTCGAGCCCCGAAGGGTAAACTAAGAAATTCAACTCATGAACAACTTACCCATTATCTAAGGAGCCTAAATCTAACATCAATTTCATGACTAATCGAAGAAATCCTTATTTTAGACTTAGGATTTATAGACCCCCAATTTCCTAATCCTAAATCATGATTTCTAGCATGGAATCCCTTAATAATCGATGATATAATGGAAATAGGAAGATTAGAAACTTACCCACTTGGTGAATCTTGCAAATCCCTCAAAAACCACCTTAAACCGAGCTCCCAAGTCCCAAATATGTGAATGAAATGACTAAACTAGAATTGGGGAATGAAATAGGCTCTGTCCAGCGATATGCGCAGAAGCAGCCAAAGCTCCACACCAACAGGCCCGCTTCGGCAGCCCAATCCCCGCATCAGCGAGGTCCATTAACGCAGCCCAAGTCCGCAGATGTGGACCTCAAGGCGCTGGGGCGGCTCCGCTCCTACAGACAAACTAACGCAGAAGCGGGCTTAGCCCACTTAACAAAACACTGCACCTGCGGCCCACCTTGTGCAGGTGCGAGCTGAATCTCGCAGAAGTGAGACACCAGAAACTAGAAAATCCAACTCAAGTTCAAACTTCGATCCAACACTCGAAACTCATCCGGCCCGGACAAAAACCAAATATGCAAACTAGTCCTAAAACACGTTACAAACTTGCTCACACACTCGAAATTCCCAAAAGAGGTCATCTTGACCCGGTGTTGACCGAGGTCAACTCCATATCTCTTAAAACTAGATTTCCAACCAAAAGACCAAAATACCCCCGAGTCCCTCGGGTACTAAACCAACTACTCAACCAAGTCATAATCGATATTCCGGATCTAATGGAAGCAACGAAACTACCAAAAAGTATCATCTACCCCTGATGTTGACTTTGGTCAACCAATCCCTTAAGAACTTCCAAAAATTGCATTTTCTCACCCAAATCTCATTCGAATACCTCGGGAATCGGGCCCTTCATCCCCACAAGTAAAATATACCACAAAGAAACTAGGGGAAGGGTCAACAATAGTAAAATAACCAAAATGACCTAACGGGTAGTTAGAACCTCACATGAGGCCAAACAATTTATTTTCAGTATCGCATACATGATATGAGACTGAGACAGGTAGTTATGCTTTATCATTGATTCCTCAATTACATTCAGTATATCATGTATATCAGTTCAATTTCAGTTGCCTTATATACTCGGTATATTGTTTAGTACTGACGTCCCTTTTGCCGAGGGCACTGCATTTCATGCCTGCAGGTCGTGACAGACAGGTAGACAGGCCTCCATAGTGGACAGTGTCGAGTATTAGTTGGATTGGTAAGCTCTACTTCATCTGGAGTTACCATGTCCAAAGTTGGAGTCATTATGTATACATAGACATGACGGGTAGGCCGGGGCCCTGCCCCGATCACAGTACAGTCATCTTCTATTTAGAGGCTTGTAGACTTGTTCTGTATGTATAGTATATCAGCATGGTGGCCTTGTCGGCCCTTGTACATGTTATTTGGGTTATGGTTTATAGATATGCATGATGACCTTATCTGTCCGCACTAGTGTATGTATGTGTGTGTGTGTGTATTCCCTTATCGGAGAGACATAATTTTTTCTTACAGAATCTTCAGAGTATAGCTTTGCTGGCCCAATATGGTGTTGTTTGATTTACAGTTTGGCCTTGTCGGGCCAGATTACTTGTACGTATATCCAGGGCTTATGAGGTATACTTGGTATGCTCGGGGTCAAGCATGGAACCGGGTGCCGGCGACGTCTCCCTAGGTTTGGGGCGTGAAATAGTTACATTGGTCCTTTTGAAATTATATAATTAATTAGCGAGGGATTCCATGCTAGAAATCATGATTTTAGGTTGGGGGAATTGGGAGTTTATGAACCTTAAGTCTAAATTAAGGAATCTTGATTTAATCATGAAATTGATGTGGGATTGAGGTGATTTTTGGTATCTAGGCTCTATAGATCATAGGTAGACCAATTTTGGATTAAATTTCCTATTTTGCCCTTTTTGACTCGGAATCCTATTTTGGGTGTCGTTTTGGGTCCGGATTATTTCTATGTCAATATGGGTACCGATAGACTCGTGTTCATATGTATAGTTCATATTTGACCAGATTGGGATCATTCGGAGGCCGTACGAAAAAGCAAGCAAGTGTTGTGATTCGGACTTCTAATTCCAGGCAAGTTGAGACTTTGCACCTTATGTAGCGCATCGTGGTTGGTCTAAATGAACCTAATTAAGAAAAATAATGGGGTGACTAATGGGGTCTCGATACTCGTGAGGTGACGATCACTTGTATGGTTACGGTAATTGTGTACTTAAATTGTATAATTGGTCTGAATGCCATACTTTGAGCATTAGCTGGTAGATAGTACGATCCTATGGATCTGCGATAGGGGTCTGAAGCCAGTACTTTCTATCTTGATTATATGCCTGTCTTATTTGATATATGTGTGGTACATCACTCCTAAATACTCGTTAAAAGTAAATAAGAATCTAAGGTGGGACCTTTATGAATTATGCTAATCTAAATGGAATCTTTGTTGCATATTCTTGCTTCTTATTGTGTTGCATGTCATATTCATGCTTCTTTTGTATCTCATGTTTTTTATTATTGAGGATAAAATTGTAGGTCCATGGAAAACTGATTCTGGACTGAGTGACGATGATATTTTTAGCAGATTGGCTAAGAAACAAAGTATATAGAGCCTAGGGGGATAAGTTATGAGATTTGGAGCCTAATGTGGCCTAGGACCCGATGTAATCTGGGAGATCTAGTATTCCGGGTGGTATATGGTCCTCACGAGTCCCCCATAGGTCACGATTCGTTAATGTTCGAACGTGTGTGTACCGGGTGATAGAAATAAAGGCCTTACATTGCATTCATGCATTCATACTTTAACTGTTATTGATGATTCTTGTTGATTGAACTGTTTGAATTGTTTATTGTCTTTGTGTGTCAAATACTTGATCTTCTGTGTTATTATGTATCTGGGACTAATGGCGGTTAAGCGTAGTATTAGTAATCGAAGACCAGTCCTAGTCTCCGTTTTATCTAGGGTCGGTCGACGATGCTGTTGAGTATCCGTTGTTTTTGTACTCACGCTACACTTGTTGCACCTTTTTGTGTGCATCTATTCCTGGTACGAGTGGATCTCGGGACGCTACTGGCCGTTGAGGAGACCATTTTGACGATTCGGGGTGAGCCATCAGTTGATCCATGGCACCGGATCTTCTTCAGTTATCTTTACTTCCTGTCTTTTGTTTCGGACAGCTTATGTATTTTCGGGATATGTTCCCAGGCGTATACTCCATTTAGTTCGTTCTTTTACCTGTGACACCAGATTCGGGGATGGTTGCACTCCTATTTCCTCATTTTATGACTATATGGTGTTTTAAAGACCTAAAAGTTGACTTGTATGTTTATTCGTCTTATTTCCTACTTACACTATTTAATTAGTGGGTTGTGTATGACTCACTGACTAAGGGGAGTTAGTGTCGTCACGACTTGTCAAAGTGGGTCGTGACACTTTGTGATCTTTTGCAACGACTTTGGTGGCCACAAAAATGTCTGATCTCTTGTATTGATTGGGCCGCTGGACTAATTTGTGTCACGGTTTGGGCCGAATGTCCATTTCGCGATATTAGGGTGAAACTTGGGGCATTAAAATTTCGGGGAAAGAACGTCGCTGCCCCCTGAAAATAAAATAATTACCCGCTCATACCTCTCTTATTTTCATGCCCCTAAAACAATTTACCCGAAATGCCCTCAAAATTATGATATCAACATGGTATATAAATATACTGAGATGGTATCATGTTCATTTATTCAAAAGACACACTTTTCGCAAAAAAAAAAAAAAAAATTATGATACCATCATCTTATATACATATATTATGACGATGTCGTGGAGGACTGCTTCTGTTCTTCAATGAGACACTCTTCAATCCGTGATACCATCGCGATACATAAATATACTGAGATGTTATCATGGAGGACTGGTTCAGTCCTTCTCTTAGTCCTCAATTATACCATCATGATATATAAATATACTGCGGTGGTATCATGAAAGGAGGGCTTTGGCCGATGGGTACTCGGGTTAATATTTTCAACTGATTGGGTAAGAAGCAAAATTAGTTTAGGAGGAAGCATCGATAGATAAATATTTTATATTTTAGGATATTTTGTGTTGTTTTCCCTAATATTTCTAATGGCCACGTAATATCCTTTTCTCATTAAAATTTTATCAATAAAAAATTAAACTATTTTAAAAGGTCTATGAGTCTGATGTTACGATCGTCGACCTGGCAACTAAGGGACTGAGGATGTATTCATAAAATTGGCAGAAATAGGTAGATTCAGGCATCTGGATATGTATTCCAAGTGTAATGCGACATGACTCATCCTTGTGGTCCCAGTACCTATATTTTCGATACCTTATCCAATGTTGCCACCTACAAAGAATCTTATCCTTACATGTCACCTACCCTTTTCTTTATTTGTACCCTCTTCATTAAATAAAGGCCAAAGTCGACCCTCAGCTTGTCCTGATTTTTCATCTACACCTCCAACTGAAATGTTGATCATCTGAATCTTGAATATAAGATAAAATGTGTCATTTGAACCCCTCGTGCCAGCTGGGCATACGCGTGAAGCTCACTTGCTGTGACATGAAAAAATAGACCAGTGACATGGAGCCATGTCATGTTACCTGTTTGTTTTTTTTAAATAAGTCATGTCAACAAAAACAATTAATTTTAACAAAAACTATATTTTAAAATCTATTTAAATAATTAAAAAAATTAAAAAACCTAATCCATCCTCTCCGATAGCCCACCTTGCCACCGCCATTGCCGCCGCTGCCTCCTCCTCCGTCGCCGCCGCCGCTTTCTTTTTTTAAAATTTTAATCATTAAAAATTTATTTTAACAAAAACTCTATTTTAAAATCTATTTAAATAATTTAAAAAAATTGAAAAATCCAACCCATCCTCTCCGATAGCCCACTTCACCGTCGCAGCCGCTTCAAAATCTATTTAAATAGCGTTTTTGTTAAAATTAATTTTTAATGATTAAAAATTTTAAAAAATAAAGCGGCGACGGAGGCGGCGGTAGCGGCGGCAGTGGCGGCGGTGAAGTGGGCTATCGGAGAGGATGGGTTGGGTGTTTCAATTTTTTTTAATTATTTAAATAGATTTTAAAATAGAGTTTTTGTTAAAATTAATTTTTAATGATTAAAAAGTTAAAAAAAGAAAGCGGCGGCGGAGGAGGCAGCGGCGGCAGTGGCGGTGGCAAGGTGGGCTATCAGAGAGGATGGGTTGGGTTTTTCAATTTTTTTTAATTATTTAAATGGATTTTAAAATAGAGTTTTTGTTAAAATTAATTTTTAATGATTAAAAATTCAAAAAAAGAAAAAAATTGGTCTCTCACGCTCTGTTTAAAGCAGTGAGCTTTACGCGTGTGCCAGCTGGCACGAGGAGGTTCAAATGACACAGTTTATCTTATGTTCGGGGTTCAGATGATCAACGTTTCAGTTGGAGAGTGTAGATGAAAAATCAAAACAAATTCAGGGATCCATCTATAACAACAGTAACCCTCAAACAACTTTATGTATAATGGTTAACATCATTAATTTCAAACCCTACTATGTGACCCAACACAGGAGGCCATGTGACTGGAATATCTATAAATTGAACGGAGTATATTTTTGGGCCCTCCAATACATTTTGACATTGGAGTGAAGTTGTTCAATAGTACAAAATATACACATTAAAAATTCTGATTAACATAATCTACTATTCTTAGTTGTATGGCACTTGTGCCTTGTAAGTGCGACGGAGAGAAAAAGTTCCACGACAATTGTTATTGCGTGCGTGTCGACATACATGTTGGTTAACCTATTTATAATGAGTCCGCATCTTTTTTAATCCAAAAATTATCAAAAGGCACCAAAATATTTCACTAAAAAAAAAAATCAAACTACATTTTGCGCACTAGGACCAAAGTGTAAATTTATACTTTGGCCCTATTGTGCACTAATTTAGTGCGCAATAGGGGTTTACTAAAAACGCCAGCCTTTTATTCTTTTGAATAGTTTTAAATTCACGTTTTTTTCGTACTTTGACCAAAGATTAGTCGTGTTTAAAAACGTCGGAATAACAATATTATATATAGAACCTGATATCTTTTTCTGCGAATAATAATGTAGGCTCAACGCATCAAGTATACCTATACGTTTGGATCGTCGTTTTAGGGGTTGTAAAGTGCTCCGAAGTAAGTTTTGTTTGTTTGAAAACTTGTTATCTTTAGGTTTAAGTGTTTTATTTTATAGGGTTTTGATTAATTTAGGACGTCGCACAAGTTACTATTAAACGACAATAAAAACTAAGATAACTAGTTATCATTAAGAAAATAATACAAAAAAAAATATATTAACATAAAATGTACATTTTACTTACAAATATACAATCTCCATCTCCCTAGGTCCCACATGTGGGAGGCTTTAGAATAACCTTAGGCCTAAGGCGAAACCCACCATCCCCACCACTCTCACCATTATCTCCAACCCCCCCTGTTCCTCTTAATCTGTACACACTGTATGGCGTGATCATCCTGCGTTCCCTTCTTAGGGGGCTTGTTCAAAACATGCTTCCTATGGGAGACGACGGTGGCCAAAATGTGATCTTTAGGAGATGACTCTATCGGAGCAGGAGACGGGTCCACAGGCGCAGAAGAATGTACCTGAAATAACATATAATCAATTTAGTTTAGTTTTATGCTAAACTAAACATAAAATAACATATAAACAATTAATTCAATATATTATTTTATTGTAAAAAATCAAGCATGTGTGTCAACGGGCTCCTGAGATGCCTGGCTAGAGGGCTCCTTATAGTGCTCATGACCTGGCTCCTCAACTGTCTCCTGAGTGGGCCCCGAAGCCGGAGATGTATATGGTGCAGGAGACGGGTTCACAGGCGCAGAAGAATGAACATGAAATAACACATAAACAATATAGTTTAGTTTATGCTAAACTAAACATAAAATAACAAAAATTAATTTAATACATTATTTAATTGTAAAAATTCAAACATGTATGTCGACGGGCTCCTGAGATAGCTGGCTAGAGGGCTCCTGAGATGGTTCCTCAGCAGTCGCCTGAGTGGGCACCGGAGCTGGTGACATGTCGAATTCCTCGAATAAGAAATCGAAGTCCAACACCGTTCCACCTTTTAGATCACGAGTTGGCCGCTCATTATGTGGATGACGAACTGGTGGCTGTGCAGGCGATGGCCAGAACATGTGATCTAAAAATAAATTCAGCGTATATACAAGTGTCGACGGACGCTCTGAAGTCGACAGGATCTCTGAAGTTGACGGTCGGCAAGAAGTCGATGGAGGCTGCTGGGCTGGAGCTGGGCCTGGTATATGGTCGTCAGGCTCATCTACTAGACCACGACCCCCTCTAGCCCCACCCCCTTTATGACCAGCCTCTCTGGCCCTACCACCTCGGCCACCAGCCTCTCTGGCACGACAACGACCACCCATTGCTTGATGCGGGACCTCTGGAACAGGCTCGTCGACACGTCTGAGTTCCTGCGCCTGCTGCATACCACCCTCGGCTAGCTGAACCATCCGCGCTGCATATCTCGTTGTCTCGGGGCCATCCATATGGTCCAAGCTCTCCCAGCGCATCCTCTGTATGGTCCGTAGCTGCATTTGTTTGCAAATATTAATGATTGAATAAATTTGTAACTTAATACATAAAACGATTAATTAAGTTTAAGATTAATAAAACTTACCAACGCCTCATACTGTCCTGAGAGAGCTGCATATCCTCGGCCATCTGCACGAGGCCTCGCGGGGTTGCCAATCAAGCTGCGAGTGATCCGAGCATACCACTGCATGTTCGTCTGGACCGGAGTCGTATGTCCGACCATCGCTAGCGTCCTCACCTTCTGATCCCAACGGTGGACCTGGAGCTACATAAAGGCCCGCCATGGATCAGTGACGGCCATAGGCTTGCCCCGCATTTAATGGTCGTGCTCCCAAGTCGCCTGCTCAGGTAAATTCTGTACATGGCCGAACTATCGTAAGATGCGGTCGGGCGCGTGTTCCTCAACGATGTCCATATGTATCAACGGACACGATCCAGCTAATCCCTGAACGGGAGAATACTGTGGTGCGTATCCACATCTCAGATAACGCCTCCGCTCGTCCATCTCCGCGTGTATGGCATCGCCTCATCAATATAGTCGAGCAGAGGGTCAGCAACTATGGGCTGAAAAGGTCTCATCCTAGTCCACACCCATATCTGAAAGGTTCATTAAAAAAAAATTAGTCGTCGTTTCAAAAAGCTATATTTAGAATAAAATTACACACACTTAAATATAGTACCTGGAGGAGCGGGCAAAATACAGCGATATCGGTCCTCACGCCAACAGACGCTCAACAGAATCCGCGATACATGAAAGCCAGAACAACAGCGCCCCAACTGTAACATCCCAACTCGTCTAGATGCTCCAGAAAGGGCAAATACCTCAAGCTCACATGCGAACCTGAAGTGTTCGGGAATAGGATGCCCCTGAATATGACGAGAAGGTAAAGACGAGCACGTCGGTCAACATTAACCTGAGGTGTGTCCTCTGTAATCGGATGTTGCATGTCTATGAGGCGCAAGTGCTCGAAGAGGGAAGACATCGACAGCCGACTCTGTCCCCATATATCATGCGACTGCGGCTTAAAAGCAGTGAGCCTAGTCAACTCCTGCGATACGACGACATCTGCTGGGCCTCCTGAATAACCAAAGCGCGTCCATCGACCTGGAGACCGTAAAGGACCTCCACCTCCTGAAGGGTGATGGTGGCCTCACCAGTGCGGAGATGAAATGTATGGGTCTCCAGTCGCCATCGCTTAATCATGGTCGTCACAAGAGCCCTGTCATGCTGTACGCGACCAGCAGCGACGCAACGGTAGATACCGCCCCCATATAGTATCTCTAAGACACGAGGATATGGGGGTCGAGCTGCTAAAATATCCCCTGCTTGCTCCACAACCCTGGGACGGACCAAGCAGGTGGGATCCACATCTGAATCCTATACTAGCTGAGACCTATGCTGCTGCTGTAGGTGAAACACCTCTGGCTCAAAGGGCCCCGTATGAAGGGGGGCGGGATCCATGGAGGTGTCGTATCTGTTTTACGCATTTTTAATTAATCATTAACATGTAATATTAATTATGTAATTTTTTATCGAAAAATTATACTAAGGATGTTCCATCCTAAACTAAAGATGTTCAGACCTAAACTAAGGATGTTCAATTATACTAACTAACTAAGACTTTAACGAGAAATTATATTAATTATCTAAATTTGCGAATTAATAATTGTTAATTAATTATTCTACTAACTAATATTTTATTAAGGCTATTTTAACTCTTAAACTAGGGATGTTCAAACATAACCTAAGGATTAAATACAATTAACTAACAAATATAATCTTAAGGATGTTCAGACCTAAACTAAGGATGTTCAATTATACTAACTAACTACTTTAACGGGAAATTATATTAACTATCTAAGTTTGCGAATTAATAATTGGTAATTAATTATTATACTAACTACAATTAACTAACTAATATTATATTAATGCTATTGTAAATCTTAAACTAGGGATGTTCAAACCTAACCTAAGGATTAAATATAATTAGCTGACAAATATAATCTTAAGGATATTAAGGTTTAACTAAGGATGTTCAATTATACTAACTAACTAAGACTTTAATAGGAAATTATATTAACTATCTAAATTTGTGAATTAATAATTGTTAATTAATTATTATACTAACTACAATTAACTAACTAATATTATATTGATGCTATTTTAAATCTAAACTAGGGATGTTCAAACTTAACCTAAGGATTAAATACAATTAACTAATAAATATTATCTTAAGGATATTAAGGTTTAACTGAGGATGTTCAAACCTAAACTAAGGATGTTCAATCCTAAATTAACAAATATTTCATAAATAAAAATATAAATATTAACAATTCATTATCATACAATTAACAATTAGCTAGAAAACAATTAAAAAATAAACAATTAATTAATGAAACTATTAACAAATATTTAATAACTAATTAATAAATAATTAAAAAATAAACAATTAGTTAATCCGACAATTAAGAAATACGAAATAAATAATCAACCAATAAACAATTACCTAACAAACAATTAACAATTAATTAATAAAAAAAATAAAAAAAGGGCAGTGGACTGCCCATTTGCGCACAAAAAAGTGTGCAATATATTTTTTTTCGCAATCCGCAACTATTACACAACAATCATGCTTAGGATAATAATATATTTAAAAATGTAATACAAAATTCATAGTGAAATACCTAGAATGAAGGTGGTTTTTAGTTTTTGAATTCGAGTTTTACGTCTCTTTATTCCGAGATCAAAACTTTGAAACTTGTTCCTTGCCTTGAATATACCAAGAATATTGACTTTTGGGTTAAAAATAACACGAAAATGATGTTTTTTTTAATGTGGGGACCACTGAAAACGAAGTGGAACGTCATTTTTTTTTTTGAAAATGCTGGGGCTGGTTGGGTGGGGAAGACGAGTGGGGTTTTTAGTAAACCCCTTACACTTTGGCCCTATTGCGCACTAATATAGTGCGCAAAAGATAGTTTGGTTACTTTTTTTTTAGTGGGGTATTTTGGAGCTTTTTGATAATTTTTGGGTTAAAAAAGTTGCGGACTCATTTATAATTGCAAAATAAGTACTAGTGTATAACTTGCAAACAGTAAAATAAAATGTGTTTTTTTCACAGTGTAAAATCTATATTTGATATGAAGAAATAATACAAAATTATCCACAAACTATGATTAGAAAAAAAAATGAACTTGATACGGAAGTAGAAATTATCTCTATATCAAATTTGCAAGATATTGCTTACGTTTTAGTTTTTTTTTACGAAATTCTATTCAACTTTGATCTTTAGTTCTTGTTTTTCCATATTTTATCACCAAGTTACCTCTTTCAATCCACACTTTTGGAGCTTCTCGCTTTTGAGTACAATGGTAGCAAGATATATCATATTAACGTATAGTGTCTTATTGTAAGTATATAATTGGGTTTTGGTGAAAACAAAAGTAAGAGGATTATATATAATTAAAATGAGATTGTATACATGTAGCGCTGCCTTTTTATTAATGTTTTTAATTTTTATAAATTGTTTTTTGAGTTAAGACCTTCCTATTTGTATTTCTTTAAAACAGACGTGACAGGGACCTAATTGTTATAATTATCTCACTTTTTAAAAATAATAAACCACTTAATCAAGTCAGGAGATAGGTAACACATCAACTTCAATGCCTTAAATAGTTTAATTCTAGGCAATACTGTCTCTTTCTCTTTTTCATTTTGTGTCCCTTAGTGCTGACAAAAGAATATATTCCTACATAATACAAGTACAATATAAGTCACAATTATGACATACGGAGTAATATGTTCCTCAAAGTTTAATTAGTTTGAATTTTGAGAGGCAAAAGTGTCAAATGTTCTATTTTTCTAAAATAAATGGAAAAAGGAGATAGCCCCAAATTGTAGCACAAAATTTTACTTGAAAAAATATTGGATTTATAAACTAACGATTTTGTACATATATTTCTGTAAGTTCCAAGATAATTATATAGGCTATTACGATGGACGACGGTTAATACAACTACATTGAGCACAGCTTTTTTTTTTCTTTTACTAGAAAAATAAGCATTAAAGCAAAATACGATGGATAATTTAAAAGAGCTAGGTAATCAAATTATCCATTGTTTTCTTCTTCTGTTTAATTATTTGATATCTGAAATTTACTGATTTGAAATGCCAAATAGACCCGTTAAGAAGTAAATGGAATTCAATCATCTTACAGTAATACTTTTTAGAGTTGTGTGGTTCACATACTAGTAACGTGAAAATTATAATGCGAGGTGTAATTTATATGGTGAATAATAATTAAGCAATTACTATTCACTAAATAACAATATAATACTCCCTCCGTCCTAATTTATGTGACACAATTGGAATTCGAGAGTAACACAAGGTTTTCTTTGACCAGACTTTTTTATATGCCTTTAAATATTTTAAGTTGTTAATTATTGTGATTTATAGTACTTTTTATGTAGTTTTCAAATATATAAATTTTCTTTCATAAAACTTAAAGTTCTTATGTCCGAATTCAAGGTAGAAGTTTAAATCTTGAAATTTAATGTGCCACATAAATTAGAACAGACGAAGTAATTGTTATACAATGAATAAAAGACATATAAATGTTATATGGAGTATTTACTTTAAGCTCATTTATCGTCTTTAAATATTCTTATCTAAATTGTTAATACAAATACTTATTTTATTTTATATAAGATAATATATGAATTTATGCATAAATTAATACATATATTATTTAATACCGCTAATCAAATATTGCATAGTAATAAAAGGATTATTTTTTCTAATCTGGATAATCAAACGCAACTCTTGAATTATTATTTTTATCCTTACAATGAAATAAGTGTTATTTTATGCGCCAGTTTATCCTCTGGTTATTCTTTTCTATCTCTTCAACCAAACAACATTTAAGTCATTGATGGAGTCGAAAATTTATACTAGGAGATCAAGCAAAAAAAATATATTAAAATGTCATACTTGAGATTTGCACCCTAAACTTGAGAAAATATAATCCGCTTCGATACTTCACTAGAATTATCCCTCATGTGAAGAAGGTTCAACAGCTTATATATTCTTAGTTGTGGGGAAAATGATAGAGGAAATGTTATGACTTTTTTTTTCATACTTTAGGGGTATTTTCTTATGTTTAAGTACTTTTAGCTTTGTGTTGCAAATATTAGTATCCTAACACACTTTATATTTTGCATAAAATAATATTGCATAAATTTTCACGTCACTTAGGGGTTGATTGGTTGCTAGTTAAAGTTATGCGAGTATTACTAAGGTAAGGATTAATTATGCAGGGTTTAGTTGTTCATGTATTACTAACCTCTGTACTAGTTATTCCATCTTCTTCACAACACTAAATAATAGATAAATTGACTAATAACTTATACGTGACATTCCCTTAAACTTACAAAGAAAATTTCATTTAGACATTCGAACTAAGATCCCAATTAAGAGTTTGAACATAGTAATAAAAAGTTTCTATTAGATACTTTCGACTCAAATTTGGGAAGAGCATTTGCACATGTTCTCAAGAACTTATTATGTAAATGAGTTATACACATAAAATATGTCACCTCTATTAATTACACATCAACCTCAATTGGATCATGTACGAGGTCTTATGGCCTTTTTTTTTTAAGCCAATACCACTATCGGTAGTGGTTTATTTTATAAATAAAAAAGAATAGGTTTACAAAATAGGGAGGAACAAAAGTAAACAAACAAAAAACCTAGAAAAACAACTATCTTGATCAACTGGTCAAGTTAACAGAAAACCAGCTAAATTATAGAAAAAGAAAGCAACAGTAGAGTAATAAAAGCAGTCTTGAACACCTCTAAACTCTCACTGGGGGCAATGGAATCAATTCCAAATGAAGCTTCTTCAGATAACCTAAACTGATCTGCGGTCTTCCTTCTTTACCTTTTGAACCTTTGTGCAGTATTTTCTATATACTCCATCATGAATGACTAATTCAATGTATGGACAAATCTGTATCATCCACAATTCCATCCTAATGGAATCAACATCTTAATTAAATGTTAATACCACCAATAGAACAGTCCTGCAGATATTCAGATTGTCGATACAGTGATCCTTAGGCTAACTACCATACTTTGTCAGGATTTTCAGTTTTTGAATTGGATCATGTTGTTAGTGCATCCTTAGTCTGGTGCACTTCTTCTGATAGTCTTTTCTGATATTTGGAATGTTATGCTTGTCTAGATTGAGTAGTCTTTTTTCAATCGTTGGCAAGTCTTGCAAAGGGTTGAATTGATATATACCTGCGAAATAAAAAATCAGGCTAGTAAAAAAATCTGCTAAGGTGTTCCCCTCTCTGAGCACATGTGTAACTTGTACTTCCATTCCTTCTTTCAGTCTGTTGATAACTTTGATCTCCATTGCCACACTCTAAGGTACTTTCTAAATACCATCTGATATGTTCTTCATTGCTAGAGAATCAGTCTCCAAGATCACTGATATTAGTTGCTTGAGGTTTTACGGCTTGTTGAAACTAATGCGCATAATTAACTGAATGACATGTTTTAAGTGGTTAACTTATCTACGTAACGACTGCATGAGCACTCACGCAAAAACTTTTTAAAATTTGAGTTCGAAAAAGTCTAGTAGAAACACTTTATCACGTGTGCAGGTGCTCAATCAGAGAAGGTCGTAATTCGAGTGTATAAATAAAATTTACTGACGAATTTATCAGTGTATTCAACCTTTTATTTCATGTAAGATTATAAAATGATAACCAAACACCATACTTGATGTGCATAATTTATATCAAAAACTAAAAAGCCACCAAATAAAATTTTAACTATGCTATCCTAATGCATAAATAACTCATTTTCTGACTAGCAACCAAACGAACCCTTAATAATACATATGTTGCCTAAAACCACCAATCAAATGCTATGTTAGGTTTCTTATAAAGAAGTTTAATACATAGCCAACCCCTTAAAATGTCAGATTATTTCATTTAGGCACTCGAACTAAATCATTTTTCAATTGAATACCTTAACTCCTAATAAAGTGTTCCAATCAGACTTTTTCGATTCAAATTTTAAAAAAACATTGCATTTTGTTTACATTCGTCTATTAGCTAATTAAGTTAACCACGTAAAATATGTCATCCCCTTTAATTGTATTCGCCTGAATAAGCCTTAAAATCCTAAACATTTTTTACTTGAAATTGATGTGTATAATTAAAGGAGGTCTATATTTTTTGTAATTAACTTAAATACCTAATAGATGAATGAAAATACACACAAAAATATTCCAAAAAAATTGAAGTGTTTAATTAAAACATGGCTTAATTAAATGTCAAAATGAAATATTCTCACAGGTTTTAAGGGGCTGAGCATGTGTTAAGCCTACAATAAAGAAAGCAATGGATAAATATAATCCGAGCAGGCAGACGACCCCTAATGGTAACTAGGGGCAGTGAAGGTGACAGACGGGTGGAAAGGTCAAGGGTCACGATCTTCTCGTGCTTGGCGACAAAAATAGTGTGTATGGTACGATTGCCTTGACAAATGACACTGACATACATACATAGTAAGTAACCCCACACTAGTCACTACTATAACAATAGGATAAAGTCCAAGAATTGTTCTCCAAACCCTTTTTCTTTGCAGCTCCACAACTCCACCCTGTTCTTTTTCTGAAAAAACAACAGTGAGGTGAGCTTCTTCACAGATTTGCTCTTTCTTGTTTTTCTTCTCCTCTAATTTCCTTTTATCACTCATGTCAGTGTGTGCGCGTTATGGGTGTAAAAATAACTTTTTTTGGTGTATCACCATTCAACAGTGTCTTTTTTTTTTTCTTTTTTAAAAGCTGAACCAGATCATGGGTTTTCCTTGTAGACATCTGTTAATTGTTGATAAAAATAAAAAATAATAACAAAGGAAGATGTATGGATTTCAAGATCACTAGATCAATAGACGTTAGACTGAAAAGTTCATTTGGAGTACCCTTTTGCCGTTCTGATTTGTCACTTGTCTTTCTAAAAGATGTAAAACAAATACTGTAAGAACTCATTGAATAACAGATTGACTCTGTTTTTTTTTTTGATTTGTCACTTGTCTTTCTAAAAGATGTAAAACAAATACTGTAAGAATTCATTGAATAACAGATTGACTCTGTTTCTTTGTTTGGTGGCGCCGATTGGATTTCTTTTTTGATCCATCTCTCTCTCTCTCTCTCTCTCTATATATATATATATATATATATGGCCAATTTATCAACTTGTCTTCTTCTTCTGGGAACACTGATCTGTTCATTTCTCTCTTTTGTTTTGCTATCTTTCTTTAATAAATAAGGAGAAACATCTTTGATAATGAGATCTTTAGATTTGTTCAGTGAAGAAAATAAAACCATTACTACTACTTTTTATAGTACTGTTTTGGTTTAATTTGAAATGTTTTTGTTATGGTGGAGTAGACTGAGTGAATAGCAGCACTAGGAAATAGATAGGCCTCTAGATGTCAGCTTCTTTATTTATTAGTAAAGGAAACTTTTTATTGAATATTCCCCAGATGCTGTTTAGCCCACAATCCTTGTTTGATATTTGTGGGTATTTTTGCAAGTTGCTTGAGATAAAAATGCTTTCTGTAGTTTAAAAAAAAAAAACTATGTAGAAAAGAGTTGGACACAATTTGATTATTTGCAAATACTTGGGTATCACTTTGTATTGTATAATACTATAAGATTCTATTGGATCAATGATTAGTTTTGATTTCAGAAATGTAGTTTTTAAGCCATTAAAGCTAGACCACCTGCCGAAAGCTTGCCAAAGTTGTTATATTGCTAATCTAATTTCATGTTAGGCAAAAATGCAAGGAGGATTCAAGCAAATCATTTCTCATGGAAGTGTCCTCAAAAGTGCTGTTTTACGACATGTGCGATTGGTGAGTCCAGTGTCGAGGCCACTTATGTTTGCGCGCCATGAAACAAATTCAGCTGCTCGTATCGAAGAACATGGTTTTGAAAGCACCAAGATATCTGACATTTTGAAGGGCAAAGGTAAAAGTGCTGATGGCTCCTGGCTCTTCTGCACTACAGATGACAGTGTTTATGATGCTGTGAAATCGGTTAGTAACTTGACGAATCATCTGCACAATGCCTTTGCATCTACCCGTTGACGCTATGCATACACAGTTAATTTTGCATTTTAATGTATTTATGTGAAAGCTAACCAAACTTCTTACTTATGCTAACAAGTGTAACTTTTATCCATGTATGAGTGAGATACTCATTATTGCATTGTTGCTTGGGTAGTGAGAACTTGATATAATTGATTCTTTGTTTCTATGCAGATGACACAGCATAATGTAGGAGCCTTGGTGGTCGTGAAGTCTGGGGAAAATAAGTCAATTGCTGGCATTATTACAGAGAGAGGTAAACAGCCTTTCTTATAAGGCATGCTATGTTGCTCGGACTCTTCACTAAAAGAAAAAAATGTCGACGGGTGCGTGTCAGATACTCCAAATGTAGTGCATTTTTGGAGAATCCGGCACGGGTGTGGCAACATTTTTTGAGAGTCCGAGCAACATAGAAGGCATGAACTCCTTAACGGACTATGGTGCTTTAAAACAAATAACTGTCTGTGATGCTACTTAATTTCTTGTACCAGTATCAGTTTTTGAACTCGTTCAACAATTGTTTCTTCAAATCTAGCTTCATCATAGTTCTCTTTAAAGATAAATGTTACCCGAAATGTTGGATCGTCCGGACACCTTCAAACAGGCACCATATATATTGGGTCCTTCTATGACTGATTTTAGCTCGTATCGTGCTCAGTCATAAAATTCACCTTGTCTGTAAGATTATCGGGATATCACCAGTGACCTTTCTTATTAATATACTACTTGATATGAAGTTTAAGAATATCTATGTGAATGTAAGAAAAAAAGAATGTGAAACTGGGTAGGTTACTGGTATTCACCTGAAGTTTAAGAATCTCTATGTGACTGAATGACGGCTAATATAAAGCATAAGATTGCTTGTATTTGGAGCATTGGCATGAATGTAGAATTGGGAAAGGTTACTGAGATTTAGTGGCAGCTTCATAATTCCTTCGTCATTGTCTGTTTCTTTCATTTTATAGCTGTGTTCACCTCCGGAAATGTATTTACGAAAATGCAACTGAGTAAAGCTATAGGCAATGTTTTCTAGTTCCATTTTCTGCTCTCTAGTTTTGCAAGTTAAATTACTAGTTGTAAATACATAGAACTGCACGCAGTTAGACATGTGAAACACTAGCCCAGTTATTCTGATTATTCTTTTTCTCTTCAACCCCCTTCACCTTCTCATTAATTTTCTTGAACCAGATTATCTGCGGAAAATCATAGTGCAGGGAAGATCATCCAAATCAACAAAGGTCGGGGACATCATGACGGAGGAGGTAAAACTCTAAAGCCTCTTTTCCTCAGAAAAAGAAAAAAAGAAAAAATTGCCGAAGCATGTAAAACTTGCTTCCAATCAAACACTTGTATATCTGGCATTTGGTAGTAAAAATGCAATACATTGTTAACACAAATGACTAATCGGTGTGTGTGTGTGTTTGCAGAACAAGCTTATCACCGTCACACCTGAAACCAAAGTTCTGAAAGCAATGCAACTGATGACAGGTGCTATTTTCTTCTACTTTTCCCAAATTTCCTCCCTTTCTAAATCTATTTCTTTCAGGCTGAGCACATAAGCTTATGTACTTTTCAATATATCACTTTCCAGATAACCGTATCAGGCACATTCCAGTTATTGATCAGACGGGTATGATAGGGATGGTGTCAATTGGAGATGTTGTCCGTGCTGTCGTGAGTGAGCATAGGGAAGAGCTGAACCGGTTGAATGCCTTCATACAAGGAGGGTACTAGATGATGATGATGATAAAATAAATGGATGATGACCGCAAGGGTTATGCTTACGGTTTAAAGATGTCTGAGTTGAGAACTCTTCTTGTAAATGTTGACATCCTTCTTCTCTAGCATGATGTTTGCCTATGGATATGGGCCTACCAATTTGGGATCAATAAGATACAGTCTGCACTAGTGTTTTTCTATTTAGGTTGCATGCAATTGGCAGTTGCTTAAGATGCCAGTTTGTTTAACCAAAACTTAAAGGTTATTCTCCTTTAGAGGACTTAGATTGACATACTGCGCTGAGCATATTGTCCTCCCTCTGTTTTCAAAGATGAATTTTCCATGATGGGATTGTTATCTTTAAGGTTCAAATTGTTCCTTAAGCTTTTAAGCATATCAAGATTGTGGAAATGAACCTTCCAAGAATAAAGGGGGTTGATTTTAATATAAAACTTGAACAGCGTACATACCGTTTATAGGATTAAGATTTTCATATTCACATGAGCATTTTCTGCTACTTTTTATGTTCTTAGAAAGATTAAGAGCCTGTTTGGATGGGCTTATGCCTATAAGCTGTTTGCAGCTTATAAGTTAAAAAAAATTAGTTGGGGTAGTCTAACTTATTAAGCTAAGTCAAATGGGTTTAATTATTTTTTTGAGCTTATTTTAAGCACAAAATAACTTTAAGCTGGTCAGTCAAACACTCAAAAAAACTGAAAATAGCCTATAAGCAACTTAAAAGCTAATCCAAACGGGCTCTAAAATAAGCATAGCGGGGACTGGGAAAAGGTTAAATTGAATTTGGTGTTTGTACCAAGCGACTGAAGTTTTTAAATAAATATACTAATACAAGTCTTTTGTCTATAACTTCATAGCTGGGTGATATTTATTGTCACTTTAATCTGCCTATTATTAAATTTTTAAATTTGATGTAAAAATTAGTGTGAATATGAGTATGTACTTCTCGTGAGAAATATTTTCTTTAGGTTCAAAATTGTACTTTTAACTTTAACAGCAAATTTCGAAATGTACCTTTCAATAACTGTGGTTTTTGCCCTATCGTGTGCCAGAGGCAATAACTTCAGGGGTTGTTTGCATTAGAGACAAATAATGCATGAGTTATAATGTAGCCTTCTTCTAGGATACATTTGATGAAAGCAGAAGAGTCTAATTCCACCCTTTCTCAATCGAACTTTTGTTGCGGTGATGGAAAACTCAAATACTTCTGGAACAAAGAAAAGGATGTGTTTAACACAGAAACCTCATGAAATGGTGATGGTCAAATCAATGGTCAGCGTTACAAAGGAAGAGCATGATCTGCCGGCAGAGACGTTGGTTAATAGTTATTGGTAAAACTCGAGAACCATAGCACTAGACACTAGTTAAGCGAATTAGAACTGCGTTTACCCTAACTGTTCCACTTTAAGGGATTGCTAGAATTGTGGTTTACACCATGCATCATATGCTCACCAACTTCTATCTAGAGGAGGATCACAGAAATGTTTAGAGTAGGAACTTTCTCCCCATTTCTAGTATACAAATAAAGTTGCTGAATTGGACCACCGATTCCAAACCAGATGAAGAAACAACTTGCTTCAGTATGGATTAATCTCCCTGAACTTCCATGGCATTATTTTGAATGGGATGTTCTATGCTGAACTGTTGAGCCTATTTGTACTTCAATTAATACGAATAAGCCCACCCTACCTAAATTTAGACCTACCTCATCGAAGGACAAGTAAAAGAGGATATTATGAAACCTCTGCTATGTGAAGTTTAGATTGAAATTATAAATACGGCAGGTCAATTGGAGACCATTATGCAAAACTTGAGTATGAGACTATACCAGCATTTTGTAACCATTGCAAAATTTAGGATCATTAAGACTCAAAATATGATCCAACATCATGAACTGAGGACTATGGTAAGGGAGGGGAAGAGTAGTAGTAGTAAGGAAGAGATCAATAGCAACAATGCTTTGCAAGTTAATGTTTTCATTGGGGCTAAAAAAGGTAACAAGGGCTAGCTACCACCTCAATGGATTGAGAAGACCGGAGATGAGGAGGGTTGGACAACTGTGATAAGAGGAAAACGGAGAAACTTTTTTTAAAATATTTTTTGTATTACGTAGGGGGCAGGGGAAGCGGAAATGGGGAGGGTGATTACAACGTGGGGATTCGAACCCTCACCAATAAGGTGAAAGTTCAGGTAGCCAACCAACTGAGCTACTAGATCCCTATGGAAAACGGAGAAACGATTTAGAGCTCATTTGCTTCGTGTGGTACCATTTATGCTTAAATTGTCGTCCCAACATCAAATACAATCTCAACACAATTAAAACCCGTCTGAAACTCGTCGGAATCTAACCAAAACTTGCGGACAAGTCCGAAATCATCATACGAACCTTCTGGAACTTTCAAATCATGAATCCGGGCTCGTTTAGTCAAATATTTATCCGTGGTAAACTCTTATTCTTTGATATCACTAATTTCAACTTAAGCGTCTGAATCACTCCTGAGCCCCTTGGGACCCGTCCAAACTATCCAACTAAGTCCCAAAATACAATACAAACTTATAGGAACTTTCAAATCTCGATTTTGAGTCTGTTTATCCCGAATATTGACTTTGGGGCTCTCTTATTTTATTTTTTCTCAAAGCCTATAGTTTTTTATTTTCTTCTTTGAACTCATTTTTTTCCTTGGGAACCATGCCACGTACCCGCAAATCATAAAATACATTTTTACCGTATGGGAAGTGTCATTTAGGGAAAAAGAATTCCAATACTCAAAACGACCGGACGGATCGTTACAACACTAAAAGTGAAAATAATTTTAAATGCTTGCTATGTTTATATAGATGAAGACATGTTACAAAACATTCTCTATTTTTATTGTCTCAAATGTGTGCCAGAAGACCCTCAAGGGTTGGATGAGTTGGTTGGGTGAGTGGTTTCCCACATGCGAAACTTGGAATCAATTTTCCTCACCATCAACCTTCTCAATCAAAACTCGTCATATCGGGCTTGCTTAGTGCATTTTACATCTTCTATGTGGTTTGCGAGCTATTGCGCAGTGAGTAGGTTACCTAGTAGTGCACACCTGAAGGGTAGCGGCTATGGATTTTCCTGGGGTTCCAAAAAAAAAAAGTGTGTATGAAGCATGATTTATGGAAAAAATTGAAAACATTATGAAATTATTTTATGCCTAGTTGTGACTACGCAAAATTGTGTTTCATTCCATGTAGTGAATGAGACAACTTGTGATATACATTATATGAGGGTAAGACGATGGGTTCAAGTCCCAACGCACCAGGAGGGTAAGACAGCAGGTTCAAGTCCTGATGCACCGTGATGACAAGATGTTGGTTTTGTGTTGCCATGCTTAAGTTTTGATGATTGACAAAATACGCGCACGTGATAAATGAACTAGGTTCCCAGACATAGTCTATCAAAAGGAGTCAAGAGAAGAAGACAGACACAGAGTAACACATGCTCAATGAAACAGGTTTGTCCACATTTTCCATCATCCATCACAAAAGCAGGCTCAAGATAGAGCCACCGGAATGAAAAAGAAGGAGACGATGAAACAGGTTTTTCAACATGTTCCATCTCAGACAGTACAGAGATTCATAGGTGGATGAAACAGGTTCGTGAGCATGTTCTAGCGCAAGTCCTATAACAACTAGGATTTGCAGTTTTATGGTAAAGACTTGGCGGTCAAGGATGCAAATTTCCTTACTATATTTGTTAGGATTAGTAAGACTTCTACATGGACAAGAAGCGGACACAACAAGGCAAGAGTCCAAATACAACACAAACCCTAATATCTCATGGGCCTACTTGAAGATGGTTTGGTGTTTGCCTATCTGCTGTGCACTCCATGTTATAAATATCCAAGTCTTACCAAGAAGAAGGTTTGCACACCCACAAAGAGGGAATTTAAAATATTGAGCGATCAAAAGATATATCAAGAATATTTAAGAATTCAGGCGTGCGTCTCTAGTGCAAGAAGAAAGATTGAAGGAGTTTTCTACGGTATAATGTTTTCCAGTTCTTAAGTCTAGAAACTTGTATTAGGTTATTTATCAAGTTGTACTTTATCCGCTTTATTAGAAGCAGTCAAGTTATTACAAAAACATTGTAAATTCAACTTCAAGTTAGGGATGAACTTGGAGGTTGCTTACTAGTCTGGGGAGATTAGTGAGATATAAATTGGAGGTTAGTTCGTAGGTTACAGAGATTGTAACTTGAATTTGTAGAGGCTCACTATTGTAGTGGAGTTTGGGAAAAATCCTACAGAGGTGTCGGTCGTGGTTTTTATCGCCCTAGTGAGTCGGGTGGTTTCCACGTAAAAAATCACTGTGATCTTTACTTACTTGCAATTTATATCCGGCAAGAGGCTGGCATAGAACAGGTAAAGTAACGTGTTGCATCCTTAGGCGAAAATTGGATAGTGCATAGGATAGAAAGTAGGTCGTGCAACCTATCAAAGGGTATCAAAGCAGGTTCTCCACAAAGAGGCTAACACCTTAGAAGAAGATCATGATGAATGTTACACCACCTATTGGACACAGTGAAGGTCAGTTAATTCACAGGCCACCATTACTCAATGGGCAGTACTACGCCTAGTGGAAAGCATGAATGGAAGACCATCTACAAGCAGAAGACTGTGAACTCTAGAATAGAATCATTGATGGTCCCCACTACCCCTCACAAAGAAGGGCACTGATGGAGCTGACATAAAAAAGGATAAGAGTGGGTATCTTGAAAGTGATTACAAGATGCTACAGAAAAATACTAAGGCCAAAAATGTCTTGATTTGCGGATTAGGACTAGATTAGTACAACAGGATCTCTGGGTGTACAAAAACCAAACAAATCTGGGATGCATTGGCCAATGCTCACGAGGGAGCAAGTCAAGTAAAGAAATTCAAAAAGGCTATGCTTGCCACTGACTTTCAAAATTTCAAGATGAAGCTAGAAGAAACCATCTCTGAGATGTTTACCAGGTACACATCTCTTGTGTGAACTGACATCACTTGGGAAAATCATTACCACGGAAAACTTTGTGGATAAAGTCTTGAGAACTTTGCCCAAGTCGTTTAAGATGGAAGTCAGTACAATAAGGGAAGCCAAAGACATTGAAATATGTCTCTAGAGGAACTGACATGAAATCTGAAGACGTATGAGATGGATTGAAAACTCCAAGGATGAGGAGACAGTTGAGAGAAGGTGTCTGGCTCTCAAAGCAGATGAAAGTTATGATTCTGAACTAGATGAAGAGAATGTGGCTCTAATTGCAAAGAACTTTAGAAAATTTCTCAGAAGGGAAAGGCAACTCTTGCGCCGAATTGTTGTGAAGGAATTTTTGAGATCCTTTCAAATGTTTTGAATCACCTATAGGAGAGAGAAACCGAAAATACGGGATACCCCAACTTCTCTAACATCCAAATTCACAGGTTATCATGGCCGTGGCGGCCACTGGACAGCCTCATTGAAGGGTGTCCAGCCGATTCTACCATTACTTACTCAACCAAACCATTCACCACCCTCACAATCTTACGCTAATACGCTTATCCCCTCTACAAAATCCATCACTAAACCACTACCACGTAAACCAATAACTTATCTTCATGGCAAACCACGAGTCATCTGGGATGAGGAAGAAATAAAGCAGATGATCATCAGAGAAAATCTATAGTATACAATTGTTGGGAATTTTTTTTGTGGTTGCCTAAATATCAAACAACTACGAGCACTCATCCCAAAGCAGTGCGAATTGAAGGGAGAATGCACTGTAGGACTATTACGGAATAGGTATGTTCTTCTTCGTCCATCACTGTTGGAAGACTATGTGAACTTGTTGTCAAAGTATATGAATAGGTCATACCCGATGCAAACATTGACATGGGATCCATAGTTTGACCCGGATGAAGAGACTTCAATTGCGATTGCTTGGATCTCATTTCCATATTTACCCCTGACTATTTTGTGAAAGAGGCTGTGTTTTCACTCGCTTCAGCAGTTAGGAAACCTTTACAAGTGGACATGGCTACTAGGAATCAAACTCGACCTAGTTGTACTAGGGTTAACGTGGAGGTTGATCTATTGAGTGAATTCCCTAAAAAGGTCACTATTGGAATGAGAAGAAAATCTGGTGAGCTAGTTGATAAGTGCATTCAAATAAATTATGATCATGTTCCTAAATACTGTAAAAGATGCAAATTACAAGGTCACAATAAGCATGATTTCTTTGTGATTCATCCAGAATTGTATCCTAAAGATGAGGAGGATGTGGCCGAAGAGAACAAAGAAAAACACAATATGGAAAGCAAGGGTAAGAAAGTAGTAATAGACAATAAAGATGATACCACATATAAGAAGAATTATGAAAAAAAAGTTAAAAATAGAGGGGAATCCAGATATAATAAGAAGCCTGATGACAAGAAAGTTGATAGAGAGAACAAATGAAGAAGCAAGGATAAGAATGTTAAGGGTTATAGGGAGAGAAAGTAGTAATATAGAGCTCATAGGAAAAATCAAGATTGGAATTAAGTTATTAATAAAAAAGCAAGAAAGGGGATGACTCAGCAAACAAGAAGAAGGAACCAAACAAGGAAGTAAACAAATAAGATTTAGCCAATAACAATAAATTTGCTGCTCTCCAAAACAATAATGGTGAAGATGATGCAAAAAAAGGAGCTTGCACACTAGAAAAACGGAGGTCAGGATACTGATAAAGAGCAATAGGTGCTAAATGTGGAAGAATCACAGGAGAAACAAACAAAAAGTATCAGAAGCAAAGAGCAAAAAAGAGCAAGGGGTAGAGCAAAATATTTAATCCAGCAAGGCTTGGGTAGAAAATTCTTTTGGTAAAACATTGTAGAAGGAAACTACTAAATTGTTGGATGAGAATCCAGAGAAGTAACAGATAGATAACAGGGCAAATGATCCAGGTTTTGCATCAGCAATAGAATCAAGCAAAAGTACTGAGATAGAGAAGTGGCAAAAGAAAGATGAAGAGAATGGTGTTTCTGATGAGAATGACACAAATTAGTTGTCTCATAGTTTAGAAGAAGGGATGGAGGGAAATACTTCACACCATGGAAACCTTTTCAGATTATATATCCTCATGAGGACACAGGCAAAGAAAATGGCAAGGAATCTGATATTCAGTAAGTAGATCCAATGATTGATCTTACATAAGAACAAGTTGACAAAGAGCAGCTAGATTTTCTCAAAGATGAGGATATAAGTTAGAATATTAGTAATATAATCAAAGAAGCAGACTTATCTCCAGAATAAGAAAAGGCCAGGAGGAGTTCTATTAGGAAGTCTAAATCAAATGCAGTAATACCTCTTCAGGTGACTACAAAGAGTAATAAAGTGAAATCTTCTATCCATAATCAATGATTGACAAATTATTATTTTGGAACATAAGATCAGTCAACTCTCAAAATGCTTTTGAAAGATTGAAGGAACTTAATAGAAGACATCACTATACTTTAATAGCTTTTATGGAGCCTTTTCAAGAACCTCAAGAATTAGAGTCCTACAGAAAAATATTGGGTTTGCAGAATGCTATGGTCAACATATCAGGAAAGATTTGGTTATTCTTGTCAAAGGAATGGTGGTCAAGCGGTTACAGATGAAGGCTAACATGTAACTCTGAGACTCAACAATTATTTCTTACAACAAGAGATAATGGTAACAGCAGTCTATGCAAAGTGCACAATTATAGAGAGATAAGATTTATGGTATTTAGTGGGGGGAAATTACACTGAATCATCATCTTCCTTGGATAGTGGGTGGTGATTTCAATGTTATACTATCTGAAGAAGAGGTCTACCAGTGCATCATCAAGAAACTGTTGATTTTGCTTATTTTATCAACAACTATGGTTTGGAGGAGATAAAGTATACTGGTAGTAGATTCACTTGGTGGAATTTTAGATTTGAAGATGATTGTATATTCAAAAGACTAGATAGAGTATTTGGCAATTAGAAGTTCACGACGCTTTTTCCATCTACTGAGGTATCTCATCTAATAAGGAATGGTTTAGATCATGCCCATGTTCATGTAGTATGTGAGAGTAATGAAGAAATAGTGATAAGGTCGTTTAAGTTCTTAAATTTCTGGACCAAACATCATAAGTTTATGGAGATAATGAAGGAGAGATGGACCTTATATTATGCTGCTAACCCCTTTATAGAGAAGCATGCCAAAATGAAGAAAGTGAAGCATGTTTTAGCAAGGTGGAGCAAGGAGACATATGGGAATATTTTTCAGCAAATTTCTACTTTAGAATATGTTATTAAGGTCAAGGAATTGCAGATGGAAATGAATCCTTCAGGGCTGAACAGAGAGGAGCTCCACAAAGCTCAGGCTGATTTAAATAGATTCTTACATCTTGAAGAAGAGTATTAAAAGCAGAAGTCTAGCATGAAGTGGTTCAAGGATGGGGATAGAAATACTAAATTTCTGGCATGAAGTGGTTCAAGGATCTAGCATGAAGTGGTTCAAGGATGGGGATAGAAATACTAAATTTCTGGCATGAAGTGGTTCAAGGATGGGGATAGAAATACTAAATTTATGGCATGAAGTGGTTCAAGGATGGGGATAGAAATACTAAATTCTTCCATTCTTATGTTAAAGGTAGAAAAAAGAAGCTAAATTTACATGGCATACAAAACAGGCAAGGAGATTGGATTACAACAAATGATCAGATAGGAAATGAAGCAATTTAGTTCTTCTAGGAGCAGTTCACTAAGAAGAATATACCCTCTAATTTTGACATGTTAGAGGCTATTCCTTCTCTAATTATTCGGGAGCAGAATGAATCACTAGTAGCATTGCCAAATATAGAAGAAGTGAAGGAAGCAGTCTTTGGTCTCAATAGGGAGAGCACTAGTGGACCACATGGATTTTCTGGCTAGTTCTTTCAGTCTTGTTGGAGCATAGGTGGAGAAGATGTCACAAAGATGGTCAGAGCCTTTTTCTGTTAGGAACTCCCAAGATTCATAACTCATACAAACCTGGTTCTCATCCCAAAGAAGGAGGTAATAAGTAGCTTTTCTGATTTGAGGCACATTAGATAGTGCTTCCTGGAATCATTTCTAATACTCAGTCTGGTTTTGTAAAGGGTAGGAGTATTGTTGAAAATGTTTTGTTAGCACAGGAAATTATTAGAGACATAAATCAGAGAAACAAGTTGTTTAATGTAGTGGTTAAAGTAGATATGGCCAAGGCTTATGATAGGGTTTTGTGGATCTTTTTAACTAAGGTTTTAAGGAAATTTGGTTTCTTTGAAGTAATTGTTGATATGGTGTGGAGACTGGTTTCTAATAACTGGTATTATGTCTTGATTAATGGATAGTCTCTTGGGTTCTTTCATTCTACTAGAGGATTGAAACAAGGTGACCCTTTGTTCCCTACTTTATTTATCATTGCTACTAAGGTTCTTGCCAGGGGTTTGAATAAATTGCATGAAGACAGGGAGTTTAAGGGCATTGGTCTTCTAAAATGGAGTCCAAAGATAAATCATATGTCTTATGCAGATGATACCATCCTGTTCTGTTAAGCTGAATCTAATTCCCTGAAAAAGATGATGAAAGTTCTTAGAGATTATGAAGCAACTTCTGGTCAGATGATCAATAATAATAAAATTTACTTCTATGTACATGAGAAAACTCAAGTGACAGTGGTTTCAAGAATTAAAAGGAGAACATGTATGATAAAAGGTTCTTTTCCTTTTACTTATCTAGGATGCCTTCTATTTTATGGTAGAAGCAAAACTATTTATTTTGAAGGTTTAATAAAAAAAATGACGAGGAGGGTTATGTCCTGGCAAAAAAGATTTTTGTCTTTTGGTGGTACATACATATTAATTACTCATGTTTTACAAACTATGCAGTGTATCTGTTGTCTGCTATGAATCCTTTAAGTGGTGTAGTAAAATAGTTGCACAATATTTTTGCAAAGTTCTTTTAGAGTAACACTTCTGGAGTAAAAGGAAAACATTGGGTGTCCTGGGATCAAATGTGTTATACCAAAAGTGAAGGTGGTTTGGGCTTCAGATCTTTGCATGATATATCCAAGGCTCTCTTTGCTAAGCTTTAGTGGAATATAAGAACATGCCCTTCATATGGGGAGCTTATATGGTGAATAAGTACGGGAAAAAGTTACATCATATTATTACACAGGCTAAGGGTGCATCTAATGTGTGGAGGAAAATGGTGGATATTAGAGAATAGGTTGAACACAATATCTGGTGTAGATAAAGGCTGGAAATTCCAGCTTTTGGTTTGATAATTGCACAAAGTTGGGAGCCTTAAATTTTGTTGTGCCAGATCAATGATCATGTTGTAGAAGAGGTAATAGAGGTGCTGGAATTTATAGATGATGGACAATGGAATATGAGAAAGTTAAGGAGACATCTACCAGAAGAAATTGTCCAACATATGGTTGAAACTATCAAGCCAGTGCTTCAAAAAGCTGACAGTGACAGGGCATGGTAGATGGACAATAATAATGGCCAATTTACTGTTAGGAGTTCTTGGGATGAGTTGAGACAGAAACAAGAGGAGCCAGTTCAATACAGATTCATTTGGGTGAAAGGACCTCCAATCAAAATCAGCTTCTTCTTGTGGAGATTATGCAAAAGGAGGATCTCAACTGATGACAACTTGAAAAGGATGATGACCCAGTAGTATCATAATGTTGGTGCTGTGTTGAACATAAAATGGAAAAAATATCACATCTTTTTCTAACATCTCCAATAGCTTTTAAGCTTCAGAGGAATTTTACTTCATGTACAGGTATGAATATTAAAGGTCTGCAATTGCAGCAGGCAATTTACACTAGTGGACAGTAGATGCACCTTCCAAGCATAAGGTCATATATACAGCAGTTCTAACAATAATTCTATAGGAGATTTGGAAGAGGAGAAACTCAGTCAAACATGGTGGGAATACAACATTTAGCAAAATGCAATGCCAGGTTCAATTGACAATAATTCAGTTTATATAAGTGAAGTACCATGGATAATAGGAATTCCATCATATTAGTCTTCAATCATCAGCATGCTCAGTCAATACAAGCTAATCTTACATCATTGTTTTGTAAAGTGGAAGCTACCAAGTTTGGGAACACTCAAATGTAATACAGATGGGGCTAGTCAATGAAATCCAGGAAGCAGTTCATATGGTTTCTGCATTAGAGATTGTAAAGACCCGCTTGGCCGTTACAGGTTTTTCAGCACTTTTTGATCTTTTCCTGAGCTTGTTAGCTCACTTTTAACCCAAAGTAACCGTTGAAACGTTTCCCGAGGTGTTTGAATTTGATTTGGGTGACTTTTTGGGAAAAATGGCCTTGAGCGAAAAAGAGTTGACTTAAAGTTGACTTTTGGGTAAACGAATCTTTTTCAGAAATCCGTCGCTTCCGAGAGGTCTGATGGTCTTTTACAACTTGTTTGTATATCTGGTTTGGTTCCCAATGCACTTGGGTACATTTTGAGACTTGGGTTGGGAAGTTAATGTTGAGGTATCGGGGGTTGACTCGATTAATGAGACCTCCGTTGGGAATTTCGAGGCCACGAGTGCGAACGTAGCGTGTTTTTATATATGTCTACATATTCGGTATGTGAGCAGATGGCCTCGGGAGATAGTCAGAAATTCGGGTTGAGTTGTGAAAATCTTGGGATCTTCTGGTGTCTGGTGCCTGCTTTGGCGGCACCAGCACAGCGGCAGCGGTACCGCTATAGCGGTCACTCTACCGCTGAAGCGGCCAGTACGATTTGGGCATGACCGCTGTAGCGGTCATGGGACCGTCGAAGCGGTGATGCTGAAGCGGTCTGCTGGTCGCAGAAGCAGGTGACGGACAGTTAATTTCAATAAATGAAGTGTTAAAGCCCTAAGTCCCTCATTTATTACTATTTCGAAATCAGAGTTAGTAGGATCTTTTCAAGGTGATTCTTGGGGGAAATTCTTGGTGGTAAGTCCTTCTATCTTCCTTCCTATTCCATGATTTCATTATCACCTTAGGATTCCATTATTATAATAGTTCATTAAGAGATTGCTGATTTAAAAGAGGGTTTAATGAGTTCTTCTTCTAGGCTTGTAACATTGATTTATTTGTTGGGTTAGCTTCTTTAAGCATATAATTGATGATTAGAATCCTTTATTTCATAATTTCTTCCTAATTAGTGGCTAATTTATGGAATTGGAAGTTAGGGTTTATACACAAAATTGGGGATTTTGCCTAGAATCCGAATTTACGTAATTTGTTGGTTATTCTAGCTTGATATTGATGGGAATTGATCACCTAGAGCTTTAATTTCATGTTGGAGCCTTTTGATTCCTAATTTCACCCTTCTAGTTCATAAACCCATTCCATATGTTGGGATTTGGGTCTTGAATAGAAGTAGGGTTTGATTTATGTTCTTCTTGATTCTAAATGCATGATTCAAATATGCCTACACTTTCTTTACCTTGAGGCTCAAAGGAAAGGGAAGACTAAGGTGTGATTGTTGTAGTCCTTGCTTTTTGGCCTTCCAGGTAGGTTACGGTTTACCCTATGGTGAGACTTCATTTAGCGAAGTAAATATTTTGACTCGGAGAAAACATCTAAACCTTCGGGTATGAAATTGGGTTGGATATTGTCTTAGGTTGGGCCCTGTTGTATGATTGGGGTTAGGCACCCCGTTGTGTTGTGACTTATCTTGTTCTATTGTTGTTGGCTCGTTGCCACTTGGAGATAGTAGATATCGGAGACTATTGATATATCTTGATTATAATATTATGGTATCTTACTTGTTATCGTTTGAGACGAGGATAATGATTCTATTATGGATTATTGTGTAGCTTTTTCATGATATTATTGGTGTGCCCATGCGTGGTACCTTTGATATTGATTTTATTATTGACATTGAACTCATACATTGCACGCATTCTCATCCTTTATGATATATTGTTAATACATTGATGATACTTAAGGAAACGCTGTTATGAGCTGGGCTCAGTTGGATGAGAGTGACGTGAGGACCGATATCCGATGTTTATCCCGAAATCGAGGATGAGTGGTAGCAATTACCGAGGTTGTTGCCGGAGTCGTAAGGTAGCGATTGCTGAGATTGTTGCCGAAACCGTGAGGTACATGGACTTCGCGGGTCCTCCATGGGTTGTACTGCCGAGGTGTGAGGTTCCATCATCGGAGTACATGTGTACGGTGCATATGCATTACATTGACATCCCATACATTGTTGCTTTGCATTGTACTATGGCTTCTATTGTGATATTCTTGTGATGTACTTGTGATATACGGATTTGGATTGATATATTGAAACTTGGCACATTTAGGTTTAGATGCTATAACATAGGTGATGACGTGTACTTGATTACTGGCTCGTGTTTGACTTATACCTTGTTGAATTACCTCTTTATCTTACTTTCTTGCCTTGATATATGTTAGCTAATCTTTGTCGGCTATGATACCTACCAATACTTGTTGTTGTGCTGACCTGCACTTGCTGCATTCTTTTATGAATGCAGAGTTCCAAGTGGGTTCGACCTCGACACCTCGTGGCTGATAGCTGTTCGAGAATCTGCTGATTCAAGTCTTCAGGGTGAGTAGGGGGTGTTCGCTCCCGAAGATTCCTCTATCTATTATGTCTTTATTTCCGTTCTAAGACATACTTTTGAGACTATTGATGTATAATTATTACCTTCAGACTTGTAGTATCTTGTTAGAGGCTCTTGTATGGTTAGACCAGACTCTGGGTGGATTTGATGTATTTCATTACTTCCGCATGTTTCTATATCATTATCGTCAAACTTATGAACTTTTATATCTTCCGCTTATTCACTTATTTATTCATGTTTTTAAGATTGTTGGGATAAGGGTTCGCTTACCAAGGTGGAAAAGGTAAGTCCCCGCGCGATTTACCAAAATTGGGTCGTGACAAGTTGGTATCAGAGCCCAGGTTACCCGGTCTATAATACAAGAGCTTGTCTAGTAGAGTCTCGTGGATCGGTACGATGGGCTCCGTACTTATCTGCGAGAGGCTATAGGACATTTAGGAAACTTCACTTTCTTTCATTCCTTCGTGCTACATTATTCTAATTGGTATCTGGAACAATCAAATTGGTATCTGACTCTTATCTCTTCTCTCACAGATAGTGAGGACTCGAGCTACGATAGCTCGAGACCAGGTGCCAGAGCCTACAGCTATGGCTGGCACCAGGGAGCGAGCGACAACCAGAGGGCGCGGTAGAGCTAGAGGCCGCGGGGCTGCCCCAGCCAGGGGCAGGGCTCTTGCACTAGGGCAGCGGCGCGAGAGATCTTTATTTTCAGAGCTTGAGGTTTAGCAAGTTTGAGACCAGGCTACCGAGGATGATGTGGCCCCAGTACCGGTACACCCCGAGGTCACTTCAGAGTAGACTATGCAGGATACTATGGTTCATGTTCTACTCCATTTAGCTGGCCAGCAGGTTGCCGCTGGTGTTACTACTCCGGGCGGAGGATCATAGACTAAAGTTGGGGTGCAGACCCCTGAGCAGAGACCTACTCGTGTAGCGCACCTTGCTACGGCTATGACTCCTCATATTGATGCAGTTCTAGCCTCGGGAGATGATCTTATACTCGTGGCGGGTCCTGTTATGACCTTGACTGATCAGGATCTAGTTGGGAGGTTTAGGAAGTTGGAGCCGCCGAGATTCTCGGGTACTTCTGGAGAGGACGCGTATGAGTTCATCTTGGATATACATGAGTTGTTACGTATGAGTTCATCTTGGATATACATGAGTTGTTACATAGGATGGGGGTTGTTGAGTCCCATGGAGTTGACTATGTGTCCTACTAGTTTCGCGGAGACGCGAAGACTTGGTAGAGGTATTTTATTGCTTGCAGACCTGAGAGTTCTCCTCCACTGACTTGGACACACTTTCATCGGGCCTTCCTTGAGAAGTATGTGCCCCGAACTTTGAGAGAGGCACGTAGGGAAGAGTTTCTCCATCTGCAGCAGAGGGGATTGTCTGTGGAGGCCTATGTTACTTGCTACTTGCATTTGGCTCGTTATTTATCTCATTTAATTCCTACTGAGCCTGACCGGATTTGACGCTTTGTTAGTGGGCTCGTTGGTGCCTTTCAAATTCCTTGCCTTCAGCTTGAGGTCATGGGGGCTTCCTTTCAGTCCATCGTTGATCATGATTTTTTAGTCGAGGCCGCTAAGGCCCGCGTATTTGGAGGGGCTAGTGAGAAGAGGCCGCGACAGTTTGGGAGTTATGGTGGTTCTAGCTCGAGGGGTGTCGGTCAGTCTTCTAGGCCGTATCAGCCTTATTTCGGCCGCCCTGTATATTCAGCTTTGTAAGCTTCCTCCAGTGGGCCACCCAGTCAGAGAGCTTCTGAGAGCTCGTTTTCTCGACCAGTAGACAGGGTTGTTCCAGCCGGGTCCTCAGCTTCAATCTATCTGTCTCGGCCTTCTAAGGGCTGTTTTGTGTGTGGAGAGTTCGGTCATTATGCTAGGGGGTATCCCCAATCCAGGCAGGGTCATCAGTCCCAGAGGACTCCGGCATCTTCAAGTAATCGAGGAGGTGCTTCTCAGAAGGGCGGTGCTCAGTCAGGCCGTGGCGGCTCTCAAGTTTCTAGGGGTGGATCCCATGTTGGTAGAGGTGGGTCCCAGAGTTTGAGAGGTAGACCCGAGACAGAAGCCTCAAATGTTGTTATTTTAGGTACCGTTTCTATCCAACATAGAGCAACATCTGTGTTATTTGATCCTGGATCCACTTATTCGTATGTGTCTGCATATCATGCGTTGATTGGGATTTTCCTTGTGATAGCATAGTTGTACCTGCTCATGTGTCTACTCCAGTTGGAGATTCTATTGTGGTTGATCGAGTTTATCGATCGTGTTTGGTTACCTTTATGGGTTATGACACTTAGGTAGATTTGATGATTCTTGATATGGTGGATTTTGATATTATCTTGGGTATGACCTGGCTTTCTCCTTATTATGCGATCTTGGACTGTCATGCCAAGACAGTTACCTTAGCCATGCCTGGCAGTCCTTGACTTGAGTGGAGGGATACTCCTAGCCCCGCTCCGAAGAAGATTATTTTCTTTCTTCAGGCGAAGAAATTAGTCAACATGGGGTGTTTAGCTTATCTGGATCATGTGTGTGACACTACTGTTGCATCTTCGCCCCTTGAGTTCATTCCCATTATGAGCGAGTTCGCGGAGGTATTCCCGATCGACCTATCGGGTATGCCACCTGATTGCAACATTGACTTCCGTATTGACTTGGATCTTGGCACTCGTCCTATTTCTATTCAGCCATATCGGATGACACCTGCCGAGTTGAGAGAGCTTAAGGAGCAGTTACAGGATTTATTGAGTAAGGGGTTCATTAGACCGAGTGTCTCCGCTTGGGGTGCTCCTGTGTTATTTCTGAAGAAGAAAGATGAATCTATGCGGATGTGTATTGATTATGAACAAGGTTACTATTCGGAACACGTGTCCTATGCCTCGTATTGATGATTTATTTGACCAGCTTAGGGTGCTTCAGTGTTCTCGAAGATTGACTTGCGTTCAGGCTATCACCAGCTGAGGATCAGGGCTGAGGATATTCCGAAGACCGCCTTTCGGACTAGATATGGACATTATGAGTTTCTGGTGATGTCATTTAGGCTTACCAATGGCCCGATTGCATTCATGACTTTTATGAATGACATCTTTAGGTCATTCCTTGATTCCTTTGTGATTGTGTTTATTGATGATATCTTGGTGTATTCCAAGAGTAGAGAGGAGCATGAAAGCCATCTTTACACTGTACTTGAATTGTTGAAGAAGAATAACTTATTTGCTAAGTTTTCGAAGTGTGAGTGTTGGTTGGAGTATGTGGCATTCTTGGGCCATGTTGTGTCTAAGGACGGGATCATGGTTGATCCTTTGAAGATTGAGGCTGTGAGGGATTGGGCTAGGCCCACTACTCTGACCGAGATCCATAGTTTCGTAGGTTTGGCCAGCTACTACCGTCGATTTGTGAAGGGTTTTGCTTCTATTGCCTCGTCTTTGACTAGATTGACTCAAAAGGATGTTCCCTTCCAGTGGTCCGATGATTGTGAGGAGAGCTTTCAAAAGCTCAAGACTCTTTTGACTTCAGCCCCGATTCTAGCAATACCCGTGGAGGGTAAGGATTTCTCCGTTTATTACGATGCATCCGTGTGGGTTTGGGTGCTGTCTTGATGCAGGAGGGTAGAGTTATAGCCTATGCTTTCTGTCAGTTGAAGATCCATGAGAAGAATTACCCTACCCATGATTTGGAGTTGTTGGCCGTGGTCTTCGCTTTGAAGATTTGGAGGCATTACTTATATGGTGTCTATTGTGAGATTTTCACCGATCACCGTTGTCACGACCCAACCGGAGGGCCATGACGGGCACTCGGTGCTAACCCACCCGGGCATCTCTTATCGTACTCTCATAGTCACATGTAGGTGAGCCACATGGCTTACTCATAATTTCCATACATCAAAAGTGCTAATCTCGTTGGGAAACTATGTATCTACATAAATCATCAATAACAATGCCCGTATCCATATATATAATCCGACGAGGCTATCAAAATGATATACAAAGTATGAGCCGACAAGGCTACAAGACATCTAACCATACACAACTGTCTACGAGCCTCTAAGAAGAGTAGGTAACATCATATAGGCAGGACAGGACGCCGTGCCCATACGTATGTACACAAAAGAATAATACTACAAAGCTGTAGCTCCGGATGAAATGGAGCTCCTCTATGTAGTCCCTGAATAAGAAAGCTACGGATCAAGCCTATCTCCCTGGCCACCTACGGGCATGGCGCATCGTCCACAAACAAAAGGACGTCAGTAGGAATAATGTACTGAGTATGTAAAGCATAATCAACATCATAGTATGAGCATAAGAGATAGCATAAGGATTAGCATAAGAAATAACATAAGATGGGAGAATCAAGAGGTAATAGAGTCTTGAATAATCTACATTTAGAAGGATTCATACCACGGTTAAGCCTTAATGTTACTCTTAATTTTAAACTAGAATAATTCATGATCTAATGAAAATTGGGCAGCATTTCCCCTATTTCGTCAACTTCCACCATTTTACAAAACAACCACAATAGCATACATAATACACTCACAATATCATAACCATATTCATATGCACACATTCTCATCCTTTATGATATATTGTTGATACATTGATGATACTTAAGGAAACACTGTTATGAGCTGGGCTCAGTTGGATGAGAGTGATGTGAGGATCGATGTCCGATGTTTATCCCGGAATCGAGGATGAGTGGTAGCGATTTCCGAGGTTGTTGCCGAAATCGTGAGGTACATGGACTTCGTGGGTCCCCCATGGGTTGTGCTGCCGAGATGTAGGTTCCATCATCGGAATACATGTGTACGGTGCATATGCATTGCATTCACATCCCATATATTATTGCTTTGCATTGTACTATGGCTTCTATTGTGATATTCTTGTGATGTACTTGTGATATACGGATTTGGATTGATATATTGAGACTTGGCACATTTGGGTTTAGATGCTATAACATAGGTGATGACGTGTACTTGGTTACTGGCTCGTGTTTGACTGATACCTTGTTGAATTACCTATTTATCTTACTTTATTGCCTTGATATATGTTAGCTAATCTTAGTTGGCCTATGATACCTATCAATACTTCTTGTTGTACTGACCTGCACTTGCTGTATTCTTTAATAAATGTAGAGTTCCAGGTGGGTTCAACCTCTACACCTCATGGCTGATAGCTGTTTGAGAATCTGCTAATTCAAGTCTTCAGGGTGAGCAGGGGGACGTTCGCTGCCTGAAGATTCCTCTATCTATTGTGTCTTTATTTCAGTTCTAAGACATACTTTTGAGACTATTGATGTATATTTATTACCTTCAGACCTGTAGTATCTAGTTAGAGGCTCTAGTATGGTTAGACCAGACTCTGGGTGGATTTGATGTATTTCCTTACTTCCGTATGTTTCTATATCATTATCGTCAAACTTATGTATTTTCATCTCTTCCGCTTATTCACTTATTTATTCATGTTTTTAAGATTGTTGGGATAAGGCTTCGTTTACCGAGGTGGGTAGGGTAAGTGCACGAGCAACTTAGCAAAATTTGGTCATGACAGAGATGACAGAGGGGAGTTATTATTTGCACAAGCACAACAGTTGGGGCATAAAACCAATATGGTTGCAGAGACAACAACAATTCAAGCAGCTGTTAAGTAGTTGTTGGCACAGCAGGTATAGAATGTGACACTGGAAACTGATTCTTTGGTTCTTAAAAACATCTTACAAGATGTCTGGAAGTACCACAGGAAATTATTGAATAGATAGAAGAAATAAAACTTGGTATACAACAAGTACAGATACAGGTAGTGCACATATTCAGCGAAGGAAATAAAATGGCTAACTATGTAGTAATCACCTCAATCAACTCCCTACAACCCTTTATCGTCATAATAGAGGGTAGGTTTCCTAAGTGGTAGGTGATTTTCTTTCTTTCATCCTTGTTCATTCTACCCCACCATATATTCAACAAGTCGGGTACCTCAATGACCATGTCAAACTGTAAATCGATCGGCATTTAGAAAAAATAAAGGCAAGGTTAATGCCCCCCCCCCCCCCCCCCCACCCCCCACACACACACAATAGGCAATGGTTTAGCATATAGGCACACAAAATGTTTTCATTTAGTACATAAATGAGATGCGGTGTCTTTCGGGTCATAGACCGTATTTGACACTAGGTAGTCTACCTAATGGGCTTTAGATACGTCTCAAATATCTAAAGCCCTTCTTGTTCATTTTTGAATTTGGCTTAGCCATACCCAAGGCATATGCAGGAGTGGGTTTTTTTGAAAAGACCTTGGACCCGAGCGGACTACTCGGGGTGAACCGTGGTCAACTGTTGGGTGACCGTACACCAACTCCATGCTCAACGTGTTCCAAAGAAGGGATGTTTCAAGAGGTTTTAGTGAAGGCTAGACCGCGAGCATGCGTGTCCCCTTGAAACCATGCTTTTTTCTATGAGTGGCAGAATTGATGATATGAATGCACCCACGCTTATTTTCTCTTAGAAAAAATTTTAAGCACCCTAATATTAAGAATCCGTAAAACACAGTTGACCTACAAGCTTATTATTATAATTGTTTGCTTAAAAATATTCCTTTCTTACAAAAGTTTTACGCTTATCTTAAATATTATTTTTTTGGCAAAAATGTTTCCCACTCGAAAAGGGGTTTTGATTTAAAAATGCATATGTTCAACTCAGAATCTCTCCCAAGTAGAGTTGCTAGTAGTTTAGTCATAATGATATGAGTTTAATTCTTATAAGTTTTTTATTACTTAAATAGAGAAAATAATTGGAGTATATCTCCTTTATAATAATTATATAGGTACATAAAAAGATCTCATCATTTTTTATCCGTTGAAGCTCACAATCAACTATATTTAACTACCAAAAACCATCTTACTCAAATATTGGTCCAAATATATCTCCTCTGTTTTAGTCTCAAGTTTTTGGGTTTGGCCCACAAAAATATGAAAATCATTTAGTCGTTTGAAAGGAATTTTAAGTCCAGATTCGATTTATAAGTAGTCCGTTTAAACTTGAGAAAATTTGACCTTATCTTAAGTTTGCACAAAACCAGTCCAAGTTATAAGAGAAGTTCAGATTAGATTAAGTCCAAATTAATACTATGGTGCAAAGAGCAAAACCAGTTATGTAGTCTTGATTTCAAATGGTCTAATAGTGGGCTTAAGTCCCAAAAACCATCTTTATCTCAACCCATTCTGTTTTCCAGATTTCACAAAGGACATAAGGCCCAAAATATGATTTGCTTTCATCCTCAAAATCCATTTTAACTTAAGCCAGATTATCAGTTCAGTTTTATACTTTGAAAAAATCTTATAATGAACCAAGTTACCGATTTCATGCTTATGTTAGAGATTAGCAGAGTTTGAAAATCGTTTGAGGGGAACTCTTAACAATACTATGCATATTTCCTAAGTTCTAAGCATATGAGGGTTTCAATTTTACAAGTGTTGTTTACAATATACAAATAATACACAAAAAATGGAAATAAATAAAAATGGACAAGGGTTAGGCTGGTGGGCTTACCTAAGCCCACCAGTTGACCATTTTCACCCATGGTTAGGCCTTCAATCATTTCTCCAATTTCGGACTCGATCAAGAAATGGAAGTTGGCCTCAGGCCCAACAGTTTTCAAATGGAAGGAATGGCACAAGTCGAAACATTGAGAAATTCATGCGAAGTAGGAGAAGGGGAAAAGAAAGGTGCAGTTAGAAAGCATCCATACTTAACATAAGACTAAAAGAGGTCTTGAGAAAATTGAACGCATATGATTGATATAAAAAACAAGCAGCTTGAGCATATATGGCATGATTTAGAAGAAGGAGAAAACCCAGCAAACAAACAACCAGAAACGAGGCCCAAATAAAATGAGTATAATTCAGATAAGGTAGAGGCCCATTTATCGTATAAAAGAAACAACAGAGAGCAGGCCCAAATACCAAAGGGGAAAGGTCACAGAAGGTGAAGCCCAAATGCACATGAATTCATAATATGTAGCAATCAAGCCCAAGTTACATTATAAGGTGTCCTTAAGTCAGAATTCAGCCATATGCAGAGTATACCACCTTTATACACACCAAGACATGTAGATATGATGTATATTCTTTGTATACCAGTATATATTCAATTCAAGAGAGAAACCCAGAATTAGGGCACTGAGACAAATAACCTAAGACAATAATTAAGTGTATATCTGAGCCATATGATTTTAAAGAGGGCCTCAAACATCTTCAACATGTCACACAGACCTTACTGCCTACGCTCTAATGCACTTATCATACATATAGTTTACTTGGTAAGTAAATTTTAATAGGTTCAATCAAATGGATCTTCCAAATTTCAATTAATCAATGATGCTTCCTATTCATTGCATGGTTGCAGTCGCTAGCAGCAAACAAGTTGAGGCAAGGAGATGTCATTGTGACAAGTACTTAATGCTGAGATCATAAGTATTTAGTGCAATTAGTTAAGTTGCATACAAACAGGCGAACTAGGCAAATAAGGCTAAGTTCCATCCTTAATAAGATTTAGATAGCTTTATGAGAAGATGACATATTCACAGTTTCATACGATGTGTTTGAGACAGACACTTTAAGAGAAAATAGACATATGCAAGTACAGGAAGAGAGATAAAATAGGTAGGAAAATGCCTTAGTCATGCACAAATCCAAACACAGAATTATACAGAGTTTCAGACAAATGAACCTTCAATTAGACACATACATTCAGGGCACAATCATGATAATTCTGCAATCTAGAACACAACCTAGGCCTCATACTTGTTTCAAATCACACATGTAGATGGTATTCAGACAAAAGAAAACCTCTTCAACATATCTAACAGGTTCAGAACACAAGATTCTCATTCATAGACAAACAACACTGCATAGTTCCATCACATGTGAGGCATTTTTGAGAAAGTGAAAGGTCTATATAAAAACTAGCCTTAGTACCAAGACACCACAAAGTTTCAGATATCCGGCTCCACTAAATCAAGTTCTACATTTAAGATGGATCTGGGGGCTTTGCAAAGGGGTAGCATTACATTTACGGAACTAAAGAGATGAACTTAAGCAAAAAGATTATACACACAGGTCATGGAAGACATCACCATTTATTTTGAGATGCAGCAGGGTCTGATGCAAACTTAAATACAAATATGCAAAGTTTCATAGGGAAGAACAGAGTTTGAGGTATGCCATGTTTGATTTACAAAAGCGGTCATGCCATTTTTAGACTTTTAAACATATACTCAAATCAATAGAAATCATTTCCTCTTGAAATGGAGTAGGCTGGGTCACATTTCTTATACAGGCTGACACACACAGATTAAAATTGGCAGAACAGAGGCATTCAAGGACATAACTGATCATGCTTCACACATCAAGGCATGCTTCTACTTCAAAATGTGTCATGCATCTTCCAACAGGTATAACAGTGATCTTAATCAACACATGAAAATGGACTAAGCATTTTGGACTGCCTCTAATGCATCAGTGATCACAAGTCATTCCAATAACACATAGACAACACAAGGAGAGTGTTTATTGAAGAAACTAAGACTCATTTATTCAGTATTAACACCTCTTTATCAGTTTTGTACTGAAGCTAAGTGAAGATACGTTTAAAATAAGTGGGCTGGAATCTTAAATAGTTTCTCAAATTCATTTGCATATAAAGGCTTCATATCCAACTAATATATAAGGATACATGATTCACAAATCAGTTTAAAACAGGCAATCAGAAGTTGGTTTAATCCCAAATAAGCTTATATCATCTTGAAGCACACTAAAATTAGAGTTCGAGCCATAGTATCTAAACAAACAGATCTGTAGAGCATAACAGTAGCACACTAACATGATTTAGACTAAACTAGGCATGTTATACATAGTCAAATGGCCATATCTCTAAACTAACATAAGATTGAACCAGGTTAAGCACATAGAACATGACTAGGCAACTACAGAATAACATATGACTAAATAAAACCAAAGCATGATTAAATAGCTACAAATCTAAACTGAACACATGATTAACTAAAGACAAACATGATTAACGAACTACAAATCTGATTAACAAACTACAAATCTCAGCTAGCTACTAGCTCAAGCAGGACTAACAACTACGAACTTAAATTAATCACATAATTAACTAATTCAGACGGTTATAACTCTAAGCTAATCACATAATTAACAGAATACACAAACAACAACAACAAACAAACACTTAAATAACTAAAAATGGAAAGAAAGGAAAGCAAATTACCTCTTCTTAGTGCAGCCTTGGTCGAGGAACAGACTTTGCTCCTTAATCCTCAATACTCAGCCACACGGGAAAGCAAAAACAAATTAAAATTTGAACTAAACTCAGATAATTAAAGGTCTCAGCAAAATTTGCTAAAACCCTAGGTAATCTGAGTATATTTTTGCTCTTAAAACAAGTCTTATGTGTATATCTCAGTGTAGGTCCCTTTAAAATGTGAGACATGGGCGTTCTTTATATAGAACCCCAAATCTGAGAAACCCTAGTTTCAAACCGATGTGGGACTAAATGGGTTTCTGAGAACCAAGTCCTTCAATTCAAGCATCAATGGCTACGATTCAAGCAAGTACACCTAATAGAGGGTTAGATCTGAACAAACCCCAACGGTCCTCATAGTTTCGGACGAACTAATGAGATTCGAGGGTTTGAAATCGCATTGAGACAAATACCATTAAGGGATTTGTACTCGTTGACTCGAAATGCAGTAAAAATAAAAGGAAAAAGCAAGAAATTACCATGTTAGAGAGATGTTTGGCGAAGAAATAATGGTTTCAATTAATGCGTTGCCATTACCGGCTATGCAAAGCCTGTAGCACCCTGCTACCTCTATCACTTTACCATTTTTGGCGTGTATGAGTGAAGAGAGAGAAGTCAGCGATGGGGCGGCGCTAGGGTTTCTCGTATGAAACCCTGACCTTGAACAAATGAGACCTCTAAGGTCTGTTTGTGTCTCGTTGTTGCATGTATAATGACGACTTGGGCCAGGTTAGTTCATTAATGGACTGGGCCTAGCCAATAATAAGAGAGGGGGTGGGGGGAGGGGGGGATTTAACTTATGTATGCATGATATACACATGTATACGTGTATACGCCGGTATACATGTGTATATATGCAGGGGCCAAAAACACAAATTTTTAATAAAATGATCACAATTGTAAAATGTCTATCAACTAGTCACTTTAAGTTATGGCCAAAATTAACTAATTACAAGCTAATCAAATTACAGGCATGATTAATTTATAAAAGGCTTTAAATTGCAATCATGACCCTAATTGACTTAACCATGTAGTTGGTTATTTCAATTATGGTCATTTTTAACCTAATCAAAACAATTTGAAGACTAATTTTGGAAAGATGACCTCAATTGACTTAAGCCTTGAAGTTGACTATTTCAATTAAGGCCCTATTTAAACAATTAAAGGTTAATTTTGCAAAAATGACCTTAATTGGCTCAAACCATGAAATTGGTTGTTTCAATTATGGTCACTAGTAATCACATAGTAAACAATTTATAAATATAACCACAATTAAGAACTTAATTAATTATGATTAAATCTAAAAATTGTACAAGTGCAAATTGATTATGCGGAATTATGATTTGAGAGGTAAAAATGACTAACTTATTTAAACAATCAGATTTCTTGAATTAAACGGATTAAAATACTTGATGACTGATCTTTCAATAATTTTAAAAATTAATTAAATAATTGTTTTGAATCATTTCCTGATTAATTTGGAAAATGCTTCATATTAATTATAAAAATATGTAAATTATTTCCTAAATATTTTACAATATATATTTGAAGTTATTTTGCCAAATGAAACGGCAAAATATTATCGAAACAATTTTGTAAAATCATTTTGAATTATAAAAAATATATATGTCACTTTGTTTGATATCTAAGGACTCTAGGTAATTAAAATAAATTATGATAGGTGAAAAATTATGTGCCAACAACTTCTCCTTCGGTGTTTGGGGATAGCGGGACCATCCCTGAGCAATGAAATTTGACAGACCTTGATTTTTGACTGACCCGCTCCAAACTACCTCTCTTTTTATGTGATTTTCAAATGTATGGTCGGACCCTGATTTCTGGGTTTCCTACATATCTCAGGTTACATGAGAATTCAGACCACTTGTAGTTCGACTAAATTACACTTCTAAATGCAAATTTAAGTAAATTTTGGATTTCTCGGTTGTCAAAACCGAGAAGTCCGGAGTGATTAGTTGGAGTGTGACTAACTAACCCTCTGGTATTGAGTCTGCCTACATATCCCTGGTCTTGGGAATCAAGTCACTTGTAGTTCGACTCGACAAGAGGAAAAGGGTATCCCTTGTGTGGGAATGCCTTTGTGTGTGTGCCGATGTGTGCCTGAACAACTGCAGGAAAGATAAAAAGAAAGCAAGTAAAGAAAATAACAAGTTGGTGTGGCTAAGCATGGGGCGGAGCGATCTTTCAAGTCTTAGCCGGAGAGCTTGACTCTCATGGACACCCTATCTCAACCGACTGCGTAAGAAAAAGTTTCACGTTTGCTTCGCATGCGTCTGAATTTGGTCTGATTAGTCTACTTTTTTTTTCTGGTGGCTGCTAAACCTATTTTCACCTGCTGGGTAGCTTTGTGGCGGTCTCCTTGGTCCTGTTTTTGCTTTTTACCATTCGGTGTGTTTTTGTTGACACCTGCTTGGTACCGTATGTAGATTGCGACCTTCGTGGCGCTGCTTGAAATTAAATGACCATCTTGGTCCTGTGTCTTTATCTTTTACCACCTCACGTGGTTTTATGGCCCTCGCGGCAGTTTGATATGAATTTCCCTCGCAGCAGTTTGATATGAATGGCCCTCACCCAATGTTTGAATGAATGCCCCTCGCGACATGTTTGAATAAATGGCCCTCACGACAATGTTTGAATAAATGGCCCTCACAAGAATGTTTGTATGAATGCCCCTCACGACAATGTTTGTATGAATGGCCCTCACGACAATGTTTGTATGAATAGCCCTCGCGATAATATTTGTATGAATGGCCCTCACGGTATGTTTGAATGAATGGCCCTCACGGCAATGTTTGAATGAATGGCCCTCACGACAATGTTCGAATGAATGGCCCTCACAGCAATGTTTGTATGAATGGCCCTCACGACAATATTTGAATGAATGACCCTCACGGTAATGTTGGTGTGAATGGCCCTCACGGCAATGTTTGAATGAATGGCCCTCACGGTAATGTTTGTATGAATGGCCCTCACAGAAATGTTTGAATGAATGGCCCTTACAGCAATGTTTGTATGAATGGCCCTCACAGCAATACAAATGACAGATATGGCCTTTTCGACTGAATCGTCTTTCTTTCAATCTTTGTATTCGGCTGTGACCCTCGCGATCAGATGTACCGTTTTACTCTATTATGATGCTTTGGCCTGATGTTTTCCCTTATGGCATTTTGGTCATTTGTAGCCCTCGTGGCTAGATATTCGCCTTTGGGGCGTTTTTGGCCCTTTTATAGCCCTTATGGCTAGGTATATGCCCTTGTGGCATTTTGATCCTTTTATAGCCCTCATGGCTAGGTATTACCCCTAATGGCGTTGAGGTCCTTTTATGGTCCTTGTGGCTTTTGATTAATTGCTACAAACCTATTATTTAGCGGCTGATTCGACCTCATTTGGCGAACTTGTCTTTTCCCTGCAAACAAACAAGGTTAGAAAAATGGGTCGTCCTCCTGACGACATGAAAACCTGCGTCAACAAAGGGTTAGTTTCCTATTAAATTTGATCCATGTTGCTGCCTCTGGCTGCGTCTTTCGCTTTTCCAGCTCCATTGGGTTCAATCCTCTTGGATTCGGAATTCGAAAGATGAATTCATCTTAATCATAAAAAATAAAAAAAATTATTTTTGTAAATCGTTGATCACGCGTTATTTATTTGTGAAAACAATATATGCTTTTCCAAAATGGTTTAAGTTAATTGTCATAACATGTGCTTTTGGATAAGAAATCTTCGCCTCTCTGTTGCTTTGATGGCTGGGGTTCCTGTTTTCTTATGCGGAATTTTTGAGATCCTCTCAAAAATCCTGCCCCAGTTTATCCCATTTTGTTTAGTAAACTCTCGTGCTGAGTCTTACATGTAGGAAATTTTGAGGTTTCCTCAAAATTTCTGCCCCAGTTTAGGGTGTCGAGTTGATTAACCTTTGTTGACTTGTTCAGAGTGAGAAATTTTGAGATCTTCTCAAAATTTCTCACCCCAGTTTGCAACTCTGGACCGGCAGACTCTTGCGACAGACTTTTTAAAGGATTTTTTGAGATCCTCTCAAAATTTTTGACCCGGTTGGGCCTGTATGACAATCTTCTCATGCCAAATCTGAATTCTCCCTAAAGCTTTATCTCTGCGGCTTTCTAGGGGTTTCTTGGTTTTTTCATTTGGTACGATCGAGCTCAAAAAGCACCTACGTATCCTGCCGCAACATGAATCATGTCGAACGTAGTTGGGAATAAAGTAATTGAGTTTTGGTTTTTACTAATAATGCGACCGGGTCCCAAGTGGATTGCCTATGTATCCCACTGTGGGGAAGTCAGGTCATCGTGTAGTTCTTATTACAAGAAGTCATTTGTTTTTTTCTATCTATTACAAACGATTACAAGCAAAGAAAGAGCTATTACAAGCAAATAAATAGCTAATACGATTGAAAACGTGTCTTCACGCGTAGTATCGCTTGATTGCATCTGAGTTGATTGGCTTGGGCCACTTTTGCCCGTCCATTTCCGCTAGCACTACTGCTCCTCCGGAGAGTACTTTGTGGACCACATTGGGGCCTTTCCAGTTGGGAGCAAATTTTCCTTTATACTTGTCTTGGTGCGGGAACACCCTCTTGAGTACCATTTGCCCTATTTGAAAAAGTCAGGCTTTGACTCGTTTGTTGAAGGCTCATGCCATCCTTTGTTGGTATAGTTGGTCGTGACATACAGTAACCATCCTTTTTTCATCGATCAGAGCCAATTGCTCATATCGGGTGCAGACCTATTCTACATCGTCCAATTCTACTTTTTGAATGATTCTTAATGATAGTATCTCGACTTCGGCAGGTATGACTGCTTCAGTACCATAAACAAGCAAATACTGAGTTGCCCCTATCAAAGTTCGAGCTGTTGTGTATCCTAATAAATCTTATGGCAGTTATTCGTGTCAGCACTTGTAATTGTCTGTCATCTTCCTCAGTATTCTCTTAATGTTCTTGTTAGCTGCTTCTATAACTCTATTCATTTGTGGCCGGTAGGCTGTTGAGTTTTGATAAGTGATTCAAAACTGCTTATAGATATCCTTCATAGGTGGCTATTCAGATTCGTACCATTGTCCGTTATGATGGACTCAGGTATGCCAAAGTGGCATATGATGTTGTTTCGCATGAAATCCACTACTACTTTCGTTGTCACTGACTTGTGCGATGTGGCTTCCACACATTTGGTGAAGTAATCTATGGCGACCAAAATGAACCGATGCCCATTTGAGGCGGCTGGTTCGATAGGTTCGATGACATGCATACCCCAAGCGACGAATGGCCAGGATGAGCGTTGAGTTCACTTGGTGGGACCTTGATTAGATCTCCTTGAATCTGACATTGATGGCATCTTTGCACAAATTTGCAGCAATGTCCTTCCATTGTCATCCAGTAATATCCTACTAGGAGGATTTTCTTGGCTAGCATGAAACCATTCATATGCAGCCCACAAGTCCCAGCATGTACTTCCACCAAGAATTTCGTAGCTTCAACAGTGTCTACACATCGGAGTAAGCCCAGATCTGGTGTCCGTTTGTAAAGTATTTCCTTGTTTAGGAAGAACCTATTAGCTACTCTTCGAAGGGTATTCCTTTGATTTCTTGTGATACCTTCGGGATACTCTCACTTCTCTAAATACATCTTGATGTCATTGTACCATGGTTTGCTGTCTGGTTCTGCTTCTACATGGGAACAGTGGGCGTGCTCTTCTCTCAGACTTATTTCCAGCGGGTCAATGTGACTGCTTTCCGGAAGCTGAATCATTGATGCTATGGTGGCCAGAGCATCGGGAAACTCGTTTCGAGCCCTTGGCGTATGCTTGAATTTGATCTTTTTGAACCTTTTGCACAACCTCTGTGCCAGGTTTATGTATGGTAAGATCTTATCATTCTTGGTGGCCCATTCGCCCGGTACTTGGTGGAACAGCAGGTCGGAGTTTCCAATGACCAGTAATTTGCTGGTATCCATGTCCAATTCCATCATGAGGCCTAAGATGCAAGCCTCATACTCTGCCATATTGTTGGTACAACGAAATTTGAGCTTTGCTGCCATCAGGTAATGTTGCTTGGTTTCTGATATCAAGACCGCTCCGATTTCGACAACTTTATAATTGACAGCCCCATCGAAGAATAATCTCTATCCTGTGTAGGGCTCCACTATTTCTTCTTCTATGGCCAGTACTCCCTCATCCAGGAAATGAGTTTGAAGTGGTTGGAGATCCTCATCCACGGGACTATCAACCAGTAGGTCAGCCAAGGCTTGTCCTTTGATGGCTTTTTGTGCTATGTACACAATGTTGAATTCACTTAGCAGCATTTGCCATTTGGCCAACTTCCCAACGGGCATGGGCTAGCGAAAAATATACCTCAATGAGTCCATTTTGGATATGAGGTGGGTAGTATATGGTGACAAGTGATGCCTCAGCTTCTGGGCTACCCACGTTAAGGCGCAGCAAGCCTTTTTCACCAGCGTATATCTTGCCTCACAGGCGGTGAATTTCTTGCTTAAGTAGTAGATAGAAAGCTCTTTTTTACCTGTCTCGTCGTATTGTCCTAACACGCATCCAAAGGCATTTTCTGAGACTGATAGGTATAGCAAAAGTGGGTTCCCAGGTCTGGGAGGTACCAAAACTAGTGAATTGGACAAATACTTGTTGATGGTGTCGAATGATTTTTGACACTCCCCTGTCCATTTTGTGGGGGCGTTTTTCTTTAAGAGCTTAATTATGGGCTCCACAATGATGGTGGACTGGGCTATGAACCGTCCAATGTAATTCAGCCTCCCCAAGAAGCTCATAACCTCTTTCTTAGTCTTTGGAGGGGGTAGCTCTTGAATTGGTTAATCTTGGCTGGATCTAGTTCTATGCCCCATCGGCTGACTATGAATCCTAGTAATTTTTCGGGGGTCACTCCGAACATACACTTGGCCGGGTTCAATTTTAGATTGAACTTTCGGAGTCTGTCGAAGAACTTCCATAAATGTGTGGTATTCTCTTGACTTAATGATGACATCGTCCACGTATACTTCAATTTCCCTGTGGATTATGTCATAAAAGATGGTGGTCATAGTCCTCATGTAAGTGGTGCCGGTATTTTTGAGACCGAACGACATTACCGTGTAGTGATACACCCCCATAAAATGATGAAAGCTGTCTTTCCGCATCCTCTTTGTCCATTAGGATTTGGTGGTATACTGCGAAGCAATCCACAAACGATTGTAACTCTTGCTTAGAACAATTATCTATGAGTATATGGATGTTCGGGAGTGGGAAATTGTCTTTGGGACTGGCTCGGTTGAGATCCCGATAATCCACACATATTCGTATCTTCCTATCCTTCTTAGGCACTGGCACTATGTTGGCTAACCATGTGGGGTACGAGGTCACTTCTACCACCCCTGATTTGATCTATTTTTCTACCTTGTCCTTGATGCGGATACTGAGATCCTGCTTAAATTGCCTGATTTTCTGTTTCACGGGGTTAAACCCCGCATTGATGGGTAATCTGTGAGACACTACACTGGTGCTCAATCTTGGCATGTCAGCATATGACCATGTGAAAATGTCCACATATTCTTTTAGTAGACTTATCAATTCTTCCTTTTGGTGTCCTCTAGGTGTGCACTTATCCTAGTTTCTTTGATATTGTCCTCATCTCCTAGATTGATGGCTTCTGTTTCATCCATATTCGGTTATTTCTCATTTTCTAACTATTCTACCTCTTCTACGAGACTCTCAGATAGCATCGTTTCCTAGTCATACTCCTCGTACTCCTCCTCTTCTACACCGTTTGACTCATTCATTTCGCAACATGTGACATTTAGGGTTTCTTTACTGTTTTTATTACTGAAAAATCAAGGCAAAGTGAGGTTAGTATAAAACACCTGTGTTAAAAGTAGAAAGTGAAAGCAAAGTTGTTTTTCCATAATTTGAGGCTTCATTAATTTTAATTGTAATGAAAGTACAAACTGTGGTCCTGGCTCGGATCAACATCAAGCCATTTTCATTTTTTGAAAACATTACGAGGTAAATAAGAGTGCAAAGGGTGAGTAATCGAGCCTCGACCGATTCTCGCCGTTTTCAAAATAAATTCATCATTTCTCTACCGAAGACCAAAAAGCGGGGTAGAGGTCCAGATGGAAAGTTTCTCGCCTGGATCAGCATCTAAGATGGTGGGTGCTTCTGTGCACTCTTCCAATATCACCAGGCAATCTTCTTCTCAGAATAACATCCCTATTCCTTCTTCTATATTTTCATCATCTGGCATGGGCATTCTGTTTGGGAATGACTGGTACAAATCAGGAATAGGCTTGTGGAGTTTCGCAACTCCTTTCTTCTTCTTAGTGGCTGCTGAGACCTCGTCACCAGTTGGTACATACCCCAACCCAAAGTGGAAATTATTTTGGGGAATAGGAATTGGCTCTGTGATGCCATGCAAATCCCTTCCCAAGCCTCGCCTGGTTTCAAACTTGTTCTGGAGCATAGTTGATGCAATCATTTTATAGACTGCTGGCATAGGTGCTTCTGTGGAATCATTTTGTGGGCAGCCCCCACTAGTTCCATTACATGAAAATCCATTCCTTTTGGCACTGCTTCGATGGCAGGCACTGGGTTGTCTGGGTAGTTGTGGATGCTACCTTCTCCGTGAATCATAACCTTGTGACCATCCCACACAGATTTTAAAGACTGATGAAGTGAAGATGGCCCAACTCCTTCCATGTTGATCCATGGCCTACCCAGCAGTAAATTGTAATTTTTGGGTATTTCCATGACTTGGAATTCAGTGATGAATTATGCTGGCCTTATTTGAATGCGGAGGTCAACTTCTCCGGTGGCATCACATCGAGCTCCATCAAATGCTCGTATATTGGTATGAATCTAGCGGACCTTTCTGAGGTCATAACCCAGCTGGGTAAGAGTGGACTCAGGGTAAATGTTGAGACCAACCCCGTTGTCGACCGGAACTCAGGTTACCACTTTGTTTCGGCACATAATAGTAATATGTAGTGCCTTGTTGTGATCTGTGCCTTCTTTGGCCAGTTCTTTCTCAGTGAAGGCAATTTGATGTTCCTCCATGACGTTGGTGACCATCTCGGCCAAGTTTTCGCTGCTTGTCCCATCAGGGACGTAGGCTTCTTCCAACACCTTCATCAAATCTAGACGCAACTGTGGTCAACTTAGCAAAAGTGCTAGTACATATATTTGGGTCGGGGTCTTCTTTTGATGCTCCAAAATGGAGTATTCTTTTGGCTACATTCGACGCCAGAAGTCTTCAGCTTTTCCCTCAGTGATGGGCTTCTTTTGATTCCCTTCTTTTCGAGATGCCCCTTGGGCCAAAACTTCAGGAGTGTAACATCGACCAGACCGTGTCATTCCGTGAGCCGCGGCTACTTGCACCACAAATTCTTTTCTAGGCGCCACTACCACTTCTTGGGATATGCGTGCGATAACTAGCACGGTAATCAATACTTTGAATTGTGGGCGTTCTTGTAGGAGAGTGACGCCACTGTGCGCTCGAGTGTTTGAATGGAATCTCAGATGACTGGCCTGCCTGCGACCCAATCCTCTTCTCTTTCTGTTGCCATGGTTAGGCAAAGGATTAGTGTTTACATTTGGTGCAGCTGTTTGGAGAACAATCCTCTTCTTGTCGATCATATCTTGTATCTTGTACTTTAGATTGATACAATCCTCAGTATTGTGCCCGACTCCATTAGAATGGTAAGCACACATTTGGTTTTCCCGATAAAATTGGTTCCTGGGATCGACGACTTTCAGGGGAAGTGTTTGGATCATTCCGGCGGTGCTCAACCTTTTGAACAATTTAGTTCGGGTCTCCATTAATTGGGCGAATGTGCGGGCAGGCTTCTTCTCAAAGTTCTGACGTGGCGCATTATAAGCATTTGGTGGTGGTTGGTTTTGATAATTTGTTGGAGGGTTATTTCTTGGAGGTCTATAAGCAGGTGTGGGAGTTTAGCAGTTAGGCGGTGCTGATTGGAAAGTAGATTGCCCGTAATAAACGGGCATCGGGTTGTATGAAGTGCGTAAGTAGGTATTTGGGGGGGGGGGGGGGGGGGTTATGAGTATATTTCTATCGGAGGCTCGAATTCCTCCTTTCTTTTTGGTCTCAGGCTATGAGTATGGGAAACGTTCGCCACACCTTCCTTCTTCTTCTTCTTGACGAACCCCATTGAGCTTTGTCCGGTAGCCTTACCAGCTACACTCATGATCCTTCCTGACTTTCATCTTCTATGGCTTCCCCCATTTTCATAAGTTCAGAGAATGACCTTCCCACCATTGACAACATTCAGTCATAAAAGTCTGTCTCTTGAGAATGGATGAAACTGAGACTAATTCTTTTTCGCTTATTGGCAGTTGCACCCGAGCGGCTTCAGCTCTCCACCTACACGGATATTCGCGGTAGTTCTCGGTGGACGTCTGTTTTACCTTTTCCTAGTAATACCGGTCTAGGACTATTTCCACATTAAAATGGAACCTCTCCATGAAGGCTCTAGCCATATCTTCCCACGTAGTCCACCGATATATGTCTTGTGCTGTGATCCATTCGAAGGCTTCTCTAGTCAAGCATTGGCTAAACAGCCTCATAATAAGTGCCTGATTATGTCGGACACCGACCAATTGGTCACAGTAAGCTCGGAGATGGGCCTGGGGGTTGCCTGTGTTTCACCTCAAATGTTTTTGCATCATTTGCGTCATAAGTAAACTAACGTAAGCTCGGAGATGTCATGGAACCCTTATAAGGTTCCGGCATCGAGCGAATCGAAGAGCTTAATTTTGTTAAAATTTTGGGAAAACTTGGCAGAATTTTGAACAGAAAATTTTGGGTCAACTTGAGAGGGGTGTATCTCCTAGGATATGAGGAGTTACGAATCCATAACCTATGTAAATTGAAGTTCAGTGAGTTTTCTTTCCAATGCAACTGACAGGTCGCATTTATGTGAAGTACGGGATGAAGTACCACCCGTACAAAAATGTATGTCCCGTATATTTTGGACATATTTTCCTGAAATTTCTAGAAAGTTAAAATTTTTACCTCCAAAGTACGGGGTGAACAGTTGCACGTACTTTGAAGTACAGGATGAACAGTAAGCCGTACTTTGTCCGAAATTTCCAGAAATTGAAGTCGGTGGAGATTTTTTCTAAGCCTATAAATAGATCTTCCATGACCTAGACTTCATTTTTTTCACCCAACTAAATCCCTAATATCTCTCTAAGCTTCCTCTAACATCCCTAAACACCCCAAATCATTTCAAGAGAAGATCAAACTCCAAAACCCTCAACTAGTTAATAAAAAGTGTTTGTTCTTGCTTCTACATGGAATAGTGATGAACTTGGTCTTGGAACAAGTTGTATGAGTTGAAGTTCTTCAACTATAAGGTATGTTCTTCATCTTTTCTCTTATGTTGAGTGATTCAAAGTGTTATATCCCGTGTTTTTGCGCATTTGAAAAATTTGGAATGATCTTGTTTTGAAGGAAATAAGGCTATGTTTTTATTTTATGTAACATGTGTGTGATATTCATGAAAATTTTCGAAGCGAAAGTGCGGAATAAGGCCAAGGGCAAAATTGGAATTTTGAAAATTAGCTTCGGGAATTACAAAAAATAGGATCCATAATTATTTGGGCTCAATAAATAAAAGAGAAATTTTGGCCCAAAGTTTGAAGGGTGGCCGGCCATGGAGTAGGCCCAAGCCCATAATTAATTTATCCATGTGATAAATTAAATAAGAGGAATAAATATCTAGATCCCTTTAGAACATTCAAGACTTCAACAAAACAAAAGAAAGTAAGCAAGAGAGAGGGAGAGGGTTCGGCCCTTCAAGAAAGAAAAAAGAAAAATCTATCTTCCAACTTTGATTCAAAAATCTTGTTCTTCTTGAATTCTTAACAAGTTCAAGACGCTCTACAACGTGGTATAATTAGTTTAGCAAAAGAACGACGTTTGCGGCAACAAAAAAATTGAAGAAAAAGGTAAGAATCTTATCCCTTTTGTTATGGAAGAAATATACGTGTTATAATGGTTAGAATTGTATGAAAATTATGGGATTGTGGTGTATGGGTGCATGACGTGTGTGTGCGTGTGGTGGAGCATGGCCGTGAGCCATTGTGTGGTGAAGGGAGGTTGAAGTGAAGTTCATTTAGTTGGTTAGTTGCGTCGTTATGGTATGTACGACGTAAATAAAGGTTTAATGAGTTGAGTTAGCATTGAAATTGGTTGTATGTTGTTATGGGAAATTATGTGATTTTTATATAATTGTGAAAGTAAAATTCTAAATGAGAATTATGGTTGTTGTTAATGAATTTGGAAGAAAACAATGCGAGTTGGTAGTGTTGTTGCAATTGTTGAAGTTTCGGATAAAATATGGAATTGGCGGAATTGTTTGAATCCTTGGGTATTGTTTGGAATGTTATTGAATTATGCTTGAATAACCTTGAATTAGTAAATGAATGTGAGGATGTTGATATTAGCTTGATATTGTGAAGATGAAATGAAAGTTGTCGCCTTATGTAGAAAAGAGGACTATTTATGTTATAGTGCGTTTTGTGATGATTGTTGATGCTCTTGGTATTGTGGTGTCGTTGTTGTTGATATTTTGGGCCGAGATGATTCTCGGGGACGTTGAATTTATAGGGGAAATGCTGCCGAAATTTCGGTAGACAATATGAATTTAAGATTTAAATTCTAAAAGTTTGAACTCATATTTGGCAACTATGACCAATTGTAGATTTTGGACGAAACGGGGATTGAGTTTGGGCGAGCGTAAGACGCAAGTAAGGTATGTAAAGCTATCCCTTTCTTTCTTTTGGCATGTCCTAGATATACTAGGTTGAGATTTGAGCCTCGGAGGTTATTCTGCTCATAGAAATTCGAGTCTGAGTTTGGGTACTATTCATTCAATATAATTGAACTATAAACCTTATGTCTTGTTGGAAAACTGTTCAAACATCCATAACTTGTGCAGACGTGATAGAATCGTTTTGAAACCTTTGTGGATGACTCGATAGAGTCTAATGTTTGTAATTTATGTCCGCCACCTCGACTTGACCCGAGGTGGGCCCACTAGTCCCGAGACTTCCTTCGTTTGTCTTACTTGAGCTATTTTTGGTATGATATAAAAAGGGGACTTTTATCTATGAATCTAAGGCTCCGTTGAATTACTCCATAAGTTATGTGAAAGCTCCTTAATGTGAATGATGCTAAATTTTCAGAAAATGGCTTATAAGGTATTTTTCGAAAGTTTTATAAATTAAAGGCTCATATCTTTTGTATACTAATTCCGACGGACTCGATGCTTCCTTTAAGCTTTCTGATCTCAGTATATATATATATATGTATATGTATTTATTAGTAGAGTCTTGGAAGTTAATTGTGTATATGCATATGATTTTCCGCACTACTCTGCTCGTGCCTATTACTATGATATCGTTCGCCGGTTCCCGGGCCGGTTTTGTGATCGTGCGCATTATGACATATTCGGTAGTATGATGTTTTACGGTTCCCGAGACCTCGCCATAGGGCCGGGTACCGTTTATGGAGTTATGCCGTGATATGGCTTATGATATGCTTTGATGATGTGATATGTGTGATGATATGTTATGTTCGGGGTTGTACGGAGATTTGAAACTTTCGGAGTATGCTGTGTTGTGGCGCCAGCGTCGGAGTGGCGACCACGTTCCTGAGCCTTATGCATGATTTCTTTTATTTGCATTATGTACATATGATTTCCGTACCGGTTTGATATACTGATTCAGTATTCTCTTTCTGTACCTTTACTACAGTTATGGTTTGGATTTCTGTACTCTATGCTTTACATACTCAGTATATCTTTCGTACTGACCCCCTTTCTTCGGGGGCTGCGTTTCATGCCCGCAGGTGCTGAGGTTCGTGACCTCCCAGTGTAGGCCATACTTTCTGCTATTACAGAGCGCTCCTCTTGATCCGGATCCTACATCTTGGTACATATCTTTTGTCATGTATCTGTTTCTGTATATATTTGGACTATTTGGGGTACGGCGGGGCCCTGTTCCGCCATATGTTTCCGTTTTGGTTTGTAGAGGCCTGTAGTCATATATGTGGGTTGAGGGTCCTACGTGTGTTTGTTCTGTTTATGATTTGTGTCTTAATGCGGTCCTATCTGTTATGGCGGCCATGGTGGCCAATATGTTTGTATATATATGCATATGTTCGGCGATGTGTATTCCGCCGCCTCTTTTGGCTTTGATATGATATCTTTGCACGCGCGACCGTTTAAGATACTATTTGACTTCAAATCTGTTTAAAATAATTGACACGAGATCTGAGTTAAATTAGAATATGACGAGTTAGCATGTAAGTCTGTTTGGAGTGTCCAAATAGGGCACCAGTCGCGGCCCACGGAGCTGGGTCGTGACACAAAGGTTTAGCAAGTCTTAAAATTGAAAATAGTTATGGAGAAAAGGTCATAAAGCGTTATGTTGTAGTTGTTGAGTTCATTGACTGTTCTGAGCATGTTGTGGCTGTGTAGTTGAGATAATTTCCATTTTTATGGATAATATCTAATGTTATTGATGTTGATGAGGTTATGCTCCTTGATTTGGAAGAATGGAAGTGTATATTATTATTGTTAGTATACTTTGGGTTGTTTGGTATATACTCTTGTATGAGAAGTGAAAGGAGTATTTAAGTACTTTTGTAAGTTTGTTGTTGTTATTGTGGGTTGTTGTATATGTTGAGGTGATTGGAGAGTAAGGGGAAATGCTGCCTGTTTTACTCTGGAATCAAGTTGTCATTGATATACGTGATATACTAGCGCCATCTAAGTTTGCATATGTATTCCTTGTTATAGGATGGCATGCTAGTTGTGATTAGCCCGATTGTTGGATTGCTTGGGCGACTTGAGGTATGCTAAGGCTGTTCCTTCTTTTCTTGGCATGATTCCATATAAGGTAAGAGCGTAATGAACCTTGTGACTAGAGATTTGTCTAAGTAGAGCTTGCCATATTATTGTATGGCTTTCGAGTGTTATGTTATTCTTTCTGAGGGGCTATAGTCCCTCCCTATGTCCTTGAGTTCATAGAGAAACAGAAGAGACATGTTGCAGTATCGGTATTTTTCAGCACATGCAAGATATACATATATTTTTATTTAGCCTGGCCACTTGGTCAGTGAGACAGATATGCTTGGTTACGGGTCAGTGAGACATTTTATTTAGCATGGCCACTTGGTCAGTGAGACAGATATGCCTGGCCTACGGGTCAGCGAGACATTTTATTTAGCCTGACCACTTGGTCAGTGAGACATTTTATTTTGCCTAGCCGACGGGTTAGTGAGACTGATTTGCACGCACACACACACACACACACACACACACATATATATATATATATATATATATATATATATATATATATATATATATATATATATATATATATATATTACAGTTTCCTAGCCACTTGGTCAGTTAGATATATGATATCATTATATTGCATTTCATATGAGTCAGATCAGGTGAGATGTTCAGGGTATTCCTTGGCTTCCAGATTGTATTGTTTAGCTTAGTTTCAGTTTCAGTTATTTTCTTGCCTTACATACTCGATATATTATTTCATACTGACGACCCTTTTTGTCGGGGCGCTACATTCATGTCTGCAGGTACGGATATACAGATTAACTGACCTCCCCAGTAGGCGGGACCAGATATCAGCTGATTGGTGAGCTCCCTTTATCCGGAGTTGCCAGGTTTATTTGGAGTCTTTCTATTGTATATGTAGACTTGATGGATAGGCCGAAACTCTGTTCCATCCATAATACAGTTGGTTACTCTTTAGAGGCTTGTAGACGAGTCCTGTGTATAGTATGTCAGTGTTGTAGCCTTGCCGGCCTTGTATATGTTTATTTTGACATTGTTGGTTGTGTACTTTCATAGCAGCCTCGTCGGCTTCATTAGTTATACATATGTCTTGGGTGTGTGTGCCCCGTTCAGACGAGATAGCTAGTCTTTATATATATATATATATATTCAGAGTGTGGCCTTGCCGTCTGGTTGGTATTGTCTCTTTACAGGTAGGCCCTGTCAGCCTAAGTTGAGGCTTACCCTTCAGAGCTATAAAATCAGAGCGGTTCGCTCGGGCCTAGTATGGTATCGAGTGCCGGTCACGCCTCTCCAGATTTAGGGCGTGACAGCCCGTTCCGTTGAACAATTCAAACTTTGACACTTTGAAGCCTTCAGGCATGTCCAAGCCCGGATGCATGCACAGATCATCCTAGCTCAAATCTGTGGCTTTGCGGGTAGCTCTTGTGGATTGTTCCAATATTTCGGCCATTTTTCGCTCTAGTTCCTTATCACGCCAATCCTACTCGGCTCTCTACGCCTTTTCCATCTCTTCATAGCGATCAATCTCTTAATGATATGGTAAGAAGGCATTTGGGGTGATAGGTGTGTGGAAGGAAACTCCTAGGTGTGCAGGGTGATTTTTAGGCGTATGTGTGGCTTTTGCGGATGGTAGGTAAATGGTGCTTGAGCGTATAGTGGCTCTAGGGTGAGTGTTTTGCGGTGCTGGGTAAGAGGGAACTGAGTGAGTGGTTCCAGGAATTCGGACAATGTTGGGAGGTAGTGGGGTATGTATGAGGTACTAATGTGATCAGCATCAATTGGATTTGGGTTAAATGGCATTGTGGTTCTAGTAGGGTAGGTGGGGAAGTGATTGAGTAATGGTGAGCTTAAATATGGAAAAGGTGGTAGAGGGCTCCTTGCCTCAGTGGGCGCCTCTTTGGTAGCATTGGCCGTTTCCGCTCTTGCAACCTTTTCTTGGAGGTCAGCAACTTTCTTACACAGTATCTTAATAACATCCTCAGAAGGCAAGGATTCTTGCAATTCCAGTATGGGTGACTCCTTAATGGCAATTCAGCCCGATTTTGTTCATCTTCCGAAGTACCAGTAATTTTTGCTTTGCCTCGGTCTTGTTGGGACAGGGATCCTATTGCAGCTTTAGATCTTGTGAAGTATGCCAGTGTGAATGACAGATCAACTTTCTCTTTCTATAAGAAAAGAATAACTCAAAGGCAAATGATGTTAGTACGCTAAGCAATAATAAGTAAGGAAAGATATCACATAGAGTTGGCATGTAAAGCACGTAGCACATAACAAATCCTATGTTTGATTCAAATTCTTGATTGATCCCTTATACCGGCGTTTCAGGTATTTAGGCTCTTTTTTGAGTCATGTGGGTCTTGGTTTGGGTAATTGGGAGGGGGGGGGGGGGGTATATATTTATATAATACAGGGACCAAGTTTTACGTAGACTGCCTACGTATCCCTCCGCGGGAATCAGGCCCTTCCGTAGTTCGGATTACATAAATATGACCTTCCTACTTTAAACCTTCCCAGACCAGGCCCGATAAGGGCTTCCTACGTATCCCTCCTTGGGACGTCAGGTCGGACGTATTTTCTTTTACATATAAATAGGGGGGACAAATCTTTCTCAAGACAAACAAGGGGATCCCTTAAATTCTACCCAAAAAGTGACCTCTTTTTGAGGTCAAAGCGGGTTGTTTGTCTTTTCAACCACGTCTTTGGCCAAAGGCTCTACTTCCTAATATTGGGGCGGGAGTACTACCCAAATCCCACTCTTATGAACCAAATGCTCCAATTCAAACATAAAAGCCTCACACTCTTCAATGTCGTGCCCTGGGGCTCCAGAATAAAATAGACAAATCCTTCTTCGACTCGTTCCAACAGACGAGCCCGTGCAAGCGGTTCTAATTGGCTGGATCTTCCCCGTGCTTGCCAATTTTTGGAAGATACTTGCGTACGAGTCCTTAAATATGGTGAATTCGTAACGCCAGATATGGGTGTCCAAAGTGATTCCTTCATTTAGGGAGACGGTATCGTGGACCAATGGGGTCCCCACAGCTTGTGGATTGTCTGTCATCGATCAATCTTATAATTCTTTTCCTGAAGGCCAGACATTCATCAACGGTGTGGCCTGGATTCTCTTTGCGGAACGGACACCTCTTATGCTTGTAAATTGGAGTCTAAGATGGCAACCTCTCTTGACTAGTACAAGTGGCCCCAATACTCTTTAGTTTCTCAAAGATTTTCTCGCATCGCACATGTTTCGGTGAGACGCGGTAAGGAAAGAAACGACCTTGAGTGCAATTGCCCACCAAGCTTGCGAAGCCGGGCGGACAAACACTATTTGTACTTTGGGGTCTTCCCCTTGGTTTGTGGAGGCAACTGAGACGACCTCTTTATATGGCCAAGTGGGTTCTTGCGGGTCTGATTCCGCTTCATAGGCTTCAGCTTCTTGCCCGTCGAACAACGGTAAATACCCACGGGATGTTCCTTTGGTTTCGTGCAGAGGATCCTCTTGATGATGCCTTGAACCAGTGGGCTCCTTGGCAGGCTTTCCTCCGAATCCATCAACTCATCGGACTCTTTGATTTTGGCTTTGATTGCTGGAATTTTTCTTTCCAAATCTTGAATCTTCCTAAAAAGCAATCCTTCGTTTTCTCTTTTGATAGCAGTGTGCTCCGGGGTGTTCATGGAAACCTTTTAGAAACGGGACTAGGGTTAGTTGAATCAATTGGGCTTTTAAGTTATTTTTGGTGTTTTCTTGATTTTGCTTTGGGATGGTGATCGGTACGTGAGATCAATCAATCATTCAAATGAAACATATGAAACACAAAAGCACATAGCAATATATCAATAACCATAAATATACTACTCACGATCCTAAGGTTTTCTAATCATTTGAAACATAAATGTGCCATTTGTACCAAACCATTGCCCCCATAATCATAAATTTCATTAGTAGTATTCTTCCTTGAAGGGGTACATAAGATAAATAAAGATAGAAAAATAAATTAGGAGAAGTGTCCTTCAGTAGCTGCTGATGAAGCCCTATCGTTCCTCGCCCTATTGGCCTTTCGGAGGGCAGTCTAGTTGTGGAGGTGAATTGATGTCGACATGGCATCCATCAGAAATCATTTCCCTGTGAAGCTCATCAGGGCAATGTCATCCAAAGTCTTCTTCATCCGATCATCGAGCTCTATCAAACAGTCGTAGGTGAACTCCAACTCATGGTTCAAGCTATCTATGGTAGCTCCATTGTGTTCTATCTTTTCCAAATACTTAGCATCCCTGTCATCGGCCCTTCTTTGGATCACGCGGGCTCTAATCTTGGCTTCGGATGCCTTATCTTGCACACAATTATAAAGGATGGGCCTAGGAACGATAGTACCTTGCACGTCGCCCCTCAACCAATCCCTATACTCTTCTTCATAACCTGGATGAAACCTATCGGGGGATAAAGTGTCTGGACCTCAAGAGATGCGACCATTTCATTGTCGAACACAATCCCCGGCCCGCTGAATCTTGTCACCATCATAGTCAATGATAAACTCCCCCATATTTCAAACTTTGGGTATGATTTGGGTTCTACCAAATTGCCTCAAGACCCTAGAAGGTGCATAAGGGCGAATCCCTCGAATTCCCATTAGTGGTAAGAACGACCATTTCCTTCTCTTAACCACAAGCTAGACACGGCTTGCAGACAACCCTAGGACAGAGCTGCTCTGATACCAATTTGTCACACCCCACCCTTGGTAAGGCGTGATTGGCACCCGACACCTTATGGAAACCGAGCGAACCAACTTATAACTTACATCTTTCGTGTCTCAAATGGAAACAATAGGATCAAGAGGCTAAATACGAACATAATAGCATGCATAAGTATATGTACAATGGACCCATGATGTCGACATTACTATCATCACACTATGACTAAGCTGTACACAGGAACTGTCTGCAAAGCCTCTATGAACATGACTGAAGTATACAAGTCGGGACAGGGCCCCCGATATACCCTGAACAAAAATCATACATATATATATATCCAGACTCGGCAATGCTCCAGGAAGAAGTGGAGCTCACCAATCAGAACTGGTACTTGAAGGCAGCCTACTATGGAAGATCCTTGTCTCATCTATCTACACCTGCGGGCATGAACGCAGCGTCCACAGGAAGGGACGTCAGTACGAGCAATGTAGCGAGTATGTAAGGCATGAATAGTAACATGATAGAAGAATGATGATGACACAAGTTAAAGTGAGTAACTATACCTCGTACACTTTCTAAGATCTCTATCATGTGAACTACTCGTCGATAGGAAAAACATTTCATACACATCCATACACAATGTACACACATTTGCATTCACATATATTTACTATACATACATTTGTTATATCCGTACTCGGCCCTTTCGGGACTCGGTGTCATCCGTACCTGGCCCTTTCGGGACTCGGTGTCATCCGTATCCGGCCCTTTCGGGACTCGGTGTCATTCGTACCCGGCCTTTTCGGGACTCGGTGTCATCCGTACCCGGCCCTTTCGGGACTCGGTGTTATACCCAACTGATTAGTGGGGGTGCAATGCATACATACATACATATACATAAAAATACATAAATGAAATCAATATCATCATTAGCATTATCATTATCACTATATCCTTCCTTAGAAGATCAACTATCGTAAGGTGAAGTCGACGATGACATGGGAGTCTCGAGAATCATGAACGTAGATAGGATTGAAAATAGAATCATTATCTTCGCTATATCTCACCTCGGAGAAACGAGTAACATGAGGTGAGACCATCAACAATAAGTAAGATCAAGGGATTCATGGAATGGCTCAATAATTTCATAATGCTCTCAAATCATAGCTTCGGAATATCTAGAATAGAATCATCATCATCGTCACAATCATTATAGAACATTTTTCATTTAACATCATAAAAGCTTTGGAAATCTTGAATTCTTACTTTTGAGAATAAGAATGGCATAGAAATATAGACAGAATCCTAGCTTAAGAATCATGCCTTTGAAAGAAAGGGACTAGCCTTAACATACCTTTCGGTCTTCTTAGTTACTCAATGGTTATCCTTCCAAGCTCGTAACTCTACATGTAAAATCATTCATACTATTATTAGGCTCACCATCATACACTTGTCTTAAGCATTTAAATAAAATCCCTTTAGAATCTGCTGAAATTCGGGCAGCATCTCCCCCGTTTATATGCCTAGCCCGAAATTATAATCCAACAACCAACAACAATAGCAACAATACCAACATCAACAACAACATGATCAATACCAATATATTCCATAAAACATCCCACATGATGTTTCTCCAATTTTCAAATCAACAAATTCATTATAATATCATTTAATAACTTTTCCTCCATAAATAAACCTAAACCAATATAAATAAGGGAAGATTCATACCTTTCACCCACTAGAGCCGCAATATCTCCAATTATCACCCTTAATACAATCCAATATTCCTTGCAATACGATATTATAATCACAACTATACGCTATCCGGACCTAATTCCGGAGATTTCACTTAATTCGCGTTAAAATTGAGTAGGCGGAAGTTGGAAGAATTTTCTAGAAAATTTGGGAAATATTTGGTTTTTGGGTTGAAAACATGAGGGGTAAAACCCCTTTTATAAAGTTCTAAAGTCGGTGGTACTGTAGCAACGCGACTACTGTAGCGCACGTTTTCGCGCTGTCAGCCTAACTTGCAACGTCCATAATTCTCTACTCCGATATCGTATCGACGATCGGTTTGTTACGTTAGAAATTAGACTCGACGAACTTTGTTTTAGGCTTTATTTTTTCTCCAAAACTCTTCATATACTACAAGATATTATTCCTCCAAGTTGGACCAAAGTCGCCCTTCATGTTTTTCCAAAGTGCCAACAATTTAATTCTTTTGCTTCACTTGCCCTCTAATCCTTCAATTGCTTACTATATGAACGTAAACCGTCATAACCATAGGATTAGCTCGCATAATATCATATAGCCTTGAAGGGAACTCTAGTACGCGCACTTAAAACCTTCAACACTTATAAGTATCGACGTACGAAACTACGGGGTGTAACAAAGATGAAAGCCCAACCTTGCTTGGTCTGATTCCTGCAGTTGGGGCAAAGGGTATAAAGGTCGGCCTTTTCTGCCGGCCTACTCAAATACTGGGTACCCCTGACTTTGTTCATATGTTTAAGGATCCGCCATTGTAGAAGTAGGTTTCATTCTTAGAAGTACCTAAAGTGGTTTCTACACAGGCTCAGGGCTCAATTTATATCGGCAAGGATGACGGGGGTCAAGTCAAAGTATTTGGTTTCATCATTTCGGGTTATGCCATGAAAGATAGCATGGGTGGCTGAGATGACTCGGGTGTCTGTGGCTAAAGTTCCATCTTTGGGGAAGACAATGAGTCCCAAAAAGCATATGGAAAAGGCTAAGGGTCAGGTGGCTTCCCATTCGGCATAGGTTTTGAATTCAGCTGGGTGTTCCACAAATCCACTTGGGTTACCGAATCTTTCGTACAACTCTCTAAAGGGTATGGTGGGATCGAATGTCCAATTGGCATGGGATAAGGATAACATTTTCAATATTTGGTTGTGGGTGGGATTTTCTGGGATTAAGACGTGGTTGTCGGGTCTCTTTCTTCTTTTCAAGCATGTCCCCACACTATTATGACATCTCGCAACTCCTCTAAAGTCGGGGCCATCTTCACATCATCCACAAATCCGAAAACCATCCTATCTCGGTCCTAAAATCTAGTAACCACCTCAATCAACTCCCTACAACCCTTCATCATCATAATAGAGGGTAGGTTTCCTAAGTGGTAGGTGATTTTTGTTTCTTTCATCCTTGTTCATTCTACCCCACCATATATTCAACAAGTCGGGTACCTCAATGACCATGTCAAACTGTATCGATCGGCATCTACAAAAAATAAAGGCAAGGTTAAAGCCCCCCCCCCCCCCCCCCCCAATAGGCAATGGTTTAGCACAAGATATTTGACACAAGATAGTCCACCTAATGGGCTTTAGATGTGTCTCAAATATCCAAAGCCCTTTTAGTTCATTTTTGGATTTGGCTTAGCTCTACCTTAGGCATATGCAAGAGTGAGTTTTTTGAAAAGACCTTGGACCCGAGCGGACTACTCGGGATGAAACGTTCTCTGCTGTTGGGTGACCGCACACCAACGCCGTGTTCAACGTGTTCCAAAGAAGGGGTGTTTCAGGAGCTTTAGTGAAGGCTAAACCGCGAGCCCGCATGTCCCCTTGAAACCATGCTTTTTGCCAAGAGTGGCGAAATTGATGGTACGAATACATGAAAATTTATATTTTGCAAGAAAGTAAACAATTAATCAAATAATCACAATTATGTCACATTATATTGAAACCTTTTTGGTTAGAACCTAGAAAATCCCCAGCAGAGTCGCCATCTGTTATGGTTCACTTTTACGCGGGAGCATAAAAGCTACTAAGAGGTTGTTGGTGCTCTAATTGGATTTCGTATTTTTAGAGTCGCCGCCCAATTTTATTATGGAAATTTGGTAAATCGAGTAAAAAAGGTTTATCAAAACAAGAGAAAAAACCTTTTAAACCAGTGTTCAAGGTAAGGGTTCTGGTGATCCCCTTGAGAAGGTTTTAAGCACTCTAGTATTAAGGATTCGTAGAATACGGTTGACATACGATCTTCAATGTGTGATTATTGTAATTGCTTGCTTAAAAATATTCCTTTCTTGCAAAATTGTCATGCTTATCATAAATCCTATTTTTTGGCAAAAATGTCCCCCTCTGGAAAAGGGGTTTTGGTTTAAAAGTGCGTATAAAGATTTAACTCACTTCATTTCCGGACCAAGACACACTCGGAATCTCTCCCAAGTAGAGTCGCTACTAGTTTGGTCATAATGATATGAGTTTAGTTCTTATAAGCTTTTTATTACTTATATAGAGAAAATAAGTGGAGTATATCTCCTTTATAATAATTATATAGGTACATAAATAGAGTTTATCAGTTTTTATCCGTTGAAGCTCACAATAAACGATATTATACTACCAAAAACCATGTTACTCAAATATTGGTCCAAATGTATCGCCTCTGTTTTAGTCTCAAGTTTTGGGCTTTTGGCCCACAAAAATATAAAAATCCTTTAGTCTTTTGAAAGAAATTTTAAGTCCAGATTCGATTTATAAGCAGTCCGTTTAAACTTGAGAAAATCTGACCTTATCTTAAGTTTGCACAAAACCAGTCCAAGTTACAAGAGAAGTCCAGATTTGATTAAGTCCAAGTTAATACTAAGGCCCAAAGAGAAAAGCCAGTTATGTAGCCTTGATTTCAAATGGCCTAATAGTGGGCTTAAGGCCCAAAAACCATCTTTATGTCAACCCATTCTGTTTTCCAGATTTCACAAAGGACATAAGGCCCAAAATACGATTTGCTTTCATCCTCAAAATCAATTTTAACTTAAGCCACATTATCAGTTCAGTTTTATACTTTGAAAAATCTTATAATGAACCAAGTTATCGATTTCATGCTTATGCTAGAGATTAGCAAAGTTTGAAAATCGTTTGAGGCGAACTCTTAACAATACTATGCGTATTTCCTAAGTTTTAAGCATATGAGGGTTTCAATATTTACAAGTGTTGTTTACAATATACAACTAATATACAAAAAATACACAACAAATGGAAATAAATGAAAACGGAGAAGGGTTTGGCTGGTGAGCCTACCTATGTCCACCTGTTGACCATTTTCACCCATGGTTGGGCCTTCAATCATTTCTCCAATTTCGGGCTCGATCAAGGAATGGAGGTTGAGCTTCAGGCCCAATAGGTTTCAAATGGAAGGAATGGCCCAAGTGGAAACGTTGAGAAATTCATGCGAAGAAGGAGAAGGGGAAAAGAAAAGGTGCGGTTATCCATACTTAACGTAAGAATAAAAGAGGTCTTAAGAAAATTGAACGCATATGATTGATATTAAAAACAAGCAGCTCGAGCATATGTGGCATGATTTAGAAGAAGGAGAATACCCAGCAAACAAACAACCAGAAACGAGGCCCAACTAAAATGAGTATAATTTAGATAAGATAGAGGCCCATTTATCATATAAAAGAAACAACAGAGAGCAGGCCCAAATACCAAAGGGGAAAGGTCATAGAAGGTGAAGCCCAAATTCACATGAATTCATAATATGTAGCAATCAAGCCCGAGTTACAATATAGGTGTCCTTAAGTCGGAATTCAGCCATATGCAGCGTATACCACCTATATACACACCAAGAGATGTAGATATGTTGTATATTCTATGTATATCAGTATATATTCACTTCAAGAGAGAAACCAAAATTAGGGCACTAAGACAAATAACCTAAGACAGTAATTAAGTGTATATCTGAGCCATATGATTTTAAAGAGGGCCTCAAGCATCTTCTACATGTCACACAAACCTTATTGCCTATGCTCTAATGCACTTATCATATATATAGTTTACTTGGTAAGTAAGTTTTAACAGGTTCAATCAAATGAATCTTCCAAATTTCAATTATTCAGTGATGATGCTTCCTATTCATTACATAGTTGCAGTCACTAGCAACAAACAAGTTGAGACAAGGAGGTGTCATTGTGACAAGTACTTGATGCTGAGATCATGAGTATTTAGTGCAATCAGTTAAGTGCATACAAACGGGGGAACTAGGCAAATAAGACTAAGTGCCATGCTTAATAAGATTTAGATAGCTTTATGAGAAGATGACATATTCACAGTTTCATACAATATGTTTGAGACAGACACTTTCAGGAAAAATAGACATATGCAAGTACAGGAAGAGAGATAGAATGGGTAGGAAAATGCCCTAGTCATGCACAAATCCAAACACAAAATTATACAAACAGTTTCAGACAAATGAACCTTCAATTAGACATATATACATTCAGGGTACAATTATGATAACTCTGAAATCTAGAACACAACCTAGGCCTCGTACTTGTTTCAAATCACACATGTAGATGGGATTCAGATAAAAACAAACCTCTTCAACATACCTAACAGGTTCAGAATACAAAATTCTCATTCGTAGACAAACAACACTGCATAGTTTCATCATAAGTAAGGCATTTTTGAGAAAGTGAAGGGTCTATAGTGTGATAAAAACTAGCCTTAATAACAAGACACCACAAAGTTTCAGATACCAGGCTCCACTAAATCAAGTTCTACATTTAAGATGGATCTAGGGGCTATGCAAAAGGGTAGCATTACATTTAGGGAACTAAAGAGATGATCTTAAGCAAAAAGATTATACACACAGGTCATGGAAGGCATTACCATTTATTTTGAGATGCAGCAGGTTCTCATGCAAACTTAAATACAGCTATGCAAAGTTTCATAGGGCAAGAACAGAGTTTGAGGTATGCCATGTTTAATTTACAAAAGAGTTTTCATGCCATAACAGAGCAAGAGGTATGCCATGTTTAATTTACAAAAGAGTTTTCATGCCATTTTTAGACTTTTAAACATATACTCAAATCAACAGAAAACATTTGCTCTTGAAATAGAGTAGGCTGAGTCACATTTCTTATATAGGCTGACACACACAAATTAACATTGGCAGAACAGAGGCATTCAAGGACATAGGTGATCATGCTTCACACATAAAGGCATGCTTCTACTTCAAAATGTGTCATGAATCATCCAACAGGTATAACAGTGATCTTAATCAACACAAGAAAATAGACTAAGTATTTTGGGCTGCCTCTAATGCATTAGAGATCACAAGTCATTCCAATAACACAGAGACAACACAAGGAGAGTGTTTATTGAAGAAACTAAGACTCATTTATTCAGTATTAACACCTCCTTATCAGTTTTTTACTTAAGCCAAGTGAAGATAAGTTTAAAACAACTGGACTGGAATCTTAAATAATTTCTCAAATTCATTTGCATATAAAGGCTTCATATCCAACTAATACATACGGATACCTGATTCACAAATCAATTTAAAATAGGCTATCAGAAGTTAGTTTAATCCCAGATAAGCTTATATCATCTTGAAGCACACTAAAATTAGAGTTCAGGTCTTAGTATCTAAACAAACAGATCTGTAGAGCAAACCAATCGCACACTAACATGATTTAGACTAAACTAGGCAAGTAGAACATAGTCAAATAGTCATAACTCTAAACTAACATAAGATTGATCCAGGTTAAGCACGTAGAACATGACTAGGCAACTACAGAATAACATATGACTAAATAAAATCAAAGCATGATTAAATAGCCACGAATCTAAACTGAACACATGATTAACTAAAGCCAAACATGATTAACGAACTACAAATCTAGACTAATCATATAGTTAACTAAGACATGATTATCAAACTACAAATCTTAGCTAACTACTAACTCAAGCATGACTAACAACTACGAATTTAAACTAATCACATAATTGACTAATTCAGACAGTTATAACTGTAAACTAATCACATAATTAACAGAATACACAAGCAACAACAAACAAACACTTAAATAACTAAAAATGGAAAGAAAGGAAAGAAAATTACCTCTTCTTGGTGCAACCTTAGTCGAGGAACAGGCTTGAAGAACCTTTTTGCTCCTTAATTCTCAATGCTCAGCCACACAGGAAAAGAAAAACAAATTAAAATTTGAACTAAACTCAGATAATTAAAGGTCTCAACAAAATTTGCTAAAGCCCTAGCTAATATGAGTATATTTTTGCTCTTAAAACAAGTCTTATGTGTATATCTCAGTGTAGGTCCCTTTAAAATGTGAGACATGGGGGTTCTTTATATAGAACCCCAAATCTGAGAAACCTTTGTTTCAAATCGATGTGGGACTAAATGGGTTTTTGAGAACCAAGACCTTCAATTGAAGCATCAATGGCTACGATTTAAGCAAGTACACCTAATAGTGGGTCAGCTTTGAACAAACCCCAACGGATCCTCATAGTTTCGAATGAACCAATGAGATTCGAGGGTTTGAAATCGCATTGAGGGGATTTGTACTCGTTGACCCGAAATCCAGTAAAACTAAAAGGAAAAAGTAAAAAATTACCATGTTAGGGAGGTGTTTGCTGAAGGAACGATGGTTTCAATTAATGCGTTGCCATTATCGGCTATGCAAAGCCAGTAGCACCCTACTACCTCTTTCACTTTGCCATTTTTTATGTGTATGAGCGAAGAGAGAGAAAGTGGTGCACTCGACGGGGGAATTTAAATTATGTATACACGATATACACATGTATATGTATGTATACATGTGTGATAAGGAATGATATGTTTTGATGACATGACAAGCCCTAAGGAACCAGATACAATCAGGTTTATCTTTCTAGACTTAGTTAACCTTATGATATCTTATATGTTGCTTGTCTAACATGATCCTTAAAGGAATAGATATCTGCAGGAATTGCTCATAAATGAGAGACCAGATATGTTGATTCAGAAAGACCGATGGGATCAGGTCTCCAGCTTGCTCAGCCAACAATGCAGCTGAAGAGCTACTGACAGTGAATTCGGTACTTACAACGTGTTCGAAGAACAAATGAGGAACCAGGTTCCTCCAGATAAATTAACTGGTAGCTGAAACTGAAAGTCCAAATCCACAGCTGTGAGTGGATGAAAAGTACAATGCAGTTGTACAGCAGTACCTTACCGAAGTTGACTGATTAACGGTCCAGATCTCATGAGTGGTCATCTCTACTCTCTCTCTCTCTCTCTCCGTGCATATAAAGACATCACCTTCCAAGAGAAGATTCATTCTTGCAAAACCCAAAAATTGCTCCTTCCAAAGTGCAAGTCCCCACCTTTCAAGGTGTTCCTCAAGAACAGAGCCACAGCAACCCGAAGGACAAGGTCAAGAACGGAAGATGTTTAAGGTCCTTAGGTTGTTGAGTCTTTGTTCTTTTGTGCTTAAATTGTAAACCTACTCTCTCGTGAAAAGAAGTTGTTTGTAGGTATCCAAAATTCTCAAGGTTGCTTCCACATGCTCTTGAGTGGTACACTAGGCTAGAGTTAGCGTAGTTGTATTAGTGTGTGGCTAGAGTTAGTCATTGTGGTGAATTCTCAAAGGGTGCCTTTGAGTGTTACACTAGGCTGGGGTAAGTCTAGGTGTGTTAGTGTGATTGGCTAGGGGTAGTCAAGGGTGAGGGTTACATAAGCGTTATTCTTAGGGTGAGGGATTATGGGAGTTAATTCCTAGCTTATGATAGAGTTGTAACCTGAGTTTCTCGGTTAGTGGAGTTAAAATCCTACAGGGGTAGGTCGTGGTTTTTAATCCCTTGAGCAAGGAGTTTTCCACGTAAAAGTCTTGAGTTGATTCTTGTACTGCATTGCATAAGGGAACTGGTACACGATCAGGTCCCTCATGTACTGTTTGGTGAACGCACAACCTGCAACAAGTGGTATCAAAGTGGGTTAATTCTAAAAAGGTTAACTCCTAGAGAGGATCCTCATCACGGCTAGTTCACCAAGCCTAGAGAAAGGAGAATCTATCACAAGACCACCAAGATCCAACAAAGAATATCATGGATGGTGGAAGGAGAGAAGGCATAACTTTTCATAGCTGAGGATCTAAGCTGTGGGACATCATTTGTGATGGACCTTATGTTCCTATGAAAATTTGCGGGGGTGGATCTGGGACTGGTCAAAAGATTGAGAAGAAGCCTAGAGTTGACCGACCCAGTTTTTGGAAAAAAGAAGAAGACTGAAGTGAGAGGAGGAGGCAATCAAAAATTACTTTAATAATGCTTACATGGATAGTGACTGCTCAAGGCATATGTCACGACCCATTTTGGGCTCGTGCGGGCACCTACCTTCCCACCTTGGTAGGCGAACCCTCTTGTTTATACAACGCTTCAATCAAATAACTTTCCTTTCAAAAGCATTTGGAAATTAAGAAGAACAACGGAATTTCATTTATAAATACAAACTTGAATGTTACATAATTTGACAATACGTTTTTACAGACTCGATACAATTTCCCATGACCTGGTCTAGACTAATACAAGAGCGACTAAATGAATTTTAGAGTGACATCATATTCTAAGACTCAACCTCCAATCCCGGAATGAAATGGGAGGAGGCCTTCTAGATAAGCACCGCATAACTTCCGCATATACTTCGATCAATCACCTGAAACAATCTACCCCAAAAAGGGTATAACAAGTGCAATATCAGTCCAACCACACGTACTGAGTAAGTATTATAGGCCGACAATGGTTAGTAACACATATTGGTAAAGAATTCATGAATAATGATGATAATCACTAAATCAAGTCACATATCCCGAAACAATAGATGACAACTTCAATCTAACTTAGGTCACAACTAATCTATCATAAATTATAAGTTGGCAAAACACATATACAGATTCTCGACATCCTTACCATTCCCAAGTCGCTCGTCCGTGTTTTAGGAGCGAACTCATTGGTACGACACCTTCATGTCCAACCTCGCTTAACACGATGCACTACTAGGTTTAGGCTTGTTAAATAGGCACAAATCAGTAATATAAGTCTCAAGAGTCGAGTCTAATTGTTCATCATTACCTATGTATAGCATCTATGCCCCATATGATAAGTTTGAGTATATCTAATCCCGGAACAATCAACACAACATAATCAACGACACCATCGTCACAATACAGACATCACGACATCTCACTCAAGTCATAATGCAATGCAATGCAATAATGGTATGAATGTGATGACATGCCATGATATGCAAATAAAATGTACACATGTACTCCGGATGGAAATATCGACATCTCGGTAGCACAACCAAGTGTGACTCGCGAAGTCTGAGTGCCACCCGTCTCGGATCTTTTCCAAACAAACAGATGGGACTCTGGCTAATTGCTCACAGGGGGTGTCTCACCAGCACCACTCTGGGGGACCCGCGGAACCCATGCACTACAATCGATTCCGGAATAACATCGGAATCGGCCATGCAACAATGATACCCGAATATAACCATCGGACATCGGCCTCCTCACAATCACTTAAAAGAATTGTCAAATATTAGTTTCATGAATCAACGATTCTGGAATTGAACCTCGGACATCGGCCTCTTCACATCACTCAAGTAAAAGAGTTTATCAAGTATCAGTTTCATATAGCAACGATTCCGGAATGGATCTCTGAACATCGGCCTTTTCACAATCACTCAAGTAAATGAGTTTATCAAATATCAGTTTCGCTCAATCAATGATACTGGATCATCACCGGATATCAGCCATGCATGATAAATATGAGAGAATACGTGCAATGCACATGTCACTCACCAACAGTCAATCTCAATATCATAATTACCACAATGGTTATGTCAATAACGTATCACATCACCATACCAACAATGGGTATGCCAACATATATCAAGTACAAATACCAACAACGGGTATGTCAACCCTATCTGAACCAGGACAACAAGCAAAATTTGATATCTACCAACTACACATGGCATCACGCCAACATAATTGAACAATCAAACACACATAACGGGATGGCTAGCCCTAACCCTCATCAAGTCAATCATTTAACATACAGTATTACCATTTCCCTAATCAACATATTTGCTTAGGATAATAATCTCACACTACACTCGAATCACTCGTCATCATTTAGCTAGGATATCATTCACTACCATTATTCAATTTATATTCCCTGCTATCGCTTAGATTCACTACAATAATTTCATCGATAGGCATAATTAGATTCTGTCCGCTACTCCCAAGTCACATAAATTCACTGATAATAAACAAGGTCACACCAATACCTAAGGAGTCTACAGGCCACGAGCCTGAACAAATAAGTCACACATAACAATACCATCATAAGATTCCATCCCATATCTCCAACTTTCTATACATGCATTCTCCGTTTCTTCTACACAACCATACGAAAAACTAACCAGAGTCTACCTCAAGGAAACTATAACCTACCTCATGGCCGAGCGGGTGCCACGAACATCCAATAACGCCTCAATTAATCACCACAACGTAATCCATATGAAAAGCTCAGAGACAACCATGAGACCCAAGAGTAGAATTCACCATTAGGGTCCTTCCCAAGGACTTCGAAATTGCTAAGGTAGCTATGGAATTTTATCCTACCTAGAAACTCACTATCACAATGCTAGTTGATAGATCAACCTTGATTTAGGACATTCATGACCTTACTCAAGTTACTAGTTTGGTCAAATTGCCATTTTAGGCTTATTTCAAGAAACTCATTTCCAAGATCTAAAATAGAGACCCAAAGGTATTTTAACAGGGTAGGTGAAGGATTAGGTTGGGAATCATGTTAGGGTGATGGGCATAGCAAAATATCCCAAGGACTTTGTATCATGAAGAACAAGGGTTCATTATATTGGAACTTAAGAGATTTGAGATTCCCATTTGTGACTCTAAACAAGGATCCTTAATGAGAATCAATGTTGGGAGTATGGATGGAAAAGGTTAGGGAAATAACCCTTCCCAAGGAAGTATTATTTTTGGCTCCAAAATTACTCCAAAGGCGGCTAGACTCTCTAGGGTTTTGAGAAATAAAGTCAATTCCCGAAATGTCACTTAAATAGGTTGAATTCACTGTGCGAAACCTCCCCGGCGGTAGGTGTAACGCTGCAGCGGTACCGCCAGGGCTGCCAACACGCTGCTATGGTGGTCGATCAATCCCATGCGGTTATCGCTATGGCGGTTGGTATACTGCCACAGCGGCACCGTTGTGCCGTCCACGAGACCGCTGCAGCGGTCTGGCTCTATTTGTTTGCTCATATTTTTATTGCTTACGCGATGCGCTTGACGATCTTGGTTTGGCTTGAAAGGTTTCCAAGATGCGAGAAGTTGGAGACATCGTTAGGCCCCATAGTTGTTGCCTTCCTTAGAATTTCACAGTAACGAAGAAACAAGTCGTTACAGCATATAACTGAAAGAGTGGATGATTTTCTCTCACTCAAGGCCTACCAAGGAGGGAGTGTGTCTTGTGGAAATGACAAGAAAGGTCACATTCTTAGCCGTGGGAAAAAATTGGTAAGACATCCTCTCATGAACTGAAAATGCAGCCTAGAGAAACCTGGTCCCCCTATCACTCTACTTGCTGAAAGATGATTGTGCAAGATAGAGGACCAGGTAGCAGACATCTTCACTAAGGCACTAAGAAGGCATCAATCTATAGGAGATTGGTCTGATCGAGTTCAATGTGTTGCCCTTCCTCAAACTTCTTCAGGCTTAGCTATGTTAAGAGGAAAGTTACAAGGTTAAAAGGTGTTTTTTGGAAGAATCTAACTCACTCTTGTACCGTTACAGGTACACACTCGTGGCAGGGTCAGGACGGCGCTAGCATAAGTGACATTGCACATCTTAGAGCTCTTGCCTCGTCTTCAAAATTGTCAAGGGACCTGGTGTCCATGACTCAGGTTAGTAGTCTCTTCAGTGCTTAATATTTCTATAACTGTCTAGAATGCCATGTCATTAAGACTCTTCCGCTTCCTATTCCGATTTGAGACCTTTAAATGCCTGTCCTTCCTGAACCTCCTTGTACCTCAAAAGAAAACCATTCCTCTTCAGATCTTGCTGAAAAAAATTACTATATCTGAAATCTGAATCGTCCTTTCCCACTTGCCAGAATCAAAACCCCACCATATCACTACCAGATCCCAAAGATAGTCTGACTCTAGTAAGTACCACTTCCATCGATTATTGTAGAACATATGAAGGACTCTATGAGCCCTGTGCAGACCTTCTCCTCAATGACTCTAAATGAGGGGGAGCGAAATTGTTACATCTCGGAGATTTTGGATTGTTGTATTGTGAGTAGAATAACGCGAGCTTAAGGTGAACATGAAGTCCTTATGAGATTAAGGAGAGTATTTGATAACTTTAAGCGCTTACCATAAGATTTTGAAGTCATATGAATCGGTGAAACTAAGTTCATCAAAAACAGCAGAATGTAAGTCATGTTTGGGAAGGTTCGCAACAATTGAGCTATAATTTGTTTAGTAATGTCTTGAGAGGGAGTTATAGAGCCCCTTAGATGGTTAATGAAGTATTATACAAGTGCCAATAAGGTTCCATAAGGATTGGGGGTTGAACAAATCGACGAGAATAAGTTTCGGGGAAAAGTGGATTATACGTTTGGATAATTTGTACGGCCCGTATAATTTGTACGACCCATTTAATTGGCCGTAGATCCGGGTCGGGCCAGATTTCTTTTTTAGTTATATATGACTGACCCTTGTTCATTTATTTCATTTCCCACTTTTTTGAAACTCTTGAAAGCTCTAGAACCCTATCCTAAATAAACCCAACCAAACCCAAGAGAGATCAAAGTTCAAATAGAAAGAGTCAAGGTATTCAAGTGTGAAATATTCACTAGAGTTTGTAGGATCCAATAATTCCTTTAGTGTTGAAGTTGGGATTTCATTCAAGTTGGTGACTTGATCCAAAGCTTATTCCTATATGATAAAAGGTTTGTTTTCATGTCTATTTCATGTTATTAAGCATGCTTGTTTGTTGAACAACTTGAGTAAGGGGAGAAAGTGGAAGATGAAGTTCAAGTATAGATTTAATTGTATTTTGAGTAGTAAATTAACTTGAGCTATCATTGTTAGAATGTTATGAGTGTAATCTTGTCATGAACGATAATAATGATGACAAGGAAGTGTTGCATACAAGTGTACAAAGGGTTGATGTGAAGTTGTTGATATAAATTGATTATGAAAATGAATTTTGAGACGTAATGGAATATAACTATTTGATTATGATATTGTGGATGTTCTTATGGTTGTTTGGAAGTTGTTTTGTAATATAGTGGAAGTCAACGAAATGGAGGAAATGCTGCCCAAATTTTCGCTAGCTCATGAATTATACTAGTTTGAACTTAAGAGTGTCTTTAAGACCTAATCTTGGTATGAATCCTCTTAAATGTAGATTTTTTCTGAACCTTGGAGAAGAACGCTAAGTAGTTAAGAAGACATAAAGGTATGTAAGGCTAAACCTTCTTTCTTAAGGTATGATTCCATTGTTGTATATACATATGTGAAATCCATAAAGTCTTCCATGATGCCTCCATTTCTAGAAGTGCTAAAGCTCATAAGTCTTGATACTCTCATGATATCGTTGATCTCTTCCTGCGATAGTTGACCCTCTGAAGAAAGATATATTGATGACGATGATGTTGACGATGCTTATGTACTCTTATGTCAATATGTATTTATATATGTATGGCCATTATGTAACATCGAGCTTATATGGCCGAGTATGATATTTTGTGCGCGCACCCCACTACAGTTGGGTATGGATAACACCAAGCCTTGCTATGGCCGGGTAGGTATTACACCGAACATACATGGTCAGGTACGGTACTACTATGTATGTATGCATATGTATGGAAGGTTTCCATTAGAAAAAGGGAAAGTAAATATGATGAACGTTTCAAGAGGTATATATGGCTCTCCTATCTCATGGCTCTTCTATCTCATGTTATCTTTCATGCTATTATTATGTTACTGCTTATGCCTTACATACTCAGTATATTATTCGTACTGACATCCTTTTATTTGTGGACGCTGCGTCATGCCCGCAAGTGGACAAGGAGATAGACTTGATGCTTAGGCTGCTTATCCGGAGGCTGCTTAGAGGAGTTCCATTTGATTCGGAGCTGCAGCTGTTGGTACTATTCTTTTGTGTATACATATGGGCATGGCGGGGCCTTGTCCCGTCTTTATGATGTTACATACTCTTTCTAGAGGCTCGTAGACAATTGTGTATAGCTAGATGTCTCTTAGTCTTGTCGGCTCATATTTTGTATATCATTTTGATAGCCTTGTCGTCTTGCGTATATATATATATATGGGCATTGTTGTTGATGTTGTTATAAAAGTGCCCTTGCCCGATAAGATTTGTATTATTGATGCACAAGAATTATGAGTAGGCCATGTGTCTCACCTAGTTATACTTGTGGAAGTATGATGAGAGATGCCCGGTGGGTTAGCGGGTGCCCGTCATGGCTCTTCGATTGGGTCGTGATAAAAGTGGTATCAGAGTAGTTCTGTCCTAGGGTGTGTCTACGAGCCGTGTCAAGTAGAGTCTTGTTTATGGGTGTGTTGCGCGCCACACTTATAAATAGGAGGCTGCGGGCATTTAGGAATGGATGACCTTCTTTCTTCATAAATCGTGCGATAGAGCCATGATATAACGATTTCGTTTTCCTTAACCGTGTGTTATGTATTTCAGAGATGCTTGTAAAGAGAAAAGCTACAACAGCCTAAAAGGGCAAGACAGTGGCAGGGAGGCGGACTGAGAGAGTACCGCCGAGAGATATAGGAGGGTGAGTCCTAGAATGAGGTTCCATCTCGGTCCTCTCACTCGTTGCCTATTTCAGATAAGCATGAGGGAGCCTCAGGCCCAGCTCCAGCACCCTCAGTTCCCCTACCTTATGCTTCGACTCAAGAGATGAAAGAGGCCATTCATTTGCTGACCCAGTTAGTCGCCGCTCAGGCTTAGCGGAAGGGTATAGGTCATGGTGATAGGGCTGTGAGTGCTAGAGCCCGTGATTATATTAGTCTGAACCCTCCAGAATTCTTTGGGTCGAAACCGGATTAGGACCGCCAAAGCTTTGTTGATGGAATGTTCAGGACACTTCGGTTAATGCATGCTTCAGACATCGAATCGGTAGAGTTGGCTTCCTATAGACTACGGGATGTTGCAGTTCATTGGTATACGATTTGGATGTCTTATAAGGGAGTCAATGCACCTCCCCCGATATGGCAAGAATTTGTTAATGCTTTCCTCCGACACTACTTGCCCCCAGAGGTTCGGCGGGCTAGAGCCGACAAGTTCGTGAAACTTATGCAAGGAAGTATGAGTGCCTTAGAGTATAGTCTTCGCATCAATTCTTTGGCTAGGTATGCTCCGGCCATGGTAGAGGATATGGGTGATCAAGTGCACCGGTTTGTGAGTGGATTAGGGTCACATTTGATGGATAAGTGCTTGAATGCGTCACTTCAGGACAATACGGACATTTCTCGCATTCAAGCCCGTGCCCAGAATTTGGAGAAAAACCAACAACAGCAAAGAAGTAAGCGTGAGCATAATAGAGGTTATAGCAAGAGGGATATGTTACACCTCGGAAATTTCTCCGTGAACGTACAATGAATAGACCAACGAAGAGTATGAGTGTACGATGTTTTACTAAGAAGGGGATGACTACTTATGAATTTTGAAAATGCGAAAGTTGCTTGCACTTCGGCCCAATTGGTCGTAAAATAGAATACGGCCCGTAAAGTGGTTTACGGACCGTAAACTGCTATCGTCTTTCAACATTCCAAAACTTCAACTTTCTGCCAAATGTCTAAATGGTTAAATACGACTCAGAATACGGACCGTAAATCGAAATACGACCCGTAAACTGTGACCATAAACCACCATGACCTCCAGCAAACATTTCTTGTTCTGTTATGCTTAAATACAGTCGTGAAGGACGGACCGTAAACCAGAATACGGACCGTAAACCAGAATACGGCCCGTAAACTGGGTTTACGGCCACTGTGCATTTCGACTACTGTTCATAAAAATCAGATTTTAAGTTAATTATAAGGGACCCTTTTTCATTCCATTCATTTCATTTCACTCCACACTTCAAGAAATATCTAGAATACTCTCTAATATTCATCCACAAGAGAAACAAAGGAAAAATCAAGATCAACAACACTAAATCTATGAAATCAAGAGTGTGAAACTCATCAAAGTTCATCTACACCAAGAAATTACAAAGGAAGTGAAGTAGGGTTTTTGGTATAGAAAAGTATTGCTACACAAGGCTCGTTCCTACCACATATAAGGTAAGTTTTATGACTTTCTCATGATGATTGAAGTATTTATACGTTGAAACACTTGGATTATAGAAGAGTGTAGTAAATGGGTCATAAAATGTGAATAGTGCCATAGTTGAATGATAGTTGGATTAAATTATGAATGTTGATGAGTTGGGAGTATAAATATGTTATAAATGACGTGTAGACCATGAAATAGGTGTGATGTATGAGAAAATGGGATGATGAGATAAAACCCATAAATATGGAGAAATTGAAGAAAAATGGTGGAATGTGGTAAATGTAGATACATGACGATTGTTGATACGATATTGTGAGTGTTGTTGTGAATGTTTGGTAGTTGAAATGAATCATGGGAAACGTAGTAGAAACAAAGGAAATGCTGCCTAATTTTTCCTAGAAATAGTAGCGCGTTCCTCTTGTCGATTGACTAACGATGGTATGAATTCTCTCTTGAAGGTAGAGACGTGACATCAAAGGAAATCAAGAAAAAGATAGCATAGTTAAACGACAAAGGTATGTGAGGCTTATCTTTTCTTTCAAAAGGCATGAATCCTTCAAGTCTTATATAATCCTTCTACAAAACGAAGCCTATGAGTCCTTCAATATATTGAATTACATATGAATATGATGGTGCTGATAATGAGCTAGAGTATAGCGATTCAAGAAATTGTGGCATGATGTTCCTATAACGCTACTGATGTTATCCTTGTTAACACTCGCCTTATGCTCTATTTCCTTCAAGGCGAGGCACGATACTCATAAACGTTCATAATATAATCGGGGGTTCACGACCTTACGTCACCTCGACATAGTGTGGTTGCCCTTAAAGCTTAACGTATGCTCTTAATGCTAATATATGATATGTCTATAAGATGATTAACAATGCTAGTTTATAATACGATGATGATATGTATAAGATACCAAGAAATGATAAGATGATGCTATGTTATGAGATGTGTAATAGTGATGTGTTATGATTGATTTTGTGATGATAAGATTCCACCGTGCCTATTTGGCCGAGCATGTCACCGCGAATGCGGGCTGCGTATGATTCCACCGCGCCTATATGGCCGGGCATGTCATCGCTAATGCGGGCTGCTATGTTTACACCGAGCCTAGAGGGACGGGCATGATCACCACTAGTGGGCGGCATATGAGGATTACCCGGACGGGGGTAGTGATGCGGAGTACGATGTGACGATGTACGTGATGAAGTATGTGATGATGTATGTGATGATGAATGTGATGATAGATGGGATATGACAAAACATATACTATGATGATGTAAAATATGATATATGTTAAAAGTATGTTGCTTATAACACTCAAGCAGGTTGTATCTTTTCTTATGATTCATGATGCTTCTATGACATTGTTCATTTTATTGCTGCCTTACATACTCAGTACAATGTTCGTACTGACGTTCGTTTTCTTTGGACGCTGTGTTCATGCCCACAGGTAGACAGGGAGGAGATCTTGCTCCGGTCTCTTAGAAGCTGTTAGCTGACTGAAAGCACTCCCTTGTTCCGGAGGTGCTTATGATGAATCTTTTGTGTACAGTTGTATGTGTAATCCAATAGAGGCTCGTAGATACTCAATGTGGGTTATGTGGTTTCACGACATGGATATTGTGTAAATATATTGATATATGTTATTGTATAAAAGCATTATGTTTTGTAATGAAAAGCAGTTTCTTTCGTAAAATGAGTATGAAATCGATAAATGATTGTTGAATGAGTCTAAGAAGTAATAGTACGAGCGGTGCTCGGTGGTTAGCCCCGGGTACCCATCTCAGCCCCTAGCTGGGTCGTTACAAAACTGGTATCACAGCTGTTCGTTCTAGGAAGTGTCTACGAGCCGTGTCTAGTAGAGTCTTCTTTATTGTGTTTTGCGCGCTACATGAATAAACAAGAGGCTATAGGGAATTTAGGAAAATGACCATCTTTCTTCTTATGAGATCATGCGATAGAGCCGTGTAAGATTGAATCCTCCCTAATAGTGTGTTGTGATTTCAGAATGCCGCCTAAGGGAAAAGCTATAGCCGCCCAAAAGGGCAAGACTACGACAAAGAGGCTGGTAGAAAGAGAGCCTCTGGTGAATATTGGAGAAGGCGAGTCACAAAATGAGACTCCATCTAGCACTTCCTCTACCCCGCCTAATGTGGAAGAGCAAGGAGGAGCTCCAGCTCCAATTCCTCCGCCGGTTGCTTCGGGTCAACAAATGACTGAGGCCATTCAGTTATTGACACAGTTGGTTGCCGCCCAGGCACAGTGGAAAAATACGGCCCCGAGTGATCGACCAGCCAGTACTAGAGCCCGTGACTTCATGACTTTAAACCCTCCGGAGTTCTTTGGGTCAAAGCCGGATGAGGATCCGCAAGGCTTTATCGATGAGATGTTGAGGACTTTAAATATTATTCATGCCTCCGAGACTGAATCCGTGGAGTTGGCCTCTTATAGACTCCGGGATGTGGCAGTCTTATGGTATAATAATTGGGTATTATCAAGAGGTGAGAATGCGCCTCCACCCGTATGGCAGGAATTTGTGGATGCTTTTATTCGTCACTATTTACCACCCGAGATTCGCCGAGCTAGGGCGGATAGATTTCTAAATTTGAAGCAAGGAAGTATGAGTGCCCGGGAGTATAGTATGCAATTTAATTCTTTGGCCAGGTACGCCCCGGCTATGGTGGCTGACATGGGAGATCGTGTTCACAGATTTGTGAGTGGTTTGGGACCACATTTATTCAAAGATTGTTTGACGGCTTCATTGCAAGATGGGATGGACATTTCCCGTATACAGGCCTATGCCCAGAACTTAGAGGGGCGACAACAACCATCGAGGAGTGATCGTGATATGGACAGGAGGCAAAGCAAGAGGGCTAGATCTATGGGAGCGAGCAGCGAGTACAGAGGGGGATCGAGGCAGAATTATTCTAGGCAGTCAGGCCAGACGGCGACTAGCGCACCTTCTAGATTTCCAGATAGAAGATTTGACCGCTCCTTTCGCTCGGGACAGGGTCAGAGCTCAAGGGCTTCAGGCTTCTAGTTTGAGGGTGATTATAGTCAAGGGAGACTCCCAGTTCCACGATGTAGTCGGTGCCACAAATTACACTCAGGGCCATGTCGCCAGGACACAGATGCCTGTTATGTTTATGCTCAGACTGGGCATATGATGTGAGATTGTCCCTCACGGTGTGGTAGAGGTGGGGTTCAGCCCACAGGCTCAGCAACTGGTTCCTCGTCAGCGCATTCGGTAGGGCAGGCTCCCCAGATGTCAACAGGCCAAGGTAGAGGCAGAGGGGCAGCATCTACTTCAGGTGCCACCTAGCCCCGCGTATATGCTTTAGCCGGACGACAGGATCTCGAGTCCTCCCCGGATGTGGTTACAGGTATATTGTCTATATTCTTTTGGGATGTGTATGCATTGATGGATCCCGGTTCTACATTCTCTTATATTACTCCATATGTTGCTGGTTGTATTGGGGTGAAACTCGAGTCAATTAAACCTTTTGAGGTACTCACTTCGGTTGGTGATCCCGTGATAGCAAGGCAAGTGTACAAAAATTGTGTCATTGTGATATGTGATCGTCAGACCAAAGCTGACTTGATTGAGCTGAAAATGATAGACTTCAATGTAATCATGGGTATGGATTGGTTGGCCTCGTGTTATGCAAATGTTGATAGCCGCACAAAATTGGTTCGATTTCAATTCCCGGGAGAGCCCGTACTTGAATGGAAGGGTAACACGGCATCCCCAAAAGGTCGGTTTATTTCCTACCTTAAGGCGAGGAAGATGATAGCGAAAGGCTATATTTATCACCTAGTTCGGGTGCATGACACAGAAGCAAAGTCGCCAATATTTCAATCTGTTCCGGTGGTGAATGAATTTCCGGATGTATTTCCAGATGAACTCCCAGGTCTTCCCCCAGAAAGAGAAATTGATTTCACCATTGATGTGTTGCTGGACACCGAGCCCATTTCTATTCCTCCTTATCGAATGGCTCCGACATAATTGAAGGAGCTAAAGGCACAGGTGAAAGACTTGATTGACAAGGGGTTTATTAGACCCAGTTCATCACCGTGGGGAGCACCAGTCTTGTTCGTGAGAAAGAAAGACGGTTCCCTACGAATGTGCATTGATTACAGACAACTGAATAAGGTGACGATAAAGAACAAATATCCTCTTCCGAGGATTGATGACTTGTTTGATCAGCTGCAGGGTGCCAAGTGGTTTTCAAAAATTGACTTGAGTTCGGGTTATCATCAAGTAAGAGTTAGAGAGGCAGATATTCCCAAGACTTCTTTCAGGACAAGATATGGCCATTATGAGTTTCGAGTAATGTCATTTGGGTTGACTAATGCTCCGGCCATGTTTATGAACTTGATGAATAATGTGTTCAGGCCACTCTTGGATTTATTTGTAATAGGATTTATTGATGATATTCTGGTATATTCTCGCACTGAATCAGAACATGCAGATCATTTGCGAATTGTTCTTGGCATTCTTCGAGCCCGGGAATTATATGCGAAATTTTCAAAGTGTGAGTTCTGGCTGAATTCGGTAACATTTCTGGGCCACGTCATTTCAAATGATGGCATTCGAGTCGATACTCAGAAAATTGAGGCTGTGAAGACTTGGCCAAGGCCTACAACATCTACAGAAGTCCGTAGTTTTCTGGGGTTGGCAGGTTATTACAGAAGGTTCGTAGAGGGTTTCTCGTCTATTTCAGCCCCATTGACGAAGCTAACGCAGAAGTCAGCAAAATTTCAGTGGAACGATGCTTGTGAGTGTGGTTTCCAAGAGTTGAAAGACCGATTGACCTCAGCTCCAGTTTTAACACTTCCAGAAGGGCCGGATGGCTATGTTGTGTATTGTGATACTTCCGGAGTGGGATTAGGATGCGTATTGATGCAACATGGGAGAGTTATTTCATATGCTTCGAGACAATTACAGAAACATGAAAAGAATTATCCGACTCATGATCTTAAATTGGCAGCAGTGATTCATGCGTTGAAGATATGGAGACATTATTTGTATGGTGTGCACGTCGATATCTATACATATCACAAGAGTCTCCAATATATTCTTAAGCAGAAGGAGTTGAACCTGCGGCAGAGGCGGTGGTTAGAATTGTTGAAAGATTATGATGTGAACATTTTGTACCACCCCGGAAAAGCGAATGTAGTAGCCGACGCGCTTAGCCGCCGATCCATGGGTAGTCTATGTGAAGTTCCTTCAGAAAGGAAAGAGATGATTCGTGAGCTCCATCAATTAGCTAATCTTGGAGTACGTGTAGTCGATTCAGGTAGTGCGAGGGTCAGCATTAACGATCCTGCAGTTTCATCTTTGAATGTAGAAGTGATGGAGCGACAATATGAAGACTCCCAATTGTGCCATTACAGAGACCTATCTCATAAAAAGGAGAAGTCTCCATTTGAAGTTTCTATTGATGGAATTCTTAGGTACCAAGGCAGACTATGTGTGCCGAATGTGGCAGACTTGCGCCGATAAATTGTAGAGGAAGCACATTATTCTCGGTATTCCATTCATCCAGGTGAGACCAAAATGTATCATGATCTCAAATTGATATATTGGTGGGATGGCATGAAGAGGGACATAGCAGAATTTGTAGCACAGTGTCCAAATTGCCAACAAGTAAAAACGGAACATCAGAAGCCAGGGGGCTTATTACAAGCGATGGAAATTCCTATATGGAAATGGGAAGTGATTAATATGGATTTTATTGTGGGATTACCCCATTCACGAGGGAAATATGATTCTATATGAGTGATCGTGGACAGACTCACAAAAGTAGCTCATTTTCTTCCAGTCAGAACCACGTATTCAGCGGAAGATTATGCTAGGTTGTATTTAAAAGAAATTGTGCGACTTCATGGAATTCCATTATCTGTTATTACAGACAGAGGGGCACAGTTTACATCCAAGTTCTGGAAGTCCTTTCAAGAAGGTCTTGGTACTCAAGTCAAGCTTAGCACGGCGTTCCATCCGCAGACCGATGGACCAGCCGAGCGTACTATTCAGACCTTGGAGGATATGCTACGAGCGTGTGTGCTGGATTTTGATGGTAGTTGGGACGAGCATCTACCCCTTATTGAATTTGCATACAACAATAGCTATCATTCCGGTATTCAAATGGCTCCGTATGAAGCCTTGTATGGAAGGAAGTGCAGGTATCCAATTGGATGGTTTGAAACAGGAGAAGCACAATTTATAGGCCCCGAATTGATTTAACAAGCAGTCGAGAAAGTCAAGGTGATCCGAGACCGATTGTTAACAGCCCAAAGTCGCCAAAAGTCTTATGCGGGCAACCGCCGACGAGACTTCGAATTCCAGGTTAATGATTGGGTATTTCTGAAAGTATCGCCAATGAAAGGGGTGATGAGATTTGGCAAGAAAGGGAAGTTAAGTCCAAGGTACGTTGGACCCTATAAAATTATCCGTAAGGTGGGTCGTGTAGCTTATGAATTGGACTTGCCTTCGGAACTTGAATCAGTTTATCCAGTCTTCCATGTTTCGATGCTCCGCAAGTGTGTTGGAGATCCTACGAAGATTGTTCCAATTGACGACGTTCAAGTGACAGAAAAACTGACCTACGAAGAAGTGCCTATGGCCATTCTAGACAGGCAAGTGCAAAGACTTTGAAATAAAGAAGTAGCTTCAGTCAAAGTGCTGTGGCGAAATAACAACAGGGAAGAAATGACTTGGGAAGCGGAAGAAAAGATGAAATTCAAATACCCGTATTTATTCCAACACCTGGGAGAAATTCAAAGTGAAACGCCAACAACATAAGGTATGCATGCATTAAATGAAGTGTAATAATTAAAGTATCTGAACACCCCTACTCCCATCATTTCTCAGAATTGTATTGTGTTATGGCCCTATGAGGCAGTGATGTGAGATTATGGGTTGTTCTGACAGGATAGTAGTGCCATATTATAAAGGAAACTCTGGAAATTTTTTCTAGAATCCCCACTGACTTAACATTCGAGGACGAATGTTCCAAAAGGGGGGAAGAATGTTACACCTCGGAAATTTCTCCGTGAACGTACAATGAATAGACCAACGAAGAGTATGAGTGTACGATGTTTTACTAAGAAGGGGATGACTACTTATGAGTTTTGAAAATGCGAAAGTTGCAGATTTGCACTTCGGCCTAGTTGGTCGTAAAATAGAATACGGCCCGTAAAGTGGTTTACGGACCGTAAACTGCTATCGTCTTTCAACATTCCAAAACTTCAACTTTCTGCCAAATGTCTAAATGGTTAAATACGACTCAGAATACGGACCGTAAATCGAAATACGGCCCGTAAACTGTGACCGTAAACCACCATGACCTCCAGCAAACCTTTCTTGTTCTGTTATGATTAAATACGGTCGTAAAGGACGGACCGTAAACTAGAATACGGACCGTAAAATGGGTTTACGGTCACTGTGCATTTCGACTACTGTTCATAAAAATCAGATTTTAAGTTAAGTATAAGGGACCCTTTTTCATTCCATTCATTTCATTTCACTCCACACTTCAAGAAATGTCTAGAATACTCTCTAATATTCATCCACAAGAGAAACAAAGGAAAAATTAAGATCAACAACACTAAATCTATGAAATCAAGAGTGTGAAACTCATCAAAGTTCATCTACACCAAGAAATTGCAAAGGAAGTGAAGTAGGGTTTTTGGTATAGAAAAGTATTGCTACACAAGGCTCATTCCTACTACATCTAAGGTAAGTTTTATGAATTTCTCATGATGATGGAATTATTTATACGTTGAAACACTTGGATTATAGAAGAGTGTAGTAAATAGGTCATAAAATGTGAATAGTGCCATAGTTGAATGATAGTTAGATTAAATTATGAATGTTGATGAGTTGGGAGTATAAATATGTTATAAATAACGTGTAGACCATGAAATAGGTGTGATGTATGAGAAAATGTGATGATGAGATAAAACCCATAAATGTGGAGAAATTGGAGAAAAATGGAGGAATGTGGTAAATGTAGATACATGACGATTGTTGATACGATATTGTGAGTGTTGTTGTGAATGTTTGGTAGTTGAAATGAATCATGGGAAAGGTAGTAGAAACAAAGGAAATACTGTCCAATTTTCCCTAGAAATAGTAGCGCGTTCCTTTTGTCGATTGACTAACGATGGTATGAATTCTCTCTTGAAGGTAGAGACGTGACATCAAAGGAAATCAAGCAAACGATAGCATAGTTAAACGACAAAGCTATGTGAGGCTTATCTTTTCTTTCAAAAGGCATGAAGCCTTCAAGTCTTATATAATTCTTCTACAAAACGAAGCCTATGAGTCCTTCAATATATTGAATTACATATGAATATGATGGTGCTGATAATGAGCTAGAGTATAGCGATTCAAGAAATTGTGGCATGATGTTCCTATAACGCTACTGATGTTATCCTTGTTAACACTCGCCTTATGCTCTATTTCCTTCAAGGCGAGGCACGATACTCGTAAACATTCATAATATAATCGGGGGTTCACGACCTTACGACACCTCGACATAGTGTGGTTGCCCTTAAAGCTTAACGTATGCTCTTAATGCTAATATATGATATGTCTATAAGATGATTAACAATGCTAGTTTGTAATACGATGATGATATGTATAAGATACCAAGAAATGATAAGATGATGCTATGTTATGAGATGTGTAATAGTGATGTGTTACGATTGATTTTATGATGATAAGATTCCACCGTGCCTATTTGGCCGGGCATGTCACCGCGAATGCGGGCTGCTTATGATTCCACCGCGCCTATATGGCCGGGCATGTCACCGCTAATGCAGGCTGCTATGTTTACACCGAGCCTAGAGGGACGGGCATGATCACCACTAGTGGGCGGCATATGAGGATTACCCGGACGGGGGTAGTGATGCGGAGTACGATGTGACGATGTACGTGATGAAGTATGTGATGATGTATGTGATGATGAATGTGATGATAGATGGGATATGAAAAAACATATACTATGATGATGTAAAATATGATATATGTTAAAAGTATATTGCTTATAACACTCAAGCAGGTTGTATCTTTTCTTATGATTCAGGATGCTTCTATGACATTGTTCATTTCATTGCTGCCTTACATACTCAGTACAATGTTCGTACTGACGTCCGTTTTCTTTGGACGCTGTGTTCATGCCCACAGGTAGACAGGGAGGAGATCTTGCTCCGGACTCTTAGAAGCTGTTAGCTGACTGAAAGCACTCCATTGTTCCGGAGGTGCTTATGATGAATCTTTTGTGTACAGTTGTATGTGTAATCCAATAGAGGCTCGTAGATACTCAATGTGGGTTATGTGGTTTCACGACGTGGATATTGTGTAAATATATTGATATATGTTATTGTATAAAAGCATTATGTTTTGTAATGAAAAGCAATTTCTTTCGTAAAATGAGCATGAAATCGATAAATGATTGTTGAATGAGTCTAAGAAGTAATAGTACGAGTGGTGCTCGGTGGTTAGCCTCGGGTACCCGTCGCAGCCTCTAGCTGGGTCGTGACAGGCTAGATCTTCGGGTCCGGCTAGTGAGTTTAGAGGAGGGAAAAGACAACAGTTTTCTAGGCTTTCAGCCCATTCCATGACTAGTGCCCCTCCACGGTTTACGGGCCAGAGATTTGATAGATCTATTTACTCTGGGCCTAGTCAGAGTTTTAGAGCTTCAGGTTCACATTACAGGGGCGACTCGGGCCAGGCAAGACCACCTATACCACGGTGTTCTCAGTACGGGAAGTTACATTGGGGCCAGTGTCGATTAGTCTCAGATGTTTGCTATGCATGTGGTTGGCCAGGACATATCATGCGTGATTACCCCTTGAGAGGTACTAGAGGTATGGTTCAGGCCACAGGGTCAACAGCTGGGTCTTCATCATCTATACGCCCTCCGGGGCAAGGCTCACAGACACCAGTTAGTCATGGTAAAGGTAGTGAAGGAGCTCCTAGTTCGAGTGGTCCTCAATACCGTATTTATGCACTGGTTGGACGGCAGGATCTTGAGTCCTCCCCTGATGTTGTCACAGGTATATTATCGGTATTTTCTCTTGATGTATATGCATTGATAGATCCGGGATCCACATTATCATATGTTACTCCTTATATTGCTGGTCGATTTGGGGTGAAACCGGAGTCAATCAAACCTTTTGAGGTATCGACACCTGTTGGTGATCCGGTAATAGCTAGCTGAGTATATAGAAATTGTGTAGTGGTGATTTGTGATCATCGTACTATGGTTGATTTACATGAGTTGAAAATGGTAGATTTTGATATTATCATGGGCATGGATTGGTTGGCTTCTTGCTATGTCAATATTGATTGTAGAGCAAAAATGGTCCACTTCTAGTTTTTGGGAGAACCAGTTTTGGAATGGAAGGGAAATACAGCGTCTCCGTGAGGTAGGTTTATTTCCTATCTCAAGGCGAGGAAGATGATTCCTAAAGGTTGTATTTATCATTTAGTCCGGGTTCAAGATATAGAAGCCAAATTGCCGACTCTTCAGTCTGTCCTAGTGGTGAATGAGTTTCCAGATGTATTCCCGTATGAGCTTCCAGGCCTTCCCCCAGAGCGAGAGATTGATTTTGCTATTGATGTGCTACCGAATACTAAACCTATATCTATTCCTCTTTGTAGGATGGCTCCCGCAGAGTTGAAGGAACAGTTGAAGGACTTGCTTGAAAAAGGCTTTATTAGGCCTAGTTCTTCCCCGTGGGGAGCACCCGTGTTGTTTGTATGGAAGAAAGATGGCTCCTTGCAAATGTGTATTGATTATAGGAAACTGAATATGGTGACGATTAAGAATAAATATTCGCTTCCAAGGATTGATGATTTATTTGATCAATTGTAGGGTGCCAAATGGTTTTCAAAAATAGATTTGAGATCCGGGTATCATCAGGTGAGAGTTAGGGAGGAAGATATTCCTAAGACGGCCTTCAAACAAGATACGGTCATTTCGAGTTCCGAGTAATGTCATTTGGGCTAACTAATGCACCGACAGTATTCATGGATTTGATGAACAATGTGTTTAGACCCTTTCTAGATTTGTTTGTGATCGTGTTCATTGATGATATCCTGGTATATTCTCAGTCCGAGGTAGAATATGCAGATTATTTATGTACCGTTTTTAGAGTTCTTCAGACTCGGGAGCTATTTACGAAATTTTCAAAGTGTGAGTTTTGGTTGAACTCGGTGACCTTTTTGGGGAATATTATCTCAGCCGATGGTATTCAGGTGGATACCCAGAAGATTAAGGCTAGGAAGACTTGGCCAAGGCCTACAACACCTACGGAGGTTCGTAGTTTTCTATGTTTGGCAAGTTATTACAAAAGATTTGTGGAAGGTTTTTCTTCTATTTCTGCATCATCGACGAAGCTAACTCAGAAATCAGTTAAATTTCAATGGACCGGATGCTTGTGAGCGCAGTTTTCAAGAGTTAAAGAATAGATTAACTTCAGCCCCAGTTCTGACACTTCCAGAAAGATTGAAAGGTTATGTTGTCTATTGTGATGCTTCGGGCGTTGGGTTGGGATGTGTGCTGATGCAGCATGGTAAGGTGATTTCTTATGCTTCAAGGCAGTTGCGAAACCATGAGAAAAGTTATCCAACCCACAATCTTGAGTTAGCTGTGGTGATTCATGCATTGAAGATGTAGAGACATTACTTGTATGGTGTTCACGTTGATATTTATACGGATCACAAGAGCCTTCAGTATATTTTCAAGTAGAAAGGATTGAACTTACGGCAAAGGCGATGGTTGGAGTTATTGAAAGATTATGATGTTAACATCCTATATCACCCCGGGAAGGCGAACGTTGTGGCTGATGCTCTTAGCCGTATATCTATGGGAAGTTTATGTGATGTTCAGCTAGAGAAAAGAGAGTTAGCTCGTGAGCTCCAGCAGTTAGCTAGCCTAGGAGTTTGGGTAATGGACTCGGGCAATATGGGACCTACCATTCAGAATTCAGCTGTCTCGTCACTAGTAGTTGAGGTGAAAGAGTGCCAGTACAAGGATCCCATGCTAGTTCATCACAGAAATACACTTCCTCAAAAGTCATCCTTTGAGATTTTTGGAGATGGAGTTCTCCGATGTCGAGGTAGGTTGTGTGTTTCTAATGTTGCAGGATTACGTCATAATATTTTGAAAGAAGCTCATTGTTCCCGTTATTCTGTTCACCCCGGAGCAACAAAAATGTATCATGATCTTAAACCCATTTATTGGTGGAATGGAATGAAGAAAGACATAGCAGAGTTCATGGCTCAATGTCCTAACTGCCAGCTGGTGAAGATTGAGCATCAAAAGCCCGGCGGGTTGTTGCAAGCTATGGAAATTCCAACTTGGAAATGGGAAGTGATTAATATGGATTTCATCGCAGTTTTACCTCGTTCTCAATGTAAGTATGATTCGATATAAGTAATTGTGGATAGACTTATGAAGTCAGCCCATTTGCTATCGGTCAGAACTACATACGCAGCGGAAGATTATACAAAGTTTTATGTCAAAGAGATAGTACGACTCCATGGTGTTCCAGTATCTATTATTTTTGATAGAGGGACATAGTTTACCGCCAATTTTTGGAAGTCTTTTCAAGAAGGTTTGGGGACTTAGGTGAGTCTTAGTACATCATTTCATCCACAGACTGATGGGAAAACTGAGCATACCATCCAAACTCTCGAGGATATGCTACGGGCATGTGTGTTGGATTTTGAAGGTAGTTGGGATGATCACTTACCGCTTATTGAATTTTCTTATAACAACAGTTATCATTCCAGCATCCAAATGGCCCTGCATGAGGCTTTGTATGGGCGAAAGTGCAGATCACCAATTGGGTGGTTCGAAGTGGGGTAAACTAAACTGATAGGGCCAGACTTGGTCGAACAAGCTATAGAAAAGGTCAAGATTATACAGGATCGATTATTAACAACTCAGAGTCGTCAGAAATCCTATGCAGATAATCATCAACCAGACTTGGAGTTCCAAGTGAAGGACTGGGTATTCTTGAATGTGTCGCCAATGAAGGGCATCATGAGATTTGGCAAGAAGGGCAAGCTTAGCCCCCGGTACATTGGACCTTATGAAATTGTACGCAAGGTTGGTCAAGTGGCTTATGAATTAGACCTACCCTCGGATTTAGAGTCAGTCCATCTGATTTTCCATGTATCGATGCTTCACAAGTGCATTGGAGATCCTTCTAGAATTGTACCATTAGATGATGTCCAAGTCATCGAGCAATTAATTCTCTTATGAAGAAGTTCCTATTGCCATTCTAGATAGACAAGTTCGAAGACTCAGAACCAAAGATGCAGCTTCAGTTAAAGTCTTATGAAGAAATACTAATAGATAGGAAATGACCTGGGAAGCAGAAGAAGACATAAAGTTCAGGTATCCACATTTATTCCCACCTCTAGAGGAGACTCAGGCAGAGACGCCATTGTCCCCATGTATGTAATGCTTTCTTTGGCTTTTTCTTGGTCGTGTGTGGCCATGGTGGTTGTTGTTGTTGTTGTAGCCCTGTGGAGCGATAATTTTGGGTTACTGTGACAGGATGGTAGTGCCATATTACAGGGGAAACTCTGGAGAAATTTTTGTGGAATCCCCAAGAGTCTATGATTCGAGGACGAATGTTCCTAAGGGGGGAAGAATGTTACATCTCAGAGATTTCGGATTGTTGCATTGTGAGGAGACTACCACGAGCTTAAAGTGAACATGAAGTCCTTATGAGATTAAGGCGAGTATTTGATAACTTTAAGCGCGTACCATAAGATTTTGAAGTCATATGAATCGGTGAAACTAAGTTCGTCGAAGGAAGCGGAATGTAAGTCATGTTTGAGAGGGTTTCGCAATAATTGAGCTATAATTTGTTTACTAATGTTTTGAGGGGGAGCTATAGGGCCCCTTAGATGATTAATAAAGTGGTATACAAGTGCCAATAAGGTTCCATAAGGATTGGGGGTTGAACGAATTGACGAGAATAAGTTTCGGGGAAAAGTGGATTATACGGTTGGATATACTGACCGTATAATTTATACGGTCCGTACAATTGGCTGACCTCTACCGTAAATCAATTCCAAAAAAGGGTGAACTTCTGGTGGCATTGTACGGTCCATTTATGCGGACCGTATAATTTGTACGGCCAGTATAATGGGCCATAGATCCAGGTCGGGCCAGATTTATTTTTTAGTTATATGTGGCCGACCGTTATTCATTTATTTCATTTCCCACTTTTCCCAAACTCTTGAAAGATATAGAACCCTCTCCTAAATAAACCCAACCAAACCCAAGAGAGATCGAAGATCAAATAGCAAGAGTCAAGGGATTCAAGTGTGAAATGTTCACTAGGGTTTGTAGGATCCAATAATTTCTTTGGTGTTGAAGTTGGGATTTCATTCAAGTTGGTAACTTGATCCAAAGCTCATTCCTAGATGATAAAAGGTTAGTTTTCATGTCTATTTCATGTTATTAAGCATGTTTGGTTGTTGAACAAGTTGAGTGAGGGGAGAAAGTGGAAGATAAAGTTCAAGTATAGATTTAATGATATTTTGAGTAGTAAATTAACTTGAGCTATCATTGTTAGAATGTTATGAGTGTAATCTTGTCATGAACGGTAATAATGATGACAAGGGAGTGTTGCATACAAGTGTACAAAGGGTTGATGTGAAGTTGTTGATATAAATTGATTATGAGAATGAATTTTGAGACTTAATGGAATATAACCATTTGATTATGATATTGTGGATGTTGTTATGGTTGTTTGGAAGTTGTTTTGTAGTATGGTGGAAGTCGACGAAATAGAGGAAATGCTATCCAAATTTTCGCTAGCTCATGAATTATACTAGTTTGAACTTAAGAGTGTCTTTAAGACCTAACCTTGGTATGAATCCTCTTAAATGTAGATTTTTTCCGGACCTTGGAGAAGAACGCTAAGTAGTTAAGAAGACGTAAAGGTATGTAAGGCTAACCCTTTTTTCTTAAGGAATGATTCAATTGTTGTATGCATATATATGAAATCCACAATGTCTTCCATGACGCCTCCATTTCTAGAAGTGCTAAAGCTCATAAGTCTTGATACTCTCATGATATCATTGATCTCATCCAGCCATAGTTGACCCTCTAAAGAAAGATATATTGATGACGGTGATGTTGGCGATGCTTATGTACTCTTATATCAATATATATTTATATATGTATGGCCATTATGTAACACCGAGCTTGTATAGCCGGGTATGATATTCTGTGTGCGCACATCACTACAGTTGGGTACGGATAACATCGAACCTTGCTATGGCCGGGTATGTATGACACCGAACCTACATGGTCGGGTATGGTACTACTATATATGTATGCGTATGTATAGAAGGTTTCCATTAGAAAAAGGGTAAGTAAATATGATGAACATTTCAAGAGGTATATATGGCTCTCCTATCTCATGACTCTTCTATCTCATGTTATCGTTCATGCTATTATCATGTTACTGCTTATGCCTTATATACTCAGTACATTGTTCATACTAACGTCCTTTTGTTTGTGGACGCTGCGTCATGCCCGCAGGTGGACAGGGAGATAGACTTGATCCTTGGGCTGCTTATCCAGAGACTGCTTAGAGGAGCTTCATTTGATTCGGAGCTGCAGCTATTGGTACTATTCTTTTATGTATATATATGGGCATGGCGGGGCCTTGTCCTGTCTTTATGATGTTACATACTCTTTCTAGAGGCTCGTAGATAGTTGTGTATAGCTAGCTGTCTCTTAGCCGTGTTGGCTCATATTTTGTATATCATTTTGATAGCCTTGTCGGCTTGCGTATATATATATATAAATGGGCATAGTTGTTGTTGTTGTTATAAAAGTGCCCTTGCCCAATAAGATTTGTATTATTAATGCACAAGAATTACGAGTAGGCCATATGGCTCTCCTAGTTATACTTGTGGAAGTATGATGACTGGTGCCCGGTGGGTTAGCTCCGGGTGCCCGTCATGGCCCTCCGGTTGGGTCATGACAGAAACAAATCTAATATCATAAAACGTGGAATTTAAATTGTTAAGGGGTTTGAAGTGGCCTTGAAGGCAAAACAAAGAGATGAAGAAACTCAGAAGGATCTGATGACGAAACAGATGAAGGGGAAGGAACCTATTAGGTAAGAAATGGATGCTATCCGCAAGGCATGCAATCCATTGGAAGAAAGGTATCTGTCACGAGTAATCCTTGTGTTGTGCAGAAGAGACATCATGCACATCTGCTCCTTGCGAATCACAACGATCCTAGCATGACAGACAAGGTTGGAAACACCTTGCCAGATACTGTGATAGATACCAAGATGTGTCACCTTATGGAGCCTAATGTTTATTGGTATAGCCATGCTAAACTTTGAGGTACTAGCTGTCCAGCTCACTACCATGTAATGGTTGATGAGAACGGATTTGGCGCTGCTACAAACTGGCTATGATACATATGCAAGGTGCACACGTTCGGTCTCCATGAATCCACCAACCTATTATGCACATTTGGTTGCACGATATTACATTGAGGATGATGTGGAAGTCATGGAGAAATAAAAATGCTCAAGAACCCAAAGGGACCAGGTCTCAGTGGTGCTGCAAAGGAAGTTGACTCTTAGCCAAAAACTGAAAACCTTTGTCTAGACCCACTAATCCTTAGTTCTTGAGCCCCTCCTAGTCCTCCTGAATATCTGACCCCTTGTATTCCATCGCTAAATGACTATGGCACTCTTGGCAGTTTAAGCATCATATTTTGTACTGACTAAGACTACTATGTTTTTGATATGCTTAATCTAATCTGGGCAATTACTCTGATTTGTGCAATGATCTTAATACTTGTTGTTACTGTTCTTGCTTATGTTGTGTTGCCCTAGCGGCCATGAGTTAATGCCATTAAACTTCTTTTTGGTTTATGCTACTCTTATTACTCTTTTCAATGATGCCAAAAGGGGGAAGAAAACAAAGCGGTGGGAAAGGGAGGAAGAATGATGTGAGAGATATAGTCTATCATCATCAAAAAGGGGGAAAATGACTATATGTACGTTTTGATAATTGTCAAACCTGGTGAAACCAGAGAGAGAGAAACCTGATCCTCAATATGGCCTCTCTATACATCTCATAGTCTCAAGAATATAATCGATTATATGTGAGAGAGACATATGTGAAAGATAAGGGGAACCGTGAAAAGGGGAAAGAGGACTGCAAGCTATGCCGCAGGGGAGCAACTGGGAATCTGGTTCTGAGGAGGAACTTTGTCTATGAGTTTATCATCATCAAAAAGGGGGAAATTGATATGTCATGACATGTTTTGATGATTTGATAAACCTTACTCAAAGAACCAGAATACTACGAGGTCTGAGTCTTAAGGGGAACAAATGAGGTATCTGGGTAAGGGATCTGGTCCTGAGGGGGAATACAAAGGATGTAGCTTTGTCATCATCAAAAAGAGGGAAATTGATAAGGAATGATATGTTTTGATGACATGACAAACCATAAGGAACCATATACAATTAGGTTCATCTTTCTGAACTTAGTTAACCTTATGATAACTCATATGTTGTTGTTTGTCTAACATGCTCCTTGAAGGAAGATATGCTTGTAGGAATTGCTCATACATGAGAGACCAGATATGTTGATTCAGAAGGACCAGATGGGATCAGGTCTCCTGCCTGCTCATCCAACAATGCAGCAGAAGAGCTACTAACAGTGTATTCAGTACTTACAACGTGTTCGAAGAATAGATGAGGAACCAGGTTTCTCCAGATAAAGGTTCTGGTCACTGAAGCTGAAAGTCTAAATCCACAGCTGTAAAGTGAGTGGCGGAAAAGTACAATGCAGCTGTACAGAAGTACCTCATCAAGGCCGACTGATTAACGATCCAGATCTTATGAGTGGTCATCTCTCTCTCTCTCTCTCTCTCTACGTGAATATAAAGACATCATCTTCCAAGAGAAGATTCATTCTTGCACAATCCGAAAATTAGTCCAACCAAAGTGCAAGTATCCACTTTTCAAGGTGTTTCTCAAGAACAGAGCCAGAGCAACCCGAAGGACTAGGTCCAGAACTAAAGATGTTTTAGGTCCTTAGGTTGTTGAGTCTTTGTTCTTTTATGCTTAAATTGTAAAACTACTCTTCCATGAAAAGAAGTTGTTTGTAGGTGTCCAAAATTCTCAAGGTTGCTTCCACAAGCTCCTGATTGGTAGATTCGGCTAGAGTTAGCTTAGTTGTATTAGTGTGTGGCTAGAATTATTCACTGTGGTGAATTCTCAAAAGGTGCCTTTGAGTGGTACACTAGGCTGGGGTAAGTCTAGGTGTATTAGTATGCTTGGCCAGGGGTAGTCAAGGGTGAGGGTTGCATAAGCGTTCTTGTATGGGTGATGGATTATGGGAGTTAATTCCTAGCTTACGATAGAGTTATAACCTGAGTTGCTCTGTTAGTGGAGTTGAAATCCTACAGGGCTAGGAAATCCTACAGGGGTTGGTCGTGGTTTTTAATTCCTTGAGCAAGGAGTTTTCCACGTAAAAATCTTGTGTTGACTCTTGTACTGCATTGCATAAGGGAACTGGTACACGACCAGGTCCCTCATATACTATTTGGTGAATGCACAGCCTATAACAATGTGCATATGCAGGGGCCAAAAACAGAAATTTTCAATAAAATGACCACAATTGTAAATGTCTATCAACTAGTCACTTTAAGTTACAGCCAAAATTAACTAATTAACCAGCTAATTAAATGACAGGCATGATTAATTTATAAAAGGCTTTAAATTGTAATCATGACCCTAATTGACTTAACCATGAAGTTGGTTTTGTTACACCCCGTATCTTCGTAGAAGCACTTATCAAATTTGAAACATAAGTATGTTGAGTTATGGTTAGGTAAAACCACTTTGGAATATAAGCAAGCATTATTAAATATATTTAATGAATGAATGATGTATATAAGGTATACCGGAAGATTTTATAAGGAAATGAGTGGAAGAAATGGAGTAGTACGACTTTGGAGAAAGGATGGGTAAAATTTCGTATGAAAATTTTGGTCCAACTTGAGGGAAGAATATCTCTTAGCATATGAAGTGCTTTGACGTGAAACAAAAGCATAATCGTGTCTAGTTTCCAACACAACAAACCGCTCATCGATAGGACATCGGAGTAGAGAATTATGGACGTTACAAGTTCGGCTGACAGAGCAGAAACGCGTGCTACAGTAATTGCTACAGTACGACCTGCTACAGTCTGCTACAATGACCCTCGACCCAAATTTGAACCTTATAAAAGGGGCAAAACCCCATTTTTTTCACCAAAAAATCAGATTGAGAGCAGCAACAGAAAGGGCAATTATGTCATAAAAAGTTGAGGGTTTGAAGTTATTTTGCTTAATCGAGGCTCGGATAGTGCGTGGTTGTGATCACGATATTATTTTACGTTGGATTTGCCTTGGATTCAAGGTGGAATCTTGAAGATATTATCGTTTGGACAAGAAAAAGGTATGAATCTTTCTCTTTTGGTATTATTTGTGGCTTATTTAGGAAGATAAAGTCGTTAGATATTTGTATAGTAAGTTGGTTAGTTATGGAAGTTGGAAAATAGTGTGTGGGCTGTTTTATGGTACATATTGGTGTTGGAAATGATGTTATTGATGTTGGTATTGTTGTTGTTGTTGTTGGTTGCTGAATTGAGATTTTGGGCTAGGCATACAAACAGAGGAGATGCTGCCCGATTTTCGGCAGGATATAAAATAGTTTGATTTGAAAACTTAGTACAAGTATACAACAATGAGTCTAATGATAGTGTGAACCCTCTTAAATGTAGACGTGCGAGCTCGGACGAATAACGTAGATAATTGGAGGCTGAACAGGTATGTTAAGGCTTTCCCTTTCTTTCTTTTTGGCATGATCCTATGATACAAGCGAACAATGAGTAATCCAGTCTCCATATTACTCTACTCTTAGAAGTATTAGGAGTATCCCAGTTATTGATGATCCTGCACCCCTGGTTATGATTGTTCCTTTTGTTCATGGGTCCTGAGTTTTGTATCATGATATTGTTAGTTCATATTTATGCATTGCATTCATTTATATATATGCACATTGACCCGTGACCAGAAGGCGTTATATATATATATATATATATATATATATATATATATATATATATATATATATATATATATATATATATATATATATATATATATATATATATATGGGGTATGGGAAAAGGGCGAGGCGTAATATACGCATTACCATCTGATCAGCTGGTGCACAGTGATGATGATTATTATGCCCAAAGGGGATATTATGCTATTATGCCCGAAGGGGCCTATATATATATATGTGGGGTATGGGAAAAGGGCGAGGCGTAATATACGCATTACTATGATGCCCGAAGGGGCCATTATGCTATTATGCTAGAAGGGGCCATTATGCTATTATGCCCGAAGGGGCCTATATGGGATATGGATTGGGCCGTACGTTCCTCGACACTATGACCTATGCATATCATACGCCCTCAGAGGCATTTTCAGTAGGCAGAGATATACAGATATGTTCAGATAGTCAGACACACAGATGCATTCATAAAAATGTATTCAGTCTGTCAGTTTAGTTTATGATTTTCAGATTTTCTTCGTGACCCCTATGTATGTTATTCTTATGCCTTGCATACTCGGTACATTATCTGTACTGACTCCCCTATTGTTTAGGGGGTCTGCGTTCATACCCGCAAGTACAGATAAACGGAGAGGCGATACAGCTCAGTAGAGCTCTTCCCAGCTGTTATTGGTGCGCTCCATTTGATCCGGAGCTGCTGTCCATTTTGGTATGTTATGTTTAGATGTATATGTACACGGGTACGGCGAGGCCCTGTCCCGTCCTTTCTATAGTTTGGTACTCTAGTAGAGATCTGTAGACAGATGTGTACAGTTGACGAGATGTAGCCATGTCAGCTCCCATCTTTTTGTGGTACAACATATGTAGCAGCCTTGTTGGCTTGCACTGTTATTTTCTGTAATATATATATATGCTTATATGCACAGATGATTGATAGTCCTTAAAGTTATCCTGATATGTGTTAGCATGGTTCAGCTATGAGTCTTATGGACCACTCACTTGTCCAGCAAGGTACAGGTATGAGAGTACGGGTGTTTGGTCAGTAGTGGCCAGACACTCGTCACAACTCAGTGTATGGGTCCTGACAGAAGTGGTATCAGAGCAGTTCATTCTTGGGATTGTTTACAAGCCGTGTTTGGTAGAGTTCTGTTTATGGGTGTGAAGCCGACCGCACTTATAAACAGGAGGCTGCAGGGCATTTAGGAATCATTGACCTTTCCTTCTATCTTAGATCGTGCGATAGAGCCAGAGTCTACGAAAGATTATTTCTGACCCCTTTTTCCTGTAGGCAAGTGTCACGACCTAACTAGGGGTCATGACGGGTACCCGGGGCTAACCACCGAGCACCACTCATTCTATTACTCATCATACTCGTTATACGCTTCTTAATATTCATGTGCTCTTAATCATAGGAAAACCATTTTTCATTTGGAAACATAATTACTTAATATACATAAGCCCTTCAGTTGTCAAAATAATTATATACATATATATACCATAGTAACATCGTGAGACCATACTACCCACACATGCGTATCTACGAGCCTCTACTGGAGTACTAAACATATGGACGGGACAGGGCCCCGTCGTGCCCAAAATATGTATATATACACAAAAGAATGAACCAAATAGCACCTCCGGAGTAATGGAGTGCTCTTGTAAATCTGCTGATAGCTCCTATAGATCTGCACCGTCTCCCTGTCTACCTGTGGGCATGAACACAGCGTCCAAAGAAAACGGACGTCAGTACGAATATTGTACTGAGTATGTAAGGCATAATCAATAATAATATGTCAATGAAATACGGAGACATCGAATGAAGAGTGATCTGTAACTGACTGTCACTTATAACTGAAATAATGCATGCTAAATTACTTCATAATCATCATCATATCATGTTATGCATATATGTATAAGCTACCCGACCATATACGTACGGTGTGATAATCGTTAGCCTGCGTCCAGGCCTCCCTCGTCCGGGGTACCATCTCATGCCGCCCACTAGTGGTGTCTGCCCATGCTATCTAGACATGGTGTATACGCTGCCCGCTTTAGCGGTGTCTGCCCGGCCATGTAGGCGCGGTGTGATAGCATCATGTACATCTAATAGACTTATCATATTCTCCTCATACTATTATCATAATGTATGACTAGAAACTTAAGACAATTATACTTTATCGGGGTGACATAAGGTCGTGAACCCCGATTCCGTTATGGAGCATTCATAAGCATTCTGACTCACCTTGAAGGAATTAGCATATAAGGTGAGGGTATACAATGAACAACATCAATGGGACATAATAAGAATCATTAGCTCTGTAAAAACATAGTATCATGGACCTTAGACTCTTTAGACTTAGACTCATCCTTATCATGTTCATAATGTCTCTTATTCTTAACTCATATGGCTATTCATGAGCATAGACTCTTAGTTTTTCCAAAATGTAGGAAATTCATGGAGGAGGAAACATTATACCATAGATTCATGCCTTAGAAAGAAGGGACTGGCCTTACATACCTTTTCGTTTAGCTACTCTATCGCTTGAACGTTCCTCTCCAATATTCACGTTTCTACCTTCAAGAGAGTTTATACTCATATTAGATAATCAATAACATAAGCGCGTTTGAACTAAGCTAGAGAAATTTGAGCAACATCTCCTTTGTCTCTACTACTTTCTCCATATCATATATCAACTCCCAAACGTCAATAATAACATTCATAATATCATCATTATACAATCCCCACAATTTCCTCTCAAGGACATCCATAGTCGTAATCATAATACAACGTTACATTCTTTCTCATCTAATGTTTCTCTCATGCTCCTAACATCATTCATAACGTAATTACAATCACAACGCATCAAGAATCATGATTCATATTAATCTACTATTCATAATTGCCACTAATCTCATATTTTGTAACCTATTTTCCATCTTCTTCCATAATCCAAGTGTTTCAACTTTTCAATACCTTAAACAACATGAGATAATCATAAAACTCACCTTTGAATGCGTAGGAACGGGTTTTGGTTGGCAATACTTCACTTGAAGAAAACCCTAGCTTCAACTTCCAAGGGATTTCTTGACTCTAGCAACCCCAAAAAGCTTCCTTGCACTCTATTCCCTTGAATTTATGGTATGAACCTTTGATTTCCCCTTGTATTCTTGAAAGTGATATGTATGGAATATTCTAGAAGCTTGGAGAGAAGTGTAGAAGTGGAAAGAATGAGAAAATAAAGTAGGAACATGTATTTATAGTTGCAACTTAATCAGTCCGTCGGGCATTATACGGACCACTCATACGGTCCGTATAACATTATACGGTCAGTATAAGTGTCCGTGGTTCACCACCATGGAAAACATTGTTGTTGTTGGGTTATACGGACCAATATACGGTCCGTATAAAATTCCACGGTCTGTATAATGTGGTCGTGTAACTCACAATGTTTCCGAAGTTGTCCTCGTCGTTTCGTTTGATCTCCAATCCTTATACAACCTTCTTAACACTTGTCTAATACTCCATTAATGATCTAAACATCCCTATAACTTGTCCTCAAGGCCTTACCAAACAATCCTTGACGCAATAATTTACGAAACCTTTCCTAAACCCCACTTATACTCCACTTGTCATTATCATTCCTTATTTCATCAATTCATATGGCTTCAAAGTCCTAACGTATGCATTCTAAATCCACTAAATATCCGTCTTATAGCCTTAAGAACATCTTGTCATCCTTAAGCTCGCGTTGGTCCATTCACTACACGACAACATGAAATTTCTAAGGTGTAACAGCAAGTGCAGACTGACTAAAGATTAATAGATCAGCCTCGAACAGTGGGGGTGTTAAGAAGGCCCCCAGAGTAGATTCAGGACCACAGGCTCCGGGACTAAGCAAATGGAGCCTCAGCTATTCCATTAAGACTGATCCTCTGAGGACCCCGCGACGATTCCCCCAGAAGTTTTGACTTCTAAAGAGGAGGATCCATCGGAGGGCAGCTATGACACGGACCCGTCTGAGGGTTTATTTGGGACGCCAAAGGAGGAGATTTTCGAGACTGTTCCAGAGTTGACTCCCCTAGCTGCTCCTATGGCAGAGCACTACGTCAGGCTAGCTACCCCGGTGAGTGCTACTGATTACTCTCGCCCTCTATCCTGGCCGTCAGTAAACCAGGAGCTGCTGGATTACCCGTATCCTTCTAATTCGGATGGGGGTGATGACGAAGGCTAGACTAGCAGACGGTGGGAAGACAATGATGAAGAGCATACTTTACTTTATAGCCCACCAGATCAGGCTAAGGACCGATCTGCTACAATTATATGAGTCTTTTATTGGGATTTCCTATGTATGTGCATTTACTGTAGATTACTACTTAATAGTGACGAGCGGAAATCCTTTAGGGACCAATAACCAAAGTATTTATAGGTAATTACGATCAAGGTATTTTCACCACGATTGGGAATCTTGAAATTTGGGATTAAAAGTAGTCATACATGCTGATTGAAGGTGGCTATTGAGGATTTCAAAGGCCAAAATAGCATTTGCTTAGTCAGAAGAGTAAGAGACCCTTTCTAATCCGGAGGGAGATGCATTACGAGAATTTATTAAAATCCGTTAGAACTTCAACTTGTTCTAGGTCATGTGATAAAGGTCACGCAGTAGGGTGGATGCGATCGTACCAGCACTAACGCACTGAATCCCATTAGCACTCTAAGGTTAAGCGTGCTGGGGTGAGAGTAATACTAGGATGGGTGACCCCCTGGGAAGTGTACTAAGAGTCCTACAAATTCAGACATAAGAGACAGATGAGAAGCTAGAAGCGTAGGGGAAATTAGAGTATGCGGAGTGGTTGGAAACCCTAAATGGTCGCAAAGGATGAGGCGGACTAGACCGGCAAAGAGAAAGAAGGTGCATCACAGCTCTAGAATTAGAATGAGTTCGAATAGTATTGGGAAATACTTTGTAAGCAAGGCGTCAGTAAACATATATATATATATATATATATATATATATATATATATATATATATATATATATATATGTATATGTATGTATATGTGTGACATCCCATATGTGGCTACGCCAACCGGTATGTGTGTCCCAACAACCGACGTTGCTATATACTGAAGGCATTAATCGAACAGGGTAATGAAGTTTAAGTGACAAATGTTACAAGGTAAGTTGATGTTATTTTCACTACAGGTTAGAGTTGGAAAGCCTTAATGCAATAATATCAGGGAAAGGAAGAAAGTGAATATATAGAAAGTGAATATATATAAAAGTAATGAGATTAGAATGTCTTGAGAAAAGGAAAAAAAGTGTAAGAAACGAGGGTGAGTGAAGCTTCCAAGAGGGACGACGGGTAAGGCAAGGGACTATTTGGATAAAATTCGAAGGTAGGCATGCGAAAGGGCTAAATTATGGTAGTGTGAAACAAAAGATGAATGCGAAGTAAAGGATAGTAATCACAAATAGGGATGGCAAGTAAGAGAGATAATGATCAGACCTTGCAACGATACTAAGAGATTTCCAGCTCCCGAGAGGTATATAAAGGGATAAATGTGTAGTCATACTGACATAGTTGCCTCGGAAATGGAGAAGCTTTCCTAAAAGATGATTTAAGAATAGAACGAATTTTCACGTTTAAAGGAATATTTCACGAACTTCAGGGATAATATTATAAAATAACAAGTGGAGAAGGGCGCTCGAGGAGGAAGGAACTCAAGGAAGGTTTGAGGATGAAAGCATGAAAGGTACACTAATGGGATGGTGAAAAGGAGAGGAGAGAAGAAGAAGGGAAGAAAAGTAGAATTGAGCAATCACCAAGGACAAGCGAGAGGATAATGAACTAACAAAACTAACCGGGAGGTAGTACATCAATGACATGGGATGCGGATAAGGAATACCGATATTTAATTATAAAGGAAATAAAAGGATGTATGAGAAATATTCATGAGTATGGACTAGCCTTGGCGGCAGGAAGGATAAGAAAGAAGAGAGTATATTTGCAAGGATTTCACGACATGAACGAGAAGTGGCAGAACACTGGAATAAATACAACGCATAGGTGGGATGAAAATAAGTAGTCAAGGAAAATTTCGGATAAGTGAGCTAAGTGAATAAAAGGATTGATAGTGGAAGTGGAAGAGTGTAGCATATTAACTCTCAATGATATTTTGTACACGTAAAGTGAAACCAGAAACTCAGAGTGAGAAGAATTTTAGTGATAATAGTCGTGGAGGAAGATGAGGGATAAAAAGAGCAAAATGTGACCAAACGCTCCGTAAAATGTTTGATGGATTCCAATGTCCCCATTAACCCGTTGATTCGGGAAATGTTCAGTCATAAAAGGTAGAAGTAGAAAGGCCTTAAAGAAGGCAGCGAGAATGGATCTATAATGAATAAGCGCTTCATTCAAATGCAAAGCCCTCGATCAGCAGAAAGGAAAATAAGTCAAGCTATACGATGAGAGAATTCCGGTATTATAAGAGACCAAAAGAGTTGGAGGATCGTTAGGGTTGGCCGATGACTACTGATACTCGGGAGTTACTAGTGTATAAGAACACCCTTAAAAAAGGGGGGAAGAGCAGATATAGTCCTGAAATGGGGTATGACATTGTAAAAATTCCAAATAAAAAGAAAGAAAGATGTTAGCTTAAAGAGGCCAAAATTCAGGACGTAGTGGCATATCGAGAATGCATTAAGATGGAGCAGAAACGAATTAAAGATAAGCATACCACAAAGCAGGTATGAAAAGGAATTAAAATGGATCAAGAGAATACTTCATGCGGGCGTGAGATATGATATTTCTAGACCAGGGAAAGTTGTGCCGCACCTAAATAGGCAGTGACATATCCTAAAGAGTAATAAAGAAAGTAAGAAAGCTCTGCAAGCTAACTACAAAGAGAATGACAAAATGGATAATGAGTACAAAGGACACTTTGGGTTACAACGGAAGAAAATCTTGATATTAAAGGAAAAACATGAGAATCTAAACAAAAGGAGTAACGATAAGCAGTGTGGTGATCTCTAAAAGAGATGAAGAACGATGTGGGTACAAATAGAAAGGCAGCAGCGTCACAAGAAATCAGAAAGTATATCATGGGTCACTAACCATATTGAGCATAAAGGTATGTATTATGGAATTATATAAACCATCAGCATAAGGTTATGCCCTGTAGATGGGAATGGACACCCGGAAAGCTAATAAGGAATGATAGCTAACTAAGTGATCACTGGAATAAGGAAGTCCAGGGTAAGTATACCATACCGATATTGGAAAAGAAGCTGTGGTAAAGTGAGAATTGCCCTAACTTTATAATTATAAGTTATATTGCAAGATTTGAGGCAAAGGAATTAAAAGGAGAGTTTTGACAAGAACTCGAAGATATTGTGAGCTATAGAACAGTTCGAACTATGATTATTAGTTCATCGCATTATATAATCCTGCTACGAGGAATAATAGAGATGGTGATGGAACATTAGGAATGTACGTATTTAAGAAATCGTATTGAGGATATGGTTATAACTAATCATGGAAAGGAATTAAGACGGATGGTCAAAGAAACGTAACTGTTAAGAGTAAGCATTCTTCAGTAGCAGAGTACCGCTGAACAAACAATTGAACGTTAGTATAAGAAAATTTACAATGAATCAGAGAGCTTGGCCGATGAATTATGAGGGGATAATCTAGCACGTATCTAAGCTCAACAAGTACAAGTAGGGATAGCCAAGATAGTATCGGAGGAATCCACAAAAGAAAGTGTTGTATTCGAGCAAGGGAGTTATCCGTTAATAAAATAATGAGGAACGAAGTGGAAGGACGCTCGCAGGACGGCGAGTAACCATGGCGTGGCCAGTTAAACCACAGGAATGAAGACATAATAAGAACGGAATACTGGTTGACTTGTTATTATATACATGGGGATTGAAGACTGTACGACTCACAAATGAATTTGATAAAGAGCTAAGAAAGAATAGGACGAAACTGACCAAATTATAGTATAAGTATAGGGCAATTGAACAAAAATTCAATCAGGACATTGAGGATAGGCGCACTACAACATTCGAGGATGAATGTTTTTTAAGGGGAGAAGGATTTTATACCCCGTATCTTCGAAGAAGCACTTATCAAATTTGAAACGTAAGTACGTTGAGTGATGGTTAAGTAAAACCACTTTGGAATATAAGAAAGCATTATTAAATATATTTAATGAGCGAAGGATGTATATAAGGTATACCGAAAGGTTTTATAAGGAAATGAGTGGAAGAAATGGACTAGTACGACTTTGGAGAAAGGATGGGTAAAATTTCGTGTGAAAATTTTGGTCCAACTTGAGGGAAGAATATCTCTTAGCATATGAAGTGTTTTGACGTGAAACAAAATCCTAAAATGAATTTCGTCGAGTCTAGTTTCCAACTCAAAAAACCGCTCATCAATAGGGCATCAGAGTAGAGAATTATAAACGTTACAAGTTTAGCTGACAGAGTAGAAACACATGCTACAGTAACTGCTACAGTAAACTGTTACAGTGACGCTGTTACACCCCGGAAAATTTCGCACTACCAAGATCGTAGACGGCTTAGTATGATATCAAAGAAGAGTAAAGTCATACAAGGATTAAGGAGGAAGGTTACATTATATGAGTGTAATAATAATATACATATGACATTTGGAGACCATATGGGGTGAATCAGTTCATACATTACTTGATGAAAAGCCCTCGTTGCTGTAAGCTAAGGGGGGCCCACATGCCAGAGTTTTATAAAGGACATGTGAAGAGACATATGAGTAGTATATAGGAAGTTGAGCAAGTCCTAAGAAGGACTCTTAAGCCAAATATGGACATAAGACCTTCAAAGGGATGATTTAAGTAAATGTTTTCGGATGATCATACTTGAAGAGGCCAAAAAATCTTTATAATTTCGGAATTTGGAAAAAACACCAAAAATGAAAGTTGTAGCTAATTGAAAGAGCTTTCCAACCATAGCTCGTGGGCTCTCATACGATGTCGGGATTAAATGTTATACGCGTTTTAAGATCGGCTTTCTGGGCAGAGAAACAACCCTGCGCGAACGCGCCAGAAGGTGGCGCGAACGCGCACGGCAGAACCTGGTAACTCAGCACGAACGCGCCACTTGGTAACGCGATCGCGCTGAGCAATTTTTAAGTCGATCCAGGCAGAACCTGGACCGTTATAAAAAGGGGAGACCCCCTCATATTTTCGTCCCAAACTCCTTCAAACCTTCTAGAATTTTCCCCAAGCTTCCCACATTAACTTTTAAGCCCAAAACCAGGTATATTCCCCAAATCCCGGTCTAGACGGCGTATAGATGCAACTACAAAACTGTATAGCGGCGCGTTGTGGTTTAAGCTCAAGGCGGAGAAGTGAATATATAGAAATATTACCAAGAGAAAGGTATGAATCTCTTCCTACTTACGTTAATACCGGTTTATTCACGAAGATAGCATGGTTAAATAATTGTATAGTGGGTTAATTAGTTATGGAAGTTGGAAAACAGTGTGTGGGCTGTTCTATGGAATACTTTGGTGTTGGAAATGATGCTATTGATGTTGGTATTGTTGTTGTTGTTGGTTGTTGAATTGAGAATTCGGGCTAGGCATATAAATAGGGGAGATGCTGCCCGATTTTCGATAGAATACAAAATGGTTTGATTTGAAACTTGGTACAAGTGTGCGATAAAGAGTCTAACATTAGTGTAAATCCTCTTAAATGTAGACTTGCGAGCTCGGACGAATAAGCGTAGCTAATAGGAGATCGAACAGGTATGTTAAGGCTTGTCCCTTCCTTTCAGAGGCATGACTCGTATGTTATGATTTCATAAATGTTTCCATATCTTCTTTGTTTCCAAAATTTAGATGTTTATGACTCCAAAGTATGATTCCTTTTCCGATAAACCATAAATGTTTTTCCAAAATGCTCGTATTTTCCAAACCAAAGGTTATGATTATGTGAGCTCTTGTGATAACAACGACGAGCATGTTTTTATGATGATAATGATGATGTTAAAAGAGAGAATATTTTCCTCTGATGATTATGATGATGATGATTCTGTGTTTAAAGGTTCCAAGTTTACGATTTCAATGACGATATAAGAATGTTGAGCTATTTCTTGATTTCTCAATTTTATTTATTGTTGTTAGTCTCACCTTATAATAATTGTTCCTTCAAGGTAAGATAGAGCGATGATTATTCCATAATAGAATCGGAGGTTACCGACCTTACGTCACTCCGATAGAGTTATAGCTTTTCTTTGGGCTCTCGTGCATGCTGCTTATATGATATATGAATATGATATATGTATATGTATATGTATATGGGGAATGTGGGAAAAAGGGCGAGGCTCTATAGACGCATGGCCACCTGATCAGTTGGTATAATATGATATGATATCATCGCGGACACGGGATGCCCGGACGCGGGACATATGTGGTTAAATGGATCGGAGCTGACGTTCCTCGGCAATATGATATGTTCTATTTTATGTATACATGTATAATAAATGTTTTTCAAAGAAAGTTAAGCATGCATGGGATCCGCCCTAAGAGGCATCCTAACGTACAGGTTATTTCCTTATCTCATGCTATGTTCCATGTGTCTTATTATATTATTGTTCATGCCTTACATACTTGGTACATTACTCGTACTGACGTCCCTTCTTGTGGACGCTGCGTTCATACCCGCAGGGTCAGGTAGCCAGCCAGACGATTCATAGCCGTAGGACCTCCCCTCAGCGGCAGTTAGTACGCTCCATTGATCCGGAGCTGCAGCTTTTTTGGTATGCTATCTTGTTATGTACATATATGGGTATGGCAGGGCCTTGTCCTGTCCTTTCTACAGTCTGTTTTCCATAGGGGTCTGTAGACAGTGATATGTAGCCGTGTTGTTATGCAGCCTCGTCGGCGGTTATTTTGTGGTACATCATATGTATATCTATAGCGGCCTAATCGGCTTGCGCTGTTACTCTTAGTATGCATGTTTATAGATATGTGTTGACCGTGATTTTCCAGTATGGTGTCTCTTGTGTTGATTGTCCGGGATACAGCACAGCTCAGATACAGATTGTGTGCGGGCCCAGGATAGTCAGAGAGAAATAAATGCAAGCATAGGAGTGCTTAGCCAGTAGTGGCCAGGCACTCGTTACGGCCCATCGGTTTATGTCGTGACAAAAGTGGTATCAGAGCAGTTCGTCCTAGGGATTGCCTACAGACCGTGTTCGGTAGAGTCCTATTTATGGGTGTGAAGCCAGCCACACTTATAAAAAAGAGGCTGTGGGGCATTTAGGAATCATTGACCTTTCCTTCTATCTTAGATCGTGCGATAGAGCCAGAGTCTAGGGAAGATTGCTTCTGACCTCTTTTCCTTTAGGAAGGTGCAGACTGACGAAAAGATGAAGAGATCAACTTAGGGCAATGGGGGTGCTAAGAAGGGCCCCAGAGTGGACCCAGGACCCTAGGCTCCAGGACTGAGCAGAAGGAGCCTCAGTTACTCCATGGAAACTGATCCCTCGAAGGACCCAGCGACGATTCCTCCAGAGCTTTTGACTCCCAGGGAGGAGGACCCCTCAGAGGATAGTTATGACACAGATCCGTCCGAGTATTCATCTGGGACACCGAAGGAGGAGATTCCCGAGGCCGTACCAGCTGCTCCTATGGCAGAGCACTATGTCAGACCAGCCTCCCCGGTGTGTGTTACAGATTACTCCAGCCCCCTATCCTAGCAGTTGGTAAACCAGGAATTGCCCGGTTATCTATATCCTTCGGACTCAGATGAGAGAGATGATAATGGCCAGACGAGCAGATGGTGGGTAGACGATGACGAGGAGTACACTTTACCTTATAGTCCACTAGATCAGACTGGAGACCGATTGGCTACAGGTATATGAGCCTTTATTGGAATTTTCTATGTATGTGTATTTGCTTTAGATTATAATGTAATAGCGGCGAGCGAAAATCCAAAGGGGCCGATAACCAAGTGTTTATAAGTAACGGCGACCAAGGTGTTTTCGCCACCATTGGTAATCTGGAAATCTAGGATGAAAGATAGTTATACGCATGGGTCAAAGGTGAATATTGAGGATTGAAAAGACCAAAATAGTAATTGTGTAGTCGGGAGAGTAAGAGACCCTTTCTAATTCGGAGGGAGATGTGTTACGAGAATGTTCTGGAATCTTTTAAGACTTCAGCTTGCTCTAGACTATATGATGAAGGTCATGAAGTAAGGTGGGTGCGATTATATCAGCACTAACACACCGGAATTTATCAGAGTTTCAGGGTTAAGCGTGCTGGGGTGAGAGAACTATTAGGATAGGTGACCCCCCTGGGAAGCGTACTAAAAGATCTATAAATTTATACATAAGAGACAAATGAGAAGCTAGAGTAGCCTAAGGGAAATTGGAGTATGCGGAGTGGTTGGAAACCTTAAGAGGTTGCATAGGACGAGGTGGACTAGATCGGTGAAGAGAAAGAAGGTGCATCAAAGGTCTAGAACTAGGATGAGTCTAAGTAGCGTTTGGAAATACCTTGTAAGCGAGGCGTTAGAAAAAAATATTTATGAATGCGTATGATATCCCGTATGCGGCTGTATCAACGGGTATGTGTATCCTAGTAACCGACGTTGCGGTATATTGAAGGCATTGATCGAACAGGGTAGTAAAGTTCAAGTGACAACGTTACCAGGTAAGCTGATGTTATTTTCACTACAGGTTAGGTTTGGAGAGTTCTAATGCAATGACATCTGGATAGGAAAGAAAGTGAGTATATGGAAGGTAAGGAGATCAAAATGTTGAAAAAGTAAGAAGTAAGACACATAAGTGAGTGAAGCCTCCAAGAGAGACGACGACCAAAGCACAGGACTATTTGGGTAAAAATTCGAAGGTGTGTGAAAGGGATAAGTGTGGTAATATGGAACAAAAGAGGAATGTGTGGGGTTAGAAAACAAATTTTGATAAGTGGGGCTAAAAGGATAGTGACCACGACGAGGAATGTGAAGTAAGAGAAAGAATGATTAGGCCTTGCAACGATGCTAAAAGATTTCCAACTCTCGAAAGATATATATATATATATATATATATATAGATATAAAGGGATAAATGTGTAGTCATATGGATATGGTTGCCTCAGATATAGAGAAGCTTCCTAAAAGATGACTTAAGAATAGAACGGTTTGCACGTTAAGAGGAATATTTCACGAACTTCAAAGTCAATACTGTAAACAACAAGGGGAGAAGGGCACTCGAAGAGAAAAGAACCCAAGGGCGCTCGAAGAGGAAAGAACCCAAGAAAGGGTTAAGGATGAAGGTAGGAAAAGTATACTAATGGGCTGGTCGAAGGAAGAGGAGAGTATTTAGGGGTAAAGTAACTGGAAATCTTTAACCACGGGGGTAAGAAGGATATTTTAACAATTTGGTTGTAGGAAACCGATCGACCATCGAGGTAAGACCAAGGATGATGGGACAACGCAAATGATTAGAAAATTGATGACATCGTACAAGAATTCTTGTAAAGACCGAGAGATTCGATCACAGAGGAAATAGAATGAAATGTGAGGAACGTCCATGGAAGACAACCCGGCAATAGCATCAGAAAGACAGACAAAGGCTCGATGAAAGAGGATGGAGAGAGTGTAAATTGTAAGAATTTCATGCTAAGAGCAAGAAGTAGCAGGACACTAGGAAAAACTTGAGGTACAGCTGCAACACAAACACATAGTAATGAAGAGTTGCGAGTAAATGAGCTAAACGGGCGGAAGGACTAATAGTGGATGGAAAGGGCATGGAATAGTGACGGGATGGTACGATATAGATATAAATGGAAGGAGAACTTAGGGTAAGAAGAATTTGAGAGGTGTTATAAATAGAGCAGGAAAGAAAAGGAAGATCGAGCAAATCACCAAGGACAAGAGAGAGGATAATGAATTAACAAAGCTAGCCGAGAGGTAGTACACCAATGACGTGGAGTAAGAATAAGGAATACCAAGATTCAGTTATAAAAGAAGTAGAAAGAGAGATGGGAAGCGTTCATGAGTATGGATTAGCCTTGGCGGCGGGAAGAAGAAGAAAGAAGAGAGTATATTTTTAAGGATTTCATGACATAAACAAGAAATGGTGTAACACTGGGAGAACTATAGCGCATAGATGGGATGCAACTAACCAGACAAGGAAAATTTCAGACATATGAGCTAAGTACATAAAAGGACTGATAGCGGAAGTGGAAAGGTGTAGCCTATTAACCATCAATGATATATTGTCGATGTAAAGAGAAATCAGAAATTCAGAATATTTCAATAATAATAGTCGTGGAGGAAGACGGGGGGATAAAAAGAGCGAAGTGTCTCTGTAGAATGTTTTGATGGATTTCCAATGCCCTAATTAACCGGTTGATTAGGGAAAAAGTTGAGTCACAAAAGGTAGAAGTAGAAGGGCCTTAAGGAAGGCAGCGAGAATGGATCTGTAATGTATAAGCGCTACATTTAAATGCAAAGCCCCGATTGGTAGAAAGGAAAATAAGTTAAACTATACGATGAAGGAACTTCACTTTAAGAAGACCGTAAAGGGCGATAGATGATTATTAAAAATGATGGATACTCGAAGGCTATTGGTGTATAAGGACTTCCTTAATAAGGGGGGAAGAACATACTAGACTTGAAAGGAATTATGACGTTTCAAGCTCCAGATTTTTTTTTATTAACTTGAGGCCAAGTTCGGGAGTATTGGCATATCGGGAAGGTATCAGAAAGAAGTAGAAACGAATTGACAACAAGTGTACCATGAGGCAGACATAAGGAGAAAGTATGGAAGACAACTCAAAAGAGCACTTTACGCCAAGATGAACTACGATATTTCTAGACCATGATTTGAATCCCTCGTATCGGGCAAAAATTGCGCCGTACCTAAGTATGCAGCGACATGTCCTAAAGGGTAATAAATAGAGCAAGCAAGGTCTACAAGCTAAGTTCACAAAGGATGATGGGGAGGATGATGAATCCAAAGGATACTTGGGATGACGACAAAAGGGATGATTTAAGTAAATGTTTTCGGATGTCTAACTTGAAGAGGCCAAAACATCTTTATAATTTCGGAATTTGGAAAAAACACCAAGAGTTAAAGTTGTAGATAATTGAAAGAGCTTTTCAACCATAGGTCGTGGGCTCTCATACGATATCGGGATCAAATGTTATGCGCGTTTTAAGATCGGCTGTCTGGGCAGAGAAATAACCCTACACGAACGCGCCACCACGCAGGGCAGGACCTGGTAACTCAGCACGGACGTGCCACTTGGCAGTGCGATTGCATTGAGCAATTTTTAAGTCGGTCTAGGCAGAACCTGGACCGTTATAAAAAAGGGAGAACCTCTCATATTTTTGTCCCAAACACACCCAAACTCCCTCAAGCCTTCCAGAATTTTCCCCATCAGTTTGTGGATGAAATGTTGTGCTAAGCCTTACCTAAGTACCCAAACCTTCTTGGAAAGACTTCCAGAATTAGGCTATAAATTGTGCTCCTCTATCTGTGATAATAGATATCGGGACACCATGGAGTCGTACAATCTCCTTAAGATATAACCTTGCATAATCTTCTGCCGAATATGCGGTTCTGACTGGAAGAAAATGAGTTGATTTCGTCAGTCTGTCCACGTTCACCCATATAGAGTCATACTTTCACCGAGAACGAGGCAAACCTACAATAAAATCCATATTAATCACTTCCCATTTTCAGGCTGGAATTTCCATCGCTTGCAATAATCCTCCTGGCTTTTGATGCTCAATCTTCACTCGTTGGCAATTTGGATATTGGGCTACAAATTCTGCTATGTCTTTCTTCATTCCATCCCACCAATACATTAGCTTGAGATCATGATACATCTTTGTCGCTCCTGGGTGAATGGAATACCGAGAATAATGAGCTTCTTCTAGAATTTGACGACGTAGTCCTGCAACATTTGGAACACATAGCGTATCTCGGTATCTAAGAACTCCATCTGCAGAAATTTCAAATGGCGACTTCTCTTTCTCATGGAATGTATCTCTATAGTGGCTCAACTGGGGATCTTCATGTTGGCGCTCTTTTACCTCCATATCTAAGGACGAAACAACTGGGTTATGAATACCAATTCTTGCATCACCTGAATCAACTAGACGAACTCTGAGGCTGGCTAGCTGGTGAAGCTCACGGATTAACTCTTTCTTCTCCGGAGGAACCTCACATAGACTACCTATTGATTTGCGGCTAAGTGCATTAGCTACTACATTCACCTTTCCGGGGTGGTATAAAATACTCACATCATAATCCTTTAATATTTCTAACCACCGCCTCTGTCGTAGATTTAACTCCTTCAGTTTGAAAATATATTGGAGACTCTTGTGATCTGTATAAATATCAGCATGTACCCCATACAAGTAGTGTCTCCACATCTTTAGCGCATGAATAACCGCGGCCAATTCAAGATCATGGGTCGGATAGTTCTTTTCATGTTTCTGCAACTGCCTTGAAGCATAGGCAATGACTTTACCGTGCTGCATCAACACGCAACCTAACCCAACACCAGAGGCATCACAATACATAACATAACCGTCTGGTCCTTCTGGGAGTGTCAGAACTGGGGTTGAAGTTAATCTATCCTTCAATTCCTGGAAACTATGTTCACAAGCAACAGTCCATTGAAATTTCACTGATTTCTGAGTTAGCTTCATCAATGGTGCTGAAATAGAGAAAAACCCTTCCACAAATCTTCTATAGTAACCTGCCAATCCCAAAAAGCTATGGACTTCTGTAGGCGTTGTGGGCCTTGGCCAAGTCTTCACAGCTTCAATTTTCTGAGTATCAACTCAAATGCCATCAGCTGAAATAATGTGGCCTAGAAAAGTTACAGGATTCAGCCAGAATTCACATTTCGAAAACTTGGCATATAATTCATGAGTCCGAAGAATCCTAAGGACAATACGCAAATGGTCTGCATGCTCAGATTCTTTCAAAGTGTATACCAGAATATCATCAATGAACACGATCACGAACAGATCTAAGAGAGGCCTGAATACATTATTCATTGAATTCATAAATACCGCCGGAGCATTAGTCAACCCAAATGACATTACCTGAAATTCATAGTGGCCATATCTCGTTCTGAAAGCTGCTTTAGGAATATCTTCTTCTCTAACTCTCACTTAATGATAACCTGACCTCAGATCTATTTTGGAAAACCACTTGGCACCCTATAATTGATCAAACAAGTCATCGATTCTTGGAAGCGGCTATTTATTCTTTATCGTCACCTTGTTCAGCTGCCTATAATCAGTACACATTCGTAGGGAACCATATTTCTTTCTCACAAATAGGAAAGGTGATCCCCACGGCGATGAACTGGGCCTAATAAATCCTTTCTCAAGCAAATCTTTCAGTTGTGCCTTTAGCTCTTTCAATTCTGCAGGAGCCATTCGGTACTGAGGAATAGAGATTGGTTTAGTATCCGGTAACACATCAATAATGAAATCAATCTCTCTTTTCGGAGGAAGGCCTGGAAGTTCATCTGGAAATACATCCGGAAATTCATTCACTATCGGGACGGATTGAAAAGTCGGTGGCTTTGCTTCGGTGTCATGAACTCGAACTAGGTGATAAATGTAGCCTTTTGCTATTATCTTCTTTGCCTTAAGGTAGGAAATAAAACTACCTCTAGGAGACACTGTATTACCTTTCCATTCAAGCACGGGTTGTCCCGGGAATTGGAATCGAACTACTTTCGTTCGGCAATCGATATTGGCATAACAAGAGGCCAAACAATCCATGCCCATAATCGCATCAAAGTCTAAAATTTCCAGCTCAACTAAATCGATTTTAGTCTGACGATCACATACCACAATTACACAATTCTTGTACACTTGTCTAGCTATTACGGAATCACCAACCGAAGTAGATACCTCAAAAGGTTTAATTAGCTCGGGTTTCACCCCAATACGACCAGCAATATAAGGAGTAATATAAGACAACGTAGAACCCGAATCTATCAATGCATAGACGTCATGATAGAATATGGATAATATACCTGTGACCACATCCGGGGAGGACTCAAGATCCTGGCGTCCGGCTAGAGCATAGATACGGGGCTGGGTACCACCTGAACTTGACGCTCCCCCTCTGTCTCTACCTTGACCTGCTGGAATCTGGGGAGTTTGCCCTATCGGGCACACCGATGAAGAAGAACCAGCTGCTGATCCTATGGGATGAACCCCACCTCTACTGTACCTCGAGGGACAATCAGGCATCACGTGCCCAGTCTGTCCACAAATATAACAAGCATCTGTACCTTGGCGACATGGTCCCGAATGTAACTTTCTACATTGACTACGTCGTGGGACCGGTGGTCTCCTCTGACTATGATCACCTCAAAACTGGAAACCCGAAGCTCTCGAGCTCTAGCCCTGTCCTGAATGAATGGAGCGGTCAAATATCCTGCCTGCAAACCGGGGAGGTGCACTAGTCGCCGATTGGCTTGAATATCTAGAATGTGACTGCCTCGATCCCTCTCTATAGTCGCTACCGGCACCAACAGACTGGCCCTCTTACTTTGTCCTCTATTAATATCACACTCACCCCTTTGCGAATATTGCTGCTCTTCTAAATTCTGGGCATGGGCCTGAATACGGGAAATGTCCATCCCCTCTTGCAATGAAGCTGTCAAGCAATCTTTGAACAAATGTGGCCTTAAGCCACTCACAAATCTGTGCACTCTATCTCCCATAGTGGGAGCATACCGGGCCAATGAATTAAAGTGAAAGCTATACTCCCGAGCACTCATATTCCCTTGCTTTAGATTCAGAAACCTGTCAGCTCGGGCCGTTCGAACCTCCGGTGGTAAATAGTGATGAAGGAAAGAATCCACAAATTCTTGCCAAACCGGGGGAGGTGCATTTTCCTTTCTTGAAGATATCCAGTTATTATACCAAAGAATCGCCACATCCCGGAGTCTATAAGATGCTAACTCTACAGATTCAGTATCGGAGGCATGAATAATTCTCAACGTTCTCAGCATCTCATCAATAAAGCTTTGCGGGTCTTCATCCGCTTTGACCCGAAAAATTCTGGAGGGTTTAAACTCATAAAATCACGGGCTCTAGCACTAGTCGCCCTGTCACCTAAACCCATACTCTGCCGCTGTGCCTGAGCGGTAACTAACTGTGTCAATAACTGAATAGCTTCGGTCATTTGTTGACCCGAAGCACCCGGTGGAGGAACTGCAGGCATAGGAGCTAGAACGGAAGCCCCCTCTAGCTCTTCCAGAATAGGCGGAGTGTGAGAGGTATTAGATGGAGCCTCATTATGAGATTCACCTTCTTTTACATTAGTTGGCGGCTCCCTTTCTATCCGTCTTTCTGTCGCAGCCTTGCCCTTCTGAGCGGCTGTGGTTTTCCTCTTTACCGGCATCGCTGAAATCATAACGCACAATTAGGGAGGACAAAATCTTATAACATGGCTCTACCGCACGATCTAGTAAAAAGAAGAATGGTCATTTTTTTCCTAAATGCCCTGCCGCCTCTTGTTTATAAGTGTGGCGCGTTTTACACCCATAAACGAGACTCTGCTGGACACGGCTCGCAGACACACCCTAGGACGGAACTGCTCTAATATCACTTTTGTCACGACCCGACTAGGGCCATGACGAGTACCCGGAGCTAACTTCCGACCACTATTCGTTAACTAATCATCACGCTTAACCTGAACATATATAATCTCCAAAGCAACATAAGTCTATATACATAAGCCCTCACGGCTGCAAAAATGATATACAAGAGTACAATGTGATCATCATGGGACATCAACTACCTATACGTACGTATCTACGAGCCTCTACTAGAGTACTAGACATAATGACGGGACAGGACCCCGTCGTGCCCAAATGTACACATAAAAGAATAAGTTCATAAGTAGCACCTCCGGAATAGTGGAGTGCTCCTGTGAATCCGCTGATAAGCTCCTTCGAATATGCACCGTCTCTCTGTCTACCTGTGGGCATGAACACAGCGTGCAAAAAGAAAGGACGTCAGTATGAACATTGTACCGAGTATGTAAGGCATGAATAATACTGACATAATAGAGAAATAATGGAGCATGGAGGTAAAGATACAACCTTCTTAGCCTTTAAAAGAAAACACATGTTATACATATCACATATACGATCATCGTTAACCCGCGTCCGGGTAACCATCGCATGCCGCCCACTAGAGGTGTCATGTTCGGCCATATAGGCACGGTGTAATCATATGCAGCCCGCCTTCGCGGTGTCATGTCCGGCCTTCTAGGCACGGTGTAATCTCAAGCCGCCCGCCTTCGCGGTGTCATGCCCGGACATCTAGACACGGTGTTATCTCATCATCATATACATCTCATAAAACATGCATAAGAAAACAATTAAATACTACCACTCTATCGGGGCTTTAAGGTCGAGAACCCCCGATTCCATTATGGAGTAATCATAATCAGCATACCTCACCTTGAAGGAACTATCATTATAAAGTGGGTCTAGCAATAATGAATAGCATCAAGGAATCGTGTAAGGATCATTAGCTTTATGGAACTATCATATCATAAGCTTTAAGGTCTTTAGGCTTAGACTAATTATTATCATTATCATATTCATGACATACCTCCCTTCTTCATCTCATAAGAAACTCTTTATAAACATTGACTCATATTTTTCGGAATGTAAGAAGGTCGTGGAAGGATAAAGGAAGTCGTATCATAGGGATCATGCCTTAGAAAAGAAGGGACTAGCCTTACATACCTTTATGCCTTTCTAACTTGCCACTATACGCTTCCTTCGTTCGTAATTCTACATTCAAAGGAATACGTGCTAGGATTAGATAGTTGGAAACGCATTTAAGCTTAGGCTAAAGCTAACGAAAATTGGGCAGCATTTCCTCTGTTTCTATAAATTTCTCCATATAATATAACAACTCCCAAACGTCAATAATAACATTCATAGCATCACAATCAACTATCTTCATTAAACTATACCTTATTCAATTCTTCCAATTTAATTTCAAATCACCCATAATCAAAATTACCACACAACATCGTATTCGTTCTCATATTATACTTCCTTTACATCATTTGTATCATTTTCAACATGATTTTACTCATAATACATCAAGAGTCATGATTCATGTGAAGCTACTACTCAAAAACACTACTATTCTCATATTTGTAACCCATTTTCTACTTCCTTCCATAATCCAAGTCTTTCAACCCCTCAATATTATAAATAACATGAAATGATCATAAAACTCACGTTTGATTGTGTAGAAATAAGTTTTGGATAGAAATGCTTCACTTGAAGAAACACCCTAGCTTCAATCCAAAGAGATTCTTGACTTCTAGCAACCCCAAAGAGCTTCCTTGCACTTGATTTCCTTGGTTTGATGAAGTTGATCTTTAATTTTCCTTGGATATGTGTTGGTATGGTGTGGAGAAAGTTCTAGAGATTTCTTGAGGTGTGGAGAGAAAATGGGAAATGAAATAAATGAACTTGGGGCCTCCTTTATAAAATTTAAAATCTGTCCCGACCATGTTATACGGACACATATACGGTCCGTATAGCTTATACGGTTCGTATATATGACCGTATAATGCTTCCAGTGGAGACTCTTCTCTGGATAGGTTAGACGGTCCCTGATACGGACCGTATAAATTATACGGGCCTTATAAGTTGGCCGTATAACTCCAGTTTTCCGAAGTTGTTCTCGTCGTTTCGTTTGATCTCCGACCTTTATGGAACCTTCTTAGCACTTGTTTAACACTTCATTTACAATATAAGGGGCATTATAACTCTTCTTTAAGATACCATTAAGTCAACACTAACTCGGTACTTTGTAAATCCTTTCCGAAACACAACTTATGCTTGACATTCTTCAATGAACTTTGTTCTCTTGCTTAAAACGTCTTTGGAATCTTAATGGGAACTGTTAAGTACTACTTCTTACTTATAGAAACATCATATACGCCTCACCCTACGTTAGTATATTTACTATGCAACAGCATGAAATTTTCCAAGATGTAACAGGTATGTTATGTTTAGATGTATATGTACACGGGTTCGGAGAGGCCCTGTCCCGTCCTTTCTACAGTTTGGTACTCTAGTAGAGGTCTGTAGACAGATGTGTACAGTTGATGAGATGTAGCCATGTCGGCTCCCATTCTTTTGTGGTACAGCATATGTAGCAGCCTTGTTGGCTTGCACTATTATTTTCTGTATATATACGTATATGCTTATATGCACAGATGATTGATAGTCCTTAAAGTTATCCTGATATGAGTTAACATGGTTCAGCTATAAGTCTTATGGACCACTCACTTTTCCAGCAAGGTACAGGTGTGAGAGTAGGGGTGTTTGATCAGTAGTGGCCAGGCACTCGTCACGACTCAGCGGATGGGTCGTGACAGGTTTTTTCAATTATGGTCATTTTTAACCTAATCAAAACAATTTGAAGAATAATTTTGCAAAGATGACCTCAATTGACTTAAACCATGAAGTTCACTATTTCAATTAAGGCCCTATTTAACCAATTAAAGGTTAATTTTGCAAAAATGACCTTAGTTGTCTCAAACCATCAAATTGGTTGTTTCATTTATGGTCACTAGTAATCACATAGTAAACAACTTATAAATATAACCACAATTAAGCACTTAATTAATTATGATTAAATCTAAAAATTGCACAAATGCAAATTGATTATGCGGAATTACGATTTGAGAGGTAAAAATGACTAACTTATTTAATTAATCAGATTTCTTGTGTTAAACGTAGTAAAATACTTGCTGATTGATCTTTCAATAATTTTAACAATTAATTAAATAATTATTTTGAATTATTTCCTGATTAACTTGGAAAAGGCTTCATATTAATTATAAAAATATGTACATTATTTTCTAAATATTTTACAATATATATTTGAAGTTATTTTCCCAAATGAAATGGCAAAATATTATCGAAACAATTTTGTGAAATCATTTTGACTTATAAAAAATACATATTTCACTCCGTTTGATATTCAAGGACTATGGGTAATTAAAATAAATTATGGGAGGTCAAAATTAGGTGTCGACAGCAAGACGCTAGCATAGAACAGGTAAGTAACATGTTCCATCCTTAGGCAGAAATTGGAAATTGCATAGGATAGGAAGTAGGTCGTGCAACCTATCAGTTCAGATCCCAATACATTATAGTCTAACATGATTTTATTAGGGTAAGACATTGGGTTTGAGTTCTGATGCACCATGATAAATTATTGGATTTAGTTCTCAACAAATTATGGGCTAACACACCTTTATATGGGTATGACATTGGGATCAGATTCCAATGCACCATATTGATGATATAACGATGATTAGGGAAAAATACTATCTTTTCATTAAAAAATCATTAAGACTTTCTCACTGGATCTGCTCTATTTCCTAAAACGAATGTGGGAGTGATAGATCAAAGTTCTGAAAGAAGACTAAATAATTATCAGGGTCGTATGAATGAACGTAGGTGTGGCAACAACGAAATAATAATTGTCATTATGGTGGTAATTTTAAATAAGATAACATTAATGATGCTCTAAAATAATCCTTCAATAGATGAAGGTAATGTTTCTCATCGATGTGGTATGAAAGGGCATTAGACACGTGACTATCTTTCGCCTGAATATTTGTCCAGCTTTACCAATCCTCCATCAGAAAGAAAGAAAAAACAAAGTGAAGCCACACGTGACCATTGAAAATGATGCTGAGGCAGAGCCGTATGAATAATCTTGATAAATGTTATGAAAAAACAACAAGCATATGCAGAAAAGTCACGAGGCATGTCTAGATAATTATAGTTTATTTAAAAAGCGAATATGGCCATATGAAATAAAAGTTAGTTACTCAGACATGCTCATGGTTAAACAAATACCGCAACTCACCTCTAACAGAGCTTTGATAGAAATAAAGAGAATGAGTATCATTGTGTGGCCGTATGAATATGTCATTGATAGCGTACCTATCGTTGGTCAAATATATTTTGTCAGATATCATTAAATTATTAAGGCAAAAGTCAAGCAAGATAAGGATCTTGTCTATAATCATTTTTCACATGACTATAACGATAATGACATTCTCTGTCAGAGAAATATTCACCATGATGGATGGTACCACACTCCGTCCCAATGGGGACACCAGCGGCCCTTGAATCGGTGCGTCTGGGTGAAAACATTACCGAGAAAATTATTACGACTCCAATGGTGGAAGAAATACAATCAAAAACCAACTATGCTAAAGCAATTCAAACTTTTGCGATTCCTAGCCTAGTAACAATCGATTTGGGAATCCAGAAATTAAGGCTCAGATTACAACACATAATGACATTCATGTTGTCATCTTTAAAACTAGTGAATTTTACAGGGTGACTGCCGATGAATGTTAGCTGGCTCTCATGGGTAAACTCATGAAATTCAGTCCTCAAATTGAAAAGATACGATCGAAATTTGCGGAGAATATTATAGTCAGAGGCAATGTTAAAATCGATGTTTACGATTACCGCACTATTTTCTTAGATTTCTCTAATGAAGATGATTTCAAAACTATTTGGTATAACAGATCCACAGAAATTTAAGGGCAAGTGATGTGGTTAGAGAAATGGAATCCGAATTTCAAGCCCGGTGAGGATTTCCTATTATTCTGGTATTGGTTTTGCTGTCGGAGTTACCATTCCACTCTCACATATGAAATTATGTCAAACAAGTTGTGGGGCCAGTGAGTATGCCATTAACCATGGACTAAGCGACTGAGCACAAAAAAAGGCCTAGCACGACTAAAGTTAGGGTGAAAGTTGTCCTTACGAAGCCTAAAATAACATCTGTGCCTGAGGGTACAGAGAATGAAGCTTTCCCTCGAAAAGGGTATTATCAAAAGTTATATAGCAAGATTTTGGGGCACTTTATTCTACAGTACAAGAAAGTTGAACAAAAGAAGGCCGAGGAAAAAGTTGCAGCAGAAAAAATGGCAAAAGGCACAGAACAAGCTGAATCAAGTGGTACTAATAAGAATGACTTGGAGAATGACCAAAATAAAAACAAGAAACAAAACAAAGCTGAGAAGGATAATAATGTGAAGAAGGTTGAAAGAGGTGAAAATGATGCTACTAAGTCGCATAATTGAACATGATGCCGGTAGGGACAATAACAAAAGTAGAAACAATGAAGAAGTCAAGAGGGATGCTCCAAAATAAAACAAGAAACAAAAATACAATCAAATAGAGTTAAGAAAGGATGATGGAAATGTTGAAGATAAAGAGACCAAGGAAGGTACAGCTATGGAACAATTCCAATTCAAAGCTACTATTGACAAAAACTATCAAGAAGAAAAGCAAGAAAATGCCACCAAATAATAGCAAAGTGGAATTCAGACCTGATACACCATTGGAGCTCAAGATAAGGAAAACATACGAAAGAACTCAAAAAAAAAAAAAAAGCAAGATGGGTACCAGGAACAAGCAGCTGAGTAGGAGGAAAATTCCAAGATTTTGTCCTCACATATTGAGGGTAATCAAAAGAATCAAGAGATAAAAGAGAGAAGAACAGACATTGAACAATATCAGGCTGGGAACAATACTACTAAAGCAAAAGAACAAGAAAAAGAGCTGGAGGATCGGAATTAGACATTGGTTTCAAGTAGCCTTGATACTGCAATAAAATAATAGGAACCTATACAACTGTTTGTGAATCTATATTGTGAGGAGATGAAACAAAACGCTGAAGTAGAAGCAGAATTGGTCGAAGAAACATCTAAAAATGTGGTAGAAGTTTCAGAATCCAACAATGTCAATAAACAAAATCAAAGAAGTTATTCCAAAGATCTGGGACCTACAGGGGAAAATAAAAGAAATACTCATGAAGGAACATATTTCAACAAAAAAAGGTAGCACAAAAGAAAGAAAGAATTGTGAAAAGAAAACTATGGAAGAGTCTTCTAATGTCACGACCCAATTTGTGAAATAAACAATGATTTAGCTAATAGATTCAAATTATACAAGTGATAAGTGCGGAACTAATAATAACCCCAAAATATGGTCTGGACTAGTACAAGAGCCACTATTACATAAATACAAGTATGATAGAAAGTACAAATCTCAAAATATCAATACTGTCTCAGGATTACAGAGTAGACAGTTACATACAAAGAAGAGTCTCCGAGTTGCAGATCCAACCCAAAAGCTCACCCTGGAATCTCTGTCAAGTAGACTTATATCACTCCCGAGGACGGGAACTGGAACTAGTAACAAACTCTGCACTCAAAGGAAGAGTACAACAAGAGTAGCATCAGTAAAAACAATAAGTACTGGTAGGTACCACAGACCAACAACAATTAGTTCACATATATGAAGAAAGAAATTAACATGTAGGCAGATAGCAATCAAGCATACTTACAAATCACATTATCATAATAATCAAGGACTTCCACCCACACATACATCATACAGAAACTCACTTTCCAAGTCATAAGCCTAGGTGAAGCTTCTAAACCACAAGTATGTCGAATCTCAATAATCTCAAACCGATAACCACGACTCCAAGTTCTGAACCTAGGCAGAGTCACTAATCTACAATCCGGTCAAGTCCATAATCAGATCTATGCCACAAAAATGGTACAAACAAACCATACCAAATCATAAATAAATATTCATATGATGATGCAGGATGATATGTAATGATGTGCAATGCACTGGTCAAATATCTCAAACCTGTACACATATGCTAAAGGCATTGTTCGCACAATAGTCATGACCGATGAGGGACCCATGGAGTCCATGTACCACTCGCTCCGGAACATACCTCGGATCACGAGCCCATATACCTTCCGCTCTGGAATAGACCTCGTGTCACGACCCAATTAGCCATGAGTGGCACCCACACAAATCCCCTAGTGGGCGAACCATCTACCAAACCAACTATCTAACCAGTTACCAATTAATTAACCACTTTTAGACAAGTCAAAGATATAGCAAATATAATAATCACCCAAAACTTCTAGTCATGCCATAAATAAATAATGAATGCGGAAGTCTAACTATTACAACCCCAAAACCCGCAAGTCATCGTACAAGGACTCTGAAACATAAACTGTCTAAGGAAATAACAACTGTCTGAAATAACATAAGTAATGTCTGGAATAAAAATAGACATCAATAAGAGAAGATCTTCAGGTGGCCTGACATGGATAGGAGCTCACCCTCGAATCTGTTAGAAACTGGCCTTGCGCTAAATATGATGTATGTTAGATGTCTCTGGATCACAATCTGCACTCAAAGAATGTAGCAAGGTAGTATCAGTACAAACACTATGTACCGATAGATATCATAGGCCGACTAAGATTAGTATCATGCATAAAATCATAAAATCAATAGAATAGATAGGTAGGCCCAACAACACATAATCATATAAAATTATCAACAAGAATCATCCAACACCGAAATAAGATAAGTCTACACAAACAGTAATCATAAGAGTAACTCAACCCATGTCATCACCAACACAATCGTAACTCACGAATTATCTCAAATTTTTCACGTATCCATACATACATGCTAAATGGTATTGTTTGCCCAAATAGCCATGACCAGCAGGGGACCCATGGTGTCTATGTACCACTCACTCCGGAACCGGCCTCGGATCATGAGCCCATAACTAGGCCACATCCTCACCCCTTTCAAATGTGCCTTTTCATATTTATATGTTCTTTCTTATCTCAATGTAATCCCGTTCCAACAATCAATAAGGAATGTGAACAATCAATAAATGAATATCAAGGAACATAAGTCACCATGCCACAAGTCATAGCAAGACTCAAGAATCAATTCATCAATATCATGAATAAGGGATTACTCCAAGTCAACAAGAAGAGTATTCATTAACTTCTTCTTTATCATATCATAATAGTTTATCACATAATCAATCAATCAATATCAAACTTAGGAAATTCCAACCACACTTTTTGTCCGGAGACCTAATCATGCTTTCTCCTACCAATTTCATAACATATACAAATAACTAATCAAAGTCTAACTCAAGTAGACCGTAACCTACCTCAACGCACAACTGGAATAATGCAAGTTATTCCACGTGAGCCTTTCCTTTCCGTAATGCCTCAGAACGTTCAAAGTCTAGAAATATAGCGCTACATGAGTGTTTGAATCATCTACTCAAACAATACAACAATTGGGAAAGGGAAACCCACTTATTTCAACTATTTCCAATTGGTTGATCTATCACTTATGGTGAACTCATCATTACCTCTCTCCCAATGATCATATTATTCTAATTCATGGTTTTCTAATCAATTCAACCCTTTTACAAGCAGTTTTTATGCTAAAGTTACCCTCTTTCTCATCCATTAGAACTTGAATTCCCACCCTAGGGAGTGATAATCTATAAACTTAGATGAATAAATAACAATAACATAACTAACCCATTCATTATTCAAGGGTTTCTAAAGTTCTAGGGCTTTAGTCCTTTTATTCACCATTAGAGAGCCTTAAACTAATCATGGAACTTACAATGATGATGAATGGACAAAGTAAAGGGTTGAGACTTACCTTTCAATAGTATTTTAGCCCTAGCCTTAGAAAATCGCCACAAGTGTTCTTGAAAACTGTTTTGGAGTTATGTGGGGAATGAGTTTGGATTAAAGAATATAAAACGCTGATTCTGCCTCCCGTTGACCACTGCAGTGGTCGACTTCTCGTTGTGGCGGTCCCGCTATGGCGGACCTAATTAACTTTTCTCGCTCTGACGGCAGCTACTTCCTACCCGCTACAACGGTCCCACACCCGCTACAACAGTCCATTTTGACCAGTAGCTCTGTTTTTTCAACCAGTTTTTCACCCAAAAATTCCAACACCAATCCGAGGCCCTACAAACACAAACCAAACATGCACATATACATAAAAACACGCTACAGACTCATTCACGCCCTGAGAATTTCTAACGGAGGTCTAGTTTACTAAGTCACCCCCTATAACAACCTAGCGGGTCATTACACCTCGGATCACGGATACACAATAGGTCACATCCTCAACCCCTGTCGAATTTTCCTTATACATAACACAAGATAGGCCATATTCTCATCCCTTGTCAGATGTGCCTTAAATATATATTATATACAAGATGAGTATTCAAAATATGGTTCAAATATAGAAACGCCAAACTGGAACATCAACACATATGTAAGCAAGAGGAATGAGAATGAATGCATAATACTAAACCATGGAATAAATAAATGAACCAGTTCAAGCAGCATAGAAAGTCTATGACACACTTTACTTCCAAATATAGCAAGTACACCTTACAACTAAGTCTTGTGTCACCAAAGTGCTCCATTTTCTCATTTATCATCATTAGTACCAAGGCACAATTCCATATCAATATACATGTGAAATGAGAATGTATGCCACGCATGATATCATCATCAACAGTAAATCATAATCAAGATTTCAGCCGTGTATTATCATAATTATACATAATGATTCAAACCTAATCTCATTATCCTTCATTTTCCTATGATAAATGACACAAAAGGGGAGAAATGAGTGCAACACGTATCACAACACAGTAATTAAGGAAACAAGCCTAATCACAATAACAGGGCAACAAGCCACAATCAACAACAACCAACCTAGTAGAATTCCATTCCAACTTCATACCCAAAGCCCTAGCATGCTTCCTCCATCAATATCTAACTCCTACATATGTTTCACTAATTGGAAGCTAACCGAAAGGTAAGCCGTAACCTACCTCGATGCCGAGCTGGAGCCACGGACAAATCCAGTTGAGCCTTTCCTTTCCTCTTTGGAGAGCCTCGAAATGATCAATATCTATCAAATATGAATTCTACATTAGAACACGAATCTAAGGATACCCATATTGTCAGTCTTTTACCCAAACCCAAAAATGGACCCAAAATAGCCAAACCTGAGACACAAGGGCAAAAATGTAATTTCAATGAAAAATCAGGTTTGATATAGTCAAAATAGTACCCTACAAGTATAAACAAGTCCAACGATACCCATATTGCTATATTTCAATTCGAAACCCCAAAACGAACCCAAAAAGGTAATCCCGAACCCGCAAGGGCAAAATTGGAAATTTATCTCAAAATTAGTTTACCCATAGTTTAATTAGTCTAGATCCATAAAACCCACTTAAAAAGCCATCATCTTGATCTTCAAAACCATGATTTTCCACTTTTCAATTTTTGGGTTCAAAACCCCAATTTTCTCCAATCAAACTCGGATAAAATCGATAACCAATGAAAATAATCATGGGGAAACACCAAAATAAAGGTTAGATACTTACCCCCTCATTGAGTCGAGAACAACACCGCAAAAATCACCTCAATATGAACTCCCAAACTTGTAAGAAAAGTAACTAAATCTCGAACAAGTGGAGAAAAGAAAAGCTCTATGTGATACCACAGATCCTCCTCACGTCCCATATCGTGGAGAATCACAACAAACCCTCCTACTTCTATTGATTTACAGATCTAAATCTATTCTATTTATGTCACGCAACAGCTGTTTCGGTCCAAATCAGGTGCTAATTGATTACAAAGCTCACTTTCAACCAGTCCAATAAATTCCTTGTGAAATTCCACCCAAGATAGCCTTTTGAATAACCCAATTTGGCCTTAAAATAAGAGAGATATGATGTTTGTAAGTTTTGGAAAGAATGCAGAATTTTTAAGGGCGAACTTAGGGGCAAAATCGTAATTTTCCGCAAAATTACACCGGAAACCAGCAGTTAATTTCTTTAGTAAAATGGCCATATCTCCCTCATACGATGGCGAAACGCAACAAATCTTGCTGTAGCTCCGAAATTACTATACGGATCTAACGGTTCAATCGAAACACAAAACAAAGGTCGTTTGCTCATTATGATACCCTTTTTGCTCAAAATGATATCGAAACCAAAAAATAAACACCATCTAACCCACACACACTTGAAACTCATCGGAATCTAACTAAAATTTGTGGACAAGTCCAAAATCATCATACGAACCTGCTCGAACTCTCAAAACATCCAAACAGGACCGTCTTGACCCGATTTTGATCGTGGTCAACTCCAAATCATCTCAAAAGCTAGTTTCTCAACCAACCACCTAAATCACACCTAAACATCTCGGGAATGTCACGACCCAAACTAATGAGTCATGACAAGTGCCTGATCTCTAGTGACTAAACACCCCTATGCTCGGATCTGAATAACACTACATAACAAGGGCCCATAACTAACTCAATCTGAACTATACTGACTCAAGAAAGGAGGACATCATGAACTTTGAACAATATATATATATATATATATATAGTTGGAAAGAACAATGCAAGCCGACTAGGCCACCACATATGTTGTACACAAAAGAATAGGAGCCGACTAGGCCACATCACATGTCATCTTCGTATAACTATCTACATACCTCTACTGGAAGAAAAGCTGTAGAAAGGACAGGACATGGCCCCGCCATACCCATATATGCATATACATCTCACTATGGCATACCAAAATAGACCGCAGCTCCGAATCAAGTGAAGCACACTGACCACCGTTGTATAGAGGTCCTACTAAGCTGGATCGCCTGTCTGTCTACTTGAACCTGCGGGCATGAACGCAACCCCTCGAGCAATAGGGGAGTCAGTGCGGATAATGTACTGAGTATGTAAGGCATAAGAATAACATAGACATAAGGATCATGAAAGGAATCTGAAACTCAAAGATCAAACTGGCTGACTGAATATATCTGCATGACTGAATATATAACTCTGTATAACTGAAAGTGCCTCTGAGGGTGTTTGATATGCATGCTCTCTATTAAAATCATGTATATACATGTAGGTCATAGTGTTGAGGAACGTTTAGCCCTATCCATATATCATCATCACGGTGCACCAGCTGATCAGGTGGTAATGTGTATATAACGCCTATCCGTTTCCCCATACCCCATATACATATAATAGACGTGTATATAACGCCTTCTGGTCACGGGTCAACATGCATATGAATATATAAATATGCATGAATAAACTGAATACATAGAACTCTCGGAGTGACATAAGGTCGTACTATCTCCGATGAACATCTTTTGAGCTAGCATCATCAATATAAGAAATATAAGACCCATGAACAGAAGGAACAATCATAAATGGGGTATAGGAACATCAAAGACTGAAGTACTCCTAGTGCTTCTAAGAGTAGAGTAATATGGAAGCTCGTTTGCTCGCTTGTTGGTTCATATCATAAGATCATGCCAAAAATGAAGGAAAGGATAGCCTTCACATACCTTCACGTCTCCTTAACTACTAGCGTTTCCTCCCGAGCCCGCAAAATCTACATTCAAAGGGATTCACAATGAAGTTAAGTCTTGAAAACATGCTTAAGTTCAACTAGAGCGACTAAGAAGGCTCATAGAATTTGGGCAGCATTTCCACTATTTCATCAACTTCCATCATATGAGAAAACAACTCCCAAACAACAATAACAACATCCATAATATTACACTCAAGAAGTTTTATTCAATTCAATCCCAAGTTTAGCCAAAATCCCCTTTTTGAGTTCACCACATAGTCATTTTCTTCATTACACCATTCATGGCTTCTCCACTTTAATTCTTTTCCTTTCTAAGGAGTACTAAACCTTTACGTCAACTCAGTCATACAAATAAGATGGAGAACATACCTTATAATAAAGTAAATCCACCTCAATCAACTCCCTCCAAGATCAAGTTCACCACAATTTGAAGAGAAGCAAGAACAATCACCTTTCTTGGATTACATTTGAGTTTTGATGTTGATTCTTTCTTTAGATGATATGGAAAGGTGTGAGGTGATTGGGAACCTTCAAGAACTCTTAGGAATCCCCTAGAAAGGTAGGGAAATAAGTGTAGAAAGTTGGAAATGAAGTTGGGGTCGTTTGGGATTTAAAAAGGTGGCAAAATCACACCCCGACTCACTTGGCGGAGAGTATGCGACCTAGCACACTAAGTGTGCGGCCGCACACTCTCTCCACCAATTAGGGGTGGTGTTAGCCTGTGAGTATTCCCAAAATGCGAAGTTGACGGTCAGTATGCGGCCAGTATGCGGCTCAACATACTCAATGTGCGACCGCACACTACCCTAATTTCCCCGATTTCACGAAATTGCGTTCTTTTCGATTCGTTTGACCTCCAATCCTTATGGAACCTTATTAGCACTTGTCTAGAACTTCATTAAACCACTAAGGGGTCTTATATCTATCCCTCAAAGTGATTCTTTGCAATGTGTAACTCACATGCCCTGAAATCTTTCCAAACATGACTCAACCTTAACTTTCTTTGACGAACTTACTCCCATTGCCTCATATGGCTTTGGAACCTTGAGGTCTACACTGAGAATTATCAAATACCCTTCTTAACCTTACAAGAGCTTCATGTCCACTTTAGGTTTACCTTAGGATATTCATAATGCGAGTGACACGAAATTTCCGGGGTGTAACAGGAAACCGAACCAACGACTCGACTAAGTCATAATTCACATTCCGGACCTAAAGGAACTGTCGAAATTTGATTACAGGCATGATTACCCAAAAGTAAAATTTTGATCAAACTTCTTTCAGTCTTTAACATTCAAAAAATTAGATTTTCTTCTTCGATTCTCATCCGATCACCTCGGGAATGGTGCCACACATTCCCACAAACCATAAACATCAAACAAAGCCAACAGAAACAACAAATCTCGGATCCAAGTCTTATTTATTCCCGTGACCATCTTTTCACCATAAATAGGCATATTAAATATTAAAACCAACTTAATTATCAAAAACCAACCAAACGAACTCTAAAATTAGCTCAGTCAATTTTTAAAGGTCATAAATAATATTCCAAATCTAACGAAATCTTCAGATCGCCAATCATAGCACATTTTCCCACAATAAATAATTTATCCAAATAATTGAATACCGAAATTTACAAAGTGAAATCTTCTCCTAAAGTGAATGATATGCTCAAATTACACCTATAATGGTATAACGCGAACGTTGTCAAATATAGTAACCCAACGAGGTTGGGGTCGAATCCCACAGAGAATATGGTGTGAAAAGTTTACTAAACAAGTATTTTACTAATCTTGCGGTCCTGGTGTATTCCAGAAAAGGATTTTATATTTGATTTGGTTTGTGGACTAATTTAAAGTGACTGAAAAATTAAAGCTGTAAATATATGGGTAAAAAGAACCAAGGTTGTGTCCCCGTCAGATAAAGTGTATGATCATGGGTATCGATCTTGATATACTTCTAATGGACTATTTGTATGGATGCACTTAACCTCTATGTGAATCTGAACTATTTCCCAATAAGAAAAGATTATTTCTTTCTATGCTTTTTCCAAAGATAAGAAAGTATGCATGAAGAATGGTTAATTATGCCAAGTAAATTCCTATTATTCCTAAGTGAATTTATTAAACAAGGTTTAAAGCCCTGAGTTCTTGTTATTTGTTCTTACCTAACCCTAGCTATTTTCCCAAATAAACTAAAGTTTATGGCGTTAGATAATGTTTGCAACCACTAACTATATGATGTAAACGAAGAACAAATAAACCCTAACAATCCATTATGCATATATCTTTCACGATCCCCAATCACAACCCACCTATCCTTGGGTTCACAACCTTAGTAAAGGTGTTTAGCTACTTATGGCAACTAGAAAACAATAAAAGATTGAAGATTGTATAATTGAATTATTGTTTTGAACTTACGAATAAAACTTGAGAGTAATGAATGTAATTGTCTGGAAATCTTCAAAAGCAATTACAACTCAAAAGTAATTACTACAAGTCTAAAACTCCAGATGTCTGAAAAATAAAACCTAATGTCACGACCTAACTAGGGGCCGCGACGAGTACCCGATACTTGTACCGAGCACCCCTTATCTATCGTTTTACCTCTATTACTGAGTGGGCCGTATGAACTATACCATTTTTTTTTTTGAATTACTTAACGTTAACATCAGCGGCATAATTATAACCATAGGCAAGTAAACTTTGTTAACACATTGTGCAGCGACGAAGACCCTCAAAAGTACAAAACATCTAACTGTACATATCTGTCTACGAGCCTCTAAACATAGTAACACATATACATAGGAAGGGCCGAGTACTGCCGTGCCCGAATATATACACAAAAATAGTACCGAGGAACTGAGGCTCCGGGACAACTGGAGCGCTACTACAATACTGCTGATGAAGCTCCTAGGAGTCAAGTCTGTCTACCTGCTGACCTGCGCGGCATGAAACGCAACGTCCATAAGAAGGGACGTCAGTACGAATAGTGTACCTAGTATGTAAGGCATGGAAAAATAATACAAGCAAAACCATAGAGCTTGAATAACAATATCATGGGATCATAGGACATATAATGAAATAAGAGGGTAACCTGTACATAGGAATGCCCTTTCAGGCCGGATACCATGCTTATTTGTCTGTCTTTGGAAAACATTTCTTTAATATTCATAGAAAATAGACCTTATATCCTGTCATGTCTTATCATATCATATCATGTCATATCATAGCGCATCATGTCATATCATATCATATCATATCATATCATGTCATGTCATAGCGTATCATGTCATATCGTATCATATCATGTCATATCATAGCGTATCATGTCATATCGTATCATATCATGTCATGTCATAGCATATCATGTCATATCGTATCATATCATGTCCTATCATGTCATATCATATCATATCATATCATGTCATGTCATATCATAGCACCGAACAATGTCGGCTCGCCCACATAGCGCCGAGATACATCGGCTCGCCCATATATCCCGCGTCCGGGGTGATAAGCCAGCTGACCAGGTGGCAATGAAACATGTTTCCCTTCCCGTCCCCCATGTATCCCTTCCCCCACTCCATGTACATATACATATCTTATATACATATGTCATATAAGCATGCAGGAGAGCCCAAGGAAAATCATGTAGCCATCAGAGTGACGTAAGTTCGGTGACCTCCGATTACATTATGGAACAATCGTGATCGCTTTGTCTCACCTTGAAGGAATGAGTATTTTAAGGCGAGACTACCAACGAAGAATAGCGCTAGAAGAAAACATAGTATGAAACCAGGGGCATCATAAACATCAATTCATGTTTTGAAATCTTCAGAAAATAGTGTCATGACTAAGGAATAGAATTAAAGATCAAGAACTATTGGACACTTTCATACTCATATTGAATCCTTAGCTTAAGACTCTTAGTCATGGAATCATTCTGGTCATACTTATCATAGACGTATTCTCTTCCATAGCATCATCGTTATCATGGTCATCATAGACATATTTCCATTAGAATGGTACAATACTTATCGTTTGATAATCGGGATAAGGATCAAAAGTTTCCTTTGAATTCTGCTTCAAAATAAGTCAAGCGGAACAATAAGGAAAATCCTGGAACAATGGGCCCACCTCGGGCCGAATGAGGTAGCGTACACAATTTGCATATCTTACATGTCATGGCGTTACTTGTGAGGGTTTTAAGGTAGTCGGGTCCTATTTATGCAAGTTCTAGAGGTTTAGGAAGTTTTTCCAACATTTCACACAATTTTTAATTCAATTCTTCTGAATGAAAAAGGGGTAACTTGAGGTGCGGATTCCGGAAAATAGAGTTGTCCCCGAGGTTCATATCCAACATATTACGTCTAAGACATGCTATAGAAGGAAGGGTGAAGCCTTACATACCTCTTTCCGCTCCTTATGCTATTCCGAATTCAAGTTGCAAATCCGCCAAAATCTACAAATTGGTCACATTTACCAAACTTTTATTAGAGCATTTAGAATTGGAATCTTAAGATAGTACTTGGCTACCGAAATTTCGGCAGCACTTCCCCTGTAAATACATGATTCCCAAAGATCAACTTAGCCAATTCTCATCAACAACAATCCGGGAATTCAACCCGGCCAAACTATCAATCATAATGTCAACAACCATACTAACAATTTCTATATTCAATCCAAGATACATTATAACAACTCAATCAATTTACTACTTCTTTCAAAACCTTCCAACTCTAATAAAAACAATAACAACCTTATAATATATATTCCAACAACACCATATTACTATCATTGTCTTCCATACACGTAAGAACATAATATTCAATTTACATAAACTTCTAAAACAAGTCTCCCACTTCTACAACTCCACTAAACTCATTAAGCTTTTATTAGCAATATAAAATCCACACACTAACAACCAAATTACCAATAAAGTTTGTTCACCAATCCTTCACGATACAACAAATATACACAACTATACACATGCTATACATCACACGGCCAACATCATGCACACATGGCTACAACCTCACAAAATTATCCAACTTTTATTATCAACATAACATTCATTACAATCACAACTATCCACTAGATAAAATAATTAAAACATGATTTCCACACACACACATATATCACACCTCACGGCCACACCCCCACTTTTCTATTCTTCATGGATTTCACTCATTTTTGTACACTACAACATGCAAAAATATCCATAACATGTAAAGAGAATGAATTCTTACCTCCTTCCTTGATTCTTCACTTAGCTAAGACTTGCAACTTTGCTAGAATATGGATTCTTCTTGCTCCAAAGACCCCACCACCTTGCTAGGGACCCTTGAATTGGTAGGAAATGATTTTTGGAGAAATTTTTCTCAATTCTCTTGGCAATTTTTGCACTTGGCCGAATGGCCTTGGGGTTTTTCTCCTTCTTTTCTCTTCCTTCAATTTCTTGAAAATTCTAGAGGATTTTGTGGATATAAAGATGACTTAGTCATCTTTTATGCACATGGAAGATTAATCCATGTGGGCTAAAGCCCACCTACTTGGGCCGGCCACTTGGCCCACTTGTACAAGCCCATCTTTTTTTTTTTGTTTTGCACTTCATAAAAATTATTTTTCAAATTCCAAATTTGCCCTTCGCCTACCTCCATATTTTCACGAGTCATATTGCAAGTTTACCTTTTTGCCCCTAGCCTTTCTTAATATTTCTACTTCAAGATTTTCATAAGCAACTTGTATGCCAATCAAAATAAAACATGGCCTTACTTGTTATCTTCCCGCGATTATCGTGAATTATCCGAACGCACAAAATGCGGGATATAACACCTAAACAGGTATTTATACAAGTCAAACTCGGAATAATCAATCCCAGTCCTGTTCTAGCTCGGCTTGCACTTCGACGGTCGTCAACATGCTCGACGACCATATCGACGATCTGAGTATGCCTTTTCCTGCCGGAACTCCACCGTCGAAGCACTTTGACGGACCGTCGATCATGTAGACGGTGCAAGTCGACGATCTGTTGATGATCTGATGAATTGTCACTTCACAGGAACTTATCGACGAGGCAACTCGACGGACCGTCGAGCATGTTGACGGTCCGTCCTTATTCTTATCAGAACAGATTGCTTATTTTCCTGATTTTTTTTCACTTTCCGAGCATTCTAACTTCACAATACCTGCACAACACACAAAACACATCAAACTTGCTAGAAAACAAGTAAAACTTATAGTTAAAAAGCATTAGATGTGCCACAAACTACCGGCATATCAACACCCCCAACTTAAAGTCTTTGCTTGTCCTCAAGCAAGTCAACTAATAGACTCATTCTACAAATGTCTCGATATCATAAAGTCAAGCTGTCTACAGTGGTTGTGGCAATTAACTTTTGGCATATCATGTGTATCACAATGACTCTCCCCTCAATAAAGACAAAACCAATCAAGGACTCATTACAACTAACCATGAGTCTTCAAGTTATGACATCTAGTTATCACAGAAACCATAGCGCACACGAATCAAGACTCATGGGAAACCGGTCACTTAACAAATTATAATGCCCTCACAAAGACCAAAGAATGTCCCAACATATATGTACACACAGAATGGGACAGAAGTCAAAGGAGAAAAGAAACACTCACACTCACAAAGAATTCTCTAGGTATGCATGCAAATACCATAAGCTTGCCTTTATTTTCAGCGCCCTCGACTTTGGACAGTTCGACTGTGATTACACTAGGGCTTTTTAAAGGTTGTAATGTAGGCTTGGGGACGGGTAGGATAGATATTTGGCTAACAGTGACTCACCCTCCTTGAACACTACATCTTATTCTTCTCTTTTACCTTTTTCGCCTTTTGTTTTCTTCCCTTCTTTCTTTTTGTTGTCTCGGTGTGGTTTTATTGTGATTCTAATTCTCTACATTTTTTTTTCTTTGGTTGTTGTTTTTTTTATTTTCTCATTTTTTTATTTTACACTTACCACACCGCTGTCTTTTAACTAGGCACTTTACTTCAACCCCACTTTAGGCTTATGCCTCATATTCCCCTTTAGTCCACCTATCACCCCCAACTTAGGCTTCTAGCCTCAATATTATTATTTTAGTGCCAAGGAGGGACCAGGTGCCAGAAGAGATGGATATTAAGAACGGGTATCGGCTTGTTACGGCTAATCAAAGAACAGGTTTTCAGGCTCAAAATGACTAACAAGGGATATTAATCTGTGGGTAGGCATAAATTCAGGCTAAACAGGGGTTTCCTAACACAAACAAAGCCTAAGATCATTTCACAAATTCACTTATCTTCAGAATGCAGGCACGACTAACCAGACAAGTTCTAGATCACACACAAAACTAGATAATATATCTATAAAACCTCACAACACATGGCATCAGAATTGTCAACACACTAGTCTTCCCGCTATAATTCCATTCTCAAGGTAACCCAATAATTTAAATGTCACACAAAGAAGCATGCATGTCAATTAAACAACCAAGTCCATTTTTTTCAATTTTTTTTCGGAGGGGAGTACTTTTTCTCAAAATCAAAATAAGACAGCCCTAAGTTAATCAAATCACCACCACATAATTCAACATTACTCTATTTTATCTAAACACGACCTAAACATTCCAGGTTCAACGAGAAATAAACCCCTCAGGAAAAGAACCATGGCAAAGAAAAGCCGAGGGGGGTTCTAAACACATATATAACAAATCAAATACTCCCACCCCAACTGAAAAAGTATGCAATGTCCCCAATGCATTATAAGTAAAACTAGGGAGTCGAAATACCTGTGGCGCACTAGGCGCGCTACTCATCTCGCGACTCCTTGGTCTGCGAGGCACTGGAGTGGGAAGGGGTGGTGGCAATGTCTCACCACTGGGACCACTGCTCGAGGTGGCTCCCTTAGTCCTAAACTGGATATTCTCCATGAGCGATCTCTGAATGGTCTCTGCCACCTGCTTCTCGTCTATACTCAGGCCCCTAGTGCGAGTGCTCTCTCGCAACTCCTCCTCATCACGGGCCACTCTCTTTCTCTTTCCCTGACCACCTGCTGCGGTAGGCGCAAGGAACTGCACCACTGGAAGCTCCTCCTTAATATCCTCCGCAACAGACAGTGGTGCTGCTACTAGGCTCAGATCACGGGCTTTCAATAATACAATATCAGCCTTAAGCTGCTCTAACTCTGCCCTCAAAGCATCTGTGGAAGTGGTCGGGTGTGTTACACCTCGGGAATTCCCCCGTGAACGTACGGCGAATAGATTAACGAAGAATACGAGTGTATGATGTTTTAATAAGAAGGGAACGACGTTTGACGACCCTAAGTAAGATTTCAAAGGAAATTGCAATGAAAGGTAGGTCATGCTCCACAATGACTAATTATAGGTTTTGGAAATGTGAAAAGTTGCAGGTTCTCATTCTGGTCAGTTGGTCGTAAAATGAAATACGAACCGTAAAGTGGTATACGGTCTGTAAACTGCCATGTCGTATTTCAGCTTCCAAAAACATCAACTTTCTGTCAAATACTGGAATGGTTAAAGACGACTTGGAATACGGACTGTAAACTGAAATACGACCCGTAAACAGAGTCGTAAACAACCATGTCCTCAGCCTGACTTTCTGTTTCTGTCATCCTTAAATACGACCACGAAATACGGTCCGTAAACTTGAATACGGAGGGGTAAACTGTGTTTACGACCACTGTGCACTTTCGACGACTGTTCATTTAAGATCATATTTTGGGTTATTAATAAGAGACCAAGTTCATTATTTCATTTCCACATGACACCCCCTTCTCTCTAAAACCTCTCTCTACATTTATTCCACAAGGATTAAAGGATTATTAGTGAACAACAACATAAACTAAGTGAATCAAGTATAATAAAACCCATTAAGGATCATACAAGTCAAGAAATCTCATTGGAGATAAACTAGGGTTGTGCTCAAGTGGAGTATTATCAACCAAGGCTTGTTCCTACGACATCTAAGGTAATATTTATGATGTTTCTATGTTGTTTAAGGTATTTAAGAGTTGAAATACTTGGATTGTAGAGAGGTATGGAAAAATGGGTCATGAATGTGGAATAGTGCCATTTTGAGAAATAGTTTGAATTGAGTTATGAGTCTTGATGTATTGTAATGTAAATGTGTTATAAATGATGTTGAGAACATGAGATGAGCAATGTACGTGAATGGACATAGTCGTGCGTTATGGCCATGGATATGGATGATTGAAAAGTGAGTTTGGGATATGGATAATGTGGATGAATAATGACTATTGTTGTAGTATTGTGAATGTATTGTTGACGTTTGAGAGTTAAAATGCACTATAGAGGAATGTCGTATAAATAGAGGAGACGTTGCCCGATTTTCTCTAGTTTAGTCATGTATGCTAGCTATCGATTCTAATGATAGTATGACTTTAATGAAGGTACAAACGTGAGCTTCGGAAGAGAACGTGCAAGTGGTAAATAGTTGAACCGAAAGGTATGTAAGGCTAACCCTTCTTTCATAAGGCATGGTTCTTTGGCCAAATATCTAAATCTTCTATGAGACTATGATATCCTTCAAATGATTTGATCTTCCGAGCTAGTAAGCTCACGATTCGTGATACGCCACGATTGTACTAAATCCCTCGTATGACGAGTAAGCCTATAAAGATAAATATGATGAATCACGATAATAGTAATAACGATGTTGATGACGATTATTATGATGATGTAAATAGTAAAGATGCTTATGAGCTATTATGTATATGTGTCTATGTATGACTATTATGGAACCCCGAGCTTATGGGGCCGGGTAAGATATGTAAATAAGTATGTATACGATTACGTAATGAGCCCACACCTCTGCAGATGGTACGGATAACCCTGAAGCCTTGGTAGGGCTAGGTAGATGTAACCTTGAAGCCTTGGCAAGGCCAGGTATGAGTAACCTTGAGCCTTGGTTGGCCAAGTATGTATGAAACACCGATCCTGCATAGTCGGGTATACTATATAAATGCTATGTATATGATATGATTATGTATATGATATGGTTACGAGTATGAATACGAATATGATACGATATGAATGTGAATAAAGGTATGTATATGAATACGAGTACAAATACGGAACGGAAAGATCCTATGCACGACAAGCAAGTGCCTATGACGATGATATTACTATCTCCCATCTTGTGCTATTTCTCATGTTTCTTATTATGCTTCTATATTGATATTGATCATGCTTTACGTACTCAGTACATTCGTCGTACTGACGTCCTTTTGTTTGTGGACGCTGCGTCATGCCTGCAGGTGCACAGGGAGGCAGGCTCGATCCATAGCGGTATTCTCAGAGACTACCTAGCAGAGCTCCATTTCATTCGGAGCCATAGCCTTTGGGTACTTATTCTTTTGTGTACATAATTATGGGCATAGCGGGGTCCTATTCCATTTATGTGATATGTTATACTCTTCTTAGAGGCTCGTAGACATGTGTATGTGGTTAGAGATGTCTGGCCTTGTCGGCCTATATGTTGTATATCATTTTGATAGCCTTGTCGGCTCATGTACAATGAAAGCATTGTCCTCCGATGGGACTAGTATGAATGATGAATAGAAATGTATGTTTAATTATGTGGGTTACCTAGATGTAAGTATAAGTGTCAGCCAAGGGGTGCTCGGTGGGCTAGCACCGGGCGCTCGTCGCGGCCCCTAGACGGGTCGTGACTAAAGTGATATCAGAGCATATCTGTCCTAGGGTGTGTCTACGAGCCGTGTCTAGTAGAGTCTTGGTTATGGGTATGTTGCGCGCCACACTTATAAACAAGAAGCTGCAGACATTTTAGGAATAAATGACCTTCTTTATTCATAAGAATCGTGCGATAGAGCTATGGTATAAGAAATTCTCTTCCCTTGATCGTGTGTTGTGTATTTCAGAAATGCCTATAAAGAGAAAGGCTATAGCAGCCCAAAAGGGCAAGACGGTGGCAGAAAAGCGGGCTGAAAGAGCACCGCCACCGGTAGTAGAGGAAAGTGAGTCCCAGAGTGCGGCTCAATTTCAGTCCTCTCGTTCAGTACCTATATTAGAGGAGCGTGAAGGAGCCTCAGCCCCAGCCCCAGCCCCAGCACCTCCAGCTCCCCCACCAGATGCTTCAAGCTAAGATGTGAAGGAGGCCATATATTTACTTACCCAGTTGGTTGCTGCTCAGACTCAGCGGCAAAGTACAGGTCAAGGTGACAGGGCTGTTAGTGCAAGGGCCCGTGACTTCATCACTTTGAACCCTCCAGAATTCTTTGGGTCAAAGCCAGAGGAGGACCCTCAGGACATCATTGATGGTATGTTGAGGACGCTTCGATTGATACATGCTTCGGACACCGAGTTGGTGGAGTTAGCGTCGTATAGATTGAGAGATGTCTCGATCCAATGGTATACGGTTTGGATGGCTTCACGGGGAGCCAATGCACCTCTCCCGGTTTGGCAAGAGTTTGTTAATGCTTTCCTCCGACGCTATATGCCTCCAGAAGTTCCGCGAGCTAGGGCCGATAAATTCTTAAATTTGAGGCAAGGTAGCATGAGTGCTCTAGAGTATAGCCTCCGCTTTAATTCTTTGGCTAGGTATGCTTCGGCCATGGTAGCAGATATGGGTAACCGAGTGCACCGATTTGTAAAAGGCCTAGGGCCACATTTGATGGATAGATGTTTGACCGCGTCCCTTCAGGACAATATGGATATCGCACGCATTCAGGCTCATGCTCAGAACATAGAAGAAATTTTACAACAGCAGAGAAGTGAACGCGAGCCGGATAGGGGTCATAGCAAGTGGGCCAAATCTTCAGGTCCGATGAGTGAGTTCAGAGACGGGCACAGGCAGCAGATGTCCAAGCACTCAGGCTATGCTATGACTGGTGCACCTCCACGGTTTTCAGGCCAGAGATTCGACAGATCTACTCGTTCCTGGCCAAGTCAGAGTTATTCAGGGTCTCAGTTTAGAGATGATTACGGTCAGGCAAGGCCGCCGGTACTACGATGTTCCCAGTGTGGGAAGTTGCATTGGGGTCGATGCCGAATGGGCTCAGATGTTTGCTATTCATGTGGTCGACCAGGCCATATTATGCGTGATTGCCCCTCAGTTCATGGTAGAGGTAGGACCCAGCCTTCAGGGTCGGTAGCCGGGTCTTCAGCATCAGTACGCCCTATGGGGCCAGGTTCACATGCGCCAGTCGGCCATGGTAGAGGTAGAGGGAGAGTTCCCAGTTCTAGCGGTCCTCAGCACCGTGTTTATGCTTTGGCTGGACGCCAAGATCTTGAGTCTTCTCCTAACGTGGTCACAGGTATATTGTCGATATTCTCTCATGATGTATATGCTTTGATTGATCCGACCTCCACATTTTCATATGTTACTCCATATATTACGGGTCGATTTAGAGTCGAGCCAGAGTCGATTAAACCTTTTGAGGTGTCTACACCCGTTGGTGAATCGGTAATAGCTAGTCGAGTATATAAAAATTGTGTAATTGTGATTTGTGATCGTCGTACCATGATTGATTTGCATGAGCTAGAAATGGTGGATTTTGATGTTATTATGGGCATGGATTGGTTGGCTTCTTGTTATGCCAATGTTGATTGTAGAATGAAAATAGTTCGTTTCCAATTTCCGGGAGAACCAGTCCTAGAATGGAAAGGGAATACGACGTCACCAAAAGGTAGGTTTATTTCCTATCTAAAGGCAAGGAAAATGATTACGAAAGGATGTATCTATCATCTAGTTCGGGTTCAAGATGTAGAAGCTGAATCGCCGACTCTTCAGATAGTTCCTGTAGTAAACGAATTTCCGGATGTGTTCCCGGAAGAGCTTCCAGGCCTTCCTCCGAAGCGGGACATTGATTTCGCAATTGATGTTTTGTCGGGCACCAAGCCCATATCTATTCCTCCTTATAGAATGGCTCCCGCAGAATGGAAAGAGTTGAAGGAGCAATTGAAGGACTTGCTTGAGAAAGGCTTTATTAGGCCTAGTTCATCCCCGTGGGGAGTACCCGTATTGTTTGTCCGAAAGAAAGATGGCTCCTTGAGAATGTGAATTGATTACCGTCAATTGAATAAGGTGACAATTAAGAACAAGTATCCTCTTCCGAGGAATGATGACTTATTTGACCAATTGCAAAGGGCCAAATGGTTTTCAAAGATTGATTTGAGGTCCGGGTATCATCAAGTGAGAGTTAGGGAGAAATATATCCCTAAGACAGCCTTCAGAACAAGATATGGTCATTTTGAGTTCCGGGTGATGTCACTTGGGCTAACTATTGCGCCGGTGGCATTTATGGATCTGATGAATTATGTGTTCAGGCCTTTTCTAGATTTATTTGTGATCGTATTTATCGACGACATCTTGGTATATTCTAGATCCGAGGCAGAGCATGCGAATCATTTGCGTACTATCCTCGGAGTCCTTCAAACTCGAGAGTTGTTCGCAAAGTTTTTCAAATGCGAGTTTTGGTTGAACTCAGTGGCATTTCTGGGGCATATTGTGGCAGCCGATGGTATTCGAGTGGATAGTAAAACGATTGAGGCCGTGAAGACTTGGCCAAGGCCCACAACTCCTACGGAGGTTCGTAGCTTTCTAGGCTTAGCAGGTTATTACAGGAGATTTGTTTAAGGTTTTTCTTCTATTTCTGCACCACTCACAAAGTTGACCCAGAAATCGGCAAAGTTTCAATGGACAGATGCTTGTGAGCGTAGCTTCCAAGAGTTGAAAAGTAGATTGACTTCCGCCCCAGTCTTGACACTTCCAGAGGGATTGGAAGGATATGTTGTTTATTGCGATGCTTCAGGTGTTGGGCTAGGCTGTGTATTGATGCAACATGGTAAGGTGATTGCGTATGCTTCAAGGCAATTACGGAAACATGAGCAGAATTATCCAACCCATGATTTAGAATTGGCTCAGTGGTTCATGCGTTAAAGATATGGAGACATTATTTATATGGTGTCCACGTGGATATTTATACAGATCATAAGAGTCTACAGTATATCTTCAAGCAGAAAGAGCTGAATTTACAGCAACGACGATGGTTGGAATTGCTAAAAAATTATGATGTTGATATCTTGTATCACCCCGGAAAGGCAAATGTTTTAGCTGATGATCTTAGTCGGAGATCTATGGGACGTTTGTGTGATGTACGACCCGAGAGGAGAGAAATGGCTCGTGAGCTCCAGCAGTTAGCTAACCTAGGAGTTCGAGTAGTGGACTCAGGTAGCAGGGGGACTACTGTCCAGAATTCAGTAGCCTCATCGCTAGTGGCAGAAGTGAAAGAGCGACAATATGAAGATCCCATGCTAATGCATTACAGAGATACACTCCCTCAGAAAGAGGAGTCATCATTTGATATCACAGGAGACGGAGTTCTCCGATGCCGAGGCAGAGTATGCGTTCCTGATGTGGCAGGATTACGCCACCAGACATTGAGGGAAGCTCATTGCTCCCGTTATTCTGTTCACCCCGGAGTGACGAAAATGTATCATGACCTCAAGTCGATATATTGGTGAAATGGAATGAAGAAAGATATAGCAGAATTTGTAGCTCAATGTCCCAATTATCAACAAGTGAATATCGAGCACCAAAAGTCGGGTGGATTGTTGCAAGCTATAGAAATCCCAACTTGGAAGTGGGAAGTGATTAACATGGACTTCATTACAGGCTTACCCCGTTCTTGCCGTAAGTATGATTCCATATGGGTGATTGTGGATAGACTCACCAAGTCAGCTCATTTCTTACCTATCAGAACGACGCATGTGGCAAAAGATTATGCAAAGCTTTATCTTAAAGAGATAGTAAGACTCCATGGTGTTCCAATATCTATTATCTCAGACAGAGGAACTCAGTTTACAGCCAATTTTTGGAAGTCTTTCCAAGAGGGTCTAGGGACCCAAGTGAGTCTTAGTAAGACATTTCACCCGCAGACTGATGGACAAGCCGAGCGTACCATTCAGACTCTTGAAGATATGTTGCGGGCATGTATGATAGATTTTGGAGGAAATTGGGATGACCATTTGCCACTCATCGAACTTTCTTACAATAACAGTTATCATTCTAGCATCCAAATGGCACCGTATGAAGCTTTATATGGGCGAAAGTGTAGATCCCCAATTGGGTGGTTCGAAACAGGAGAGGCCAGACTGATAGGGCCAGACTTGGTCCAGCAAGCCATATAGAAAGTCAAGCTCATACAAGATCGGTTATTAGCAGCCCAAAGTCGTCAAAAGTCCTATGCGGATAATCGCCGAAGAGACTTAGAGTTCCAAGTAAAAGATTGGGTATTCTTGAAAGTGTCACCGATGAAAGGTGTAATGAGATTTGGCAAAAAGGGGAAGCTTAGTCGCCGGTACATTGGACCTTATGAGATTGTGTGCAAAGTGGCCTACGAATTAGATCTACCTCCCGATTTGGAGTCAGTTCACCCATTTTTCCATGTCTCGATGCTTCGAAAATGTGTTGGAGATCCTACTAGGATCGTGCCAATAAGCGATGTGCAAGTGACAGATAGACAAGTACGGAGGCTTAGAAACAAAGAAGTGCCCAAAATTAAGGTTTTATGGAGAAGCAGTAAATGAGAAGAAATGACATGGGAAGCGGAAGAAAGTATGCAATCCAGATACCCTCATTTATTTCAGCCCTTGGGAGAGATTCAAGATGAAACATCAGCGGTATGAGGTATGTATGATTTTATTTTCATGATTTTAGTCGTGTGTGTCCATAGATATGTTGATATTGTGACGTAGCCCTACGAGGTGATGATATTTTGGGTTGTTGCGACAGGTTGGTAGTGCCATATTATAGGGAAAACTCTGGCGAAATTTCTATAGAATCCCCGAAGACTTTAACATTCGAGGACGAATGTTCTTAAGGGGGGAGAATGTTACACCTCGGGAATTCCCCCGTAAACGTACGGTGAATAGACTAACGAAGAATACGAGTGTATGATGTTTTAATAAGAAGGGAACGACGTTTGACGACCCTAAGTAAGATTTCAAAGGCAATTGCAATGAAAGGTAGGTTATGGTCCACAATGACTAATTATAAGTTTTGGAAATATGAAAAGTTGCAGGTTTGCATTCTCACCAGTTGGTCGTAAAATGAAATACGGACCGTAAAGTGGTATACAGTCCGTAAACTGCCATGTCGTATTTCAGCTTCCACAAGCTTCAACTTTCTGTCAAATTCTGGAATGGTTAAAGATGACTTGTATACGGACCGTAAACTGAAATACGGCCCGTAAACTGAGTCGTAAACCACCATGTCCTTAGCCTGACTTTCTGTTTCGGTCATCCTTAAATACGACCATGAAATACGGTCCGTAAACTTTAATACGGACGATAAACTGTGTTTACGACCACTGTGCACTTTCGACGACTGTTCATTTAAGATTAGATTTTGGGTTATTAATAAGAGACCAAGTTCATTATTTCATTTCCACATGACACCCCCTTCTCTCTAAAACCTCTCTCTACATTTATTCCACAAGGATTCAAGGATTATTAGTGAACAACAACATAAACTAAGTGAATCAAGTATAAGAAAACCCATTAAGGATCATACAAGTCAAGAAATCTCATTGGAGATAAACTAGGGTTTTGCTCAAGTGGAGTATTATCAACCAAGGATTGTTCCTACGACATCTAAGGTAATATTTATGATGTTTCTATGTTGTTTAAGGTATTTAAGAGTTGAAATACTTGGATTGTAGAGAGGTATGGCAAAATGGGTCATGAATGTGGAATAGTGCCATTTTGAGAAATAGTTTGAATTGAGTTATGAGTCTTGATGTATTGTAATGTAAATGTGTAATAAATGATGTTGAGAACATGAGATGAGCAATGTACGTGAATGGACATAGTCGTGCGTTATGGCCATGGATATGGATGATTGAAAAGTGAGTCTAGGATATGGATAATGTGGATGAATAATGACTATTGTTGTAGTATTGTGAATGTATTGTTGACGTTTGAGAGTTGAAATACACTATAGAGGAATGTCGTATAAATAGAGGAGACGTAGCCCGATTTTCTCTAGTTTAGTCATGTATGCTAGCTATCGATTCTAATGATAGTATGACTTTAATGAATGTAGAAACGTGAGCTTCGGAGGAGAACGTACAAGTGGTAAATAGTTGAACGGCAAGGTATGTTAGGCTAACCCTTCTTTCATAAGGTATGGTTCTTTGGCCAAATATCTAAATCTTCTATGAGACTATGATATCCTTCAAATGATTTGATCTTCCGAGCTAGTAAGCTCACGATTCGTGATACGCCACGATTGTACTAAATCCCTCGTATGACGAGTAAGCCTATAAAGATAAATATGATGAATCACGATAATAGTAATAACGATGTTGATGACGATTTTGATGATGATGTAAATAGTAAAGATGCTTATGAGCTATTATGTATATGTGTCTATGTATGACTATTATGGAACCCCGAGCTTATGAGGCCGGGTAAGATATGTAAATAAGTATGTATACGATTACGTAATGCGCGCACACCTCTGCAGATGGTACGGATAACCCTGAAGCCTTGGTAGGGTCAGGTAGATATAACCCTGAAGCCTTGGCAGGGCCAGGGCTGAGTAACCTTGAGCCTTGGTTGGCCAAGTATGTATGAAACACCGATCCTGCATGGTCGGGTATGCTATATAAATGCTATGTATATGATATGATATGTTATGGTTACGTGTATGAATACGAATATGATATGAAATGAATATGAATAAAGGTATGTATACGAATACCAGTACAAATACGGAACGGAAAGATCCTATGCACGGCAAGTAAGTGCCTATGACGATGATATTACTATCTCCCATCTTGTGCTATTTCTCATGTTGCTTATTAGTCTTATATATTAATATTGATCATGCTTTACATACTCAGTACATTCTTCGTACTGACGTCCTTTTGTTTATGGACGCTGGGTCATGCCCGTAGGTGCACAGGGAGACAGGCTCGATCCATAGCGGTATTCTCAGAGACTACCTAGCAGAGCTCCATTTCATTCGGAGCCATAGCCTTTGGGTACTTATTCTTTTGTGTACATAATTATGGGCATAGCGGGGTCCTGTCCCGCTTATGTGATATGTTATACTCTTCTCAGAGGCTCGTAGACATGTGTATGTGGTTAGAGATGTCTGGCCTTGTCGTCCTATATTTTGTATATCATTTTGATAGCCTTGTCGTCTCATGTACATTGACGTGGTATAGATGCCAACCGTGATATGAAAGCATTGTCGTCTGATGGGACTAGCATGAATGATGAATAGAAATGTATGTTTAATTATGTGGCTCACCTAGATGTAAATATAAGTGTAAGCCAAGGGGTGCCCGGTGGGCTAGCACTGGGCGCTCATCGCGGCCGCTAGACGGGTCGTGACAGGGAAAGCCATCTCCAATGCACTCAATCACAACTCAAATCCATCCAACCGAGCGGACAGTGTCGTCCTCACAGGATCTAGTGCCTTGTCCACTCAATCTCACATAATCATCGAGCTGGGCCACTATGATCTTTGACTACTGGTCTGCTGCAGCCGCCTGTTTTGCAAATTTCCTAAAGTTGTCCATTGAGATGGCATATGGATCAACTCTGGCTGTACCCTGGGGCTGTCCAACTGGGCCCGCTGGCTGTGGGGCTGAACTCGGAGGCGGTGGAGCCGAAGTTTGTAGATCAGGAATATCAGTTTGAGTCTCAACAGAATCATCTCCAATATCAGTGGCTGGGATCTCAGAATCTGTAGCCTGTATAGTCTCAGTGATAGGGGAAGCAGTAGCGGGTAAGTCCTGTGTAGAGTTACCCGCGGCCCTGGGATGAATCAGCTCCTGTGGTAGGGGTATCCCTCCAAGTGCCACTGGGAACCCATCCGCTTCCCCTTGTCTCTCATCAACGGCCTCATTCTTGCTCTTTTCTACCGAATAAATCGACGAAGCTATAATTCGGTGGTCGATATCAACTATAAACCGCACCTGTGACCTCCGAACAAGCTCTGTAACCAGGCATGAAAATATCAGGGAAGTGTTGGGCTGGGAAGCGCTCAACTGTATCTCCGTTCTAGCCAATGCCCCGAAATCAATTGGGTATCTGGACATCAATGCGGCTAAAACAACTTGCCTATCAACCGTAAGAGCATTATCGACCTGAGTGGGGAGAAGCCGCAATTGCACCACGCTCCACAAAAATTTTCCCTCTAGAGTCAACCACTTCTTTTTTATTCGATTCTTCAAATTAGTACACTCGGCTCTTTTGGTCGGGCGACCCACCATTGTAGATACCCAGTCCCTGACAGACTGTTCCTTGTGCCTCCGCAACTTGTCTTCAAGCTCACTTGTCTGCCTCAGGCGGTGTAGTTATTACCGAAATATACTCTGTTGATGGCCTGGGCAGATATATCAACAGTCACCCCTCTGATCTCAACCTCGCTCCGTGGCAGTATCTCCTTCAACTTCTGGCGCCTCTTTCGAACTTTCGAGATCAAGGCCCCATATGCGGCATATATCTCACGAATCAAAACAGGGCAATAGTCCCCAGGCGGCTCCTGTTTGAACTCTAACTGATAGTGACGAATAATCTCTCTGGCTCTGGGTAAGATCTCGATCCCCTCAAAACTGATCCGCCGCTCTTCATTTATTGTTCATTTCTCATGTTGAGCATCATCTCCTTTTAATTCAATGCCATAGTCATACAACTGCCTGGTTCCCTCAACAGTGAAATGATCCTTAAGCCTCTTTCTTCTAAGTTCCTGAGCCCTAGCTTCCTCAACACCACTATCAGTATCAGCCTTATCATCACTAGGCTGTGAGCTCTGACGGGTCTGGGATCTAGAATGTGCCTGATAGGACTGAGCAGCATCCTCAGTGGACTGTGCTCGCGTAGCAGGTGAGGCATCTCCAGATGCAACCTCTGATCCCTCCTCCTCGGATCCATCACCGGACCCAGATGTAGATGATTCCTCCTCGTCAGACTGGAAGGAACTGGGAGGTGTAGGAGCCGGTACTGTGACCTGCCTGTTCCATGGGGAAGGATCAGCCCTGTTCTTCTTCACGGGCATAACCTCAGGCTCGTCATCCGACCTCTCATCTCTAAGTGTGGGTTGGCCACTGGGCCTCCTTCGACCCGTTGTTCTTTGAGTTTGCCTCGAGCCACCCTCTCGGGTGGTTGTCAACTTGGGTGGCGCCATACCTGTAATCATCAAAAACCGCAATCTAGTCAATCCGTACCAGTAAAATCAACATAGTTAGTTTGAAAAAAAAATTCAGTTCTCTGATGTTCTCTGTCTGCAGACCGTCGATGCGCTTTGACGGACCGTTGAACCTGTCGACGGACTGTCAATCAGCTCGACAGGACTGTCTTTGTGAAAGGACAGTCCATCGACCTGTCAACGGTGCTGTCGACATGTTTAAGGCCCTGAATCAACAACCAACAGTCAACAGACATCAAAACTTATTTCGGCTTTGTGTTTTCCATTTCAATCAATCAAAGAACCAATTTTCAACTATTTTGCACATTTGGGGTTTTTGGGCTTCGGGTTACTCAGACTTCACCCTTATTTTCAACCTTTTTGACTTTAGGCAATTATCCGAGTTTCGTTTGCTGGGTATAACGATATCAAATCGAGATGTTTAATTAAAATACCCTCCGACCCGTTAGAGTTACTCAGACTTCACTCCTCAAGCATCATGTTTCAACAGAGTTCCTCTTTTTCGGACCATTGGCGGGCATAATGAACCAACAAGTTTCTCAAAATGCCCGCCGACTCAATGGGGGCACGATATTCTCATCCCCACGAGTCCATCTAACAACAATCATACAAAATTCCCTTCCCCCAACCACAATTTCACAATTTTGCCAATTCAAGCATAGATTTCATTCACAAATTACAAACCCTAAGTCATAATCTCTACCCTTAGTATTCACATCACAGATATCACTACCCCAACCCAATCAACACAACACCAACTGATTTAATCAAGGTAAAAACACGCACCAATTTCCCAATTTCAGTACCCATTAAGTTAGGAGTCCTAGGTCCTGTTTTCTAGAGATTTTTGGGCAGAATTACCAAAATAAAACCAAGAAAGGGCCGAAATTCTCTCAACATACCTGATTCACAAAAGAAGTAGAAGAATACTTGAGCAAATATTGAAGAAAGGTAGAGCAATTTTTGCAACAAGGACAGAGGGTTTCAGTTTTGAGTGGAGAAGAGAATAGAGGGTTTTTATTTTAATTTGTGGAGGAAGGTGGAGAAATTTAATGGGAGTTTATGGAGGAAATTATTAGAGTTATGGAGGGAATATGGAGGAGGTTAAGGATTGGAAGAGGTTGAGTGGGAAATAAACTGATTCACTCTACCCGTTATCACCCTTTAAACACGCGACTGTTCACGCTATTATTTTTTTCGAAGTTTTTTAGACGAGTCGTCGACATGTCGACGGCTCGTCAAAGCATAAAGACGACAAAAATTTAAGGGACAGAGCTTACCTGTTGACGAGCACTTCGACGGCGTCGTCGAACGTGTCAACGGTCCGTCGATATGCTCGTAGATTTACTTACCTGCAGATGAGCAGTTGCTAATCCTCAGAAGTTCAGCTCTGCATACCGTCATTGTACATTGACGGTCCGTCGACATGTCGACGACCCATCTTTGTGCTCTGGTGTAACTTTGCTGGTTTTCCTAGTTTCAGTTCCTGCACTTTCGACACCTGTAAAAAAATAAAAAAAATCTAAAACCTACAAAAAAACAAAATTACAGAATTTTAAACTTGGGTTGCCTCCCAAGAAGCGCTTGATTTAACGTCGCAGCACGACAGTGTTATCAGCTGCAGCTATGTGGAAGGCAGCTGCTTAAAAACAGGTCCCCTAACCATTTCGTCCCAACGTGTTTCAACCGATATCGGTCCACAATTCTATCTCCCGTAATCATACCATGGCAGTGCTTCACCCTCTGCCCGTTCACCTTAAAAGTCCGAGTTTCGTCTTTGGACTTTAATTAAATGGCTCCATGGGGTGAGACACTTACCACTTCAAAGGGACCTGACCACTATGATTTTAATTTGCCCGGAAGCAGCTTCAAACTAGAATTAAACAGCAAGACGGGGTCACCCTTGTAGAATTCTAGCTTCAGGATTTTCTTGTCATGATATTGCTTCGTCCTCTCTTTGTATAGCGCTGCACCTTCATATGCCTGATAGCGGAACTCATCCATTTCGTTGAGCTGAAATAACCTGAGTTTGATCGCTTCTTCCCAATTCATGTTCAATTTTTTCAAGGCCCACATGGCCTTATGTTAAAGTTCAACTGGCAGGTGGCATGCTTTACCAAAAACTAGCTTGAAAGGAAAAGTCCCAATCGGAGATTTGAACGCAGTTCAGTAAGCCCATAGAGCATCATCGAGCTTGCGGGCCCAATCATTTCTGTTTGCATTCACCGTTTTTACTAAAATACTCTTTATCTCCCGATTAGAGACTTCAACTTGCCCGCTTGTCTGAGGATGATATCGGGTTGCCACCCTATGCTTGACTCCATACTTCTCCATCAATCCCGCAAAGGCTTTATTGCAAAAGTGAGAACCACCATCACTGATTATTTCCCTTAGGGTACCAAGACGAGTAAATATGTTCTTTATCAAGAATCCCATGACACTCTTGGCTTCATTATTAGGTAAAGCGACCACTTCTACCCATTTGGAGATATAATCAACAGCCACCAAGATGGATTTCATGCCACAAGAGCTTACAAAGGGACCCATAAAATCAATTCCCCAAACATCAAACACTTCAACTTCCATTACAAAGTTCATAGGCATCTCTTGCCTCCTACCAATATTCCCCTGCCTTTGGCACTGGTCATAAGAACGCACCATCATATTAGCATCATGAAAGAAAGTAGGCCAATAATAACCACATTCGAGGACCTTTGCTGCAGTCCTCGTACCACTATGATGTCCCCCAACTGGAGAGTCATGGCAAGCCTTCAAATCCAATACCTCACTCTCTGGGACACAACGCCAAATAATGTTATCAACACAAATTCTAAATAAGTATATATATATATACGGTTCATCCAAATAGTACTGACGAACATCCAGCAAAAACTTCTTTTTCTGATACGATTTTATCTCGTTGGGAATGCTACCAGTTACCAAGTAGTTAGCAAAATCGGCAAACCAAGGTGCCACCTGCATAGACACCGCCAAAACTTGCTCATATGGAAATGCATCTTCAATGTCAAGTTTTTCTGCTGGCACCCCAGTTTCTTTAAGCCTAGAGAGATGATCTGCGACCTGATTTTTGGATCTTTTTCGATCTTTTACTTCGAAACCAAACTCTTGTAACAACAGGACCCAACGAATCAGTTACGGCTTAGCTTCCTTCTTTGCCATCAAATACCTTAATGCAGCATGGTCAGTGTACACCACTACCTTGGAACCTAGCAAATAGGACCAAAACTTCTCAAAAGCATATACTATTGCAAGCAGTTCTTGCTCGGTCACCGTGTAGTTCATCTGCGCCGCATTAAGTTTCCTACTACCATAGTAGATTGGGTGCATAATTTTATTGTGCCTCTGGCCAAGCGCAACACCTATCGCAAAACCACTAGCATCACACATTAGCTCAAAAGGTAAGGACCAATCTGGAGTAAGAATTACCAAAGCAGTAGTGAGGCGCTACTTTAATTCATCAAACACCTTTCGGCACTTGTCATCAAACACAAAATTAGCCTCTTTTTCAAGAAGCTTGCAGATCGGGTTAGTAATCTTTGAGAAATCCTTGATGAAGCACCTGTAGAACCCAGCATGCCTTAAGAAACTCCGGACACCTTTGACTGAGATGGGTGGAGAAAGATTTGCAATCACATCTATCTTCGCTTAATCTACCTCAATTCCCTTTTCAGAGATTTTGTGATCGAGGACGATCCCTTCCTTCACCATAAAGTGGCCCTTCTCCCAATTTAGCACCAGATTTGTCTCCTCACATCTTTTTAGCACTTGACCCAGATGGTCAAGAAAATCATCGAACGAATCACCAACAACAGAGAAATCATCCATAAATACCTCCAAGAAGTCCTCTACCATGTCATAAAAGATCGACATCATGCAACTCTGAAAAGTGGCTGGTGCATTACACAACCCAAAGGGCATTCGACTGAATGCAAACGTCCTATAAGGACAAGTAAAAGTCGTCTTCTCTTGATCTTTCAAGGCACTGTTGATCTGATTATAGCCCGAGTATCCATCTAGGAAACAATAGTAAGACCTCCCAGTCAGCCTATCTAGCATCTGATCAATGAACGGTATGGGAAATGATCTTTACAAGTGGCAATATTCAGCTTCCTATAGTCCATGCAAACACGTCATCCAGTAACTGTACAGGTGGGAATCAACTCATTCTTTGCATTAGGCACCACAGTGATACCTCCTTTCTTTGGTACACATTGAACAGGACTTACCCACTTGTTGTCTGCAATCGGATACACTACCCCAGCGTTTAACCACTTTATGATCTCTTTTTTCACGACCTCTTGCATGTTCTGCTTCAATCTCCGCTGATGCTCAACACTCGGCTTGCTGTCCTCCTCTAGCTGAATTTTATGCTCACAGATGCCAGAAAGAATACCCCGAATGTCTGCTATGGTCCAACTAATAGGACGTCTATACTCGCGCAAAATCTCCATTAAACGCTCAATCTGTTTCTCAGTCAATAATGCTGAAATGATCACTGGCAATGTCTTGTTCAAACCATGGAACTCATATCTCAAATGTGCTGGGAGCTGCTTAAGCTCAAGCTTTAGAGGCTCAATAATAGAAGGCTTAGCTGGTAGAGTAGTTCTATTTTTAAGATCAAGATCAAGCTTTCTTGGGTGATAAGTGTAGGAACCTAGACCCTCAAGCGCGTTTATAGTTTCCATGTAGCCCTCCATAACACAAGCATCAAAATTTATCAGAACTGCAGCGAGAGCTTCTCCCAGACTTTTTTCTTCCATTTTATGTTCGACAGCGTCATCAACCCCATCAAAAGAATCAATAACCGATATACTCTCATAACCGCTTGGAAACTTCATCCCCTTGCTTGCTTGGAAAGTTACTTCTTCATCATTCACACGGAACTAAATTTCATTCTTTTCGGAGTCCATAAGCGCTCTTCCTGTAGCAAGGAACGGTCTTCCCAAAATAATGGGAATATCTCTATCCACCGCATAATCCAGAATCACGAAATTAGCAGGCAATATGAACTTACCCACTTGCACCAACACATCATCTATAACCCCAACTAGCTTCTTGATAGATCTGTCCGCCATTTGTAATCACATAGAAGTCGGTCTAAGAGTACCCAATCCAGATTGTTTGAAAATAGCAAGGGGCATCAAGTTAATACTCGCCCTATTATCACACAGAGCACGGGCGAATGCATGAAGCCCAATATTGCACGGAATGGTAAACGCCCCTGGATCTCCCTTCTTCTGAACTGTGGTGGAGGAAATAATTGAACTCGCACGATGAGTTAAATTCACTGTCTCATGTTGAACAGACCTTTTCTTCGTAAGCAGGTCTTTCACAAACTTAGCAAATTCGGGCATCTCCTTGAAAACATCTAAGAATGGAAAATTCACTGTTAATTGCTTCAACTGATCATAGAACTTCTAACACTTAGCATCATCATTCTTCTTTGCCAACCTCTGAGGAAAGGGAGGCTTTACTTTGTACATCTGAGTCAAAGGGTGAAGAGCCCCTTTTATCGTGTGTTTTCCTGTATTAGCAGCAACTTATGGAATATCAACAACTTTTTCTTCACCACAGACTTCCTCATCAATAATAGGCACATCCGAATGCGCCTCTTCTTCCTCCATAATCGGATCTAGATCAACCACCTTCTTGTCAGCACCTTGAAGTATTTTACCACTCCTCGTGCTAATAGCAAAAGTACGTTCCACTCCTCCACCATTCTTCGGGTTTGGTATAGTATCACTAGGAAGCCCTCCTTTTCTAGCAGGATGTTGTTCTCTAGAAAGATCACGCATCTGCTGTTCAAGATTCTGAATAGCTACTGAATGAGAGACCCCCGTCTCTAATAGCCCAGATAATGTCTTTTCAGTGTATGTCTGACTTGCCAATACTTTCTCAAGCATTGACTCCAACCTCGAACTACCTTAATCATTAGATTGCCCTTTTGGTGGAATATAAGGGTTGGAACTTCTGTTCCCAAAATTTTCGTTATTTTTGTTGTATCTCCCTTGGTTCGGTCCACCATAGTTGTTGTTGTAGTTCTCATGGTTGTTGCTGTAGTCCCCTTGATTGTATGACCCCTGCCTTTGTTGGGGTCGCCAGTATCTCTAAATTGGCCTAGGAATATCATCCTTCGCTATGTAATCTGCATACTGAACATTCTCAACTTACGGAGGGGGCCCTTTTGATACGGACCCTCTGGGACTTGGTACATTCCAGGTGGCATGCCTGAGATATCTTCACAGACGTTCACCTTCTTCGCTTCTCTCTCATCAAGCCTCTTTGTTAGTAAAAAGAGACTAGTGGCCAATTGTGCCAACGTATGCTGTGTTTCCTGGCTATCTTTAACAATATTTTGAATCAACGGTGTTCCAAGTGATAGCCCATCAGAATTACTTGAATGCCATGCTTGACTATGTGTAGTCAATCAATCAAGTATATAAGTGATTGTAGCATTAGACTTATTCATGAAACAACCCCTGGCAGCATTATTGGCTATCGCTTTGGTCATAGGATCCAACCCTCTATAGAACTTCTCCTTCAAAATCTGATCTGGAAAGCCATGGTTTGGACTCCTATCCAAATATTCTTTGTACCTCTCCCAAGCTTCAAAAAGTTGTTCCCCATTACGTTGTTTGAACTCGTAAATCTGATCACGAATTTCAGCTCTTTTACTCGAAGGATACCATTTCCTGAGAAACACTCTGACCATCTCTTCCCATGTAGCAATAGAGTTTCGGGGCAACTTTGTGAACCATTTTCTCGCTTCTCTGGCTAACAAATATTTGAAGCGTTTCAGCCGAACTGCTTCTTGAGTCACACCCCACTGGATATACTGAGAGCACACATCCAGAAAGTTTGTTATGTGTTGGTGAGGGTCATCATCGACTGCGTTCCGAAAGTATCCCTCTTGTTTGAGCATATGATAGAGGGAATTATCAAACTTGATAGTAGTAGCAGTCAACGTCGGATGAATGATTGCAGATACAAAGTCTTCATCTACTTCTGGTTCATCAGCAAAAACATTCTCGATCGGAAGTTCGTTGTTGGCCACGATCACCTGGTTTACAAGGTAGCAAACAATGTGTGTTTGAATATGACAAAGACTTTAAGAAGAGTAAACACTATTTAGTAATTTCAAAACTGTATTCCCCGGCAACGGCGCCAAAATTTGATACGCTCAAATTACACCTATAATGGTATAATGCGGACGTTGTCAAATATAGTAACCCAACGAGGTTGGGGTCGAATCCCACAGAGAATATGGTGTGAAAAGTTTACTAAACAAGTATTATACTAATCTTGCGGTCCTGGTGTATTCCAAAAAAGGATTTTATAGTTGATTTGGTTTGTGGACTAATTTAAAATGACTGGAAAATTAAAGTTGTAAATATATGGGTAAAAAGAACCAAGGTTGTGTCCCTGTCAGATAAAGTGTATGATCATGGTAATCGATCTGGATATACTTCTAATGGACTGTTTGTATGAATGCACTTAACCTCTATATGAATCTGAACTATTTCCCAATAAGAAAATATTATTTCTTTCTATGCTTTTTCCAAATATAAGAAAGTATGCATGAAGAACAGTTAATTATGCCAAGTAAATTCCTCTTATTCCTAAGTGAATTTATTAAACAAAGTTAAAGCCCTGAGTTCTTGTTATTTGTTCTTACCTAACCCTAGCTATTTTGCCAAATAAACTAAAGTTTATGGCGTTAGCTAATGTTTGTAACCACTAACTATATGATGAAAACGAAGAACAAATAAACCCTAATAATCCATTATGTGTATATCTTTCACGATTCCCAATCACAACACACCCATCCTTGGGTTCACAACCTTAGTAAAGGTGTTTAGCTACTCATGGCAACAAGAAAACAATAGAAGATTGAAGATTGCATAATTGAATTATTGTTTTGAACTTACGAATAAAACTTGAAAGTAATGAATGTAATTGTCTAGAAATCTTCAAAAGCAATAACAACTCAAAAGTAATTACTACAAGTATAAAACTCCAGATGTCTGAAAAATAAAACCTAAACATGTATTTATACAAGTCAAACTCGGAATAATCAATCCCAGTCATGTTCTAACTCCGCTTGCACTTCGACAGGTCATATTTGCACTTTGACGATCGTTAACATGCTCGACGACCATATCGACGATCTGAGTATCCCTTTTCCATTCTGCCGGAACTCCACCGTCGAAGCACTTTGACGGACCGTTGATCATGTCGACGGTGCAAGTCGACGATCTGATGATGATCTGATGAATTTTCACTTCGCAGGAACTTATCGACGAGGAAACTTGACAGACCGTCGAGCATGTTGACCGTCCGTTCTTATGTTTATCAGAACATATTGCTTATTATCCTCGTTTCTTCACTTTCCAAGCAATCTAACTTCACAATACCTGCACAGCACACAAAACACATCAAACTAACGCAAACTTGCTCGAAAACAAGTAAACTTATAGTTAAAATGCACTAAATGTGCCACAAACTACTGGCACATCAACTGGCACATCAGTGAACCAAATGATATCCATTTGACTTCATGGAAAACAACATAACAGAGAGAGAAAGTAAAAGTAGGAAAGCAGACAAAGTTCTAAAAAAGCCATTTCACAAAGAAGGAACACAAAACCTGACACCACCCAAAGTATCCAATAATAGAAGCAATCCTTTGGGATATTAGAGGAGTAAGAACAAATAAATCCATACATAAGCTGAAAAACCTTATTAGCATTACTCATGTACAGTTTCTGACCATCTTTGAACCCTTCATCAGTGAGGGATACAAAAGGTTTCTGTGATTTCACTTCTGTCAATCCAGTAAATGGAGAGATCTAGTGTTTCTATAAGAAAGGTCACAATGTTACCATTATTACCAATAAAGATCAAAAAATTACTATTCAATTCTCAGATGATAACAACAAAGAGAGATTCTATGTTACTTCAATCTATCATAAATAGTGTTCCTCTGAAATGAAGGATTTCTGGGATAGCTTGGAACATGTGAACTCAGTCATTGCTCATCCTTGGTGTATAGGTGATGACTTTAATGTCATAATTGACCCTGAAGTGAAAATTGACGGGAAACCCCATATAATGTACAAAAGTCTTGATTTCGTCAATTGTTTGGACAATTGTGGGGCTACTGATTTGGGCTCTACTGGCCCAAGGTCTACTTGGTGCAACAATAGAAGACCTAGAAAAACAATTTGGTAGAGGCTAGATAGAATTTTTATCAATGACCTGTGGGCTCAGAGATTTCGAGAAAATTCTATTTGACGTCTTGCGAGAACAGGTTTTGACCACAGACTCCTTCTGGTGGAATTTTCTAATTTATCCCAAGTATCACCCTAGCTACTTCAGATTTCTTAATTGTTGGATAAAGATGCATGACTTTCATGAGCTTGTTATAGAGGCTTGGGATATTCCTGTTCAAGGCAATGCTATGTGGAGACTCTAATTCAAGCTTAAAGCTTTAAGTAGGAAACTTGCTCACTAGTCTAGCCATGAAGTTGGGGACATTCACAAACAGGTTACTTAGTGAGAAGAAAAGATCTATTTTTTGTAAGAACATGACATAGATCACAATACTGAAGCTGATAGAGAAGAAGTGAATAAGGCTCATGCGGAATATACTAAGTGGGCGGTCTTGCAAGACTCAATTCTCAGGAAAAAGGTTCATACTCATTGGTTTCAATAAGGAGATAGAAATAACAAGTATTTCCACTATATTTTCTAAAGAAACAGAAACAAGCTCTAGATCAATAGAATCCAAAATCATAAAGGAAAATGGATCCAAAAGAAGGAGAGAAATGCTAAAGCTGCAGTTAAACATTTTGAGTACATTATCAATATCCCTGATCCAGTCCTTAACCAAATTTTTTTTTATTGTATTCCTAAACTGATAACTGATCATGATGACACTAACTAGATTATGTTGCCTGGGTAGTGCCGCTTGGGTTAGATGTTTGCTATACCTGTTGTCAGCCAGGCCACATTATGTGAGATTGTCCCCTGAGAGGTGGGGGAGGTATAGTTCAGCCGACAGGATCTGCATTTGGTTCTTCGACATATGTTCTCCCTCCTGGGAAAGGTTCTCAGACACCAACTGATCGTGGTAGAGGCAGAGGTGGAGTGTCAAGTTCAAGCGGTCCTTAGAACCCCATTTATGCATTGGTCGATCGATAGTATCATAAGTCTTTACCTAATATTGTTACAGGTATATTATCAGTTTCTTCTCATGATGTGTATGTATTGATAGATCTAGGTTCTACATTGTCGTATGTTACTCCTTTTATTGTTGGTTAGTTCGGGGTAAAACCCGAGTTAATTAAACTTTTTGAGGTGTCTACACTAGTTAGTGATCCAGTAATAGCTAGACGGGTATACAAAGATTATGTGGTTATAGTTTGTAATCGTCATACAGTAGCGGATTTTATTGAGTTAGATATGGTCAAATTTGATGTTATTATGAGTATGGATTGGTTAGCTTCTTGTTATGCTAATGTTGATTGTAAAACGAAGATGGTTCTATTCCAGTTTCGAGGAGAGTCGGTTCTAGAATGGAAGGGTAATACAGCATCGCCAAGGGGTAGGTTTATTTCCTATATTAAGGCAAAGAAGATGATTGCTAAGGGTTATATTTATCATCTAGTCTGGGTTCAGGATATAGAAGCAAATCCACCAACTCTTCAGTCTGTTTCGGTGGTTAATGAGTTTTCAGACGTATTCCTAGATGAGTTTCTAGGTCTTCCATCAGAGCGGGAAATTGACTTTACTATCGATGTTTACCAGATACTAAGCCAATATCTATTCCTCCTTATAGGATGGCGCCTGCTGAGTTGAGCGAGCTGAAGGAGAAGTTGAAGGACATTCTTGAGAAAGGCTTTATTAGGCTTAGTACATCACCGTGGGGAGTTCCTATGTTGTTTGTAAGAAAGAAAAATGGCTCGTTACGGATGTGTATCGACTATAGGCAGTTGAATAAGGTGAAAACAAAGAACTGGTATCCACCCCCGAGAATTGACGATTTATTTGACCAGTTGCAAGGTGCTAGACGTTTTTCAAAGATAGATATAAGGTCAGGGTACCATCAAGTTAGGGTCAAAGAGAAGGACATTCCTAAGATTGCTTTCAGAACCAGATATGGTCACTTCGAGTTTCGAGTGATGTCATTCGGTTTCATTAATGTCCCAGCAGTATTTATGGATTTGATGAATCATGTATTTAGACCTTTCTTGGATCAGTTTGTGATTGTATTCATTGACGATATTTTAGTCTACTCTAGATCAAAGGTTGAGGATGCGGATCATTCGCGTGTAGTACTCAAAGTTCATCAGGATCGAAAGTTATATACAATGTTCTCTAATTGTGAATTCTTGTTAAACTCTGTGGCTTTCTTAGGGCATATTATATCGGAAGAGGGTATCTGGGTTAATACACAGAAGATTGAAGCCGTGAAAAATTGGCCTAGACCCACAACACCCACGGAGGTTCGTAGTTTTCTGGGCTTGGCAGGTTATTATACGAGATTTGTAGATGGTTTTTCTTCCATTTCTGCACCATTGATGAAGCTGACTTAGAAATCAGCTAAGTTTCAATGGACTGATGCTTGTGAGCGTAGTTTCTAGGATTTGAAGGATAGATTGACTTCAGCACCAGTCCTGACACTTCCAGAGGGATCAGAAGGCAATGTTATTTATTGTGATGCTTAAGTGTTAGGTTCGGTTGTGCGTTGATGCAGCACGGTAGAGTTATAGCTTATGCTTCAAGGCAGTTGCGGAAGCATGAGAGGAATTATCCAACATATGATCTAGAGTTAGCTGCGGTGATTCATGCATTGGAGATATGGAGGCACCATTTATATGGCATTCATGTTGATATTTATACCGATCATAAGAGTCTTCAATATATTTTCAAGCAGAAGGAGTTAAATTTGCGCTAGAGGTGATGGTTAGAACTGTTGAAAGATTACGATGTCGACATTCTGTACCATCCAGGAAAAGCGAATGTAGTGGCTGATGCCCTTAGCCACAAGTCCACAGGTGGTCTATCTTATTTGTGGCCAGAGAAACGGAAATTAGCACATGATCTCTATCAGTTAGCTAGCCTAGGAGTTCGATTAGTGAACTCGGGCGATGCAAGAGTTTCTATTCAGAACTCAGCAACCTCATCATTGATAGCTAAGGTCAAGGAGCGCCAGTACGAGGATCCCAGGTTCGTTCATTATAGAGACACAGCCCCTCAGAAAAAGAAGTCATCATTTGAGATTTCTATAGTTGGAGTCCTCAAATATCGAGACAGACTATGTGTTCTTGATGTTGCAGGGTTACGTCGTTAGATTATTGGGGAGACTCACTATTTTGGTTATTCTATTGATCCAGGGACAACGAATATGTATCATGATATCAGGGAAGTTTATTGGTGGGATGGAATGAAGAAAGACATAGCGGAGTTTGTAGCCCAGTGTCCTAACTGTCAACAGGTGAAGGTTGAGCATCAGAAGCAAAACAGATTATTGTAGGCTATTGAGATTCTGACTTGGAAGTGGGAAGCAATTAATATGGATTTCATTACAGGCTTGCCCCGTTCTAAGCGCAAGTTTAATGCTATATGGGTGATAGTTGATAGACTTACAAAATCAGCCCATTTTCTGCCTGTCAGGACTACTTACTCAGCTGAGGATTATGAGAAGCTTTATATTAAGAAAATAGTACGACTCCATGGTGTTCTGGTATCTAACATTTTTGACAGGGGTACGCAGTTTACAGTTAACTTCTGGAGGTCCTTTTAGAAGGGTTTGGGGACTTAGGTGACTCTTAGTACCGCATTTCAACCCCAGATAGACGAACAGGCGGAGCATACTATCCAGACCCCCGAGGATATGCTACGAGCATGTGTGATGGACTTCGGGGGTAGCTGGGATGATCATTTGCCACGAATCGAATTTGCGTATAATAATAGCTATCATTCCAGTATCTAGATGGCTCCGTATGAAGTCTTATATGAACGAAAATATAGATCACCAATCAGATGATTTGAGGTTGGAGAATCTAAGATGACAGGGCAAGACCTAATCCAGCAGGTGGTTGATAAGGTTAAGCTTATTCAAGAAAGGTTGTTAGCAGCCCAGAGTCTCCAGAAGTCTTATGCAGATAATCGACGACGAGATTTGGAGTTTCAGATAGACGATTAGGTATTCTTAAAGGCATCACATATGAAAGGTATCACGAGATTCAGTAAGAAGGGAAAGCTTAGTGATAAGTTGGTATTTTACCAACTTATTTCTTCTTTAATCTTAGATTGTTGCTATGTTTTGATTGAGAAAATAGTGCATTTAATGTCGTTTACTTCCATTTTATAGGTTTATATGATTGGGAAGAGCGTCAGAAGAAACTAAGTGAAAATAGAGGCCAAACTGGATAGATTTGCAAAAACTGCAAAGCAAAAACTGTCCAGTGCAAAAACGGGACAGAATTGCAAAAAATGAAAATGAGGGGCTGTTTTTGTCTAATTTTGAGTAGGATAATTTTGGGACTACAAAAGCAAGACTTGAAGGTATTATTTTTCATCTTTTGCCATTTTATAAGCTTTGGAGCTAAGGTTTTTACACCACACCTTTGGAGGAGAAGATTGGAGCTCTTTAATGATAAATTTCATAACCCTTTCTTCAATTCCTTGATTTGTATTGCATATTTAAGTGTGTTTTATTTTATTCCATTACATGAAACTTGTTTATGAAAATATACATTGTTAAAGTTTTGGATCAAACTCTTGTTATGCTTATGTATTGAATGATGTTTGTATCTAATGAAGTGGGTCATTGTTTCTTTAATTAATCTCGTTTTGAATGATTCTTAAGGGAGTAGCTAACCCTAAGACTCGCCCATTTACTTTGATTGAGCTTAGAAGAGGAAATCTAGTTGGGAAAGATTAATTAACAAAAATTTGGGGCATAACCCGCATCTAATAACTTGAGCTAGGAATAAGAAAGTTACTTGAGATTTAATTGGTTGCGCTTGATATCACACTCTAAGGCTTGGAAAAGCTTAGAATGAAATTCACTGATTTGGTTGGAAGACTTTCAATGAGATTTTAGAAACCATTATCTATTAACATAAGCTCGCTCTTACTAGTAAAATCATAAAATATATTGGATTGTTACTTGAGAGTTCCTTGTATCCATTGATCATTTTACTTGCTTTCTAGATTAGTTTATATTTTCGAATTAGTTAGAATTTTCTCAAAAACTAAAATATTATCAAGTGTTTGGCTTAGCGTAGAAAGTGATAATTGTTACACCTCAGAAAATTTCACGTCGTCGTATGGCAGATAGACTGACGTTGGGTGAGAAGTATATGATGTTTCTACAAGTAAGAAGTAGCACTTGATGGTTCTAATTAAGATTCCAAAGACGTTCGAGGCAAGAGAAGAAAGTTCGTTGGAGAACGTTAAGTGTAAGTCGTGTTTTGAAAGGGGTTTGCAAGTACTGAGCTAATGTTGATTTAATAATGTCTTGAGGGAAAGTTATAACGCTCCTTATATTGTTAATGAAATGTTAAACAAGTGCTAAGAAGATTCCATAAGGATTGGAGATTAAACGAAACAACGGAAATAATTTCAGAAAAGTGGAGTTATACGACCACATATATGGTCCGTATAACTTTATACGGTCCGTATAAGGGTCTGTATAACCCAACAGAAAAGATGATTCCCCTGATGGTGAAATACAGTCACTTATACGGACCGTATAGTTTTATACGGACCGTATAAGTCTCCGTATAACACCCGACGGGCTGAGTATTTTTCAAGTATAAAAATGTGTTACCACTTTAAAAATTTCATTCTTCCAACTTCTCCACTTCTCTCCAACTCTCTAGAATATTCCACACACTTCATTTACAATAATTCAAGGAAAATCAAAGATAAAATACCAAAACTAGTAGAATCAAGTGCAAGAATGCCAGCTAGGGTTGATGGAAGCAAGAAATCTCTTTGGAATTGAAGTTAGGGTTTTCTCCAAGTGAAGCATTTCCATCCGAAACCCATTCCTACATAATCAAAGGTAGGTTTTATGATCATTTCATGTTATTTAGAATATTGAATGGTTGAAAGACTTGGATTATGGAAGGAAGTAGAAAATGGAGCTCAAATGTGAAAATAATGGTATTCTTGAATAGTAGTGTGACATGAATCATAATTCTTGAGATTCTATGAGTATAATATTGTTATAAATGATATTAAGAGTATTGAAGAAGCATTATACGATGATGAATGTGGAGTTATATTATGGCTATAGTTATGCATGACTTTGAGGGTAATTTTGAGAATTGGTTAATGTCGAATTTGACGAAGTTAGTGATTACGATATTATGAATGTTGTTATTGATGTTTGAGAGTTGTTATATTAAGTGGAGAAAGTTGTAGAAACAAAGGAGATGCTGCCCAATTTTCGTCAGCTTTAGCCTAAGCTTATGTATGTTTTCGATTATCTAATCTTAGCACGAATTCTTTTGAATGTAGAATCGTGAACATCGGAGGAAAACGTTTAATTGATAAAGTTAGAGAGGCATAAAGGTATGTAAGGCTAGTCCCTTCTTTTTCTAAGGCATGAAACCTATGACATGACTTCCTTTGTTTTTCCATGACCTTCTTACATTACAGAAACTATGAGTCTATGTTTATAAAGAGCTTCTCATCACATAAAGATAAGAGATATGTTATGAATATGGTAATGATGATGATGAGTCTAAGTCTAGAGATTCTAAAGCTCATGATATGATACTTTTACGAAGCTAATGATTCTTATACGACTCTTTGATGTTATTCATTGTGGCTAAACTCACCTTATAATACAAGTTCCTTCAAGGTGAGCCATGATGATCATGGCTACTCCATAATGGAATCGGGAGTTCTCGACCTTACGTCACCCCGATAGAGTTAGAGTTTGTAATTGAGTTCTAATGCATGCTTTATGATAAGTAAATGATAATGAAATTACACCGTGCCTTTATGGCCGGGCAGACACCGCTAAGGCGGGCGACATACACACCATGTCGAGAGTGCATGGGCAGACACCACTAGTGGGCGGCATGAGATGTTTACCCCGGACGCGGGAGGCCTGGATGCGGGCTTATGATGATCACATCGTACCTATATGGTCGGGAAGCTTATATATGTATACTTTATATGATGTTGATTATGATGTAAGTTAGCATGCATTTTTCTATCTTAAGTGACATTTAGTTATAGGTTGTTTCCTTACTTGATGTTTCCTTATCGCTTCGATATATTGTTATTGATCATGCCTTACATACTCAGTACAATGTTTGTACTGATGTCCTTTGTTTTGGACGCTGTGTTCATGCCCACAGGTAGACAGAGATGTGGTCCAGATTCATAGGAGTCTATCAACAGCTATACAGGAGCACTCCATTATTCCGGAGGTGCCATTTTTGTTACATTATTTTGTATATATATATATTTGGGCATGACGGGGTCCTGTCCCGTCTCTATATCTTAGTACTCTAGTAGAGGCTCGTAGATACATATGTGTGGGTGGTAGATGTCCCATGATGACGTCATCAGTGTACATTTTTGTATATCATTTTTGCAGCCGTGAGGGCTTATGTATATCTATGTATTGCCTTGGATTTTTTATATGTTTTGGATGAGTATGATGATTAGTATAATGAGTGGTACTCGGTAGTCAGCTCCGGGTACCCGTCATGGCCCCCTATCTAGGTCGTGACAAAAGTGGTATCAGAGTAGTTCCGTCCTAGGGTGTGTCTACGAGCCGTGTCCAGTAGAGTCTTGTTTATGGGTGTGAAGCGTGCCACACTTATAAACAGGAGGCTGCAGGACTTTTAGGAAAAATGACCATTCTTCTTCTTATTATATCGTGCCATAAAGCCATGTTATAAGATTTTCGCCTCCCTAATTGTGCGCTATTATTTCAGCGATGTCGGTAAAGAGAAAAGTTACAGCCTCCCAGAAGGGTAGGGCTACGACAGAAAGGTGGATGGAAAGGGAGCCACCAACGAATGTAGAAGAAGGTGAATCTCATATGAGGCTCCATCCAATACCTCTCACACTCCACCTATTCTAGAACAACAAGAGGGGGCTTCAGCTCCGGCTCCTATGCTTCCAGTTCCTCCACCGGGTGCTTCGGGTCAACAAATAACCGAGGCTATTTAGCTATTGACACAACTAGTTACCGCTCAAGAACAGCGGCAGAGCACGAGTCCAGGTGACAGGGCGACTAGTGCTAGAGGCCGTGATTTCATGAGTTTAAATCCCCTAGAATTTTTCGGGTCAAAACCGGATGAAGACCCGCAAGGTTTTACTGATGAGATGTTGAGGACGTTGAGAATCATCCATGCCACTGATACTGAATCTATGGAGTTGGCATCTTGAAGACTCCGGGATGTAACGGTCCTATGGTATAATAATTGGATATCTTCAAGAAATGAAAATACACCTCCCCCAATTTAGAATGAATTTGTAAATGCTTTCATCCGCCACTATTTGCCACCCGAGTTTCGAAGGGACTGAGATGACAGGTTTCTGAATCTAAACCAAGGGAATATGAGTGCTTGGGAGTATAGCCTTCACTTTAATTCATTGGCTAGATATACTCCCACTATAGTAGCCGATATGGGAGACAGAGTACACAGATTTGTGAGTGGCTTAGAGCTACATTTTTTCAAGGATTGTTTGATAGCTTCATTGCAAGAAGGGATGGATATTTCCTGTATTCAGGCTCACACCCAGAATTTAGAAGAGCAGCAGCAGCCGCGCCGAGGCAAGCGTGATGTCGACAGAGGACAGAGCAAGAGGGCCAGATCTGTTAGTAATGAGTATAGAGAGGGTCAGCAATAGTATTCCAGGTTCTCGGGCTAGTCCGTGATGAGTGCACCTCCTTGATTTACGAGCTAGATTTTTGATCGCCCCATTTATTCCGGCCCGGGTCAGAGTTTAAGAATCTCAGGTTCTCAGTTTGGAGGTGATCCTGTCCAGCGGAGACTACCGGTGCCGAGATGTAGCCAGTGTGGAAGATTGCATTCCGAGCAGTGTTGTCGGGGTTCAGATGCTTGCTATGCTTGTGGTCAGGTTGGGCATATGATGCAAGATTGTCCATCGATGAGTGGTAGAGTTGGGGTTCAGCCCACAGGATCAGCAGTTGGTTCTTCTTTGTCTGTGCGCCCGATAGGGCAGACTCCCAGATTCCAGCAGGCCGTGGTAGGGGCAGAGGAGGAGCATCCAGTTCAGGTGGCCCTCAGCCCCGTATTTATGCTTTAGCCGGATGTCAGGATCTTGAGTCCTCCCCGGATTTGGTTACAGGTATACTATTTATATCCTCTCATGATGTTTATGCATTGATAGATCCGGGTTCTACACTGGCTTATATCACCCCTTATATTGCTGATCGTATTGGGGTGAAACCCGAACTAATTAAACCTTTTGAGGTATCTACTCCGGTTGGTGACCCAGTAGTAACGAGGCAAATGTATAAAAATTATGTGATTGTGGTATGTGATCGTCAAACTATAGCTGATTTGATTAAACTAGAAATGTTAGATTTTGATGTGATTATGGGCATGGATTGGTTGGCCTCTTGTTATGCCAATGTCTATTGCAGAATGAAAGTAGTTCGATTCCAATTCCCCGGAGAACCCGTGCTTGAATGGAAAGGTAATACAGCGTCTCCCAGAGGTAGGTTTATTTCCTACCTTAAGGCAAGAAAGATGATAGCTAAAGCTATATTTATCACCTAGTCCGAGTTCATGACACCGAAGCAAAGCCACCGATTTTTCAATCCGACACGGGAATGAATGAATTTCCGGATGTATTTCCCGATGAACTTCCAGGCCTTCCTTCGGAAAGAGAGATTGAATTTGCTATTGATGTGTTACCGTATACTAAACCAATCTCGATTCCTTCTTATCGAATGGCTCCTGCAGAATTGAAAGAGCTAAAGGCACAACTGAAGGACTTACTTGAGAAGGGATTCATTAGGCCCAGTTCGTAACCATAGGGAGCATCCGTCCTATTTGTGAGAAAGAAGGATGGTTCTCTACGGATGTACATAGACTATAGACAGTTGAACAAGGTGACAATCAAGAATAAATATCCACTTCCAAGAATTGATGATTTTTTTGACCAATTACAGGGTGCTAAATGGTTTTCCAAAATTGATTTAAGATCGGGGTATCACCAAGTGAGGGTTAGAGAAGAAGATATTCCCAAAACAGCTTTCAGAACGAGATATGGCCACTACAAATTCCGGGTGATGTCATTTGGGTTGACTAATGCTCCGGCGGTGTTTATGAATTTGATGAATAATGTATTCAGGCCCTTTCTAAACCTATTTGTGATCATGTTTATCGATGACATCTTAGTATATTCTCGGTCAGAAACGGAGCATGCAGACTACTTGCGTATTGTCCTTGGAATCCTTCGGACTCGAGAATTGTATGCAAAATTTTCAAAATGCGAGTTTTGGATAAATTTTGTGACTTTTCTGGGCCACATCATCTCAGCTGACGGTATTCGAGTTGATACTCAGAAAATAAAGGCTTTGAACACTTGGCCAAGGCCCACAACGCCTACAGAAGTTCGTAGTTTTTCGGGGTTGGCAAGGTTACTATAGAAGATTTCTGGAAGGGTTCTCCTCTATTTCAGAACCATTGATGAAGTTAACTAAAAAATCAGCCAAATTCCAGTGGGCTGATGCCTGTGAATGTAGTTTTCGAGAATTAAAAGATAGATTGACCTCGGCCCCAGTTCTGACACTTCCAGAAGGACCAGATGGTTATGTTGTGTATTGTAATGCCTCTGGTGTTGGGCTAGTCTGTGTGTTGATGCAGCACGGCAAGGTCATTGCCTATGCTACCCGGCAGTTACAGAAACATGAGAAGAACTATCTGACCCGTGATCTTGAATTGGTCGCGATTATTCATGCACTAAAAATGTGGAGACATTACTTGTATGGAGTACATGTTGATATTTATACAGATCACAAGAGTCTCCAATATATTTTCAAGCAGAAGGAGTTAAACCTACGACAGAGGCGGTGGTTAGAGTTATTAAAGTATTATGATGTGAGTATTTTATACCACCCCGGGAAAGCAAATGTTTTAGCTGATGCACTTATCCAAAAATCAATAAGAAGTCTATTTGAGGTTCCTCCGGAGAAGAAAGAATTGATCTGTGAGCTTCACTAGCTAGTTAGCCACGGAGTTCGTCTAATTGATTCAAGCGATGCAGGAATTAGTATTCACAATCCAACTGTTTCGCCTTTAGATATGGAGGTGAGAGAGCGCCAATACGAAGACCCTCAGTTGAGTCACTATAGAGAAACATTTCCTGAGAAGGAGAAGTCGCCATTTGAAGTCTCTACAGATGGAGTTCTTTGGTACCGACACAGGCTATGTGTTCCAAATGTTGCGGGACTACGTCGTCGAATTCTAGAAGAAACCCAATACTCCCAGTATTCCATTCACCCAGGAGTGACAAAGATGTATCACGATCTCAAGCTAATGTATTGGTGGGATGGAATGAAGAAAGACGTAGCCGAATTTGTAGCTCATTGTCCAAATTGCCAACAAGTGAAAGTTGAGCATCAGAAGCCAGGAGGATTGTTGCAAGCCATGGAAATTCCAGCCTGGAAATGGGAAGTGATCAACATGGATTTCATTATAGGTTTGCCTCGCTCCCGACGCAAGTATGATTCTATACGGGTGATCATGGACAGACTAACGAAATCAGCTCATTTTCTTCTAGTTAGAACCACATATTCGGCAGAATATTATGCAAGGTTGTATCTTAATAAGATTATGCGACTTCATGGTATCCCGATATCTATTATCACAGATAGAGGAGCACAATTTACAGCAAAATTCTGGAAGTCTTTCCAAGAAGGTTTGGGTACTCAGGTGAGGCTTAGCACAACATTTCACCCACAAACTGACGGACAGGCCGAGCGCACTATTCAGACCTTGGAAGATATGTTGCGGGCACGTGTGCTAGATATTGGAAGTAGCTGGGATGATCACTTACCTCTTATTGAGTTTGCATACAACAACAATTATCATTCCAGTATTCAGATGGCCTCGTATGAAGCTCTATATGAAAGAAAGTGTAGATCCCCAATTGGGTGGTTTAAAGTAGGAGAGGTACAGCTAATAGGTCCGGAGTTGATTCAACAAGCGGTGGAAAAGATCAAGGCTATCTGAGAACGATTGTTGACAGCCCAAAGTCGCCAGAAATCTTATGCAGACAATCGTCGGTGAGACTTAGAATTCCAAGTTGAGGATTGGGTATTCCTGAAGGTATCACCGATGAAAGGCGTGATGAGATTTGGTAAGAAGGGAAAATTATGTCCTCGATACATTGGACCTTATAAGATTGTCTGCAAGATAGGCCAATTAGCTTATGAACTGGACTTACCCCCAAAACTTGAATCAGTCCATCAAGTTATTCATGTATCAATGCTCCGCAAATGTGTTGGAGATCCAACTAGCATCGTTCCAGTAAATGATGTTCAAGTTACGCAAAATTTGACTTATGAGGAGGTACCCATTGCCATACTAGATAGGCAAGTACGGAGACTTAGAAACAAGGAAGTAACTTCAGTCAAATTCTAGTGGTGAAACAATAACCGAGAAGAAATGACTTGGGAAGTGGAAGAAAACAAGAAGTCCAAATATCCGCAATTGTTTCCACCCTTGAAAGAGATCCAAGATGAGATGTCGGTATTGTGAGGTATGTAGGCTTCCTTTTTATGCTTTTGGTTGTGTGTGGCCATAATTTCTTGCTACCGTGTTGTATCCCTGTGAGGCAATATTATTTTGGGTTGTTGTGACAGGATGGTACCACCATATTACAAGGGAAACTCTGGCGAAATTTTTGTAGAATTCCCGAGAACGTAACATTCGGGGACAAATATTTTTAAAAGGGGGAAGAATGTTACACCTCAAAAAATTTCACATCGTCATATGGCAGATAGACTGACGCAGGGTGAGAAGTATATGATGTTTCTACAAGTAATAAGTAGTACTTAACGGTTCTAATTAAGATTCCAAAGTCGTTTGAGGCAAGAGAAGAAAGTTCGTTGGAGAACGTAAGTGCAAGTCGTGTTTTGAAAGGGGTTTGCATGTGCTGAGCCAATGTTGATTTAAAAATGTCTTGAGGGAGAGTTGTAACACTCCTTAGATTGTTAATGAAGTGTTAAACAAGTGCTAAGAAGGTTCCATAAGGATTTGAGATCAAACGAAATGACGGAAATAATTTCAGAAAAGTGGAGTTATATGACCACTTATACGGTTCGTATAACCCAACAGAAAAGATGATTCCCCTGATGGTGAAATACAGTCACTTATACGGACCGTATAAGTGTCCGTATAACACCCGACGGGCTGAGTATTTTTCAAGTATAAAAATGTGTTACCACTTTAAAAATTTCATTCTTCTAACTTCTCCACTTCTCTCCAACTCTCTAGAATATTCCACACACTTCATTTACAAGAATTCAATGGAAATGAAAGATAAAATACCAAAAACTAGTAGAATCAAGTGCAAGAATGCTAGCTAGGGTTGATGGAAGCAAGAAATCTCTTTGGAATTGAAGTTAGGGTTTTTTCCAAGTGAAGCGTTTCCATCCAAAACCCATTCCTACACAATCAAAGGTAAGTTTTATGATCATTTCATGTTATTTAAAATATTGAATGGTTGAAAGACTTGGATTATGGAAGGAAGTAGAAAATGGAGCTCAAATGTGAAAATAATGGTATTCTTGAATAGTAGTGTGACATGAATCATAATTCTTGAGATGCTATGAGTATAATCTAGTTATAAATGATATTAAGAGTATTGAAGAAGCATTATACGAAGATGAATGTGGTTTTATATTATGGCTATAGTTATGCATGACTTTGAGGGTAATTTTGAGAATTGGTTAATGTCGAATTTGATGAAGTTAGTGATTACGATATTATGAATGTTGTTATTGATGTTTGAGAGTTGTTATATTAAGTGGAGAAAGTTGTAGAAATAAAGGAGATGCTGCCCAATTTTCGTCAGCTTTAGCCTAAGCTTAAGTATGTTTTCGATTATCTAATCTTAGCACGAATTCTTTTGAATGTAGAATCGTGAACATCGGAGGGAAGCGTTTAATTGATAAAGTTAGAGAGGCATAAAGGTATGTAAGGCTAGTCCCTTCTTTTTCTAAGGCATGATTCCTATGACATGACTTCCTTTGTTTTTCCATGACCTTCTTACATTACGGATACTATGAGTCTATGTTTATAAAGAGCTTCTCATGAGATAAAGATAAGAGCTATGTTATGAATATGGTAATGATGATGACGAGTCTAAGTCTAGAGATTCTAAAGCTCATGATATGATACTTTTACGAAGCTAATGATTCTTATTGATTCTTTGATGTTATTCATTGTGGCTATACTCACCTTATAATGCTAGTTCCTTCAAGGTGAGGCATGATGATCATGGCTATTCCATAATGGAATCGGGAGTTCTCGACCTTACGTCACCCAAATAGAGTTAGAGTTTGTAATTGAGTTCTAATGCATGCTTTTATGATAAGTATATGATAATGAGATTACACCATGCCTATATGATCGGGCAGACACCGCTAAGGCGGGCGGCATACACACCATGTCGAGAGGGCATGGGCAGACACCACTAGTGGGTGGCATGAGATGTTTACCCCGGATGTGGGAGGCCTGGACACGGGCTTATGATGATCACACCGTACCTATATGGTCTGGCAGCTTATATATTTATACTTGATATGATGTTGATTATGATGTAAGTTAGCATGCATTCTTCTGTCTTAAGTGACATTCGACTACAGGTTGTTTCCTTACTTGATGTTTTCTTATTTCTTTGATACGTTATTATTGATCATGCCTTACATACTCAGTACAATGTTCGTACTGACGTCCTTTGTTTTGGACGTTGTGTTCATGCCCACAGGTAGACAGGGAGGTGGTCCGGATTCATAGGAGTCTATCAGCAGCTATACAGGAGCACTCCATTATTCCGGAGGTGCCATTTTTGTTACATTATTTTGTATATATATATATTTGGGCATGACAGGGTCCTGTCTCGTCCCTATATCTTAGTACTCTAGTAGAGGCTTGTAGATACGTATATGTGGGTGGTAGATGTCCCATGATAACCTCATCAGTGTACATTTTTGTATATCATTTTTAAAACCGTGAGGGCTTATGTATATCTACGTATTGCCTTGGAGTTTTTATGTGTTCTGGATGAGTATGATAATTAGCACATTGAGTGGTGCTCGGTAGTCAGCTCCGGGTACCTATCATGGCCTCCTAGCCGGGTCGTGACAATAATTCCTTACGTGTTTAAATATCCTAGTATATTGTTCCCTGTGGGATCGACCCCGACTCTTAGTTAGGTATATTATATTGCATACGACCATGTACACTTTCTCTTTTAGGAGTGGATTTGGACGTTATCAAATTTTGGCGTCATTACCGGGGAATACGGTTTTGAAATTACGAAATAGTGTTTGCTTTGATTGAAGTCTTTTGCTTATTCCATCACACCTTGTTTGCTACTCCTTCTAAACTAGGTGAACATGAATCAGAATCAGCAAAACCAACGTCCTGGTAAACAGGGGAATCAATTGAATAATCAGGCGAATGAATCAAATGAAGAAAATGTTTTCGCTGATCTTATTCTGGAGGAGGACTATCCATCTGCTATTGTTCATCCTCGATGTGGATCTGCAAGCGTAAAAATTGACTCCTCTCTATACTAGTTGTTGAAGCTAGAGGGCTACTTTCGAAACTATACCGAGAATGACCCTCAACGTCATTTACAGAATTTTGTGGATGTGTGTGCTAATCATATCCGAAACAACGTTCCAAAGATGCTATTCGGCTGAGGTTATTCAAATATTCCTTAGTTGGATATGCAAGAGCATAGTTCGAGAAGCTACCCCGGAATTCTATTGTTACACCTCCCATTTTATTTCGAGGAGATTTCGGCTTATTGGTGGTGTATACCTTCAGTACGGTAGTCTGCACCAGAGTTTTGGTCAAGATATATTCTACTTGGTATATGTACAGGTGTATAATTATGTATTCTTGACATTTCGAGGAAATTGGAAGTGAAACGAATTGAATCGGAACAAAGCAAAGCAGTTCAGGAAACTGCTGACACCAGTTAGCGTCGACGGCCAAGGGACGGACCGTCGACACATCGACGAGCCGTCGCCTGGCACCGTCGATGAGGTTCTGCGATCAGACATCTCAGGCGGAGATTTGACGGCGCACGTCGACGAGCCGTCGACATGTTGGCGAGCCGTCGACCCTGCTCGTCGACCCGCGGATCTGGAAGCTTCTAGCCCTGATTATAAATATAAGCTCCCATGTTTTATTTTATTATTTCTCCCAAGAACAGACCCTATATCTCTCTAGAACCCTCTAAAACTCTCTCTCTATTTCTACAACAATCTATACCAAGAAATCAAGAGCAAAAGCCAAGATTTAAGATATTCATAAGCTATGAAGCCTATTAGGGTTTGTGGAGAGTAAGAATTTCTTTGACATGCAAGTGAAGGATTCCATTCTAATGGAGTAGAGTGACTCAAGGCTTGTTCCCAAGTGTTTAAGGTGATTTTTATGTTTATTTCTCATCATTGAGGGTATTGAGGGTTGAAAGACTTGAATTATGGAAGAACATAGAATATGGAGCTTAAATGTAGAATCAATGGTATTCTTGAATAATAGTTGACATGAATCATGACCCTTGATGTATTATGAATAGAATCGTGTTACAAATTACATTGAGAACATGGGATAAACATTATATGTGAGTAAATGTAGTAGTGCACTATGACCATGATTATGGATGACTTGGAATGAAATTAGGGAATCTGGATAATGTAAGTGAATGGACATTATTGCTTAGGATATTGTGGATGTTATTATAGACGTTTGAGAGTTGATATATGATATGGAGAAAGCTGTATAAACAAAGGAAATGCTGCCCAATTTTCTCTAGCCTTAGTTAAGCATGTTCATGTGATCGATTAGCTAATGTTAATATGGACTCTCTTGAAGGTAGAGACGTGAGCATTGGAAGAGAACGTTCAAGTGATAGAGTAGCCAAACGAAAAGGTATGTGAGGCTAGTCCCTTCCTTCTAAGGCATGACTCATATGGCATGAATTCTCCTATTTCCCCATGACTTTCTTACATTCCGGTAATTATGAGCCTATGATTATAAGGAGCTTAACATGAAACAGATAAACGAAATATGTCATGCGTATGATAGTGATGATGATGAGTCAAGTCTAAAGATCCTAAAGTTAATGATTCTAATTATGATTTATTGATGTTTTTCTTTGTGCCACACTCAGTTTATATGCTAATTCCTTCAAGGTGAGGCAGGATGCTTATGAATGCTCCATAATGGAATCGGGGGTTCACGACCTTATGTCGGCTCGATAAAGTATAGTTGTCTTTGAGTTTCTATGCATGAATTATGATGAGTACCTGATGATGATGTTACATCGCGCCTATATGGCCGGGCAGACATCGCTAAGGCGGGCAGCGTATACACCATGTCTAGATGGCATGGGCAGACACCACTAGTGGGCGACATGAGATGGTTACCTCTGGACGCAGGAGGCCTGGACGCGTGCTAATGATGATCACACCGTACCTATATGGTCGAGCAGCTTATATAGATATGCATACATGACATGATGATGTTTATGAAGTGAGTTAGCATGTTCTATTTCTATCAAAATTGACAGTCAGTTACATGTTGTTCTTCATTTGAAATCCCCCTATTTCGTTGATGTATTATTATTGTTTACGCCTTATATACTCAGTACAATGCTCGTAAGAACGTCCACTTTCTTTGGACGCTGTGTTCATGCCCACAGGTAGAAAGGGAGGTGATCCAGATTCATAGGAGCGATTAGCAGACTTGAGAGCACTCCATTGTTCCTGAGGTGCCATTGTTTATGATTTTGTATATATATATTTTGAGCACGACGGGGTCCTGTCCCGTCCATACGTCTAGTACTCTAGTAGAGGCTCGTAGATACGTATGTGTGGGTAGTATGGTCTCACGATTTCCTCATTGTATATATATTATTTTGATAGCCGAAGGGCTTATGTATATAAACGTAAATATGTTTCAAAATAGAAATGGTTTTCTTATGATTTTGAGTATGACAATAAGGAATGAATGCAGGATGAGTACGATGGGTAATAGTATGAGTGGTGCTCGGTGGTTAGCCCCGGGTACCCGTCATGGCCCCTAGTCGGGTCGTGCCATCTATTACTACGTGGGCAGAGATGGCAGCAGTCTTTCTCAAGAAATGGTACCCTTCTAGAAAGAAAGCTGAGATTCGTGACAAGATCTATGAATTTAACCAGCGACTGAAGGAATAGTTATATGAAGCTTGGGGGAGATTCAAAGAGTATTTGCAAAAGATTCTGAATCATGGTTTTCCGGAGAACATATTAATGGAGAAGTTCTACCGAGGGCTGGATCCAGTGACGCAATCAATCGCTAACAATCCGGCTGATGGTTGTTTCATGAATAAATCTTATCGATGAATGACCAACATATTTGACAGACTGACCACTCATAATCAGGCTTGGAACTCAAACAATGCTGACATTGTGCCTTATGGTAGTGCCATGATCCAGACTATGGTAAAGGAGAATCTAGATACCCAGCAAACATTGGCTGAGCTTGCAACAAATATTTCCTTGCTAACAAAGAAATTTGATGAAACCCAGAATAAGAAAGTGAATGTTTGTAAGGATGATGCATGTATGCCGAAAGGGATGTACCGGACCCAAGAGGGTCCCTTTCACGAGGGACCTCCTATGTAGGTAGAAGATGCTAACTATGTGAATAATTCTCAAAGGGGTTATCAAAGACAGAACTACCAAGGTGGTTACCAAAATCAGAATCAATGGAGACCTTAGCAGAGTCAGGGTGCTTACAACAACAACAACTCTGGGAACTACAATAATAATTATGGTTATACGAACCAAGGGAGCTACAACAACAATAATTTTGGGAACAAGAGTTCCAATCCTTGCATACCACCGAAAGGGAAATCAACAGAGCAAGGTAGTTCGAGGGTTTAAGCAATGTTTGAAGGTTCTGGCAAATCAATCAAAGTCTGAGAGGACTTTATCTGGGCTGACAGAGACAGTGGGTTCCCATACATCAGTTATTCAGAAGCTCGAGTCACAGATGCGGGATATTTCTAGAGAGCAGCACCCTCCTAAAAAGGGAGGACTTCCTAGTGACACTGTTTCAAATCCAAAGAACCGGGAAGGCGGTGTAGACCGTGTGTTTGCCATCAGTACTAGGAGTGGTAAAATACTCCAAAGTACTGATAAGAAAGTTGTTGATCTTGAGCCGATAGATGAAGAGGAAGAGATGCAGTCCGAAACACCAAATACTATTCATGAGAATCTGATTGACGAGAAGGTTGCTAATATCCCAGAGATTTTGAATGTGGCTGATGACAAGAGCAAGCAAACTGTGAAAGGGGCTCTCCGCCCTTTGACTCAACTTTTCAAATTAAACCTCCCTTTCCTCAGAGGTTGGTAAAGAAGAAGGAAGATGCCAAGTTAAAAAAAAATTATGATCAGCTGAAGCAGTTGTCTCTAAATTTTCCTTTCTTGGATGCTGTCAAGGAGATGCCGGGTTTTGCTAAATATTTGAAGGACCTGTTGTTATAACCCGTGTTTTCACACGTTTGGAAAGACTTGAATTATATTGGATTCTTGAGATATAAAGTCAAATTTGATATTTTGTTGTACATAAGGGTTATGCATGAAAGATTAGAGTCATGAAAGTGTGGGACAAGGCTAAGGGTAATTTTGGAATTTTGAAAATTAGTTTCGGGAATTACAAAACGTGGACTATAAGTCATTGGGCCAAAAATAATGGAATGGAATTTAAGGCCCAATGCATTGGAGTGGCCGGCCATGGTGGCCCAAGCCCAAAAATTTGTACTAAATTTCCATGGATTAATTAACTTAAGGCCATGATCCAAGCCCATTACTTGGTCATGTGCTTGGTCATGTGACCAAGTCTTTAAATGATAGACATTAGAAGACTTAAGGCATTAAGAGACTTAGAAAAAAATAAGCAAGAAAGAAGTCAAGAACAAGAGGAAAAAAAGGGGGGTTTCGGGTTTGGCTAGGAAAAATAGCTACCAAAAATATTGCTCCAAAAATTCAATTCTTGTTGTTTTCCTACTAAGTCAAGGTTCCTTTGTAACTTGGTATAGTTGGATTGGAGTGGGGAGCATTAGAATCACCAAGGTGAGCATATCTCCAAGTGAAGAAGACTTGAAGAAAAGGTAAGAATTTCTACCTTTTTATTGTGTTATGAAGTTTTGATTGTGTTGTAGAATGTAGAAATGTGTTGATTATATGGAAAAATGGAAGTTTGTAATGTGGGTTTGGAATTGGAGGTGTAGCCGTGTGTATATATATGTTGTATAGCCAAAATGTATAGAATTCATGTTATATTCTAGTTGTGATTGTGATGAAATGCATATGGGAATTGAAAGTAGGATGAATTTAGTTGATATGGAAAAATAAGCATATGGCCGTGTGGTATATTGCATTTGGAATAGAAATGAATTAAGTTGTTTAGTGTATTGGAGTGTTGTTGTAATGCTTGGTATGTAAATGGAGTTAGAATGATATAAGTTTGTATTGAATTGGAATGTAGAAACTTATGTCGTTTTAGTATGATTTTCCGACATTAAGGAAATGAAGTTGTTTGGTTGTGGGTTGTGATGATCATTGATGAATTTGGAAGTTGGAAACATGTTATGAAGTTGTATGCCAAAGATTTGATGTTTTGCATAAGTTATGACTTTGGCGGAAAATGGTATATTATGTATATCGAGTGTATAACTTGAGGAAAACGATATGAAATGTTTCTAGAACTATATGGTGATGATCTTGATTGTTGATGAATGTGAAATTATTGATATTAGTGAAGGTTTGGGTTGAATTGAAGATTATGTCAACTAGTGAGAAAAATGACTAGTTGAAGGATATTTGCGTTTTTAATGATTCATTGTTGATATTGATGTTGTCGTTTGGGTTGTTGTTGATGATTTATAGCCGAGTTAAATTCTCGGGGTGCTATATGTATAGGGGAAGTGCTGCCGAAATTTCGGTAGCCAAATATGCATTAAGTTGGAACTTTGGTATTCATAGCTTACAATTGGTAAACTTGACCAATTGCAGTTTTTCGACGAAACGGGAAGTGAGTTTGGAAAGGCTTAAGGAGCGTGAAAGGTATGTAAAGCAAACCCAATTCTTCCCTTGGCATGCCCTTAGTGTATTAGGGTCGGATCCGGGCCTCGAAGGACCTCTTGGCCCTCGGAATCCGCAAGACAAAATTTCAGTTTTTCCTTCAGTAGAATTGAACCATTTTGATACGCTTTTTCTGAAATTATGCAATTGTGCTCTAAATTACTCAGAAAGTCATAGAATGTCTGTATAACCTTCGTAGATGATATTATATGTTTAGAGGGCACAATTTGAGCCCACCGCCTTATTTGTTCTGAGGTGGGCCCACTATTTCCGGTTTTGCCCCTAATGTGTTAAAGCTTCCTTTTTAAGCGATTTTTGAAAGAAATGTTTTAATTACCCTACTAATCGCTCAACGAATATTATTTTAAATATTCTATTAAATATTATAAATTATCTTGACACTCGGAATGACTTCGGGAAAGTTATACTTCTGTAATTTATTATGATATCCGAAATACATGTATTATGAATCCGTCCGACCCCATTGGATTTGTTTGTCTTTGATACGCTTCATCGAGTCTTTGAAAACATTTATTATATTTTTAAATTGCATTAGTCTCCCACTACTCCATTCGTGGATGTCCCAATGTTTCCCACACTGAGCCCGGGCCAGGATATGTTGTCAAGCGTAATTCTCTGCATTGTTCGCCGCGTCCCGATGTGAGGGGGCAGGTATACGCGTACATGGGTCTGTGGAGTATGATGTGCCATGTCCGCCTATTCTGATCTGATCTGTTATGGCCATTTTGATATGACATTATATGATACGGGGCCACGCCCCTTTTTCTGATTCCTCTGTATAGTGGCACCAGCGTCGGGAGGGTGGCCACATTCTGTCTGCCGAGTCCCGTGGCAGGGACCGGATATGATATGATATGACATATGTTTCTGTACACATTCTGTCTGTTTTGGAAATATGCATTTGACACTCTGGATTTTGTACTCATTTTCTGTAATCAGTATGATTTGACTTCTGTGATTCCGCTTTACATATTCAGTACATATTTCGTACTGACCCCCTTTCTTCGGGGGCTGCGTTTTCATGCCGCGCAGGTACAGACGACAGGTTCGTTGATCCATCTGTTTAGGATCCCACTTCTGCTATTTTGGGGCGCTCTCTTCTTCAGAGCCTATCTTTTGGTACAGTCTGTCACTGCTATCTGGATATGTACATTGTTCTGGGTATGACGGGGCCCTGTCCCGTCTTATGATTATGATATGTTCTGTAGAGTTCTGTGGATACATCTGTGTGGGTTCTGTACATATGTTTGGGATGTTTTGTTTTATGATAGCCTTATCGGCTTCTGTGTGCCAAGTCTGCTCTTCTGCTAAATTCTGTAGCATCCACTAATGTTATTATTATATTATTATTCTGATAATAAGCTAATTTGGGTATCGGGTACGTATAGGTGCCCAGCTAGGGCACTGGTCGCGGCCCACGGGGTTGGGTCGTGACACCTGTTGACCAAGAAGAAAACGGGGTTCAACATGAAACCGTGAGTTCCATCATCTCAACTACTATTGTTCATGCCTTTGGAGGGGTATTCGCATTTCAACATTTCACATGCAAGAGACTAACTCTATTAGTACCGAACAAGCCAAGAGTTTCCATTTTGTTTTTCAAAAGAGCACCTACACCTAAACTACAAGAATAATTAAAGAAGCTAAGAAATAAAATAAAATAATAAAAGTGACTAATCAGCAATATGCCAACAAAACAAAATCTTCAAAAATTTGAGCAAGTTCCATTTGCAACAACGTCTATCCACAGCCACACCAACAGTCACAAAACAAACCCGACAAGACACAATTTATGCATAACCAAAATATAATGTGCTACCACATGCCACTCCCAACTACAAACATTGCAGTGTCCTCACTGCACATAATAAAAAAAACATAAAATAGTTTGACGGTAGAACAATTTTTTTTTAATTGTCATCACCTGCGAGCCGCAGGCATGACCTGGAAACGCAGGTGATGTCACATGATTTTTTTTTTGTCGTATAAGTCTTATATGGTCTGTATAATATTATACGGGCCGTATAAGTCTTATACGGTCTGTATAATATTATACGGGCAGTATAAATCAGGATATATAGGAAACAGAACTTAAAAAAACCCATGTGTGAAACACGAACTAGTTTCACGGACCATATAATATTATACGGTCCGTATAACAGCCTGGACTCGTGAATTTCAAAAACAAGGGCTTTCGCTAACCCATCAATCATATACGACTTTTTAGTCACAAAAGATCATCATATTCATATTATTCCATGGTTTCAATTCCTATGAGGGTTGGGTTAATCAAACTTCACTCATTTTTCAGATTTTACAATTCGTTAACATTCAAGATATTTCATTTGGCGGGCAAAACAACATTTGATTCCAAAAAACTTAGATTCTTCAGTTGAAATGCCCTCTGCCTCAGTAGGGTGTTGAATCACTTCATGAGTTCATAACAGCCTATTATGCTTATCCCTATTTAGAAAATCATTAACCATGTAAATTTTTGACTAACATCTGAAATATATCAATATCCAACAACAAAATTTCACCATTGAAACCAAAATACGGATTGAGACATACCTGTGTCTTGATGATTTTAAGAAGAATCCTTGAGGAACAACTTGTGGAAAACAAAGAAAAAAACACACAATGAATCTTGAACAGAGGGTTTTCGAGTGTTAGGAAGAGTGGAATATGGATTGTGATGGATTTTTTATGATAACTTAGATGTATTTATGGAAATAGAAAGATGGAATTGTAGTGGGTGAAGGTGTTTTGGGTCGTGGGTACTGATGTATGTTAATGGAGAAAGTGGGGTGTGTTGAAGTGGCGGGTAAGTGACGGGTTTTTAAACCCTCTGTTCGCGATTTAAAATATATTTTTTTTCAAAGTTTTAAGGGTCGTATGAAATTATACGGTCCGCGTAGGATCAATTTTATTCACTAACCCCTGTTTGAGCACATCTTAATTACACGATCATTTATATGGCCCGTATAATATTATAAGGTCTGTGAAAATGATCGTATATGAAGGATGTCTTCAGACAGTGTTCTGTCTGATTTCCCTGCCTTTCACGACTGGATTATATGGTCCGTATAAGTCCAGTTTCCTTAAGGCTTAACGTTACCCTATATGCAAACAAAAACAAAATTACACTTGGGTTGCCTCCCAAGAAGCGCTTGACTTAGCGTCGCGGCACGACATTGGTATCCATTCACTCCTTATCAGCGAACATCGGGTCAGCGTTCGTTCCGAGGTGTTTCAACCGGTATCTGTCAACAATTCTATCCACATCAACTATCCCATGATAGTGCTTCACCCTCTACTCATTCACCTTAAATGTCCGAGTTCCATCTCCAAACTTCAGTTCAATCGCCTCATGGGGTGAAGCACCTACCACCTCAAACGGACCAGACCACCTTGATTTTAGCTTGCCCGGTAGCAACTTCAAGCGAGAGTTAAACAACAAGACGAGATCACCCTTATAAAGTGCTGCACTCTCATATGCCTGGTACCAAAATTCATCCATCTCATTGAGTTGAAACAACCTTAGCTTGGTAGCCTCTTCCCAATCCATATTCAATTTCTTCAAAGCCCACATAGCCTTGTGTTCAAGTTCAACCGGCAAGTGACAAGCTTTTCCGAAAACAAGCTTGAAGGGTGAAGTCCCAATCGGAGTCTTGAAAGCTGTATGGTATGCCCATAGAGCATCATCGAGCTTGCGAGCCCAATCAGTCCTATTTGCATTCACTGTTTTAGCTAGAATACTCTTGATCTCCCGATTGGATACTTCAACTTGCCCACTTGTCTGAGGATGATAAAGTGTTGCCACCCTATGTTTTATGCCATATTTCTCCATTAATCACGTGAAAGCTCTATTGCAAAAGTGGGATCCACCATCGCTGATTATAGCCCTCGGAGTACCAAATCGAGTAAATATGTTCTTCTTGAGGAACCCCATGACACTCTTGGCCTAATTGTTAGGTAAAGCCACCACTTCTACCCATTTCGACACATAGTCCATAGCAACCAAGATATATTTCATGCCACCAGAACTCACAAAAGGTCCCATAAAGTCAACCCCCCAGACATCGAACACTTCTACCTCCACCATAAAATTCATAGGCATCTATTTCCTTCTGCCTATATTCCCTTGCCTCTAACATTGATCACAAGACCTAACCAATAGATTTGCATCATGAAAGATAGTCGACCAGTAATAACCGCATTCAAGAACCATAGCTGCAGTCCGGTTACCACTATGATGAACCCCAAAAGGAGAGTCATGGAACGCCTTTAGAATCGCCATCACTTCAATCTGTCAATTCTGTGACCTATCACTAATAAAGGTTATTTTGTAGGCATGGTTCAAGAACGTGGTGTACAAAAGGTTCGGGGCCCCGTGCTAGTAGGGGCCGAGGTTGAGCCCAAGACTAACCAGAGACGAATCTTTGCTTGAGAGATGAGGCCTAGGATGATGAGGTCTTACCAGTGAAGAAAGTTAGGGGGGCTACAAATCCTAAACCCATGCCCATGACTCATTCCACCTCGAATGAGGGAGAAGAAGAGTCCGTGGAAGCAAGGACAGGGGCAGGTGAGTCCTCAGACTATGAGGGAGATTCGAGAGAGAGTGGCTCATCTGAGCCTATAGACACCCGAGCTCTAAATTTTGATGCTTCGCTAGAATTAGCATACGACAAGCGCCGGTTGGTTCTAAAGAGTAAAATACTACCTGATGAGGCTTTGCGATTCGAAGTTCGGGGGTCAAAGGAGCTGTACGAGGATGGTTTGTCTCTTACCAAGCGTGGGGGTGAGACGAAGAGGTGCATATGGGAAGAGAGGCAATTGGTATTCGAGGGTCTTGAGGCTCTCCCCAACACTGTCGAAACCCTCTGATTCTATAGGCTAGAGGTATTCGTTGAACCTGCTAAAGAGTTCTGCTCCGAGATTGTGCGTGAATTTTATGCCAACTACGATGCTGAGTTGTTGAGCATGAAAAATCCCTGCCAGATGAATACTGCACTCCCATTGTTTGATGAAATTACAGTACAGAATGTCAAAGTTGACATCTCAGCCGAGGCTATCAACAAGATTTACTTCGGGGATGACTTTCGGGCGCCAGAGGAGGAGACAGAGTACTTAGATAAGTTGGATCGCCGAAATCATCAGTCGGTTATTAAATGGATAGTTGCGGTAATTGCCCATCCGGAGGTAGAATGGGTGAACAAGAAAAGCCCAAAGATCTTCAAGAGTACACTCAATAGGGAAGCCCGATTCTGTGGCATCTAATGAGATACAGATTATTGGTGACCCAAATTGACAACACAATCACGGTTGCTCAGGCAGTGACTATTGCCTTGATGATGAGTCAGTATCTAGTGAACATGGGGCGCATTATTGCTGATGAGATTCAACGGAGAGCACCCCATCTTATGACTTCATTGGCATTCCCGTGTCTTATCACGGAGTTGTGCAGACAAGCTAAAGTTGTTGGCATTACAGATCGGGGCCAATGCACCAAAAACACTCGATTTGGGGACTGGCAGAAGGGTAAAAAGGAGGATCCAACGGAGATATTTGTGGCCCCACCTGCTGGAGATATAGAGACTCAACCTGAGTCAGAGCCTGGAGCCATGAGAGATACTACTACTACTGATCCTGATATGCCTGAAGCTGGTAGTACTGATGCTACAGTTCACGCCCATGCCAACGATTCTAGTACTGTTGCTGCTGCTACTAGTGTTGCTGATCCATCACCACCGCCTGTTGTTGCACCTGCTACCTCTGCGGGTCCTACCACTTCATCTGCTCCACCTCCTACAGCGCAATCTGGGGTTGATTTATTTACATTCTGGAGAGATAGTTACCGAGAGTTAGCCTTCAAAACTTTAAAGGCTAAAAAACAACTTGAGGTGATCTTGCAGCAGCTTAAGCCCTAAATAAACAAGCAAATCAACATTGCCAAAAAAGAGATTCGTGAGGAATATGCTCAATCGCGTTAAGTTTTCCAAGCACGATTAGACGGGTTTGAGATGAGATTGGTTGCTTTGGACCTATCGAAAGCAAGGGGTAGTTCAGCATCACTTAGTACCGAATTGGCAAAGGTGAAGGCTGAGTTGGACGCGCTGAAGGTGCAAAAGCAAGTGGAGGAACCTATTCTGGCACCACATACTAGCGTGGATATTGATATCCCGGTTCAGAACCTGCTCGACTCTGAAGAGGAGGAAGAGGAAGGAGACAAGGCTAGGGGGAAACGGCCACTAGATATCGCGGTTGAGGATGTGAATGAGAGCAACAAGAGGATGCACCGAATGGAGGAGGAGATGGTGCAAGCCTGTCACGACCCAAACCGATAGGCCATGACTAGTGCCCGAGCTGAGCATCCGTATACGACCCACTAGATATAATCAGACTGAAACTGAAAACAATATGGCACTCTGTAAAAGCATGCTGTGAACTCATCATATCATACATCAGAAAGAACCTGTCTGTGGAGAAGTCACAGTTAACCAAAACATAACAAATATGCAAGCCGACAAGGCTGCCGCTATACACGGGGACTTCCAAGATGAACTACATCGATATAGCTGACCAAACCGTATATACACAACCAACATAGGTCTACAGACCTCTAAGAGTGTAACAAAGTATACGTCAAAAGGGTCTGTACCAAAATAACTCAAGCTCCGGAATAATGGAGCTCTCCAAGCAGTTGGGCAGAAGTCCTAAGCCAGAGCATCACCAAAATGAGTGTCTATACCTGCGGGCATGAAACGCAGCCCCCGAAAAAAGGGGGTCCGTACGGAAAATGTACTGAGTATGTAAAGAATGAAGTACAATAATAAAGATCATATCTGAGTAGAAGATGACAGGAGACAAGTATGATAATCAAGGATACCAATGCATCTGTGCCTTATTAGATGAGAGTCATGCATATATATAATATACTGTACCCGACCCTCTAGTGAGGGACTCCGTGAAATCATCATATTTATACCGTACCCGGCCCTCTAGTGAGGGACTCGGTGAAATAATCATATATATACCATACCCGGCCCTCTAGTGAGGGACTCGGTGAAATAATCATATATATACCGTACCCGGCCCTCTAGTGAGGGACTCGGTGAAATAATCATATATATACCGTACCCGGCCCTCTAGTGAGGGACTCGGTGAACAATGCAATGAAACTGTGCACGAATACGTACCCGGCCCGGGACTCAATGAATGATATATTAACGGTATGCACGAGTAGAATTTCATGAGAAACCATATGCAAGCTAAATCATCATCTGAGACTCAATAGAATAATTAGAATAAACCAACCCTGGAGAATCAAAGACAATTATCATGTCAAGTACCACTGAGAATTAGAGTTCATTGGAGTCATGTATGTTCGTCGTTCGCGCACTTTACGTAGTTCATGCCAAAAATAAAGAAGGGGGTAACTTTACATACACCTTGGAGCCTTTAGAGGTAGATTCATCATCAATGAATAAAATTGAGAACATCTAGAAGTAGCTCCACATTTTCATATTCTCTTTGAAATCATAAACACAAAATTATCATTATCGTTGTCACCGTCATAAAATCATTCTTATCCTAGACATCATGAGAAGCTTTAAGAACCATGGACTTTTAGTTTTTGAAAACAAGAAGGTTACGGAAACATTTATGAAATCATACCATAGGAATCATGCCTTTGAAAGAAAGGGATGAGCCTTATCATACCTGTTCCACCTCCTATTGGGTACGCTTATTTGTCCAAGCTTGCAAGTCTACATTTAAGAGGATTTACACAATCGTTAGACTCATCGTTATACGCTTGTCGTAGTTCTTCAAATAAATCCACTTATAATCTGCCGAAATTCGGGCAGCACCTCTCATGTTTATATGCCTAGCCCGAAATCACAATACCAACAAAACAACAACTACAACAGCACCAACATCAACAACATCATCATCAATACTAATATATTCCATAAAACATCCCACACGATGTTTGTCCAATTTCTCAACCAACAACTTTATTATACAACCATTTCATCACTCTATCTTCGTAAATAAACCAAAAGTAATATTAATAAGGACAGATTCATACCTTATTTTTGTTAAAACAGCGATATCTTCAATATCCACCTTGAATCCACCGAAAAACCATACTAGAATCACATCTATGCGTTTATTCGAGCTTCGATTAATACTCCGTCACTTGAAAATTGCTTACTTTTTGTTTCCCTCTCTCTCTCTCTCTCTCTCTTCAATTTATAGAAATTTCTGGGCTAAAATCTGGTGAAAAAAGAGAGGATCTTACCCTTTTTATAAGGGTCAAATTCGGGGGATCACTGTAGCATTTTACTGTAGCAGTACTATAGCAAGTCGATTGAGATGTGTGTGTGAGATGTTAGTTTGGTTCTGTTTATGCATGTATAATCTAAGACTTGCCCGGTTGGTCTTGTTTGAAATCTGAAAGTTAGTTTGGTTGTGAGATGATCTTAGGCTTTCTTTGCGTAAATAGTCACTTTGCCTAAATAAGCCTTACCAAAAATTGCAAATATCCCTAGTTTCCCTTTTTGAGCTTTTTGACCTTTTTCTTGGCTAGCCAATTATGATACCTTACCCTTTGTGCAATTAATCCATCTTCGCACCTGTACCCTCATTGATGCTACTAGATAGATGAGGCAAAATGCATAAGTTGGGGGTGCATTAAATGTGAGGTAGATGTTAAAAACATAAGTTAGGGGTGGTGGGGTTTGCTAGTGGAGATTTGATGTGGTAGTTGCATATCTTTAAAAAAAAAAGGAAATTGGTTCCGTTGCCGAGACCAATTTGGCATATTTAGGCTACTTTGGGTAATAATCTAACTTGCTTGGATCCAAACTTGTGAATATTTTTGTAGTTGTTTCTTTGCTTCATTTAATTTAAAAATAAAATAAAAATGGCATCATTCCATGAAAATGGGTCGGATGGTAGTTGTTCATACTTTGATGACCCTTGCCCTTATTGTGGAGGACCCCATTCTTGGCAAACTTGTTTAAAGTCTCCCGGGGGAGGATTGTGCACACAATCTCGAACCCATGAGTGGCGAATATGTGATAGATGTGGTGGTCAAAATAGCCATTGGGCTAATTGTGATTATTTGTCCGTCCCTTCCCCGAACCCCCACTATGATGATTCTACTTTTTGTTGTGACAATGATAGGGAAATGGAAGTGGAAGAAGTTGAGAATGGTCAAAATGGAGAGTTCAAGCTCATGATGGAGTGCCTCCTTGATAGAGGAAATGAAAATCAAAAATCCTTGGAGGAGTACTTGGAAACTAGTCTCCAAAATGGCTTGATGATTGAAGACAAAAATCCTCCATGGGCATTTGAACAAAATCAAGAAGAATTCTCAAATGCTAAATATGAGATGATAATGCCCATGTTGGAGGCCAACTTTGAAAAGAAGGAATCAAGAATTGAACATCCTCTAACCGACTTTTTGTTAATTGGAGATGCCGAAGAAAAAGAAGAGGAATTAGAGTCAACCGTTGTCATGGAAAATATGGTTGAAATTGATTCTAGTTCGAGGGAAAAAGAGGGTGTCAAAATTCGGACATATTTGCAAATTGGGAGGTTGAAGTCTCACTAAAAAAAAAATTCAACATTGGATTTGTATGGTGATATGGGAACTGAGCCACATACATCCATGTTGGATGGTGAAGAAGAAATACAAGTGCCTTACATCTTGCAATTTGAAAGAGTAAGAAGGCAAAATGACATTCCTCATTTGAAAGCCAAGAAGTGCAAAATGAAGAAATTAACGTTTGTCTTGTTCATCTACTTACCACCCCCACCGCTTGTGGTCACAAACTTATGTCCAAGTTAGGTGCCCAATTCATAAGCTCCAAATGGCGAGAAAAGCACTAAAGTTGGCAACCGTCGTGCCGCGACGTTAAATTAAGCACTTGGTGGGAGGCAACCCATCGTTTTCAAAATTTTAAGTCCTTTTTGAAATTTTCTTTTTTAGAATAACTTAGTAGAATGTTTTTGACTAATCCACAAAGTTTCAGAATTTTTGGAGTTGTTTTGAGCAGGTTGAAGTGTCAGAGCAGCCCCAAAACAATAGCTACTATTGAAATCTGGTTTTAGGTATAGTGTAAAGCGCAAATATCACCTGCGGTTCGCAGGTCATGCCTGCGTGTCGTAGGTGCTGACAATAAAAAAAAAAAAAAAAACTCAAGTGACATCACCTGCGTTTCGCAGGTCATGCCTGCGGCTCGCAGGTGATGACAGTTAAAAAACAATTGTTCTACCCTCAAACAATTTTATGTTTTGTTTGATTATGTGTAGTGAGAACACTGCAATGTTTGTAGTTGGGGGTGGCATGTGGTAGCATATTATATTTTGGTTATGCATAAATTTTGCCTTGTCGGGCTTTTGTCTTATATATGGATATTGTGTGCCCCTGCCGGGTTTGTTTTGTGACTGTTGGTGTGGCTGTGGATAGACGTTGTTGCAAATGGAACTTGCTCAAATTTTTGAAGATTTTGTTTTGTTGGCATGTTGTGGATTAGTAACTTTTATTATTTTATTTTCTTTCTTAGCTTCTTTAAGTAGTCTTGTAGTATAGGTGTAGGTGCTCCTTTGAAAAAAAAATATGGAAACTCTTGGCTTGTTTGGTACTAACAGAGTTAGTCTTTTGCATGTGAAATGTTGAAATGTGAGTACCTCTCCTAATTTTTGTGAAAGTTAAAAAGCAAGGTGCATAGGAATGAATGACCTTTGTGATAAAATTTTGACTCATTTGGTGACTCTTTACCTACTAGTTGGGTTTACTTTGGATTATGAGATATTGCTCTAGTTGTTCTTGCTTAGGAAGTGAAATTGTTCCATCTTGACTAGTTCATATACCATGTGTGGTGAGTATTTGTTGAATAATTCTTGTGCTTAGTTTTATCATCTAGAACTACCCGGTTAGTCTTTCAATGTTAATTTTGATTATGTTGGTTGGAGAGATGACCTTGGGCTATCTTTGTGATTTTTGAAAAAGCCTCTTTAGCCTTTCTAGCCTACCATTGCATAAATAATATAACTAGTAACCCCATTTGAGCCTATGACCTTTTCTTTGATTGCCACATTACAAGCCTTTACCTTTCTTGATGAAATTCTCTCTTTTGAACCTTTCCCTCCTTGAACTATAAATTGTGAATTTGAGGCCAAAAGCCTAAGTTGGGGGTGTTAGTGTTGCTTCAGAAGTGGTGAAGATTGATGTTGTGGAAAAGTCAAAAGAAATGAACAAAATTTGAAAAATACAAAAAGGTTGCAAACTTTTTCTGCAAAAAAAATGTATCTTTGTGAAAAAAGAATTGAAAAAATAAATAGAAATAAAAAAAATGGTTGCACAAAAAGAAGTTGGAATATTGGGGAAACTTGTATGCAAAGGAAGGAGTTATGTTTTAAAATGAAGAGGAAAGTGGACAAAAGGTATTGTGTAGTGTTCAAGGAGGGCGTAGTCCCTTGTATCCCAAATACTTATCTTACCCTTCCCTAACCCTACATCACAAGTTTAAAAATCCCTATGTGATCTCCAACTGAATGTTCTTGAGTTGGTGATGACTGAAAATAAGGGCAAGCTTATGGTGTGATATTTGTTGGCACTAGAATTTCTTTATTGAGTGTGAGTGACTTTGTGTATATGTCCCTTGTGTTGTTGTTGTTGTTGCTGTGAATATAGTGATTTTGGGACTTTCTTTCTTGTGAGGGCATATGGATTACGATAGATTGGTGATGTTGAAAAATTCAAAGTTAAGTCAAATGAGCATATCTAGTAAGCTAGTGGTTTTGAGTCACTTATTGAGGCTTGAGTGTTGTTGTTTGATTGTTTTGAAACCCCATTGCATTCTTGAAATTGTATTTTGAAATGAGGGAGTTATTTGGTTGAATTTTCACATGCTTGTAGCCTAATTATTTGTACCAATCAAAGTCATATTTTTGTGGTTAAAGTGGACCTTTTTGACTTGGTATGATGTTGGTGCACTTTTTAATGGAGTCCTTTGAAGGAAATTGTAATTTGATTTGCTTGAGGACAAGCAATACTTTAAGTTTGGGGGTTTGATAAGTTGGTATTTTATCAACTTATTTCTTCTTTAATCTTAGATTGTTGCTATGTTTTGATTGAGAAAATAGTGCATTTAATGTCGTTTACTTCCATTTTATAGGTTTATATGATTGAGAAGAGCGTCGGAACAAACCAAGTGAAAATAAAGTCAAAAAGAGGCCAAACTGGACAGTTTTGCAAAAACTGGATAATTAATCTCGTTTTGAATGATTCTTAAGGGAGTAGCTAACCCTAAGACTCACCCATTTACTTTGATTGACCTCCGAAGAGAAATCTAGTTGGGAAAGATTAATTAACAAGAATTTGGGGCGTAACCCTCATCTAATAACATGAGCTAGGAATAGAAAGTTACTTGAGATTCAATTGGTTGCGCTTGATATCACAGGCTTGAAAAAGTTTAGAGTGAAATTCATTGATTTGGTTAAAAGACTTTCAATGAGATTTTAGAAATCATTATCTATTAACATAAGCTCTCTCTTAGTTGTAAAATCATAAAATATATTGGATCGTTACTTGAGAGTTCCTTGTATCCATGGTTGTGGCCATTGACCATTTTACTTGCTTTCTAGATTAGTTTATACTTTCACATTAGTTATAATTTTCTCAAAAACCAAAATATTATCAAGTGTTTGGCTTAGCGTAGAAAGTGATAATTCGTTACTTGTTTAAATCGCCTAGTATATTTTTCCCTGTGGGATCGACCCCGACTCATAGTTATTTAAATTATATTGCATACGACCATGTACACTTTCTCTTTGAGGAGTGGATTTGGATGTTATCACTTAGCCCTAGGTATATTGGGCCTTAGAGGATCATACGAAGAGTGGGTCACGTGGCCTATGAGTTAGATCTTCCTTCAGACTTAGAATCAGTCACTCTGATATTTTATGTATCGATGCTTCGTAAGTGTATCAGAGATCCTTGTAGAATTGTACTTGTTGATGACATTCAGATTACCGAGCAATTATCATATGAGGAAGTCCCTATTTCCATCTTGGATCGACAAGTTTGTTGGTTGAGAACCAAGGATGTGGCATCGGTAAAGGTATTATGGAGAAACAAGAATGTGAAGGAGATGACTTGGGAAGCTGAAGAAGATATAAAGTCTAGGTATCCTCATTTGTTTCCGGCTTCAAAACAGATGTAGGCTACAATACAATCGTCTTCAGGTATGTATTATTTATCAGCTATTCTTATTAGTCGTGTAGGGCCATTTTTGTTATTGATTATTGTGGCCCTGTGTGGCATTGTACGGTTTGGGTTGTAGTGTGGCAGATTGTTAGTGGTATAGTTACAGGGGGGACTTTGCCGAAAGTTTTATAGAATTCCTGGACATAAACATTCGAGGACGAATATTTCTAAGGGGGCAGGAATGTTACACCTTGTATTTTTATACATTTAGATTCATCATATGGTAGATGTCTTAGTTTCAGACACCAGGACAGTTTTTGAGGATATATGAGGTTGGGCAAGCTTAATTTATGCTTATAAGGGTTTAAGTTCATGTTTGGTAAGTTACGGAAGGATTAGAGAATAAGTGAATCAAAGCGGAGAGGTTTGTCAAAAGTTGTTTCTGAGAAATATAGAATATGGACCGTATAATTGAGATATGGTCCGTATTTTAAGATATGGACCGTATTTAAGGATTTTAATAATCTCAAGAGAAGACCGTTTTAGAGGTGGTATTATACGGCCCATTATACGGACCGTATAATTTTACACGGCCAGGGAGTTGGTTGTATAATGTTATATGGCCAGTATATACAGCCCATATTTTCCAATGTCGGTGGATTTTGCTGATTTTATATATGACGACTCCTCTTCATTGAAGTCATTTTAAACATAACCCCAAGTTCAAGAGAGCTCTAGAAACCTCTCCCAACATATTCAATCACTTCTTAAAGTAGAAATCAAAGATCAAAGTGAAGATTAAAGAGCTTAAGGTTTCAAAGTGAGGTTGAAACTTGTCTCTTCTTCTTGTAGAAGATTTGGAGAATATTTCAAGGTGATGTGATTTTGTAATTGGAGTGTTCTTGAATTTTTGAGATAAGATATCATTTTATTCCATGTTTATGATTTTATGTGGTAAATATGTTAAGATTTTAGGAGAAGAAATTAGAGGAAAAGTTCAAATATGAATTTGATGATATTTTAAGTTGTAAATTAACTTGAGCCATGATTGTTAGCATACTTTGAGCATAATTTTGTTATAAAGTGTCACGATCCAATTGCACTAAGTCGTGCGGGCACCTACCTTTTCCCCCTCGATAGACAAACCTCTAACATTACATTCACAATTTATAGAAAATAGCAGAAGAAGGAAAAATAACGTAAGTCTCAAAATATATAATATAAATATGTGCGGAAGTAAAAGAAATCCACCTCGGTATCTGCTCTGATCATACAAGAGCATCTAAACTAAATACTACAAGTCTGAATAATAATAATAATAATAATAATAATAATAATAATAATAATAATAATAATAATAATAATAATAATAATAATAATAATAATACATAAATAGTCTTAACATCATGTCTCAGAATGGAAAGCAAGACATAATAATAGGAAGAGTCTTCAGGCAGCGAATGTCCTCATGCTCACCCTGAAGAGACTCGAATCAGCAATCCTCGAATAAAAGCCACGAGGAGCAGAAGTAGATCTATCCTGATACTCTGCATTCATAAACGAATGCAGCAAGTACAGGTCAGCATAAACAACAAGTACTGGTAGGTATCATAGGCCGTTATCAGTTAGCTAACATATATACAGAAAGTAAATGAAAGATAGGCATGCCCACAATCAATACAAGTATAATATAGTCTCATCAATACATATCGAGTCCTCAAGTATCAACAATTCACATCAGTATTCAAACCATCAGCTACCAACAAGGTTCCATAACCGATCAAGTCTATAGTAAAGTATCTAAACCCGAGTGTTCCCGGTGTCATCATATCCGATCAAGCCTATTGTTAAAGCATCTAATCTCAAGTATTCCAAGTACTCATCATAACCGGTAAAATATTCAATCAAGTATCCGATCAAGTATCCACAACACAATAACAAACCAATCACAATGATGATAACAAGTGCAATGCAATGCAATGATATAGATGACATGAATGTAATGGCCATAAATTAATACCGTGTACATACATGCCTCGAGCGGAACATCACGTCTCGATGGTCCTGACCATAGGGGACCCATGAAGTCCATGTACCATGTCGCTCTGTAATACACAACCTAGAGATGACCTTTCCACCCTTCACGCCTGCCGACCATCCCGTATCACACAGCCTAGAATGGTCGCGCAATCAATATAATACCTCCCAGGTGTTTCCAAGGAACAACATAGGCCACATCATCACCCCCGGTCAAATGTGCCTTATATATATATATATATATATATATATATATGCAAGATGAGTGTCCAATGTATGATTTAAGTATGAAGATGACAATGACAAGCTCTCATATCAATTAGCAACGTGCCCCACATGGACACCACATAATATCAATCTCATATCAACTATCAACGTGCCCCACATGGACACCTCATAATATCAATCCCATCTCAATTTTACGCTCTCCGACAAAGACCTCGGAGGCTACACTCTCTCACTTATCATCATCAGTACCATAACCATGCAATATCAATGTATCATGGAAATGAGTATGAATACAATGCAATCGACAACCAATTCAATCCCAAACAGTACCACACATGGCACACAAGTAATGTCAATAATAAGGCTACACAATAAGCCACAATGGAATCAAATTTCTCATCTCAATATCAATCAAGTAAGGTACCGCAATATCATAGCCATGATATTTTGCTAATCACCAATATCTGATATCTCAACGTGGCAACGAGCCAATAAGTAAGTAGACCAAGATAAGTCAACAATGTAACGGAGTGGCTAGCCCCAAATCACACAACAAGGCCCAACCTAAGACAATATCCAACCCGACTTCATACCTGAAGGTCCACATATTTTCTCCAAAACAAACTAACTATACATATGCTTCGCTAACCGAAGTCTAACCAGAAGGTAAGTCGTAACCTACCTGGAAAGTCGAGCAGCAAAGTATCCAATAGCCAAACCTTAGTCTTGCCCTTCTACCTTTGAGCCTCGAGATAATGGAAGTCTAAACATATCCGAATCATGGATTTAGAATCAAGAAGAAACATCATTCAAACCTTACTTCTATTCAAGACCCAAATCCCAACCTATGGAATGGGGTTTATGAACTATAAAGATGGAATAAGGAATCTATAGGTCTCAACATGAAATTAATCTTCTAGGTGATCAATTCCCATCAATTATAAGCTAGAAGAACTAACAATTCACTTAAATTCAGATTCTAGGCAAAACCCCCATATTTGGTATGAACCCTAACTTCCAATTCCATAAATTAGCCACTAATTAGGAAGGAATCATGCAATATTGGGTTCTAATCATCAATTCCATGCTTAATGAAGCTAACCCAATCAATAATTTAAGATTTATAGTCTAGAACAAAGAACCCATAAAACCCTCTTTTAATCCTCAAGTTCTTAATGAAACTAGCATGATATTAGAGATTCCCTAAGATGATTAATGGAATATGGAATAGCAATGAAGATGGATTCACATACCGCAATGATTTTCCCCCAAGAAATGCCCTAAAATGCTCCCAATAGCTCTATTTTCAGAGTGGTATTGAATGAAAGACTTAGGGCTTTTAACACCTATTTAATGAACTCCACTGCCCGTCACCAGCTTCCGCGCTCACTGTAGCGCTTTAGTGGTACTGCTTCCGCGGTCCCATTAACGCTTCTGCGGTCCTTGCCTAATGTACAATGCTGCTATGGCGGCAGGGTCACCGCTAGAGCGGTACCGCTGCCACGGTCCTGGTGCCACCATAGCGGGCACCAGACACCAGAATTCCCAAGTTCACATATTCTACCCTAAATCCCGACTATCACCCGAGACCATCTGCTCACATATCATATATGCAGACATACATAAAAACATGCTAAGAACGAACTCGTAGCCTTAGAATTTTCAAAGGAGATCTTGTTGACCGAGGCAACCCCGATACCTTAAAACTATTTTTTAAACTCAAGTCTCAAAATACATCCGAGTGCATTGGGAACCGAACCAAATATGCACACAAGTTCTAAACGATCATCCAGACCTCTCGAAATTGATGAATTTTCGAAAAAGGTCTGTTTACCCAAAAGTCAACTTGAGTCAATGTTTTTCTCTTTAAGCCCAAATTTCCCACAATGTCACCCAAATCATATCCAAGCACCTCGGGAAGCATGTTAATAACCCCCTCGGGTCAAATGTGAGCTAAAGAAGCTTGGCAAAGGGTCAAAAGCACCGAAAAGGCTATAAGTTTAGTTGTTACATCAGACACCAATTAAACCATGGCTCGTCCTCGAGCGACGAAGGGAAAATAATGGAAAAGTACCTGAATCGACAAACAACTGAGGATATCTCGAACACATATTAGACTTCTCCTTATAGGAAGATTCTCATCGCACAAAACTGAATCCCAACGAATGATATAGGAACCATCAGAATGGTACTTGTTCAACCTCAAAATATGGAAGACCGGATGAACACCTGAACGGCTTGGTGAAAAACTAACTCATAAAACACAGGATCAATATAACAGATAGTCTCAAATAGGCCAATACACGTCGGGCTCACTTGCCCTCCTTCCCACATCGCATGACACCCTTGTTGGGTGTAACATTCAGAAAACAAATAAGCGCTCACTTACCAATCACAACTCTCTAAACTTAGCTCAAGCTCCAATTCTCATATCTCCGTATTTGAATTCACCTCGCAACTGATCCTCGAATAAATGAAATGCTTTTCTCAAATTCTCCTATTTGATAAAATCGCAACTTTGAACCCGATAAATAGGTCCCACAAACACTTTCCCAAACCAATGCAATCCTTCGAAACATGGCCACAAACTATAGCCCATTATGAAACGGGAAGATATTTGGGTTTCGTTAACCTTTCCTTCGCACTTGCTAAAGCCATTTTTCGCATCGCGATTCCTTAGAAACATATGAACACACACCCACAAACCTGAACCATGACTTTCTCTCGCCAGAAGGAATGCTTGATTAATCTGAGTTCCCTACACAATTCCATTAAAACTGATCTTACTGACAGCTAACTTGGCTAGTTCCAAGTCTTCTTAAACCTTCAAATCACAATCAGGAACCATACCACTGAATATCTCGCCGAGCAAAGTCCGTCGGAACCCAACTGGTCACTATAAAAGACCTCTCGCACAATAGTTCCTCCTCAAATCCGCACTAAGCTCATTGTAAACCCTTCTTCTATCCAAGTAACTATTCTCAGAAAATATCATCAAATCCACTAGTATACCCTGTCAAAGCTTGATAAATCTATCATACCTCAAATCTGAGCCGAAACGCATCTAATTCTTAAATATCTTCTTGGAAATATAACCATAGACCATTAAGCTTAACTCGAACAATGCTGACCCTGAATGAATTCACACCTCTCGAATATCATCGATAGTTATTTGAGCTGACTCAGAATTTTCGAAACCAATCACAATCCTATTGCACATCTGTGGCGGCCAATTCTAATATTTTCCTCACGCATAACAAATCATGTCTATCAACCTCGACTCCACAAGTTGAGTCCTATCCAAGTTATCAACCTAGTACCGAAGAGCTATACCTTACGATTCCAATCTTCATGTTTCTCAACCTTTACCCGACATGAAAATCTGATACAACCCCGACCTTTTCGATGCAAGACCTGAAGCCTCATATAATAATCATTTAACCATCAAACTTCTCATTGTATGACCTCGATATGCCTATAAATTTTTTTAAAGTATCCAATCTTGCACTGCCGCTCTAAATCTCATGCAACTACCCTCAAGTCTTTAATAACCAAAAGCGCTTACCCAAATGGTCCAGTCAATATTACTTGCAACATAATATATTATCACGAGTAGGGTCTCACTTACTCTAGTCCACATATGATAGGGATTCCAAAAATCGTTTCTCTTAAAGCACACTAACTTATCCACTGAAGAGTGTAATGAAATTCTTCAACTTTAGTGAACCATACAAGCCACTTTGCTTAAGCCTTAACATGTTGGTTACTTGAAACTTGCTTCTCACTAGTTGCTGATCACGAAACCTCGTAGAACTCTGCCACATCACATAGTCCATTCCTATATATTTTCTTTTTTAAGCATACTCAACAATCACACTATTCTAAAACATGCAGGACAACATCACCACTTTCTATACTGACCCAAGAAATCCCCAAGATGTACCTTTTTCTTATCGATTCACAATCAATTATACCTTTTATCGACTCGTTAATTTCCTAATTTCTAATCAATTAACGATCATCGATACCGTAATCAATCCTCAAATCCACTCAATCGAACACCGCATAATCATAAGTCTCGCACACTAGCTGAATCACACCTGGAGATAATAATAGGCCATACACTCTATTCATTATAGCTTTCCCTTAACTCACTCAACTCTAAACTGAAAACTCTCTAAATCCAGCGTATTGCATAATCCCAAGTCTGGCGTATCACATCACCAGTCTGACTAATATCCTCATGTATCTCACTAAAGCGTCCTTGCCCGAATTGCCTTACTTAATTTCCGAAATGTTATCCCGAACTTAACTCATCATTGATCTATCGTTTCAAGTATCCATGTCTACTAATCCCTCACTGAAATCCTTAATGTTACTAGTCCTCAAAGAATCACCTCTTACCTCAATTATCGAATCTGGACACCTCTAACCACTCACACAACAATCCGTTCTTATTCAATCATATAAGCCGAGTAATAACACAACTAGTAGCGGGATCTAGTCAATTTACACAATGAATACGGGGTTCCCAACCTTAGTCTGCCACTCAACTCTATTAGTCTATGACACAACCGAACATACCAACTCATCCATAAAATCTGAAGCCCACTCTACACTGTACCATCTCAACCAAGCTCTCAGAATATTGGCTCTCAGAAGCCTACAACTCAGTCAAATTTACATATCAACCGATGTGCCTATAACACTCTCTTCATAGCAGAGTAGTCCTTTAACACCAACGAGCCCATAACAAGAATGACCCTTAGCACCAGTCGCAACCTTATCCTGACAACCATGTCAGATACCAATTTTTCCCTTCCCAATCTCACGAAAAGTACTCATGTCTAAGATATTCTATGAAGTCTCACTCCGCTACATGCTTTCCACAAAAATCTTTCTTTATGTCCTTATTGTCAACTTCTTTTCCTTATTACCCGCGATCACAATACGTTTGCCCAAATTCGATGGTCATTACCGAACTTACACTTGTCCTCACATACCGATGTCTAATACCCCACCACCACCGAATTGTCGACCCGCCATTGGTATGCCAGTTTCATGCACACCATTATAAAGCCTTGACGAAGCTGGAGTTTTTCCCAAACTGATCATATCATCGAGCAACCCCCTATTGTTAAGCCATCAATGCACTTTGTCACTCCCGAGCAACCCAACGCTGAAACATGGAGACCCTGTAACCCTCTAACCTATCTTTCCTATTTCTCACGAACTCCCACAATAAACGAGTCTAATCACGACTCCACACCATCGAATCATTAGGCCATAACTAGAGATTGAACTCGATCACGTGTCCAAATCAGAATAACACATCTCGTACCATACCATAACACGTCATAGATTAAACATTCGCATCAGAATTTAAGGACAGATTTCCATCTTTCGAGGATGATTAAGATAAGACAGTTCAGATACCAATTGGAATCGACTAGACACTAATTTGAATGAAGTCGCACGATAGAATGAACTAATTGGAAGTTTCCTAAATGTCTTATCGCCTCTCGTAGATAAATACGGAGCTCATCGTACTGATTCACGAGACTCTACTAGACACGCTCTTATATTATAGACGGTAACCTAGGGCTCTGATACTAACTTGTCATGACCTAATTTCACTAAGTCGTGCGGACACCTACCTTTTTCCCCTTGATAGGCGAACCTTTAACTCAACATTCATAATTTATAGAAAATCGCGGAAGAAGGAAAAATAACGTAAGTCTCAAAATATATAATATAAATAAGTGCAGAAGTAAAAGAAATCCACTCCAGTATCTGGTCTGGTCATACAAGAGCATCTAAACTAAATACTACAAGTTTGAATAATAATAATACATAAAGAGTCTCAACGTCATGTCTCAAAATGGAAAGCAAGACATAATAATAAGAAGAGTCTTCGGGCAGTACAAACAACAAGTACTGGTAGGTATCATAGGCCATCCTCAGTTAGCTAACGTATACACAGAAAGTAAATGAAAGATAGGCATGATCACAATCAATACAAGTATAATACAATCTCATCAATAGATATCAAGTCCTCAAGTATCAACAATTCACATCAGTATTCAAACCATCAGCTACCAATAAGGTTCCATAACCGATCAAGTCTATAGTGAAGTATCTAAACCCGAGTGTTCCTAGTCTCATCATATCCAATCAAGCCTATTGTTCAAGAATCTAATCTCAAGTATTTCAAGTACTCATCATAACCTCTAAAATATTCAATCAAGTATCCACAACACAATAACAAACCAATCACAATGATGATAACAAGTGCAATGCAATGCAATGCTATGGATGACATGAATGTAATGGCAATATATCAATACCGTGGACATGCATGCCTCTAGCGGTACATCATGTCTCTACGATCATGACCCGTGAAGGACCCGCAAAGTCCTTGTACCATGTCTCTCCGTAATACTCAGCCTAGAGACGACCTTTCCACCCTTCACACCTGCCGACCATCCCGTATAACACAGCCTAGAATGGTCGGGCAATCAATATAATACCTACCAAGTGTTTCAACAACATAGGCCACATCGTCACCCCTGTCAAATATGCCTTATATATATATATATATATATATATATATACGCAAGATGAATGTTCAATGTATGATTTAAGTATGAAGATGAGAACAACAAGATCTCGTATCAATTCATATCAATTAGCAACGTGCCCCACATGGAAACCTCATAATATCAATCTCATATCAACTATCAACGTGCCCCACATGGACACCTCATAATATCAATCTGATATCAATTTCATCAGTATAATAAACATACAATATCAATGTATCATGGAAATGAGTATCGATGAAATGTAATATCGACAACCAATTCAATCCCAAGCAGTACCACACGGCACACAAGTAATGTCAATAATAAGGCTAAACAATAAGCCACAATGGAATCACAATTTTCATCTCAATATCTATCAAATAAAGTACTGCAATATCTTAGCCATGATATTTCACTAATCACAAATATCCAATGTTTCAACGTGACAACGAGCCAATAAGTAAATAGAACAAGACAAGTCAACAACGCAATGGGGTGGCTAGCCCCTAAATCACACAGCAAGGCCCAACCTAAGACAATATCCAACCCGACTTCATACCTGAAGGTCCACATGTTTTATTCAACACAAACTAACTATACATATGCTTCGCTAACCAAAGTCTAACCAGAAGGTAAGTCGTAACCTACCTGAAAATCCGAGAAACAAAGTCTCCAATAGCCAAACCTTAGTCTTTCCCTTCCTTTGAGCCTCGAGATAATGGAAGTCTAGACAGATTAGAATCATAAAATTAGAATCAAGAAGAAACATCACTCAAACCTTACTTCTATTCAAGACCCAAATCCCAACCTATGGAATGGGGTTTATGAACTACAAAGATGCAATAAGGAATCTATAGGTCTTAAGATGAAATTAATGTTCTAGGTGATCAATTCCCATCAATTATAAGATAGAAGAACTAACAATTCACTTAAATTCAGATTCTAGGCAAAACCCCCCAAATTTTCGTATGAACCCTAACTTCCAATTCCATAAATTAGCCACTAATTAGGAAGGAATCATGCAATAATGGGTTCTAATCATCAATTCCATGCTTAATGAAACTAACCCATTCACTTATTCAAGGTTTATAGTCTAGAACAAAGAACCCATAAAACCCTCTTTTAATCCTCAAGTTCTTAATGAAACTAGCATGAGTTTAGAGATTCCCTATGATGATTAAAGGAATAGCAATGAAGATGGAAGGACTTACCACAGTGATTTTCCCCCAAGAAATGCCTTGAAATGATCCCAATAGCTCTATTTTCGGAGTGGTATTGAATGAAAGACTTAGGACTTTTAACACCTATTTAATGAACTCCATTGCCCGTCACTTGCTTCCGCGCTCACTGTAGCGCTTCAGTGGTACCGCTTCCGCAGTCCCATTACCACTCCTACTGTACATGCCCAATGTACAATGTCGCTGCAGCACTGCTATAGCGGTACCACTGCCGCAGTCCTGGTGTCGCCATAGCAGGCACCAGACACTAAATTTCCCAGGTTCGCAAATTCCACCCGAAATCCCGACAATCACCCGAGACCATCTGCTCACATACCATATATGCAGACATACATAAAAATATTCTACGAACGCACTCGTGCAACGGAGGTCTCGTTGACCGAGTAAACCCCTGATACCTCAAAACTAACTTTCCAACCCAAGTCCCAAAATTCATCTAAGTGTATTGAAAATCGAACCAAATATACACACAAGTTCTAAATCATCATCTGGACCTCTCGGAATCAATAGATTTTTTAAAAAGGCCCATTTACCCAAAAGTCAACTTCAGTCAACACTTTTTGCTTTAAGCCTAAATTCCTCACAAGGTCACCCAAATCATATCCAAAGACCTCGGGAAGCGTGTCAATGGTCCCCTCAGGTCAAATGTGAGCTAAAAAAGTTCAGGAAAGGGTCTAAAGCGCCAAAAAGGTTATAACGACCAAACGGGTCGTTACATAAAGGATAATGGTACTGTTAAGAAAGTGTGGTATACAAGTTTATATGGGGTTGCTCAATGGTATATCTTTAAATTTGGAGAATATGAGGTTAGAGAGAGATCATATGGAGTTGTTATGTAAATTGTTAGTTGTGGACTTTGTGATAATGAATAAGAAATAGGGGAAAGGCTATCCATTTCACTTTGGAATTGAGTTATCATTGATATACAAGCGCCATCTAAGTCATATGTGTATTCTTGGTTATAAGAGTGGCGCTCTAGTGGTGATAAGCTTGTTGTTGGATTACTTGGATGACTTGAGGTATGTTAAGGTTATCCCTTTCCTTCTTTTTGGCATGATCCTATTGAATAAGACGTACATGTAACATTAATCCATAATGGTTCTACTCTTAGAAGTTAGGGATGATCCATTTGATTCATGTTCTGTAATGTAACTTCGGAGAGTCTTCCTTCAGATTTAGTATGATCTTTAGAGTTACTTGTACCCTTATCATGTTTTGCAGAGTATAGGGAAGGTGACGGCGTTATATATGCACTACCACCTGATCAGCTGGTCATATGATGATACGATGATGATGCCCACAGAGGCCGATACGATACGATGGATGCCCACAGAGGCTTGACAGGCGTTATGTATATATATATAAGGATGTCATACCTCATGCATGCATGCATAGTATCTATACATATCATTGATTCTCATGAGCAGTTCAGATGTACAGGTTACATTCATTTACCCAATGTTTTTCTTATGTCTCTCTCTTATGTTACTCTCGTACCTTACATACTCAGTACTTTATCCGTACTAACGTCCTTTTATATTTTGACGCTGCGTTCATGCCCGTAGGTAGACAGGGAGACGGATCAGACCCTTAGGCTTCCATATTAGCGTGGTACGGGAGCACTCCACTTGTTCTGGAATTACAGTTCAGCTTGGTATGATTCTTTTGTGTATATTTGGGCATGGCGGGGTCCTGTCGCGTCCGTATTATGATATACACTCCAGTGGAGGCTCGTAGAAGAATATGCACAGTTAGATGTTCTTTGACCTTCTCGATCCATACTTTGTTGTATCATTATTTTGGATAGCCTTGTCGACTTGTACATTTGGGTTCAGTTCGATTGCGTATGTATATACATCTTTTGGGCTTGTGTCCCTTCCAACTTATGATGTCTAACAGTTAGCATTATGGCCCACACTCAGGTATGATGATTTAATACATGCGTGTCTTGAGGTGCTCGGTAGGTTAGATCTAGGGGCCCGTCAGGTTAGGTCGTGACAAAAATGCTCAAACATGATACGTTAGGAGCCATAACAACTAATCGTCCTCCAGAATAGCACAACTTGCCCATACAGGCCCAAAAACAAACTATACAAGTCATGACATATTAGATGAATCATCATTCATGGATTATTAGCCGAAATCACTTCTCAAGTCATCTTCTCAAAAATAGAGGTGTTTCAAGTCATTAATCAATTTAGAAACCTTATCCAAATTACTTATTCAGTTTCAAGGTCAAGAAAATCCATTTAACGGCAAGAGATATTTAAAGCTTCAACCTTTAGGAAATAAGTTCAACAAAATTGTAGATTAAGTATAAGGTTTGATGCGGGCTTGATCCTACACACGTATGACCTTGTTCAAAATCATCTTCCAATCGAAAAGTATGTTCTAAAACAATCATTCTTCAAAAATAAGGTTTCACACACAGAAGTACACAAAATAATGTTTTCGAATATAAACATACTTCAAAGAAGATTAAAAAATGTAGACATACATCCAAAAACGTTTTCAAAAAGTAGACATACTTCAAAAGAAGATTTCAAAAAAATGTAGACATACTTCAAAAGAAGACTTTCCAAAATATAGACATACCTCAATTCCCACTAAAATGTTATAAAACATATTCCACCACATTCAATAACCATTCTACAATAGATTTTAATGATAAAGTTCAGTGCTATAACCAATTCTAAGAGTTCCCATCCTTATATGAAAACATAGGGCTTTTCATGCCCAAAAATGTGTTTGTGATCCCCAAGAATTCATCCATGTATTCTCATCACTTTGTATACCCTACATTAGTCTAAATCCCTTCAATAACATCAGAAAAGGTCTTACCATCAACAGAACTCCCAATCTTCAACTTCTCTTTCTTTGATTTTCAAGAATCTACGATTTGAAGGGTGAACTAGTGTTAATCCACATTAATGAAATAGAATAATATTTTGGGGTTTGAGTAAGAACTCACTTGATGAGGTTTGGAGAAGTTCTAGGGTCTTTTCTCCTAAAAATGTCAGCCAAAAATGAAGTAAAATGAAAGATTTATGAAAATTTAACGTTCTGGGTATTTTTAGGCGGAGCCGTTCTACTTAAGGGTTTGCTCCGCATATTGCAAAATGCTACAGCGTATCAAAACGCATTTCACAACTGAATACATGGAAACTTTGGGGTCAAATTGTGACAAAAAATGCATCACAAATGTAGCCGCATATTGCAAGCTGCGGGGCATATCGATCTAGCGGACTGCTAAGTGACCTTTTAGTAAAACGATCATAACATTTTACTCACAACTCCGATTGACCTGGTATTTGTATGGTTGGAAAAGTATTCCAAAGGGCTAATACTTTCATGCTTTAGGTTTTCTCAAATTCCTAATGAATTTTCAGGTATACTGGCTGGAAGTCAGACCTATCACCAACTTAGTCGATTCTATCGAATCTTATGCACCTCACTATTCGTCTTGATCGTAAAACAACTATTTTCACCCAAACTCACTCCGATAGTCTCACGACCCAACCGGGGGGCCATGACAGGCACCCGAAGTAGCCTACCGATGTCACGACCCATTTTTCTTAGGTCGTGCGGGCACTTACCTTCCCACCTCGATAAGCGAACCCTCAACTCAACAATGAATAAATACACTAAAGAATGAATTAAAATAGTGGAATAGAAAAAATACGTAAGTCTCACGTTATATCTATATATAAGTAGTAGAAAATACGGAAGACAATAAACACTCCCAGAGTCTAGTTTGTATAATACAAGAGCATCTAGGGAAAATAGTACAATTTGGAATACTAATACATAAACGTCTATGTCTCTGAAATAAAAGTAAGACATATGATAGGAAAGTCTTCAGGATCAGCGGATGCCATGCTCACCCTGGCAACTCGAGAGAAAGCTAAAATGTCGATCAGCCACGGGTCACAGAAGTGGATCCGACCTAGTACTCTGCATTCATAAAAGAATGCAGCAAGTGCAGGTCAGTACAAACAACAGTACTGGTAGGCATCATCGGCCGACTAAGCATAGTTAACACAATTCAGAAGATAAAGCAGATAATCAAGGAAACTAGCAAGTATAAGACAATATAATCACAACCGAGTATCCTTCATCTCCTATGTAAAGCATCTAAACCAAAATATGTCAAGTTTGAATATATCCGAACCAATCCCATCATCACAATCCAATCACTGAGCATCACAATCAAGTCATAATGCAATGCAGTGCAATAATGGTATGAATGCAATGCAATTCCATGCAAATGAGGTGTACACATGTACTCCGGACGGAAATATCGACGTCTCGGTAGCACAATCCAACGTGACTTGAAAAGTCTAAGTGCCACCAACTCCGGATCTTTTCCCAACAGACAGACGGGACCCTAGCTAATTTCTCACAAGGGGAGTCTCACCGGAACCACCGTAGGGGACCCGCGGAGTCCATGCACTAACAAGGATTCAAGGATATCATCGGAATTGGCTATGCAACAGCGATATCGAAATTGATCATGGGACATCGGCCATCTCACAATTACTCAAGTAAAGAGTTCTCAAAATCACTCAAGTAAAGAGTCTGTCAAATATCAGTTTCACACGATCAACGATTCCGGAATTAAACTTCGGACATCGGCCTTCTCACAATCACTCCAGTAAAAGAGTTATCAAATATCAATTTCATACAATCAACGATTGCAGTATTGATCTTCAAACATCGGCCTTTTCACATTCACTCAAGTAAAAGAGTTTATCAAAATATCAATTTACTCCATCAACGATACTGGATCATCACCAGGTATCGGCCATGCACCATGAATGTGTGAGAATGCGTGCAATGCGTATATCAATCATCAACAATCAAGGTCAAATCACAAGTACCAACAATGGGGTATGCCAACAATGTATCATATCACAATACTAAAAGTGGTATCCCAACAATATATTAATATCACAAGTACCAACGGTGGGTACGCCAACAACATATCCAAGTTCAAATACCAACCACGGGTATGTCAATTCTATCTCAATCAAGACAATAACACAGGTTCCAATATCTACCAACTACGCATGGCATCAAACCATCACAATGGAGCAATCAAAGCACACATAACGGGGTGGCTAGTCCCAACACACAACAGGGCTCACCCTAAGGCAATAACCAACCCGACTTCATACCTGAAGGTTCATATACTGTCTCTGATATTATAATATAAGTATGTGCTTTGCTGTACGAAGTCTTACCAAAGGTAAGTCGTAACCTACTTGGGTTGCCGAACCGCAATGCTAACAACTCACATTTTTGCCTTGCCCTTCCGCTGAACCTCAGAACCAACGTAGTCTAAGCATAATCAAATTCTATATTAGAAATCATGAAGAATGATACTAATATTGTTATTATTTCAATTAGGTCAATTTTAACCCTAGAAATTGGGGAAACGGGCCCACAAGGGCAAAACAGGAAATTCAAGGGAAAAATACCAAATTGAGTACTAGGTAATCATAACCCAACCACTAATTGTTGATTTAGCTCAAGGATTAGTCTAATTTCTGATTTCAAGAAAAATCCCCAAATTGGGTATAAACCCTTAGTCTCCGAATCCGAAATTCAACTCAAAATACCCCCCAACGTTTGACCAAAATCCCAACTACACACCTAACCTTTGCGGGGGTCCTATTACCCCCCTGGACAAATTTTTTCAATATCAAAATGCCCATTTTTTGCTGATGTGGACAAGAGCGTGAATGCACCGCTCAGTGGCGCGTTATAGCCTTTCAAAAATAGCATCTGACGTGTTTTGGAGCGCCAACTAAGCTGCCACATAGATTAATTTTGAACTCCCTCCATTTTTACACCCAAACGGCTACTTCATCTTCTTCTTCACCCCATTTAGTACCCATCTCCTTTTTTTTGTCAAAAAAGCAAACAACTCCATAACTTCAACCACTCCAATCGTTATACTAAAAAATCAACACCTTAATCGCTCCAATCGTTGGAAAGAGGTTCGTTAGTTAGGGTTTATTTCTCATTTATTTCTCTTTAAATTCGTTCATGTGAAATTTATTGTTTTAAATTTCTTGAGTAATTCTTGCTCATATTTAGTCATTTTTCATTTCTTAGGGTTTGTTATGGAAAAATTTACCTTGGTCGATTGTGTATGGATGCGAGTGATCCTATGCTTAGAACCGTGGTCCAATGTCAACACGAAAATTTGTTGCAAATGCAAACTTCTTGGTCTAAAAACAACCCTGGAAGAAGATACTGGCCTTGTCCCTATTATGGTGTATGGTCTTGCTCCTATTTTTTGACTTATTGAAAAATTCAATTTGTAAAATTATGCTCTGTTTTGCTATTTTTCAGGCTCAAAATGCAAGTTTTTTCGTTGGAGGGACAGAGATGAAGTTGATCCAAGATCAAAATTTATCCTCCCAAAATTGGTTAACAAAATTAGAGATTTAGAGAAGGAATTGGTGCAATATCGGAGTTTGAAGATGGAATTGGATGAGATCACTACTAACGATAATAATTCGATTAGTGTTGACATGGGTTTCGTCGAGGTTGATGGACCAAAAAAAGAAGACACAAGGAAGACTAAAGGGGGTAGGTTCCATAGGAATTTCGGTTTTTGTTTTGTTGTTTGTATTATTGTTGTGTTCATAAGTTTTGTATTCTGTAGTGGCAATTCAAACAATGGAAAAATCAAATTGCCATAGATAGTGGTAGTGGTGGTAGTGTCTCGGCTATGTTATGTTTTGTTTGCCTTTTGTTATGGCAAATTTTGTAACATATACATCTATTTTATCATGTATGAATGAAGAAGTTTGATGTTAAGGTGTTTTGAAGTGTTTATCCGAAATTAAAATCAAAATCACATCCACATAACATTAATCATTGTCTTAATCAAAATAGTAGCATACATGGAGATGTTAAACACAGACAATTGAATAATAGAGATCTACTAGTCAATATTTATGATCTCTATCTCTTTTTTAAATACATGAAACCCTATGCCATCTCCACACTCACATTTACACACCCAAATCTCTAGTGTGTCTCCCTCTTTCAAACCTTTTGAATCTATAAATGCCTTCCACCCTTGGCATAAACGAGCATTTTTTCCAATTTTGAACGTCATCTTGTGAACGATGTCATCCTGATACTTTAACACGGCATGCATTGTTCTCGTTGGAAAAATGTCATGATGTTCATGTGGAAGTATCTTCAATAAACAAAAAAGATAGTTTGCATCATCGGTTTTCACGTAAATAAAATAGTAATAACAAATATAAAAAAACTTACAAAATCATCGGTTGGCACGTAAGAACGGGTTAACTTTTTCAGAAAGAAAGCTAGCATCTTCTTTTGGTATGATGTAGATGTTATATGTTGTTGTGTTTGTTGTGCTTGCTACTGGTATGTTTTTGTTTTTGTTTTTGTTGTGGTTGCTGCTGGTTGCACGTTGATGTTGTTGTTGTAGTTTAGTGTAGTGAATGTGTGATATGGTGTGTTATATAGATGGGTTACAACCGAATTAATAGGCCATTTAATGGTCCTTGACCATGTCGGATTTAGTGCGATTTAATGGTCCTTGACCATGTCGGATTTAGTGCCATTTAATGGTCCCTGACCATGTCGGATTTAGTGCCTTGAATAACCTTTGATTGAACGTTAAACGAACAAGACAAAATGGAATTGGAACACGTTAAACAGCTATGTACTGTAATGGAATTGGAACACGTTAAACAACATGTACTGTAATGTTGTTTTGATTAAACGAACAAGACAAAATACTAAAATGTCAATCCATAAATGTGTACATTTAAGAACTGGAGGGACAGTTTTCATCATAATTAGATTTTCCATGGCTGCTTGGACTGTGAACAGGTGCTTTCTTGGCTTGGGTTTGCTGATTTACCTCTACCTTTTGTCATTTTCTCCTGTATCTCTTGTAGTTTCCTGGTTGTGATTGCTTTATTGCCTCTCCATTTCAGCTTACTATTTGCACTTGGCTTGTAGCCAATGTCACCAGTTACTCTGCTGATCTGGTGACCTTTGCTTTACTAGTTGACATAATCTTGTTGCTTGACATGCCAGGCTGTTCACACAAATAATAACAAGGAGTTAGTAATGGAAACAACACATAAAATAACACTTAGTAATGGAAACAACACATAAAATAACACTTGTGCTTATTAAGGCACTCATATTAACAGCTTTGAACCCATTTTCTGCCTAGAAAACACCCATTCCCATTACTCTAGGACTTTTATATGGTGCACTAGTTGCTGCAGGGGCAGAACATGAAACATGAACTTCAGCTGGTGTAGGACTATTTCCTACTGCTTGGGCAGTTTTCCTAGGTCTTCCTCTTGACCTCTTTTCAACAGGTTTCTTTGGTCTCCCCATGACCTTGCTTGAAGATGGTAGTTGTGATGTGTTGGCGCCCTGCTAGAACTTGCTGGTTCTGTCCATGCTACTGAGTCTTTTTTTGGACACCCTCTCTTGTTGTGGCCTCTATTATGGCAGTTGCTACAAGTCATGGCCATTCCAGTTCTTGGCATCTTCCCAGACTTTGGAATTTCACCTGCCTCCTTCCTTCTGGCCTTTTGAGGCTTACCAGGCATGCTTTTTATGTCTGGTGGAGCCACACTATGGTGGGTAGAGACAGGCCATATTTCCATATTTGTGACTGGTTAAAGAACATGCTCATATGTTCTTATGTAAGTCTCTTTGCTGTAGCAATGGTCAATGTAGCCAAGCGGATCATACCTTTTGAACTGAATTGCAGCTAAAGCACGTGCACATGGAATGCCTTTTAGCTGCCACACCCTACAGCTGCACTGCCTTCTAGAAATATCCACAGTGTGTTGATATAGTCCTTCCCTAATTTCAAAGCCAGCAACTCCATTAAACTCAATGTTACATTGCATTGAAAGTTTAGCATTTTCCTCTAACACCTTCGTACACATTGGAGAGTAGTTACATCTCCAAGTGTTTACAAACTCCCTCAATGTTCCAATCCTTGCCATCATTTTCACCCTAATCTCCTCAAGCATTGTTATTATAGTTTTGTGCCTACCAGTTAGCCATTAAACAAACAGTCATATTGTTATCTACAGACAGTTTGTAAAAACAAACACACAGCAAGGTAAATATGCATTACTCATACTTGGCAGCCAAGATCCAAGCATTAAAACACTCAGCCATATTGTTATCTACAGAATCTACTTTTACATTAGTGTTGAAGTAGACCTTATACCAATAATCTATGTTGTAATACATTAGTTTGGCCATCATTTTCGTTGGACCAAGCAACTTCATCAGCTCAATATTTCTCCTTAGTTGAGACTCAAAGGTGCTTTTGGCAATTCTCCAAAACTGCTGTCTTCTTTGTAGCCCTCTCCATTATTTGCTGAAGTTAGCCAAGATGTGCCTAGCACACTTTCTGTGTTCAACAGCAGGTAAAAGATCTTGACTAGCAACAAATAGTCCCTGAAACAATAACAGTTAGTTTAGATGAATACACATGAGTTTTCATGAAAAAAAATTGCAACAAAAATCAAGGAAACATACCTTCTGCATATCTGTTATCAATGTTAAATCTGTCCCATCTCCAAGTGCTAAATCTTCCTTCAAAATTCTGATAAACCAAGTCCAAGTTCTCTTGTTTTCATACTCCACCACAGCCCATGCCAGAGGCAACATTTGGTTATTACCATCTTTACACACAGCTACCAACAACTGTCCTTTACAAACCCCTTTCAGAAAACAACCATCTAAACCAATACATTTTCTACAGTGCTGAAATGCTTTCTTCAAAGCATCAAAACAAATATAAAAGCTCTGAAAAACAGGCCTACTATCAACATTTGGTTCAGCAACTTTAACTACACAAGTGGAACCAGGATTGGTCCTTAACAATTCATCCTTATAGTCAAGGATTTTTTCAAACTCCTGAATGTGATCTCCCATGATTTCTTTCAGTACTTTTGCTCTTGCTCTTCTAACTGTGGTCTTACCAACATGAAGATTAAACTTTGTCCTAATTATCTTTTGCAACTGAACAACTTTAATGTTTGGCTACTCAGTTATTCTCTTTCTATAGGTCTCAACAATAAACTTGGCATTACACAAGTAGTTTCTGGTAGTTTGGAGGCAAGTATGCTTTGGAACGTAAGTTTTAATTTGGAAATCATCTGTGGTTTTATCAATCCTAGCATACAATATCCATGGACAACCATCCTTGCACCTCACCCTAACCCTTGCAGGCTCATTCACCCACTTTTCTACCTTAACCCTTTTCCTAACAGCATATTTTGTTACTGCTCTCCTAAACTCATCAAAATCTTTAAAGACCATACCCAACTGCCATACAACTTTCTTGGCAGTGGGGTCATGAATGATTTTGTTCTTATCATTCTTCCTTCTTGTAAACCTTTGTCTTCTTGGCAGATTTACCCCAGCAGATTCAATGTCCTTTTCATCATCCCAACCCTCATCCTCATCTATTTCAAAGCTATCATCAGCAGAACTATCAATGTAAGGTTCATTACCTTCTAACCTACCCTCAAGACTAACCTTACCTGTTGTAGTTTCATCAAATCCTAGATCCACACCAGCTTCACCTGCTGGAACCTCTTCACTATCAGGTTTTTCCCTCTCACTTCTTTTTCTCCTCTGAAACTCAATCCTCCTTTCAACCCTCAACTCTCTTACCTCATCAGGCTCATCACTTGCATATTTATCCTCACCTTCCCCTTCTATGTCATCTACAGATTGTTCACTATCATCAGTTGAGAAATCAGAACCCTCATCTAAGGAATCAGATCCAACTGGACCTACATCTTCAAGATCTTCATGAACAGTAGGTGTAGAAGATGAAGGACCTGCTGTATTTTCAGCAGCACAAGTAAAAGAACAATGGGGTGGATTATTTTCAACTGAAGCTGCAGGTGTAGAAGAGGAAGGGCCTGCTGTATTTTCAGCAGTAGTATCAGCACAAGGAAAAGAGGAATAAGGTGTTGTTTCTTTAGGAGCAACAACAGGTGTAGGATAGGTAGGAGGTGTTTTTTCTGGAACAGAAAAATTTGAAGTAAAAGAGGAATGGGGTGGTGTGTTTTCAGCAGTAGCAGAAGGTGTATAGGTGGTAGGAGGTGGTATTTTTTCACAAGTTTGAGTAGAAAAGGACAAAGGTGTATTAGGACAATCTAAGGGCTCCTCAACAACCCTTTCATTACTACATCTTTCATCAGCCCCTATGTCATCATCCCCTTTATTAAAAGGGGAACAAGATTCCTCCCAATCCCCATGACTAACATATTCTAATAAAGGTGGGTCAAAACATGCTTCATCAAACATGTGCTTGACCATAACCTCCACAGTATCACCATCATTCAAACCCACAGTCATATTTAAAATAACCTCATCATTATCAACATCTACCAAAATGCCACTATGAGGTGGCTTAATACTGAATGTGCAAGTAGTTGTGTATCCTAATTGTTTAATAAAGTCTCTCAACTCAAAAAAAGACAACATATCAACATCGACATTGAATATATCAGCAACTTCCCCACCTTCATATATTGGTTCCCCATTATTTAAGTGTAACACACCTCCATGGTACCATCTTAAGGTTACATACACAAAATAAACCATGTACTACCTAACTACAAAACAAAAAAACAAAGAATAACAACTAATTTAACTTAATGTCAAACGGAATAAAAAAAAATGATAAGCACATGCACAGTAACTGAAAACCCTAGACTACATCGTTTTTTGAAAAAAAAATCAAACAATATGCACAATATGATAATAAATATGCTGATTACAATTGGGGAACTCTGAAAATTTGTTCTTTATAGTCCAGATTTCAAACAATATGCACAAAATCATAGTATCATTTTTTCAAAGCAAAAAAATGTAACGAAACTAACCGTTACTAGATGAATAATGAGCAGCAACGAAAATATAGTCGTGATAATATGTTGACAAAGATTGGGGCTGAAAATGGTGTTTATCGTCGAATTTGGGATAGGTGCTAGGTTTTGTTGAATATGAGAATTGAGGCTGAATGGGGCGAAATTAAAGAAGTGGGTACGGGTCAAAAATGGGGCGAAATTAAAGATGTGGCACGTGGGCCAGGCGCGTGTGGACAAGCGCCATTTAATATTTGGGGGTTGGCATATTGGACTGCCACATCAGCAAAAAAGGGGCATTTTGATACTGAAAAAATTTGTCCGGGGGGGTAATAGGACCCCCGCAAAGGTTAGGTGTGTAGTTGGGATTTTGGTCAAACGTTGGGGGGTATGTTGAGTATTTTCTCCTTAATAAGCTTAGGTTAGTCAATATCTAACATAAACATCACCAATTTATCATTAAAATCCTTGGGACATTGTTCTTCCAAAACCCTCTTTGAACTCCCATCATCATGGGTTTATTAAGGGAAAAGGGAAATCTAACATGAGAATGGATTAAAGGAAGAATCAAGAAATGAGTAAGATTTACCTTCAAGATTCTCCTTCAAATATCCTTAAGAGCAGTTTCTTCAAGCTCATATATCGAAATAGGACATAATGAGGGTCTAAGGGTTTTTTAACAATTCATTAACTTTACAAAACTGCCCGTCACCGGCTTCAGCGGCACTGGGACGGCTCCAGCGGTGCTGCTTCAGCGGTCGCCTGATCGCTTCAGCGGTAATGACTAAAAGTCATTGACCGCTCCAGCGGTGCTAATGTCGCGGTGCTAGTGCCGCCAAAGCAGGCACTAGACACCAGAAACGTAACCCAAGTTTCATCTTTCGATCCGATTTTCTGACTGATTCTCGAGGCCATCTGCTCACATACCAAACACATAGTCTCACATAAAAACGCACTACGAATGCGCTCGTGGCCTCGGAATTTCCAACGGATGTCTCATTGACCGAGTCGACCCCCGATGCCTTAATCCTAAATTCCCAACCCAAGTCCTGAGATGCATCCAAGTGTATTGGGAATCAAACCAAATACACACACCAATTCTAAACGACCATCCGGACCTCTCCAAATCGACAGAATTCCAACAAATGTTCGTTTGCCCAAAAGTCAACTTTAGGTCAACTATTTTTCACTTTGAGCCTATTTTTCACAAAAGTTGCCCGAATCTGGTCCAGACACCTTGGGAAGTGTGTCAATGGTCCCCTCAGGTCAAAGGTGAGCTAATCAATGCTCGTAAATGCTGAAAATACTATAACGACCAAACGGGCCGTTACATCAGATACCAATTGAACCGTCGCTCATCCTCGAGCGAAGAAAAGAAGGAAAGTAGGGAAATACCTGAATCAGTGAACAACTGGGGATATCGGCTACGCATGTCAACTCGATCTCCTAAGTAGCCTTTTCTACCGGACGGTCCTTCCATTGCACCTTCACAGAAGCAATCTCCTTTGACCTCAACTTCCGAACCTGCCTATCCAAGATCACGATAGGCTCCTTTTCATAAGTCAAATTCTCCTCAAGTAATATAGAATCCCAACGGACAATGTAGGTACCGTCGGCATGGTATTTCTTCAACATCGAAACATGAAAGACCGGATGAACTCCCGCCAAGCCTGGTGGCAATGCTAACTCATAAGCTACGTCACCGATACAATCCACAATCTCAAATGGACCATTGTACCTGGGGCTCAACTTTCCCCTTTTACCAAACCACATAACACCCTTCATGGGTGAAACCTTCAATAGAACCTAGTTACTAATAGCAAACTTCAAATCCCGGACCTTCCGGTCCGCATACATTTTTTGCTGACTTTGAGCTGCCACGAGCTTGGCCTGAATAACTCTCACTCTATCAAGGGAATCTCTCAATAGATTCGTGCTCCAAGGTCGATCCTCGAACCCATCGAACCAACCAATCGAAGATCTACACCTCCTACCATATAAGGCCTCAAAAGACGCCATGCCAATACTCGAATGATAGCTGTTATTGTACGCAAACTCTACCAAGGGCAAGTGCTGATCCCAATGACCACCAAAATCAATAACATATGCTCTCAACATATCCTCAAGCACCTGAATGGTCTGCTCAGACTGGCCATCAGTCTAGGGATGGAAAGTTGTACTAAAGTCCAATCGGGTACCCAACTCCTCATAAAATGCCCTCCAAAATCGGGAAGTGAAGGTAGTACCCCGATTAGATACAACAGAAATAGGGATCCCATGCAGTCTCATAATATCCCAAATATACATCTTAGCCAAATTTTCTGCGGTATAGGAAACCTGAACTGGAACAAAGTGAGCGAACTTAGTCAACCGATCCACTATCACCCAAATAGAATCAAACTTGCCAAAAGTCTTTGGAAGACCCATGATGAAATCCATGGTAATACTCTCTCACTTCCACTCAAGAATGGGCATCCTCTGAAGCACCCCACCAGGTCGCTGGTGTTCATACTTTACCTGCTGATAATTTCCACACTTAGTCACAAAATCAACTATATCTCTCTTCATCCGACACAACCAATAGTGCTGTCTCAAGTCTCGATAAATCTTAGTCACTCCCGGGTGGATGGAATAGCAAGAGCTATGAGCCTCAGATCAGATCAATTGAACCAAGTCACTAACACGAGGAACGCACACGCGTCCTCTAATCCTCGTAATGCCCTCCTAATCAATCACGACCTCCCCTTTAAAAACCCTATCTCAAATCTTGCTCAACTGAGCATCCTCAAACTGATGAGCCCTGATCCGATCTAATAAAGATGACCTCGCCTCTATACAGGCCAAAATCCTGCCCGGGGCTGAAATATCAAGACGGACGAAACTGTTGGCCAGAGTCTGAACCTCCATGGACAACGGACACTCGAAAATAATCAATCGAGCTAAACTCCTCATATTCACTGCCTTGCGACTCAAGGCATTAACCATCACATTGGCTTTTCCGGGATAATATAGAATAGAGATGCCATAGTCCTTCAGGAGCTCCATCCATTGGCGCTGCCTGGAATTAAGATCTCTCTGGGTAAACACATGCTAAAGGCTATAGTAGTCGGTAAAAACCTCACAATGGACACCGTACAAGTAGTGTCTCCAAAGCATCAAGGCAAATACTACGGCCAACAACTCCAAATCATGGGTAGGGTAATTCTTGTCGTGAACTTTTAACTGACAGGAAGCATATGCTATCACTCTACCCTCCTGAATCAACATCGCACCCAAACCCATACGAGAAGCATCACAATAGACAGTAAAATCCTTACCTTCTACAGGTAAGACTAGGATCGCGGTTGTAGTTAGAAGAAGCTTGAGCTTTTGAAGGCTCTCTTCACAATCATTCGTCCACTAGAAGGGAACGTCTTTTTGAGTCAATCTGGTCAAGGATGAAGCAATGGCAGCAAAACCCTTCACAAAGCGACGATAATAACTGGCCAAACCCATAAAGCTATGAATCTCAGTAACGGTAGTGGGCCTCGCCCAACCTCTCACAGCCTCAATCTTCTGTAGATCAATCATAATTTCTTCCTTAGACACCACATGGCCCAAAAATGTTATAGACGCCAACCAGAACTCACACCTAGAAAATTTAGCGAACATGCTATGTTTCTTCAACAACCCAAGAACGGTACGGAGATGGCTCTCAAGCTCCACTCTACTATTGAAATACACCAAGATGTCATCAATAAACACAATCATAAAGGAACCAAGGAACGGCTTAAACATGTCATTCATCAAAGTCATAAATGCAGCCGGGGCATTGGTAAGCCCAAAAGACATCACTAAAAACTCATAGTGGCCATATCTTATCCGGAATGTTGTCTTCGGAATATCCTCCGCCCTAATCTTCAACTGGTGATAGCTGGAACGGAAATCAATCTTCGAAAACACCGAAGCACCTAGAAGCTGGTCAACAGATCATCAATACGAGGTATAGGACAATTGTTCCAGATAGTGACCTTGTTCAACTGGCGGTAACCAATACACATCCTTATAATCTTTCTTCTTCACAAAGAACACAGGAGCACCCCAAGGGGAGACGCTCGGTCTGATGAACCCCTTGCTAAATAAATCCTGCAATTGTTCCTTAAGCTCTCTCAACTCGGCAGGTGCCATCCGATATGGTGGAATGGAAATGGGACGAGTGCCCGGGTCCACGTCGATACAGAAATCAATGTCGCGATCGGGTGGCATACCTGGTAAATTTGACGGAAATACCTCCACTAACTCGATCACAATAGGGATAGACTCAAGGGGTGGAGATGCAACAGTCGTATCACGAACATGCACCAAATACGCTAAACACCCCTTACTCACTAACTTTTTTGCCCGAAGGAAGGAAATGATCTTCTTCGGAGCGGGACTAGAGGTACCTCTCCACTCAAGCCTAGGAATTCCCGGCATGGCTAAGGTGACCGTCTTAACGTGACAATCCAAGATCATATGATAAGGAGAAAACCAGGACATACCCAATATAATATAAAAGTCCACCATATCAAGAATCATCAAACAAGACCAGTAGCTCGATCAACAACCACAGAATCTCCGACCGGAGTAACACATAAATAGGTATATCTATGTTATCACAAGGAAAATCCCAACCAAGTACATGAAATACAGATACATACGAATAAGTGGATCTAGGATCAATAACACAGATGCTGCTCTATGACGGACAGAAATGGTACCTGAGATCACAGCATCTGAGGCCTCTGTCTCTGGCCTACTAGGAAATGAGTAACAATAGGCTCCACCACGTCCCGTCTGGGATCCTCCTCTCGCACTCTGAGTACCACCTCTAGCTAGCTGGGACCCACCTCTAGAACTATGGGAAGTATCGCGGTCTAACTAAACACCGCCTCTCTGAGAAGTCCCACCTCGACCACAGGATGATACGGGAGTCCTCGGCGGCTGATAATCCTGCCTAGGTCAGGAACATCTCCTGGGAACATGCCCAACCTCTCTACAAGAGTAATAGGTAAGAGAAGTCGAGTACTAAACCATGGAAGCTGAAGACCCGAATGAAGCAGCCCTGTCCACTGGTTTGGAAAACGAACTCTCAAGAGCTCTCTACCTAGGTGGCTAACTAGAGGAATAATGTCAAATGCACAGCACGACCGGAATAGGGCTGAGGTGCCCTAAAAAACTGACTGGCGCCCCTCGTACCAGAACCCCCAAAATTGCCAGTCTGACGTGGCCTCTTATCACCACCACCAAAAGCAGGGGCCTTAGCGCCCTCAACCATAGAAGCATGCTCAATAATACACTGGAAAGAAGCTTTCATAGACTCCATCTGAAGGCAGGGAATCTGTAGAGAGCTCACTAGTCCTCCAACAAAGCGCCTGATCCTATCAGCCTCAGTAAGGATCAACGGAGTGGAATAACGAGCCAGATAAAGGAAACGGGTCACATAGAACTCCAAAGACATGCCTTTCTGCTCAAGGTGTAAAAACTGCTCCCTACGAGCCTCTCTCAAAGAGCGGGGCACATACTTCTCAAGGAAGGCCCGATAGAACTGAGTCCAAGTTAAAGGAGGAGAACCCTCAGGTCTGCACGCCATGAAATACCTCCACCACGTCTACACGTCGCCACGAAACTGGTAGGACACATAATCAATGCCGTGGGTCTCAACTATCCCCATACAGTGCAGCAACTCATGCATATCAAGAATAAACTCAGAGGCATCCTCAGACGAAGTACCAGAGAACCTCGGTGGCTCTAACTTTCTGAATCTCCCCACCAGGTCCTGATTAGCAGCAGTCATAACGGCGCCCTCTATGGGCCTAATATCCTCACCAGGGGCGGGTATCGCATCAACGCGAGAAGCCATGGCTGCGGCAGGATGTGCTGCCCGTGTAGGCCCCTGCTTAGGGGTCTACGCTCCTCACCTAGTCGTTGAACCCCCGCCAGGAGTAGTAACACCGGCGGCTGCCTGCTGGGCATCAAGGTGGAGTAGAATCCTAGCCATAGTGTCATGCACGGTCTGATCAGAAGTAACCTAAGGTTGTGTCCGTGTTGGGGCCACGTCATCCTCTGCGGCCTGGTCTCTACCCGGCTGATACTCGGGCTCGGGAGATGGATACCTCTCTCGTCACTGGCCCACAGTAGGAGCTCTGCCCCTGGCTGGGGTAACCCGGGGCCTCTGGCTCTGCCGCGCCCTCTAGCTGCCGCTCTCCCTCGAGTGCCAACCGTAGCTGCGGGCTCTGGCACCTGACCTCGGGCCATAGTAGCTCGAGTCCTCACCATCTGTGAGAGAAGAAATAAGAGTCAGATACCAATTTGATCTTTCCAGATACCGATTCGAATAGAGTAGCACGATGGAAAGAAAGAAAGTGAGATTTCCTAAATGTCTTATAGCCTCCCGCAGATAAGTACAGAGCTCATTGTGCCGATCCGCGAGCCTCTACTAGACACGCTCTTGTATTAAAGATCGGGTAACCTTGGGCTCTGATACCAACTTGTCACGACCCATTTTGCTTAGGTCGTGCAGGAACTTACCTTCCCACCTCGATAAGTGAACCCTAAACTCAACAATGAATAAATACACGAATGAATGAATGAAAAATAGCGGAATAGAACAAATACGTAAGTCTCACGATATATCTATATATAAGTAGTAGAAAGTGCAGAAGACAATAAATACCCCCCAGGATCTAGTCTGAATAACACAAGAGCATCTAGGGAGAATAGTACAATCTGGAATACTAATACATAAATGTCTATGTATCTGAAATAAAAGTAAGACATATGATAGAAAATTCTTCAGGATTAGCGGACGCCATGCTCACCCTGGAAACTCGAGAGAAAGCTGAAATGTCAATCAGCCACAGGTCATAGAGGTGGATCCGACCTGGTACTCTGCATTCATAAAAAAAATGCAGCAAGGGCCATTTAGTACAAACAACAGTACCGGTAGGCATCATCGGCCGACTAAGCATAGTTAACACAATTCAAAAGATAAAGCAGATAAGTAAGGAAACTAGCAAGTATAAGACAATATAATCACAACCAAGTATCCGTCATCGCTTATGTAAAGCATCTAAACCCAAATATGTCAAGCTAAATATATTCAAACCAATCCAATCATCACAATCCAATCACCAGGTATCTCAATCAAGTCATGATGCAATGCAGTGCAATAACAGTATCAATACAATGCAATGCCATGCAAATGAGGTGTACACATGCACTCCGGACGGAAATATCGACGTGTCGGTAGCACAACCCAGCGTGACTCGCGAAGTCTAAGTGCCACCCGTCCCGCATCTTTTCCCAATAGACAGACCAGACCCTAACTAATTGCTCACAAGGGGAGTCTCACCGGCACCACCTTGGGGGACCCGCGGAGTCCATGCACTAACAATGATTCCGGGATATTATCAGAATCGGCCATGCAACAACGATACCGGAATAGATCATCAGACATCGTCCATCTCACAATCACTCAAGTAAAGAGTCTGTCAAATATCAGTTTCACTCGATCAACAATTCTGGAAGTGAACCTCGCTCATCGACCTTCTCACAATCACTCCAGTAAAAGAGTTATCAAATATCAATTTCATACAATCAACGATTCCGGTATTGATCATCGAACATCGGCCTTTTCACAATCACTCAAGTAAAAGAGTTTATCAAAATATCAATTTACTCCATCAACGATATCGGATCATCACCCGGTATCGGCCAAGCATCATGAATGTGTGAGAATGCGTGCAATGCGTATATCAATCATCAACAATCAAGTTCAAATCACAAGTACCAACAATGGGTACGCCAACAATGTATCATATCACAATACCAATAGTGGTATCCCAACAATAAATCAATATCACAAGTACCAACGGTGGGTACGCCAACAACATGTCCAAGTACAAATACCAACCATGGGTATGTCAATTCTATCTCAATCAAGACAATAACATAGGTTCCAATATCTACCAACTACTCATAGCATCAAACCATCATAATAGAACAATCAAAGCACACATAACGGGGTGGCTAGTCCCAACACACAACAGGGCCCACCCTAAGGCAATATCCAACCCGACTTCATACCCGAAGGTTCATATACTGTCTCCAATATTATAATCTAAATATGTGCTTTAATATACGAAGTCTCATCAAAGGTAAGCCATAACCTACTTGGATTGCCAAACCGCAACGCCAATAACTCACTCATTTGCTTTGCCCTTCCGCTGAACCTCAGAACCAACGTAGTCTAAGCATAATCGAATTCTATATTAAAAATCATGAAGAATGATACTAATATAGTTATTATTTCAATTAGGTCAATTCTAACCCTAGAAATTGGGGAAACGGGCCCACAAGGGCGACAAATTCAAGGGAAAAACACCAAATTGAGTAATAGGTAATCATAACTCAATCACTAATTATTGATTTAGCTCAAGGATAAGTCTAATTTCTTATTCAAGAAAAATCCCCAAATTGGGTATATACCCTAGGTCTCCGAATCCGAAATTCAACGCTAAAAGTGGAAGATATATGCTTCATAAGCTTAGGTTAGTCAATATCTAACATAAGCATCACCAATTTATCATTAAAATCCTAGGGACAATGTTCTTCCAAAACCCTCTTTGAACTCCCATCACCATGAGTTTATTAAGGGAAAAGGGTAATCTAACATGAGAATGGATTAAAGGAGGAATGAAGAAATGAGTAAGATTTACCTCCAAGATTCTCCTTCAAATATCCTTACGAGCAGTTTCTTCAAGCTCAAATATCGAAATGGGACATAATGAGGGTCTAAGGGTTTTTTAACACTTCATTAACTTTATCAAACTGCCCGTCACCCGCTTCAGCGGCACTGGAACGACTCCAGCAGTGCCGCTTCAGTGGTCACCTGACCGCTTCAGCGGTAATGACTAAAAGTCATTGACTGCTCCAGCAGCAGGACTACCACTCCAGTAGTACCGCTGTCGCGGTGCTGGTGTCGCCAAAGCGGGCACCAGACACCGGAAACCTAACCCAAATTTCATCTTTCGATTCGATTTTCTGACTAATTCTCGAGGCCATCTGCTCACATACCAAACACATAGTCTCACATAAAAATGCGCTACGAATGCACCCGTGGCCTCAAAATTTCCAACAGAGGTCTCGTTAACCGAGTCAACCCCCGATGCCTTAATCCCAAATTCCTAACCCAGGTCTCGAAATGCATCCAAGTGCATTGGGAACCAAATCAATACACACACAAGTTCTAAACGACTATCCGGACCACTCGGAATCGATGGAATTCCAACAAAGGTTCGTTTGCACAAAAGTCAACTTTGGGTCAACCATTTTTCACTTTGATCCCATTTTTCCCAAAAGTTGCCTGAATCTGGTCCAGACACCTTGGGAAGTGTGTCAACATTCCCCTCGGGTCAAAGGTGAGCTAATTAATGCTCGAAAATGTCGAAAATACTATAACAACCAAACAGGTCGTTACAACCGAGCACTACAAAACATGCATGCATCTCATTATATAATCCTACGTGAGTGGGCTATGATGCTAACTATTAACTATCATAACCTGTAAGGGTCAAAAGCCTAAAAGATATACATATACGTCATCAAGCTGAACCTAAGTATACAAGCCGACAAGGCTATCTGAAGTAATGATACAACGGAACACAGATCGAGATGGCCAGAGGACATCTAACTGTGCATATCTATCTATGAGCCTCTACTAGAGTGCATAACATAATGAGGACGGGACAGGACCCCGCCATACCCATGCAAATGCATCTGCAACCATGCTGACTCACAGAGCTTTTCCGGAGCCAGTGGAGTGTCATAACCCTATTTGTTGTGCTTATATCTTACTGGGAGAGCCGTCAACCTGTATGTTAAGACCTGCGAGCATGAAATGCAGCTCCCCCAAAAAAGGGACGTCAGTACGGACAATGTACTGAGTATGTAAGGCAAGAAAAATAACATCATAGAGACATAAGAGTAACATGAAACATGAGAGATAATAAACATGTGCATCTGAATTGCCTCTGAAGGCTAATGATATGCATAAATACTGTACATCTGAGCTGCCTCTGAGGGCTAATGGTATGCGTAAATAATGTGCATGCATGCATGAGGTCATACATACATATATATATATATATATATATATATATATATATATATATATATATATATATATATATATATATATATGCATATATAACGCCAGTCAAGCCTCTATGGGCATCCCATCGTATAGTATCGTATTGCCCACTGTAGGCATCATCATCATCATCATCATCCTCATATGACCAACTGATCAGGTGGCAATGCATATATAATGCCGTCACCATCCCCATACCCCATACATACATATATATATATATATATATATATATATATATATATATATATATATGCATATGTAAATGCAATGCAATGCATAAACATGATAGGAGTACAAGTGACCCTAGAGACCATACTGGATCTAAAGAGAGACTTTCTGAAGATATCATTATGGAACATAAACAAATGGATCATTCCTAACTCTAAAAGTGGAATCATTATGAATTAACGTTACGTATACGTCTTGTTCATAAGGATCATGCCAAAAAGAAGGAAAGGGACAGCCTTAACATACCTCATCGTCTTCTTAACCACTCAACGTCTATCCTCCCGAGCTTGCAAATCTACATTCAAGATGAGTCACGCTAAGATTAAGTCGTTGAAACGCTTATAGGGTCAAACTAAACTATTATGTAAGCTAACGAAATTTGGGCAGCATTTCCCCAGTAGCACCTACTTCCACAAACTCCAAAACAACTCCCAAACATCAATAACAACATCAACAATATCGTACCCAAGAACTTACATTAAAACTAGACTCAAATCCATCCAAAACTTCTTTTTAAATTCAATCCTTAGCCATCAACTACCACACAACACTTATGACTTTTTCTCCATAACTCTTTTCACTTATAAGACTTGTTTAACCTTCAAATAAAATCAACATAAGAAAAACGATAAAGAACATACCTTATACTTGAAGAAATTTAGACACACACAACTACTCGAAAGCTTATTCACCACAACTTCAACTAGAAGCAAGAACCAACAATTTCTATGAAATAGTTGAGGATTTTATGGCTTGATTTTCTCTTGATTTGATTTGGGATATTTATGGATGTTATAGAGAACTTAGAGGAACACTAGGTATCATTTTTTATGAAACAAATTACCCCAAGTCGCGGGAAATCAATTTATATGCCAAAAAAGAAATTGTCCACCAACTTTCAATTTTCCGATAAATTCGGGCAAAGTACGGCCAAAATGTACAGGCTGTACTTCAATGTACGTCCAATACTTCCCACCCGTACTTGGAAGGTCAAAATATTAAACTTTCTAGAAAATTCTGGTAAAGCATGTCCAAAATGTACGAGACATACATTTTTTTTGTACGAGTCGTACTTTATCCCGTACTTCTCGAATTGCGATCTATCAGTTGCATTGGAAAGAAGACTCGCTGTGTCACGACCCAGCTAGGGCCATGACGGGTAACCAGAGCTAATCTGATTCAGCGCATCATGCATCGGCTTACACACACACATCAAGTTTATCTCATAACTTAATGCTTCCCAAAGGCGAAGGGAACTAGCCAAACTTTCTAACTTACAACTTCCTCTGGAGTGCTTATCCCTTTAATTCTCCTTAGTATATAAAAAATTCTTTCTACCTCAAGCACACCATTCTCCCTTCCCATGTTCTTTATTCCATCCTAACCTATTCATCATTTCCTTAGTATAATACATACTTGTTATGTTTATCCCATATTTTGGTCACTAGCTTCGTCCTTCATCACTCGTTGCTGGCCTTCGTTTCTTTTCACGGCAATTCTGTCTACAGTTCCCATAATTTCCTTTAGATTCTTGGGAGAATTTCAGCAGAGTTTCTCTTGTAAACATAACAATCCCAAACCTGCACATATCCCAAAAAACATGTCCGATGCCTCAATAGGACATATATCGGGACACACATAATATGCAACACAAGATCACTTACCATTAAAGGATATAAATAATACAGCTTGTCTCATAAGTTGTGCCTGCACACTCGGTCTAGAGTTCCAATATATATACAAACACATATTATTTATGTTCACTCACTGTCAATCTACTTACTCGTAAATCACGATTCTGGCTATTACTAGGTAGGAGTGTTTGACCAGTAGTGGTCGGGCACTTGTTGCGGCCCATCAGTTTGGGTCGTGACAAAAGTGGTATTAGAGCAGTTCGTCCTAGGGATTGTCTACAGACTGTGTCCGGTAGAGTCCTGTTTAGGGGTGTGAAGCCAACCACACATATAAACAGGAGGCTGCAGGGCATTTAGGAACCATTGACCTTCTTTCTATCTTAGATAGTGCGGTAGAGCCAGAGTCTAGGAAAGATTGCTTCTGACCTCTTTTCCTGCAGGTAGGCGCAGACTGACGAGAGATGAACAAATCAGCTTTAGATAGTGGGGGTGCTAAGAAGGCCCCTAGAGTATCTCCAAGACCCCAGGCTCCAGGACTGAGCAGAAGGAGCCTCAGTTATTCTATTGAGACTGATCCCTCGGAGGACCCAGCGACGATTCCTCAAGAGTTCTTGACTCCCAGGGAGGAGGACCCCCCAAAGAACAGCTATGACACAGATCCGTCTGAGTATTCGTCTGGGACACCAGAGGAAGAGATTCCCGAGGCCGTGCCAGCTGCTCCTATGGCAGAGCTGTCATACCCCGACTTTACTAGGGTGTGATGGGCACCCGACCCCATATTTGGAGCCGAGCGAACCCGCTGACTCTTGTTACATATAGAAACCCTTGAATCATTTAAGAAAGAAATACATAGTAAGCTCTCCAATATTTTTTATTTTCTTTTCATAAGTAAACTCTGACATCATGTAAGACTCGTGACATGAAACATAATAACATACCGGCTGCTGGAGCCGCTTACAGACTGACAACCCAATACCTACGACTCTGTCTGCAAAGTCTCTAACATCAAACAAACATCATGGCTCAGGTACTCTGACTCGGCAGCACTCCAGAATGAGTGGAGCCTGCTAACCCCGCTGGAACATCTTCTATGATAACTGTGGCTCTTCTGGTGTACCTGCGCGGCATGAACGCAGCCGCCGAAGAAGAGGGGTCAGTACGAGTAATGTACTGAGTATGTAAGGTATGAATAGTAACATAATAAAGGCATATACAGTATGAATAATAACGGAACAAACATATGGAGCTTATCTGGGACAGATGTAACCTGTACATGTGAATGCCTTTCAGGCGGATGCCATGCATGCTTAGTTTCTTTCCAGAAAACAATACTTCTTATTTACATATACAGAAAACAGAACATTTCAGAAAACAGTGTTCTTTATTTACATTCATAGACGCCGAGTGCATCGGCTCTCCCACCCCCTCCCCAACAGTGTCCCAACATATTATATATATATCACATATACAGACGTCGTATCCGGCTCTCCCATATCCCGCGTCCGGGCATCCCGCGTCCGGGATGGTAAGCCAGCTGACCAGGTGGCAATGAAACATGTTTCCCTTCCCATCCCCCATGTACATATTCATATCTCACATACATATGTCATATAAGCATGCAGGAGAGCCCAAAGAAAATCATGTAACCATCAGAGTGACATAAGGTCGGTGACCTCCGATTACATTATGGAACAATCGTGATCGCCTTGTCTCACCTTGAAGGAACGAGTATTTTAAGGCGAGACTATCAACGGAGAATAGTGTTGAAAGAAACATAGAATGAAATCATGGACGTCATAGAAATCAATTCATCGGCTTTGGAATCTTTAGAGGATGGTGTCATAACCAAGGAATAGAATTGAAATCAAGAACTAGTTTGATACTTTCATATTCATATTGGGTCCTTAGCTTAAGACTCTTAGTCATGGAATCATTCTTGTCATACTTATCATAGACGTATTCTCTTCCTTAGCATCATCGTTATCATGGTCATCATAGACATATTTCCATTAAAAATAGTACAGTACTTATCGTTTGATAATTGGAACAAGGATCAAAAGCTTCCTTTGGATTCTACTCCAAAATGAGTCAAACGGAGCAATAGGGAAAATTCGGGAACAATGGGCCCACCTCGGGCCAAATGAGGTGGCGTACACCATTTGTATATGTTACATGTCATGGCGTTACTTGTGAGGGTTTCAAAGTAGTCGGGTCTTATTTATGCAAGTCCTAGAGGTTTAGGAAGTTTTTCCAACATTTCACACGATTTTTAATTCAATTCTACTGAATGAAAAAGGGGAAACTTTAGGTACGGATTCCGGAGAATAGAGTTGTCCCCAAGGCTCGTATCTGACCTATTACATCTAAGACATGCCATAGAAGGACGAGTAAAGCCTTACATACCTTTTCTGCTTCTTATGCGACTCCAAATTCACGTTCCAAATCCGCCAAAATCTACAAATTGGTCATGTTTACCAAAACTTGATTAGAGCCTTTAGAAGTTGATTCTCTAAAATAACACTTTGTCTGCCGAAATTTCGGCAGCATTTCCCCTGTAAATACACCATCCCCGAGAATACGGCTCGGCCCCAAATCATCAACAACAATCCGGGAATTTAACCCGGCCACAATATCAACAACAATGACAACAAACATTCCAACAACATCGACCATTAATGTAAACGCATTTTAACATCAACAACCTTCTTTCGCATAATGCGACGATATTCCAATTACGTTCAAATCAAGATATATAATCAATACAAAACCATTCAAACATGATTCCATAACATTTCCAACAATCCACAAAATTTTCCAAAACAACCCGACCAAAACATAAGGCAACCCGAAACCTTCCAAGTCCAAGGAAATATCAACAACACATTTCTTTTCCTCCGAACTCATAAACCATACTAACAATCTACACATTAGCAATATTATTTTCATCAACACAAAATACCACCATTCGGTCAACATATCAACACACACAACTTCATGCATTTCATCCATGTCTACACATTACGACATGATCAAAACGCGTATAATCACATCGTCCAACACTAAATAAAATTAGTTCATTACCTTGACATACAAAGCAGCCCATTTTCGGCCAACACCCAACACCCATATTGCCATAAATTTCATTCATTTCACACTCCACAACATATACAACAATCAAATAACATTAAATAAAATTTGTTCATCATGCTCACACCAAAGAGACATACACACGGCCTCAACTTTCAACACACAACCTTTCATGGTTTTCATCCATTTTCATATACCATAACACATCCAACACATCCATAAACATGCAAAGGAGGATTGAATCTTACCTTTTCCATTCAACTTCATTCTCAGCTAGCTTGAAGAATTGCGATAACGAACGGTTTTCTTGTCCCAACGACTACTCCACGTTAACGAGGGCCTTCCAATTAGTATGAAAACACGAAAAAAAACAATTTTTCATGATCAACATTAGGGGATGGTTCGGCCAGCCCCTCTTGGCCGTGTCCCCTTCTTCTTTTTCTCTTTCAAATTTCTTGAATGTTCTGAGGTGGAAAAGATGAATACTTGTCTTATTTATTTCTCTTCTTCCACCTTTTTCCCATATTTATTTTTAAGCCTCTCAAGTAGGAATTTTTTGAGCACATGTCCCCCTTCTCCCTTTCTCTAGAAATCTCCTCTTTTTTCTAGAATTTTCTTGAAATTTGAATAAAGAAGACTAATGTCTTCTTAAGCAAGCTTGATCCATATATTTTTATATAATTTACATTTAGCCCCCATTAATTAAAATAAGGGCATATGATGCACGGCCAACATGGCCTCTTCATGAATTTTTCTTGAAATTTTGTAAAATTCCCATTTTTCCCCTATTCTCTCTGCAATATTTCTATAAGCCATTTTGCGAATTTCCCTTTTTACCCTTAGTCCTTCTCACTACTTCCATATTACCAATGTGCGTAAATAATATTTTCAACAACTTATACATTAGAATAAATTTTGAAAATGGTCATTCCCTTAACTTCGTCACGACTACCTTGGAATATCCGAACGTATAAAATACGAGATATAACAAGAGCACTACGTCAGACCAGCCTCCCCGGTGAGTGTTACGGATTACTCCAGCCCCCTATCCTGGCCGTTGGTAAACCAGGAGTTACCCAGTTATGTATATCCCTCGGATTCAGATGAGAGAGATGACGAAGGCCAGACGAGAGGATGATGGGTAGACGATGACGAGGAATACACTTCACCTTATAGTCCACCAGATCATACTAGAGACCGATCGGCTACATGTATATGAGTCTTTATTGGAATTTTCTATGTATGTGTATTTGCTGTAAGATTATGACTTAATAACGGCGAGCGAAAATCCAAGGGCCGATAACCAAGTATTTATAAGTAACGGCGATCAAGGTGTCTTCGCCACCAGTGGGAATCTGGAAACCTACGATGAAAGGTAGTCATATACAAAGGTGAAAAATGAATATTGAGGATTGAAAAGGCAAAAATAGTAATTGTATAGTCAGAAGAGTAAAAGACCCTTTCTAATTCGGAGGGAGATGCGTTACGAGAACGTTTTGGAATCTGTCAAGACTTCAACTTGCTTTAGATTGTGTGGTGAAGGTCATGCGGTGAGGTGGATATGGTTCTACCAGCATTAACGTACTGATTTCATTAGAGTTTCGAGGTTAAGCGTGCTGGGGTGAGAGAAATACTAGGATGGGTGACCCCCTGGGAAGTGTACTAAAAGTCCTATAAATTTATATATAAGAGGCAAATGAGAAGCTAGAGCAGCCTAAGGGAGATTGGATTATGCGGAGTGGTTGGAGACCTTAAGAGGTCGTATAGGACGAGGCGGACTAGACCGGTGAAGAGAAAGAAGGTGCATCACAACTCTAGAATTAGGGTGAGTTTGAATAGCGTTTGGAGATATTTTGTAAGCGAGATGGTAGTAATTATATATATACATATGCATATGATATCCCATATGTGGTTGTATCAACGGGTACGTGTATCCCAGCAACTGATGTTGCGGTATATGGAAGGCATTGATCGAACAGGGTAACGAAGTTCAAGTGACAAAAAAAAATGGTACAAATGTTACAAGGTAAGTTGATGCCATTTTCACAACAGGTTAGGCCTAAAGAGCTTTAATGTAATGATATTTGGAAAAGAAAGAAAGTGAGTAGATGGAAGGTACAGAGATAAAAATGTCGGAAAGAGTGAAAATTAAGAAACATGAGTGAGTAAAGCCTCCAAGAGAGACGACGGGCAAAGCACGAGACTATTTGGGTAAAAAAAAATTTGAAGGTAGGCGTGTGAAAGGGGTAAAGTGTGGCAGTATGGAACAAAAGAGGAATATGTGGGGTCAGAGAATAGGCTTCGATAAGTGGGGCTAAAAGGATAGTGACCACGATGAGAAATGGGAAGTAAGAGAAAGAATGGTTACGCCTTGCAACGATGTTAAGAGATTTCCAGCCCTGGAAAGGTATATTGAGAGATAAGTGTGTGGTCAAATTAACACGATTGCCTCGGACATGGAGAAGCTTTCCAAAAAGATGACTTAAGAATAGAACAGATTTGTGCATTTATAGGAATATTTCACGAACTTCAGAGCCAATACTACAAATAATAACAAAGAGGAGAAGGGCGCTCGAGAAGAAAGGAACCTAAGGAGAATTAAGGGTTAAAATAGGGAAGGTATACTAATGGGCTGACCGAAGGAAGAAGAGAGTATTTAGGAGTAAAGTAACTGGAAATCTTTAACCATGGGAGTAAGAAGGATACTTTAACGAGTTGGCAGTAGGAAACCGATTACTCATTGAAGAAAGAAGAAGGATGATGGGTCGAAACAATTGATTAGAAAATTAATGGCATGGAATAAGAATTCATGTGAAGGCCGAGAGATTCGATCATAGAGGAAATGGAATGAAATGTAAGGAACGTGCATGGAATACCACCCGGCCGTAGCATCAGAAAGATAGATAAAGGTTCGAAGAACAAGTATAGAGAGAGTGTAAACTGTAAGAATTCTGTGCTAAGAGAAAAAGTAGCAGGACACTCGAAAAACTTGGATGCACAGCTGCAACACAAACGCGTAATTAAGAAGGATTATGAGTAAGTGAGCTAAGCGGGCGAAAGGACTAGTAGTGGATGGAAGGGTATGGAAATGTTGAAAAGAATAAATGATGATATAGACATAAATGGAAGAACATATTAGAGTTGAAAGGAACTATGACGTTTCAAGCTCCAGAAAAGGAGATTTATTAGCTCGGGGCCAGAGTTCGAGGCGTATTGGCATATCGGGAAGGTAATGGAAAGAAGTAGAAACGAATTGACAATAAGTGTACCATGAGGTAGACATAGGGAGAAAGTATGGAAGATAACTCAAGAGAGCACTTTACGCCAAGATGAACTACGATATTTTTAGACCATGATTTGAATCCCTCGTATCGGGCAAAAAGTGCGCCGTACTTAAGTATGCAGTGACATGCCCTAAAGGGTAATGAAAAGAGCAAGAAAGGTCTCCAAGCTAAATTTACAAAGGGTGTTAGAGAGGATGACGAACCCAAAGGACACTTGGGATGACAATGACAATTGTAATAAAAGGAACAATGATCGGTAGTTTGGAAATTTTTGAAGGAAAGAAAGAACGCTGCTCCTATGAATGGAAATAAAAGAGTTCACCGAATATTAGAAAATAGTTCATGGACCACTAATTATACTGAACATGAGAGCATATGCTATGGAATTATATGAACCGTCAACGTGAAGCTATGCCCAACTACAATTGTAAGAAGGCTACACCGGAAAGCCAACAAGGAATAACGACTGACGAAACGATCGTCGATACAAGGAAATCGAAGATAAGTATACTTGTTTTGCAAGAGAGTCATAATAGAATAATTGTCGTAGTCCTATGCTTTTGGAATTGTATTGATAGATGTGAGGGAAAGAAGTAAAGAAAAAGTTATAGCAGGAGCTTAAAGATGTTGCGAGCTATGAAATTAGTTGAACTCGGATTATAAGTTTGCCATAAGTGTAACTAGACTGTGAAGGATAATAAATGGCGAAGAAACATTACGTATATACGTATTTCGGATAATGATATACTGGAATTAGAAAAGAACATAACCATTAGGTTCACTAGCGACACAGTTATGTTGGGTAAACATTTGGAATGTAAGGGTAAAAGAGATGGCGATAAGGATGTAAGGATTAGAGATCCTGACTAATGGACTACAAAAAAATAAATCGGTACAGTGTATATCTAAGATCAACGGGTAAAAAAAGGATAGCCCGAGATGGCACCAAAGGAGTAAACACAAAGAGGGGACCGCAGAGAGAGAAAGGTAGCAGCCCACTAACAAGGAAACAAGGAGCGAGAAAAAAAAAGAGTACTTACAGGACGATGAATAGTTATGGCATGGCAAGTCAAGACTACTATAATAAAGAAAGAACGAGAGAAAGATGCTAGTTAATTTCCGATCATGTACATGAGGACAAAGAAGTGAAAGAAGATGACTGAAGGCAATAAAAGAGTTAAGAAAGAATGAGAAGAGACTGACCCAAGTTATAGTTTAAGCAAATGGTAATTGGCCCCTAAAGGAACAATAATTGTTCTAACAAATCAAACATGGTGTCGTGGGTTGGCAAATACTGCAACATTCGAGGACGAATGTTTTTAAGAGGGAAAGAATGTTACACCCCGCATCTTCGAAAAAGCACTTATCAAATTTGAAACATAAGTACGTTGAGTTATGGTTAAGTAAAACCACTTTGAAATATAAGAAAGCATGATCAAGTACATTTAATGAGTGAAGGATGTATATAAGGTGTACCGAAAAGTTTTATAAGGAAATGAGTGGAAGAAATGAAGTAGTACGACTTTGGAGAAAGGATGGGTAATGTTTTGTGTGAAAATTTTGGTCCAACTTGGGGGACGAATATCTCTTATCATATGAAGTATTTTAAGGTGAAACAAAATCCTAAAATGAAGTTTGTCGAGTCTAGTTTCCAACGAACCAAACTGCTCGTCGATAGGATATCGGAGTAGAGAATTATGGACGTTACAAGTTCGGCAGACAGAGCAGAAACGCGTGCTACAGTACTGCTACAGTGACCCGGCCCGAATTTGACCCTTATAAAAAGGATAAGAACCCCTTTTTTCATCAGATATTCCTGGAAAATTCCAAAAATTGAATAGAGAGAGAGAGAGGGAAACAAAAAGTGAGCAATTTTTAAGTCGCGGAGTAGTGGATTTTAGCGTGGATATTGAGGATATTGCTGTCTTAACAAGAAACAAGGTATGAATCTTTCTCTTTTGGTATTATTTAAGGCTTATTTACGGAGATAAAGTCGTTAAATAATTGTGTAGTAAGTTGGTTAATTATGGAGGTTGGAAAACAGCGTGTGGGTTGTTTTATGGTATATATTGGTGTCGGAAATGATGTTATTGATGTTGGCATTGTTGTTGTTGTTGTTGGTTGTTGAATTGAGATTTCGGGCTAGGCATATAAATAGGGGAGATGCTGCCCAATTTTCAGCAGGATATAAAATAGTTTGACTTGAAAGCTTAGCACAAATATACTACGATGAGTCTAACGATTGTGCGAATCCTCTTAAATGTAGACTTGCGAGCTCGGACGAATAAGTGTAGATAATTGGAGGCTGAACAGGTATGTTAAGGCTCGCCCCTTTCTTTCAAAGGCATGATTCCGATGTTATGGCTTCATAAATGTTTCCATATCTTCCTCGTTTTAAAAATTTAGATGTTTATGACTCCAAGGCATCATTCCTTTCCTAATAATTCATAGTTGTTTTCCAAAATGTTCGTATTTTCTAAATCAGAGATTTATGGCTCTGTGAGCTCTTATGATAACAACGATGAACCTGTTTTCACAATCATAATGATGATGTCAAATATGAGAATATTTTCCTACTTGATTATAATGATGATGATTCCGGGTTTAAAGGTTCCAAGTTTACGATTTCAATGACGATATAAGAATGTTGAGCTATTTCTTGATTTCTCAATTTTATTCATGGATGATAACTCTATTTCTAAAAGCTCCAAAGTGTATGAATTGACGCTTTATGATATTTATGATCTGACTCTATGTTTTCCCTTGATGTTATTCTTCATTGATAGTCTCACCTTATAATGCTCGTCCCTTCAAGGTGAGACACGCCAATCATGATTATTCCATAATATAATCGGAGGTTACCGATCTTACGTCACTCCGATGAAGTTATAGCTTTTGATTGGGCTCTTATGCATGCTTATGTTGTGATGATTACACCGTGCCTATACGGCGGGGCAGCACCACTACGCTGGGCATAGTGGGCGGCTTATGGATGATTACACCGTGCCTATACGACCGGGCAGCACCACTACGCTGGCCGTAGTGGGCAGCTTATGGATGATTACACCGTGCCTATATGGCCAGGCAGCACCACTACGCTGGGCGTAGTGGGCGGCTTATGGATGATGATAATAACACCGTGTCTATATGGCACGGGCAACACCACTAGTGGGCCGCGTGAGATGATTACCCCAGACACGGGAGGCCCGGACGCGGGAGGCCATGACGCGGGCTAATGATATTATTTGATTCAGACAGTTTATCTATGTATGGGTGATATGTTTTGAAGGTAAAAGTGAGCATGCATGATTCCGCCTTAAGAGGCAAGCAGTGACAGTCATACCTTTTTCTTATATTTTCCATATTTTCCATATTTCCTTATTATGTTGTTGTTCCTGTTTTGTACATATTATCATGTTATCATTCATGCCTTACATACTCAGTACATTATTCGTACTGACGTCCCTTCTGGTGGATGTTGCATTCATGCCCGCAGGATCAGGTAGCCAGTCGGACGACTCATAACAGTAGGATCTATCTTCAGCAGCAGTCAGTACGCTCCATTGATCCGGAGCTACACCCCTTTTGGTATGCTATTCGGTTACGTACATGTATGGGTACGGCAGGGACTTGTCCTGTCATTTCTAGAGTTTGTACTCCATTGAGGTTTGTAGACAGTGATATGTAGTCGTGTTGTTATGCAGCCCCGTCAGCACTTATTTTGTTGTACTATATATATGTGTGGCGGCCAAATCGGCTCAAGCTGTTATTCTCAATGTTTATGTTTATATGTATGTGTTGGCCGTGAGTTCCCAGTATGGTGTTTCTTATGTTGATTGTTCGGGAGACAGTCCAACTCAGTTACAGATTGTGTATGGGCCTAAGATAGTCAATGAGAGGTAAATGCAGACATAGGAGTGTTTGACCAGCAATGGTCGGGCACTTGTTGCGGCCCATCAGTTTGGGTCGTGACATACATATCATAAGAGATTACTGACAATATACCTGGGACAATATCAGAGGGATACTCAAGATCCTGTCGCCCAGCTAATGCATAGGTATGGCGTTGGGATCCACTCGGACTGGGCACTTCTCTTTGATCTCTATCACAACCTGCTACTATCTGCGGCCTCCGCCTAGGAGGGCGTACTGATGATGAAGAGCCAGCTACCACTTCCATAGACCGAACCTTATCTTTACCACGTAGCGATGGCAATCACGCCTAAAATGGCCTGGCCGAGCACAGACATAACAAACATCTGAACCCAAGCGACACGGTCCAGAATGTAACTTTCTGCATTGACTACATCGTGGTACGGGTAATCTCATTTGGCTTGAATCATCCCTAATCCGAGAACTGGGAACTCTGAGACTCTGGGGCAGCCAAGAATGAGTGGATCCCTCAAACCTGGGTCCAAGGAACTGTGGAGAACCGCTAGTTGTTGAACGAACCGAGTGCCTGGAGAATTGTTGTCTCAGCGCCCCTAAACTCATGATCAAACCCTGGAGAATTAACTCTCTTTCTCCGACCACTGTTACCGTGGCCCACATCCTGCCGCTGAGCTTGAGTGGCTACTAACTGAGTCAGTAAAAGAATGGCCTGCCTCATTTCTTGGCCCGAGGCATCTGGAGGAGGGACTGGGGGTGCGGGAGCTAAAGTTGAAGATCCCCTCTAATCCTCTAAAGTGGACGAGGTACGGTAAAACCGAGATAGGGCCCTATTTTTGGGGTTCACTCTCCTCCATATCTGTAGATGGTCCCCGTTCAAGCCCTTCTGCAATCACTGCCTTGCCCTTCTGGGCTGCAGTAGCTTTTCCTTTCATCAACTTTGCTGAAATCATAAAAGCACCATTAGGGAGGGGAAAATTTTATAACATGGCTCTATAGCACGATCTAGTAAGAAGAAGAATGGTCATGTTTCCTAAATGCCCTGTAGCTTTATGTTTATTAGTGTGGCGCGTAACACACCATAAACAAGACTCTACTAGATACGGCTCGTAGACACTTCCTAGGACTGGACTGCTCTGATACCACTTTTGTCACAACCCGGCTTGGGCCATGAAGGGTACCCGGGGCTAACCACCAAGCACCACTCGTTCTATTACTCATTCTGCGTACAGTCATATTTCTTATGCTCATAATCATAGGAAAACCATTTTCATTTGAAACATAATTACCTTTATATACATAAGCCCTTCGGCTATCAAAATAATGTACATGCAATAAGGACATCGTGAAATCATACTACCCACACATACGTATCAACGAGCCTCTACTAGAGTACTAGACATATGGACGGGATAGGACCCCGTCGTGCCACAAACATATATGTACACAAAATAATAAATCAATGGCACCTCCGGAACAATGGAGTGCCCTCAAAGTCTGCTAGTAGCTCTTATGAATCTGGGTCGCCTCCCTGTCTACCTGTGGGCATGAACACAGCGTCTAAAGAAAACAGACGTCAGTACGAGCAATGTACTGAGTATGTAAGGCGTGGATAATAATATGATAAGAGCATGAGGGATAGAATAAGATAAAAGAACCGTTCATTTCTCATAATACTTTTTAAACATTCGTCATACGTACTTAGAGATACCCTTGTTACATCCACATGCTTACATATGCAATAATTTACAATGCAGTATAGCCATGCACCCATCCATATAGGCTCGGTATCACCCGTACTCAGCCCTCCTGGGACTCGATGATATCCGTACTCGGCCCTCCCTGGACTCGATGCTACCTGTACTTGGCCCTTTCGGGACTCGATGCTATCTGTACTAGGCCCTTCCGGAACTCGATGCTATCCGTAACTGAGCAGTGGGAGTGCTATGCATGCATACATACATATACATAAAAATACATAAATGAAATCAACATCATCCTTAGCATTACCATACATCTATCATTAAAGCATACATTAGAACATTGAAGGCAACTATGATGATGTCGGGGTGACATGAGGTCGTGGGTCCCCGATTACATTATGGAGTGACCATAATCATCATATCTCACCTTGAAGGGAATAACGTTTTAAGATGAGTGTACACAATAAAAAGCATCAATGGAACCATACTTAGAATCATTAACTTCATGGGCATCATATCTCACTTTAGGATTCTTTAGACTTAAACTCGTCATCATCATCCTTTATCATACTCGTGTCTCATCCCTTTTCTTTATCTTATACATATGTAGCTCCTTATAGTCATAGACTCATAATTTCCGTTATGTAGGAAGATCATGGAAAAATGGGAAGATTCATGCCATAGGAGTCATGCCATAGAAGGAAAGGATTAGCCTTACATACCTCTTTCGTTTAGCTATTCTATCGTTTGATCGTTCTTCTTCGTTGCTCGCGTTTCTACCTTCAAGAAAGTTCGTATTAACATTAGCTAATCGATTATAAGAACATGCTTACTAAAGCTAGAGAAAATTGGGCAACATGTCCTTTGTTTATACAACTTTTCCCATATACCATATCAACTCCCAACCATCCATAACAACATTCACAATATTATACGCAACAATCATCATTCATCTACATTATCCACATTTCACAATTTCACTTCAATTCCTCCATAATCATGGTCATAATTCACTATTGCGTTTTCTCACATATAATACTTATCCCATATTCTTAATGTCACTTATAGCATGCTTACAATCACGACATATCAATATTCATGACCTGTTCCAAACTACTACTCACAATCTCATTATTCACATATTTGTGACCCATTTTCTATCTCCTTCCATCATCTAAGTATTTCAACCTCTCATTACCCTAAACAACATGGAAAGATCGTAAAACTTACCTTAGATAGTGTAGGAATAAGCCTTGAGTGTAAATACTTCTCTTGCACCAAAACCCCAGTTCACTTCCATTGGAATTCCTCGGCTTGGATGAACTTTAATGTGTCTCGTACACTTGACTCTCTTTGTTTCATGAAGTTGATCTTGAATCGCTCTTGAGTTCTTATGGAAGAAGTGTGTGGAACCCTCTAGAATCCTTGAGAGAGATGAAGAAGTGTGGTAAATGAAATTAGTGAAGTGGGATCACACTTATATAATTGAACTTAACTCAGCCCGTCGGGACTTCCACGGATACTTATACGGTCCGTATAACATTGCACGGCCCGTATAAGTGGTCGTGGTTTACCACCAGGCAAACATCATCTCTGTTGGGTGTTATACAGACCCTTACACGGACCGTATAATGTTATACGGACCGTATAAGTTGGTCGTATAACCCTATTTCCCTGAAATCATCTCCGTCGTTCGTTTGATCTCCAATCCTTATGGAACCTTCTTGACACTTGTTTAACACCTCATTAACAATCTAAGGGACATTATAACTCTTCTCCAAAACATCATTAAGCCATCATTAATTCGATACTCGTAAATCTTGCTCGACATACAACCTATACCTTGCTTTCCTTAACAACTTTCGTCTCCTACCTCACATGTCTTTGAAATCTCATTTAGAATCATCAAATGTTATTTCTTACTTATCAAAACATCGTATACGTCGTGCCCTTCGTTAGTCTATTCACTGTACGTTAACGGGAAATTTTCGAGGTGTAACACGCTGAACTTGAATTTACATAAGTTATGCATTTCATAACTCTTTATATTCTAGGAGATATACCTCTCTCAAGTTGGACCAAAAACCCTGTCCAAAATTCTGCCAAGTTTTTCCAAAATTTCGACAAACTTAATTTCTTCGATTCGCTCGATCCCGGAACCTTTAGACACTTGCTTAGAACTTGTTAAAAGTCTGCCTTAACCTTATAAGAGTTCCATGAACTCTCTAAGCTTACGTTAGTTTACTTACGACGCAAACAACGCGAAAATTTTGAGGTGTAAAATCCTTCCCCCCTTAGAAACATTCATCCTTGAATGTTAAACTCTCAGAGATCTTATGGAAATTTTGGCAAAGCTTTCTCTGTAGCTGTAATACTACCAACCTGAAGGTTATGATGTCTCAGTCTGGAGTTCCTTTGGTAATGGAAACAAATGTGGATATCTGGATCTCATATCTTTCTTAGCTTCTCAAGTCATCTCTTCTACCTTCACATTCTTTCATAGTACTATTACCGAAGCTACATTTCTGGTTCTCAATCCACAACCTTAGAACTTTGGCGATCTGAGAGGGTAGTAGTTACTTTCTCATACGATAACTGTTCTATAATTCAAATATCATCAATTGGTACAACTGTGGGGGTTTTCTCAATACACTGGCGAAGCACAGACGCGTAAAAGACTGGATATAAAGATTCCAATTTTGAGGATAAATTTCGTGGGCCCTTCAGCTGTCATCTTGTGAAGTCTAAGGTATCCAAGTGTAACCTTATCCTCCTTATTACCTCTCATAAATCTCTTCAGGATGAGATTTCAAATTTCAAATAATTTGACATTCTCCCAGTCTTATACAGCTTCATACGGGCCATCTAGATATGCAAATTCAAGCCACACCAATTGGTCATCCTAACTTTCTTAAAGGTATAGCAGACATGTTCATAATATATCCCGAGATGTCTAAAAAGTGTGATCTACCAACTCATCTATCTCAAGGTGGAGGGAAATACTGGGGTAATCTATGTTCTTCAGGTTTCTCAACATATATTATATCTTGTTATTGCTATCCTCACCTACGCTACGCTTCACCAGTTGAAGATCTATAGTGATCTTGGCAAGCTTCTCATATACTTATATCTTCTCTGCGATACATAATTATATGCCCGTCTGCTACCTTCCAGAATAAACGTATCCATTTCGATGCTAGATCTGTCCTATTCATCTTAATGCCAAGAAATTGTCTTACACGAACTTACTCCTTATTATCCTCTTCACTACCGCCACTAGCCTCTAGTTCCTTTTTAAGGTCCATCTCATTCCATTTACTTACAATGCGACTTTAATTCTGTTACTTCCTGAATATTCTGTGCCTGGAATTCTCGTATCATTTATAAACTTCCGCTCCCATATAATCATACACACTTATTCTTTTTCATCGTAGGCTGTTACCGTCAAGTACTCTCATTCCTTCGACTAGTTCATTCTCATTTGAGCCTTCTTCTATCGTTAACTCCACATCCTTCCCTCAACGAAGACGTTGCTAGATTCTGACTCGAATGCTTTTGCCTTTAAGGCTTTCCCTATACAATGATTTCCCAATCGGTATGCGATGCTGGAACTTTCTATCCACGTGAATAGCTCGCGGTGGCTATTTCTCTTAACTTCTTATCTTAGTCCCTTATTTACTTCGAGTGCCATCATACTCAATCCTTCTTTGCTTTCTTCCTTACCAAATCTCTCATAACTCTTTGATTTTGCAACTTCAAATAAAAACTTCCTTGGAGTCCTATCTCACAACCTTTATCTTGATATGCATATGATTGTTTGGCTACGTCTATCGTTAAATCATTCTTGCACCTTATAGCTCTACTTTTGTAATATCCTTTTGAGGTAGTTTCCAATTTCTTTTTGCTACTATCTTCCTATCTTTACAAAGCATACTTCTGATCCAATACTCATCGTCTCGTCTTCCCCCCTTAAGTTGTTAACCCACTACTCCATATTTGACATCCCATGTAGCTCTCCTTTTTCCTGTAGGTACATACTCCCAGTAATTTTTGCGACTAATCTTAGCCGTAACTATTCGTTGTCTGAATCTATTTAGTCAGTTGCACATACATGCAGCGGGTCACATGTTCTCATAGACGTACTGGGCTTGGATGGGCCTAATCTTTCATCAAGGAGGTCTTTAAAATTTCCTTATCGTCCTTCCAGAAATCATCTTTCTTCTATTACTCGCTCTCCTATTTCATCACTATGATGGTATATAGCACAAATTGTTTCTCAAAAATATGCCCTGATTATTAATATTCCTCCTTTTCTTCGTTACACACACGCCGTTCTTTAGGAAGGTCTCTTTTAGACTACAAGTTCGTCTCATCAATGAAGTGTGTATTTTGTATCAGCTTGCGACTTCAAATTTATTCATTTCCCATCATACAACTAATTCTTTTAAAACATCACTCACTTCCTTCATTAGCTATTCAGCCTTGTATTACTAACTCAATAATCCTGTGGTGATAAAACTTCTGGAGGAAATTTTTTCATCCCGCGGTCGTACCTTTGTCTTATAGATTCCTGCGAGTCAACTCATGATTCATATATCCTTATACTCATACCTCTGTATAACATTCTTTCCAATATACTTTATACAATAAGAAGGCCCTCATAAACATCTAGCTTATTGAGTAACATGCATTGTTCTTTTACCTCTTCTAACCAATAATATCCCTTTTTAACATTCAAAACAATAACTATCCTTGGCGAATCTTGCATTCCGTATCCTATCCTCTTTAGACATTAAGCATCATTATCCTTATAACTGATACTCTTTTTCATTTTCGTAATTCCTATTTTACCTTCTTCTGCTCGTAAATCATTGGCATATTTACACTCAAGGGTCATATTTAAACACATATGTATCCTTTCCACGCCATACCTTGAGGGAAAGTTACAACTCCCATCTAATCATACCGATGTCTCATGAAAAAAAAACACTTCTAAGGTTGCTAACCACTCACAGTATAACCACATTCATTTGCTATCGCCAAACTGAAAATCCCATCAAACTTTTCTCCTTTTTAGGTCTTATCGGTAATACTTTAGAAGTTATCTTAACAAAATTGCATGTGATATATCAATACCATCATCAAGGGTGTATGAACATTACTACAATATTAATTGTACCTGGCGTCATCACTCATCCCCTCATACTATACTATCTCCTCTTACTTACAAGTCATTCATATCTTACGGATTCCTCCTGACACTCATTATTCAGAATTCTGTGGATATAATTTCTCCGTCGAACCATGTCTTATATATACTTTTCCTGTCTAATCATACCATTTCCATGTTACCAGTCGTACTCTTAACCTATCGTCTGACCACAGTTTCCACTCGAGGTTCCTCTTTAATATTACTCTTTTTCTTTTTCCTAACATAATCATTAGGGTTTTATGACTTACCGTCGTTACGTAACATAAAACATTTCAAAATCATACTTGCTTAATTTTAAGACTTTATCAAAGCGACAGATATACCTTCCATCATTGGTTGCTCTGGTCCTGAAACTCCGACGGATGTGAGCCTCTCCACGGCCATACTCTAGAACCCTGATCTGGCCCGTATCGCTCTAACATGGGCTGGGAAAATTCTTCTTCCTGCTGTCCCTCTATCGGTTATTCATCACCACCCGAAACTTCCACAAATGTACCAACTATACTAACCTGCCCGGTCTGGCCACCACCTTCATTTGAACCTCGCTTTAAAGATGTCGTCAAGTCTTGGTTAATAGGGTCCTCAAGCTGCAAACTCCTCGGTTTATCAGAAAGCCCTGAACTCTCCGCTGGTCCACCATAATTCAAAGCCTGGGGATCAACTCCCAGCATTGACCTCTCCCTTCCTTGCCCAGCTATGGCCAAAGGTGAAACTGGAAACATTGGAGCTTTTCCTGGCTCCTCTACTCTTATCAAAGTAGATGATATTTGTAGCACTGATTCATCCAGAACCTCCGACGGGTCTGTTTCCATAGAAAACATGATCTCAAATGGGTCCGTTTCAATGGAGGGTACATCCTCACTTGGGTCCTCTGCCAAAGTGTAACTTAATCCTCCCCCTGTCATCATTGCAATCCTCAAATCGCCTATAATACTTTCTGAAGGAGTCGTCGTCAAACTGTAAAATAACAAAGGTCAGAGTTGAAGATTTACACCCTATGAATCAGCTCTATAGGACGATCTATGATACAAAAAAGGGTAACCATCCTAAATGCCCTACAGCCTCTTGTTTATAAGTGTGGCACGTTACACACCCATAAACAAGACTATACTAGATACGACTCGTAGATAACCCTAAGACGAACTACTCTGATACCACTTTTGTCATGACCCAACCGGAAGGCCATGACGGGCACCCGGAGCTAGCCTACCGAGCACCACAAAACATACATGCATCTCATCATATAACCCTACCTGAGTGGGCCATGATGCTAACTATTAACTATCACAACCTGTAAGGTTCACAAGCCCAAAAGATATACATATAGGTCATCAAGCTGAACCCAAGTATATAAGTCGATAAGGCTATCTGAAGTAATGATACAACAGAATACAGATCGAGATGGCCATAAGACATCTAACTGTGCATATCTGTCTACGAGCCTCTATTGGAGTGCATAACATAATAAGGACGGGATAGGACCCCACCATACCTATGCAAATGCATCTACAACCATGCTGACTCACAGAGCAACTCCAGAGTAAGTGGAGTGCCACAACACTGTCTGCTGAGCTTATATCAGACAAGGAAAGCCGCCAACCTGTATGTCAAGACTTGCGGGTATGAAATGCAGCACCCCCAAAAAAGGTACGTCAGTACGAAAAAAGTACTGAGTATGTAAGGTATGAAAAACAACATAATAGAGATATGAGAGTAACATGAAACATGAGAAAGAATAATTTGTGCATCTGGATTTCCTTTAAAGGCTAATGATATGCATAAATACTGTACATCTAAGCTGCCTCTAAGGGTTAATGATATGCGTAAATAATGTGCATGCATGCATGAGGTCATACATATATATATGTGTATATAACGCCAGTCAATCCTCTGTGGGCATTACATCGTATCGTATCATATTGCCCACTGTGGGCATCATCATCATCATCGTTATCCTCATATGACCAGCTGATCAGGTGGTAGTGCGTATATAACGCCGTCACCTTCCTCATACCACATATATACATATATATATATATATACATATATATATATATACGCGTATATAACGCCTGAGGGGTCTGGGGTCTATATATGCATATGTATATATGTATATGTATATGTAAATTCAATGCAATGCATAAATATGATAGGAGTATAAGTGACCCTAGAGACCATACTGGATCTAAAGAGAGACTTTCTGAAGATATCATTATGGAACATGAAATAAATGGATCATTCCTAACTCTAAGAGTGGAATCATTATGAATTAACGTTACGTATACGTCTTGTTCATAAGGATCATGCCAAAAAGAAGGAAAGGGACAGCCTTAACATACCTCATCGTCTTCTTAACCACTCAACGTCTATCCTCCTGAGCTTACAAATCTACATTCAAGATGATTCACGCTAAAATTAAGTTGTTGAAACGCTTATAAGGTCAAACTAAACTATTAGGTAAGCTAACGAAATTTGGGCAGCATTTCCCCTGCAGCACCTACTTCCACAAACTCCAAAACAACTCTCAAACATCAATAACAGCATCTACAATATCATACCCAAGAAATTACATTCAAACTAGACTCAAATCCATGCAAAACTTCTTTTTAAATTCTATCCATAGCCATCGACTACAACACAACACTTATGACTTTTTCTCCATAACTCTTTTCACTTATAAGACTTGTTTAACCTTAAAATCAACTCAACATAAGAAACAAGATGAAGAACATACCTTATACTTGAAGAAATTTAGCCACAAACAACTACTCCAAATCTTATTCACCACAACTTCAACTAGAAGCAAGAGCCAACACTTTCTATGAATTAGTTGAGGATTTTATGGCTTGATCTTCTCTTGATTTGATTTGGCATGTTTATGAGTGTTAGAGAGAGCTTAGAGGGACACTAGCAATCTGTTTTGATGAAAAACAATGACCCCAAGTAGTGGGAAGTCAATTTATACGCCAAAAAAAAATTGTCCACCGACTTTCAATTTTCTGTAAAAGCCGGGCAAAGTATGGCCAAAATGTACGGGTTGTACTTCAATGTACGTGCAATACTTCCAGCCCGTACTTGGAAGGTCAAATTTTCAACTTTCTGGAAAATTCAGGTAAAGTACATCCAAAATGTATGGGACGTACATTTTTGTACAGGCCTTACTTTATCTCGTACTTCTCGGAATTGTGATCTGTCAGTTGTATTGAAAAGAAGGCTCGTTGAACTTGAATTTATGGTTGTTATGCATTCCATAACTCTTTATATTCTTCATATTCTAGGAGATATATCTCTCTAAAGTTGTACCAAAACTCCTGTCTAAAATTCTGCTAAGTTTTTCCAAAATTTCGACAAACTTAAATTCTTCGATTCGCTTGATCCCGGAACCTTTAGACACTTTCTTAGCACTTGATAAAAGTCCTCCTTAACCTTATAAGAGTTCCATGACCTCTCCAAGCTTACGTTAGTTTACTTACAACGCAAACGACGCGAAAATTTTTGAGGTGTAACAGATAGAATTTCATATAGCTAAAATTTCACATTATCACTCTATTAATGTATTTACACTTAACTCGGGTTTACATGGTGTTAAACTCTCATGCTTGTTTAGCTTTAATTTTTCAAAACTATTACTCTTGATAGTTTGCACAATTTAGACATATTAGTCTAACTTCTCCAATACAATTATCTCAAAACTTTGGCTAGAAGACTTAACCCCCTGTTACCTAACGTAATTTTTGATAATCAATCCGATTTTGTTAAATATTAGACTGATCACTGAAAATGCTAAATTATCCCAAGAGATTATTCAAGCCATCTCTCAACCTAATAAGGGTTGTAATATTGTGTTAAAGTTGGATATGGTTAACGCCTATGATAGAATGTCCTGGACCTTTATTTCAACAGTTCTTAGGGAATTTGATTTTATAGAATTCTTGATTGACTTAATTTTAAATCTTGTTACAGAAGTATGGTATTCAATCATCATAAATGGCACAAGAGTTAGCTTCTTCATATCATCTCAGGGACTAAAACATGGAGATCCCTTATCCCCCTCTTTATTTATTCTACCTGCAGAAGTTTTAACTAGGTCTCTGCACAATATATTGTTGAATGAGAATTTCACCCCTTTTTCAATGTCTAGAAGAGGTCCACTAATTAACCATTTGTCTTATGCAAATGATGTAGTTATATATGGCAGCGGAAGAACCAAATCCATCAAGCTAGTGATGAAGCAGATCAAGAAATATGAACAAAGCTCAAGTCAAAAGGTGAATAGGGAGAAAAGTTTCTTCCTGACATACCCAAAAACCTCAGCAACAAGAATCAACAGAATGGGAGACAATTCAGGGTTCATGGATAAGGAATTTCCTTTTACTTATCTAGGATCCCTGTCTATTTTGGTAGAAAAAAGATTGAGTATTTTGACACCATGATTAGCAAGGTCATTAATAGGTTGGGTGCTTGTCAAAGAAAGATGTTATCTTATGGGGGGAAGAAATTTTTCATCAAGCATGTCCTACAAGCTCTTCCTACTTATACACTCATTGCACTCACTCCTCCAAAGGCTATATTCAAGATGCTGGAAATACACTTCACAAATTTCTTTTGGGGAGCAGACCAAGGTCAGAGAAAGTAGCATTAGGGCTCATGGAAAAACTTGTGTTATCCAGAAGCAGAAGGTGGTATTGGTATCAGGAGTTTGGAGGATCAAAGAAAGGTTTTAGCTACAAAAAGATGGTGGAGATTTAGGTCTGTTCCATTTGTTTGGGTCAACTCTCTAAACAACAAATATGTATCAGAGCATATTGCAATACCAAGTAGTGGGCATCCGGTAACTGTCAGTTATGAAAGATGATGACTCAAGACAAAGGTAGAGCAGAAGAACACATGGTTTGGCAGATCAATTCAGGAACATGTAGTTTTTAGTGGGACAATTGGAGTGGCAAAGGACCTCTTGCTCATTTCTATCCATGTTGTAGGAAGAGAATCAGTTCCTTAGTCAATCGGTCCATTCAGAATGGTTCTTAGAATCTACAGAAGCTGAGGGATGTTTTAACAGAAGTTATGCTGGAACACATAGCCACCATAGGTATTGACAATCAGAACAAACAAGATCAGGTGTTTTGGGACTTAACAGTAGATGGAAAATACTCCGATAAGTTTGCTTGGCATATGATTAGAATAAAGAAGCCCCAAAATCAGTATCTAGCCAACATTTGGAGCTCTAATACTCCATTTAATATTTTCTTCCTTTCCTGGAGATTGTGGCAAGGAAAACTGTCTTTTGAAGAATTCTTATCTAGATTCAGAGCCAACAGAAACACAGCATGTAGCTGCTGTCAGGTACCAGTGAAAAAGACTATGAAACATGTCTTTGTTAATGGAGAAGCCACTCAAAAAATTTGGAGTCACTTTAGGGCTCATTAGGGTTCTATTAGGTACTTGTTAAATATTTGGTAGAAGCATAAGCGTATCAATGATATCCACAAGAAGTTGATCAAATTGTCCTATTGTTCATATGTTGGAAAATTTGGAAACAAAATTGTGAATGTAACTATAGTGAGAGGAAGAAGTTTAGTGTGTATATGATGATCCAAGAAGATGAAAGGAATATATATAATGTAATATCTCAAGCCTTTCCTAACACACTTTTGACATTTTCTTGGATCTCTTTTTGTGACACCCTCTTCAGATTAAAATCATGCCCCAAAAGTATCATAGTTTGATGGAAATTCCCAACTGATAAAAGTTGCAAGCTTAACACAGACGTAGCTTCATCTCAGCTAATACAAGTGCAGGGATAAGAGGGGTGTTGAGAAACTATAAGTGTGATCTTATTATTGCCTTTTTCTCACCAACTCACTATGCTAGTAATATTGAAGCTAAAGCTACCGCTGCTAGATAAGGAATGAAATTATGTATTCAGAAGAACTACTCTAATTTCATATTAGAGTTAGACTAACTTTCCCTTATTGAGATGATTAATGACAACAAAATCTTGAATTAAAATTTGAGTCTGATCATTGAAAAGCTAAAACAAATGAAGATACAAACAAATATCAAAGTGGAGCATTGTTTTAGATAGGCTAATAAGGTAGCACACTGTCTAGCCAAACAAGTTGCAAGCAGTCAGAATAAATCCTCATATGACTCCTATCAACAACTTCATGTGGGGGCTATGGGTCCATTCCAACTGGACAAGAGTCAAATGCCTTCAATAAGAATCAAATATGATAAGGCAGATTTTTTTGTAAGCTAAGCTGTAAAGGTAGTCATACTTTTGCGATGTCGGATTGGCTAAGGTCTAGTTTTAGCTTCCCTCCTTTTAAGGATAAACTAGTATACATACCCGCGTGATGATCGGATCATTTCACAAAAAAAAAAAGATGTATATGAACCATTTGTGATATATTGCAGATTTTCTGTTCTCGTTTTTTTTATCATTCTTATTAAAAAAATATTTTCTATGTTATATGTTGCTATTGCTTCATTAGTGAAGATTTGTTCAAATAGTATACAGTCATTTATACTCCAGCATTCAATATCACAATAAGAGGATGCAGCACAAACCTGACGATTATTGTGGACGTACTCCGATAATGAAGGAACCTTTTGAAAGCGATTATTGTGGACCTACTCCAAAGTATTCAATATTTTTTCCTTTTTCTTCTTTTGCACTTTATTTTGTTTTTATACAAACTAATGTGAACCTGCTATACAACGCCTCCAAGCTAATGAGATTGAAACCAAAACAATGTGCAAAAAAAAAATTAAAAAAAAAAAAAAAAACTGAAGAAGAAGCAAATAAGTTAAGCATCTCAGAGATGATATGTATTATAAGCTTAGATATGCGGAAATCACATCCAAGTTCCGCAACAATCAAATAGAATACTCTAAAAAATGCAATGCAGCCTTTTAATAATCTCAAAACTGCAATACGGTGCATTTAAGCAGCACACAGCTATGTCCCCATTGATGTTTGATGTTTTCTGATATTTCATTTCATTTTTAAGTGGTGATGATGAGTGACTTCAATACATAGTTTAAAATAATGAAATTTGTAGAGTGACACATCTTATGACATCGAAAGCAACTTGAACTCGCTCGAAGGATAATCAAGAAGGAAGAGGGAGTTTCAAATTCCAATCAAAAATTGGCATCCGACGATTATTTTATAGCCACCTTTCTTTTTTGCCTCTTTATCTTCTTTCATGTATTGACAATTAACTTATGCTTTCCCTTTTTAATTGCATCTGTAATCGAATTCCGAAAGGCAGAATGATTGAAACTTCCCATAATCTTCATTATCCATTTTAACATTTATATTTCTAGCTCAAACAATCTAACTCACACTCGAAAGGTGACTATATCCAGCCAAATAAATATTCAAAGAAATCATGAATAAGCTCACATTCATAAAATTATGGGGTTCATTGAGAGTACCCGCGCGATGCACGAACAATACTTATAAATATTAGGCATAGAAAATGTAATGCACTAAAAATAGTAAAGACAAAAAAGACTCTTCTTTCAATTAACTTTTTTCTTACGCAGCACGAAGTTTTTTCTTCTTCTTTGAATCGAACAATTTTCCAATTCACTGCCATAAAGTTTCAGGTCAACAAAGTATCTAACATAAACTTCTAATACAGGTTAAAGCTTTTTCCGCAAAGACATAATCTGCAAAAGGCAAAATATAAAGTGATTATCAAACTAATATTCTCTAACATTGATCGAGCATGTGAACCCAAAACAAAATTTTGTTGAGCAATTCTCTAATCTGATTGCAGAGTAAATGACAAATAGCTCTTAGGTCATTCTCTGGGCAAACTTCCTTAGCAAGAAATCCCTCTTTGGCTTTGGTCCTGTTCTGTTGACTCCAACTTTCAGATTTCAAAGTTTCATCATTTATACATGCTTATGTGTCAGGATAACCACAAATAAATGCTTAGTTAATGGCAAAAAAAAGCATAATTGTAAGTTGATGTCAAAGGGAAAAAAGATCTAGAAGTAATGAGGCTAACAAAGAATAAAAAAGCCATCAAAAATAATAAACATCTTGATTAAAGGACTTCCCAGCATGTACTACCACCTTGGTGGCATGCTGGTATCATCATCTATACAAATGAGACAACCAAACATGTGAGTAAGAGGCAATAATTCGAGTTATTGAAAAATATGACTTGCATCAACCCTTGACACAGTTAAGATTCCAACATAAAAACTACCTTATGAATGTCTACAATTGTATAAATTACTAAGGCGAAATTTGATAGCTTATAGTAATTAATTTAAGTAATAAAAACTTGTCAAAGCTCATTCTTAACCACGAAGAGTTCCATAAAAATCTGGTCATGCATCTTTGAAAATTTGTAACGAAATATCAATTGGCAATATATATTTTTTTAGTAGGAAATGGAAAAAAGAAACACAACATCTAAATAGATGTAAAGATAAATATTTGTCTACTGTGATTACCTAGTTATAAAAAGAAAAAAGTTCTAAATAGGGGGTGGGCGTTCGGTTTTTCGGTTCGGTTTTTCAAACTTCGGTTCGGTTTTTTCGGTTTCGGTTTTTTGAAAGTGGACACCGAACACCGAACCAAATTAGTTCGGTTCGGTTCGGTTTTTTGAAATTCGGTTCGGTTCGGTTTCGGTTTTTTAATTCGGTTTTTTTTTTTTTTGCATGGGCCTAAAATGAGATATTTTCTGCTTGTAAAATGGACTTTTTTTTTATTTAAAAATGAGCTATTTTATTGTTTTTAAGTATATGCTTACCGATTCTATAATGCGAAGATGTAAGCTAGATCATGCAATACATAAAGAACGAAAATGTACACGACGGGGGAAAAGAGAAAAAGTCAGTAGAAGCTTAGGATCAACACCGAATATCTAATTAATTAAGCTTCTATTTCAGAACCAGTCCAAACCTTGCTCAATTGTTACACCATCCCTCTGTCGTTAATAAATAATTAACATAAAGGTACTATACATTTTAGAATCAGTAGTATCCTTGGAAAAGTATAACTAGAACTATTCATGGCAATTAGCAAACATAAATAAAGTATAACTAGAAGGGGTGCAGCAAACTGAGAAAACTGGAAATTGGAAAAGACATGAGCAATTAGCACTGTAGCAGCAGCACTGTTCGGTTAAACCGAAAAACCGGTGAACCGGAACCGAACACCGTACCGAAAAACCGAAAAACCGGTGAACCGGAACCAAACACCGTACCGAAAAACCGAAAAACCGAAACTGAAAAACCGAATTAATTCGGTTCGGTTCGGTTTTTCGGTTTTCGGTGTTTATGCCCACCCCTAGTTCTAAATATGCCCTTAAACCGTAGAAACCGAGAGTACCTTTGCACGAATTGTTTATCATGATTCTAAGAAAATACTCATACGAAATCAGAAAATTAATTTAGTCAATCGTTTACAACTCAACCAGCTGTGAGTAATTTTTCCTAAGATTGAACTAATCTCGAGTCTTCTCGTTGCATTGATATACAACCCTTTTACCTCTAGTCAATCTTGACCATCAACAAACTAAAAGAATGACCTACATTTGATCAGTTGATGCATCATAAGACCGCAAGATACATGAGTTTACTGAAAATAAATGTCTAAGGTGAAACACACCCAACCATAGCCATTAATGCACAACTAATGGAAGACAAGGCCGATGACCTTAATGAAAACTGAGGTGTGCACATCAAGAATAAACAAATACATTCCACTTAAAATACAAGGCAAACGATACAGAAGGGGCTCCCTAAAAAATTAAGCTCAAAAAAAGTGTTAAGGACAGATGTAGAATCTACGTTTTACACAAATTCATCATTTGTTCTGAACTCTACCTTAACTTATGCCCTTCTTATTCGTCTAATCCTAAAATCCATTCCAGCTTTGTCCATACTGTAAGCTCCTATAGCATACCTAGGGATATTATTTAAATGTTCAAAAGCACTATTGTTTCAATTCCAAGAACCTTCCTTAGCAAGAGCATCAGCAACAATATTTGTCTCTCTCAAACAACAAATATTTTTTGCTTGTATATTCTCAAAGTAGCTTTGTATTCTTTGGATCCATGGTTCAAACTTCCAAGAAGGTTTGAGCTAACCATTAATCATGTCCACTTTAATTTTAGCATCCATTTCAAGAATGATATTATGAATGTCATTCTCCTGACTAATACACAAAGCAAGTAGGCTACCTGATCTCAGCCATACTATTGGTGTGAACACTTAGAAATTTATTGAAAACAAAAATCATAGATCCATCAGATCTGCTAATAATTCTCTTCTGCCAAATTTCTTCTCTTTCAACAGAGAGCTACCATATGTTTGATTTTTAAGAAAGAAAAGGATGGTTTGGACCAATAAATAAGGATGCTCTGAATCTAAATTTTAGAACATGCAACAGTAATGCAAGAATCATTTCACGTGATATCCTACCTACTCTGGTTAAAAGTCTACTGAAATATATCACCTTAATATTAAAATATAATTAATAATTCTAGTCACAGAGATGCATATTTGTCCTTATCTTGTCGCACATTTAGACATCAAAATTTCACAAGCAAAGAGTCCAGGAATGGTGGTCAAAAATACTTTCTGCATATCTTTTTTTTTTTTTTTTTTTTGGTAAAAATGATCACCAAGACAATGGTCTATTTATCCATGCATTAAGGAGAAGAATTAGTCTTACATAACAAGATAGGAAGAAACAAAATAAAATTAACAGAAAATAAAAGAAGCTATGCAGAAACAAAACTAATAGTCACAATCTGATTTTTGTTGCAGCAGAATCTATTTGCCTTGATTTGAATCCCTATGTTGACACCTCCAAGCTCTCACCAAGTGCTCTAGGACCAATCTCAGTAGAAGAAACCTTCTGGCATGAACGGTATGGGCAGCTACTCAACAATTGTGATGATTCTCTAATGAACAGCTTTAGACATCCTTCAAATAGTAGCCATGTATGGAACTCCTGATGATAGATTTGTCACCAATGGAATGAACATAAATGTTAATGCCACCATTGAATCCAGCTCTGATATCAGCATTTTTCCATTTTGACACTACTTGAAGAATATAAGAACTTTCAGAACTGTTGTAACACTGATGAAATATGTTCAACTTGTAATCCTTCTGACAGTTAAATTTGAGATTTGGTATATGTGCCTTCTCTGTATTGATGATATTTATCCCAGTAGGAGGAAGGTCCTGGAAACTTTGAAAGTTAATATCACCTGCAAAATCAAAAAATAGATCAGTTAAATAATCAGCCATTGTGTTGCACTCTCTCATGATATGGCAAACTGCATTGATCCCCTTCTCTTTAGATAATACTCCAAGGTGTATCCCACATCCCTTCTATAATTTTCAACATTGTTAAAGAATCAGTCTCTATTGTCACTGGTAATAACTACTGGACCACACAATATTTCAAACCTTCTACTATAGGCCTCAGTTGTAATGTTAGATGAATAAGGAATTCTCTAAGCCTTAGAAAAAACTAAACCCCCTTCATTGTTTCTGATGCAAAATGTTGATGAACTTGGACCTGGATTCCCTCTAGAAGCACAATCAGTATTGCATTTATACTGATTGGTTGGAGGTCTTAACCAAGTTATTTTGCTACACACCACTAAAAATCTGTACCCTTCTAAACATTATATCATTTGAGGCCATAATACTGGTATGTTGTGTTGCCAAGGATATCTGACTCTAGCAAGCATATATAAACCTCTATAGATTTCATATATAACTTTGCTATATGACATTGTTCCTCCATGAATGATTGTATTTCTCCTCTTCCATATTTGTAACATTATCAAAGCTGGTGCAGCTTGAAATAGGGGCTTAAGCTTAATTGCCTAATTTGCATTCCACCATTTCAATGTAGTCTGCTGAATCTACACGTATGGTCCAATAATCCCAGCTACATCATTAAATTATTTCCAGACTCTTTTGGCAAAATCTCTTGTTATAAATAAATGATCCGTAGTTTCTTGACTTGGATTAAGAGAGCAAGTACACCTAGAAACTAAGGATATTCTCATATGGCTAGCACATCACCAACTGGAAGCTTACACTTCCATACTCTCCATAAGAAAACACAGCTTTTGAAAGGAACACCCTTTGTCCATATCCTGTTGAAGTGAGAATTCTTGTAATCCTTATGTCTGATTAACTCCCACAACTACTTACTTGAAATTTACCAGAGCTAGTAAGCATCCACCATGGTTTATCAGATAGAGTTGATCCATTTCCTGTATTTAACTCCTACTGTACATGATCTAAAATTACTTGAGGAAATAATTGCTGCATTTTCTGAATTCTCTACTGTCATCCTCTATCAATCCCTCTAACTCTTCAACATATTCATCAATGTTGTAACTAGCAGGCAAAATATGATACATGTTTTGGTAAGCAGATATCTATCCATTTAGCCCAGTGTATGCTTCTACCTTCCTCCTTGTTATTCCAATAAAACTTAGCAATGATTTTATGCAGATCATGCAACACACATGTAGGAGGAGCTAAAGCTGAGAGAAGATATACAAGCATACTCTGCAGAACATTTGCTATTAAGACTGCTTTAACACCATATGATAAAATTCTGCCCTTCCATGCTTGCAACTTATCCTTAACCTTTTTGATGATGTCATTGTAGAATGCCTTTCTTTTCCTAGAATAAAAAATTGGACATCCCAAATATGTAAGAGGGAATTATCCTCTTGAAAAGCCTGTTATTTGTACCACTTCTTGACTGATCTCACTTCACACATTCTGATGTAAATAAATAATACCTTTATCCTTGTTTATTTTTTGACCTGATACCTTCTCATAATTGTTACACCTCGAAAAATTTTATGTTCATGCACAGTGAATAGACTGACGAAGGGCATGACGTATGCGATGTTTTGATAAGTAAGAAATAATATTTGATAATGCTAATTGAGATTTCAAAGACATTCGAAGTAAGAGAAGAAAGTTGCCAAGAGGAGGCAAGGCATACAAGATGTATCGTAAAAGGATTTACAAGTAACGAGTTAATGATGCTTTGGAGAAGAGTTATAACATCCCTTGGATTGTTAATTAAGTGATAAATAAGTGTTAAGAAGGTTCCATAAGGATTGGAGATCAAACGAGTCGACGAGAACGAAATCGGAATAGCTGGGCATTATACGGCCCAACATACTGGCCGTATGTTAGGCCGTATATTTATCCCAGATGGGAAATCTTCACTAGACCAAACATACGGCCAGACATACGGCCCGTACAAAAGATACGGACCGTATGTTGGTCCGTATGTCCGTGTCGGGTCAGAATTTGTGTATTAATAAGGGATCCAAGTCTTATTTCATTTCATTTTCCCTTCACTCCCATTATATCTAAAACATCTCTCTACACTTCTCCCATAATATTTCAAGGGATATTAGTGATCAACTACATGAAATTAAGTGAATCAAGTGTAAGAAACCCATTAAAGTTCATCCAAGGCAAGGAATCCAAGTGAAGGTGGAACTAGGGTTTTGCTCAAGTGAGGAGTTTCCACCCAAGGTTCATTCCTACACCATATAAGGTAAGATTTATGGTATTTTCATGTTGTTTAAGGTATTTTAAAGTTGAAACTCTTGGATTGTAGAAGAATATAGAAAAATGGGTCATGAATGTGGGAATAGTGTCATTTTGAGTAATAGCTTGAATTGAGTCATGATTCTTGATATGTTGTGATATGGTTAGGTTATAAATGATATTAAGGACATGGGATAAGCATTATATGTGAGAAAACGTACTAGTATACTATGACCATGATTATGGATGAATTGAAGTAGAATTGTGAAATGAGGGTAATGTAGATGCATGACGATTGTTGGTTATGATATTGTGAACGTTATTATAAATGTTTGGGAGTTGATATACAATATGGGGAAGGTTGTATAAACAAAGGAAATGTTTCCCAATTTTCTCTAGCTTTAGTAAGCATGTTCATATAATTGATTAGCTAATGTGAATGTGAATTCTCTTAAAGGTAGAAACGTGAGCATTGAATGAGAACAATCAAGCGATGGAAACTGCTAAACGAAAGAGGTATGTAAGGCTAGCTGTTACATCCGACATTTTTGCTTATTTGAAAAATTCTAGATAAATTGACTTGTAATGAATAAGGCCACAATTGGACCTTACTTGGTATGAATGTGTAGGTTATGAATTCAATGGTGTGGAATTACGAAAGGAGGCCAAGGGCAAAATTGGAATTTTGAAAATTTGCCTTATGGATTACAATATGTAACCAACAATTTTGGGCTCAAAAAAAAATAATAAAGCAAGGCCCAATAATGGAAGGCCCAACCGGCCATGGTGTGTAAAAAATAGCCCAAGTCCACAATTTAATTATGTGGTATTATATAGTTGGATAATTATCAAGAACATTCAAGAAACACAAAAAGCAAGAACAAAGGAAAAGAAAGAAGAGAATTCGGGTGGAAGGGAGAAAAAGAAAGAAAAGAAAGAAAAAAATTTTGGAGCCAATTATTTGGTTTAAAAGTTCATCTCTTGTGAAATTATTACCAAGTGCAAAGCCCTCTACAAGTTGATATAAGTATTGTGGCAAGAAAAGAATTTTATCCTCCAAGTGAAGAACTTGAAGAAAGGTGAGGATTTCATGCTCTTGTTATGTTATAAATGGTATATGTATGATGTAGTATGTGTGAATGAATGAAAAACATGGAAATTTTGTGTGTTGGAACTAAGTGTGTGTTGGCCGAATATATATATGTATTGCATGATTTGGATGATTTGAATTCATGTTGTAATTTAGTTGTAGTGTGATGGAAATTGTATTAGAAATGAAAGTGGGATGAATTAATGGAAGTTGGGGGATATTGCATGTTGGCCGTGTGGTGCCTTGTATGAAAGTGGATGGATTGAATTTATTTAATGCAATACTTGTGTTGTTATGACTTTGTGAAGTAGATGGAAGGATAATGGTTAAGCTAAAACGAAGAATTTGTTGGTTAAGTTGTTGTCGGAAAGTATGTCGCTTTAGCGTGATTTCATGAAAATTATGATCAATGATAATGAACTTGGGAATATGGGAATGTGTTTATGAACTTGTATGTTGAAAGTTAGGAAAAGATTGGAAAAGTAGTGACCTAAAGGGGAAGTTTGAATGTTTGCGTATCCTATGAATATTGTGTGAAAATGGTATGGATGCCTCCGATGTATGTCGTAATGATTTTGATGGATAATGAATATGAAAATAATAAGTTTGGTTTGGAAATGTAAGTTTGAAACGAAAGATGTTTCGTTGTGTCGAAAGATGGCTAGTGATGCCATAGTGTATGTCTTAATGTTTATTGTTGTTTTAATGTCATTTCTGGGTTGTTGTGTTGATGAATTGAGCCGAGATAAGTCTCGGGGATGTCGTGTATACAGAGGAAATGCTGCCGAAATTTCGGTAGGCAAGCATGTGTTAAGTTGGAATATTGAAAGTTTGAAACTAACAAATGGTAAACTTGACCATTTCCAGATTTTGGATGAAATTTGGATTGACGCCAAGCGAGCGTAAGGTGCTACCAAGGTATGTGAAGCATTTCCCTTTGTTCCTAGGCATGTTCTGGATGTGATAGGCTCGGCCGCGAGCCTTAAGTACGACTCCGTTCCCCGGAATTCGAGACGGAAAACCGCTCCAATTCCTTCAATTCAATTGAAGCTATTTTCTTACAAATTGCCTTTAAAGTGAGTTTTTGTACAAAACTTCCCTAAACGGAGTCGGAACACTTCCAAACGATTATGGATGACCTCATAAGGTCTATTAGCGATAATTTACATATGTTGCCTCGAGTTGGTCCGAGGCGGGCCCGCAAGGCCCGATATCTTCTGTAATACTTTAAATACTTCCGTATTGTCCGACTTTCTCAGAAACCATCTGAACTATTATTTTGATTATGATACAACTATTTTTATGAAATTCTTACAAAATGATTTCTGAACGTCTGAGAATCTAATTCTGATAATAATCTGTCGTGCCTTCCCAAGTAGGATATAGGCGCGTACTATGCATACTATCTGTATACTCTGATTTTGACTCGCCGTTTGACACCCTTCAGTTTGATTGAGTCTGTATGTTGAGTCTGTATGTAAGTAGTTTCTCATTTATCGGTTCGTGTCTGTCTCAATGCATTCCTTCACTGCGTCCCGGGCCAGGTTCTGTTATCGTGCATATTTCTCTGCATTGTTCACCGCGTCCCTCGGCGTGCGGGCCGGGATCTGTATGTCTGTATGATATTATGATCTGTGTATGGGGATGGCGGCCAGGATGGCATATGATCTGATCTGATTCTGTCTGTCCACCGCGTCCCGTACTAAGAGGGCCGGGTTCTGTTACCGCGCCCCCAGACAGGGCCGGGATCTGTATGAATGTATGCGTGTGCCATCTGTATTTATTTAAGCACATGCCTCTGTATGATTCTGTATGACTCTGTACTACTCTGCATGCATAATTCTGTCCGACATACTTCTGTCTGCCCGTCTGAATTAAGACTATGTCTGTATGTCCGTATGCATTCTGATTCTGCATGTCCGTAGGGATTCTGATTCTGTATGTCCGTATGGATTTTTATTCGGTACGCCCGTATGGACTCCGATTCTGTATGTCTGTATGGATACTGATTCCGCTCGTCTGTCCGTATTATGATTCCGTCTGTCTGTCCGAACCATGATTCTGTTTATCTGTATGAACCACGACTCTGTATGTCTGTCTGGATCATGACTCTGTCCGTCTGTCTGATTTATGGTTCTGTCCGTTGTATTTCTGTGACTCCGGTTCGGACTATGTTTATATCTGCTATGTTTCTGCTTTACATACTCGGTACATTTTTCGTACTGACCCCCGCTCTTCGGGGACTGCGCTACATGCCCGCAGGTACAGACGCACCAGGTGATACGCCGCCAGCGTAGGTTTCTGACTCTGCTGTTTGAAGAGCTCCTTCGATCCGGAGCATATACTTTTGGTATATATCTTCTGTTCTTCCGTATGTTCTGTATGTATGGAAATTCTGGGTACGGCGGGGCCTTGTCCCGTCATATGATTCTGTATGTCTGTAGAGGCCTGTAGATAGATGTGTGGGTTACGGGCTTCGTCGGTATGTTAGCCTTATCGGCTTATATGTAAATGTCTGTATGTTCAGGTATGTATGTGTATATATGTATGTTTGCGCGCGTGCCATATTTGTATTGACCTACTTCTGTAACTTCTGTAAAAACAAAAAAAAAAATCCATATGATTCGAAAGTCGGTCGGGTAGGTATGTACGGGTACCCAGTTTGGGTACCAGTCGCGGCCCACAGGGTTGGGTCGTGACACTAGCCCCTTCTTTCTAAGGCATGATGCCTATGGTATGAATCCTCCTATATTTCCATGATTTTCCTACATATCGAGAATTATGAATCTACGAGTATAAAGAGCTTCATACGAGATAAAGAAAAGAGATACGTTACGAACAGGACAATGCCGATGACGAATCTAAGTTTAGAAGTCCTAAAGCTCATGATACGATATTCCTACGAAGCTAATGATCCTTATATGTGTCACGACCTAACCCCGTGGGCCGCGACCAGTGCCCTAGCTGGGCACCTATACGTACCCGATACCCAAATTAGCATATTATCAGAATAATAATATAATAATAACATTAGTGGATGCTACAGAATTTAGCAGAAGAGCAGACTTGGCACAAAGAAGCCGATAAGGCTGTCATATAACAAAACATCCCAAACATATGTACAGAACCCACACAGATGTATCCACAGACCTCTACAGAACATATCGCAATCATAAGACGGGACAGGGCCCCGTCATACCCTGAACAAAGTACATATCCAGATAGCAGTGACAGACTGTACCAAAAGATGGGCTCTGTAGAAGAGAGCGCCCCAAAATAGCAGAAATGGGATCCTAAACGTGCGGATCAGCAAACCTGTCATCCGTACCTGCGCGGCATGAAAACGCAGCCCCCGAAGAAAGGGGGTCAGTACGAAATATGTACTGAATATGTAAAGCGGAATCACAGAAGTCAAATCATAATGATTACAGAAAATGGGTACAAAATCCAGAGTGTCAAATGCATATTTCCAAATCAGACAGAATGTGTACAGAAACATATGTCATATCATATCATATCCGGTCCCTGCCACGGGACTCGGCAGACAGAATGTGGCCACCCTCCCGACGCTGGTGCCACTATACAGAGGAATCAGAAAAAGGGGCGTGGCCCCGTATCATATAATGTCATATCAAAATGGCCATAACAGATCAGATCAGAATAGGCGGACATGGCACATCATACTCCACAGACCCATGTACGCGTATACCTGCCCCCTCACATCGGGACGCGGCGAACAATGCAGAGAATTACGCTTGACAACATATCCTGGACCGGGCTCAGTGTGGGAAACATTGGGACATCCACGAATGGAGTAGTGAGAGACTAATGCAATTTAAAAATATCATAAATGGTTTCAAAGACTCGATGAAGCGTATCAAAGCCAAACAAATCCAATGGAGTCGGACGGAATCAGAACTAATACAATTCGGATATCATAATAATTTACAGGAATATAACCTTCCTGAAGTCATTCCGAGTGTCAAAATAATTTATAAGATTTAATAGAATATTTAAAATAATATTCTTTAAGCGATTAGTAAGGTAATCAAAACATTTCTTTCAAAAATCGCTTAAAAAGTAAGCTTTAGCATATTAGGGGCAAAACCGGAAATAGTGGGCCCGCCTCGGGACAAATAAGGCGGCGGGCTCAAATTATGCCCTCTAAGCTTATGGTATCACCTAAAAAGGTTATACAGACATTCTATGACTTTCCAAGTAATTTGGAGCAAAGTTGCATAATTTCAAGAAATAGCGTATCAAAGATGGTTCAATTCTACTGAAGGAAAAACTGAAATTTTGTCTTGCGGATTCCGAGGGCCAAGAGGTCCTTCGAGGCCCGGATCCGACTCTAACACACTAAGGGCATGCCAAGGGAAGAATTGGGTTTGCTTTACATACCTTTCACGCTCCTTAAGCCTTTCCAAACTCACTTCCCGTTTCGTCGAAAAACTGCAATTGGTCAAGTTTACCAATTGTGAGTTATTAATGCCATTATTACAACTTTAATCATATTTGGCTACCGAAATTTCGGCAGCACTTCCCCTATACATATGGCACCCCGAGAATTCAACTCGGCTAGAAATCATCAACAACAACCCAAACGACGACATTAACATCAACAAAGAACATTAAGAACACAAATATCCTTCAACAAGACATTTTTCTCACAAGATGACATAACCTTCATTCAATCCAAACTTTCACTAATATCAATAATTTCACATTCATCAACAATCAAGATCATCACCATATAGTTCTAGATACATTTCATATCGATTGCCTTAAGATATACACTTGATATACATAATATACAATTGTCCGCCAAAGTCTTAACTTATGCAAAACATCAAATCTTTGGCATACAATTCCATAACAAGTTTCCAACTTCCAAATTCATCAATGATTATCACCATTAACAACCAAACAACTTCATTTCCTTAATGTCGGAAAATCATACTAAAACGACATAAGTTTCTACATTCCAATTCAATACAAACTTATATCATTCTAACTTCATTTCTATGCCAAGCATTACAACAACACTCCAATACACTAAACAAACTTAATCAATTCCACTCCATAGCCAACATACCACACATCCATATGCTTATTTTTCCGTATCAACTAAATTCATCCAACTTTCAATTCCCACATGCATTTCATCACAATCATAACTAGAATATAACATAAATTCAATACAATTTGGCTATACAACATGCATATACACACGACTACAAGCCATATACCAAACCCACATTGCAAACTTCCATTTCTTCATACAATCAACACATTTCCATATACTACAACACAATCAAAACTTCACAACACAATAAAAAGGTAGAAATTCATACCTTTTCTTCAAGTTTCCTTCACTTGGAGATGTAGTCACTTTGATGATTCTAATGCTCCCCACTCCAATCCAACTATACCAAGTTACAAAGGAACCTTGACTTAGTAGGAAATCAACAAGAAATAAATTTTTGAAGCAAGATTTTTGGTACCTATTTTTTCCTAGCAAACCCGAAACCCTCTTCTTTCTCCTCTTCTATTTTTTTGTTCTTGGTTATCTCCTTTCATACTTATCATAGTCTTCAATTATATAAGTATTGAAGTGCTTGGTCACATGACCAAGCACATGACCCATAAAATGGGCTTGGACCAAGCCAAAGTGGCCGGCCAAGCACCCCATTTTGGGCCTCACTTTGCTTCAATTATTTTTTGAGCCCAATACTTATGGATCACATTTTGTAATTCCCGAAACTAATTTCCCAAATTCCAAAATTACCCTTAACCTTGTCCCACACTTTCATGACTCTATTCTTTCATGCATAACTCCTATGTTCAACAAAATATCAAATTGATCTTATATCTCAAGAATCCAATGTAATTCAAGTCTTTCCAAACGTGTGAAAACACGAGTCATAACATCCTCCCCCCCCCCCCTTTAGAACATTCGTCCTCGAATGTAAAATTAATCTTATAGGGTTGGAAAATATTTTGGGGGAGTTCATGCTTACAAACAACACATAGGACATACGATTGACATTGAAATGAAATTAAGCAGGATTTAAGGTTACCTGTGGGCATAGGGAACAATTGAGGATATTTCTTCTTCATTTCCTCTTCGGCCTCCCATGTCATTTCCTCCCTATTATCGTTCCGCCACAGTACCTTAACAGAGGCTACGTCTTTATTCCGGAGCCTTCTTACCTGACGATCCAAAATAGATACGGGCTGTTCCTCGTACGATAGTTGCTCCGTCACCTGAATATCATTCGCAGGGAAAATTCTGGAAGGGTCACCAATGCATCTGCGAAGCATAGAGACATGGAATACCGGATGTACCGCTTCCAAATCAGATGGCAAATCTAACTCATAGGCGACATTTCCAACCTTCCGAACAATCTGATAAGGCCCAATATAACGCGGACTGAGCTTACCCTTTCTGCCGAACCGCATCACGCCTTTCATAGGCGATACTTTCAGAAATACCCAATCGCCTACCTAAAACTCCAACGGTCGACGCCGTTTATCCGCGTATGATTTCTGTCGACTCTGGGCTGCCAACAGTCGCTCTCGAATAAGTTTCACCTTGTCCACGGCCTGCTGGACCATATCTGGGCCAATCAACTCTGTCTCGCCAATATCAAACCAGCCGATCGGCGATCTGCACTTCCTGCCATATAAAGCCTCGTACGGAGCCATCTGGATGCTGGAATGGTAACTGTTATTATATGCAAACTCAATCAACGGCAGGTGATCATCGCAGCTGCCTCTGAAATCAATAACGCAGGCCCGCAACATATCCCCCAGCGTCTGTATAGTGCGCTCGGCCTGCCCGTCGCTCTGAGGATGAAATGCGGTGCTCAGACTCACCTGAGTCCCTAGTCCCTCCTGAAAAGATCTCCAGAAATGCGCCGTAAACTGGGCGCCTCTGTCAGAAATAATAGATATAGGAACTCCGTGAAGCTTCACAATCTCCTTAATATAGAGCCTGGCATAATCCTCGGCGGAATAAGTAGCCCTGACGGGAAGAAAATGGGCTGATTTCGTCAGCCTATCAACAACGACCCAGATGGAATCATACTTCCGTGGAGTGCGAGGCAAACCTGTAATGAAGTCCATATTAATAACCTCCCACTTCCAAGTCGAGATTTCTATCTCCTGCAGCAGTCCACCCGGTTTCTGGTGCTCAATCTTGACCTGCTGACAATTAGGGCACTGGGCGACGAACTCTGCAACATCCCGCTTCATACCGTCCCACCAGTATAAGCATCGAAGATCATGGTACATCTTCGTAGACCCAGGATGGACCGAATAGCGAGCATAATGTGCCTTGCTCATAACCTGTTGCCGAAGGCCTGCAATATCAGGTACACACAACCTGCCTCTGTGTAACAAAGTACCGTCCGGTGAAAACTCGAACGGAGTCCTCTCCTTATCATAGGTTGTGTCCCTGTACCGAGCTAAGACAGGATCCTCATACTGACGCCGCTTAATATCGTCCCTGATGGACGACTCAGAAACCCCTCGAACAGAAATCTGGGTATCTCCAGAATCGGCCAGACGAACCCCGAGACTAGCCAACTGCTGAATATCATGGGCTATCTCTCTCCTGTCTGGCTGTAAGTCGGCCAAACTTCCCATCGACTTCCGACTGAGCGCATCTGCAACAACATTAGCCTTACCCGGATGATACAGAATATCCACGTCATAATCTTTCAGAAGCTCCAGCCACCTCCGCTGCCGCAAATTAAGCTCTCTCTGTCTGAAAATATACTGGAGACTCTTATGATCAGTATAGATATCCACATGAACGCCATATAAATAGTGTCTCCATATCTTCAGAGCATGAATTACCGCTGCGAGCTCCAGATCGTGGGTAGGATAATTCTTTTCATGCTTTTTGAGCTGCCGGGAAGCATACGCTATAACTCTGCCGTGCTGCATCAATACACAGCCTAACCCCATACCAGAAGCGTCACAATAAATAGCATACCCGTCCGGTCCCTCTGGAAGAGTCAGAACTGGGGCTGAAGTCAGCTTCTCCTTCAGCAACTGGAAGCTCCGTTCACAAGCGTCAGACCACTGGAACTTAGCTCCCTTCTGAGTCAGCCTTGTCAAAGGCGCTGAAATCGAAGCAAACTTCTCCACAAATCTCCTGTAATAACCTGCTAACCCCAGGAAACTGCGTACCTCTGTGGGCGTCGTAGGTCTGGGCCAATTCTTCACGGCCTCAATCTTCTGTGTGTCCACCCGGACACCATCATCTGCAATAATATGCCCCAAGAAAGCCACTGAAGACAGCCAGAATTCACACTTAGAAAATTTGGCATATAATTTCTGATGCCGAAGTACCCCTAATACCGATCTCAGATGATCTGCGTGCTCCGCCTCAGACCGAGAATAAACCAGGATATCATCAATGAATACAATTACAAACATATCCAAGAATGGCCTGAATACCCGGTTCATCAAATCCATGAATACTGCGGGAGCATTAGTAAGCCCAAAAGACATAACCCTGAACTCATAATGCCCATATCGGGTCCGGAAAGCTGTCTTAGGGATATCGTCCTCTCGTACTCGTACCTGGTGGTAGCCGGATCGAAGATCTATCTTCGAAAAACACTTAGCGCCCTGCAGCTGATCAAACAAATCATCAATCCTGGGGAGGGGGTATTTATTCTTTATAGTTACCTTATTCAGCTGCCGATAATCAATACACATACGCAGCGACCCGTCTTTCTTATGCACAAATAATACCGGGGCTCCCCAAGGCGAAGTACTGGGTCTGATGAAACCCTTATCCAACAAATCTTTCAGCTGCTCCTTCAACTCCTTTAATTCTGCAGGCGCCATTCTGTACGGAGGAATAGAGATAGGCTGAGTGTCTGGGAGTAAGTCAATAGAGAAGTCTATCTCTCGCTCTGGAGGAATACCTGGAAGCTCGTCGGGGAAAACATCTGGAAACTCATTAACCACGGGGACTGACTGAAGTGTCGGCATCTCGGCGTCCAAGTCTTGCACCCGAACCAGATGATAGATATAACCCTTTCTGATCATTTTCTTTGCCTTAAGGTATGAAATAAACTTACCTTTCGGCGATGCTGTATTACCAGCCCAATTTATAACTGGGTCCCCGGGAAACTGGAAGCGAACCACCTTATTCTGGCAGTCAACATTAGCATAACAGGAAGCTAGCCAGTCCATGCCCATAATAACATCAAATTCAGTCATATCTAACTCTACCAGATCTGCCTTAGTATCACGGCCACATACAATCACAGAACAGTCTTTATAAACCTGTTTCGCTACAATAAAGTCCCCTATCGGTGTGGCTACCTCAAATGGCTTTATAGGTTCAGACATAATACCAATTTTACCGGCAACAAGAGGTGAAATATATGATAAAGTCGAACCTGGATCAGTTAATGCATACACAGACCGAGAGAAGACCAATAAAGTACCTGTAACGACATTAGGAGATGCCTCCTGATCCTGGCGACTGGCCAAAGCATAAATGCGGTTCGAAGGACCGCTAATACCAGAAGCTCCACCACGGCCTCTGCCACGACCCGCTGGTGCCGAAATACCCTGCCCCGTAGGGCGCATAGCCACTGACGAAGATGAAGACCCAGCGGCTGATCCGGTAGGCTGCGCTGCACCACCCGAACTACCCTTATACGGGCAATCTCTCATAGAATGGCCCTGACGGCCACAAGAAAAGCATGCACCGGTGGCTCTGTAGCACTCTCCCGTATGGTATCTGCCGCAAAAAGAACACTGAACCCTGGGTGGCCTCATCTGACCAGAACCCCTATCTGTCCGCGAACCTGAAGCCCTGGAGCTCTAGCCTGCTCCTGAATACCCTGGGCTATCGAATCTGCGACCTGTAGGCTGGGGAGGCGCGCTCTGCGCCGGCTGAGATGAAAATCTGCTAGGCTGCTGCGGCTGTTGGGGTTGTCTGCCCCGAAACTCTCCAGATGACCTGGCCCTCTTGGGCTGTCTCCGATCTTGGCCCCTGTCAGGCTGGTGTCCTCCTCTGCCCCGATCCTCCATGCCCTGGGCATGGGCCTGGATACGGGCAATATCCATACTGGGCTGAGCAGCCAATACTAAGCAGCTATCAACAAAATACCGATCCAGCCCCATAATATATCTGTGCATCTGGTCCGCCATAGTAGCCACCACAGTAGGTGCATATCGGGCCAAGGAATCAAACTCCAAACTATAGTCCCGGATACTGCGGCCCTTCTGCCTCAATAATAAGAATCTATCAGATCTGGCTCGTCGCAACTCTGGGGGCAGAAAATGTCCAAGAAATGCCTGAGAAAAATCGCCCCAAACTGCTGGAGGAGCGCCGTCCCCCCTGGATAGCCCCCATGACTCGTACCAGTTTGCCGCCACATCATATAACCGGTACGAAGCTAACGCGACTGACTCTGTCTCGGAAGCATTAATCAAATCTAGAGTGCGTCGCATCTTCCTGATAAACTCCTCAGGATCCTCCTCGGGCTTTGTCCCGAAGAACTCTGGAGGGTTACAAGTCAAAAACTCATGGGCTCTCGAACTATCACGCCTGACTGCCCGGTCACCTCCCAGTCCATGCCCCTAACCTACCCTGCCACAAGTATCGTCAGCAACTGGACTGCCTCCATCATAGACTGATCCTCAGTGCCTGGCCGTGGAGTTGGAGGCTCAGGTACTGGAACTGCGGGAGCTGGCGGTGGAGCCGCCCCCCGATCAGCGGCTGCGGCCGCCCCAATCTCCTCCACGAGTGGCGGTGTAGACGAACCCTCTGTCTGGGGCAAAGTCCCCGGAGCAATATGTGCCTGGGCCCTGGTAATCCTCTGGACCCGGCTAGTCTCTCCCAAGGCTGCTGACTTGGCCTTTTGGGCCGCTGTTGCCTTTTTTGGAGGCATATCTGCAAACATAGCCACTCGTTAGGGAGGGGTCATCCTGATAACACAGCTCTATCGCACGATCTAAGACAGAAAGAAGGGTAGTATCCTAAATGCCCTGTAGCCTCCTGTTTATAGGCGTGGTGCACAACACACCGATAAACAAGACTCTACTAGACACGGTCTGTGGACATTCCGAGGACGAACTGCTCTGATACCACTTTTGTCACGACCCAACCCCGTGGGCCTCGAACAGTGCCCTAACTGGGCACCTATACGTACCCGATACCCAAATTAGCATATTATCAGAATAATAATATAATAATAACATTAGTGGATGCTACAGAATTTAGCAGAAGAGCAGACTTGGCACACAGAAGCCGATAAGGCTGTCATATAACAAAACATCCCAAACATATGTACAGAACCCACACAGATGTATCCACAGACCTCTACAGAACATATCGCAATCATAAGACGGGACAGGGCCCCGTCATACCCTGAACAAAGTACATATCCAGATAGCAGTGACAGACTGTACCAAAAGATGGGCTCTGTAGAAGAGAGCGCCCCAAAATAGCAGAAATGGGATCCTAAACGTGCGGATCAGCAAACCTGTCATCCGTACCTGCGCGGCATGAAAACGCAGCCCCCGAAGAAAGGGGGTCAGTACGAAATATGTACTGAATATGTAAAGCGGAATCACAGAAGTCAAATCATAATGATTACAGAAAATGGGTACAAAATCCAGAGTGTCAAATGCATATTTCCAAATCAGACAGAATGTGTACAGAAACATATGTCATATCATATCATATCCGGTCCCTGCCACGGGACTCGGCAGACAGAATGTGGCCACCCTCCCGACGCTGGTGCCACTATACAGAGGAATCAGAAAAAGGGGCGTGGCCCCGTATCATATAATGTCATATCAAAATGGCCATAACAGATCAGATCAGAATAGGCGGACATGGCACATCATACTCCACAGACCCATGTACGCGTATACCTGCCCCCTCACATCGGGACGCGGCGAACAATGCAGAGAATTACGCTTGACAACATATCCTGGCCCGGGCTCAGTGTGGGAAACATTGGGACATCCACGAATGGAGTAGTGAGAGACTAATGCAATTTAAAAATATCATAAATGGTTTCAAAGACTCGATGAAGCGTATCAAAGCCAAACAAATCCAATGGAGTCGGACAGAATCAGAACTAATACAATTCGGATATCATAATAATTTACAGGAATATAACCTTCCTGAAGTCATTCCGAGTGTCAAAATAATTTATAAGATTTAATAGAATATTTAAAATAATATTCTTTAAGCGATTAGTAAGGTAATCAAAACATTTCTTTCAAAAATCGCTTAAAAAGTAAGCTTTAGCATATTAGGGGCAAAACCGGAAATAGTGGGCCCGCCTCGGGAAAAATAAGGCGGCGGGCTCAAATTATGCCCTCTAAGCTTATGGTATCACCTAAAAAGGTTATACAGACATTCTATGACTTTCCAAGTAATTTGGAGCAAAGTTGCATAATTTCAAGAAATAGCGTATCAAAGATGGGTCAATTCTACTGAAGGAAAAACTGAAATTTTGTCTTGCGGATTCCGAGGGCCAAGAGGTCCTTCGAGGCCCGGATCCGACTCTAACACACTAAGGGCATGCCAAGGGAAGAATTGGGTTTGCTTTACATACCTTTCACGCTCCTTAAGCCTTTCCAAACTCACTTCCCGTTTCGTCGAAAAACTGCAATTGGTCAAGTTTACCAATTGTGAGTTATTAATGCCATTATTACAACTTTAATCATATTTGGCTACCGAAATTTCGGCAGCACTTCCCCTATACATATGGCACCCCGAGAATTCAACTCGGCCAGAAATCATCAACAACAACCCAAACGACGACATTAACATCAACAAAGAACATTAAGAACACAAATATCCTTCAACAAGACATTTTTCTCACAAGTTGACATAACCTTCATTTCAATCCAAACTTTCACTAATATCAATAATTTCACATTCATCAACAATCAAGATCATCACCATATAGTTCTAGATACATTTCATATCGATTGCCTTAAGATATACACTTGATATACATAATATACAATTGTCCGCCAAAGTCTTAACTTATGCAAAACATCAAATCTTTGGCATGCAATTCCATAACAAGTTTCCAACTTCCAAATTCATCAATGATTATCACCATTAACAACCAAACAACTTCATTTCCTTAATGTCGGAAAATCATACTAAAACGACATAAGTTTCTACATTCCAATTCAATACAAACTTATATCATTCTAACTTCATTTCTATGCCAAGCATTACAACAACACTCCAATACACTAAACAAACTTAATCAATTCCACTCCATAGCCAACATACCACACATCCATATGCTTATTTTTCCATATCAACTAAATTCATCCAACTTTCAATTCCCACATGCATTTCATCACAATCATAACTAGAATATAACATAAATTCAATACAATTTGGCTATACAACATGCATATACACAAGGCTACAAGCCATATACCAAACCCACATTGCAAACTTCCATTTCTTCATACAATCAACACATTTCCATATACTACAACACAATCAAAACTTCACAACACAATAAAAAGGTAGAAATTCATACCTTTTCTTCAAGTTTCCTTCACTTGGAGATGTAGTCACTTTGATGATTCTAATGCTCCCCACTCCAATCCAACTATACCAAGTTACAAAGGAACCTTGACTTAGTAGGAAATCAACAAGAAATAAATTGTTGAAGCAAGATTTTTGGTACCTATTTTTTCCTAGCAAACCCGAAACCCTCTTCTTTCTCCTCTTCTATTTTTTTGTTCTTGGTTATCTCCTTTCATACTTATCATAGTCTTCAATTATATAAGTATTGAAGTGCTTGGTCACATGACCAAGCACATGACCCATAAAATGGGCTTGGACAAAGCCAAAGTGGCCGGCCAAGCACCCCATTTTGGGCCTCACTTTGCTTCAATTATTTTTTGAGCCCAATACTTATGGATCACATTTTGTAATTCCCGAAACTAATTTCCCAAATTCTAAAATTACCCTTAACCTTGTCCCACACTTTCATGACTCTATTCTTTCATGCATAACTCCTATGTTCAACAAAATATCAAATTGATCTTATATCTCAAGAATCCAATGTAATTCAAGTCTTTCCAAACGTGTGAAAACACGGGTCATAACAATATGACTCCTATGATATCATTTCCCTAGCTCTCCATGACTTTCTTACATTCCGGGAACTATGAGTTAAGGTTGATAAAGAGTTTCTTATGAGATAAAGATGAGAAATGTGTCATGAATACGAAAATGATGATGGTAAGTATAAGCCTAGAGATTCTAAAGAAAAATATGATGTTCACAAAGTTAATGATCTTACTTATGATCCCTTGATGTTGTTCATGGTGTACACTCACCTTAAAATGTTAGTTCCTTCAAGGTGAGATACGATGAATATGATTACCCCATAATGGAATCGGGGGCTCTCGACCTTATGTCACCCCGACATTGTTATAGCTTGTCCATAAGCTCTAATGCATGTCCTATGACCAATGTTCCGACGAATTACGAGTCTATGTTCATAGAGGATTTCATATGAGGTAAAGGTAAGAGATATGCTATAGAAACGATAATGGTAATGATGAGCCTAAGTCTAGAGATTATAAAGTCTATCATACGATATTTATACGAAGTTCATGCTACGAATATGATATGATTTTCATAGATTGTCTTTAAATTCAAATGTATGCTCTATGAAAAGTTATGATAAGTTTATGAGATATATATGATGATAACGATGACGATGTTGATAGTGATGACGATGATAATAGTGATGACGCTAAAGATAGTTATGGGCTTTTATGTATATGTGCCTAGGTATGGCTATTATGAAACCTCGAGCTTATATGGCCGGGTAGAATATATGTATATGTATATGTATATATATATATATATATATATATATATATATATATATATATATATATATGATGATGATGATGCGCGTGCACCACTGCAGTTGGGTACGGAGAACACTGAGCCTTGGTAGGGCCAGGCACGGATATCACTGAGCCTTGGTAGGGCATGGCACGGACAACACTGCGCCTTGGTAGGGCCAGGCACGCATAACACCAAGCTTTATTATAGCTGGGCACGTAAGATACCAAACCTATATAGTCGGGTACGATATTACTATGTATTTAAATATATGAAAAGCCCGAAAGACATGTATGTGATATTGTCAAGCCACTACGTGGCCGAATACGGATAATGTTTAATATGTATGCGCAGATACGGTACTATGATATAAATATGGTATGACGACGTATACGCCATGATGATACATGTATTATGTTTATATATGAGATAGGCAGAAAGGTATCCACCCTTAAAAGTTACGCAGGTTATATCTTCATCTTGTGCCTTATGATTTCTCTAATATGTTCATTTCATTCATGCCTTACATACTCAGTATAATATTCGTACTGACGTCTGTTTTCTTTGGACGCTGTGTTCATGCCCACAGGTAGACAGGGAGGCGACCCAGATTTATAGAAGCCAATAAGCAGACTTTTTGAGAGCACTCCATTATTCCGGAGGTGCCATTGATTTACTATTTTATGTATATGTATGTTTTAGGCACGACGGGGTCCTGTCCCGTCCATATGTCTAGTACTCTAGTAGAGGCTCGTAGATACGTATGTGTGGGTAGTATGGTCTTACGATGTTATTATTGTATGTATATTATTTTGATAGCCGAAGGGCTTATGTGTATAAAAGTATTCATGTTTCCAAATAAATAATGGTTTCCTATGATTTGAGTATAAGGTTAATAAATGAACGCTTGATGTGTACAATGGGTAACGGTACGAGCGGTGCTCGGTGGTTAGCCCTGGGTACCCGTCATGGCCCTAGTCGGGTCGTGACAATAATCTGACAACACATTCATAATCATCTGCAAGGATACCTGTGATGCTGATGCAAATGTTATAGTATCATCGACATATGATAGGTGGTTCAAATTTGCACTCCACTTAGGAATGTCCTCAGCTGCCACTGTAAACAGTGCAGGTGACAAAGGATCACCTTATTTCACACCCCTTGTTGAATGGAAAAACCATGTGCTTGTCCATTGATTAATACTGAATACCTATTATTAGAAATCAACCTCCAAATCATATCAGAAAATCTCTCATTAAATCCCATCTTTCGGTGGAACCTCAGGAGATACAACCATGAAACTCTATCATAAGCTTTTGCCATGTCCACCTTTATGATCACATTAGCTGGTTTTCCCCTCTTCCTGATATCTGCAACTATTTGTTATGTTAACAACACATTCTCTATAATATTTCTCCCTTTCACAAAACTAGATTGGTTTTGAGATATCAAAGATGGTAATATTCCTTCAAGTCTATCATGAACTACTCTAGGCAATACTTTGTTGATGAAGTTGCTAAGACTTAAAGGCCTTATGTCTGAAAATGTATTTATTATTGCCTTTTTAGGTAGGAATACCAAATTTGTGTGTGTGATAGACTTGGGCAAAATGTTACCTTCAAAGAAATCCTTCTGTCACGACCCGGCTAGGGCCATGACGGGTACCCAGGGCTAACCACCGAGCACCACTTGTTCTATTACTCATTCTGCGTACAATCGTATTTCTTATGCTCATATTCATAGGAAAACCATTTTCATTTGAAACATAATTACATGTATGTACATAAGCCCTTCGACTATCAAAATAATACATATTTATAAAATGGGAAATCGTGAGACCATACTACCCATACATACGTATCTACGAGCCTCTACTAGAGTACTAGACATATGGACGGGACAGGACTCCGTCGTGCCCAAAACATATGTACACAAAATAATAAATCAATGACACCTCCGGAACAATGGAGTGCCCTCAAAGTCTGCTAGTAGCTCCTATGAACCTGGGTCGCCTCCCTGTCTACCTGTGGGCATGAACACAGCGTCCAAAGAAAACGGACGTCAGTACGAGCAATGTACTGAGTATGTAAGGCGTGGATAATAACATAATAAGAGCATGAGGGATAGCATAAGATAAAAGAACCGTTCATTTCTCATAATACTTTTTAACTATTCGTCATACGTACTTACCCCTTTATTCTCCTAGAGATACACTTGTTACATCCACATGATTACATATGCAATAACTTACAATGCAGTACAACCACGTACCCAGCCATATAGGCTCGGTATCACCCGTACGCCGCCCTCCCAGGACTCGATAGTATCCATACTCGGCCCTCCCGAGACTCGATGCTATCCGTACTCGGCCCTTCCGGGACTCGATGCTATCCGTACTCGGCCCTTCCGGTACTCTATGCTATACGAAACTGAGTAGTGGGAGTGCTATGCATACATACATACATACATATACATGAAAATACATAAATGAAATCACCATCATCCTTAGCATTACCATACATCTATCATTAAAGCATACATTAGAACATTGAAGGCAACTATGGCGATGTCGAGGTAACATGAGGTCGTGGATCCCCGATTACATTATGGAGTGATCATAATCATCATATCTCACCTTGAAGGGAATAACATTTTAAGATGAGTGCACACAAGAAAAAGCATCAATGGAACCATACTTAGAATCATTAAATTCATGGGCATCATATCTCACTTTAGGATTCTTTAGACTTAAACTCATCATCATCATCCATTATCATACTCGTGTCTTATCTCTTTTCTCTATCTTACACATGTGTAGCTCCTCATAGTCGTAGACTCATAATTTCCATTATGTAGGAAGATCATGGAAAAATGGGAAGATTCATGGCATAGGAGTCATGCCATAGAAGGAAAGGGTTAGCCTTACATACCTCTTTCATTTAGCTATTCTATCGTTTGATCGTTCTCCTTCGATGCTTGCATTTTTACCTTCAAGAAAGTTCGTATTAAAGCTAGAGAAAATTGGGCAGCATTTCCTTTATTTATACAACTCTCTTCATATTACATCTCAACTCCCAAACATCTATAATTAGAGTCACAACATCATAAGCAACAATCTTCATACACCCACATTACCCACATTTCCCAATTTCACTTCCATTCATCCATAATAATGGTCATAGTACACTAGTACGTTTTCTCACATATAATACCTATCCCATGTCCTAAATATCATTTATAAAATGATTATAATCATAATATATCAAGAATCATGACTCAACCCAAGTTACTACTCACAAACATCACTATTCTCACATTCAAGACCCATTTTCTATATTCTTCTACAATCCAAGTCTCTCAATGTCTCAATACCTTAAACAACAGGGAAATACCATAAAACTTACCTTAGATGGTATAGGAATAGACCTTGGGTGGAGACACTTCACTTGAGCAAAACCCTCGTTTCACCTTCACTTGGATTCCTTGTCTTGGATGGACATTAATGAGCTTCTTATACTTGATTCACTTGGTTTGATGAAGTTGATCACTAATATCTCTTGAATTCTTGTGGGAGAAGTGTGGGGAAATGTTCTATAGAGTTCTAGAGAGAAAGGAAGTGAAGGGGAAATGAAATGAAATGAACTTGATCCCCTTATTAATAATACACAATCTGTCCCGTCTTGTTTCTACAGACCAACATAAGGTCCGTATAAATTATATTGACCGTATGTCTGGCCGTAGATTTAGACCAGTGAATGCTGCCAATCTGGGCTAAATATACGGCCTAACATACAACCAGTATAATTTATACGGCCAGTATGTTGGGCCGTATAATGCCAGCTATTCCGATTTCGTTCTCGTCGACTCGTTTGATCTACAATCCTTATGGAACCTTCTTAACACTTGTTTAACACCTCATTAAAAATCTAAGGGACGTTATAGCTCTTTTCCAAAACATCATTAAGTCATCATTAATTCATTACTCATAAATCCTTTCCGATACATAATGTATGCCTTGCCTTTCTTGGCAAACTTTCTTCTATTACCTCGAATGCCTTTGAAATCTCAATTAGGATCATCCAATGCTATTTCTTACTTATTGAAACATCATTTACTTCGTGCCCCTCATTACAATATCCACTGTGCATCAACGAAAATTTTTCTGAGATGTAACATACTTCCCCCCTTTAAAAATATTCGTCCTCGAATGTTAAGCTATCGGGGATTCTACGAAAATTTCGCCAGAGTTTTCCCTATAATATGGCACTACCATCCTATCACAACAGTCCAAAATAACACTGCCACTCAGGGCTACAACACCACAACACACAATATGTCCATACACGACCAAAAGCATTAAAAGTACGGTATTGCATTGCATACCTGGGGCAACAGCGTTTCATCTTGAACCTCCTTTGGGACCCATCATTTTAATCCTCTAACACACACTATCTATGTCATTCCCTTTGAATAGTTGAAAATGAGTTTTTCTTCTTAGTAATGACTCTCGGGTGCAATACTTCCCCGATTCCTCAGAAATATCCTTTCAAGAGATATAAGTAAGTCGCTTTCCTGATATAATCCTCGTTGAAACTCAGACTCATCAGTCCTTTTTCTTGCTCCATAATGGTATTAAGTTCCACATGGTTTACAAATCCCTTCCGCTTTCCTTTCTTCCCAATGACCACGATAATGGTATTGACCCAAATTTGTAGAGTCTAGATAAACTCAATCCGAGGTGTCCTATCATAGGTGTCCGTTGTCGACTTCCTCAAAGGCCTCATAATTTTTGAGAATTTCATAACCCTTTGGTAACTGTCAAAAATTTGCTATAACCATAATGGTACAAAAATGAAAATTCCAAGGCGTAATATTCTTTTGGTAAAAGCCCCCCTTAATTCGGTGATCTTATTGCATTCGTAAGTTGTCACACCCCAGGGCTACCGTTCGAAGCATATAACATGTACTTATATCATATTCCAAGTAATTGTCCTATTTATCCTTAACGATAATCCCAACTCAACATTTCAAATCAATTCACCATATATTTTCCTTCAACTGACCCGGAGTATCATGACCACACTATTCTTGTTTACCTCTTACTCCTCTTTTTAAGTACCCACTTGGTTTCATTGGCAACGTATAAATACTTGCAAGTTACATAATCGTTCTTGCGTGGTTTGTGTACATACACATCTATACATATACATGTATCCATATCCGTATACATATTCGTGTCGATATTTATATCCATAGCATACCCGACCTTGAAGGTTCGGTGGTTTTCGCATACCCGGCCACGACAAGGCTCGGTGTCATACATACCAAAACTCTTTTGTCTATCTGTAGTAACTTATCTCGTCATGCTCTCTTCCTTCCTTTATTTTTCCCTTGATTATCATATCTTATGTTCTACTATAGAAAACCTTAGGTCCCTTTTCTTAATTGTCGCTTGTAAATCGCAATATCATTAACAACGACTCTACCGTTAGTGCCTTTGCCTCTATTCTAATATAGCATTGCTATCTTTTACAATATCCCTTGAGTTATTTGCTCTCAATGTCACATGGTTCAAGGTCTTCGCGAATGATTTCCAGTACAGTCTCAGATGCCTGCTCAATTCGTGTTTGTTTATTTACTAGTTATTAGACTCATTCCTGTGTAACTCTCACTCTTTTTTTAGAGTCTATATCTGTCACATCTTAGGGTCCATCGTTTCAATCTCTACACTTGTATTCTCTTTACTCGCTTCCCCCCTTTAAGGGTTTTACTTGTACCATTATCAAATCCGTTGCCTCACCTTTAAATCTTGAATTCATATATCCCTTACTATACTACATCTTATTCATGCTGTTTCCCATAATTTATAGCTACGATAATTCATGTGTGAAGTCTTAACGTACTCATCTTGCAGTTTTGTAATCAAGTAATACAACCGACATAGCAATCCGAACAAGGATGTATTTTACTTAGCTCATCTGGTAGTTATGAGTCAATGTCTAAATCCGCTCCAATTAACAACTTTTGTCCCATAGGGATGCTCACAATAGTAATATTTCTAGTTATCCATACCATCTATGCAATGTCACTTGCCCTCTTCTTCGGTGCTCAAAGTTCACTTGTAACGTCATCTTTGTTTTCTAGGGCCTAAGTCTCATGCGCAACTAATACCCCTTATGTCTCATACTCTTTTACTCTTGTGTTGCACTCAACATTGATTTCAAAACCAATCATAATCATATTGTATTTGTCGTTGATGATAGCTTTGCTCTATCGCATTATCGTCGTACGGTAAACTCATAACTCATGGCCACCTTTTTCTTTTCAACTCATTACTTCATATACTTTACTCGTTCTAACTTGGTATAGGATATTCGTAGGAGATGCATCTTACTTTAATCATAACACGACTACTTCTTAAGCACGCGTACTTTGCGGCGCACTTTTCTTCTCTTTCTATTCCTATTCTTATTCCTTTACAATCCTTCCTCCTCAATTTATCTTATTTCCTCCCGTTTTATAATCAATCCTTTATTCTTCGCACGAGGAACCCTATTCTTAACTTAGTACCGCTTTGTCCTTTAGAATATACTACCTTTGTACCATCCATTCTTCGCTTCTAAAACTTATTCTGTTCATTCTGATCATCCCCTCTCATCCTTATTGAGATGATCCTTTTCGTAACAATCATCCTATTTTGTTATTCATCTTTCTGTAGTCTTGGTCTTTTACATCCAGCTAAAGATATCACTCATGCTCTCGATTATACAAATCACAAACTACTACTACTTTGCCATAGCACATTTCTCTGATCCCTTTTTCAAGTTTGCTTGCTATCATTTATGTCATTGCGAAACCTCTATGCTGGATTTTTCTAACAAGGTCTTATAAGCTTTCTTATCTACTGCCCCATGGCTCGCTTGCTGGTTTCACACTTGCATTCATTCTTTATTCCTATAGAACATGTCACATCTTTAGTCGTTTCCTCACTATACATTACTCACATTGTATTACAGTTCTTGCCACGCTCTCATTATATCTTGATCATAATCAACGCTATAGAGTTCCACTTCTTTACCTCACTCGCAAGCCTGCTAGTAAAATAGAATAAACCTTGCGAAGTAAGCATACTCAACCTGCTACTCTTTCTAATCAGCCCTATTACACTTTCCATATAAGTTGTTTTACCAATGGATTCACATTTGTTATACCCCTTCGTATTTCATACCCCTGCCTTAGTCATGCTGTTACTTTATTTTGCTAATAGACTTATCGTATCTTGCTCGTGCTTATCCATCCAATAAATACTCCAGTATCGCACTCTATTGTAGTTACCATTCCTCTCCTATGTTGTGTTTTAGCACTACCAGTCTCCCTAATTTACTCTATCATTTCTATTTACCGTATCAATGTCGATCTTATAATTAGCGTTACTATCAATTCAATAGTATTTAACTCATCTCTTGTAGTTGTTAACGATACTCCTAACTTAATCTAGTCCTGCCATTACTTTTTGCACAACATCTTTTCCCGTTAGGACATATTACAAGCTTATATCTTATCTCTTTTAGATTCTAGGAAAATTTCGGCGGAGTTTCCTCTATATTTCTTACTATCCCAAAACCTGCATGCACCAAATACCAACAATGCCTCACAGGGCCAATATATATGTACGACATATCTCAGCCACACAGGGCTCCCACTTTCAAGTAAAAGCACAAAGGTGTCGAAACTTACCTCATATATAACACTTCGAGATGTACCTGATCCTTTAGCGATCTGCCCTGTTATCCCTTCCTATTTACTTTCCCTTTCATCCTTCATCTTTACATTTCAATCATACCTCAATATTCTTACCTTACTCGACACATATCTTTCGTACCGTCGCTTACCTTTGTTCTGATTCATTCAATTTGTTTAGTTGACAAACTTATAACTGAACTTATCATCAGGAGATACCTTTAGTGAATTCCACTGTTGTACTTACACCGACTTACCTCTATGACAACCAATCCATTATTATATAAATACATATTCCGATAACGTAGCCTCAACGAAGGGGCTTACCTCCGTAACTTTCAATGTCATCAATCACTTTCTTCTGTCAATACCGTTCTTCTGCAGCAATCAAGGGTTAGTCTAAGGAATCTCATTTCCTATGTCTTAGCTCTATCGCACGATCTTAGAGATGAAAGAAGAGTAACCATCCAAAATGCCCTGTAGCCACCTGTTTATAGATGTGGCGCGCAACACACCATAAACAAGACTCTACTAGACACGGCTCGTAGACACTTCCAAGGACTGAACTGCTCTGATACCACTTTTGTCTCGACCCAACTAGGGCCATGACCGGTACCAGGGGCTAACCACCTAGCACCACTCATTCTATTACTCATTCTGCGTACAGTCATATTTCTTATGCTCATAATCGTAGGAAAACCATTTTCATTTGAAACATAATTACCTGTATGTACATAAGGCCTTTGACTATCAAAATAATACATATTTATACAATGGGAAATTGTGAGACGATACTACCCACATATACGTATCTACAAGCCTCTACTAGAGTATTAGACATATGGACGGGACAGGACCCCGTCGTGCCCAAAACATATATGTACACAAAATAAAAAATCAATGGCACCTCCGGAACAATGGAGTGCCCTTAAAGTCTGCTAGTAGCTCCTATGAACCGGGGTCGCCTCCCTGTCTACCTGTAGGCATCAACACAGCGTCCAAAGAAAACGGACGTCAGTACGAGCAATGTACTGAGTATGTAAGGCGTGGATAATAACATGATAAGAGCATGAGGGATAGCATAAGATAAAAGAACCGTTCATTTCTCATAATACTTTTTAAACATTCGTCATACGTACTTACCCCTTTATTCTCCTAGAGATACACTTGTCACATCCACATGCTTACATATGCAATAACTTACAATGCAATACAGCCACGTACCCGGCCATATAGGCTCGGTATCACCCATACTCGGCCCTCCCGGGACTCGATAGTATCCGTACTCGGCCCTCCCAGGACTCGATGCTATCCGTACTCAGCCCTTCTGGGACTCGATGCTATCCGTACTCAACCCTTCCGGGACTCGATGCTATACGTAACTGAGCAAGTGGGAGTGCTATGCATACAAACTTATACATAAAATTACATAAATGAAATCAACATCATCCTTAGGATTACAATACATCTATCATTAAAGCATACATTAGAACATTGAAGGCAACTATGGCGATGTCGGGGTTACATGAGGTCGTGGATCCCCGATTACATTATGGAGTCATAATCATCATATCTCACCTTGAAGGGAATAACGTTTTAAGATGAGTGCACACAAGAAAAAGCATCAATGGAACCATACTTAGAATCATTAACTTCATGGGCATCATATCTCACTTTAGGATTCTTTAGACTTAAACTCATCATCATCATCCATTTTCATACTCGTGTCTTATCTTTTTTCTCTATCTTACACATGTGTAGCTCCTTATAGTCATAGACTCATAATTTTCGTTATGTAGGAAGATCATGGAAAATGGGAAGATTCATGGCATAGGAGTCATGCCATAGAAGGAAAGGGTTAGCCTTACATACCTCTTTCATTTAGCTATTCTATCATTTGATCGTTCTCCTTCGATGCTCGCGTTTCTACCTTCAAGAAAGTTCATATTAACATTAGTTAATCGATTATAAGAACGTGCTTACTAAAGCTAGAGAAAATTGGGCAGCATTTCCTTTATTTATACTACTCTCTTCATATTACATCTCAACTCCCAAATATCTATAGTTAGATTCACAACATCATAAGCAACAATCTTCATACACCTACATTACCCACATTTCCCAATTTCACTTCCATTCATCCATAATCATGGTCATAGTACACTAGTAAATTTTCTCACATATAATACCTATCCCATGTCCTAAATGTCATTTATAACATGATTATAATCATAACATATCAAGAATCATGACTCAACCCAAGCTACTACTCACAAACATCACTATTCTCACATTCAAGACCCATTTTCTATATTCATCTACAATCCAAGTCTCTCAATGTCTCAATACCTTAAACAACATGGAAATACCATAAAACGTACCTTAGATGGTATAGGAATTGACCTTGGGTGGAAACACTTCACTTGAGCAAAACCCTAGTTTCACCTTCACTTGGATTCCTTGTCTTGGATGGACTTTAATGAGCTTCTTATACTTGATTCACTTGGTTTGATGAAGCTGATCACTAATATCTCTCGAATTCTTGTGGGAGAAGTGTGGAGAAATGTTCTAGAGAGCTCTAGAGATAAGGGGAGTGAAGGGGAAATGAAATGAAATGAACTTGATCCCCTTATTAATATTACACAATCTGTCCCTTCTTGTTTCTACGGACCAACATACAGTCCTTATAAATTATACTGACAGTATGTCTGGCCGTAGATTTAGTCCAGTGAATGCTGCCAATCTGGGCTAAATATATGGCCTAACATACGGCCAGTATAATTTATACGGCCAGTATGTTGGGCCATATAATGCCCAGCTATTCCGATTTCGTTCTCGTCGACTCGTTTGATCTCCAATCCTTATGGAACCTTCTTAACACTTGTTTAACACCTCATTAATAATCTAAGGGACATTATATCTCTTCTTCAAAACATCATTAAGTCATCATTAATTCGTTATTCATAAATCCTTTTCGATACATAACGTATGCCTTGCCTTTCTTGGCAAACTTTCTTCTATTACCTCGAATGCCTTAGAAATCTCAATTAGGATCATCCAATGCTATTTCTTACTTATTGAAATATCGTATAATTCATGCCCCTCGTTAGTCTTTCCACTGTGCATCAACAAAAAATTTTCCGAGGTGTAACACCTTCGCAAGATCAAGAATATTTGTACCAACTATTTCCCAGCAACTTTGATAAACTATCCTGATAAACCATCTGGACCACAAGCACTAATTCCAAATAATGCAAAAACTGTAGCTTTTGTTTCCTCCATAGTAGGCAATGTGCACAGTTTCAAATTTTCCTCTTGAGTGGTCATTATTGCCATATTATCCAGTAAACTGAAGTATGTACCCTCTTCTTCCTGGCCAAACTGTGATCTATACAAAGATACAACTTCATATGCAATCAAGTCTTGAGTATCCACCCAATCACCATCAGTAGTTTGAATTTTGTTTATTTGCAGTATTTTCCTTCTCCCATTCACCATGTTATAGAAGAACCTTGTATTTTTATCTCCTTCTATGTACCAAGTCATACCTGCTTTTTGTCTCCAATATTCCTCCTCATAATGTAGATACTTCTTGAGTTCAGCTTGTGCTTTATGCAAGATGTAACGACCTAATGGGTCGTTATGTGTCTTTTGACTATTTTATCCCTGTTGACCAATTCCTGAGACTATAAAGCGATTCTAGTGAAAATTGAAGGATTTAGAATCCTTAAATGAAAGTATTTGACCGATAGTTGACTTTTGAGTAAACAGACCTTTTTCAAAATTTCATTAATTCCGTAAGGTCCGGAGGGTCGATTATGACTTGGTGGGTTGGTTGGTTTGGTTCCCGAGGTGTTTGGTTGCATTTTGAGTACTTTGTTGGAAACTTGGTTTTATCCATTTGGGGGTTAACTTGGTAAATTAGACCTCCGTTGGGAATTTCGAAGCCACAGGTGAGTTCATAGCACATTTTATGTGTGTGTGCATATATGGTTTGTGTACGGGAGGCCTTAGATTAATGTCGGGATTTCGGGAAAGACTTGTGAAAAACTAGATTTTTGTTAGTTCTGGTGTGACCGCCTCGGCCGGCTTAGTGCCGCCATAGCGATACCGCCATAGCGGTACCACCATGGCGGGGTTTTGACCACCATAGCGGTGGCATGGACTTCCTTGATTCCGCCATGGTGGATGGTCTGACTGCCATAGCAGGGCCGCTATGGCGCAATCTTGGCTGCCACTGCGAGGGATGGGATTTAATGATTGCTGCTATAGCGGAAGGCCCGACCACTACATTGAGATCGCCATGGCAATCCTTGTGACCGCTGCAGCGAATAGGCTTCAGAAACTTCTTTTATATTCCTAGGTTCGAACCATTAGTCCAACACTTCTAAAACCTAATTATAAGAGCTTGGGGAGGTGAATATTGAAGAGACTTGGTGGAATAATCTCTGAGGGTAAGTTCTAAACCTTGATTTTGCCCATCTACCTTCCTTCCTTGAGTTTCCATGGTGGTTTAAGGTCCTATAGTGTTGGGTGTTGAGACTTAGACTCCTAATCGTGAAACCATTCGTATAAATTGTTTATTGTTTATTAGCTTACTGTTTTTATCATCTAGAAGTGTAGATTAACATATTCTAGGATGGAATTGTTCTATAGTTCATGAAGTCTGGTTGATATTACCTAGGTTGGTATGACTTCTGATTATGTGGGCTTGTCGCCGTTACTTTATGTATTGAACCATGAGGTGTATTTGTTGTGTTATTGGAAGGAAGAGATTGATATATATACGCTTCGTGTTGATTGAGATAACTTGTATATTTCATGCTATTGTTGAGTTGATTTATCTGAGTCTTGTTATGACTTATGGCATTGTACTTTCTTGGCATTGATATTATTGATTGATCATGCTTACATTGGAGTAATGCTTCATATTGGGTTCTAGACTTGAACCATATCTTGAGACTCGGCTTGGGTATGGGCATATATATATAAGACACATTTGACAGGGGGTGAGGATGTGGCCTAGTTATGGGCTCGTGATCTGAGGTCAGTTCCGAAGCGAGTGATACATAGACACCATGGGTCCCCCGCGGGTCATGACTATCATCCGAACAAGGCATTTAGCATGTGTGTACGGTTGAGATACTTGTCATTGGTTGCATTGCATTGGACATCATCTTAATCCTGTGATTCGTTGTTGATTGGTTGTTGCTGTTGTTGTTGTGTTGTCGTGCCTATTTGACTATCTTCTTGGTTTTACGAATGTATGCATGATACGAATCTTAGTCGACCTATGATATCTATCGGTACAAAAAGTTTGTATTGATACTTCCTTGATGCACCCTTTTTGAGTACAGATTGTGTTTCGGAGTCATCTTCTACACCTCGCATCTAGCCTGAGGCTACTTCCTGACCACATCCGAGAGTGAGCTCCTATCACATGCTATGCTGCCTGAAGATCTCTCTTTATTTGATGTCTATTCCATTTCCAGACATTAATTTTATATTCAGAAAGTTTTGTATTTCTTAGACACTATTTGTGGTTAGAGTCTGTAGCGGTTCTATATTTTCCGATTCGTATTTGCACTTGCCTCATTTAAAAAGGAAAGTGTCCCAGAGAAGTACGGTTGTCAATCGTACCAGGAAAAAGGAAAAAATATACTTCTACATGAATGGTGCTCTAAAGGGACTTATTTTAGAGTAAGGCAAAATAAACAAGCCAGTTCTAGGACTAGTTAAAAACACAGAACAAGGGTGTCACAAAGTCATTTAGCAAGCAACAAAAAGAAGATAATCAAGCAGTTTTAAGCAATGCCAGGGCAGATAATGCAAGGCATATCAAGTGTCACAACTCAGCAAACAGCAATGGCATGGACAAGAGGACATGGCAAATTTCCAAATGGCAAATGAGTAACAGCAACAATGAAGTAGTAAGGAAAACAAAGCAAGCACAGGATTTAAGAGTGAAGCAGAAAAAGACAAAAACAAAGCCACAGTCATCCTACTCAAAATATTAGTTTCTAGTTTCTTTTTGAGGAAATCAAGAGTTAATGAAGACAGTATAATGAAGAATCTAGCCAAGAGTTCATTTTTAAGCCAAGAAGAAGCTAAAACAAATACCAAAAAAACCCACTTTTCTAACCCATTCACCACTTACAGAGGCAAGTTTAAGGTCCAAAGTCATTTTTTATACCAATTTTAGCTTAAAAATATCTAAGTATTAAACAGATTCAGAGTGCAGGTCCCCAACATCTCCCAAGTCCCTAAATCCTAGTTTATGTTCAATGATTGGGTCGCAAAGGTCTCAAATAGTCTCAAGATCATCTCAGCATATAAACAGTCCCATTGAAAACATTATAGAGCTTTTAAATGACTATTTTAACTTAGTTCATTCCCAGAATCAAACACAGGGATCCAAATTCAAATGTGAGATCAAATAAGGTCCTAACAAGACATAAAGGGTGATCAAAACAGGATCAGCAAGTCCAAAAGGTAGGTAAAAGAGAGCATGAAGTCATCCTAGGTGTAGTCATGATTCAACTACAGTTACAACAAGTCCCAAATAATAAGAAACTCATATGGAAACAATACAGGTTTATGGGAGCCTAAACTATGACTAGGAGAGGTTCATGACACTGTCCTAAATTCAAAACATCATATTGAACATATCTGAGTCACAAGCAAGCAAACAAGGGTGGAAATCATATATGTAAACCTCAGAAACTTACAAACAAGTTACAAAGACATGTGCAAGCAAGCAGATACCACATCTGTTCTTTTAAAATAGATTTAAGTTCAATTTTTAGCATTGCATTAGATGTCACAAGTTTTACAAATTTGAATTAAACCTTTAAGAGACAGTTTAGGCATAACCAATTCTCAGTAACTTAGTGTGGTCCAACAATGTAAACTATGAGCATATTGCAGTCCATATCAAGCATACAGCAGGAATGATGCACAAAGATGGCTCAATGTTCAAAAGAGGTGATCAAGAGAGGATCATGCTACTTCTCCTAAGTCACAAAATGATGTATTCAAACGCAGTATAAGCCAACAATGTGTAAGGATCAAATATAGAAAAGGAAGAACAGAAGGGTCTAAATCACTGCTATGCTTGGTTTCAGACTTCTTTTTAAAGTTAAATTCTTGTTTTCCATGTATGACTAACTTCTAATGATCTGACAATCAAGGGATATCTAAGGCCTACCTAATCAAAGTAATCTCACAGAGCATTTTTCACAACAAACAAGCTTTAAAGAGAAGACAGGTCACAGTGAGATCACAAACCACACACCACAACCCTAAAGACATTAGCCTAGGCCTCTGATTCTCAATTTTGAACAAGTTCCCCTATTCCCTATTATTTACCTCCTCCAACAGTTCCTAAAGCTAGTGATTAAACACACACACCAACCTAAATTGGACCCCAAACTATTCAAAAAAAAAACATGAAAAGCTACAAATCCATCAAATTCCCTTTAAAAAACAGATTCTTAGTTTTAGAGACATCTAGTCTCATTTAACAATTTCATAATCTACAAAGCAAGTTAAGAGATTCATTCTTTACTTTTCTAAGGCTTAGCAAGATTCAGAGATGACAAAATGTATACAAATGAAGCAAAATAGTCACAAAACACATAAGTCCTTCTTTATTATAGCTTTAACCATCATTTAGTCAAAAACAAAATGAAAATCTAAGGTTCAGGCTTCAAGGATTCCCATAATGTTATAGCTGGCTGATCTTTGAAAGCTATTTTTCTTGCAAGTTTGAAAAGGTTTAGTCTTTAAAGGATAGGAGAGGAAAATCCAACATAGATAAAACAAAGCAAACAGAGATTCAAAGGCTTTTAAGCTCAATATAGGTAAGCAGTAGCGAGGCAAGCAAATACATCTCAGATTTAAGAGACTATTTTTAGTTCAGATTTAGTCTAAGACAGCCATATAAGATCATTAACATAACCCAGCCCCCCTAGTATCTCTCTGAGGTACACTAAACAAGTTTATTCAAGTGAAAGCTTAGACTTGAACTTCATCATTTTTTTTTTAGAATCATTATCTAATTTTTACTTGGAACAAGTCAACACAAGGTCAAAAGAAGTGAAATTCCTAAACAGTAGTGAAGCAACAAAAGGTAAAATGTGCCTTAGAACCCTCAACATACCAATGTAACAGTAACTAATGATCAAATAAACGAGTTTACTTCATTTTAAGCCAATCTTAACCTTTAATACCTACTAGTCAACAAAATCCCTTTGAAACCTCATTATATTGACATCATAATAAGATAACCTTAACCGTTCTATAGAACAGCAACCAATATGATTTTAAAACAACCATAAACACATCAATTCATGTAAACAAACAAGGACAGAAATGAAATAGGATAGAATAGGGATGTTACCTTTTGGGAAGGCAACCTAAAGATCAAACGAGAGATTAGGTCAATCAAATCAACACCAACACTCAAATCCTCAAAACAGCCTTCATGTTATTTGATATAGTGTGGTATTTTTGAAATAGTAATAGTATATAAGTGATGATATCTATAATATATTTTGAATATAACAGGCAAGTTGGAAAGAATCAGTATAATTCTCCAAAAAAAACTCACTATTCTTCAAGAAAACTCCGGACCCCTCATATGTCAAAACACCTTCCATTTAAACAACTCCCCCCTAGGGACAAAAATGACCCCCCCCCCCCCCCCCTCCTCCCAAAATAGAATTAAGATTTCCCCCCAATTTTAAGAAACCCTATCTCATTTTCAAAATTGAGTAAAGACAAAAGGAATTTTATCCAATTCATACAAAAATTGCAAAATCACGCGCAATAGTACACTATAGGGACAAACCCAAATCAGTGCACAAGATAACAAAAATCCCAAATCGTGCGCCTAATCACACAAACAAACAAATTGTACCCGAGAATAATCCCACAAAATACCGTTATAAATCAATCCCAGCCTTACACGTCGTGCGAACCAGTACACAGTACGAATCCATGGATAAATATTGAGCAAATCACCACTGCACCATCTCTCTTGCGTAGTGTGGTGGCTCCAGATGGCTAAGAGCTCAATGACTCCGCCCAGGGCATCCCAGACCAAAAGAGACAGTGGGGAAATACCCAAACAATCAACCAAAATTGTGGAGAAACAGCGGTGGAGCGGTGGCTAGTGGTGGAACCCTAGCGCCGCCACTAGATTCTCTTAAGAGAGAGAAGGGAAATATTTAGGGTAAAATAAAGCAACGGACCCCACGAGAAAAATAAATGGGGGGGGGGGGGGGGGGGGAAGGTATATTATTTTTCTCCCCCCCCCCCCCCCCCTTTTAAAATACACCACATATTTTTTAAAATATAGTATATAGTTTAAATAAATTAACTTAAAACGCCCTCGTAAAATAATATTTTGCCAAGATAAAAGTTATAATACGTTGTTTTAAAATACGAGCTTCAAAATAAGGCCAATATTGATATACTTTTGAGCGATATTTAAAAATGGAAACAAATGCGGTAAGAATGAGCGGTAATTTATACGTCGTCTTTAATTAACAATTTTCCGAATTAGACGGAGCAAGATATGTATTTCTTTTCAAACACATCTTTGCCACTTGGATAATGCCGCTTTCACACTCTTAATCTTGCGTTTAAAAGTAATGAAAGAATCCCCTATGAAATCAGTCTTCCAATTCTATTCAACCACATCCAAAAAAGATTCATTTTTAGTCCAAAACTTTAAGAATCTGAAAGGTCTAATGAATTGTGAAGCTTGTTCTCCAGCACATAAAAGCATTGGTGTATGATCTAAGCCAGTTCTGAAAAAATGCTTCATTTCTAAATGTCCAAACCAATTTTGAAATTCATGATTCACTACAATTCTGTCCAATATTTTGAAAATGCAATCTTCACCTGCTCTACCATCATGTAAATGGACTATCTTTAAACCCCACCTCAATCAATTCACATGAGTTAACCCAAAATGCAAAATCTTCAAATTTTGGAGGGTATACAGGAAATCCACTAATTTTCTCTTCTTCATTCATAATCACATTAAAGTCCTCTCCTACTAACCATGGATAGCTCATGTCATTGGCTAAGCTATAGATGTTGTCCCAAAGATCAACTCTTTCAACTGCCTCACATTTAGCAAAAACTAATGTAGTTATCATGAACCTATTCAAATCATGAACAAAGACCTTTAGAGTGACCTGTTGTTCAGTATTCATCAGCACTACTGCATCTACTCTTTCATCAGTGAAGAACCAAATTTTACCATTACAATTATAACCTGCAGAGTTCATCCCTAATCTCCTTCTGTATTATTGAATGTGCCTTGTATTCTGAAAAGGTTCCAGAAGTGCCACCAAAAAGAATATTTGATGCCCCTGTAACATTTGAACCCTATGAAAAGCTTGTTGGGTCACTGATCTAGTGTTCCATATAAGAGACTTAATCATCATTTAACATTATATTTAGAAGTTGTCCTCTTTGGAAGAACCCTAGAGGGTAGTAAAGTATTTGCAGCAACATTTTTCTTGGACTTTTTAGTACCCTTCAAGCTTGACTTTGAAGAAATAGCAGCCTGTCTTGCAACTTCTTTCAATTGCTTCTCTAAATCATTGTCATCTGCTGCAGTTCTCTTTTGATCTTTATGGTCACATTTTTTATCTTCATCTCCTTTCTCCAAAATTCCCAAATCATGTGAGAATAGTGCATGTAAGAACCATGTTTGGAGACCCTTTTTCTATTTAGTGCAATCTGTTGTTGAGTAGCATCACCTATCTGCATAATAGCAGTACTTTCTGGTTGCATTATATTAATCTCAATGGGCTTTTCTATACTACATGTTCAATGATATGTATCAATGGATTGAGCATTGTTAAGAGCCTCAGCAATATCAGGTGGTTCATTCTCCTTCTGTATTTCTTAATCTGCACCATTGACTTCCTCTTCTATCACCTCATAACTATTTGCAACCTCCTCTTGTTCAACTTCAAGCACCTCATATGTTTGATTCTCAAGGTCTGCACATTTTGAAAGCTCTCTTGACACTTCTTGAGAATCTGCAACCTCCTCTTTACCATCTCAAGCATAGTATTCTGGTTCATTCTCCTTTGGAGTACTCTGGTCAGAGAATTTATTACCAATTTCCTCTGATGATTCATCTACTAATTGTATTTTAGACCTGACTATTTTGAGAATTCAAACTAGTTTCTTCAGCCTTCTGGTTCACACCTGAAGTAACACCTTCATTGTCAGTGCCTTCCTTCTCATTCATTCTCTCACCCCATAACTTACCCTTTTGATGGTTCTGACTCTTCCTATTTTCAATTAGCAACATCCTTTCAGAGCCTATTGAATCCTAACTAGAAGCATTACCATTGTTAGTTTCTTCTACTACTTGCATTGTCTCCTCTTTATTGCTAGCATTATCTATATCCTTAATATCAAAATTCTTTAACTTGATTTGTTCACCTGCATTGCTCTGAGAACTGTGATTTTCTTCAACAGCAATCTCCTTCAGCTTTGAACTATCTCCTTCCACATTGAGTTGTTGATCATTACTTATCTGGTGGGATACTCCCTCATCAACATCTGCAAATGCTCCATATTTGTTATGAACATGAACATCACTTTTGATACTTTTTCCTTCCCTGTTGGCAATTATTATTGTTACACCTCTTATTTTCATGGTAGAAAAAACTTATGGCTTTCTAGTCAAGTATGCCTCGAAATGGAGATTTGTACCCGAGTATTGAGATGCTAAGAATTTTACCTCGTGCATGGAGGTACTAGTAGGTATTCCAAGTATATTACAGGATTAGAAGTTGAACGGATTGAACCGACGCAGGCTGAGCAGATTCAGGAAAATCTACAGACACCAAACATTATCGACGGGCTGTCAATATGAACCGTCGTTATGTTCTGAGAATTTTAGTCTGCAGAAACCGATCGACGAGACATGTGGACGGTCCGTCTATCGCCGCCGTCAATATGGCTCTGCAACATCTGATCTATAGAAGCAGGTCGACGGAGCAAGTCGACGGACCGTCGACCCGCTCGTTGAACCTCTTATTCGGAACATTCCAGTTCTAGCTATAAATAGACGAGTCACACCCCAAAATTTCAGATTTTATTTTCTCTCCAAGTCTTGAAGGTTCTAAAAAATTCTCTCATTATATTATCATATATCCAAGGGAAATTAAGGAGTAATCACCAAGAATTAGTAGAAGCTAGTGCAAGAATTCTCACTAGGGTTTGTGGAGATCAAGACACCCTTTTGTGTTGAAGTAGGGTTTTCTCCAAGTGGAGTATTCTCATCTAAATTCCATTCTGACATCATCCAAGGTGAGTTCTATGTTCAATTCATGTTACTAAGAGTATTGAGAGGTTGAAAGACTTGGATTATGGAAGGGAGGAGAATATGGAGTACAAACATGAAATTAGTACTATTCTTGAATCATAGTTCTTGATATGTAATGAGTATAACCTTGCTATGAATAGTATTAAAGATGTTATAGAGGCCTTGTATGAGGGTGGATACGGTATGGTGCCATAGCTAGAGTTATGAAGGGTTTGATAGGGAATGTTGAGGATTTAATAATGTCTAGCTTGATGAAGCTATTGATTAAAATATTGTGGGTGTTGTTATTCATGTTGGGAGTTGCTTAATACGTGGAAGAAGTCATCGAAATAAAGGAGATGTTACCCAATTTGCGTTAGCTTTAGCTTAAGCTTAAGTATGTTTTCGATTATCTAATTTTAGTACGAACTCTCTTGAATGTAGAAACGTGAATATTGGAGGGAAGCGTTCAAGTGATAAAGTTAGCAAAATGTAAAGGTATATAAGGCTAGTTCCTTCTTTTCTAAGACATGACTTCTATGACATGACTTCCTTTATTGTTCCATGACCTTCTTACATTCCGGAAAATATGAGTCGATGTTTATAAAGAGCTTCCTATGAGATAAAGATAAGCGATATGTCATGACTATGATAACGATAATGATGAGTCCAAGCCTAGAGATCCAAAAGCTTATGATATGATATTTCCATGAAGCTAATGATCCCTATACGATTCTTTGATGTTATTCAATGTTGCTAAACCCACCTTATGATGCTAGTTTCTGTGAGGTATGATGATTATAATTACTCCATAATGGAATTGGGGGTTCTCGACCTTATGTCACCCCAATATGGTTATAGATTATCTTTGAATTGTAATGCATGCTTTATGATAAGTTTATGATGAGTATATGATAATACGATTCCACCGTGCCTAGATGGCCGGGCATGACATCGCGAAGGCGGGCGGCTTGAGATTACACCGCGCCTAGGTGGCTGGGCATGACACCGCGAAGGCGGGCTGCGTATTATTACACCACGCCTAGAGGGCCGGACATGACACCACTAGTGGGAGGCGTGTGATAGTTACCCGGACGCGGGTTAACGATGATGGTATATGTATGATATGCATACATGTGTCTTCCTTTAAAGGTTAAGCAGGTTATATCTTTAACTCATGTCCCATTGTTTCTTTATTATGCTATTATTATTCATGCCCTACATAATAGTACAATGTTCGTACTGACATCCTTTCTTTTTGGACGCTATGTTCATGCCCCACAGGTAGACAGGGAGACGGTGCGGATCCGTAGGAGTTTATCAGTAGATTGACAGGAGCACTCCATTATTCCGGAGGTGCTACTTATGATCATATTCTTTTGTGTATGTATTTTGGGCACAACGGGGTCCTATCCCGTCCATATGTCTAGTACTCTAGTAGAGGCTCGTAGATACGTACGTGTGGGTAGTTGATGTCCCATGATGAGCACATTGTACTCTTGTATATCATTTTTGCAGCCGTGAGGGCTTATGTATATAGACTTGTGTTGCTTTGGAGATTATATATGTTCAGGTTGAGTATGATGTTTAGCCTAATGTGAGGTGCTCGGCAGTCAGCTCCGGGTACCCATCATGGCCCCATAGTCGGGTCGTGACAATTGTCTCATTAGTAATGCTTCCTATCACCTTCCAATTACCTAGATCACCTATAACTTTGCCACTAGATAACATTTTAGCATTGAATTTCCTTCCATTGTACCCAGCATAATGTTTTTGTGGCCCCTTATCATGTTGTTTCTATGGTTTCTCAGTCTTCTGTTGATTTCCTTCTTGAACTTGTTGTTGCTCCTGCTTTTCAACCTTGTTTTGTTGTGTAACACCATTCTTTGTTTGCTCTTTACCTTGATCACCAATTTCCTTCTCCTCGTCATTACCTTTTCCCTTAGCAGATATCAAATGAGGATTTAATATACGACATTCATCCTCATTATGTCCTTGCAATCTACATTCCATACAATACTTCGGAAGATGATCATAATGAATCTTGACATTAATAGTTCTAATTGCACCATAACTTTCATCCTCCACATTCATTCTAACAAATTTTGGAAAATCTGATAGAAGATCCATTAGAACTTTAACTCTTTCACAACTAGGCCTTGTCTTATTTATTGTTGCCATATCTAGATGCAAAGGAATTCCAACAGCAGAAGCAAGTGTAAATAATGATTCCTTTACAAAATAAGTGGGTAATAAATATGGAAACAAGATCCATGTCATTGCCTTCATTGTTTCCTCATCCACTTTAAACTTCGAATCATAAATAAGTGGCCTCATTTGGTATGAATATCCTCCCCTATCCATGATATAGTATACAGGTTACAACGTTAAATTAATAAAATCTTCAAATAACGATAACCTGATCAGAATATGACGATTCCTAAGGAATCCAATGTCACACTTCCCTTTAATCTTGCACTGCTTTGGGACTGCTGTACGTAGATCTTCACGTTCTTACCATCCATAAGAGAATTTTCCAATAACTGCATATTGGAGATTTTCAATGAGATCCATATGTTTCACTTTAGATTCCTTCCACTTCACATACGGAACACCATGTAAATATGTGATTGGTTTTATCAGAATTGGCTCAACATTCAACAACGAAGGCTGCATAGCGGGCTTAGGTTTCAATATGTTTGCATAGTTTGGACCAATCGTGGGATCAATAGTGTTATTAAGAGGTGGTGATGGATTTGATGGCGATGATGTCTGACCAACCACCATTGGTGGTTGGCCATCAGTCGTTAAGGCCATGGCTAGGTTTAGGCACAACTAGGGCTTTGCAGGGGGAGAGAAAAGAGATAATTTTTCTATTGCATATCATTAGTATTTTTGTCTTGATCTTCCAAAACCTGCAAATGTATAGTGCCAAAACATCTTCAAAAATCACAAAATGTTTAACATAATTTCATTCTTTATAAGCTTCAAAAATTGCAGCCATTCTCCATTTGGTCAAGATGCTCTTCCATTATGCGTTTTGGTACCATGTCATGGGATCGATGTTAATACTGTAAAGTTGATTTTATCTGGCGTCACTAAGCAAAAGAAGGCAGAATCTTAAACCTAAATAACGGACACTCAGTAGTATTTTCATTAATGCATTAACCATTCCTATCTAAGGCACTAAGGCAGTGAGGAACCACTGAAAAACAACTATTGATTTAGTCATTTCCATGAACTCCACTTTTAAAGTTAAAACAAAACGAATTAAGCTTTGTTATTCAAGCGTCTTAAACCTCAACGACCCATTGTAGAAAAATTCTAAATTATTAGCATAATCCAAAAAAATTGAAATGAAAAATTGAAAGGTTACCTTTGTTTCATCTAATTTTTTAGTCCAGAAAAATCATGGCAAGAAATGTAACATAGTTTTCCTCCATTACGAAGCTATTAAGTTACCAGTTTCCACATTTCACTCGGCTTTCTCTCCTGTGAATAAACCATTCAAAATTCCTTTCAGGACTAGATAGAAACACATATCAAATAGACTAAAGAGATCGAAATATTACCCATAATTATATTGACTTCTTGAGTTCAGGCTTGCTAAAATCCTCCTGATACATTATTTTCTTCCTCTTGTCTTCCCATGGAAGTGATTTGAGACACATTGGAGCAATCCATTCTGCAGGTTATTTTTCCCTACTAAGAAGACAAAAGCTTAACTAAAACAAAGATGCATGTACATGTGCAAAAACTTTTGTTTGCCAGAGATTTTATTTGGGCTATTTTGAATCAAAACTTCAAAGATGAAGAATACAGAGAGGATGTAACAGATTTTTTGCAGCAAATAACCAAGTGCATACTATTCAAAAAGATGCTATCAAGATCAAGAATGGCAATCGTGAGGAAGAAGTGAAGTCGAGGGTCCTCTTCACCGTAAATGGAAAACCCAGACAATGAGGATGTGTGTTGTATCCGTAAGGAACTAACCACGTCCACTACTAAAAACTCCTACAATTGCCATTTAGTGAAGTTAGTAACCATCTCCAAAACTGTAAGTATTAAATTCAAATTTTAAACCTTCTATCTTCCAAATAATATTTAAAATATTAGTACCAACCTACATTTAAAAAAAAAAAACCTAACACCCACATACAAAATTTTTGAAAAGGTTGGTGTTATAATGGTAACTTCCCAATTTAAAATAGAATAGGTTTAAAATAAAATATTTCCTTTTAAAAACAGATATTTGATTATTTTTAAATTCAAATTCAAAAACAATAACTGATGCCTAAGTTTTAACTAACGTAACTATTTTTTGTCCTAAAACTATCCTATTTTTAATAATACTAGTGAATTTGTCCGCACAGTTATATACTAGTGAATGACGTACTTACAATATATATATATATATATACAGAGAGAGAGAGAGAGAGAGAGAGAGAGAAACAAAGAAAAAAATCGAAGAGAGATAATGGAAACAAATGTATATGAACTATGTGTGACATATTTCAGGTTTTATATTCTCATTTTGTTTTGGACCATTCTTATTATAGACGAATTTTCTATGGTAGATGTAGTTGTTACTGCTTCTGACCAATATAGAGTAAGCTACACATTCACTCATTTTTTAAATAAAATAATGTTTAATTACATCATTCTTATTGCAGACTAACATTTTCTATGATAGGTAGTTGCTACTGCTTTCTAACTAACCAATATAGTGTAAGCTATCTTCTCGAACCAAGAAATACTCTAGGTAATTTTTTATTTTTTTTGGATGTAATGAAAGAATATTTGCATTCTGAAGAGTCATTTTCATAAAGCAAAGTGTAGTTCAAGACCGCCTTTGCAGGTTTTATGCCAATGGCCTGCACAATTTTTGAAATATTTCATAGTTCTATATAATAGTCCTTCATAAGGCACTAAAATATTCTCGAAATGGAAATAAAAAATATTTTTATACCAAAAGCACAAAGTATCTATGAGTGTCACGACCCAATTTAGCTAAGTCACGTGGGTACCTACCTTTCCCACCTCGGTAGGTGAACCCTCATCCCAACAATCTCAAATACATGAAATAATAAATAAGTAAGCGGAAGAAATAGAAATACGTAAGTCTGACATAATAATAGATAGAATATGCGAAATACATCAACCGCCACAGAAACCTGTCTAGTCAAACAAAAGCAAAAAACTACAATCTACGAGTCTGAAAATATCAATATATACATCAATAGTCTGAATATGTCTCGGAATAACAATTAAGACATAAAATAAAAGAAGATTTTCAAGGCGGCGGATGTCCTAGAGCTCACCCTGAAAGACTCTAGGCAGCAGCTCTCAAAACTCACTCAGCCACGAGAAGCGAAGGTATATCCCATCTGGAACTCTGCATTCATAAAAGAATGCAGCAAGTGCAGGTCAGTACAAACAACAAGTACTGGTAGGTATCATAGGCCGACTAAGTTTAGCTAACACATATCAAGCCAATAAAGTAAGATAAACAGGTAAATCAACAAGGTATAAGTCAAACACGAGCCAGAATCCAAGTATACGTCATCAACTATCTTTAGCATCTAAACTCAATTGTGCCAAGTCTCAAATGTTCAGTCAAAATCCATATATCACAAGTACATCACAAGAATATCACAATAGAAGCCACAATGCAATGCCATGCAATAATGTATAAAATGGGAATGCAATGCAATGCTGTGTACATATGTACTCCGATGATGGAGCATCACATCTCAGTAGCACAACCCATGGGAGACCCGCGAAGTCCATGTACCTCACGGCTCCGGCAACAACCTCAACAACCGCTACCTCACGATTCCGGCAAAAACCTCGGCAATCGCTATGCACAACCTTGAATTATCGGTCCTCACATCACTCTTATCCAACTGAGCCCAGCTCATCACAGTGTTTCCTCAAGTATCATCAATGTACCAACATTACATCATGAAGGATGAGAAAGCGTGCAATGTATGAGTTCAATGTCAATTATCATATCAATATCACAAGTACCATGCATGGGCACACCAACAATATCATGAAAAGGCTACACAATAAGCCATAATAGAACACTATCCTTGTATCAAATGTCAACAGGTAAGATACTACAATATCACGATCAAGACATATCAATAGTCTCCAATATCTACTATCTCCACGTGGCATCAAACCAACAATAATAGAACAAGATAATTCACAACAAAATGGGGTGGCCAACCCCAATCACACCCAACCTAAGACAACATCCAACCCAAATTCATACCTGAAGGTTTACATGCTTTCTTCGACAAATCATCTAAATATATGCTTCGCTAAACGAAGTCTCACCATAGGGTAAACCGTAACCTACCTGGAAGGCCGAATAGCAATATCACCAACAATCACACCTTAGAATTCCCCTTCCTTTGAGTCTCGAGAGTAAGAAAGTCTAAGCATATTCGAATCAAGAAGAACATCAAACGAACCCTACTTCTATTCAAGACCCAAATCCCCAACCTATGGAATAGAATTTATTAACTAGAAGGGTGAAATTAGGAATCCAAAGGTTCCAACATGAAATTAAAGCTCTAGGTGATCAATTCCCATCAATAGCAAGCAAGAATAATCAACAATTCACTCAATTTCGGATTCTAGGCAAAACCCCCAAATTTGGGTATAAACCCTAACTTCCAATTCCACGAATTAGCCATTAATTAGGAAGAAGTTACGGAATAAAGAATTCTAATCATCAATTCAATGCTTATAGAAGCTAACCCAACCAACAAATCGTTATTTAGAAGCCTAGAAGGAATAACTCATTAAACCCGTTTTTATTCTTCAACCACTTAATGAACTATCAAGATAAATGGATTCTAAGGTGATTAAGGACAAATGGAATAGTAAAGGGATTAGAAGAACTTACCACCAAGAATACCCTAGAATTGCTCCCAATAGCTCAGATTTCGGAATATTAATAAATGAGGGACTAAGGGCATTTAATACACAATTAATGAAATAACCAGGCCTGATAGAGTTTTGGCGGCGGCAGCGGTCCTGCCTCGACGGTTAATCAGACTGTCATGACGGTCGGCCTTTAATTGAACTTGGCAGCTGTGGCGGCCCATCCCGCCGCTATGGCGGTACCGCCGTGCCGCCCAAGTAGACACTAGCACCAGATTTCCCTAAAAAAATCACAATCTCAATTCGAAATCCCGACTAATACCTGAGGCCATCTGCTCACAAACCACATATGCAGACACACATAAAAACACGCTACAAATGCACTCGTTGCCTCGAAATTCCCAACAGAGGTCTCGTTGACCGAGTCAACTCCCGATACCTCAATTCCAACTTCCCAACCTAAGTCCCAAAATGCACCCGATTGCATTGGGAATCAAACTAGATATGCACACAAGTTCTAAATGACCATCCAAACCTCTCGGAATCGACGGATTTTTGAAAAAGATTTGGTTACCGAAAAGTCAACTTTGAGTCAACTCTTTTTCTCTTAAAGCCATTTTTCCCAAAAAGTCACCAAATTCAAACCCGAACACCTCGAGAAACGTGTCCATGGTCCCCTCGAGTCAAATGTGCGCTAAACAAGCTAGGGAAAGGGTTAAAAGGTGCCGAAAGGACTATAACGACCAAGCGGGTCATTACATCAGATACCAATTAAACCATCGCTCGTCCTCGAACGAAGAAGGGAAAGGGATGGAGCAGTACCTGAATCTGCAAACAACTGAGGATATCGGCTATGAATATCGGACTCAGTCTCCCAAGTGGCCTCCTCAACAGGACAATGCTTCCATTGCACCTTCCCAAGTAGACTTTTTGGGAGCTTTAGTGAAGATCACCTTTGCATATGCATTTAGGTTTTGTATAGTTTTGGGACTTGTACATGATCCATATGTTACACATATGTATGAAATTGTGGAGGCTTGTTGGACCACAAGTCCATAAGCTTGTAACTTGAACTTAGTAACTTGTTTTTCTATTTTAGGGTGTGCTAATAACCCAAGTCATGTCATGTATTAAATTTACATTTTGCCTTGTAATTATATACCAAGGAGGAAAATAGTTTTCTTTTGATATTCACAAGTTTGAAATTCGTGTGTAATATGAACCTGTAATGGTGTTGAATAGAAAATAAATGTCTTTTGAACATTGCAAGTATGAAATTAGCTTTTGGTTTCATAAGTGGCATCCTCCCAAAGGGGCTGCTACAAGTTTTGGTATCATAGCCTTAGGTTTGGGATTCTAGAACTTTTGTTGTGACTTGTTGGTACACTTGTTTCTTTTTAACATGTTTTGTTGTGTGTGTTGTGCATATGCATTATGTACATGTCCTTAATGCAATGTGATCTTCCCTTATGTAGGAATTAAGCCATGGCCTCTTCATCCTCTAATAGACCTATGGATTCCGCTCGTGAGGGTTTAGCTAACTCTAATGCCCAACCTCACTTACAAGAAAGGGTTGGGGAACATTTTTCTGATTCTAATTTTCCTCGTACTAGTGGATCTGAAGTGGGAAATAATCAGGGTGAAAAGGTTGGGCCACATCCCCAAATGAGTCATAGTACTCCTGCTGTTGATCCTCCTTTTCAACAAATGGATGATTTCTTTCGCCACGTGGCTAGAAGAATTCCCGACCCTAATGAAATGAACTTTGAGAAAATGATAAAAATGGGTGGAGTTGAGTTTGAAGCAAATGTTGATCCTACGGATGTCGAGCAGTGGTTGGAGCGCATGGAAAGAGTATTTGAGCGATTAGATTGTTCAGAAGCTACCAAATTTCAGTATGTTGTCTCACTGTTACAAAAAGATGCTTATGACTGGTGGATAAGTGTACCGAATGCCAAGGCAAAACCTTCTGTTCTTACTTGGAATGATTTTGTGAAAGAATTTCATATGAAGTATGTCCCACCTACTTATCATGATGCAAATCGGGTTATAGTTGATAGGCTAACCAAGAGTGCTCATTTCTTGGCCATCAGAGTAGACTACCCACTTGAACGCTTAGCAGAATTGTACGTTAATGAGATTGTGAGGCTACATGGAGTTCCTGTTTCTATTGTATCTGACCGAGACCTAAGGTTTACATCCAGATTCTGGACTAGCTTACAAGAAGGTCTGGGCACTAGGTTGAACTTTAGTACTTATTTCCATCCTCAGACAGACAGCCAATCTAAGGGTAATTCAAATCTTGCAAGATATGCTTCAAGCTTGCATTATGGAATTTGAGGGTAGTTGGGACACACACCCAGCCTTAATAGAATTTGCTTACAATAATAGCTACCAATAAAGTATTGGCATGCCTCCTTATGAAGCATTATATGGGAGAAAATATAGAACTCCTTTTTGTTGGAGTGAGCTTGGTGAAAGAAAATTTATTTGTCCTCAGATTGTGCAACAAACTGAAGATAAAGTAAAAATCATCAAGGATCGTCTAAAAATTACTTCGGATAGACAAAAGTCTTATGCTGATCTTAAGAGGAGTGAAATTGAGCATCAAGTGGGAGATAAGGTATTTTTAAAGGTTTCTCCATAGAAGAAGATTATGAGGTTTGGCCAAAAAGGAAAGCTTAGTCCTCGATTTATTCGACCATATGAAGTACTTGAGAGAGTTAGCCCAGTTGCATATAAACTAGCTCTTCCACTGGAGTTAGATAAGATCCACAATGTCTTCCATATTTCAATACTTAGAAGATATCGCTCAGATCCATCTCATATTCTTCCTGTTGAATCTATTGAGGTCAGTCCTGACCTAACATACGAAGAGGAACCTATTCAAATCTTGGAGCATGAGACAAATGAGCTTAGAAACAAGAAAATTCCATTAGTAAAAGTCCTTTGGAGAAATCATTTTGGCAAAGAAGCTACCTGGGAACGAGAAGAGGATATGCGAATTCAATATCCCCATTTGTTTCGAGACTAGCATAAGGTAAATTTCGGGACGAAATTTCTTAAGGGGGAGAGAGTTGTAACACCCCAATTTTTTTTTTAAAACTAACTCTTGAATTTTCAATTGACCATATCTTGATAGTAGGGGTATATTTTACTTTGCACTTCCTGAATGTGAATTTGAAGATATTTGGAACTTGTTTGAAGTGTCATGGTGTAGTTATGCAAACTACTCCTACTATTATTATCTTAGAAAATTAAGATATGGAATAGATATTTATATTTTAGGCAACCACCCTTTGATATTTATCCAAACATAAAAGTTTGGGCAACCACCTTTACTTTCATCCTTATTCTAGGGAATATATAATATCTTTTGGGCTCATATCTTTCCACCTCCTCAAATTTCGTTTTCTCTAGAAAAATAATACCCTAAAACTCTTCTCCTCTCATCAAATTCTCCCACTAAATCACCAACAATACTTGTTTGGTTGAGCCACAAACTACTCCACACTATTGAGGTAAGTTTACAAAACCCGTTTTTGAACTGGACAGTTGTTAGTGTTTTCAGCATGTTTCCTTGTATACAATTTAGTTTTAAGTGATCCAAGCTGTTGTAGAAATCTATTTCATACCTCTACAACTTTTTTTCAGGCTCTAAAACCTATTTTTTCTTGTATTTACTCGAAAAGGAGTGATGACGTACAAGCAGGTGCTACCCAGATTTCTATTTTGCAAACCCTACATGTATTACAGTTAGTATTTCGAGCATATCTTTTAGTAAAAAACTGCTATATGAGTGATTTAAATTTATTTGAAACCCCAGGACATATATCTACAACTTTCATTAAGGCCACAAATTCTATTTTTACCGTTTACCCCTTTGAAACGGAGCCACAATACAAGAAAATAGTACTGTCCAGAATTCCAGTTTTGATAGTTTAGGGTGATTGGCACTGATATCATGTTTTGTTTTGACCTGCTGAAACCATTGAACTTAAATAGATATTTTATTGTGTATTTAAGGTATATATACTCTTGTACAAGCTAAGAGGAATTGTTTGGCGAAGTGGACTTTGGTTGGTCTATGGCGTAGACGATTTGAACTCCTCGAGTTGTGGTAGAACGTGTTGTGTGGTAAAACGCCAAGGTTTGTGTATAAACTCGAACTTGGAATATCTTTATTTTATGCAATTTTTGAAGTATCTTGATGTGTTTCTTCCTTTCTCTTCGTCTTATATCATTTTATGGTTATTATCTCAAGTATTGCAAAATATTCGCTAAATCGCCCACTTGTACGAATTGCTTGATCATTTTGCATTCTTGTTGGGACTTTGTCCTACTTGTTGCTGTGACTTTGTCACCGATATCGGCATGCCTCTTGACTCGGATCTTTTGCCATCTTGACTTTGGATTTGTGGTTCGTCATAGTTATGGAACTTCTCCATGTTAAGCACGAACTAGAAAGTCGTTTTTATATGGTTCTTGATTCTCTTGATGATTGGGTTTCGACCCTACTTGATTTGGAGCTTCGGTCCAACGTGATATTGATTATGCTTGGTGTGATGGCATGACGTACATATTGGGCGAAATAGGTTATTTGACAAACTTTCTTGAATTGATTTATAAGCTTTCTTGACATTTGAGCCTTCGAATATTGATTTCGATATTTGGAAACTCTTCAAGGTTTTGATATTTGATAATTTGATATATTTTTTTTCTTGATTTATTATTATCTTATTGAGCTACCTATGACCGATAAGGGAGCTGGAGAATCTAATGGCTCCAAGCCCAGAGTTTATGTGCCACTAAGCTTTATGCTTAGTGATAGTTGTTTTCAATCGCAGGTAATGTGCGGGAAGAAATTTGAAGATGGCCGTTTGGAATAGACTTTTTGGGAGCTTTAGTGAAGATCACCTTTGCATATGCATTTAGGTTTTGTATAGTTTTGGGACTTGTACATGATCGATATGCTACATATATGTATGAAATTTTTTAGGCTTGTTGGACCACAAGTCTATAAGCTTGTAACTTGACCTCGGTAACTTATTTTGCTGTTTTAGGGTGTGCTAATAACCCAAGTCATGTTATGTATTAAAATTACATTTTGCCTTTTAATTATATACCAAGGAGGGAAATAGTTTTCTTTTGATATTCACAAGTTTGAAATTTGTGTGTAATATGAACCTGCAATGGTGTTGAATGAAAAATAAATTTCTTCTGAACGTTGTAAGTATGAAATTAGCTTTTGGTTTCATAAGTGGCATCCTCCCAAAGGGGGTGCTACATCTTCAATAGAACCTGGTCACCAACAGCAAACTCTAAATCTCGGACCTTCCGGTCCGCATACATCTTCTGTCGACTCTGAGCCGCCAAAAGCTTGGCCTGAATAACCTTCACTCTCTCAAGAGACTCTCTCAACAAATCTGTAACCCAAGGTCGAACCTCAAATGCATCAAACCAACCAACCGGAGATCTACATCTCCTACCATACAAAGCCTCAAAAGGTGCCATATCGATACTCGAGTGATAATTGTTGTTGTATGCAAACTCTGCCAACGGAAAGTGCTGATCCTAATGACCACTAAAATCAATAATGCAATCTCTCAATATATCCTCGAGCACCTAAATGGTCCGCTCGGACTGCCCATCGGTCTAGGGTGGAAAGCTGTACGAAGATCCAATCGGGAACCCAACTCCTCAAAGCTCTCCAGAAATGGGAAGTGAAGATAGTTCCTCGATTAGATGTGATAGAAATAGAAACCCCATGCAATCTCATAATATCACGAATGTACAACTTGGCTAACTTCTCCGCGGTATAGGAAATCTGAACTGGAATGAAATGAGCGGACTTAGTCAACCAATCAACTATCACCCAAATCAAGTCAGACTTACCCAGGGTCTTTGGGAGACCCATAACAAAATCCATGGCAATCCTCTCCCACTTCCACTCAGTAATGGGCATCCTCTGAAGCACACCATCGGGTCGTTGGTGCTCATACTTAACTTACTGAAAATTACCATACTTAGCCACGAAATCGACTATATCCCTCTTCATCCGACGCCACCAATAATGCTGCGTCAAATCACGATACATCTTAGTCGCCCCCGGATGAATGGACTATCGAGAGCTATGGGCCTCAGTCAAAATCAAATGAATAAAGTCACCAACACGAGGAACGCACACGCGCCCCTTAATCCTCAAGGTACCCACTGAATCAATCATGGCTTCCTTGGTCTCACCCCTCAGAACCCTATCTCGAATCTTGCTGAACTGAGCATCCTTAAACTGATGAGTCCTAATCTAATTTAATAAGGATGACCTTGCCTCTACACAAGCCAAAACTCTGCCTGGGGCGGAAATATCAAGACGAACGAAACGGTTGGCCAGAGTCTGAACCTCCATGGCCAACGGACGCTCGGAAGCAATCAATTGAGCTAAACTCCCCATACTCACTGGCTTGCGACTCAAGGCATCAGCAACAACATTGGCTTTCCCTGGATGATAAAGAACAGAGATCTCATAGTTCTTCAGGAGCTCCATCCATTGGCGCTGCCTGGAATTAAGATCTCTCTGGGTGAACACATGCTAAAGGCTACGATGATCGGTGAAAACCTCACAATGGACACCATATAAGTAATGCCACCAAATCTTCAAAGTGAAGACCACGGCCAACAACTTCAAATCATGGGTAGGGTAATTCTTCTCATGGATCTTCAACTGACGAGAAACATAGGCAATGACTCTACCCTCCTATATCAACACAACACCCAAACCCATACGGGATGCATCACAATAGACCGCGAAATCCTTGCCCTCCACGAGTAATGATAGAATCGGGGTTGAAGTCAAAAGAGTCTTGAGCTTTTGAAAGCTCTCCTCACAATCATCGGACCACTGGAAGGGAACATCCTTCTGAGTCAATCTGGTCAAAGACGAAGCAATAGAAGCAAAACCTTTCACAAATCGGCGGTAGTAGCTGGCCAAACCCACAAAACTATAGATCCCAATCACAGTAGTGGGCCTCGCCTAATCTCTCACAGCCTCAATCTTTTGAGGATCCACCATGATCCCATCCTTAGACACAACGTGGCCCAAGAATACCAAAGACTCCAACTAAAACTCGCACTTTGAAAACTTAGCAGACAAGCTATTTGTTATACCCCGCATTTTCATAGCCTGAGCGTGATATGTGCTTCCTCAGACACTGAAAATCACGTTGTTACTACATAATTTAAACTCGCGTTGATAGTATTATATTTCGTATTTTTGCACGTCGGATTAGTCGTAACCGGAGGTGGGGCCGCACATCGAGATTTTTTTAGGAACATGTGACAAGTTATATGAACCACATATGTGAAGTTAAGCACAACTCAAGAAGAACCCATGAGCCAAATCAAAGTGGAAGCCCTCCAAACAAATATTTTTAAGTTACGTTTTTGGGTGATCTGACTTCGGGAGACCATAACCCCATCATTGTTTGGGAATTTGGGAAATAAGCCAGAATGAAAGTTGTAGATAATTTAATTATCTTTCCAACCATATGTCGTGGGTCCACAGGAGACGTCGGGATAAGGAGATATGGACTTTTTAAGGCAGAAAGGTCAGTGGGCTAGGCCCAATCCGGGCCCAACCGGGTTAGGCCCATGACCCATGCCTATTTAAATGAGATTTCAGCCCTTTCTCCTCATTTTTCAGAACAAAACACCCAGAAAATTCTGGAGAGAGAGAGAAAAAGAGTCTTGGAGAAGAAAAACCAATTTTGATCGAAATCTGAGCCCCGAATCCCCAAGCTCATGAAGAGAAAAGTGTTGTACGTCGCGTTGTCTTCAATTTGAACTAAAAATCAACCAAAAAGAAGAGGGTGGACGTGGTGGCTGCACACTTGAGGTAAGATTAAGGTTCCTTTTCATTGCTAGCAAGTTTATTTAGAGTTTTAACGAACTAGAACGGAGAAAATAGTGTGATAAATTCGTTTATCGGTGTGGTTGGATTATGGTTTGAGGCGTGAGGAGAATTTTGGATAAAATGTATATTTATTTATTTATCTTGTAGGACGTAAGTATTGATGTTATTGGTATTAACTTCGACGTCTTTGCGAAAATAAAATTATGAAATAGCTATATCGCAAATTTGGTTGGTTGAGAAATTTAGAAAACAGTGTGCGGGCTGTTTTATGGCATACGTCGGTATTGGAAATGATGTTAATATTATTGGTATTATTGTTGATGTTTTTGGTTGCTGAATTGGAATTCGGGCTAGGCATATAAACAGGGGAGATGCTGCCCGATTTTTGGCAGAATATAAAATAGTATAATTTGAAATATGGTATAAATGTGCGATGACAGAGTCTAACGTCAGTATGAATCCTTTTAAATGTAGACTTACAAGCTCAAACGAATAAGTGTAGCTTATAGGCGGTCGAATAGGTATGTAAGGCTTACCCTTTCTTTCTTTTGGCATGATCTTTGTGAGACAAACAGACAAAGCATATGTATGATTTCAAAGAACCTCTTATTCTTAAAGCCACTAGGATGGCTAATGTTCTTGACTTCCGAAGAACTATTTTGCTATGTCTTGGTACAAGTGTGTGGTTCCAAAAGTTCTATGTTGGTTTGATCCATAGCGATATTCGAAAGGTACTTGATATGATTATTGCTTTGATTTTCCAAAAATATCTTCTGAAACGTTCATAGAAGGTTCTGTACTAAAACGTCCATAACTTTTTCATACTAACTCGGATTGACTTGAAACGCGTTTATGACTCTCAAGTGTCGATTTATGTACGCACCCATCGAGTCTTAAAAATTTGTTCTATATGCATATGTATATGAAGCGATGCCTTATAAGATTTATGATCTTATTCTATGCTCTCTTAACGTTGTTATTCGTTGCTAGTCTCATCTTATAATAGTTGCTCCTTCAAGGTGAGACAAAGCCATGATAACTATTCCATAATATATAATCGGAGGTTACCGACCTTACGTCACTCCGATAGGTACATGACTTTCTTTGGGCTCTCCTGTATGCTGCTATATGATATGTGTATATGTATATGTATATGGGGCAAAGGGAAAGGTGAAGTGCTATAGACGCATAGCCATCTGATCAGTTGGTATAATATGATATCGTCCCAGACGCGGGATATATGGATAAATGGATCGGGTTGCACGTTCCGCAGCAATATAATATATATAAATGGATCGGGCTGCACGTTCCGCAGCAATATAATATATAAATGGATCGGGCTGCACGTTCTGCAGCACTAAGCATGAATGGTACCGCCAAAAAGGCATTCATATGTACAGGTTACTCTTTTATCTTACGGTATGCCCTATATGTCCATTTTGTGATCATTCATACTTTGCATCCCTTACTATGTTACCATTCATGTCTTACATACTCAGTACATTGCTCGTATTGACCCCCTTTCTTCGGGGGCAGCGTTTCATGCCACACAGGTACACCCAGATGAGTAGCAGTCATTATAGAAGATGTTCCAGCGGAGTTGGCAAGCTCCACTTGCCCCTGGAGTGTTGTCGGGTCAGAGTATTATGCTATGGTGTCTTGTGCGGAGTTAGAGACCTTGCAGACAGAGTCGTGGGTATAGACTGTCAGTTTTGGAAGCGGCTCCATCAGTCGATGTGTCATTCTGTGTTATGTGATAAATTTCCATATGATTACAGATTTTGTTTGATTTGAGAACAAAGAAAAAGAATATTTCTGAATGCCTTACTATGTATTTCATGTTTATTTGATTTAAAAGTTCAAAGAGGTTATGTATGTATTAAGAGTCAGAGGGTTCGCTCGGCTCTAAGTAAGGGTCGGGTGCCCATCACACCCTAGTGAGATTAGGGTGTGACAAAGTGGTATCAGAGCAGGTTGTCCTAGGGGTTGTCTGCAAAGTCGTGTCCAGCAGAGTCCTGTTTATGGGTGTGAAGCCGGCCACATTTATAAACAGGAGGCTGCAGGGCATTTAGGGATTGTTGACCTTCTTTTTGTCTTAGATCGTGCGATAGAGCCAAGTCATAGGAAATGAGATTTCTGGCACTAACCCTTGATTTTAGCAAATGCACAGTATCGATAGGGGAAGGTAAGTGATGATATGGGAAGTCATAGAGGCAAGTCTTGACATATTTATTCTGCTACCTGAAATTGGAAGCTTTGGATGGTTGGAATGTGTTATAAAGTCGTATGCTCTGTGAGGCATTGTTGATATTTGCTGCATACAGATTTTGAATAGTAAAAATTGTAAAGGAGACCCGGTCAGAATTTTTCAAAATCAGGTCATTTAACTAGATACACCTAACAGGAGGGAGCGTGGAAAGGAAATATTGTAAGTGGACAATAAGTGGGATGAGTTGTTTCAGAAAGGTTGTGGATTGGGCATGGCATGAAGAATAATAGCGGGAAAGACGATTAGTAGTCCAAAGGATTAAAATGGATAACATCCGAAGTTTAGTAGGAGCAAGGTGTGTTGGAGGATTCGGAGAAAGTCGACAATCAGTTTTGCTGTAGATTATGATATAAGAATGGTGAGTGGGCATCCGAACAGACTGATACCTGAGTACTTATAAGTAATGGCGATGAAGGTGCGATCACTACTATCAGGAATCTAGGAATCTAGGACGAAAAGTAGTACACACATAAGTGAAAAGTGAATATTGAGGATTGAAAAGGGTAAAATAGTAATTGTAAAAGGAAAGACGTGTTATGAGAATGTCTCGGAATCTGTAAGACTTCGACTTGCTCCAGATCATGTAATAAAGGTCATGCGAGGAAGTGGACGCGATTATATCAGCATTAAGGCACCGGATTCCATCGAAGTTACGAGGTTAAGCGTGCTAAGGTGGGAGAAATCTTCGGATGGGTGACCCCCTGGGAAGTGCGCAAGAAATCCTATAGATTTAGACATAAGAGATAAATGAGAAGTTAGAGTAGCCTAAGGGAAACTAGAGTATACGGGATGGTTGGAGACCATAAGAGGACGCGTAGGACGAGGCAGACTAGACTGGTGGAGAGACAGGAAGTGCATCACAGCTCTGGAATTAGGATAGGCTTGAATAGCGTTTGGAAGTACTTTGTGGGCTAGTTGATAGTAATTATATATATATATGAATGCGTACGATATCCCACATGTGAATGTATTGGTGGGCATGTGATGTGTGTCCCAGCGACCGGTGCTACGGTATGGAAGGCCTCAATCGAGCAAGGGTACCGAAGTTCAAGTAACAAGAAAAGATATTGTACAAGTATTATAAGGTAAGATGATGTTATTTTCACTACAGGTTAAGATTGGAAAATTCTAATACAACGATATTTGAAAAAGAAAGAAGGGGAATAAATGGAAGGTAAGGAGATCAAAATGTCGAAAAAAGTGAAAAGGGTAGGAAATAGGAGTGAGTAAGGCCTCCAAGAGAGACGACAGGCAGAGCACGAGATACGGGGCCACTCGGGTAAAATTTGAAGGTAGGCGTGTAAAAAGGATTAGGTCTTCAGACAAGGTGTTTGGTTGGATTATTATCTAGGTTGATATTTTTCTAATTATGTGGGCTTGTCGCCATTACTTAATGCACTGAAACCAGAGGTGTATTTGCTGTGATATGAGAAGGAAGGTGTCAATATATACTCTTCGTGTGATGTAGATGGTTACATATCCTTGCTGTTGTTGAGTTATTTATCTGAGTCTTGTTATGACTTGTGGCATGGTTCCATGTATTCATTGACCATGATATTATTGGTGTTGACACCTAAATTTTGACCTCCCGGAATTTATTTTAATCATTCAGAGTCCCTGGATTCCAAGCAGAACAAAATACCTATTTTTGGAAATAAAATGATTTTATAAATATTATTCAGATAATATTTTACCATTTAGAATGGTAAGATAATTTCTATATTTATTATAGATCATTTATAAATTAATTGTCACATTTTATAAGTTCATTACAATTATTTACTTAATTGTTTAAATGGCTAAAATGATAAAATTGCAGGTATTTTACTCCTTTAAATCCAGGGAATTTCATTAATTAAATAAATTAATCATCTTACCCCTCAATTCTCATCAAATCATTTTATTAGAATTTATCACATAATTGAGTGTTTAATTGTAATTAATTCTGAAAAATTACCCATTAAAGTGGCTATAATTGAAACAATCAATTAATAGCCCCATTATGGGCCAATTGAAAGACAGTTTCCATAATTGAGGTCATTATTGTAAAATTAGCCCTTTAATTTGTTGTTTAATTTAAATATGACCTTGCATGAAAAGGCCAAATTCATGGGTTTGACTAATCAAGGTCATTTTTGCAAAGTCACTTTAAATGACTAATTTGGACCAAATGAGGCTATAAGTGAAATAGCCTAGTCACATAACTAAGTCAATTAAAGGGCATATTTGCAAGATTAGCCCTTGTTTGCTTAATTAACCTTGTTTAATCATTAGTACAAGTCTAAATTAACTAGTATTTTCTTAAATTTTGGTTGCTAATTAAAACAAGTGTCAAGTCCTCATGTATATACACCTATATACACTGATATACACGTGTATACATGTATATCAAGTATATATACTTGTATATAGGCCCCATTCTATTTCCATTCAATCTGGACCGAGCCTAATCCATTTAAGGATTTGACCCGGCCCAGTTCAACAAAATACAAAAGGCTCTAAGCCTTCAGCCAAACAGCCCTAAAGGGCCATTTCTCACTTTCTCTACTAGGGTTTCTTTGAACCCTTCACGCCGCCACCAGAGGCGCCTCTCTCTCATCGCGTCATCTTCATTTTTTTGGGTAAAATTCCAAGCCACTAAGGCGTGTGCCAGTGTTGTGTGGCCAAGAATGGCAAAGTATTTATTGTTCTTCCTAAACTTTTTCCAAACAAGGTACTATATGATTTCTTTTACATTATTTTGCCAATACAACGAGCAAAAGTCTGAAGATCTTTAATGATCTTTGATTGCACTTGTTTGAAATCTCGAAATTTGATTGGTTCGTGTTATACCCTACGGATTAGGTTCTGTTTGACTTGTTTATGTCCGTTGATATTTTTTTTGTATAAATCTTAGCCCTACAATGAAGATGTGAGGAGGGAACCTCAATTTTGAGGGTCATCCCACATCGAAAAATTAGGGGTTTTAGATTATTATTTTTTTACTATTATAAATACATGCATCATTTCACAGTTTTTTTTTTTTTTTGAAAAAAAAAAGGGAAAAATAATCTTGCAAAAATCTGAGAAATCGATTTATTTTGCAAAAGAACTCGAAAAAGAATTAGGGTTTTGAAATAATCTCGAAACCTTTAAGTTATTTCTGAGTTAAGTTTAGTTTTAAAATCTTAAAATGCTTGTGTGTGGTTGTGTTTTGCTTGATTTGAGCTTTGGGGATTGAGTCAGTTTCTCCAAGTTTAATCTTGATTAGGCTGCACAAACTAAAGGTAACAATCTCTCTTTGTCTTTAATTTTACTGCATTTACTTTTTTTATTAAATGATTATGTGTTAGAGTTTATTTAGTTAATGTTTTGTTGTCTTATTTTACTGTTATTTTAGAGGAAATTTAGATTTGCCTATTAGCATTAGATTAGAAATATATGAAGCTACTTGGATTTATTATTTAGTCTGGGGATCTGTAAACTAATTTCTTTAAATAGTTTCTGGTAAATATTATTTGATGTATCAGTGTTCATGTGACTTTAGGACTTAGTAAAATTCTAAGATATCTTGAAACTTGGCTATTTGATTTAATAAAAAAATTGAGAATTATAGACTGTAATTTATAGACTGAGTATGCTTTATTATTTGCCTACCCTAGTGATTCTGCTCAACTATAAGTAACATTAATATGGGTTTCCCATCATTTTTCATAAATTGGGCTATGTGATGAGTCAAACATGAGACTTTAGTTGCTATGAATTAGTTGGGAATCTGATGAACTTTTAAAAGATGCTATTTATAAAGGCCTGTGGATTCAAGATAAGTTGTTTCTCTCTAAATATGAACCTTGATCTAAAATGCAGTTGTATTTCTCATATGTGTTTAAGCAGTCCTGTGTTTTAAATATTATTTGGACAGTTTTGAATCAAGTTTTAAAGGGAGCACCTAGTTCAAATTTGCTTAAAAATGAGAATGATAAGTATGAAGATATGAAGAGCTTAGTTACATCTGCAACACTGTCTTTACTTGTCTTTGAAAGAAAATAATTAAGAGTTAGAAATCCTATTTGAAAAAAGTGACTAAATGAGGATAAATTAGTTTAAATCTGGGTAGTTGGTTTATGTGGGAGGATGGTATACAAATCTGTTACAGACTTGTTGAACTTACTTTTTTCTTTTAAAAAAAGATTTTTTTAGAAGAATATTACAAGTCTTGACGGGCTTTTTCCCTAAATGTGACCTGGTAATAAATGGTAAATTTGTTTTGATCTCTTTAAAAGTTGTATATACTTAGCCACCTAGATCAATTTCAATCACCTGTTTAAATATTGATATAGTGTGACAATGTGCACTATTGTATCTACAGAACCTGGAAATCTTTTTTTTTTTAACTGAGTAATATAATGTTGTATTTGTGAGCCTTGTTTTGAAACTAAGTCCTATATACTACAAATTGATTTGTTTAAACCTCTTTCTAGTATTTGTGATCCAATTTACATAGCTTAATAATTTAAATGACTAATTTAGACCAAATGAGTCTATAAGTGAAATAGCCTGGTCAGATAACTAAGTCAATTAAAGGACATATTTGCAATATTAGCCCTTGTTTGCGTAATTAACCTTGTTTAGTCATGATTAAGAGTCTAAATTAACTAGTCTTTTCTTAAATGTTGGTTACTAATTAAAACAAGTGTCAAGTCCTCATGTATATACACCTATATACACTAATATACACGTGTATACATGTATATCAAGTATATATACTTGTATATAGGTCCCATTCTATTTCCATCCAATCTGGATCGAGCCCAATCCATTTAAGGATTTGACCCGGCCTAGTTCAACAAAATACAAAATGCTCTAAGCCTTCAGCCAAACAGCCCTAAAGGGCCATTTCTCACATTCTCTACTAGGGTTTCTTTGAAACCCTCACGCCGCCACAGAGGCGCCTCTCTCTCATCGCATCATCTTCATTTTTTTGGGTAAAATTCCAAGCCACTAAGGCGTGTGCCAGTGTTGTGTGGCCAAGAATGGCAAAGTATTTATTGTTCTTCCTAAACTTTCCCCAAACAAGGTACTATATGATTTCTTTTGATTTCTTTTACATTATTTTGCCAATACAACGGGCAAAAGTCTGAAGATCTTTAATGATCTTTGTTTGCACTCGTTTGAAATCTCGAAATTTTATTGGTTCGTGTTATACCCTACGGATTGGGTTCTGTTTGACTTGTTTATGTCCGTTGATATTTTTTAGGATAAATCCTAGCCCTACAATGAAGATGTGAGGAGGGAACCTCAATTTTGAGGGTCATCCCACATCGAGAAATTAGGGTTTTTAGATTTTTTGAGTGCTATAAATACATGCATCATTTCACATTTTAATAAATAAAAAAATAAAAAAAGAGGGGAAAATAATCTTGCAAAAATCTGAGAAATCGATTTATATTGCAAAAGAACTCGAAAAAGAATTAGGGTTTTGAAAAAATCTCGAAACCTTTAAGTTTTTTCTGAGCTAAGTTTAGTTTTAAAATCTTAAAGTGCTTGTGTTTCGCTTGATTTGAGCTTTGGGGATTGAGTCGGTTTCTCCAAGTTTAATCTTGATTAGGCTGCACAAAATAAAGGTAACAATCTCTCTTTGTCTTTAATTTTGCTGCATTTACTTTTTTTTAGATTAAATGATTATGTGTCAGAGTTTATTTAGTTAATGTTTTGTTGTCTTATTTTACTGTTATTTTAGAGGAAATTTAGATTTGCCTATTATCATTAGATTAGAAATATATGAAGCTACTTGCATTTATTATTTGGTCTGGGGATCTGTAAACTGATTTCTTTAAATAGTTTCTGGTAAATATTATTAGATGTATCAGTGTTCATGTGACTTTAGGACTTAGTGAAATTCTAAGATAGTAAAAATCTAGGATATCTTGAAATTTGGCTATTTGATTTAATAAACAAAATGGAGAATTATAGACTGTAATTTATAGACTGAGTATGCTTTATTATTTGCCTACCCTAGTGATTCTGCTCAACTATAAGTAACATTAATATGGGTTTCCCATCATTTTTCATAAATTGGGCTATGTGATGAGTCAAACATGAGACTTTAGTTGCTATGAATTAGTTGGGAATCTGATGAACTTTTAAAAGATGCTATTTATAAAGGCCTGTGGATTCAAGATAAGTTGTTTCTCTCTAAATATGATCCTTGATCTAAAATGTAGTTGTATTTCTCATATGTGTTTAAGCAGTCCTGTGTTTTAAATATTATTTGGATAGTTTTGAATCAAGTTTTAAAGGGAGCACCTAGTTCAAATTTGCTTAAAAATGAGAATGATAAGTATGAAGATATGAAGAGCTAAGTTACATCTGCAACACTGTCTTTACTTGTCTTTGAAAGAAAATAATTAAGAGTTAGAAATCCTATTTGAAAAATGTGAATAAATGAGGATAAGTAGTAAGTTGGGACACATTAGTTTAAATCTGGGTAGTTGGTTTATGTGGGAGAATGGTATACAAATCTGTTACAGACATGCTGAACTTACTTTTTTCTTTTAAAAAAAGATTTTTTTGAGAAGAATATTAGTAGTCCTGAGTAGCTTTTTCCCTTTTAGAAAATGGTTAGAAAGCTTTGATGATTTATTTTAACTAAATGTGACCTGGTAATAAATGGCAAATTGATTTTGCTCTCTTTAAAAGTTGTATTACTTAGCTACCTAGATCAATTACAATCACCTGTATAAATATTGATATAGTGTGACAATGTGCACTGTTGTATCTACAAAACCTGGAAATCTTCTTTTTTTTTTAAACTGAGTAATATAATGTTGTATTTGTGAGCCTTGTTTTAAAACTAAGTCCTTTATACTACAAACTGTTTTGTTTAAACCTCTTTCTAGTATTTGTGACCCAATTTACATAGCTTAATAATTTAAATTAGTGTAATAATAAACAAATATTTATAGACGGATACTAATTTTCATCCTTTTCATGTAAACTTCTCTCCTGGTTTGGGGTCTTTGCATTGATACTTCGAATTGGGTCAAGCCCAATTCTGCCTATGATCGAGTCTGGATAAAAATGGCAAGGGAAGCTAATGTATTTGAAGGCCCGGTTATGGGTGAAAATAGCCTAATGGGTGCGGTAGCCCGTTAGTAAAGAAATACATTCTCCCTTCTTTACCTCATTTATTTATTTGTTTAAGTTGTTTTATTATGTAATTAAACTCATATATTATTGAAACCCATGTGAATGTTAGAATATAGGATGAAAATTAGTAATTTAGGTAAGTTGCCAAAAAAATAATTTTCAAAATCGCCTTAATTCAAATTACAATAAGGCAGATATTAACCGGAATTTAATTATGTAGAACAATAAAAATTCTTTTCGTTCCTAACTCCCCGAAATTTTCAAATAAACTGAAGTGTTTTACTGTTACACCCCGGAACTTTGGGTTATTGAGCAGTGAGGGGACTAACGCAAGTTAAGGTGTACATGATGTCCCTACAAGTAAGAAGGGATACTTAATAATCTTAATTAAGATTTCAAAGAAGTTAGAGGCAAGGGAGAAAAGTTCATTAAATGAAACTTCACTGCAGTTCTGCGAAAAGGGGTTCGACGGTCATTCTTTGTACCGTCGGACGGGCCGACGATTCATCGATTGTGTCGTAGAATCGAGCTAGAGCGAAGACCATTCGACGAAGAGATCGACGCTCCGTCGATCAGTTCGACGAACAGTCCTTCTCACCGTAGAATAAGAGGAAACGACAGATTACTCACTGGAAATTTAACGACTTCGTCGACCAGATCGACGCCCCGTCGAGCGTACCGTATATCTCGGTCGGGACTGAATTCATGAATTGATATAAGAACCCCTCCTTCATTTTATTTCATTTTCATCTCACTCCTCCACACATCAAGAAACCTCTAGAACCTTCTTCATCATTCATCCACAAGAAATCAAAGGAAATCCATGATCAACTACACCAAAACCATGAAATCAAGTGCATGAAACCCATTAAAAGTTCATCTAAGCCAAGAAAACTCAAGAGAAGAAAGTTAGGGTTTTGATGCAAGAAGAGAAGTTCCACTCAAAGGTTGTTCATCCATCATCCAAGGTGAGTTTTATGGTATTTACATGTTATTTAAGGTGTTGAAAGTTGAAACACTTGGATTGTAGAAGGGGGTAGAAAATGGGTCATGAATGAGTTAATAGTGTCATTATTGAACAATAGTTGGGAGGAATTATGAATGTTAGTATGTTGTGATTGTGAATATGTTATTAATGACACTTAGACCACGGAATAAGTATTATGTATGAAAAAACGCGATAATGGGCTATAACTATAATTGTGGAGAAATTGAAGGAAAATGGTGAATTATGGTAAATGTAGACGATTGATGATTGTTGTTGCGATGTTGTGAATATTGTTATGAATGTTTGGGAGTTGATATAGAACGTGGGGAAAGTAGTAGGAACAAAGGAAATGCTGCCAAATTTTCCCTAGAAATAGTAAAATGTTATTATAGCCGAGTAACTAATGTTAATGCGAATCCTCTTGAAGGTAGAAACGCGAGCATCGAAGGAGGACGATCAAGCGATAGAATAGTTAAACGACAAAGGTATGTAAGGCTAATCCCTTCCTTCAAAGGCATGAATCTCCCAAGTTTTTCCATGATCCTCCTATATGATGGAGCTTATGAGTCCATAAATATACCAAACTACATACGAGTATGATAATGATGATGACGAGTAAAAGTATAGAGATTCTAAAGTTGATGATATTATGCTCCTATAACGTTAATGATGTCATTATTGTTAACACTCACCTTATATACTATTTCCTTCGAGGTGAGGCAGGATACTCATAAATGTTCATAATATAATCGGGGGTTCACGGCCTTACGTCACCCCGACATAGCCATAGTCGCTTTCAAAGCCTAATGTATGCTCCTGATGATAAATGTGAAATGATGCTAAGTCATGGTATGTCTATAAGGTGATCAATAATGCTAGCTTATAATATGCCTATGTTATGTACGAAAACATCAAGCTATGATAAGATTATGATATGTTCATGAGATGTGTACTAATGATGGGTTATGATTGACTACATGACGATACGATTCCACCGTACCTAAATGGCCGGGCATGTCACCGCTAATGCGGGCTGCATATGATTCCACCGTGCCTAAATGGTCGGGCATGTCACCGCTAAGGCGGGCTGCTATGTTTACACCGAGCCTAAAGGGCCAGGCATGATCACCACTAGTGGGTGGCATATGATGGTTACCCGGACGCGGTTTAACGATGAGGATTATGATGTGATAATATATGTGATGTGATGACATATGTACCATGATTATGTCAAATATGATATATGTACGAAATGTATTTGCCTATGAAACTTATGCAGGTTATATCCTTCTCTTATGGCTCATAATCCTTTTATTATATTTGTTTCATTCCTGTCTTACATACTCAGTACAATGTTCGTACTGACGTCCATTTTCTTTGGACGCTGTGTTCATGCCCACAGGTAGATAGGGAGGCGAGCTTGTCCCAGACTCGTAGGAGCTGATAGCTGATTGAAAGCACTCCTTTGTTCCGGAGGTGCTTGATTATTCTTTTGTGTACATTTGTATATGTTGGGCATGACGGGGTCCTGTCCCGTCCATATGTCTAGTACTCTAGTAGAGGCTCGTAGCTACGTAGTGTGGGTTATGTGGTCTCACGAGGTTGCTACTAGGTATATGTATATATTATTTTGATGGCCGAAGGGCTTAAGTATATAAAAGTACTTATGTTTTCTAATGAAAGATGATTTTCTTATAATTTGGGTATGAAATTGATAAAGGAACGTTGAATGAGTATAATGAGTAATAGAACGAGCGATGCTCGGTGGTTAGCCCCGGGTACCCGTCGCGGCCCCTAGGCGGGTCGTGACATTTACAGAGACTTATAAATAGGAAGAAAACCTTTTTTTTTTGGAATCAATTGTTATTTCTGGGATAGAATTTTATAGCTGAGATAAATTCAAAAAAATAATTTTTGGCTAAAAAGGGCTTAAGAACGGACAATTTTTGAAAGAGTTATAAACAAAGATGCACTTTGGATAGTGATGTGATTCTTCGAGTTAACAAAGAACCAATCGACCAGGATCTTGTTCTTGAAGCGATTTGATGGGCAGATTCAAGAAACGGGCGTATCTCAAGTTATAAGCGTTGGATTAAAGTGATTCAAAAGCTATGTGAAAGATGACAATCTGAACTATAAAAATAACTTTTGAATCGTTTAAATCAAGTAAGTATTGAGGCCGGCACGATGGAAAGAAAATTAAGGTTTTGGGTATGAACTAGAACGAATTTTAATCAAGAACCGCGTTCTTGAATGATCAAAACAAATAAAGTTCCTAAGTCACCACTTGAAATCAATTAACGTGATAAAGAAACACCACACGCTATTGAAAACAAGATAAAGACTATCACCGCCTTGCTTGGAACCAAAAACAAGGATAAAGAACACTAAATAGAGAAAATAACTCTATTGCAAAATTTAGGTTTCTGCTCAAAACGTGAATAGTATATTTACAAGTAATGAGAACCCTTTATATAGGCCTAGGGTCTCTTCTTTTATGACTACAAATCTCTATTCTACTCTAGAAAGGAAATAGCTAAAAACAAGGAAAGTAAAATCCCTATTCTATAAGGAAAAGAATAAAGAAAACAAGAATCCTACTAGAACTAGAATAAAGATCCTACTAATGATAGGAAATTAAATCCTACTATAATATAAATCAAGAAACAAGAAACCTATTTAGAAAAGGATTTATGAAACAAGAATGGGAAATGATCTTCAAATTTGAGCTTCTTGGACTTTTCTTTTTCTTGAATTTCAGTCTTGTGTTTCTTGATTTTCTTGGATTTCTTGATCTTCTTGATCTTTCATCATTCTCCCCTTGTTGAGAAAGACTCGTCCTCGAGTCTAAAGGCTCCCTAAACGATGAAAGATTAGCAACAAAAAAAATTGGGTACAACCCATACTCACCAGGCTCTAAGTTGCATTTTTCTAGCTTGTCATAGAGCTTCATCATGTTGAAAGAAAGCTTTACATATGGCCGAACTAAATCCCACTTTCTTAGTATTAACTTTTTTCCATAATTTCTCAAACCTATCATCTTAAACCGATCTTCATGAATCTTGAATACTCCCGTGTCGATGCGATACTTGTATGCAAAATCTGAGTTAGTGCCACAAAAACGTTTAAATAAATCAAATTCATGTACCTTTGGATCAGGGTTAGAGAATAAATCATGTCTTCTTATGAGCTCCTTGATGATTTTGATGCTCTCATATTTGACATGATTATAGCCATTAACCTCAATGAAATTGAGAGATATTAAATCTACACTTTCTTGAAAAGATTCAACCCTTTGAGGAATAAATCTTGCTCGAATTAGATAATAAATTAAACTCTCATTCATAAACTCCTTTTTCAGCAACTTATTCTCTTTCTCTTCCAAATCTTCATAGACTATTGGTCCTATGCAATCTGTTACTTTGGTTGGTGTGGAGTAAGAAACAAAATCTGTATTCTTTTTGAAATCCCTTTGTGGAAACTCAATCTCACAAATAGTTGGATGCTCCAATGGATCCTCATCAAACTTTGGAGGTAAATCCTCCACCTGTGGATCCAATACATTTTCCTCCTCCGTTTGTTGTTCCATATTTATGGGACCAATGATTTGTAATTTGGTCACAAAAGAATCATCAACATTCTTGGAGTTTTTAGCAACATCTTCTTGATTCAAGGGAACCAATTTAATTCTTCGTCCATCCTTTGTAAAAGAGTAGGTATTACGATATTCATCATATTTAGCACACCTATCGTACACCCATGGTCTTCCAAGTAATAAGTGGCAAGCATCTATCTTTGTTACATCACACCAAACAACGTCTTTATATATTTTGCCAATAGAAAAAGAAACCAGGCATTGACGAGTTACCTCTAAACCACCATCATCATTCTCAAATTTGATGCTATAAGGATATGGATGAGATTTTGTTGATAAGCCAAGTTTAGAAACCATCTCTTCAGAAACAACATTAACATGACTTCCTTTATCAATGATTACCGAACATACCTTATCATGGGAGGTACATCTAGTGCGGAAAAGAGATTCCTTTTTCCATAGTTTTTCATCTTCTTGAACCAAACGTCCTCCTCTTGGTTGCATACTCATCCTACTCTTCAACTGTGCTCTGATACCAAATTGATGTGATTCTTCGAGTTAACAAAGAACGAATCGACCAGGATCTTGTTCTTGAAGCGATTTGATGGGCAGATTCAAGAAACGGGCGTATCTCAAGTTATAGGTGTTGGATTAAAGTGATTCAAAAGCTATGTGAAAGATGACAATCTGAACTATAAAAATAACTATTGAATCGTTTAAATCAAGTAAGTATTGAGGCCGGCACGATGGAAAGAAAATTAAGATTTTGGGTATGAACTAGAACGAATTTTAATCAAGAACCGCGTTCTTGAATGATCAAAACAAATAAAGTTCCTAAGTCACCACTTGAAATCAATTAACGTGATAAAGAAACACCACACGCTATTGAAAACAAGATAAAGACATCACCGCCTTGCTTGGAACCAAAAACAAGGATAAAGAACACTAAATAGAGAAAATAACTCTATTGCAAAATTTAGGTTTCTGCTCAAAACGTGAATAGTATATTTACAAGTAATGAGAACCCTTTATATAGGCCTAGGGTCTCTTCTTTTATGACTACAAATCCCTATTCTACTCTACAAAGGAAATAGCTAAAAACAAGGAAAGTAAAATCCCTATTCTATAAGGAAAAGAATAAAGAAAACAAGAATCCTACTAGAACTAGAATAAAGATCCTACTAATGATAGGAAATTAAATCCTACTATAATATAAATCAAGAAACAAGAAACCTATTTAGAAAAGGATTTATGAAACAAGAATGGGAAATGATCTTCAAATTTGAGCTTCTTGGACTTTTCTTTTTCTTGAATTTCAGTCTTGTGTTTCTTGATTTTCTTGGATTTCTTGATCTTTCATCAGATAGTTAATTGATTTTTGTTGATATTTGAAACTGAAAAAAACATTTTGAACTAAAGGTTAATTATTTTTACCAGATTTGGACCAGGAAGTCTATGAAATGGGCTAAAAATGAAACATTGTTGAATTGTGAAATTTGGACCAAAAGATATGCATTGGATCAGATTTGAGAAGTTTTGGGCTGTGGACGTGGAATATGTTAATCTATTGGGCTTCATCACCTAAAAATTGAACTTAACTTGAAAAAAAAAAAAAAAAAAAAAAAAAAAAAAATATATATATATATATATATATACAAACGGGAATATATCCCATATTTTCATATATATATATATATATATATATATATATATATATATATATATATATATATATATATAAAAAAACCCGTAGGTACTAAATCCATTTTGTTAGGACCAGAATAGTAGCGACTCTACTCGGGAGAAATCCCAAGTGTGTCCTAGTCCAGCAACAAAGTTAGTTGAACACTTGCGCGGATTTTTCTAAACCAAAACCCCTTTTTATAAGGGGACTTTTTGCCGAATTTTTTCTTGAAATTTATGATGTGAATAAGAATGACATTTTTGCGGAAAACTAAACATTTTTTAAACAAGTAAATACATTAATCACACATTGAAGCTCGAAGGTCAACCGTATTCAATGGATCCTTAATATTAGGGTGATTAAAACCTTCCCTAGGGGATCACCAAAACCCTTACCTCGAACTCTGGTTTAAAAGGATTTTTTCTTTGTTTGAATGAACCCTTTTATAACTCGGTTTTCCTAATTTCCCTTAATAAATTAGGTGGCGGCTCTAAAATACTAAAAATCCAATTAGAGCCCCAACAAACTCGTAGTAACTTTTATGCCTCACCCGCGTAAAAGCGAACCGTAACAATTGGATGATCATTTCGATATTGACTATTGAATTGGAAATACGTTGAGATCATATTGTGATCAGATAATGAGATTGGGCTTGAATTGGATGTGTACTTGTGATAAGGCACGAATGAGATCTTGATTATGAATTGTTGATGGTAACGAAGTTTTGCAAGATTTGATACAACCTATGGTGGTTGTGATCTTCATAGCTTATTCCTTTACATTCATTACATTGATTCCTCATTCATGCATTCATACATGATAGAAATGATCCGGAAATGATTGATGGAAGACTTATGGCAACTATGAAAAGAAATAGGATACTTTGGTGACACAAAACTTAGTTATGAGGTGTGCTTGTGATACTTGGAAGAAAGAGGTGACATAGACTCTTTATGTTGACTGAGATGGTTTGTATGATTCATTCCATAGTTGAGCGGATTTATCTAAGTCTTGATATGGCTTATGGCATTGTGACCTGCATTTTCATTGGCATTTGATTTCATTGATTGATCATGCTTACTTTTGAGTTGATGTTTCATCTCGGGGTTCTAGACTTGAACCATATTTGAATACTCATTCTTGCACACAGTATATGTTTAAAAGGCACATCTGACCGGGGGTGAGGATGTTTCCTATCTTGATATATATATAGGCACATTTGACAGGGGGTGAGGATGTGGCCTAGTTATAGGCTTGTGATCCGAGGTTAGTTTTGGAGCGAGTGGTACATGGACACCATGGGTCCCCTGTAGGTCATGATTGTTGCTCAAACAATACCATTAGCATGTGTGTACATGTTTGAGGTATTTGGCCAGTGCATTGCATTGCACCTCATTACATTTTATTTTGCATCATCATATAGATCTTTATATCTGATATGGTATGGTCGGTTCGTATTATTATGGTGGCATGGATCAGATTATGGACTGGGTTAGATCGCTGGGTAGTGACTCTGCCTAGGTCAGAACTTGGGTTGTGATTATCGATTGAGATTATCGTGATAAGACAGACTTGTCGTTTAGGAGCTTCATCCTAGGTGGTGATTTGGTTATGGGATATTATGTGACTTGGTTTGAGTATTATGTGCTTACCTGCGTATCTTGTTGATTTTATGCTTATATGTGTGAACTAATCTTAGTCAGCCTATGATGCTTACTCAGTACATGTTGTTTGTACTGATACTACTCTTGTTGTACTCTTCTTTTGAGTGCAGAGTTTGTTACTAGCTCTAGCTCCTGTCGTCGAGAGTGATCGAGTCTACTTGACAGAGATTCCAGGGTGAGCTTTGGCTAGATCCGCAACCCGGAGACTCTTCCTTTGTATATAACTGTCTATTTTGTATTCTTGAGACATTATTGTTATATTTGAGATTTTTACCTCATAGCAGACTTGTATCTCGAAATAGTGACTCTTGTACTAATCCAGAACAGATTTTGGGGTTGTTATTACTTCCACATTTATTATCTTTATGATTCGAATCTGTTAGCTAAATTATTGTCTATTTCCTCATAATTCTTATAAATGATTAAAATGATTTGGGAATGGTTCGCATACCTGGGAGGACAGTGTAGGTGCCATCACGATTCACAAATTGGGTCGTGACAGATCCCTGCAACTCTGGAACTTATAAAAGGGTCAGGAACTAAATATTTTTATCTAGATACATCTGAATGTGTTGTCTATGTTTCAATTGCTTCACCACAACGCACAATGGTTCTAACAAGGTTGTGATATATATGTTGACGATGCCAACAATAGAGAGAGAAAATAGGCAACAGAAAAAAGATTAACACATAGAATGAATAATCATGAATACATAAATCCTCGTACAAGAAAATCTGAACTTGAAGTTCAAAAGATAACTCATTTGCAAAATGTTGCAAATTATTTGCTAGACGCATTTGCTGACACAATATAAATATTATACATCCAAAAAATAAGTTGTTAAATCTTCAAAAATCTTGTAGAGATAACATCCATTCATGAAGCTAGTCGAGACTTTGTATGATTCAGATAAATGACTCATCATATTTTGAAAAGGTGTGATCTTTCTTTAAAAACGGAGATCCCTGCAATACTAAATGAAGATAATGTTGATTGCATAGCTCAACTAAAGAGAGAATATATCAAAGGAGACAAAACAAAGCACATTTCATCAAAATTCTTTTTGATGCTTGATCTTCAACAAAATGGTGAGATAAATGTTCAACAAATCTGCTCAAGTGATAATTTGCAGATCTGCTCACTAAGGCAAAGGCAATACCAACATTACAACTTTTGAGAAGCAAATCCAGAAGATTGGAATGTGTCGCCTTCGAGATATCAAAAAATATTTAGATTAGGGGGAGTAAAATACTGATTAAGTGAACGGGATAGGAATTAGGCCCTTATTGATTAATTAAAAAATGAGGAAAGCAGTGGCCAGTAGGTATCAATCGCTCGACCTGGACGACAAAAGGTACATCTTATCTCCAGTGGACCAAAGTGCTCACTCGATGTTAGGTGTGCATAAAGAAGCATCTTACAAGAAAATAGTAGTACCATAACCAACCTAAGGAAGGGAGCATAGGTTCATGTGAACCCACCCCCTCCATGTAAATTCACCAATACTGGTTGTGTCCCACATGAAACTAAATTAAAACTTAAAATGTCAATAAGGATTTTGGGTGATACTTAGTTCACAGTTCAAGCAATAGTAATTTTCTAAGATATAACACATAAATCGAGTGATTTTATTAATATAAAATAAAGTAAAGTTATTTTGCTTCATAATTTTCTTAACTTGAGTGATCATTTTGAAAAATTCACTTCCAGAACAATCAATCAATATATAATATAAAGCTACGCATAGACAATCCTATGTGGAACCTCTCTATAGCCTCTATTGGCATTTATCTTTTTTCTCCTTTTCTTGGATATTTCTTGAATGTTTTATACATAATCTATTAACTAAATGACTTTAAAAAGCATCACAAAATAAATGTTGAATTAAAGCCCATTCTGATTGATTAAGGTGAAGACAGTTAAGATTTACAATGTGTGAGTAATTAAGGTGAGGTCACATTTGATTAAAATAGAAGGAATGCCAACAGATATCAATTATCACTATAATGAAAGTAACGGCCAGGGACACCACCTGAAGCCCATTAATTAACGCCTTCAATGCATCCTTGAATGTGGATAGAATTATACGACTTTGCACTTTGTTTTGTGGATATATAAACAATATTACCAATTTGATCGGATGAGTTTGTTGGTTGCATGTTTCATTATCGGTAAATTGTTAGCTTCAGCAATATTTTAGTTAAATGACATTATTCATAATTTACCTTTTGGTGCAGGTACATGACCAATTGATCATGGCTTTGCTTACTGTGAGCAGGTTAAGGAAGGATTACGAGATAGTGGAGATTGAAATCAATTTTAACTGCGTTCATATAATAGGAAAATAGTTGCGAGACTACAACGACAATTCATAGTATCCTCCTTCATGCCTTTGAAATGCTTTTCAATGAGTTCGGTCAATCCATGGATTTACTTGTCCTGGCAAAGGCTAGCAATATTCTTGAAGTAATTGATAATGTTTTACTAGGAGATTGAAAAATGACCATATATATCTGTTATATTGCTCCTTTTACTTGGCGAAGCAGAATATAAACTTTGTATGTGGTGAGAAGTCTTTTGTTGACATGTCATTTCTTCTGCTTTTAACACTATCAATGTTCATATAATTTCACGTACTCTGAAATGATAGTAATGGCGTTAAGCATCAACAGACTAGTAAGAAAATAGAGTCATATAAATTGGGACGGAGAAAGCAATATTTTGTGAGTTAACTAACTTTTTTTTTTAATGACCGCGCTTTGCAATTTCACTAGTGAATTTCACTAGTTGACGTATCATCACTAACCGTCGGAAATGGTTGTGTAGTTGTGTTGCAAAGTTCGAAAAGAGCATGGTGCCGTTGTTTCATTGTAAAACATTTTTACATTTACAGCTGACATGTCTAGATTATGCATATTAATCACTTTGATCTCTATGTGGTGTGTCACATTCCTTAAGAACAAACTTAAAAATTAAGGTCCTATCTATTCTGTTCTCTTGATGTGTTTCCATGTTTTTCTGTTGTGGTTGTGTGGAGAGGGGGGCGATCATAGCTGAATAGAGCAGATATGATAATAGTTTAACAAAAAACTTAGAAATACTTAAGCAAGAAGCACCAGTGTTCTAGTGATAGAGTAGTACCCTGCCACGGTACACACCCAGGTTCGATTGATGGCTGGTGCAACAGAGTCCTAGTGGTGAAAACTTAGTCTTCACTGAGTCTGATTACAGACGATACTATTAGCGCATCTGAGCCTCACATTTTTTAACCAAGTTTTTCCAAGTCTCTGTCTCTGTTATTTTTGTAATTCTCTGTAATCTGCTTGGTTTGGCTTCCTCGGACTGATAACATTTGTCCAACAAAATCAGTGAGAATTGGACTCCCAAATCCTTAATCTGAGGTTAAATTAAAAGCAATCCTTTTATTGAATGCCGTTTCATGTCTAAAACTTGAATATATTAACGAGGGACGCAAGTATTTTAGTGCTTAATATAATTGTCATCACATTCTACTGACACGCTAATGATAAATGCATGTTGATATATCTCATTGATACTTAGAACCTTAACCACAAACAGTGTTATTTTAATGAACAAAATGCATTTACCTACTGTTGAAATACCATTAGAACCTAAACAATATTTTGAATTAAAGGTTATTTTACAGTGGTAGCTACTGATGAGCGGTTCCATTCTGTAAATATGTGCTCTGTTTTGGCATTTAGGCACTGTGCTACTACTACTTAATATTCAAAGCATATCTGTTTTTCCCGTGGGCCTCATTCTCATCATAATAGTTCTATGCTAGAACAAGTACCTAAGACCACCTTGCCTGACAACTTAGTAGAAACCATTCAAAAGCCAATATTCAGGTTAACGTCCTGTCGAGATGTACTTGTTCTGTGTGTATATATTACTACTATATATATATATATATATAAAAGGGAGAACCAAAGGACTTTTGTAGTCCTCATAAAAAAAATTCATAAAATATCAAACTTTTCAATTAATTATTTTTAGGTGTTGACTTATTTTTTTTAAATCAAAATTTACGTTTTGTTCTTATGGTCTACTTTTCAAAAGCTGTCGAACATCGTATCTTATTTACATTATTTATTTATTTTAATTTCTATTCGGAGCCAGGTACCCGTATTGGAGTTCGACTAATCAGGATTAGCGTCGAGTAGGCCCAATCGGGGGAAGCACTCCCTATTCAGGATTTTTTCATACTCAGACTCGAACCCGAGACTCGTGGTTAAGGGAAGAGCAACCTCATCCGCTGCATTTTATTTTTCCTGTTGCTTTCTTCTATCAATCTTATCTATAAACCTAAAAAATAATCATTTCTTAGCTAGATATTCTTGGTTCTTTTTGCTCTCTCGTTTTCTCCTTTTTCATTTGTTGCTTATTATAGATTTTTACATGTAAGCATTTCTTTTACTTTATATTTGTATTATGAAATTTGAGAATTTCTGAAAATTATTTTACTTATGTATACATTTCTTTTACTTTATATTTATACTTTAATGAGCTCTTTAGTTTAAAAAGATTTGTACTAAAATGATTTTGAGATGGTTTTAAAAATTATTAAATGATGCCATATACTGTTAAAATTGAAGACAATGATATCAATCAAGATCGGGTTATCTTAAAAATCTCTTATTTAGTTAACTAAAATTAATTTTTTAAACACAAAATGAGTTTGACCAGGTCGAAATTAGAGTGTCAGCTACCGATTTTATCGAATTCGGTAACGCTTTAGTTCAAATTTTGTATTTATTTTAAAAGTTCATTGAATGTGTATAGATTATTAATTTAAAACTAAATAACTTAAAAAATTAGAATTCAGAACTCATAAACTTCAAATTATGGCTCCGCATCTGATTTGAGGTAAATAATTTCATCAAACTAAAGGTTAAGATATTAAAGAAATGAAATGAATGTTTTGCTTTTTATTTATCGAAAATATACTTACATGAAATTATTACTAACATAAATTATATTTCTTTAATTAAAATATTTACTTTTATATCTTGAGTTTGGACCCGGAGTTAGCACGGGCCTCGTGAAACTAGTATATATATATATATGTATATATATATATATATATATATATATATATATATAAGCAATACTAAAGAAAACCACACAACAGTAAATAAATAAACAACAGTTGTCAAATCCACTCTATTTCTAGAACTCATCTACTGGAACACCAAATAGTATTTCGTTCAGCAAGAACGAAAAGTTTAAATTAGTGCTCAAACTTGGCCTGGAGAGCATGTAGCTCTCGAACAGGCACATAAACACAATTAAAACCACAAATGACACAGTAAATTGAGAAAGAGACCATTAGAAAAATGTAAGAGATGTCAATCCTGAGGTTAACTTAAAACCAGTCATAAGAACTTCACCAAAATACGACATTGTCTAGCCAGTGAAAAGAGTACAATTTCACCTAGGATTGGTGGTTTTCTGTTTGGCCTTCTCTATAAGAGGTCTCAGCTGCTTCTTTTCAGCTAGGATTTTCAAAAAGTTGAACAGAAAGGGTATGTAGTTGTGCTTCCGACGGATATTTTCAGTTTTCCATTTCTTGAACTTCTCCTCCTCCCTCAATATCTTATCACTAACAGCTTCAATGCAAGAATTTACTTCTGCTAAGGATTTATTTAGGGACTCCACTTGGTTGCTATCAACCATTCTCTCCGACTGGGATGCAGCCAGCTGCTGCAGAATACGCTCCCTCTTCTTCTGAAGCTCCTTCAGCTCTGCAGTATACACCTCTTTCCTGTTTTTTACTAAAGCCATCAGATTGAATCTTATTTCACTCTGCGAATACCTCTCAATACGTTCCTGAATTACTGGTTGCACCATGCGCAACCACTCGATATCACCTTGCCCACCAGAGCATGGCCCAAGACTGATTGGTCCCTCCTTCAATCCATCGAGCTCATACAACACACCGTCCACAGGTATATAGCTAATAAAATGGTATACATCATCATCTTTTCCAGCAGCTTTCTGCTCCTCAGGCACAAATGGCTCAGGTCTAGCAAAACTATTATGGGCTGTACGAATCGCTTCACTGTTGTTGATAGCTAAACCTTTAAGCTCCGGCGGGAAATTCTTTGTGAATTCTTTTAGTGCTGACAGTTCTGGGCCAACATCAACATCTGAACTGTTCAGGAGAATTGAAAGGATTGCTTGGGTAGCACAGGCATTGTTTATCACCTGTATCACATCATCAAGAAAGTTACATGTCATAGTATTACACAACTCCTAGAAGTTCAACCACATATATCATGTAAAGGCATTTGACCTGACTCGCAAAGAATAAGTTTGGGTTTGGGTCCTTGATCACAAGGCGATCATCTTTTTCACCAGGACGCCATTTGAAAAGGAATATCAAGCCATACACGGGCCTGTAAGAAATCAGAAGATTAATTATTATTTCCTTTACAAAAAAACTGGAGACAAGCAAGCTTCAAGCCTCTGAGAATAAATTGTCCGCCCAACCATATAACTAATGCTCAAGTGGCAGTCTTTATTCACCTAAGACTGTTGAGCTCATCAAGATCCAAGGAATACAACTCTTCAACCTGTTTCAACATGGGATAGCATGAGAAGATAAAAAGTTAAGCATCCAAAAGAAAGTAGCTAACCAACAATTTTAACAGAACACCGTTTCCCACTCCCCACCTTTTCCTTTGCTTTGTCTCATAAGACAACATAGCTTATCCAGCTTCAACTGTAAGGGCAGAAAAACCCCAAAAGAAAGTAGCTAACCAACAATTTTAACAGAACACCGTTTCCCACTCCCCACCTTTTCCTTTGCTTTGTCTCATAAGACAACATAGCTTATCCAGCTTCAACTGTAAGGGCAGAAAAACCCCTTCATATAGAAATGAGATAACCACAAAGATGTTGAAAGAGTTGTAAAAAGATAGGGGAAATGACGGGCAATTTAACCAAGGCTCTTCCAGTCAAGACTGATTTTTAAATTTTCTATTATTAGCATTTTTTGATATTCAATATATAACAGAACCAAAGGTTGCGCAAAAATGATTAAGTACCACTGCAGAACACTATCCCCTTCCATAGTTTGCCCATTTTAGCTTCAAACCTGGTATGCCATGAAATGGAATAAATCCTATCTAATCTCCAGTAATATAAAATCATTTATAATAATTAGTACACTGCTATTATCAGGAGCCCCCGACAGGGAATAGGATCTGCACGTAATCCCAGCTAGTGACTATGATTGAAGGGTTGCTCAATTGGATTGGAATGGTTGTTCTTCATGCTCCAACACCCTCTAGGAACCACAGACCACATTTTCAATTCAATATATGTTCAAGTTGAACTCTTTAGACTTTATATATATCAATAAAATTCATCCAAACTTTAGATAAAATCGCCAGTATGTCATTTGCTTGCCCTTGCTTTCCATTTCCTTTCCTCAGCAATAGGTGTATTCTCTTGTAGTTTTTAAAGCTGCAAAATAATAGTATAGGACTACGTACTAGATAGTGGAGGAGAGCTATGATAAAACCACTATGAAGGAAAAAAACCAAGGACCGCTCCACCTTTTTTTCTCTCACATTTCCTAGCTTATATATTTTTTCCCTTCTGCTAAGGTCTAACATAAGGTACTCCACATTCAACAGAGAGAATGGTCGCTCGAAATCCCGAAACCTAACAAAGATACAAGCCAAGCATTTGCTTCGCAACAAAATACGATGATAGCAAAGATGAAAACTCCATTGAGTTGCATTACATGCATCTGGCATGTAACGAGTAAATACAGAGTTCAAGTCCATAATTGCATGTACAAAAGAAATATGCACTGAGATATGATCATCAAATTTCTGGGAAAAAGAAAAGAACAAAAATCTCCAAAAAGCATGTTCTCGTTCCGCAGTGGTATACTTGAAATGTTCCAAATAAAAACTAAGAGATTAAACCACCTAAAATTGAAGAAAACAATTCATAATAAAAATGAAGCTCATCATTTCAGAGTAAACTGAAAAATACCTGTACACCTTTTACTTGCATCTGCTGCATAAGTTCGGTAAAAACCCCTGCAGGCAAGCAATGTCAGTACCTTTCATATTCAAGGGTTTTACCAAGTGAAATGCAACAGGAAGATCATCAGAAAAGCTTATCAAAGCGGCTAAAATTTAGAGCTTAGGTAGATTCAGAACCCCAAATTTAGTAGCCGTCATAAAGAAAATAAAGATGAAGAAGAATGTTACATTGGATTGTTTCCACTCGTATTGAACACTACAGGAAACTGGTCTCCTTCTCCCCCACCGCCAAAACCCACACCCAAGAATTCTTATTTTTGGGGATAAAAATGGTGTCTGGACATAGTTTCTAGTCCTGTTAAGCAGCACAACAAACTAGTCTTTGAGTCACTCATGAATCTCAGCAACCCTTCCTCCCCGCCCCCCAAACCCTCCTTCATAGAAAAAGCAATATAAAAAAATAAAAATAATCACCAGATAGTCCCCAGACCCTCATCTGGCTTCGATGAAGGTTCATCTTAAGCAGCATATAGTGCATGCAGTAAATGGGTCGTTTGGTTGCTGGTTGTTGGTTAGAGTTATACAGGTACCAGTAATGCAGGGATTAGTTCTGTAGGAGTACGTAACTCGGGGATTAGTTATGAAAAGATTATATTGCATGTATTACTCTTTGGACGTTTGGTTTGTCGTATTAAAAATTAATATGCGTTATAAAAGTTTTAAAATAAAATGTTTGTTTACAACGCATGATAAAATGTTTGATCTTTAAAAATGAGGCAAGACCATGTAAATAGTTGGTACATGTAAGCACTGCAATCAAAGCCATAAATATAGGCTAAGTTACTCGAACTCTTCACTTTCGGTGCCGCACCCGTGTCGACACGACATGGGTATGGGTGTGGGTGTGGGTATGGGTGTGGGATCCGTACCCGATCTAGTCAACCGCTTTTGGGTACTTTGACCAAAATCAACGGAGAAATTCCGGACAGATCCAATGATTTTTATAATCAAAACAAAAGCTGAGATGGACTTAAAGAAAAAGGAATAACTTGTATATTGAAATTTCTATGTTACTCCTTTTCCTTTTATCTCCTTCCGGGATTCTCCGCTTGATCAATATTTTCTCCTCATGTTTTCCACATAATATCTCATAATTTAGGTTTTATAGTTCTATTTTTAGATATTTCAATTATTTTTAGCCGAATCCCCGCACCCGTATCCATACCTGGATCCGTATCCCCGAATCTTAGAATTTAGATCATGAAGGATCCGACCTCTAGATCCGCACCCGTATCGGACACCCGCACCCGAGTCCGAGTAACTTAGAATATAGGTGTGGAGTGATAGAGGGTAAATTTGTCATTACAGCCGCTTTATCCATGTATTAGTATTCATCTTCTACACGCATAAAATAACACATAATTGACTCATAACTTATACCTGTTTTATTTATGTGGGATTGTAAAGTGATAACCAAACAATGTTCTTGGTATGCTGAATTTTATACAAAGCACCTAAAATGCTACCAAACATTGGATTAACTATGCTAGTTTTAATACACAAATAACTCTCTTCCTACCCAGCAACCAAACGAACCCTAAGGCTTTAGCTACTGCAACTAAAGACGTGTCGTGATAAAAAATTTCGGTCGGAACAAGACTGTTGGCAATAGAAGATTAGCCACACAGATGATGTTAAACAATTTATAAGGAAGATTAACCTCTATAGAATTACTTTTTATTCAGTCCAGGCAAGTGAAATAAAATTGTAGTATGTATCAATATGAAGAGGAGGAACAAGTTCTTTGCCCATTTCCTCTGCCTATGGGAAGAGAAAAATATATGAAATGAGAGCCACAACTCAAATACTCAGCACGGTGTTTAACACAATCACCTCAACATACACAGACAAAATGCCATAAATATTCTAGGGCTCGCACCCAAAAAGGGTCCCAAAACAAACTAATGTCCACAAACGGGTTGTACCTGTTTTTTTAGTCCATAAGAAGGCAGTTAGCTGATTAAACCAACGACCTATGCTAAAAGTTCAACGGACTCGGCTAATGGAAGTTACAGTCCCGTTAACAGCAGGTCAGTAAAAAAATCAACGACCTGAGTTTAGTTTCTTATACAGGTTGCTCACTTTTTCAATGATCCAATTAATCACAATATCTTGTCAAATTAAAAAAAAAAAATACTTGTAACAAACAATATTTTAGTCATGCTTGCTACATGTTTCTTCTTGGTTATGCATTTAGTTTAATGATACCATGTTGTGGGCAATAACAATGCCTTGTTGAGTTGTGCACGAAAAGGAATTCCAAAGAAAAAGATGCAATGCAGAGAAGCAGTATGTTTCAGGAATTAATTTACATTACAATCTCTAGTATGGCATCTTGTATCTATGACATGTATCTCAAGCGAAACTGCTTTTTTTAAAAAGGTAGTTCGTTCCGTATTTGTATTTGACGATACACCTTTAGGGGTGTCAGTAGATATACTAGCGGATCCAGAATCTGAACGCTGAGTTCTGAGTCGAGAAAGTGGGCTTTGAAATGTAAACCGAATTGTAATTATTATTTTTTTTTCTTTGCACGTATATATATATGGGATTTGGGTTTTATCGAACTCGCAAACCCATTGTTAAATCTGCCACTGTTACGGTTATAAAAGGAAAACTCATAGTTAGAAGATTTAGATTTTTTTGGGGTTGTAATCCTCTTCGGAGGGATGCCGAAGATCGGAAGCTAATTTTTCACTTACCTAAGATCCATATTGATTCCTGTAAGTTAAGAAACTATTGGTCTATTCTTGTTATATTGTTAATCTAAATTCCAATTATTAGACCATGAGTAACTCTGTACATAATTGTGCACTATTACTCGTTACTATTTCCATCTTCTTCATGGTTAGCAATGTTTCGGGGTTGAGATCCTAATATTTTCATGATTTTGTTATCATGTTTTTTCCTCTAAATTGGCAAATGTGTTTATTATCTTGCTTGTCTCTCTTTTCAGAAAATCAACCTTGATCCCACAAGGTATATTATACATAGAATATATGCTACATAAAGAGAAAACATCAAAGAGGAGCCGTAGACGAAGGGAAGCTAGCAAGCGAGAAGAGGAAGAATCAAGCACAAGATTCAATGTAAGTTTTTTTTTGCAAGTCGTTTGTATAAGAAAATAAAACGCAAGCAGTTGATAATTTTTAGCGACCGGCTATTAACTGGGCAGTAACTTCCATTAGCTGGGTCCATTAAACTTTTAGCACAAGTCGTTGATTTAATCTGCAAACTGCCTACTTATGGACTAAAAAAAAGATAGACCACATTTGTAGACATTACTCATTAGTCTTTTAGGAACCATTTTGGGCGTGAGCTCGAAATTTATCTCATAAAGGATTTGACCAAAGTGGACATTACACACTACATACAAATGTACTTAACATTTCTTCTCATAAAACATAGTCAAACTTCCAACAATAAAAATAAGGGATATTCTTGTGGGAAAAGATTGTATCAAATGGATAAGCTTGCAGTCTTCTATGGCTTCTGGATATAGAGAATTGGACCTTACATGATTTTCGAAGTCAGCTGGTTATACTCTTAGAAACAACTGAAGTCATGTTGGCAATAAGATGGAGGAATGGGGTGAAATTTTTTCCCACTTCAAAGGACCAGGAAATGGATCAATCCAGAAAAATGGTACAAGACATCAAGGTTAAAGGTTTACATTTTCCCGTGAACTTGGTTTACTTGATAAAAAGGTGAGCAAAATGATGACTACTCGGTGAAAGAACAACTTCATCTTCATCTTTCAGTGACTATGTGAATGTAATGCGGGTGAGTACAGATCTGTTAACTAGCAACTGAAACAGGGTTAGGAAAGGGATCTCACAGACATGCCTAGGGGTTGCAATGACTCAGTGGATTTATTATCTTGATATCTTCACATCAACAAGAGAACCTAACAACCGTATCACTCCACTTTTTTTAGAATGATATCATACCACTTTTAGCACTCCTAATTCTACAGGAAAGAGATCTCTGAGTGTCTCTGCCCAAACCCCCATGCCTGGGGCTTTAACAACTGGGTTTTAACTTTTATCATACATCACCAAGAAAATATAACTGTTGAAAGACATAATTAAATAAATAAAAGTGTGCTCTCTGAAACAACTTAAGGTTTTACATGAGATGGTCGCACACTTCAATATGCTATCACAGCAGGTAGAGGTTCTAGGTTCGAGTCTCACCACCACCCATTATAAAATAAAAAAATTCACGTGCTTGGTCCATGAAAAATGACCAAACCACACATGAAGGGGGCATGTTGATAGACGTAATTAAATAAAAAAGTGTGCTCCTTCTAACAACTTGAGCGTTTAGATGAGATAGTCGCACCCTTCAACAATAACCATATCAATCCACTTAGAGCAATCCAAAATTCAACTTAATTTTCTTTTCCCCAATTTCAAATAGCAATAGCTGATTTTGTTAGAAGAGGTCAACAATATCCATTATTACATTTGAAAGTGATAAATTTCATATATCCCAAGGACCACCAGTAAAACCATGCTATAAGTAAAGTTGAAAATCAGACGTCACACATGTTATCAAAAGAGAATAGGTATCCTTCAACAATGGGAGATACACCCGATCAATGAAACAATATGTCATCTAAACGTGCCAAATATGCTGCAGCTCAGTCAGCTACATGCACTAACTGACCAAAATTAGGCAAATACTTTTCAATGGCAGTATGACATCTGGATGATGAGGAGGTGGCAGAGGTGGTGTATAGGCTGGGGGTGGCCGGGGTGGTGTTCCGGGGGCGGTCAGGCTCATTGTTATGCTTTCCCGGGAGAGGCATCGGATGCAATCATTCCATGTATTCTCTCAATTTGTCATCGGGATGCTTCAATATTATTTGATCCACGTTCTACTTTCTTATGTGTCAACATATTTTGCATAGCACCTGGATATCTTATGTGGATCTCTTGATATTCTTGCTAGCGTATCTACGACTGTTGAGGATTGAGTAGTGGTGGATCGAGTCTATCAGTCCTGTGTGGTTTCTATTCTCGGGTATGACACCCAGGTTGATCTACTATTGCTTAACATGGTGGACTTCGATACAATAATGGGCATGGATTGGTTATCTCCCTATCACGCGATCTTGGATTGTCACGCCAAGACGGTTACCTTGGCCATGCTGGGAACTGAGTGGAGGGGGACACTTAGTCACTTCACGAGGAAGATAATATTTTCTATAAAGGCGCAACGGATGGTAGGAAAGGGGTGTTTGTCTTACTTGGTTATATTTGAGATATTAGCAAGGAGACTCCTACTCTTGATTCAGTGCAAGTAGTGAGGGGGTTTCCTGAGGTGTTTCTACCGATCTATCTGGAGTTCCGCCGAATCGTGACATAGATTTTGATGTTGACTTGGTTCCGTGCTCAACCTATTTCTATCCCACCATAAAGGATGGCAACAACGGAGTTGAAGGAGCAATTGTAAGATCTATTGAGTAAGGTTCATTAGACAAGTAGCCTGTTTGGGGACACTTAGTCACTTCACGAGGAAGATAATATTTTCTATAAAGGCGCAACGGATGGTAGGAAAGGGGTGTTTGTCTTACTTGGTTATATTTGAGATATTAGCAAGGAGACTCCTACTCTTGATTCAGTGCAAGTAGTGAGGGGGTTTCCTGAGGTGTTTCTACCGATCTATCTGGAGTTCCGCCGAATCGTGACATAGATTTTGATGTTGACTTGGTTCCGTGCTCAACCTATTTCTATCCCACCATAAAGGATGGCAACAACGGAGTTGAAGGAGCAATTGTAAGATCTATTGAGTAAGGTTCATTAGACAAGTAGCCTGTTTGCTTAGCCTCACTAGATGGATAAGTAGAGAGAGGAGAATTTCATATATCAGAACACACACACACAGCATCGTAAGTATTTTGTTGAAGATGCCCTGAAATACTTTTTCAGACCAACTTTTATGGTCCAATGCACAAAAGGCAATGCTTGAGAAGGAAAGAACAATAGCTACCCTTTTTCGGGATAAATGGAAAAAAGTTGTCTAGTACAACGAAACCTAAGTTACTCGGACTCTTCACTTTCGGTGCCGCACCCGTGTCGACACGACATGGGTATGGGTGTGGGTGTGGGATCCGTACCCGATCTAGTCAACCGCTTTTGGGTACTTTGACCAAAATCAACGGAGAAATTCCGGACAGATCCAATGATTTTTATAATCAAAACAAAAGCTGAGATGGACTTAAAGAAAATGGAATAACTTGTATATTGAAATTTCTATGTCACTCCTTTTCCTTTTATCTCCTTCCGGGATTCTCCGCTTGATCAATATTTTCTCCTCATGTTTTTCACATAATATCTCATAATTTAGGTTTTATAGTTCTATTTTTAGATATTTCAATTATTTTTAGTCGAATCCCCGCAGCCGTATCCATACCTAGATCTATATCCCCGAATCTTAGAATTTAGATCATGAAGGATCCGACCTCTAGATCTGCACCCGTATCGGACACCCGCACCCGAGTCCGAGTAACTTACGAAACAAAGGGAAGGATAACTTAGCGTTATTAGCTTTCTGTAAATTTGATAAAACTGTGAACATTTTACATATATCAGCAAAACCTAGCACATATTATTCTTTGAAAACGTTTTCAACCCTACAGCTAAATACAAAATGGAGATCAAAAGAAGTTTTCTTTTTGGAGGCCATGAGCTGTTGATGGTTTAATTGACAATCATAATGAAAACTTATAGTAGCTACTTTTCCAACAGCCAGGAAGGGCATCTACAGTTATCCTGCTGCAAGACCAGTGCAGCAATATTGAAATCTAAACCAATAAAAGAAGAATTACAAGCAGTTACTGGAACACAAAATAAATTCAGGAAAAGCTAAACATCATTAGGGCATAACTAACATTCCAGGCATAACACAATCATACGCTTAATACATGAGGATTGGAAGAAAAAAAATTGAAAGAAGACAATTCAAAGGGTGAAGTTATGTAGGATGATGCTGAAGCAACTAGAGCTGATACAAAGACTCCGCCTTAGTTTCTTTTATAGCACTGTCTCCCTGTTTGCATTAAAGCGAGCTAAATTTGTTCTATAATACAACACTCTAATCATCTCTATTAGCAGTAAAGACTCATTCCTCACAAGGATTATTCTTTCGATTCTCAACCTTATTGCCAAGCCTAACGAAAAATTAGGAGCCATGATACAAGGCAAATAGACTTACCGGGATCAGACTCGATAGTGCACCACGACATGATTGTTAATTACCTGATGCAAAGAGAAACAACAGAGAGCATTAATAAAAACGACATTTTGATCTTCACTAACTACAAAGAAACAATTATTTGTTAGTAGTACGCGTTTGGCCATAGAAACCAAATGCTTTTCACTTTATTTGGAATTTTTGAAGTTGGAGTTGCGTTTGATTATGAATATTTGGTTGTTTTACCGAAAGAGAAAAAGGTGAAAAAAGGATTTTAGGTGTTTTTCATTTTCATGCCCAAACGTTGGTTTTCAAATAAAATAAAAAACAATTCCGGAAAATTCTCATGGCCATCAGCACTCCTCCGCAAACAAACCCCAAAATTGAAACAACTAAAAGGTGCTTTAGTTCAAAGTGGAGAAAGAAGCTAATAATTGTGTGGTCTCAAACTCGAAAGCAGTAAGAGTCGGTACCACAAATTAAGAATTCGTCGGAATTGGATATTTGCTTGTGTTTAGTCTCTCTTTGCTCAGGCAGTGGCTGTTGTCGGTGATTTTCCTATAAGACAGACCCGAGATATTTTTGAGTTTTTTCACAAAAAAAGGTAGGGTTGCCAATGAACGGACCCGTTCGGACCTATATGGGAGTTTCCCACTTGGGCTTAAACCGGTTCTTATATCCAGTTGGGCTGGCGGTTATACCCGGAATTTTTAAATTTTTACAAGTTTATCTGTTTTAAATCAATTTCAGGTAATATGTGATGTTTGAAGGTTAGTGTACTCCGATAAATCAACTTTAAATCCATAATAATGCCTAAAGTTTAGATATTTGCATCCAAAATTTGACTTGCCAAACCCTAACTTCAAACAATTTAAAAGCAACCAAAACTTTTTTCATAAGGCACATGTGCCTAGAAGTTCAATCATTTTTTCATGAACATAAGGCACATATACCTTAAGTTCAGCCAATTTTTGTCTAAATTTCAAGTATTTTTGCATGAACTTTCTTCAATGATGACAGTCTCTCAGGACCAAGGGGGTTTGGCAAAATTAAAGCACATCTGGCTAGGGGTGGGCGTGGTATGGTATATACCGATTACCATATCGAAACTGAAATTTTTTATACCTCGGTTTCGGTATTATGATATTTGGTATGCATTTTAAAAAAAATTGGTATTCGGTATTTATGAAGAAAATACCGAAATACCGAATACCATACCGAAGTATATAATTACATATATAATTCATATATATCAGTATATATTATAATACTAACAAATATTTAAATTAGTATTAGTACAAAATTAATTGTTTAGACGTTTGAACTTTGACTACTCTTTCTTGATTGAAATGTTTTTGTTGTGTAATTGATTTACGAAGGGGATGGCTTGTAATTTCTTTTGAATTTTTCATATGTGAGGTGTTAGTATGATAGAATTAAGACGTTTCTTGAATAGGCGAAGTAATTCTCCATGATATGATTATATGTTCATCAAAGTCAAACAAACTTTGATTACCGATTTACCGTACCGTCAAATACCGAAACCGAACTTAAAAATACTGAACCATACCGAATTAATTTGGTATGGTAATTGTATAGTATTTTTAGAAATCGAAAACCGAAATTATTATACCAAAGTTTCAAATACCGTACCATGCCCACCCCTACCTCTGGCTTCACTATAATCATTGGCTCCGGAAGAACTTCCTTCTCCCGAGCTCCTATATCTTTTGAGAAGAAGGGATGTAGTTGGTACGGTGGTAATAGCCACCGGCTTCTTTGTTGAAGACTCACAAGATTTCTTCTTCTTCATCTTCTTGGTTGCAGCTTGGGTGATTCGTTGAGCGGAAGCCGCCGGATCCAAGACAGGGCCGTTCATAATGACCCTTGAACGAACAGTCCCTTTGAGTATGTCACGACCCAAATTACAGGCCGTGCGGGCACCTACCGTATTATTACCTAGTAGGCGAACCCTTACCAACCAACCCAATATTCAACACATTTTTATTAACAGTAATATAGATGATGATCACAATTTAAAAATAAGGATTCATAATGACCCTATTATTAATACAAGAAAACTGAAAAGCTCTCGGTGTTACACTTTGGAAATTTCGTGTCGCCTGTATTGTGAGTGAACTAACACAAGACTAAAGGGGACACGAAGCCCTATAAGGTTAAGAAGGATATTTGATAACTTTACGCATGTACTCCAAAGTTTCGGAATTAAACGAATCGGTGAAAGCGAGTTCGTTGAAGAAATTGGAGTTTGAGTTATGTTTTGGGAAGATTTCGTGGCATTGGAGTTATACAATTCTTAGCTTTTTGTTTGAGGAAAGGATATAGATTCCCTTGGATGGTTAATGAAGTTTTATACAAGTTCCAAGAAGGTTCCATAAGGATTGGAGGTCAAACGAGTCGAAAGGAACGCGATTTCGCGAAACCCGGAGATGTAAGGGCAATGTGCGGTCGCACATTGAGTGTGTTGAGCCGCACACTGGTCGCCAACTCCCCATTTGGGAGAGATCACTGCCCAACATCATTTTTAGGCAGAGGAATGACTGTGCGGCCGCACACTGACTGTGCAAGGCCGCATACTCATCGCAAAGTAGGGTCGGGGGTGATTTTGTCACCTTTTTATATGCCAAACGACCCAAACATCATTTCCAACTTTCCACACTTATTTCCCTACATTTCTAGAGGCTTCCTAAGAGTTCTTGAAGGTTCCCAATCACCCTCCACCTCTCCGTATAATCAAGAGAGAGAATCAAACATCAAAACCCAAAAGGAATCCATGGGAGGTAATTGTTCTTGCTTCTCTTCAAAGTTGTCGTAAGCTTGATCTTGAAAGGAGTTGGGGAAGGTGAAGTTCTTCCATAATAAGGTATGATATTCCTATTACTCGTATGCTTAAGTGATGTAAAGGTTTAGTAACTCTTATGGAGGATAAAATCTAAAGTAGAGAAGCCATAGAGGTTGAGGTGAAGAAGATGACTATGGATGAATTTGAAAAGAGGATTTTAGATGAATTGGAGATGCTATTGAATATAATTTCTTGATTTTGATATTATGGATGTTGTTAATGGTATTTGGGAGTTGTTTTTCCATATGGTGGAAGTTGATGAAATAGGGGAAATGTTGCCCAAATTTCGTTAGTTCGTTATTAGCACTAGTTTGAACTTAGAAGTGTTTTCAAGACTTAACTCTAGTATTAATTATCTTGAATGTAAATTTGCGAACTTAGAAGGAGAACGTTAAGTGAGTGAGAAGGCGTAAAGGTATGTTAAGGCCATTCCTTATTCATTTTTGGCATGATCCTATGTTATGGGCCAACAAGTGATTAAACGAGCTTCCATATTACTCTACTCTTAGAAGCACTAGGAGTGCTTCAGTCTTTGATGTTCCTATACCCCATATGATTGTTCCTTCTATTCATGGGTCTTGAGTGTTACACCTCGGAAATTTCCCCGTGAACGTACAGTGAATAGACTAATGAAGAATACGAGTATACGACGTTTTAATCAGAAGGGAATGACGTTTGACGACCCTAGGTAAGATTTCAAAGGCAATGGGAATAAGAGATAGGTTATGCTCCGCAATGACTAATTGTAGGTTCTGAAGACGTGAAAGTTGCAGATTTGCACTTCGGCCTAGTCGATCGTAAAATGAAATACGGACCGTAAAGTAGTTTACGAGCCGTAAACTGCCATGTCGTATTTCAACTTCCAAAACTTCAACTTTCTGTCAAATGCTTGAATGGTTAAATACGACTTGAAATACGGACCGTAAACTAAAATACGGCCCGTAAACTGAGTCGTAAACCACCATGTCCTCAGCCTGACTTTCTGGTTCTATTATGCTTAAATACGCCCGCAGAATACGGACCGTAAACTGGAATACGGACCGTAAACTGGGTTTACGACCACTGTGCACTTCAACTACTGTTCATTTCGGATCAGGTTTTAAGTCATTAAAAAGGAGACCCAAGCTCATTAATTCATTTCATTTCCACGTTACTTCTCTCTAGAAACCTCTAGAATATTCTCCACTCTTCATCTACAAGAAAACAAGGGAAATCAAAGATCAATATCAAGAATCCAAGTGAATCAAGTGTATGAAACTCATCAAAGTTCATCCAAGTTAAGAAATTTCAAGAGAAACAAACTAGGGTTTTGGTGCAAAAAGAGTAATACCACTCAAGGCTTGTTCCTACAACATCTAAGGTAAGTTTTATGGCATTTACATGTTATTTAGGGTATGGAAGAGTTGAAACACTTGGATTATAGAAGTATGTAAGAAATGGGTCATGAAAGTGTGAATAGTAGCACTGTTGAGTAAAGGTTTGAATTGAACCATGATCATTTATAAATTGTGATTATGAAAATGTTATGAATGACATTTAGAACATGGAATAAGTATCCTATGTGAGAAAATGCAACAATGAACCATGGCCATGATTATGGAGAAATTGAAGACAAATTGTGAAATACGAATATTGTAAATGAATGATGAGTGTTGTCTATCATATTGAGAATGTTGTTATGGACGTTTGAGAGTTGATATAGAATATGGGAAGAGTTGCATAAACGAAAGGAAAAGTTGTCCAATTTTCTCTAGCGTTAGTAAGCTGTTTTTTTATAATCGCTAGCTAATGTCGATACAAATTCTCTTGAAGGTAGAACGTACGCACTAAAGGAGAACAAGCAAGTGATAGATTAGTAAACGACAAAGGTATGTGAGGCTAGTCCTTTCTTTCTAATGGCATGAATCCTATAGCATGACTCTCTTTCCTCTTCATGAGTTCCTATATTCTAGAAAGCTAAAAACCTACGTCTATGAATAACTATATAAGATAAGAGACATGTTATGAGCCCTATAATGATGGCGATGAGTTAAAGTATAAGGATTCTAAAATGTATGATATGATGATCCTATAATGATAATGATGTTATTTATTGCTCACACTCACCTTATATGTTAGTTCCTTCAAGGTGAGGCAGAATGTCGAAGAATGTTCCATAATGAAATCGGGGGATCACGACCTTACGTCACCCCGATAAAGTGTAGTTGTTCTTGAGTCCTATGCATGTACTATGATAAACATATTATGATAAGTATATTATGATGAGCATACTATAATGAGTATATTATGATAATGAGCATATGATGATGATGATACACTGTACCTATATGGTCGGGCAGATACACACACCACTATAGTAGGCAGCTTATACCCCGGACGCGGGAAGGCCTGGACGCAGGCTAATGTTATGATTATCACACCGATCCGATATGGACGAGCAGCTTATACAGTATCACACCGTACCTATATGGACGGGCAATTTATATTTATACATTATGCATATATGATATGATGGTGAGTATGAGTAAGACAGTATGACTTATTTCCTTTATACTTGACAGTCAGACACAGATGTTCCATATTGATATCTCCTTTATATCATTGACTTAGTTCATTGTTTATGCCTCTCATACTCAGTACAATATTCGTACTGACGTCCGTTTTCTTTGGACGATGTGTTCATGCTGATCCAGACTCATAGGAGCTAGCGGCTGATTTGAGAGCACTCCATTGTCCGGAGGTGCTTATGATCATTCTTTTGTGTACATGTATATTTTGGGCATGACGGGGTCTTGTCCCGTCCGTATGTTTAGCACTCCAGTAGAGGCTCGTAGATACGCAGTATGGGTTAGATAGTCTCACGAGATTGCTACTATGTATATATATATATATATATATATATATATATATATATATATTATTTTGATGGCCGAGAGGCATATGCATATGAAAGTATTTATGTTTTCAAATGGAAGATGATTTTCTCATGATTTGATTATGAAATTGATAAAAGAGCATTAAATGAGTAAGGTTAGAAGAAGAACTAGCAGTGCTCGGTGGTTAGCTCCGGGTACCCGTCGCGGCCCCTAGCTGGGTTGTGACATTGAGATTCCTTATGTTGATGATGTTAGCTCAAAGGTTGTCCATCGGAGGAAATATGACCTTATGTCACTCCGAGAGTTCTATGTACACGATTCAGTTATGCATTGCATTCATATACATATGCATATTGACCCATGACCAGAAGACGTTATATACGCGTGTATTATATGTATATGGGGCATGGGGGAAAAGGATAGGCGTTATATACGCATTACCACATGATCAGCTGGTGCACCAGGATGTTGAGATATGGATCGGGCTGCGCATTCCGTAGCAATGTATATGATGATGGTGGCCGTAGAGAGGCCGATATGATATGATGGGATGCCCATAGAGGCTTGACAGGCGTTATATGCGCATATATATACATGTATAGCCTATATTTAAATACATGAGCATGATTATCATTGAGAGCATGCAGATTATGCACCCACAGAAGCATTGTCAGTTATACAGATTTATGCATACTTACAGATACTGGTTCATACAAATCTATGTGGACAGTCAGTGGCATTTGAGTTCCAGATTCCATTCATGATTCTTATGCTTATGCTTATGTTGCTCTTATGCTTTACATACTCAGTACATTATCCATACTGACTCCCCTATTGCTCGGGGGGGCTGCGTTCATGCCCGCAGGTTCAGGTAGACAGACAGGTGGTCCAGCTCAGTAGGACCTCTATATGCAGCAGTGGCCAGTGCGCTCCATTTGATCCGGAGCTGCAGTCTATTTTGGTATGAAATGTATATGCATATGGGTATGACGGGGCCCAGTCCCGTCCTTTCTACAGCGTTATACTCTAGTAGAGGTCTGTAGACATTGTATGTATATGTCAGATGATGTAGCCTTGTCGGCTTCTATTCTTTTGTGTATAGTATATGTAGCGGCCTAGTTGGCTTGCACTGTTCTTTTAGCATGTATATATATATTCAGATTGTGTAGAGTTCATGATATCACCCTTTCATGAGGCAGTATGAGATCAGTTTGAGATACTTATGGGCCCTTGATGTTCATTATTGTCCAGATACAAGCATATGGGCGTTTAGTCACTAGAGGTCAGACACTCGTCACGACTCATCGGTTTGGGTCGTGACACCCAGGATCTAGTCTAAACAGGTACAAGAGCTCCTATTACACAGGAATAAAACTCAAAATAAATGACACAGCCGCTGCCTGGAATGAGATGAGCAAGGCTGTAGAAAGATGTCCGGTAATCCACTAAGAGAAACTTCAAGTAATAACCTGCAACACATCTACACCCAAAAAGGATGTAACAAGAGTAGTATCAGCACACCACACGTACTGGTAAGCATCATAGGTCGACTAAGATTAGTTCACGCAACACAATATAAATCAACAAGATAAACATATAATTCTGTAGCGAGCGTTGGTAATTTCTAAGTTTAACCGACTCGCACATACCTCATAAAAGAGGGAGGTGTCTCGGGGAAGTACGGTTGTGAATCGTACCGGGAAAGTCGGAAAAACCCGCCAACCACTTAATGGTGCTCTAAAGGATGCATGTTAGAGTCGCCACCTAATATTTTAGGAAATTAGGAAAATCAGTTCGAAAAAGGTTCATTTAAAACTATTATTTAAAAGAAATCTAGTCTACCAAAGTCTGGGTAAGGGTTCTGGTGATCCCCCGGGGAAGGTGTTTGGCACCCCGGTATTAAGGATCCGCTCAATTGTGGTTTACCTACGGGTTCTAATAGTTTACCTTATGATTATAAATTGTTTTGGACAAAAATTGTTTAAGTCTAGGTTTCCGCAATAAAAAGGGTGTCATTTACATGCAAGAAATTCGTTTTTAAGAAATTGTCGAAGTATAATTCTACTCAACATTGAGCGTGGGTATCGTACTTGAACACCTAAGCTAATACCCGAAGGCTCTTAGCCTAGGTAGGACTCCACGTAAGTCCACCCAAAAAAAGATTTTTGGAAAAAAGTGTTTAAGTTTATGAAAATAGTTTTAACATACTATATATACAGTAATTGATTATAATATGTTATTTATTTTAACCTATCAATCATACTCTTTATTTAGCCAAATTTTAATCCATTTTTATGCATATTTCCACAAGTCTCGAACGTTCAAAATCAGTCCATAAGTTTTAAAACAGTCCAAAATGGTCTCAGGCAGTTCAGTCCCTTAAAGTTTCAATAGTGTCAATTCAGTCCAGTAATTTTACCAAGTCCAGCGTTCCAAGTCCAAAACAGTCTCTCAATCCGTTTTTTATTTTATTTTATACATGAGTTGAATTTAGTAAAAGAAATCAGTTTTAGCGACTCTAAATTGTGTGACAATCATATAAGGGTTCCAACATATTGAATTTAAAGGCGTAAATATGAATTTAAATTGCATAAAGTAAAGAGTAAAGATTTTGGGCCGACCAAGCCCAAACGAAGGTATTATGCAAGTTGGTCCCTAAGTCCATGCGTATGCTCCATTTTGCTCCGAATTTTTTTGACTCGATCTAGATACGTTACTGGGCCCCGTGGGGGCTCACCAACGAGTTTGGGTGGACAAGGATACAAATGGGTATGCACAATATTAGTATATTACTCAACATAGCTAAGAGCTAATATAAATTACAAAGCCAAAAGATTAATCACATCGACTTGGGCCGAGCCCATATTTATTAATAACCAAACTGTAAATAACATCATAAACGAAAGGCCCAAGACAGAGCCCAAAGGCTGAATACAAGAACACGCAAGGAGGCATAAAGGACCAAAAGAAGTGCAGCCTAAGTTTTTAGAGATGCGGACAACAGGCCCAATAACAAGCCTAAGCTATCATCTTCTCAAATTTTTCTAAGTGTCAAACTATGGTATACATAGTATACCACTGATATACTTACCCAGATAGAGAGCAAAACCCATGAAAGGCATACCCTCTATACCCCTCAATATACACTACATACCCAACATATATAAATCCTCCAATACCAAACTAAGATTACATAGGGGATTTCAACTCTACCCAGCAAATCCCATAAGTCCCAAACTTAGGCATTTAGCTTCTAATTAAGGCTAAACAAACAACTAGAGTTACCTATAACAACAGTTTCAAGACTAATGATGTTATATCTCGTATTTTTGAACGTCGGATTAATTGTAAGCTGAGGTGGGGGCCCACACGTTAAGATTTTTTTGGGACATGTGACAAATTATATGAATCACATATGTGAAGTTAAACACAACTCAAGAAGGGCCCTTGGGCCAAATCAAAGTGGAAGTCCTCCTAACGAATATTTAAAAAAAAACGTTTTCGGGTGACCTGACTTTGGGGGGCAAAAACTATATTATAAGTTTGGAATTTGGAAAAATACCAGGAAATAGAAGTTGTAGATAATTGAATTAGCTTTCCATCCATAGGTCGTGGGTTCCCAGGTGACGTCGGTACAAGGAGATATGGACGTTTTAAGGTCGAAAGGTCTGTGGGCTAGGCCCAATTCGGGACCAACCGGGTTGGCCAAAAAAAAAATGAAAAAAAAAATTAGGCCCAAATTTGCAAGGGGTGGCCGGCCAACATGGCCAAGCCCAAGCCCATGGAAATTATCCATGTGGTAATTAAATATAAGGACCATTTAATTGTCATGAACCATTAGAAGTTTCAAGACAAAACTAGAAGGAGAGAAAACAAGAAACAAGAGCAAAAAAGAAGGAGAATTTCGGCCAAGCAAGGAGAGAAAGGAAAAAATTTTAGGCCACCAATTCTTGTCTAAAGAATTATAATTTTCTAGTATTCTCACTAATTTAAGGGCCCTCTTCAACGTGGTATAATTTTTAAGGAAAGAAAGTGCTTGTGTTGGCAAGTGGAAATTTCTTGAGAAAGGTAAGATTTTACTCCTTTTGTCTTGAAATAAATATATATATATATATATATATATATATATATATATATATATATATATATATATATATTTGTAGAATGAGGAAAGGAATGTAGAGTATGAAAACTTGTGTGTTATAGGCATATGTGTGTATGGCCGAAAATTGTGTGGATGAAGAAGGATGGTAAAAATTTTATTTGTTATGTTAATTGTGTTGTTGTGGCCTTGTGATGGAAATGGAAGAATAATGGTTCAAGTTGGTATAAAAATTTATAGAAAAATGGTTATGGGAAATTATGTGATTTTAATATAGTTTTGTGTAATTATGGGAGTGAAGTTCTAAATGTGGATTATTATGTTAGTTGATGGATTTGGAAGGATACTAATCCATATTGGCATGAAAGATTGGTTGTTAAGTTGTTATGAGAAGTTTTGTGATTTTATGGTAGATTTAAGTAATGATGAAAATGAAATTGTTAAAGTGTGAATTATGATTATTGTTAATGAAATTGGAGGATGAAAATGTGTTATGAATATTTATGTCGAAGATTAGAGGTTTCGGATGAATTATGACTTTGGTGGAAAGTTTGTATATTTTGTATATCTTGTGAATATTTTGTAAATATGATATGAAATGCTTCCAAATTACATTGTGATGATCTTGATTAATAATGAACATGAAAATATTGAGATTGAGTTGGAGGTGTGAAGTTGGAATGGGAGTTATTGCACAATGTAGAAAAGAGGAACATTTATGTTAGAATGTATTTTTGTTGTGATTCTTGATGTTGTTGGTGTTGCTTTGGGTGTTGTGTTGATGAATTTGGCCGAGTTGAATTCTCAGGGATGTTGTATTTATAGGGGAGGTGCTGCCGAAATTTCGGTAGACAAATACTAAATCAAAATTGGAACTTTAAGCCTTATGAATAGTAATTGGTAAATGTGACCATTTGTAGGTTTTTGACGAAACGGGATTTGAGCTTTGGCGATCGTAAAAGACAAGAAAGGTATGTAAAGCTCCACCTTTTCTTCTCTTGGCATGTCCTAGACGTGTTAGGTTTGAATTTGGACCCCGGGGATGACTCTACTCTTCGGAATCCACGATTAAATTTCTCCCTTTTTCATTCAGTGGAATTGAATCGATTATGTTCCTAATGATTAGAAAAGTTGTCTAAACACCTAGAACTTGAGCAAATAGGACTTGATTACTTTAAAACTTTCATAAGGGATATTAGGAAGTGTAAAATACGTAAAATTATGTACGCCACCTCATTTGACCCGAGGTGGGTCCACCATTCTCGAATCCCTTCCTATTGTTCTACTTGACTTACTTCTATACGATAATTAAAGGAAACTCTTGGTTACCGTTCCAACTACTAAATGGTGGTATTCTAACCACTCCAAGTTTGTTATGAATTGTACGCCCTCTTTGACAAAAGATCTCCGCTACGAACATTCCGGTATAAGCATTTTGATATAAGTTTTCTGACATAAGTAGTTTGATGTAAATGTTCCGACATAAGCATTCGCACATAAGTATTCTGGTATGAATATTTTGATATGAATCATCTGATACGAGTATTTGATACAAGTATTCCGGTATAAGTATTCTGACAAAAATATGTGATGTGAGAGATCCGCTTTGAATACTCCGATAATACGTTCGATCATTTCATTGAGTCTTGATTATGTGCATCAGTTTCTCACTACTCTGCTCGTGCATGTGCTATGATCTCTTTCACCGAGTCCCGGGCCGGGTATGTTATCGTGCACTTTCTACTGCATTATTCACCGAGTCCCTCACTAGAGGGCCGGGTACGGTATGTATATGTATATCTGATGAGGATGTGGTGATGTGTTGATGTGATGACGGGCTGCGGCGGCCAGGAGGGCATCTGATGATTCCATTCACCGAGTTCCTCATTAGAGGGCCGGGTACGGTATTTATATATAAATATATATGTGTGCATGCATATGGTGTGATTTGCTTATATTACCGAGTCCCGTAATGGGCCGGGTACGGTTTGTGATATTGGCATATAATTATATATGTTCATGCATATGATTATGATGTACTTATACCACCGAGACCCCTATTGGGCCGAGTACGTTCTATACCTATTATGTTCATACTCACATTTTCGATTTCTGTTCTGGCTTGTTTACTACACTCCCTGCTTTACATACTCGGTACATATTCCGTACTGACCCCATTTCTTCGGGGGCTGCGTTTTCATGCCGCGCAGGTACAGACGACAGGTTTGCTGATCCGCCCGCTTAGGACTTTATTCCGCTATTTTGGAGCGCTCTTTTATCCGGAGCCTACATTTTGGTATAGCCTTCTGTTATTGTGTATATATACGCCATTCAGGGGTACGACGGGGCCCTGTCCCGTCTTATGATTCTGTTATGTTCTGTAGAGGTCTGTAGACACACATGTGGGTTCTGTATATGCTTTTGGGTTGTTATGATCTGTGATGGCCTTATCGGCTTCTACGTGTTATACTTGTGCCTATGTGATATTTAGTAACGCCAATTGAAGTTTATATTGATATACTCTGCTAATATGCTAGCTAGGGCTATTGGGTACGTTTGGGTGTCCAATACGGGCACTAGTCATGGCCTACGGGGTTGGGTCGTGACAAATGAACAACAAACTCAAAACTTGAATGTCACAGAGTAATTCAACTAGCATAGGAAGAAAACCAAGAAATTCCAAACCAAACAAGTTATACAGGATCTAAGCTAAAGCAATATTTAAAGCAAGACAATGACATGTATATGAATTATCACCTAGGATTAGGACTGGCAGAGAGCAGATTCAAGCAAAAGTGAGACAAAACTGGTTTAGTTCTCAATATATTTTTTCAGTTTTTAAATTTTTACAAGTTACACTCAACAGGTCTTATTCTCAGAACTTAAACAAACAGGTTCAATGCAATTATAAGATCAAACAGGGTCCATTAGCACATAAAGGGTAACCAAGGCATAATCTACAAGTCCACAAGAAGGTAGAAGGGAGCATGAGAACTATCTTGAGTGTAAGCATGAGTCAACTATGGCCATAGCAAGTCACAAATGATAAAAAAGCTCATATGGAAACAATTACAGACCCTAGAAGAGCCTGAACCATGACTAGGATAGGTTCATGACACAGTCCTAGGTTCAACACATCTATCAGGCATGTCTTGGTTCAAATAAAACAGGCAGGGGTGGGAATTATATAGGCAGATATCACATAGACAGTCTATAGTAAACACACAACAAAGAATAATGCACACAAATAGCCAAGTGCCCATATGATTAACAAAGAAGGTATATGTTAAACCCCATTTTTAGTTTAGTCTTAGTTTGTCAAAGCATAGAATAACTCAAGCAGTAAGCAGGGGACAAAGAAAACAAGTTCTAGAAATCAGACACTTAGGAAGAAAGGGAAAGAAAGTCCTGAGCTATTTTTAGTTGCATACCCCTCTATACTTAGTCAATTAGATGATAATGTTAGGCGAGGAAGACCAGGAAAATTGTGAGCAATACTAAAATGCAAATCACAAACAGGCCAAGGAAAAACAACCTCTTCACACCTCCTGTTCCTTATCCCTCTTAACAAGTTTTCAGAAAAAAGCAGGATCAACAATCATACCATGTTCAGACCTCTAGGTCCTCCAAAAAAAAGGAAACTATCAAGATAAGTCACAAGTCTTTAAGGCCCTTATCTTAACAAGTATCCAACTTATCAGTCTTCTAATCTAACTAGGCAAGATCAGAAGAGCCATTTTTAGATTTCAAATAACTAACTGGATTCAAATGGGACAATTCACTGCACAAGAGAAACAAGTAGTAATCCCAAGACAATAAACTCCTTTCCTAATCTTTTAAAGTCACAAAGTCAAGAACAAGGAAGTCAAAATATCTTTTGGAGATTCTCAGATCTAGCAAAGTTCTCATACCAACACCAAAGGTTCAAGCAAACAGTTTTTAGGAAAAGAAAAATTTTCTGCAACATACCAGTTTTAAAGGAGTTTGAAAACTATTTTTTTTTTAAGTTCACATGACAGATATTGAAAACAACAACCTCATATTATGGAGATGGATTCCAAATAGACTTCACAAGCAGAAGTTTAGGTCTTTTCTAGTTCAAAATAGACAAGGCAACACATAATCACACAAGACATATTCCCAGGTTTAAAGATCATCTTCAATTTTACAACAACCTTTAAAGGGTACTTCAAGATCAAGTTCCCAACCTTGGTCTCAAAGGCAACAAAAAGAACTCACAGAAATACACAAACAGGCTCAGGCACACACTACCTACATTAAAAAAAATCATTTTTATCCAGTTGTTTCCTAAAGACTCTCAAACCTTCTGAAAACATATTATGCCATTTTTAAGCCTAGTTTCAGCCATCAACAACAAACAAAAAAGAACTAGTCCAGTTTAATTCCAACACAGTTTTTAGACCAGGGTGTTTATCATTCATATACCAAAAGCTTTGAACAAAGGTTAAAAAGACCAAATGAAACAACAACAAATAAAAAAAAACATTCAAAAAACCTTCAGCACAACACAGAAACCTTTAAGTCATATATCACATTCATACTTTAAACAGCAATCACAAACTAAAACAGGCCCTTCCTCACAACTTTGACCATATAAAACATCAACTTCTTTGATTCAACACTAGACACTATCAATAACAACAACATTATAACATGGACATCTTACTTAATAGCTCACAAACAAGTTGTAATCTATGGAACAAAACAATGTGACATAAGACACACCTTTCCCTACATTCTTTAAACATTTTAAGTGACCACATTATATAATGATTACCAGAGTTCCCTGAATCCTTATAATGTCAACACCATCACACCATAATCAACTTTGATATTTATGAAACAGTAATCAAAACAAACTGAAACAACCATAAATACATACTAATACATGTAAGTAAAGTAGAGTAGGATGTAAATAAGATAGAATAGAGATATTACCTTTTTAGGGGACAACCTAAAGATCAAAGTGGGGATTGGAATCAAAACTTCAAGCACCAACAGTTAGCGCCTTGATGACAAACCCCTTTTCTTTTTCAAAAATTCATGTATTCTCCATATATAAAAGATAGTAGTATATTTCTATTATGGTTTTTGATGAAAAGTATATATAGTATATCAATGGTATATTTAGGTATATGTATTGTATTTTGTAGGCTACGGTACTTAGTATTGTTTCAACTTAGGAATTTGTTTTCGGAAAAAAGAATAAGCTCCCTTCCAGCAGCCATATGGCCTGTTATTTATAGCAATCCCCTAGGGTTTAGGGGCAAAGAGGAGTAAAAAATCCTTTTCCACAGATTCCCTCTCAAATTCTCAACCTTAAAATTCAAACAATTCGAATTCTTTTCAAAGGACAACAGAAATTTTCAACCCATTACCACAATTAGTACCATGACCAATAAAAAATGGTACACATCACACAATACAACAAAATACATCTAATTGTACTAAAAAAATTAAAGCAAAAATTTGGTAAAATTCAAAATCAACAGAGTAGTACACCTAGTCATCAAATAGGACAAATAACAACGAATTTTAACGGTAAAATCGTACAAAGATAGGATAGAAATCCTTAAACCGTACCCAAATCAGAGAGTTTCCCCATGGGTGTTTGCTTCCATGTGATAGAGTGCACAAGATGGCTAAGGACTCGAGGTCCCGCCCATGGCAACTCTATCACAGCAAAAACCTGGGTAACATCCCAAAATATGAGTCAATCGAGCATATAACATAATATTCAACGGAAAATAAACCTATAAATCACGAGTACTCGTGATTTAGGCCAAAACGCCTCAAAAATCCGACGAGAATGGCCATGGAATCAGCCATGGGGGCGGAACCCTAGAGGTTCCTCTTATCGCCTGAAGAAGAACATAGGATCGACTTGTCTGAAAATAAGAGACGGGGGGGGGAGGGAGGGGGGTGAAATTTTGTATTTTACAAACTTTCATCTCCCCCCTTTTTTTTTTTTTACAAATCCCCCTCAAACTTTAAAAGTTAATTTTAAACCCCCCCCCCCCTCTGAATTTAGATCAATTAATAACTATATAATACAAACAACGTATAACCAACTAAATAGTTATTTTAGGCTAATTAAAAATTTAAAAACTCGTGAATTTAGAAAATTAGCTTTAAAACGAGTCTAATATAGATATAATTCCGGAGAACATTTAAAAGTGTGAAAATGCGATCAAACTGAGCAGTAATTCATACGTTATCTTGATTAACAATTTTCCCGAGCTAGACGAAGCGGGATGCGTATCTTCTTTTTAAACCAAATTTGTAAAAGTAAATAACTCGTAATTTCTTATAATTGTTAATTTTATGAAAGTAATAATTAAACGTCAATGTTTTATGCAATTTTTCAGGATTTTAAATTTTTAAGGCCATTCTTGCTCCGTCTTGGACTCGGGAAATATGAAAATTAAAATATACGTTCTACGCGGTGAAAATTAGGTTTCAACAATTGCCCCTTGGAAGTTCAAGGATGGCAAGGCCATCCTTGAGCTGTGAATTTGACAAACCTAATTTTCACCGAATAAAAGATATTACGGCCTTCTTTTGCGCAAAAATTTCAAAAGTATAGCCGGACCCTGGTTTCTGGGCTTCCTACATATCTCAGGCTACGTGAGAATTCAGGCCGTTTATAGTTCTGACTCTATGAGGACTGAAAAATAAGAGTTTTCTTTAAGTTATCTCGGGATGTTCCTGGATAACTATAGGAATATCAGCGAGCCTCGAAACTTGAGTAGCCTACATATCCCTGACTTTGGGAATCAGACCAATTTTAGTTCGACTAGATAGCACGAAAAGGAATATCCCTTTATATGGGAAACTCCTTGGCTGTTTCCGGCTGAAGTGTCACGACCCGACTAGGGGCCATGACGGGTACCCGGAGCTGACTACCGAGCACCACTCATTCTACTAATCATCATACTCAACCTGAACATATATAATCTCCAAAGCAACCCATATCTATATACATAAGCCCTCACGGCTACAGAAATGATATACAAAAGTACAATGTGATCATCGTGGGACATCAACAACCCACACATACGTATCTACGAGCCTCTACTAGAGTACTAGACATAAGGATGGGACAGGACCCTGGCGTGCCCAAAATATATACACAAAAGAATATGATCATAAGTAGCACCTCCAGAATAATGGAGTGCTCCTGTGAATCTGCTGATAAGCTCCTACGGATCCATATCGTCTCCCTATCTACCTGTGGGCATGAACACAACGTCCAAAAATAAAGGACGTCAGTACGAATATTATACTGAGTATGTAAGGCATGAATAGTAATAGCATAATAAGGAAACAATGGAACATGAGTTGAAGATATAACTTGCTTAACCTTTAAAGGAAAACACAAATATGCATATCATATATACCATCATCGTTAACCCACGTCCGGGTAACTATCACACGCCGCCCACTAGTGGTGTCATGTCCGGCCCTCTAGGCACGGTATAATCATAAGCAGCCCGCCTTCGCGGTGTCAGGCCCGGCCGTCTAGGCGCGGTGTAATCTCATCATCATATACATCTCATAAAGCATACATTAAAACTCAAATACAAACTATGGCTCTATCGAGGTGACGTAAGGTCGAGAACCCCCCGATTCCATTATGGAGTAATCATAATCGTCATACCTCACCTCGAAGGAACTAGCATCATAAGGTGGGTCTAGCAATAATAAATAACATCAAGAATCGTAAGGATCATTAGTTTCGTTGAGATATCATATCGTAAGCTTTAGGATCTTTGGGCTTAGACTCGTCATCATTATTATTAGATTCATAACATAGCATAAGCTTTATCTAAACAAAAAAAATCTTCATAAACATTGACTCATATTTTCCGGAATGTAAGAAGGTCATGGAAGATAAAGGGAGTCATGTCATAAGAATCATGCCCTAGAAAAGAAGGGACTAGCCTTACATACCTTTATGCCTTTCTAACTTGCCGACTATACGCTTCCTTCCAAGTTGGTAATTCTACATTCAAAGGAATTCGTGCTAGGATTAGATAGTTGGAAACGTACTTAAGCTTAGGCTAAGCTAACGAAAATTGGGCAGAATTTCCTTTGTTTCTATAGATTTCTCCATGTAATACAACAACTCCCAAATGTCAATAACAATATTCATAATATCATACTCAACAATCTTCATCAACCATACATTATTCAATTTTCCTACTTCCATTTCAAGGGCATCCATAACCATGGTCATTATACTACATTACATTCATCCACGTATAATGTTTCTCCTATATTCTTAGTATCATTTACAACATAACTATACTCGTAACATATCAAGAATCATGATTCATTTTAAGCTACTACCCAAAAATGCCACTATTCTCATATTTGTAACCCATCTTCTACCTCCTTCCATAATCCAAGTCTTTCAACCCCTCAATAGTCTAAATAACATGAATTTATCATAAAACTTACCTTTGATTGTGTGAGAATGGTCTTTGGGTGGAAACACTTCACTTGAGGGAAAACCCTAGCTTCAATCCAAAGGGATTTCTTGTCTTCTATGAACCCTAGTGAGCTTCTTGCACTTGATTCCCTTGGTTTGATGAAGTTGATCCTTAATTTATCTTGGATTCTTGAAAATAAATGGTGTGGAAAGTTATAGAGGTGTGGATAGTGTAAGATAGAAAATGGGAAATGCAATAATGACCTTGGGGTCCCTTATATAAAACTTAAAAATCTGTCCCGACCAAGTTATACGGACACACATACGGTCCGTATAACTTATACGGTCCGTATGTGTGACCATATAATACTTCCAGTGGAGACCCCTTTTCTGTACAAGTTATACGGTCAGATATACAGGCCGTATCTTTTATACGGTCCGTATAAAGGGTCGTACAATCCACAATTCCCCGAAACTTGTCCTCGTCGACCCGTTTTGCCCCCAATCCTTATGGAACCTTCTTAACACTTGTTTAACACTTCATTAACAACTTAAGGAGCGTTATATCTTCTCCTCCAGACATCATTAAGTTCACGTTAACTTGGTGCTTTGCAAACCCCTTTTTAAAACACGGCTTATACTTTACATTCTTCAATTAACTTCCTTCTCTTACCTCGAATGTCTTTGAAATCTCAATTAGATTCGTTAAGTACTACTTCTTACTTATATAAACATCATATACTTCTTACCCTATGTTAGTGCATTTACTATGCAACGACAGGAAATTTTCTGAGGTATAATATGAAGATCCGAGCCGAAGGCAATTTTTGAAAGGCTTATTATTGTTGATGTTTGAAGCGATCTCCAATCCCTGATGTAGAAAGCTTGACCTTCATACACGACTTTTGACCTGTTGCCCAAGAAAGAGTTCCACGTATGCTCCGCATGTTTAGAATCCGGCTCTTGCTTTCGCCTTGGTATCTTCTAGCTCGTCTCCAAATGTTGAGCCCTGCGTGCTAGTCTTTTTAAAATTTTAATTTTAGTATAGTCATACCCGCGTGGCATTTTTCCATATTGTTGTCATTGTCGTCACTCCGTACTTCTACATTCGTCTTTTGTCGACGTTTATCCGTCTTTTTCCTTTCTCCTGTAACTGTGTGCTTTTGTGTATATTTTTTGAAACTAGCCTACTCTGGATAATAATCACGATACTTCAACCGATTTTTTTTGTCATTGTCAGATGTCTCCATTGTTCAAATGATAACTTCTGTTGGGATCTAGGTCGGGCTATACCGCATTTTTGCGAACCTACGCACCCCATCGGTTGTCATTTTCGTAACTCGATATGTCAATTATGAAACCCATGTTTTCTTGTGTGGGGCCGTTTTTGTTTCTTACGACGTCCAGTACCCTAAAAAATTTGATGTCACATCATGATTGCATATCGCGATGACTGGCCAAATCTGGTGTCGCTCGGCCCGTTATCCGCATACGGTGACCGCGGTATACCAGTTGGTCTAACGTCACCTATAGTCAAAAATACCTAAATGTAGACTTCTTATCAGAGTGCGGGATCATATTTCTCTCATGATGACCGCTAACCCCTGTGTCCAGAATTACAACATTTAGTCAGAATTTTCAAGTTAACTACGACATATTCAAAGGCGGAGCCTTTTCTCATGACTACCACTATCCCTGAATCATGATTTCGTTAACTTGAAATAGATTACAATAGCGACCGCAAATCTTGACGTAGGAATCACATTCGTATTTCAACGATTGTGGATATCAAGCCCGGGATTACGCTACCAATATTTGGCTATATATATGGATGGAGACTCAGCCCCTTCAGCATGTAGTCTCTTAATCCATATCGTCATTTTGAGGAATGAAGCTTGCCTCGGTGGCAAGACTTACACCTTTCTTTTTAACTCCGGGGAAGAATACATGCCCGTCGACAGGATTTACATCTTCCAAAAGGACTAGACTCGATTGTGAGTAACGACATTCAAACCCACTATCAACGCGTCATTTTAAATTTTTTGAATTTTTGGACGTCCACTCAGCCAGTGTATCAAGGCAAGCCATGCGACGTCTAGGCCGAGGTCTCAATACCTTGATACAAAAGTTGTTCTTTAGTGGAAACTCAGCTTCTGATACAGTGATTATATCTTCCAGTAGTCTTTAAAATTTTCTTTTTGTAAAAATCATTGTGCTCTGCAAAATGAACAAACTTGTTAGCGTAAAGGAAACTTTGCTTGGGAAGGACTTCGTTACCCTTTTGTGCACTTTTTGTGCTGCCGTCCTTGGAGTTTTTTCTTCGCTTTGTTTGTTATTGCTAGCCTGTTTAAAAACATTCTAGCAAACTAGTTAATGTGAAATATCCATGCTTGCTTGTTCCTGCATCCACAGAAAATTTTATCAGTTTCCGATATGGTCGACCGCTTTTCCCGCGTATAGACTTCTTCCGTTCATATCTCGGCAAGAAAGGATGCTCATTTTTCTTAAAATCTTTTGTTCTTCCTTTAGGAAAGTTTTTTGTGCGATGATTTTCTTTTGAAGATATATGTATATATGTTTTGAAAATAACATTTTATATACGCCCTTTTTAATGTCATGACATTAGTCACTCAAGCAAGGTCTCCCGTCTCTTCTTCGTCTTCTTGATTTCGACTCGTGAAAATTTTCGAATCCTTTTCGAAAATTTTTCCCCAGTTTGTATATGTCTTTATATCAACCCGAGCTTCGCTATGTCGAAGGAATTTTTGAGACCCTCTCAAAAATTTTGCCCTAGTATAAGTATGTACTAGTTAATTCTTGATTTCACCACGCTTGAGGAATTTTTAAGACCTTTCTCAAAAATTCTGCCCCAGTTTCCTTGTGGGGTTACCTTTATCTTTCTCTTGCTGAATCATTTCTGAAGTTTTCGAAGGTTTGTTGGAAATTTTTGTTTGGGATGACCGAGCTCGGGAGAGCTCCTACGTATCCCATTTCGGGAATCAGGTCATAACATACGTATCCCCTTATAAGTAAAGGGAATCAGGTCCTTGCGTAGTTTGTACATAATTTTGGGATTTGGTTTTCTAAACGATATGCAAAACTACACATAAAGGGAATGAAACTGAAGAACACCTAAACTATGGAAACTCTTAATCCTCGCAGTCATTTTCTTCTTCACACGTAGTATCTTTTGATGGCATCTGAGTTTATCGCTTTTGGCCACTCTTGACCATCCATTTCACCAAGCACTACGGCTCCTCCTGATAACACTTTTCGTACCATATAGGGCCCTTGCCAGTTTGGTGCGAACTTCCCTTCGTATTCTTCTTAATTAGGGAATATTCGTTTGAGTACTAATTTCCGAATTTGAAATACCCTAGTTCTCACACGCATGTTGAAAGCACGTGCCATTCTCTCCTGGTACAGTTGACCATGGCAAACAGCAATCATCCTCTTTTCATCTATCAGAGCCAGCTGCTCATACCTTTTACAGATCCACTCATCATCGTCCAACTCAGCTTCTTGTATGATCCGAAGTGAAGGGATTTCTATTTCGGCTGGTATTAATGTTTCAGTGCCATATACCAATAGGTATGGAGTGGCTCCAGTCGAAGTTCTGGCCGTAGTGCGGTATCCTAGCAGTACGTAAGGCAATTGTTCATGCCAATCTTTGTAGTTATCAATCATCTTTCGGAGAATTTTCTTGATGTTTTTGTTAGCGGCTTCTACAGCCCTATTCATTTCCGGACGATATGCGGTTGAATTCCGGTGGGTAATCCGGAACGCATGTCTCTCATCAAATGGCTATTCAGTTTAGCCCTATTGTCTATTATGATTGATTCTGGGATGCCAAATTGGCATATAATGTTGTTGCGCACAAAGTCCATGACCACTTTCTTTGTCACTGATGAGTAAGATGCTGCTTCTACCTACATAGTGAAGTAGTCTATGGCAACCAAGACGAAACGATGTTTGTTTGACGTGACTGGCTCAATTGGTCCTATGACATCCATGCCCCAATCGGCAAATGGCCAAGGTGATGTCATAGCATTTAGTTCTGTTCGAGGGACTTTTATCAAGTCACCATGAATTTGACACTTGTGGCACTTTTGGACAAATTTGCTGCAGTCATTTTCCATGGTCCTCCAGTAATAACTTGTTCTCAAAAGTTTCTTCGCTAGCACGAACCCATTCATGTGAGGCCCGCAGTTTCCAGCATGCACTTCTTCAATCAATTTTGTGGCTTCAGAAGAGTCCACACACCTGAGCAATCCCAAATCTGGAGTTCTTTTGTAAAGGACATTCTTGTTAAGGAAAAAGCTATTTGCTAATTTCCTGATAGTCCTCTTCTGATTCAAGGTGATTCCTTCGGTATATTCTCTTTTCTCCAAGAATATTTTAATGTCAACATACCAAGGCTTTCCATCAGTCTCGGCTTATACAAAAGCACAGTGGGCTGGCTGATCTTTAATTTCAATTTTGACAGGATCAATGTATCTACTGTCAGGATGCTAGATCATGGATGCTATCGTTGCCAATGCATCAGTGAATTCATTTTGAGTTCTTAGTATATGTTTGAACTTGACTTCTTGGAAACAATCTGCCAATCTCTGCACAAGTCCGACGTATGGTATGATTTTTCATTTTTGGTGGGCCCACTCTCCTCGAACTTGGTGGATTAGAAAATCTGAGTCGCCAATTACCTGAAGATCTTTCATATCCATGTCGAGAGCTAAACGTAGACCTAAGATGCAGGCTTCATATTCAGCCATGTTGTTAGTGCAATTGAATTTTAACTTGGCCGCCACTGGATAATATTGGCCTGAGTCTGAAACCAAAACAGCTCTGATTCCTGATCCCTTAAAATTAACTGCTCCATTAAAGTATACTTTCCATTCTGACTCGTCTTCGCTTTCTTCACCTTCAATTGTCATTATTTCTTCATCTAGGAAGTAAGTCCATAAGGGTACGGGATTGTCATCTACCGGGCTCCCTGCCAATGCCTGCCCTTTTACTACCTTCTGTGCGACGTGCTGGATGTCGAACTCACTTAAAAGCATTTGCCATTTGGCCAGTTTCCCTATGGGCATGGGTTGGCAAAAGATTTACCTTAGTGGATCCATTCTTGAAATCAGACTAGTCGTGTAGGAAGCCATATAATGTCTCAACTTCTGAGATACCCAGGTTAGGGCGCAACACGTCTTTTCCACCAAAGAGTATATGGATTCGCAAGGTGTGAACTTTTTACTTATGTAATAAATGGCTCTCTCTTTCTTGCATGTCTTGTCGTTTTGTGCTAACATGCATCCGAAAGCATTTTCTGACACCGACATTTATAGCAGCAAAGGACTTCTCGGCCTTGGCGGGACCAAAACAGGTGGATTTGACAGATACCTTTTGATTGTGTCGAGCGCTTTTTGACAGTCTTCCGTCCATTTGGTTGGAGCATCTTTCTCCAGAATCTTAAGGATTGGTTCTATGATCACGGTGGACTGGGCGATGAAGCGTCCGATGTAATTCAATCTTCCTAAGAAGCTCATGACCTCTTTCTTTGTTCTAGGAGGTGGTGCCTCTTGGATTGCTTTGATCTTGGTGGGGTCCAACTCAATACCCCGACGACTCACTATGAATCCTAGTAACTTTCCAGCAGGCACTCCAAATGTACATTTTGCAGGATTTAACTTCAAATCGTGCTTGCGGAGCCTGTCAAAGAATCTTTGTAGATGTTTGAGTTGGTCCTCACCTATTTAGGATTTGATGACGACGTCATCCACATACACCTCAATTTCTTTGTGCATCATATCATGAAAGACGGCGGCCATTGCCCTCATGTAAGTAGCGCCGACATTCTTGAGTCCGAAAGGCATCAGTCGGTAATGATATACTCCTCACGGTGTGATGAATGCTGTTTTTTGAGCATCTTCTTCATCCATCAATATTTGATGATAGCCTGCGTAGCAATCCATAAAAGATTGCACCTCATGCTTGGCGCAGTTATCAATGAGTATGTGAATATTTGGGAGCTGGAAATTATCCTTTGGGCTAGCGCGGTTGAGATCGCGGTAGTCCATACAAATCCTTATTTTCCCATCTTTCTTTGGTACTGGAACTATGTTTGCTAACCAGGTCGGGTATGGTATCACCTCAACGACCCCTGAATGAATCTGTTTTTCTACTTCTTCTTTAATTCGAATGCTGACATTGGGCTTAGGCTGCCTGATTTTCTGTTTCACCAGGGTGAACCCTTCGAGGATTGGCAACCTATGGGCAACAATATTCGTACTTAGACTTGGCATATCGGCGTATGACCAAGCGAAAACATTTTCATACTCTTTCAGTTAGCTCTGGTACCCTTATTTCGCAGCTTCCATCAAGTGCACACTTATTCTAGTCTCCCGCACCAACTCCTCACTTCCTAGATTAACTGCTTCTGTTTCCTCTAGGTTTGGCGTGGGTCTGTTCTCATATTCTTCTTTGACATCTGTCAACCCTTCCGGTTCAATTATCTCTTCCTCTTGATCGTCATTTTGTTCATCGTCATTTTCACTTGCTTTGTAACATGTCATGACATTATTTGTGGCCTCTGTATTATTACTATAAAACAAAATAACATGGTTATTAATCATGTAAAAGCAATCTTAATTATGTATTGATATGTAGTTATATATATATATATACTTATATAGGTGAAGTAAAACGATTCTGTTTTATTACAAACTTTGAGGCGTTTTCATTGAAATTTTAAAAGGCAGTACAAACGGTGGTCTTGACTCGGAATGGAACATCGAGCCATTTCCTGTTATTTAAACAAAATGTAAAAATAAGAAAACATGAAAAAGTGATAAGCCGGGCCTCAAAGCTGACTTTCACCGTTTTTTCTGAAAATGAGCATTCTTTCTACCGCAGAGTGAACAATGGGATAGAAGTCCATCCACATGTTGTCTCTTCTGGTTCAGCAGGGCGAATCTTTGATTCTTTAAAACATTCTTCAATGATGGCTGTGCATTCTCCTTCCCAAAGCAGCGTCCTCAAACCCTCTTCTGGATCTTTGTCGTTGTGGCTCAATGGACATGGAGTGAAAGATTGGTAGAGATGAGGGAATGGTTTTCTCATTTCAACGGGAACTCTCGGTCCATACCCTGCTTCCTCTTCTTCTGCTTGACATGGCTTGTATCTAACCCCAAACCGGTACTTCCTGTGTTTGATACTTATTGGTTCTCTGATTCCTTGTAAGTTCTTTCCCAGACCTTTCCCGAGTTCAAACCCATTCCTCATCATAGCTGTAGCGACCATCTTGTAGATCAGTGGCATAGGGATATCTTCATCATCTCCCCTACAACCTATCATGGCTAGCTCAACAGTGTGGAAATCAGCGTCCGCTAATGATCTCTCTATGACTGGCACAGAGTTATATGGATAATTATGGACACTTCCTTTGCCGTGAATCACGACTTCCTGATCATCCCATATGAATTTGAGAGATTGGTGTAACAAAGATGCTACGGCTCCAGCGGCGTGCAGCCAAGGTCGGCCCAACAACAGGTTATAGCTTGTTTTGATGTCCATGATAACAAACTCCACTACGAACTCCGCAGGGCCCATTTGTATGTGTAAATCTATTTCTCCAATCGGGTCGCTGGTTGCACCATCATAAGCTTTTACGTTGGTCCGACTCTGGCGGATTTTACCAATGTCGTATCTGAGTTGTTTCAGAGTTGCCACAGGGCACACATTTAGCCCAGCTCCCCCATCAATCAATACTTGTGGGATAATTTTATCACGGCATTTTACTGTTACGTGCAAGGCCTTATTGTGGGACTTCCCCTCTCTTGGTAATTCATCATCAGGGAATGACAGCCTATGAGCTCGCACAACATACCCTACAATTTCGGCCAATGTTTCACCTGTGGTACCAGCAGGTACTTGGACTTCATCCAAGGCCTTCATCAAGGACAAATGATGTTGGGATGAACTGAGTAATAGTGACATTACTGATATCCTCGCATGAGTTTTATGCAAGTGCTCAACAATTGAATAATCCTTGACCGGCATTTACCTCCAGAAATTCTCAGCTTCACCCTCAGTTATTGGTTTCTTCTGAGGGTTTTCGCAACGAGGCGCTTCAGGCACAGGTTCTTCTAGGGCATAAGACCTTTCTGACCTGGTCATACCCTGAACCACAGCAGTTATTTCTTTATCTTTGTTGATCATCATTTGGTGCGGTGGTTTGATCACAAAGGGCTCATTCTCAATTGATCCTGATTTTCCAAGTAGAACGGCTCATTGTGAACTCGAGCAACTGTTGAGGAGTACACGAGCACGAAAGGTTCTCTTTTGGCTATGGCAGATATCTCAGATCCCTTTGTCAGAGGGTCTACCACTTTTTCTCGCTCTTATAGTGATAATGAGGCGACAGTGCTTTCTAATCCTTCAACATCTGGACGAATTATAGCTGGGCTCTCTTCCCACTCATCACCTCTCTCTATCATGTGAATTTGGTTCCTTCCATGCTTTGGGAGCGGATTTATGTCCACATTTAGAGGTGTTGGCTCTAAGATGAGCTCACGATTGTCAATCATGTCCTGTAATTTGTTTCTCAGGTTTATGCAATATTCAGTGGCATGGTCAGCTTGGTTAGAATGATAGGAGCAAGTGAGATCTGGCCTATACCATCGATCAGTGGGGTTAGCAGGTTTAGGTAGGACGGAACTTACTAGCCCAGCATCCTTTAGCTTGGCAAATAGACTTGTCCTCGATTCCGGCAGAGGGGTGAATCCTCTCATAAGTTTCCTTTAGGGCACCTCATATTTTGCCAGCGGAGGCTGGTTCTGGAAAGTCTGGTTTTGTGGAGTTGGGTTATCGAGTGCTAGCATTTGATAATTTGGTCGTGGAGTTCAGTTGTTTGGTGCTGGTATTTGATAGTTTGGCTGTAAGGCTTAGTAGCCGGGTTGTGCGTAGCACACGGTCATTGGGCTATATTGGGGTGAGGTGATTGTGTAGTTGGTTGTTGGAGGTGATTGGTAGTTATCTGGATTTTTGTGGATTATTTCTTTTCCTTGGTTTTTTAGACTAGTAGTTCTAGAATCTTCTCTTTTCTTTTGGCCACTCATGGTGCCCGTCGCACCCGATCTGTTTAGTACACTAACAATCCTGCCGGTTTTAAGGCCGTTTTCGATATCTTACCCCACAGCAACTATATCCGCGATGGAACTCCCTTTTATGGTTATCATTTTATCAAAGCAATCAGCTTCTTGGTATCGTATGAATGCAGCTACCAGCTCAGCTTCAGTCATAGGAGGTTGTACACGTGCCGCTTCGTCTCTCCAGCGACTAGCATACTCTCCATAGGTTTCAGTCGATTTCTGACGAATTTTCTCCAATGAGAAGCGATCAGGCACATTTTCCACATTGAAGCTGAATCTTTCCATGAATGAGCTCGCCATTTCTTCCCATGTTTTCCATCGGCTAATGTCTTGAGAGATAAACCATTCCATAGTCGTTCCTGACAAACTTCGACTAAACAACCTCATGAGCAGAGCTTCATTTCCGCCATTTCCGACCAACTGGTCGCAGTACGCCCTCAAGTGGACTCTGGGGTTGCCCGACCCATTGAAGTGATCAAATTTAGGAATTTTGAAGCCTTCAGGTAGACCCAAGTCTGGGTGGATGCACAAGTCAGAGTACCTCAACCCTTTTTTCTTCTTGGAGCCATGCTCCAGCTCGGCAATCTTCTTGTCCATCTCTTTCTCTATTTTGTCTATTCTTGCTTTGAAGAACATTTCCATGTTTTCCAATTCCAGCGAAGAGTCAATATGGGTAACATGCTCTTGAAAGGTGACATGCTCTTAAATAACGACCGGGCGGGTCGTTATAGAGTAAACCTAAAGAAGACGAATAAATTTGGAATTTTAAGAGAAATCAATTGGTAGGTAAGGTGGGAATAATAAAGCAACCAAAATTACCATGGTTCTTTGCTTTCCACCAGTTACGAAAAATCTATTTCCATGTTCGAGAATCACGGCTCGAAACATCTAAAAGCGCTTGAACCCATTCGGGGGAATGCATGTCAACGGCGGGGATGATTTTGGTGGCTTCAAATATATATATATATATATATATATATATATATATATATATATATATATATATATATATATTAAAAAAAAAAAAAAAGGAAAAGTTAGAAGACATCAAAATAAAATTGATATCCAAAGAGGTAGAACTTACGTGTTAAATTCCATGCCTCAGGTCTCTCTTCAATACTTTATGCCGTGGGAACAACAACAAATCTTTCCATCCAGTCTCGGTCATTATCTTCATCCAAGCTGGTGATGAAAAAAGATTACGTGTTTGTCTTCTTACTTTCACTTAACTATATCTTTTGTGAATTTTGCATTCATGTATGCAAAGCAAAATATGCTAATTTATCCATATGCACCATCATAATTGCAGATTCTTTACCCTGCTTAATTAGACCCGAAACATAGAGAAACAGATTAAGCTAGCCTTAAATTAAAATTCATCTCAGTATAGGACCTTGAAGAATTATATTTTTACAATGAGATTACATTGTCTTAAACTTTTGATGGACTAATTATATTGAACGAAATATATAGTGAATGAATAAAGAATCTGAACTTCTCAATCTACAAATAAGAATAGTTCTTCATTATTTTTTAATATGTTGCAGAAGTAACCTTTTCTTTTCAATAATAGTTTGGGTATATAGAAATATAAGGTAGTTAATTTTGTATCCTCTTTATCTTAAATTCTTTTATATCAACTCAGGGGCGGATCCACCCTTTGGGGTGGGGGTGGCATGGCATCCCCTAAATTGATAAATTTTTTATATACCTATGTTGCAATTTGCTTAAACTAGGTTAAATATTCGATTCTGTCACCCCCAGTTGCAAATTAAACAAAGGTGTCATGGTTGGTAGACACAAGTTAGAATCTATCTTGAACATTTCCGGCTCCCATTTTTCTTTGTGCTTTTTAGTTCTCTTGTACCAGTAATTCCCTTTTCGGCTCTCCTAATTTTCTATTTATCTTTTTATTATTTATATCGTTTTTCCTCTATTCTATTATTTTATCTGTGATCTCTAGCGAGAACACACAAAGAGAAACTTCAAAATCGCTTAAATTAAGCATTTTTCTTAATCTCAAATTTGTCAGTATTTAAATCGAAAAATTTGGGTCTCAATGAAAATTTTGGATTGAGATCAAAATTCAATTTATTTTTATTTTTTATAATTTCTTTTGTTTATTACTCCCTCCGTCCATGTTTACTTGTCTATATTTGACTTGGGACACTCTTAGTAAGCAATAAATAAAATGAGAAATGAATTGGAGTACTTAATAATAAGGGTAAAATAGGTATAAAATGGTAAATTATGTCTTGGTTTTTCAAACTATACAATTTACAAGTAAAAGTGGAATATATTTTTAGTATAGTGGACAAATAAAAATAGACGGAGGGAGTGTATTATAAAAAAATTGTGTTATTCTATAATTGTTAAATTCAATTTAAACCACTTTACTACTTAAATTATGGTGGAATTTTCACAAGCATTGCTTAGAAAAAACATGAAATTTATGATTTATTTTTGAGAACTTGTAGTTTATCTAATTTTACATTTACTTATGGGGTGTAATTACCTATTGAAGAGTTTTTCTATTATTTTTCTTATTTTGATTGGTGTAATTCCCTTATTGAAGATGTTATTTTACTTGTGCAAGTTGATCTTTTAATATACATAAAAGATGCAAGTCCCTTGGTGAAAATGTTGATTTTACCTTGTTGTTAATGGGTGTGATTCCTTGTTTAAGATGTTAATTATGTTCGTTTCTTGATTTTTGAGATGTAATTTTCATATTTGCAAGTAAAAAAAGGCCTATTAAATTGATCTGAATAAACTAAAAAGAGATGGACCCTCCTAACAAGATGTACATTAAAGAAAATTATGGCATCCGGCACCTTCAAATCCTAGATCCGCCTCTGTATCAACTTCTCAACTTTCTTTCGTTACCCTGTCTTTTGTGTTTCGTGTTGTGTACTTGGAGGATTTCATATGATTTGTCTTAATTATTTTTTTACAGGTAGTTTGGACTACGCAATTCATAACAGAAAACTGGTATTAAATCTTATTAGTTTAATATTATGTTTCTTTATGTTTCATAATTGACAATACTAATAACCACGTTTGAAGCTAAAGTGGTATTAGAGTTGAAACAAAACTGTTGACAGACCAAAATGACTATATAGAGTCATTCGACATTTTATAGTTGAGTTTGACGATATTCCTTCAACATCATTGTACAAGAATGTAAACATACATTGCAATAACTAATAGGAGTATAAAATTATAACACAATACACAAAATATTGATAGTATATATGAGATTTCGAAGTTAACTTTTATGATTAAAATTCCTAAATTATATCTCATTCTAATTCCTTTTCTGTCAATTAATTTCTCAAGATGAGTAATTATTCAACTGTGAGTCATAATTAGCAACTCTAATTATTTAATATAGATATACAAACATAACGATAATGCATTTGTCTTTTTTTGTTGTTGAACTTTTCTACTCGAATTTAAAGCCTGAATCTTATAATACAGGAGTATAAAAGAAAAAGTAGCTAATTGGAGTAAGAAACTTACGAGAACAAAGGAATTAGAGAAGGAAATAATGGCAGTCAGTTTTACATTATGATACCAACACATATTTTGGAATATTATTTATGTTATTTTTAAAAGTTTATATTTAATAATACGAGGGACACGCGCAAAGCGCGTACACTAAGAAGCCTTAGAAATATTGATTGAACTTTTTATCATCCATTAAAAGACTCTATAATAGACAAAATAGTCATTTAATTATTCTCCTAATATGTAAAAATAAGTACTTAATTATTTTTTCTTATAATTTAGGACTTCTTTCCATACCTGTTTAGGGGTCCATTTTAATTTTTGAAATTGTTAGGGAAAAAAATGAAAAGTCCTACATGTTATAAATACACTGTATTATGGATGTCCATTCAAATACACGATTTCCTGGATGAGCTTGCAATTGGATAAACTTGCAATCAATCAGGCAGCTTGCAAGTAGCTCATGCAGGCAGCTTGCAAGCAGCTCCCTAAAAAGTCTTGCAGCAGCTTCCTTAAGCTTGCAATCAAGCAAACAGCTTGCGAGTAGCTCAAGCAAGTAGCTTGCGAGTAACTCAAGCAGGCAGCTTGTCAGCAGCTTCTAAAAAGCCTCGCAGTAGCTTCCTGAAAAGCCTCGCAGCTGCTTCTTTTCCTCTATAAATAGGAAGTCAATTCAGTCTATTTGTATATCAATTGAAAGAACAATAAAATCTCCCTCACTCTCCCCCCAACTTCTTTGGCTATATTTCTTATTGCCGTATACTTTTAATATTATTTCATAACACGTTATCAGCACGAGACTGTGCCAATTTGAGTTTGATTTTCTATTTCAGGTGAAATTCTTAGAGTTGCACGTCATTTGTCATGAAAATCAGCGTGTCAAACATTTTTATAAAATGAGAATTGAATCTTCTTTTAAGATGCAAATCAATTAGATGGCTAATGATAATGATGAGGCATAAGGAGTGTATTGCCAACATATATACGGCAATCATTGTTTATTTCTAATTAATTTTCAAGCTTCGTTAAGCCTCTGGAAACACCATGCAGGTAAGCATAATCATTCCCTTATTCTATCTTAGCAAAGTGGGTTACGTTTCTTATTGCAATCGGTACCCCGAGTTCTTTTCCTTAGTTTTCTAGCTTTGGAAAATCCATAATTAAAAGGGCATATGAACTGTTACGCGGCGCCTTCCTGAGACTTCTTGGAAGGGCGACGTAAGGCTAAGCAACCGATGATTCCAAGGTTACTGTCCGCCAACCGGGGTCCCCTCCGCACGCTAGACGAGACTGTCAGTGTCGTGCGGGAAAACCAATGTCAAGAGCAATTGAGAGAACAGGAAAATGAATTGAGAAAGAAAGTTGTTTGCATTAATGAAAGCTATTACAAAGAAAGCAAGCGGTGTCGAGGGGGAGAGACACCAGTACAGAGAATTGATTGCTTGCTTGAAAGTTTTGATTGCTTGATCCCCCTAATAATGTTTTAAAAATAAAAACCCAAGTCATAGAACTAGACATAGACTTGCTAGAGAATCACAACCAAAAATACATAAAGTAAACTACTCTATAATTACAACAAAAGAGACCTAACTAGAGCAGGTCCATGTGCGCCCTCGGTCGGGGCACTGCCGTGCGCGCAGGGCATGGTGCGCGCGCGCACTGGGCGCTGAGCGCTGGCACTGTAGCAGAGATGCATTGTCACTGGGCGCTGGGCACGCGTTGAGGCACGGCCAGCGCAGGGGCGCGAGCGAGGGACATTGATGGGGTGACATTGGCAGAAGCAACCTTGTCACTTGGAGCGTCCAAGACCACGGGGCCGTCCATGGCGCTAGGCGCTGAGAGGCTTGCCATGGCGCTAGGCGCTGAGAGGCTTGCCATGGCGCCATGGGGCGCGCCCAAGGGGTCATGGGGCATGGCTGGAAAGCCGCCCATGATAGAACTTATGATCTTGTTCGCTATTAATTTGATGAATTATATCCAAACATTTTTAACGGTAGACCTATGAGCTTTTGGTGCTACAGTTCATATTTTCAAAGAAGTGCATATTTTACAATGCTCTGTAAAGCAGCAATTGCTCCATAATCAGGTATGCAATATTTAAATTATCTTAGTTATGCTTTTATATGGTTAAGGATGACCCACAAGGAGTATATATGGCTATCATGAATTTGCTACTAATGGTACAACTCATTGGGTTCATTTGATCCATGGGAACCTAATTGATTCTGGATCATTTATGCCTTAAATTTATTCCGAAAGAACAATAATGTTAAGAGGGATTATGATGTTAATTTCATATCCCTTAATGGCTAAGCGAGAATTTGCAAGAAATATATGATCAGCAGACGTGACAATATTTCTTATGCGATGTTGTGGCTACAATCGAAGACGTGTTAGAGAAAAATTCTCTACATCATGTGTATGCCTCGATTTGTTCTTGAAGTAACAATATCTTAAAAGAGGTTCTAAGCTATCACGATTTGATATGCTTAAGGCACGTTCAGATGATTGTGTTCCATTCCTGAAGAATGGGAACTTTTGATAAAAGCTATAAATATAAGATCCATACCCTGAAGTGAATGTGATAGTAGTTAGTAAAGCTTATCAATACAGACGTGCACTTGGTTGTGAAGATATCACAACCCACCTCCAGAAGAGGTAGAATATTTGAGAAGAGATATTCTGAATATTTTATGCTTCACTCCTGAAGTAGTAAGGCTTTGAAATTTAATCTTGAAGTAGTAAATACTCTGTAGTTTACTGCCGAAGTAGTAAAACTCTGCAACTTACTCACGAAGTAGTAAGACTCTGAATTCTACTCCCGAAGCAGTAGAGCTCTTGACATCTACTCTTGAAGTAGTAGATATCTGAATTTGAAGTCTCTCGAAGAGGTTATATATGATAGCACAATTTATCCTAGATCAAAATTGCTACGATCAGAAAATAAATTGTAATAAACCTGAAGTTTACTAGCGAGAAAAATGGTTATCATATTGAGACTACACAAATGATTGGAAGATTGAATATCTCCGAGTTACCGGGTAAGAAATACGTCTGTGATATGTTACCCGAGCATGATGGGATCACATGTCACCAAAAGTTTATGACATAAAATCTCATGCAATAGTAAACCAGAAGTTAACTAAAATAAATAGCACTCGTCATGGTAAATTTGAAGTTTATGGGTACAGATAATTTTATCAGTTGGCAAGAACATTTTGGTCGTCCTGATTTAAATCTGATGTGCTAATTGAGTATTCAAAATATATTGAAGAACTAGAAGATTCTTTAAGAATTTGTTTGTGTTGTTTGTTCTCATGATAAGTTGATTACACCAGCTAATGTTGGGATTGAATCTCCAAAATTTTGGAAAATATAAAAGATGAATGTATGCCTCTTCACCTGCGATGTGATGTCTTAAATAGATGCCTCTATGAGACGATCACATGTATGTTTATTGTCAACTGGCAGTTTGACATTTACGAAGTTTCTTGCTCAAAATAATTGAGTTGGAAGCACAATTTTCAGAATATGTAATCAAGACAATTCATTTTGATAATGCTGGTTTATATCTAAGCTGGTTTGGCATTGGATGCCTCCATAATATAGTTAAACCATTTCTTATGAGAACAGAGCTTCAGATGTTAGTCTGAGATATAATATATTGCATACAACAACACTTGCATGCATCAAGCACCTGTATTTAAAAAGCAAAGCATCATATATCGGAGAGTTAGAATGTAGAAGCTGTAAAACCTCAGTGGAATCAATTTCGATTTCCAAGGGGGTATAGTTGAGGTCTACTGCCATCTGAAGACCTTGGACAAGTGTGTTGAGTTCCATCTCAAGATGGTTATTAGCAGGAAACTTGACACAATACCCTACTTGCCACTGACCAGTGCAATCTCTTATTACTCCCCCGATCCCTCCTATTTTGATGTTGTCCCTAAAAGCTCCATCAACATTAAGTTTATAACTACCACGGTTAAGGGGATGCCATTTGATCATGATGGATTTATATGTTTTTCTAGTGGGATGGTTGTTGGTCATGTACATATATTCCTGCACACGGGTAATAACCTGGGCAATAGAAACATTATTTGTGATATTATTGAAAATGTTATGGTTTCTATTTTTTCAGATATACCAAAGAGCAAAAGGGTAAAAATAGCTCCAATGGATGCGGGGGTTATGTAAGGTAACATTGCTGTCCCTAAGAGATGTTAACCAGTAAGAAGAAGTAGGAGAAAAGATAGCATTGGTATCAATATTAAACGTCGATCAAAAAGTTCTTGCTAAAGAACAATCGAAGAGAACATATCTGCATTAAGGCAGTGAAAACAACTATTATCAGTAGTGATAGTGAGACGATGAAGGTACATTATGCTAATGTAATAAAAAATATTTTCTGTTATGAAATATATTATGTGGATGTCCATGTAATTCCCCCCACTAATCTTCACCATTATGTCTCACCTCCTCCATGTTCATAACTCTTGTAGAAATAACTCCTGTTACTTCATGACCACTACTCCCACACTTTATTTCTATAATCCCCAAATATTATTACCCATGTTTATGACACACCCTTTGATGTTCTCAATGTATTCCTATAAATAATAGCATTGAATGTAATGGTTACACACTTGAACATACTTGGTTACTTGGATGAAATAAGAAACTCTCTCCTCTCTTTGTCACTTTATTTTTCTTGCTCATCTTTTGATATATTGTACTAACTTTTTTAGGTTGATTTTACAAGAAGTTATCAGCACGAATGCTAGTCTTTGCGCATCAAGAACCGATGGTAGCCTGCTGACACATAAAATATGTGGCGTAAGTTAAATTTCAATTCCTTTTGTCCACAAGGTATGTTTGATTTTTTATTTTTTTTTGGTAATGACAAGGTATGATTAAATACTACTTCTTGTTTGCACTGAATTTTGTTGTTCTGCGACTACCGCCCTACCTATTATGTAGATCTAACAGTGCTTACCATCCTAAACTTCTGTCACTTTTAATTATACTAGAGGAGAGACACACTACATATAACCGTTTAACTTCTAAATGCAGGTGATTGATGCAGTCACTGGGGAATCCAGCAGTCAGGCACACTTACGGGGAGCGAAACATACTTGTTGATCTGCTAGCCAAGGAAGGGGCTAAGGGAAGGTCTTTTTGATGGGATAAAGATTTTGGTAGTTCCTCAGATGTTTACCACTAATGTTATATGGGTAGACATCCTAGAAACTACATTTGGCCTCTTTGCTAAGGAATGTAATATTAATGTGTTGGGCACATCCATCAGACAAATTAAGGGCTTGCCCCCTATTAACATGTGCTTCTACAATTACACTCATTTGTGGCACATTTACACGATCTTGTCTATCAACTCATGGTTATGGAGTGTTGTCTTCCAAAATCGGTGAGCTTATGCTTTAACAGTCTTAACAGTGCTTGTTCAAGTTTGTCCCATAGTAGAGTTCAAGCTTTTCTATGTTGATCAATATGTGAATGGGATATTATCATTTACAATGACTGCCTATCTGGTGTGAAGTTTATTTTGTGTTGCAATATTTGTTCTGTGTAGCAAAAATGATGACTTGTTTCCATTTATTTATTGTAGAGCCATGGATTTACAAGATAGCTTGACTACTCATCTGCTGTGCCATTACTTGGATTTTCACTGATTTTGTCAATCCAAGTCTTGGTTTCTGCGCCTCTGCGTGCCTATACAGACACCTATCAAATGGACTCTGGTAATGTTATCGTCTCGTATTTTAATTTTGGGATACAATGTGTATGCCTTAGCAATAAGATGTTGACAGTTCCTCTTGAGTTGTGCCTATACAAGTACTTATTTTAGTTCACACTAAGTAGTGTATGAGAGAAACTGAAGAAGAAGAGGGGAACAAGAAAGGAAATAATGAAAACAAAGGGGGAGGTCTTAGCCAGAACCGCAGAAGCAAATCTAAATTGGATTTACTAAGTTCAACTGAATTTACTGCCTTCAGGTTGAACAATGTAGGTATATATATGGAAATAAAATTGTGTGTGTCTATAAAATAGATCAGACCAATACTAAACTCACTAAGAGCCCGTTTGGATTGGCTTATAAGTTGCCTATAAGTTGCTTATAAGCTGTTTTTAGCTTTTTTGAGTGTTTGGCTGACCAGCTTAAAGTCATTTTGTGCTTAAAATAAGCTCAAAAAAATAATTGGATCTATTTAATTTAGCTTATCTAAAGCAGCTTATAAGCTGAAAACAGCTTATAAGCCAAAAAAAATAAGTTGGGCTATCCCAACTTATTTTTTTTGGCTTATAAGCTGTTTTCAGCTTATAGGCATAAGCCCATCCAAACAGGCTCTAAGACTAAATGTTGGATTCGTCTCTGACTCTTTAGGCAATCAAACCAAGCTTGTTATTTCCATTTAAACATGAAAGTCGTCACTTGATCAAACAGAGACATGTATTTTAACAACCACACCAAAAGGCGTCAATTTCCTTCTTGTCTATACTGACTTCTTTTAATTCACGCTTCCAGGAGAAACGCTTGGTTTTGGTCCTAGCCTGTATTAATGTAGGCAGCACCTATATTTCAAAAAAATAATTATAAGATAGATATGGAACAGGCTAATGATTATAAGACAAGCAATTAACATAAAGAAAACGGTTATTGCATGTTTACGTCTTAGATTTAACTAATATATATTCAGTAACTGACAATCAGTGTCATCAAAGGCGAAAAGTTTTAAAAATCGCCCCAAATCTAATGGGGCTTTTAGCTCTAAGCCACAGTTAAATTGTGGGCTTTAGTTTAAAAAAAGCACAATGAAGAGGGAAAAAAAATAATACAAAAAAAAAAAAAAAAAAAATATATATATATATATATATATATATATATATATATATATATATATATATCTAATGCGAAAAAAGAAAGTAACAAATTCATTCGGCCGGGAATCACTTGACTTAATAGTTACTTTGAACACTATACCGTAACTCAAGAGCACCTGTACGCATAAAAGGCCCAACATAAAAATATTCGATAATCAACACATATGTACATATGCGAACCGACAAGGTCACTACAACATCACGAGTATCATAAAGCCGGCAAGGCTAACAGGAAAGTATCGTAGACAAAAACAACGCCAACGTGACCATACACAATATTTACCACTATGTCTATGAGCCTCTAAGAGTGTACATATGAACATGTATTACATTAGCAGAAAAATAACAAAAGATAGCAAGTCCGGAGTACTGGCACTTGCTGACATCGCTGGAACTGGAAATCCTACTGCGGATGCTCTCCAATAGCTCTATCAGAGCCTACAGCACAAAATGCAGCATTCCGTGCAATGGGACGTCAGTATGGGTAAAAGTACTGAGTATGTAAGGCTGGAAGTATAACATAAGTAGGACGGAAATACAAAGAGAGTAGAGATAACCTGTCATCTGAGATCGTACAATATGTAATGCATGAATCTTAAAAATCATATGTAAATAAGCACATGTATATATATATATATACACACACCATATAATATAAGTGTTAGTGTTGCGGAACGTGCTACCCTATCCATAAGTGTTAGTGTTGTGGAACGTACAGCCCGATCCATATATGTTAGTGCCGAGGAACGTACGGTCCGATCCATAAATATCATATGTTAATGTCGAGGAACGTATGGCCCGATCCATAAATATCATATGTTAGTGTCGAGGAACGTACGGCCCGATCCATAAATATCATATGTTAGTGCCGAGGAACGTACGGACCGATCCATAATATCATATGTTATATACATATACATAATGTAAATAGCATGCATGAGAGTCCAATAAAAGCCACTACTCAATCGGAGTGACATAATGTCGGTGGCCTCCGAATAAATTATGGAAGTTCGTATCGAGTCCAAAGAAATGACTTAATGATGATAAACACGATAATATGCCAAAAACCAATCAAATAACTAAGACCTCAAGATTTGAGCTACATGACATAGTAATGGAGTGATATATTATGGAATGTTCATGTTCATGCCCTAGTTGGATTCGTACCAAGGAAAGAGAGGAACGAACACCTTACATACCTTATTCGTCAAGCCACCACTTAACGGTTCCCTTACTCCGATGCTTGCCCTTCACCCGAACCTATATAGCGAGAAATAAATATTTAATCATACTTTCATCATATTTCCCATCAACTTATATGTACTAGTTATCGAAGACTAATTTGGGTTACGGAAATTTGAGCAGCATCTCCCCTGTTAATATGCCTAGCCCGAAATCACAATCCAGCAACCAACAACAACAATAACAATACCAATATCAATAACAATATTAACAATACCAGTATATTTCATAAACATCCCACACGATGTTTTATCCAATCTCTCAACCATAAATTCGTTATACGATCATTTAATAACTTCTTCCGTGAATAAGCTTAAGTCAATATTTATAAGGGAAGATTCATACCTCACTTCCACTAGAACCGCAATCTCCTCAATATTCACCTTGAATTCAAGCCAAGGTTCGCCACAATACGATATTATAATCACAACTATACGATGTCCGGACCTAAATCCGAGAATTTCACTTGATTTGCGTCAAAATTTGGTAAATGGAGGTTAGGGGAACTCTCCAGAATATTTGGGAACTTTTGAGAGGTTTTTAGTCTGAAAATAAGAGGGTAAAATCCTTTTTATACTTAGCTAGAGTCAGTTAGCACCGACTCAAAAATTACTCAGCGCGATCATGCTGCCTTGTGGCGCATTCGCGCTGAGTTGTTGGTTTCTCCTCTGCGCGTTTGCGCCATCTTCTGGCGTGTTTGCGCAGGGTTAATTCCCTGCTCTGACAGCCCGTCTTAAAAAGCTCATAATTCTCTATTCTGACGTCTGATCGACACTTGGTTTGTTGCATTGGAAACTAGACTTCCCAAACTTCAATTTAGGCTTTTGTTTCACTTCAAAACTCCTCATATACTATAAGATATCCTTTCCTCAAGTAGGGTCTATATCTCCTCTCATATTTTCCCCAAAGTCCAATAAACTTAATTTCCTTGATTCACTTGTCCTCCAATCCTTCCGTAACTTATTATATGGACTTAAAACCCTTCATATACTATAAGATATCATTTCCTCAAGTAGGGCCAAAATTTCCCCTCATATTTTCCCCAAAGTCCAATAAACTTAATTTTCTTGATTCACTTGTCCTCCAATCCTTCCGTAACTTGTTATATGGACTTAAAACCTCGTAACCATAAGATAAGTGCATCTAATCTCATGTATCCTTGGAGGTAACTCCAATGTCCATACTTAAAACAGCCAACACCTACGAATTTCAACGTACAAAACTATGGGGTGTAACAGTTTAGTACTGCTCGATTCAAGGTAGAACTCATGGACAATAAGGTGCCCGCCTTTAGTGCCTTGCCTACACTGAAGCACAACTTAAGCAAGCGAAGCACCCTCCCTGAGCTTTTCTGAGCTTCAGGGCTTAACTGTGCCTTAAATGAGTTGTTGATAACTATGGTGACATTGTATTTCGACTTGTTGTAATAGGTTCCCTACATTATTTGTTAGGTCAATAATCCCACTTAATGAATGATATTGCCTGCACATATTTTTTATATGATCAGCAACAACTAGGGGTGTTCATGGTTCGGTTTGGGTCGGTTATTGATTAAAACCATAACCAAACCAATTTAGTCGGTTTTTAAATGTCTAAAACCATAACCAAATCAAATAAAATAATAACCACGGTTTGGTTATTGTCGGTTTGGTTCGGTTTGGTTCGATTTTTCGGTTTATGACTAGCAGCCATGAGACTTATCAATAAAACATTAAAAAGTTGAAAAAGACATATATATTTTTTTTTGTTCAAATGATAACTTTTATTTATAGTTTAAGGTGAAATATACATCATAGAAACATTTTCACTATTAGTGATAGTGTAGTACTCAAGTTACCCAAAGTTACTAAACTATTACATATAGAGCTAAAAACTAACTTAGTAGTGGCTGCACCATTTTTGTCATCTTAATACACATACCTGGAAATAAAGTAGAGCATAGGAGTTTTTAGTTGTTGTTTACAAACATACATATTAATTAAACATAAAGACTACCTAAAATTAAAATGAAAATATATGAAATAAAAAAACTTTGTGTAATGATCCCAAACTTTGGAGCAATAATTGCATTTTGCCCTCAATTCTCCCATTTTATTAACAAAACTTTGTGTAAAGATCCCAAACTTCAGATGTTTTTCTATCATTATCCCCAAGGCTAGGGTCTCGATTACAAGGAGTTGTTCTTTTCTGCTTTTTAGGAGGATTACCCACGGAAGAAGTATTAGGGCATTACCATGTGCTTGAGTTACAACAAATGCTGATATTACTGAAGTATCTTCTATAGGAACCTCCAAATCTACAACTTCTGTCCTTTTCATATGAAAAATATTATAAGTTTATGACTCATTCAAACAAGAAAAAAGAAAGGTATAAATTCGAAAAAAAAAAAACAACCTAAAATGAAATGGCTGACAAAGAAAGGCTAAAAATATAAGTTAAAGACATTAGACTCTAACGTGAGCTTCTGTTAGTAGGTTTACACTTAACACTTAAAGAGTTAAAAGACTTAAAGATATGGGCTTGGACATATTCTTAAAAATATGGGCCTTAAACAATCATGTGAAATAAGTAGACCAAAAATCAAATTAATGATTAAAAGGTATAAAATATTTATAATTATTTATGAAAAACTAATATTATACATATAAATAATTATAAAATTTATGTATATAATTTATCGGTTTGGTTCGGTTATTTATTCGGTTATTTTTTAATAGAACCATAATCAAACCAAATATTATCGGTTTTTAAAATTTAAAACCAAATCAAACCAAACCAAATCAAATGTCGGTTTTTTTATTCGGTTTGGTTAAATTTTCGGTTTGGTTTTGGTTTTAACCAAAACCGTGAATAGCCCTGGCAACAACAACAACATGCCCAGCGTGATTCGATTTTTTATATGATCTGATTATGTAAAAATTCAAAGTTAAACTCTTATTTCTGAATATCTACAATACGACTGTACGAAAGGTTACCTAGCTACTTTTGAAAGGATCTCTATTTAAAGCAAGAAATTAACTGGAGAACTTTGTTGTTCGTATTTGGAAGTATTGACATTGTCTTGGGGTACATGTCCATCAAATGCTTTTTGAATGATTCAAAATGCAGCATAGGTCCAATGAGTATCTTCACTTCATCACTTGGGGGGATGGCAATTACTCTTTAGATCGTCATAAATAATGATGCCTTCACTCTGCAATATTGTCATGACATAGCTACTAAACAAAATTCAAGAAGTAATAATGCATTAATTAATAAAAAAAATGAAATGTATTCTACCACCCAATCATGGAGCAAAAAATCTTATCTTTATTTTGATACTTATGGGCCTCTTGAATTCCCTTTTTTCCTATTTCTTAATAGAATTTGTTTTTGTGGGAATATGACTTTTATTAATTGTTTGCTTTATTACTTATAGGAATTCTCTTATTAAGACCTTCTGAATCGATTAGGAGCTCAGATTCATAGTAGAACCACGATTATTGTATAAAAAAGCTAACCTTCTGGCAAAATATTGCTAATATGAGACCTTTAGAATAGTTGAACTTTTGACCAAAGTGAGAAAGTTTGGTGTACGAACTAGTATCCGAATCTCTAAAACATAATGAGGCTCTTTCCAATGTAGCCTGATCCATAGATACGAAGGGCATTTTGTGACCTTTAAAATCAAATTCCATCAAATTTGGAGCTTGAATCTCGACTTGTTCTAGATTTGCCAACTCTGATAATGTTAACTTCTTGAGTTTTTTACTCACGATCTCTATATTTTTCAGGTTATAGCAATGTGTTAGATCCAATTCTGAAATGTTTGAGCGCTTAAAGAATTTGTCTTGAAATGGTTGCTCTATTATGCTGCTACCCTTGAATGTGAGCGTTTGTAAATTATTGTAAGCATTTACAATTTCTATTTTGCAAGGAAGATTATCCTCCTAATGATAAAAAAAACGTCGAAGATTCAGGGCCTGGACTATCACGCTTTCGAGTTTTTTGCACGCAACAAACAAATTCTCCAAATGTACTAGGCCACGAACATGCAATTTGTTTATTCCCTTGATATCGACTAGACGTAGAATCGTGATGAACGACATCTATGGGTAAGTCTTTGGAATTGTTCTTCCAAGATATGGACATGGCACGGGTAAAGTTTCTTCAGATTACAGAATGTAGTGATTCTAGCGGTGCTAATATCAAACTCAAACTTGCACCTGTATATTTTTAATGTTGTCAGCTCTTTAGGTGCAAAAATAGCATCAGGTAAACTATAGTACGAACGAAAATCAAAAGACCGAATTTCTAGCACCCTAATGTTAAGTTTAACCACCAGATTGATCCAACGATCTATATGAGGAGCCAATTCTTGAAGACGATCTCCACAAGTAAGGTTGAATTGTTCAAGACGTAAGTTTTGTTCAACATGGGGTCGTAGGGATTGATTGACCAACTTGACAAACTCTTCCCAAGGCATAGAGCTAAAGGTATCAACATATAGATCTTGACTGCTAAAGGTGTCGACAAGGTCTTGACTGACTACCAGAATAGGTCATGAAGTCCAAAAATCGTACCATCGCTTCGACAAAACACAAGTTCGAGCAGTCTCTTTTGGGTTAATTTCAGTCTATCATAAGATCTGATGAATGATATGCACAAGTAACTCTGATATCTATCCTCGCCATGAACTCTTTTTGCCTCCATCTTTAATAATGCTACATGAAGTCTTTTTGCCTCCTCTTAAAGTAGCAGCCTACGTAATTTACCTGCTGTCGTTTTGCTACCTTATTGGTTATCCTTAGGGTGTCAAATGGACGGGTTGAGCTAATTGGTGAGTTTGACCTACCCAAAAGTTATTTAGGGCAAAAACCGGGTCATAACTCAACCGGCCCCATTCTTAATAAGTTTCATTTACTTGTTTGTCTTTTTATAGTTTGTCTAAGTATCTATTTATAACATATCAAACAAAAAGTTATATTTTCTACAAATATTTTCACAAGATTTCTCATAGGTCAATTTGAGTTATATATCAGCACAACGTTTAAATGGGCGGGTTGGCTGGGTCATGTTGTTAGAACAAGGATACTAATATCTTCCAACACCTCGAACTGAAATAACATCAAATTGTTAGAATACATATAATAATAATAATATTAAGACCCAAAATAGGATTTGCTTGGCTTAGAGGCACGTCAAGACGTTTCTTGAAGATAGTTGGAGTCTCTCCCACGAGCAAACGAGAGAACAAATGACAACTCTATCTTCGGGATTCAACTAAGCCACACAACACGTAGCATTCAACAACGTTGCTCATCTATTCTTGAATCTGTGATTTCACCTCTTGATTAATGTCTCTCAAATATTTTCAAGGGAAAGTATTCTTGAAGTGCTTATCTTTTCAAAGAAAGAAACACTATTTATAGGATAGCAAATATATAACATAAGAGCTTTCATTAAATAAAATTTATAATAGGTTCATGAATTTTGAAATGAAAATGTATCTTCCAAAATAATCTAAAATGTAAAAAATCAAATGAAGTGAAACTTGTGTATTCACATTCATTCATTCATTCTGAAAACTCTTATCAAATTTATTGTTTCAAAATTAATTAAAACATTTGTTCCAACAATCCCGCACTTGTTTCAAGAAATTTTGAAAATTTATGAGACATTAATCTAGTAGCATGCATCAATAATGGTGTCTTTTGGACTTGAACCATTAGCTAGTGAAGAATTTCTAAATCATTGACTACGTAGTGAACGAATCTTGAACTAAGTAGTTCATTGAATGAAGTAGAAAAGTTTTCATGCACATTACTATGTTCAGTGAAAATCAATATCCTTTGACACCTTACGGCCATGAGTCTTGAATCCTTTTATATAAGTGCTTTAAGATTTCCCTGTAAAAAGCTTATACATTACAAAATTTTAGCATAAAAATGATTATAATAATTATGACCAAATATTTATTACCATACTAGTGCAGCGTACGCGCTTTGCGCGTACCTCATGTGAGTGACAACAAACACTTCAGGGAAAAAGTTAGACTTAGCTACAAACTTAGCACAAATTAAGTAAAACAGAAATATACATTAAAATACATATGGATATTCACTTGTTACATTGAACTATTGAAGCAATAGTTGATTTTTTTTATAAAAAAATAAAAATTAAAAAAATTGAATATCTTCTAAACCTGCTATGATTTAAAATTTAGTTGAATCAGTTATATTAAATTTACTAAAATGCTTAGTATGTTTGCAAAGAATACTAAGAAGTAAATACATGTAAGTAAGAAATATGATTATATTAAGTTTCACACATTTAATGTCAGATTAATTAATAAATCTAAATAAACTGAGTATCAAAGATTGTTCTATTGATATATTTTGTTGCCTCTTTGAATGCAACAAAATTAGCTATTTGAAAAACTAATGGTGGAGATGCGATTGTTGCATTCTTGGACTTTACTCAATGAAATTTCATATTAAGTTTAAAATAAAATTACTCTGTTTCTCAATAATTTTCGCATAGCTTCAACCACAAAATATTTATATTTGACCGAGTTCCCAAGTGGATGCTTTAAAAGTTGGAAATTTTTAAAATGGTTCAAGGGAGTAATTTTCGACCAAAATTTATTCGTACCGAGTGTTTATACCAAATCAATAAATGTAAAACATATACTATCTTGCATATACACTTTTTAATACTTAATCGCGGTTAAGTATATTTATTTTGATTTGTTGATTATGAAGGTTAATTATTTTGTTAAGTGTGAATTAATTAACAAAAAATTAAATTAATTAAAGCATGACAAGAAAAGCAAGTTAAACAGACTTGACTTGAAAGACAAAGCAAGATGAAAAGATCCGGCTTCGCAATTCTCCTCAAAAACAATTAACCCATTAAAGCAACTAATATTATGAAGGGTATGACAATCAAAATAAAACAAACATGGATAATAAAAGAACGGAGCCCGACACTTTTGTAACCCAAAAAAAAAATTGGAATCAAACTAACCCATTAAAAAAAAAACCAAACTAGGCTTCACGCACAGATTCTGTGCGTGAAACCCCTACCAAAAACTCCTCTCATTTCCAGCATACTCTTCTCTTTCATTTCCTCCATTTTCACCCTTTCAACACACTTTTGCACTCCCAAAAACATGTCTCAAAGTTTTGAAACTTCAAAGTTTGCTATACAACCCGATATTTGTGAATGCAGTTATTACTGTAAACTAAAAACATCAAAGACCCAAGATAATCCGGATCGCCATTTTTGGCGTTGTAAAGTGTCCAAAGTACGTGTTTTTACATTTTTTAGTGTTTTTTTTCACGTTATCCATATATTTTACTTTAAAAAACTGATTTTCTTGTAATGTTTATAGGATATGGGCGGTTGCAAACACTTTCGGTGGGAAGATAACATTCACGTGGATAAAACGGTGGCAGCGAAGTTTAAAAATTCACTTTTTGATAGAGATACCACAACTTCACGTATCTCTAGAGATACCGCTAAGTTGGACTCGCAATTTAAGCTTGTGGGAGCAGAAGAAAAACTTGAACTTTTGGAGGTCTTGCTCACCGGTTCCGAAAAAAAAATGAATTTTGGTGAAGGCTAAACTTAGAGACGCTCAACATGAGAAAATAGCTTTGAAAGAAAAACTTAATTTGTGGAAGATTATTTGTGCTATCTTGTTGTTGTTCATTATTTATATGTATTTTGTTTATTAAGTTTAATATTTCTATGGATTATGTTTTTTACTAGTTGTACCTTTTCCCCTATAATGTAATATCCTTTATGTACTAATTTATTTGTATTTTTTTATTAAATTGTCAATTAATAATAGACTTTAACAATAAACTTTGAAGAATTAAAAACATGCCAAACTAATTCAAATTTATGACTTCATCATAAAATAAAAATACAAATTAGCAGCCTTAGTCTGAAACTTAAATGACCCATAATCTAAGACAGTGAGCCTAAATAGACCCTAATCGTCATCAGAATAAAAGTCATCAATATCGTCCTTAGAACGATATTGGCGGTCTCTTAACACATATTTTTTTTCAGGAGATGTTAGCTCTCTATCGGTTGATGATGCTTGTTCTTCGGCCAACTTTAGCATGTAAAATCTACAACGTGTTGCCAGCATTCTGTTGTTTTCTTTTCTAATCCTTTGTACGGCAAGCTCGCAAGTTGCTGGACCTACTCGAGTCATGGTTATTGAGTACCTTGTTGGGATTTGAGCGCTGAGATTTTCCAAGTTACGAACAAGACGTTCTGATTCGGCAATCCGATGTGACCATTCTCGGCGTAAACCGCAATAATATTCTCGTGGATCTGAATATTTCACACTGCAGAAATCATCATTACACTCTATAAGAAGGTGGGGATTTAGCTCGTCTAGTTTGAAATCACTGGTATCACTCGAAAAATTTGCTATGATTTGAACTCTCATCATCACTGCTATTTGATTCTTTTGGAAGGAGTAAAGACCAAGCTGAGTTTCTACTACTCGACATTGAATACGTTGTAGTCTAATAACAAAAAAAAGGCTACTTATATAGTTGCAAACCCCCAAGTACCCTCGGGGGAGGGGGGGTCTTTATGACCCTACCTACTTACCTTATTATAAAAAAAATATTAATCTTCATCAGACATTTCACAGTCCGAATCTCACTTGGATCTAAATCTTGTGCTACCATGTATGCCATATTCTACCCTATGGTAACGTATTTGCATCCGATTGTTCTCTTTGCGAAAACGATTAAGATCAAAATTAAACTCTTGTGGAGTTCCGCGAGGCATTAACATAGCACGTTTTTTTGGGTGTTTAAGCCCTACTGAAGCCAACTTTTGCTCCAGTGCTTCAGCCTCCCTAACACGCCAATTTCACTCCTCTCTCATTATTTTATTGTATTCTTGACTGAATCTTTTGTTAGGGTTATTTGAGTAATGAAAATCATCATCATCTAGTTCTCATGTCCTACCCATTGCTTCAAATATGTTTGTTGGGGTAAAACATGTAATAGAATCAAGATTACCAAATTGGGTGTAGAATGTCATGATAACTCATTTTAAAGTGAATACTAGTTGTTTGTCAATCATGTTATATATAGTACTGCATTTTTTTACCATTTATTTGAATTTAATTCATATTACGCAATGTTTCAATGCGCAATAGAACATGATTTGACAACACATCATGCATGCCAATTTCAGCTTTTTTATGACACGTAAAGGACCGATTTGACAATACAATGTTGCATTTTTTGACCGTTTATTTGAATTTAATTCATATTACGCAATGTTTCAATGTGCAATAGAACATGATTTGACAACACATCATGCATGTCAATTTCAGTTTTTTTATGACACGGAAAGGACCGATTTGACAATACAATGCTGCATTTTTTGATCGTTTATTTGAATTTAATTCATATTACGCAATGTTTCAATGCGCAATAGGGGTCAATATGAATCTATTTAAGAAGAATGTTTGACGAGGTAAAAACCCTTCAATTTCATAAGTCTAAGTCTCTTAAGTCATTCAAAAAAACCTCTCTTAAGCCATTCAAAAAAAAAATCAAAGTTCCTACAAAAAATGGCTCAAGATATTCCACTAGTTAAGGTTTCAATACATTGGGATGGTATTATCCTTGATGACAATAGTACAGTTCGTTACAATAAAAGACCAAACGTTCATGTTAAATGTCCACTTGAAATGTCTTATGAATCACTAGTCACTTACATATATAAAAAATGACGGTTAGTACATATGAGTATGAAATCTCTATAACAGGCAAATATCCACAATCAGTTTCCAATGGTATAGTGATTTATGGTAGGCATTATATCAATGCTGATGATTCTTTGAGGGATTATTTGAATGCGCCAGAAGAATTAAAACATTTAGTCGCCCTTAATGTTCTTGATATGTATGTTGAAAAGATACCCCGAGAGGTCCCGCAAGAACAGCCCAATCAAGCTAACACGTATGGAGATTTTAGTTCTTACGGGGGTATTTTGAGTGGCCAGGTGCTGTTGGAAAATCTTACCCAACAATTAAATCAAACTTGGTAAATATGCATTCTTATATTATTATTTTGTGCAGTAGCACGTGTTTATTGTATGTATTAGTAAATAACCATTTTTAAATCTTTGTAGGGGTTATAAACCTGATATGAGTAATATTGGGCAATCATCTCAATTTAGCGGAGGAACTCATTATTATCAAAACTCTCAGTTCAGTGGAGCTGATTATTATAATAATTCTCGGTTCAGTGGAGCTGATTATTATAATAATTCTCAGTTCGGTGCAGCTGATTATTATCAAAACTCGCCAGTGGTACCAACTGTGGATGAAAGGCAGTCCTCTCACTTTGGTGGAGTTGATCATTCTCCACACCATGCTCATTATCAAAATGTGTAGGTTCATCAACTTGATGTTAAATAATTTATATATATATATATATATATATATATATATATTTGAATTTGGAATTTAACATATGCTTTTTATAGTGTAGGAGGAGGCCTTTCTTAGATAGCGTTGATTGTCCAAGTTATGTGGATACATCAGAGAGTGATGGCGATGAACCAGCTAATAATGCAGAGGTAACTGATGATGAAGATAATGAAGGGGATGAAGAAGATACGCATTTTAGTCCCCAGAAGCAACCAGAACCAACTCACCACTGCGTACCACCTCCAATGGCAGAAAACCCAATTCCTGACAGCCCAATGCAGTGGCATTCTGACTATATTTCATATTTCGACAGTCTCCAAGGTCGTGAGGATGCATTTGTCTTCACAAGAGATGATGATCAAAGTCACAAAAAAACGTGGATTGAACCAAAAAATCCCATGACTGATGAATGCGTCCTTACAAAGGAAATGCAGTTCACATAAAAAAAAAGTTGCAATGGGCTGTCAGAATTTATTGTATAAAGGATATGAGGGAGTTTAAGGTTGATGACTCAAACAAATCGGTATGGAGGCTGATTTGTAAGCGACATACTCAAGGCTGTCGGTGGTTGCCTCGGGGAATTGCTAAGCCTGATGGTCTGTGGGAAATCACAAAATTTCACCCAAAGCACACTTGTGATATGGGACAAAGTCGAGCAGATCATTTTAATTTAGATATAAACATGATTACTCATGTGTTACTTAAACACATTGAGGAAACTCCAAGGTAACTTATTTGACCGTTTACATTATATATCTTATAGCAATTAAAATATCATTGCTAAATGTTTTTTGTTTAAACTTATGCAAGATGCCTATCAAAACTTGTATTAGCATGGTCCACTCATAATATGGTAAAATCATAAGGAAGAGAAAGGGATTTTTCGGGCGTAGACGTGCTTTTGAGATGATCTTTGGAACTTGGGAATCCTCTTTTCAGGCGTTGCCGGGGTATATGGCGGCTCTAAAACATGCTAATCCTGGCACTGTTGTACAGTGGCAGCTTTTAGAGAGCAAAATTTTTGACTTCGTCTTTTGGGCATTCAAACCAAGTATTGATGGTTTTGCTCACTGCCGGAATGTATATCGATAGATGGGACGCATGTATATGGCCGATATAACATTAAGCTCCTAATTGCAGTAGGTATGGATGCCAATGGGTCAATATTCCTTCTTGCTTTCGCAATTGCCGCCAACGAGAGCAACGAGACATGGGGGATGTTCTTGACTCATCTACAAACTCATGTTATTAAGGGCCGTCAGGGAATATGTGTCCTATCGGATCGTCATAAAGGCATATTGCACAATATGCGTACTCTGGAAGGGTGGCAGCCTCCACATGCTTACCATCGATATTGTTTAAGGCACTTACAGGATAATTTGCAAACAAAGTTTGAAAATGGCACTGTAAACAAATTGATATGGGGGGCTGCGATGCAGCATCAACAAAGAAAATGGGCTGCAAAAATGGAGCTGCTAAGGGAAGTGAGTGAAGAGGCATATGTTTGGTTGATGAAATTAGAAGTTGAAAAATGGACTTTTTATGCTGATGGAGGAAGGAGATGGGGCATGCTCACAATGAACAGCTCAGAGTCTTTCAATGGACTCCTCAAATCTACTCAAGGACTACATGTCACCGTAATGGTAAGACTAACTTTCAGGCAGGTCGTGGAGCGATTTGCGGATAGGACAAGGCAGGCCAGAGCTATATTAGCCGAGGACGAAACATGGATGCCAAAGCCCTACAAAAAGATGGAGCACCATAGAAGAAAGGCAGAGGGTCACCAAATGACCAAGTATGACGTCGCTCAACAAGTATATGAAGTTAGAACGGGTTATTGCGACGGCAAAGGAGGAAACAAACATATCATTACTGAGCGTACAAAATCATGCATTTGTGGTAAGTGGCAAATGTACCACACGCTATGTTCTCATACAGTCAAGTGCTTTGACGGAATGGCCAGAAATGTAACTGATTATGTGGAGGAGGAATAGAAGGTCGTAAAATACTTTAAAGCATATTCCGGCCACTTCCGTCCCCTTGGTGATCAAGCTTATTGGCCAGCCGCGCCGTTTTCTATGATTGCGAGCAAGAACCATATCCGTTTGGGAAAAAACAAGCTAACCCGTTATCACAATCAAATGGATGTTAGCGAAAAGACTTACTCTCACAAGTGCTCGACATATAAGCAATTTGGGCATGATAAGCGTGCATGTGGGCAAAACTCCCGTGGTGGTAGCACATCTGGAAGTAGAAGAGTGTCTAGAACTTGATTTTTTTTTTTAAGTCTATTGTAATTTAATGATGTATTTCGTTGCTAATGGAATGAAATATTTTTCAATTATTATGAACCTCTCGTATTGGATGAATTATTTTTAAATATTCTATTTATTTTTGCACATTCAAAAGGTGCGGATTACACAATACAATAACAAAAGAAAAAAGACATAAAAGAAAAAAAAAAACCTAATACAAAGCAGAGTAATTTTTTCTTTTCTATCTTTCTTGAACCAAAAAGGTACTTTCATAACTTTGGGAGTAAAACAAAAGAGATTAATCAAAATCCTATAAAATATGATACTTAAACCTAAATATAACAAGTTTTCAAATGTACTTCGGAGCACTTTACAACCCCTAAAACGACGATCCAAATGTATATGTATACTTGATGTAATGAGCCGATATTATTGTACACTAAAAAAATATTAAGTTCTATATAAAATATTTATATTTCGGTATTTTGAAATATGACTAATTTTCGGTCAAAGTACGAAAAAAAACCTTAATTTTGAGTTTGATTTTCAAAGAATAAAGGTTGGGGAGGGGTTTTTGGTAGGGGTTTCACGCACAGATTCTGTGCGTGAAGCCTAATTTGATTCTTTTTTTTTTTTAAACGGATTAGTTTGATTCCAAAAAAAAAAAATTGGGTTACAAAAGTGCCGGGTCCTAGTAACTGAAATCTGAAAAGAAGTAAGAAGTATTGGACAAAAAATAGAACAGGGATTTAACATTACCTGAGAAAGCATAAGCAAGTAGTTGTCTTCCTTTAAATATAGATCTTTTATGATTTTACTGAGCATGTAGACACTACAACCTTTTATATAGTCGTAGGATCTGGTTGAAAGTATTTTTATCTGGTATATAGGATTCATATAACATTGGAAGTCGAAATTAACATTAGATGCCCGTTTGGCCATGAGAATTTTTACTTTTTTCCGGAAAATCTTTTCACTTTATTTGAAAATTAGTGTTTGACCATGAAAAATTAAAGTTGTATTTGGATTTTGAAAAACACCAAAAACCTTGTTTTCACTTTTTTTCACTTTCATTACATTCAAACAATCAAATATTCTTTGCAAAAACTATAACCAAATACAACTTCATTTCCAACTTCAACTCCAAAATTCCAAATAAAGTGAATAATTTTTTTATTATTTTCATGGTCAAATGCGTACTAAAGCAGTGTCAGTCCTTCAAATAAGGATCCTTATAACGTAATTTATTTTTTCTTTTTTTGCCAAAAATAAGGTAGGTCTTATTAGACTTTTATTTTTGTAAATTAATTTAAAAAAATTGTTGATTTTAAAATCCTAAATATTAGAAAATAATTAAATAACTATTTTTTCTAGTGTGAACTATATTTTTAAAGAGTAAAAAAGGCGAACGATAATTTTATATTAATAAGATTATGTCATCACGTCTAATGAAAAAAAATACAAGAACATTTTTGTTCTCAATTTTGTGAGAGTAAAGCCGCATACAAGACGAATTACTCCAGACATGATCATACTTTTTGTTCTTTTACTAATTTCAATGTTAAAGGAACTTAGTTAATGTTTGTAAAAGTAAATTTAGTTTTTATCTATGAACAAATCAACTTTTCCTTTAGCATAATAAACTCTACTAAATCAAATGAAAAATGGAATATCACTCGAGGTTGTTGATCGGAGAAGACAAGGATTTGTCCAAAATTAAAAGAATACCATAATTTTAGGATTTCTTACCTAGTTCAAATAAAGAAGTATTTAGTATACAAAATTTTAGTTGATTTCAAAATCCTAAATATAAGGAAAATAATTAAATGATTTACATCTTCTGTGAAACTATTCATAATTAAATTACGGAAAATAGTAAATGACAATTTTGTCTCTTGTAGAGTCTTTTAATGAAAAGGAAAAGTTTAATCAACATTTCTAAAGTCCTTCATGCTTTTAATATATTATTAGTCTCTATAAACGTGCTTCACACGTTATTACCTAACAATCCCTATCGTCGTAAAACAAAATATTAGGTAAGATTATTTGTAATTACATAAATTTATTTGACGAAGTACTAAAATGTTATTATTGCATAAAATTGTATCTATGTCTTTGAAAATGGTGTTCTTGGTATATTTTTCTTCTTCTTTTTCCCCACATGAAAACTAAGAAAATCCAATATTAGGAACTAAGTGACCTAACATCTATTTATTGTCATTTACATACAAATGTAAAGGTGTTGAAAATTGTTACTAAACAAAATTAATTAATAAGAGTGTCAATTGGTTTTCAGAATTTTGTTATTTATTTTACAAAAATTAAGTTGATCATAAAAGTAAGCTATAATTATTTATTTTGAAAAGTCCTCCTATCGTTATTCTGACGTCATGATAGTTTTCACAGAGGAAGTTTTACACGAAGAAACTATTCAACTATTGTTTTTTCAACATAATATTTTATATTTGCCAACTTGCATAAAATAATCAATCAACTTTGTGATGGCTACTTAATATCTTTCGAGAAATTTGCTGGATTTTTTTATCTTCTTTTTGAAGCGGTATCATAGCTTAAAAATTAATATTCCTTAAAGAGTTTACGAAGGGGAATGTGAAATAACGGTTTTTTTTATAGAATTGTTCTTGCATATCAATTAAATTAGGAAAAATAGAAAAATAAAGGAGATAAATTACTAAAATTACTATGAAAAATTGGTAATTTCAAAAACGTAAAGAAGTAGTATAGAAATAGGATTAGAACTTGATTTAAGTTCCTAGTGGTAATAGGATAATACTGCTCACGTTCTTATAGATTTTAGGAAATTAGGATTAGAGCTTATTAAGGGTATAAAAGTCGTTCAATATTTGAAGGATATTGTGGTCAACCAACATTTATATTCATGCTTTTAAAATAATATAGATAGATTAATTAATTAATTTCCGTTTTATTTATTTATTTATTTAGTAAAAGAATTTAACAAAATCAAAGTCTGGAATATTTTTAATAGCCTTCTATGCAAAAGATTTATATAGGATTTTATTTAATTTACTAATTTTAAATTTAAATTCCCAATAATAGGAGTTTCTTTAAATAAGGAAATATTTAAGAACAAAAATTTTGGTTGATTCAAATTCCTAAATATAGGAAATTTATATTCCTAAATAATAAGAGTTTCTTTATATTTCAAATAAAGAAAGATTTTATTACCAAAATTCTAATTGATTTCAATGTTCTAAATATTAGAAAATAATCAAATTACTACCTTATCCATTGTGACTATAGTTAAATGGTAAAAAAGGTAAACGATATTTCGCTAAGGGCTTTCGTGCTTTTAATTTAGTAAAACTATAAAACAATAAGACTAAAGAAGGATGGTGAGGGTAATTATCTCACCGGGTATTTATACCAAACCAATAGATGTATGATATATGTTTGAATATATACAACTATCATTTAACGATGATTAATTAACACATACATTCACTTCATTAAATCATTAAAATATAATAAATTGCATCGAATTGATGTAAATACCCGGTGTGGGTAAATATTTAGCTTTTTTCAATTGGTGTGCTTAATAGAGACAATATCAAGTAAAGAACATAAAACAGATGGAAAACAAAAGCAAAAGCAATAAAGGAGTTAGAAACAGAACTAGACTTCAGCAATGTAGTAAAATATCAAAATCAAATTAACTATTGATATGGCAAACTAAAAAGATAAGACAATTGCAATAATGACTGAATAGTAGAAGAAACTAAGAGAAGTATGAAGAGAAGGAAGACGCACAGAAAAATAAAAAGTGGGAACTGAGTCAATTAACATACCTCTTTAAATCTAATTTTATGGAGAATGTAGGCATGACAATCATTTATATAGTTCTTGGTGTCGGTTTAAAGTGTTTAGAATTGGTATTTAATTATACTAGTTTTAGCCTACGTGTGTTGCACGTGTGTATCGCGATAATATATATATAGTTGAGTTTACTGTACTTGACAATTATATATAGTTGATCAAGTTTGACATAATTTTTATTATAATTCACAAAATGAATTTGATTATCTGGAAAAATTATGCGGTAAAAGTCATTAATAAAAAATGTGATACATGCATGAGATATTTTTGAGAAATTAACCATAAAAGAAGTAAAGTTTAGCTAAATGTATCATAACTAGTCTTTTAATAATTTTAAAGGAACCTTTAAAATCTCAAAACTATTTCTTTTACATCAGTATTTATGAGATAATTTAATTCTAAAGCGGTTTAATGGTCCATCAACATTAAAGAACTATTTCAATATTTTGATATGGGGCTTAATTCCCACTTTTATAGGAAGTATAGAATTGAAAATTATCTTGCATAAAATAGATAATTGATTAAATCAAATTTTGAATATTTCTACCTTGGTTTAACATTATTAATATTGATTAAAAAGTCTAGCATTTTAAAAAAGTATTATGTTTTTTTATTAATTTAAACTAAAAAATTACTTATAGTCTTTAATAATAAAAATTTTAATCATTTATTTGTTTAACTAAACTGTAAAATAAACTTTGCTGCATATTTTAATCGTATTATGAAATTCAAAAGCACTTGTTTGAGAGATTGGTCAAACATAATAAACATGGCTATTATATATTGAAAATAAAAATTTCAAGTAAATTGATCAACACAAATTGATACTTTTCAAAATTATTAAGTAAAACTAATAAGTATAATAATACTTTTAGTTACGGAATTTTGGTTAGCAATCTTTGTCCAAATCAACAATTTTCGTTGATGCAAACTCTTTAAAAAAGTTACTTATAGTCTTTAATTATAAAAATTTAAATCATTTATTTATTCAAATAGTACTAAATTATAAAATAAACTTTGATGCATGCTTTAGTCGTAATTTGACATGCAAAGAAACTTTTTGAAAATATTGGTCACCGTAATAAACATGCTTGTTAAATACTACAAAAAATAATTTTAAAATAAATTGATTAATACAGACTAATAATTTCCAAAAATATGAAGTAAAACTAATATAATAATCTACTTTTAGTTATGGAAATTTGGTTAGCAATCTTTATTCAATCAATCAACAATTTTCGTTGATGCAATTTCTTTTTGTCGTGAGCTCATGGTTACAATTTATGTACAATTTGTTTTACCTCTATACAATATAGTATATAGATTATAAATGCCAAACAGATATCACTCAATAACGTTAACGACAAAAACCAACACACAGCATCAATTATTACAAAATTACAATAATTCCGTGCAACAATCTAGATTTTATAATATTACCGTAAAGTGATCCGAAATCTCATATAACATATTGGATGGAAATTATGTTACATTAAAAATTATAGGAAAAAAAATACTATCTAAGATTTGCTTTCCGCATGTGCATTGTACACCTAGTTTTAATTAATTTTAAAGTCCTAAATATTAGGAACCAAGAAACATTCGGGAAAATATTATCCATGAAAACTATTTTCCTTCGTACGCGCTAATTTCAGTTTCAAATAAACAAAACAATCATTTAATTATATCATTTGATTACATCCCTAAAATTTAGAGTATACATACTCCTATCATATTAGGAGTATTTTTCTCTTTACCTCTGATATTAAAAGTGACTTTTCCTCCTAAAATCTAGGACTTCTTTTCCTACCTTTTAGGTTTAAAATTATTTCTTTCCACCGAGTACTAAAAAATCTCGCCCACTTTCCCTTCGTTTTAGATTTATGAGTTTTGTTTCCCTCTCATATTTTAGTATGTTTACACATTCCTTTTGTTATTAAATTTAAACAGATTACTAATGCCATATTCTAGAGTTAGATTCGAAAATAATTTGAAATAGATTGAAAAGGTTTATTAATAAAATTTAAATAAGGTTTTACATTGTGATTTTTTATAAAGTATTTTTAATATTTCTATAATTAAAGAGTAATAGAAAACACGAATCTATATATAAAGTGCACCATAAAAAAATCTTATTTGAAGAATAATATTATTCTTTCCCGAAAGATTAAAATATGAAAAAAATAGATCGTGGAAGTGGGTTGAATTCACATACCATGGCTTGATGGCTTGATGATGATTCAAGAGAATTCTCCTTGAGCAATTGATGTAAAAAAACATTGAGTCTGTCACAACTAATTATAAAATAATGAACATAATCAATCTCTTTCAATGATTGAAACTTACCCGTTTCGTCTCACCTATTAATATGAAAAAGATTATGCAATAATGAAACTGGACAAATACAACTCTTTCAAGAAAGATTAAACTATGAAAATATAAAATAAATTTTGGAAGTAGATTGAAGTCACATACCTTGACGGCTTGATGAGGATTCAAGAGAATTTGCCTTTACATAATCGATCTCTTTGAATGAGTGAAACTTAACAATTTTATCTCACCTAGTAGTATGAAAAAGATTATGCAATAATGAAACTGGACAAATACAACTCTTTCCAGAAAGATTAAAATATGAAAATAGAAAATAAATTTTGGAAGTAGGTTGAAGTTACATACCTTAATGGCTTGATGAGGATTCGAGAGAATTCGCCTTGATTAACGATCTAAAAAACATCAAATCTGTCACAATTAATAGCAAAATAAATATCATAATCGATCTCTTTGAATAACTGTAACTTAACAATTTCACCTCACCTATTAGTATGGAAAATATTATGCAGTAACGAAATTGGACAGTGTGAACATAGATGCATCCCATAGTCTCTACAAAAGATAAATATTATATAATGATTAAGAAAAAAATTTAGTTGACTTTGTAATGCAAATCTCATGTGGGGTTTGATTTGGTACCGAATCATTAAATATGCAATAATTCACGGAAATATTTTTTTTCCATCTCAAGTAAGAATAAGGAAAATTATATTTGCAGATAAGTATAGTGTTTATGTTGAACTTTAATGAAATATTCGGAAAGCCATTAGCAGTGAAGACTCATTCTTCACAAGGATTATTCTTTCTACTCTTAACCTTATTGCCAAGCCTTACTGAAAAAAGGAGCCATTTAGTTAGTTAGCTTTTAGCATCTAAGTGCTATGTTTTCACATTTATTTCAATCGTTTACCTTGATAAATTAATTTCCATTTGCATCCTGCAGAGTTTACGTTCTTCCTCTATCTATCTGTTGGATAGTAACTGTGATCTTAACAATTTGAACGAGCAAATAATATAGTGGCTGACTGTCCTTTTTCCTTACAATTCTGTAGGTTCTACCTGGAAGCGCTGTTCACTTTGTTACTGGATTTTTGAAGTCAATGGATCGCTTAAAATTGTGATTACCAAGAATAAGTAAGGTTATACTTCTCTACTGATTTAGCAAATACTTTGGCTTGATTCATTGATGGTTTAAAGTTTTCCTTTACTTCAAATTTCAAAATGGAACGCTTAAGCCTCTAAGAGTGATGGTAGTTCTGATAGTTAGATTCTTAAGACTATAAAAATTAAAAGATAAAAGTCTGTTTGTCAAATTAGGCATTGTGGCACGATTTTAAAACGAAGCATCTTTAAACTGCTACTGGTATTTTTACTACCAGCAACTATTACCTTATTTGAGTTCTCCAATTTATGAATTGTAGTAGAACATGTAAGCTTTTATAAATTGTAGTAGAACATGTAAGCTTTTCTTAAAGAAATGGATGTCAAGAAATTTATCTGAATTATTTGAGCTTGAAGCTGATGAGGAGTCAGAAAGTTTTTACTTCATTTGAAGCTGCTAGGATATTTATTTATAACTTTCTACCCTACAGATTATGTTGGTATTAATCAATTGAAGCTGGTTCCAAATTAATGCTGGGGTATGACACAAGTTAATGCTGGTTCCTCTTGTTTCACTGTCACTGTACTGTTAATTGGTGAAATTACTACCTGTTTCATTGTTCCATGTTTTCCTAATTTTGGTAAAGGAGGAAATATGAAATCACTTGGATTGGTTAAGATCTTTGTAAGAAGTGTGGAAACATCAGGTATTGAGAAGATAATTGAGCATGTTCCTGAATCAACTTCCAAATATCATCTTCTTATCAGTTCATTTCTTGACTCGGGCGTAGGTAGCTTATAGAAAGGGTGTTCAATTGAATCACATTTGCTGAAAAATTACACTGTAATAGGTTTAAAAGTAAAATTACTTTTTTTTTGTTACATAAGCTGTTGAATCCCCTTAAATGAGTAATATTCTGGTAAAGTGGCAAAGGGGGTTCAAACTTACTTTAAGTCACAGGTTCAAATCCCATATGTGACATTTTTGAATTCACTACTGGATTTAGTCCCGTTCCTCTATACAGCTGAGCCATGTTAGCATGCTACATTTGGTAGCTATTTTTTTAATTTCCTACAGAGGTAATCTTATTATATTTTATTTTTTAAAACCAAAACTCTACTCTTAGTTTAGAGATTTGTGGATAAGATCAATTTACTTTTGTTTAGTATTGTACTAGTAGTCAATAGCATAATTAAATGTACATCAATTTAAAGCGGTTGTCTTAATGCTGGACTTTCCTATGTAGCAAACAATGGAGCCTTCCGTCGATACCTGTCGGCCCTTGAAGTCGTAGGTGCTGCTGATGATGGGACAGTTGATCCTAAGGAGTATGAAGCTATGAAGCATCAAGTTGACCTGCTAACAAGAACACTTAATTCCTCGGAGGCCAGGATGTTGGGGAGGATACGGATCATGTCTCTAATACCGAACGTTGACCTTTTTGATTAGTGTGCTTTTGGATTCTAATTCGGCTATGTTTAAATGGATATGTATATTATGTTTAAGAGTTTGAATGTAGTTTTAATTCGAATTAGAAGTACTTTTAATTTTAAGATGTTTAAATGTTTGAATGTAGTTTATGATGTTTAAGTGTTTGAATGGACAATGTTTAAGTGTTCAAGTGTTTGAACATTGTTTATGGTTGTTGTGTTGCATTGTTGATGAATTGGATGACTGTTTTGGTTGATGAATTTGGTTATTTGAAAATTGGCAGGTGGGATGTCAAAAACAGACAAATGCTGAAAAAAATATTCCAGATTTTCGATCACAGGTGGTCGAAAGTCAGCCCAGATATTTCACAATTTCGACCACATGTGGTTGAAATTGTACCCAGAAAAATATAATTTCGACCACGTGTGGTCGAAATTTAGCAATATGGTTGCCAGATTTCGACCACATGTGGTCGAAAATCTCGGCCCAATTTACAATTTCGACCACATGTGGTCGAAATTGTGAAAATAATTTTTTTTATATTTAAATATAAATAGTGTTTTCGACCATACGTAGTCGAAAAAGTTAAATATATAATTTAATATAAAAATAATTTTTCGACCACATGTGGTCGAAAATAATTTTCCCTTAATTTTGGTAGAATGTGACTGCGACCACGTGTGGTCGAAAAAAAAATTCGACCTACCTGTTAGCGACCTACGCGTGTGGTCGAAAAATTGATCGAAATAAAGGCCTTTTCGATCTCGTGCGGTCGAAATTTTTGATCGAAAATCCCGATTTTTTTTTAGTAGTGAGAAGAACGAATAAGGAACTAAGGTTGGGACACTTACCGGGATGAGACTCAATAGTGCATGACGACATGATTGTTGATTACCTGTTGCAAAGAGAAAAGACAGAGAGCATTAACAAAGCAAATAGAAAGGACAGAAAGCATTAACAAAAACAAAGTTGGGACTCCTAAAATATATAAATTTACTAAACAATAAGGTTTAATTAGAGACCTTCACGTAAAAACAATAGGTTTAGATTTTGAGTTATATTAGGAGGCTTAATAATTATGATCAAGGAATTATTATGCTACGAAAAAAGAAAGAGGAAAAAACAAAATATAAAGGAAATATTAATTATACATTTAAAGTCCCAAATATAAGATGGAGTTGTTTGTTTATTTTGAACTCTAATTATGGTTGATGTACGAAATTTACTTTCCAACTCAAAGTGTAACAAAAGAAATTGGGAGTATCACATTTATGATAGAACTTTGTATATGGAACTTCAATCACTGCCCAGCACAAGGAATATTATTTGAATCTACGTCCAAGTGCAAGAATTCTACATGGAAAGGAATGACAAATTTAAAGTCCTAAATAATAGGGAAATATTAAATGACTATTTTTAAATATTAGAAAATTAATTATGTGGTATTCTAAATATTAGGAAAATAGTAAATGACTATTTTGTCTATTGTAGAGTCTATTAATGAAAGGCAAAAAGTTCAATCAATATTTCTAAGGCCCTTCATGCTTTTAATATAGTATAGATCATTAGTATATAAGGTAATATTGTAAAGTCATAAATATTAGAAATTCCTTCGTAATATAATTAAATAATAATTCGAGAAAAATATTAAATGACAATTTTATCTATTGTAGAGTCTTTTAATGAAGGGCAAAAAGTTCAAACAACATTTCTAAAACCATTCGCTCTTTTAATATAATTTAGATTTAGATTAGATTAACTCTAACATGGTTTGTCTGTTACTTGTATAAGTATTACAAGTAATCTTTCTTTTAGCAAGTACAGCACTTCATATGACTTTTCATATGCAAATAGAAAATCTAATTTTAAAAGTTGTTAGGCTAGTTTCAATTTGATGCAAATCTTTTGCTACGTACTCTTTGCCTATTTCTAGTAAATCTTTGAGTTGATATGAGACATGTGATTAGCTTAAAGCATTTCTGCATATACAGCCATGGTAATGTTATAATTTCTAGTCCAAAGCGATAAACATATTCTAAGATTCTTTAGATCAGAATATGTCTAGTGTATCAATTAATTCGTTAAATCGGAAGTCAATCTACTAAAGGTTATTGACTCTTTCTATGCCTTTATGAACACCATAAGTAGTAAGTATTATAACTGTGATTTCTTTTATTTCTACTTCTAATGTTCACGATGGTTTTTTGAATTAAAGTATTATATATGCTAAATGATTAAGTCAAGATCGTGACAAATGATTAATTTCCACTCGATTTGACCATACAGGTATGGCTAAATGTTCTTAATAATTTATCTGACATTATAGTTTCACCAATTAACATGGCATGTTTTTGTTGTCTTAGGAACGAGAGTTGGTCACAAAAGAGCTTGCAGTTTGCAACCATGTAATATAGGCCTAAGCTGGTCATAAGAGTATTTTGGTTCACTTTGGCCTTTTATGCCATTGGTTTTGGGTAAGAAGGTGGATTCAAGTCTCATCGCATCAAGAGGATAAGATATCTGGGTAGAGTCCCGGTTGGGTTCAAGTCCTAATGAATTATGGTCTAACACGCCTTTTCATGGATAAGACATTGGATTCAAGTTCTAATGCCCTATATCGATGATATAATGATGACTAAAGCAAAATAATGTGTTTTTGATTAAAAATCGTGAAGTCCGTCCCACTGAACTTGCTCCATTCGATCTATTAAGTGAATGTGGTAGCAGTATATGATAAGTCTGAAAGATGACAAACTAATTACTATGTTTGTATGAAACAAGGGACAAAATGATAATTAGTCATCATTGTGGTAATTATAAAAGGAAGAACATTATGCATTCTTAATATGGTCCTTCAAAGGTGAAGGCAATTTTTGCCATCAGTATGGTATGAAAGGTCATTGGGCACGCGGTTGTCGTGCGGCCTAATTTGATAAAATTTTATAAATCCTCCATCAAAAGAAAGGAATACAATTTCATGGTGATGTTGAGGTGGATCTATGAATATGATAAAGACAATGAGCTTATGATTAAAATTTATGAAGCACGTATATATGTTTATATTGAAGTTTATTCCTTGAAGAGAATGTGACTTGTGATAATCATCGTGAATGTTCGCCCATTTTTAAAAGTGAAATGTGTAAGATTATGGATAAGGACGTTCTCATGTATAGTTGAATAAATGTCACAACTCACCTCTACGGGAGGTTTGAGAGAAATTAAAAAAAAAAATTTGACATAAAGGTTATTGGTCATGTACTTTTAGTATGTCATAAATATTGTGGTATATCTTATCATGAATTACCAAAGGCTAAAAGTAAGAAATAAGTCTTGCTTATAAAGGTTTTGACCATGACTATAATGACAGTTACTCCTTAGAAGGAGATGTTCATCATACATATGGATTATGAATATGTGGTAGTACATAATTAATTGGAGTTTTGGAAAAGCTAGTTTGTTACTACCTGGAGGAATGAAATTATTCATAATATTGGCGTTGTAGTAAGTCTCAAAAGAAACTTGTTAAGTTTCAAAGGCATTTGGCCAAATATGAATTATATTGAGACTATAAGTTATGGGAAGGTTTAATATCTTCGTATCACTACAACTATAGTGGGTACACAAAATGTATGTGAAATGTTGCCTGTTTTTCCTACGAATTTGTACCACATAAATACAAGCATGATGTAATCACATGTTGCGGAAGTTGGCATGACCGGTTGGCCATCCCGGTTCAAATATGATGCGAAAATAATTGAGAATTCATGTGGTTATATATTGAAGAAATAGAAAATTCTTCACGAATTCGCTTGTGCTGCTTGTTCTCATGCAAAATTAATTATTGTACCAGCTAAGGTTGGGATTGTATCCTATATATATATATATATATATATATATAGCAGTCACCTGCCATGTGGACCGGTTTACTATTATATGATTTTAATAGATGCATCTATGTTATAGTCACATGCGCATTTGGTATCAACTTGCAATTTGGTTTTTGCAAGGTTGTTTGCTCAAATTTTTAAATTAAGAGCACGATTCCAAATTATGCAATGATGTTGATAATTGTCACGACCCAAACCAATGAGTCGTGATGAGTGTCTGACCTCTAGCGACCAAACACCCCTAAACACATATCTGAACCATACTGAACATCAAGGGCCCATAAATGGCATAAACTAATCTCATGAAAGGAAAACATCAAAAACTCTGTACAATCTGTATACACACATACATACTGAAGAACAGTGCAAGCCAGCTAGGCCGCAACATATACTATACACAAAAGAATAGGAGCCGACAAGGCTACATCACCTGACTAATACATACAACTGTCTACAGACCTCTACTGGAATGAAAGCTGTAGAAAGGACGGGACAAGGCCCCGTCATACCCATATGCGTATACATCTCAAAAGGACTAGCATACCAAAATAGACTGCAACTTCGGATCAATGGAGTGCACTGACCACTGCTGGATAGAAGTCCTACTAAGCTGAACCACCTGTCGGTCTACCTGAACCTGCGGGCATGAACGCAACCCCTCGAGCAACGGGGAGTCAGTACGGATAATGTACTGAGTATGAAAGGCGTAAGAACAATCATGTATATATAAGAATCATGAATAAAATCTGAACTCATAAGCTGAAATAACTGTCTGCATGTACTTGTATGAACTAGTATCTGTATATATCTGCATAAATCTGTATAACTGACAATGCCTCTGTGGGCGCGTAATATGCATGCTCTCAATGGTAATCATGCTCATATACATAAATGTAGGTCATAGTGCTGAGAAACGTTCAGCCCGATCCATATCCCATATAATAGTAATGCCGAGGAACGTACGACCCGATCCATATATCACATAATAATAATAATGCCGAGGAACGTACGGCCCGATCCATATATCATCATCAAGGTGTGCCAGCTGATCAGGTGGTAATGCGTATATAGCGCCTACCATTTTCCATGCCCCATATACATATATTACTTGCGTATATAACACCTTCTAGTCACGGGTCAATATACATATATATGAATGAATGTAATGCATGAATAATTTTATACATAAAACTGGACCCATTAACAGAAGAAGCAATCATAAACGGGGTACATGAACATCAAAAACTGAAGTACTCCTAATGCTCCTAAGAGTAGAGTAATATGGAAGCTCGCTTACTCGTTTGTCAGTTCATATCGTAAGATCATGCCAAAAGAAGGAAATGATAGTCTTAACATACCTTGAAGTATACCCAATCGTCCAACTTCTACCTCTCGAACTTGTAAGTCTACAATCAAGATAACGTAGGTCTTAATCAGACTATTTACCTCGCTTACTAATCATTTTAAATACGAATAGAGCTTGACAAATTATGGGCAACATTTCCCTTATAAGCTTAACAACCCTTCACCTTCCAATTCAATCCAACATCAACCACAACAACAATAAGAACACTTATATATAAATATATACTCAAATTCATCCCCAATCATCTCTTAAAATAGCCTCAAATCACTACCTTAACCTTCATCAACTTACCACTTCCACAAATACCCTTTCTTCGCTTAAAACCACTAAAATATCGGTAATCAACTTAAATATAAGGGTAAAAATCATTTACATACCTTGAGGGGTCTAAGATGCCAAAGATCAACTTCAACTCTAACTCCCTAAGCTTCACAACTTGAAGAAATCCTAGAAACAACCTTCTTCTTGACAAGCACGGGTCCACGGGGCTCGGATCTTACAAAATCTCCACTAATAATGATGGAAAATGTTGGGAGAGAAAATATTAGGGTTTCTATGATTTGGAATGGAGGAAAATGAGAAATAAGGTTGTGAACCACATATTTATACTTGGAATTAAAAAGCTCCAGTGGTGCGGTTCGACGGACGGGTCGACGGTCCGTTGACTTGCCCGTCGACCTACGCCTGCAGATTTCCAGCTGCGGAACCCTGTCGACGCCGCACAACGACGGTCCATCGACGGTGACTGGTGTCTGCAGATTTCTCAGATTCAGCTCAGATCGCGTCGATTTGATTCGTTCAACTTCTAACCCTGTAAATCACCCGGGATACCTGCTGGTACCTTTGTACATGGGGTAAGATACTTCCTATCTCCAAAACTCGGACACGAGTCTCAATTCCAAGGGCATACCCTACTATGAAACCATAGGTTCTACTACGACGAGAACGAGAGGCGTAACAATAATGTTGGTTTATATCCAAGTTGGTTTAGCAGAAATTGTATGCCTCCAATTATAGCTAGACAATTGGTTATGAGCAAAAACTCCCAAAACGAAATTTGGGATGAGATATGTTATTTAATATGTAGCAGTACTTGTACGCATCAAGCCAACAAGTTATAATAAGTTCTCCTGTCATAATTGGTTCAGGGTCAGGAACCAAATAATTCCCATCTAAAAATTTGAATGTGTGATATATGATTTAATTTCTCCACCACAACGCATAAAGATGGGTCCCCAAATAAAGTTGTGAGTTAAATGTTAGATTTCCTAACATTAAGGGGAGGGATGATAAACGGCTGGAAGATAAGGTATATGTAATGAATTATCATTGGTATGATCCTCGTTGAAAGGATAATTCGAAGTTAACTGCCAGACGCATTTACTGACCCAAAAGTGTATTATATTACAACTGCAAATGCTCCAATTCCAAGTAGAATTAGGACAGAGTCTATGGCGAGAGACCGATCGGTTCCAAAGATAAAACTCCTTGAAGAATGAGAGAAACAAATGATCAAGATGGTCATACTAATGAGTCAAGTGCTTTAAAATAGCCCCAAGCATACAACCTTTAGTTAGGTTCAGGTACCGGAAAATGATGAAAAATAATGAGATCTCGATAAGTTATGTCGTATTGGAGATATCAAATGACCGTCGACGGTATCTTTGAAATAATGTAGCGCTCAACATTAAATGGTGATGATGATCTTGAATTCAAATCTGTCAAAGAATGTGGAGAGATATAATGATTGGCCAAATAAAATACGCAGTTCAAGTATATTTTGTGTCACTTGAAAAAGTGATGTTTTGGACTTATAGTCCAGGGACCTCAAGGTATAATGTCAGTGGGGGTACAAATGAATTCTTGTGCGAAAAGTAAAATGAGAAATAAAAACCATAAATATAAAGTACGGCTTGTGCCTTGTGGCATAAAGGTTTTTCGCAAAAGTCCTGACATTATTGTATGGAGATGTATGTATTCTCCTGTGGTGGATGCAATGGGGTTTATTATCAGTATGGCAATATATGAAAATTTTGAATGTGTATAATTAATTGTTGTTAATATGGCCATATAGACAACGAAAGAAAATCCGTAGGGATTTAAATTGGTTTGAAGCATTTAATGTTTATGAAAATAAAGCTTTAACAAATCTTTATATAGGTTAAAGCGATTCCATTGAGTACCCCAATGGTTGTGATGTCGCTAAATATAAATAAACATCATTTTGACCTCATGATAATGATGAGTATATTGTATTGCATACCACAAAAGAAATTATTAATATAGATTTGTTTATCCTAACAAATATTATCAAGGTTTTGTTGGTTATGTAAAATGCAGGGCATTATTTTTATTATTACATGAAGTTTGTTCTTCAAGAGAGATACCGATTTGAATGTAAGGATACTGCCACATTATGACGTTCTATATGGCAGTCAATTATTGATACTTATTCAAGTCATGCCAATGTGATAGCTACTTACAAAGCAAGTCAGGAATGTGTCTAGCTGAGATCAATAATTCAGCACATTTTGCAATAGTATGATGTTTATTTGGAAATAAAGATTTCAACAATATTGTACGAAGCTTTGCATAGCTCAATTGAAAGAAGGATATAAAAAAAGAGACAGAATTCAACGCATTTCGTCAAAGTTCTTTTCCAGACATGATCTTCAACAGAAAGGTGAACTAGATATTCAAAAAATACGCTCGATTGATAATTTGACGGATGTGTACACTAAAGCATTACCAACCTCGACATTTAAGAAGCCGGTATACAAGATTTGGATGCGTCGTCTCTAAGAATTAAGTAATATTATAATCAGGGGGAGTATAGTATGCACTGTACTCTTTTTCCCTTAGCCGGAGTTTTGTCCCACTAGGTTTTCCTCGGCGAGGGTTTTAATGAGGCAGCAAGCAATGCGTATTACAAGATATGTGTACTCCTTTTTCTTCACTAGGATTTTTTCCTAATGGATTTTTCCTAGTAAGGTTTTAACGAGGCACATCATCTATGGACATCCAAGGGGGAGTGTTATGAAATATATTAATGTAGATGTCCATGTAGTTTCCCTCACTACTCTTCACCATTATATCTCACCTCCTCTATATTCATAACTCTTGTAGAAGTAACTCCCATTACTTCATGACCACTACTACCACACTTTATTTCTATAACCCCCAAATGTTATTACCCATGTTTATGACACACTCTTTGATGTTCTCAATGTATTCCTATAAATAGTAGCATTGAATGTAATGGTTACACACTTGAACCTACGTGGTTACTTGGATGAAATAAGAAATTCTCTCCTCTCTTTATCACTTTTTTGTTCTTGCTCATCTTTTGATATATTGTACTAACTCTTTTAGGTTGATTTTACAACATTTTCATCATTTTAAACAAAACATTATACTTTTTAAACTTCAATTTCTATTCTTCAATAATTTATTATTTTTTATAAATATTTACGTGATACACACGTGCAACGCTCGTACGCTAAACTAGTATTAAATAAGTTTGGCAGTTGGGACTTTGGGTTAATTACTTGTTGGCTTACAATAGTTTTCATAATTCAAAGGCTGAGGAAATAAATTTAATATTTTTTTATTTTTAAACTAAATATAAAAAAAATTATATCAATATTTATCAGCATGATTCGGTAAATTTTTCAATTTATTTTTATAACATTAAAATCTATCCCTTTAATCGGGAGTCCGCAACTTAAATGATCCCAAAAGTGGGATTTTGATCCAAAATAACCCACACAAAAAAAAGTTACAAAAGTGCCTTTTGCGCACAAGTTTTGTGCAATAGCAGTTACCGGTAACGGTCACTGTTAAGTCCTATTATGCACAAAATTTGTGAGCAATAGAGGTTTAATAAAACGGCCCACAATTTTATCTATTTTTAAAATTGTTGAATCCATGTTAATTATTAATGTGCTAATTAGTTATCTAATTGTATGTGTTAATCTAATTTTATTTGCTAATTAGTTATCTAATTTTATGTGCTAATTAGTTATCTAATTTTATGCGTTAATGTGCTAATGATGATAATTCTCTAAAAGCTTTAATACTAAGTGTTAAATTGCATGGCTATGATTATATGCCCGGTACTGAAGTAACATGTATTTGTTATAGAATATATTTTAAACCATTATATACTATGAATCCTATGTGTAAAATTATGGATTTCAAAAATGAAACTATTCTGATAGAAACTAATTTTGGCAAATCCAAAGTTGTTACTCGTAGACCTATTAAGTGGGATGAAATTGATTTTCCCAAAGTGTGGGTCATAGAGGGAGCTGTTCCTCCCCAAAATAATTTAAATACTGATATTACTGAAATTGAGCAGGTCCCAGATGAGACTATTAAGTTAAGATTTGCAGAACCTAAATCTTTGTTAGATAAAGCTGAAAGTCATAGCATCAGCAACAGATCTAGACTGACTAGATCAAATTCTTAATGTCATTCTTATATTTCACCAGTTGATTATATTGTTCAGTCTCCACTAGAGCTTCTACTTCTCAAATTAGAGAAACTGATAATAATAGAATCTGTAGTCTTAAATTTGATCAAGATAATATTTCCAGTGGTATTCAAGACACGGAATTGACCAAGTCAGACATAGAACTATATTAAAGCTCTCGACATAATCCCAATAATTAAATTTAACTGGGATCTTTTGCTCAGGATGGATATAATCCCAGAACCAATGTATATACAACATTTTGTACATGAACAGGTCCTTGTTCTCCTTGTTCCTGTTTAATAGCAGTTAGAATTTGACCGCGTTGTTCCTGGGTTAGATAATTATTGTTATACCCCATTTTAACCGGGTTAAATTTAGAGTAAAACATATTGGAGATTCCTATTTATTTTTATTTTAAGGAGTCGCCACCTAATTGATTTTAAGGTGAATTAGGGCTCCTAATCATTAACTAAGGTAAAGCTAACTAAACCTCCGTTAATAGTCTGCTTAATCAGTGTGATTCTAGGTAAGGGTTCTATATTATCCTAAAGGGAAGGGGTTAGGCATCCTTTAGAATCCGTTAACTACGGTTATCCGGCCAAACTTAGGTTAATTAATTAAGAGTAAATATAATGCTTAAAAAATGGTTCACAAATGTTGCTAAAGTTTTAAAAAGGAAAATAATATTAGTGAAAATAAGATTTACAGAAAATATAATATAAAAGAAAACTTTGAATGTCATTTTTAAAATAGGACTTATAAATGTCGCTAAGACTTTAAATGAAAGTAATAATGATGTCATTTGAAATAATACTTGTAGAAAATATGATGTATTGCATAAAAAGAAGATTTTAAATACTATTTAAAATAAAACTTGGACATGCTAAGCCTTGAATGAAAATGTAGTAATGTTCTTGAAAATAAGACTTGCAAACATATAACAACTCGCCTATAGCCTTTTAGCAAAATGTGAACTTTAGACAAAATTTGTATTATATCAATATGGTGATGTAGAAATACCTAGACTTATTTTCTTTAAAATGTGATGGAAAGGGTATGAGTTTTCTTTCTTTTATATTAACTATACTTGGCTAAAAGACGCATAGTTAGGTAACTCTTGAAAAAATTGTTTGTAAAGCATACTTGAACTCGTATTTTGCAATATTAGTGACGTTTTTAAATTTTAAGATAGCAAGAACAAATCATGATTCTTTTAGCTCAAAAATATGTAGTCATGCTATTTTGAAAATCAATTATTCTAATAAAAATAAATACTATAAATAATTTTAACATAAAAAAGGGAATGAAACTTATGGAACTAATGTTAGTTTTCTTTTTTTATTAACTACCCATCATATTAAAACTAAATCACTAATTTTACTAGGATTCATTTAAGTTAAGAAAATAAAATAAGATAAGGTGTTAGTCATACAAAGCAAATAAAAATACACAATAAAAATAAGGTAGATGGGGAGAAAATTGAATGCATCTAGCCCATTTTAGGGCCCAACTGCTGCGGACTGTTTTGCCATTGGGCTTTAGCCCAAAATTCCTTTCTTTTTGTGTATATGCTGCGGATGGGCTGGACACGAGAGAGACTCGATAATATTACGTTGGGCTTTTAGCCCGACATCGAATGTGGAAGAGGAACGAGTCCCACGGACTCGTATGCGATGTTCATGCATAAGACGAAAAGAAAAAGATTAGAATATAATCAAATGAATAAGATCAAACACGTAAGATATACACTCAAAGCAGATTATGTATATGCTGTGTATAATTAATGTATATCTCATACATACATATGCATAACCAACCGAACATGCTTGCAATATAGGAATCACAACAACAAAAAAAATCAAGCAAACAGCAAACCCAGACATGCTCCACAAATCTGATTTTATACTTTACTAAGTATAGCAATCTATGAGCAACTTAATGACTTTTAATTAACATAGTGGACTCCCCCTGGTTAATATATCAACAACTTCCAAACAAGCAAACATGAATTGTGATGTGCAAACTGGACAAAACTAAATAGCATTCTTGACATGCCACTAATGTTTCAACATCAATCAGTCAATAACACGCCCTGAAGACACACATAGAATTCCTTAAGATGTGCTTCACATTATAAAACACAATGTTTTAATGGTTGGCTTAGACCAGCAGACCACAGAGAGGATCAGTTTGGTAAACGAACAACACGGGTATAGAAAATCAACATCAGACAGGGATTTAATCCTTCTAAACACGCAAACCCACATATTTGGCATTTCTTTACCTTAGCATGATCACTAGAGGCCGAGCAGGTATGGTTTTCCATAGGAACATTAGAATGTCAACAGTTCATCCAGATTTAAACAAGTATATGGATGAAGAGGTACACTTAACTGATTCATGTGATTGTTTTTTTTTTAAGTAACAATAGTGAGTGAAACAAGGTTAATCTAACAGGGAGTAATCATTTAGTATGCCGTTGTCATTTTTATCAATAATGGACTTCAATACTCCTACACAACTTAGTCAGATATGTTATATGTATGCAAAATATCAGAGTTGAACTCAGAGTCCCTTTTTGATCTTATTAAGAACATTTGTTGTCTTTTTATATGAAATGAGATCATGCAAGCTTAAGCTAATAGACAATCATTAATAATTGGTTTATGGATTTGCAGAGAACCTTGTAGGAAACCAATCAGGCAAACAAATGGTCTACTCGACTTACTTAACCAAACTAACACCATCGTTAGTCCGATAAACTTTATTAAGTGCAATTCATGTGCATATGAATTCGAGCAAACACAGGTGCAAATTAACATCATGATTTAACAGTGATGGCACATAGACAGAGATTTGGACACTTCTATTTGACAAGATAAGCATCATATTTTGACTACACACTCTATTAACAGAGGATCAATCAAATATCAGCCCATAACTCTTTTAATCATGACCTCAGTCTCAAACTGAGTAAACAAACTAGGCCACTTTGAGTGTAATTTTTATACTGATTACAACACTAAGCAGAGCAAGACTCAATAACTAAACATGGTTTCATACCAACTACAATACTAAGCAAACAAACTAAATATCTAAACACAGAACAAACTACTCATTATTATATAGGAACCAAAACCAAAATAACAAGGGAATAGACCAGATCTGTTTTTAGACTGCTGGTGTGAAAATGAACAATTTGCACATCGGCAGGAATATGGAGACACAAGGGAGTTGAGGTGGAGAGAAATAGGGATCAATGTCTATGTATCAAGGCTGGCAGGTGCTCAAGTATGTTTCAAAGGACATCTTTAGATTGTTTAAATCTGAAACAACATCTAACCTCCTTAAGACAATATAAACCAGCCCAAGAACTGAAACTGATGTATGTTAATAGCTCCAAACAGCACATCAATTTTACCTTATGCTAATTTTAAACCAGATTTATTTATCTTATCCACAAACCATCATTCTTATCATAGTACAAACTGGATATGCTTTCTCTCTGTTACAATTTCAGCCCTCCATATTACTATGTCATTATTGAATTGCATTAAACAATCTTGAGTTATAATCAGAAGCAAACAGAAATCAATCACAGACTTAACCACTAGTCATGCCTAACCTAACAACAAACACTTAAACAAGCTCAAATATCCTACTAACTAATTGTCCAGATTTATACAACGATATGCAACTTAAACCAACTAGCACGATTAACTCATGCATTTGAATTAACTGAAGCCAATCTATCATACATAATATATGTAATTACGTAAGCAGAGCCAAACTCGATGCTTCAATCATCACACAAGACTAATTAGGTCCGGATTAATATCAACATACAAACTGGCCTATCAAACTAATCTAACTAATCAGCATATTTTAAACCTAACAAAGATTTAGAAAGCATAGATTAAGCATAAAATAAAACGAAAAAGGGAAATTACCTTCTTCGGGTGCAGCGAAGTGAGGCGAAGGTTTCGATATCTACCTCGAAGACTACTAAATCCGAGCTTGCGATGCTCGAATTCACAGCAACTAACAAAGCAGACGCAAAACAGAAAACAAATATTCTAATATTTTGACTCGATATTTTGAATTATCATAACCACTACAAATTTGATATTTTGAAACTTTAGGGTGACTCAGAACTCTTTATTTCAGAGGGTTTCAGGTGATCCCCAAAAAAAAAACCTCTTTATTTTTAGGGATTTCGGGTTCAAGATCTCCTCCCTTTCAACGATTCAACTTCCCCCTCTTTATAGGTTTTTCGCTTTGTTTGAAGGAAGAGAGAAGGAGGAGCGGGAGAGAGAGAGAGGAGCGGGGGACAGGGGAAAGTGGGGGACAGAGGCGTGGGAGAGACAGGCGTGGGGGACAAGCGGAAGTGGGGGGAGCGGCGTGGTGGAGAGAAGAGAGAGAAGGGAGCGGTGAAGAAAGAGAAAGGGGAGGGAGACGGGTGGAGGAGAAAGAAAATGAAAGGAAACCTTGTTTTGAACGAATCCGGGTCGGGTCAAATGGCTTAATGGACTGGGTCGATTAAAATGTGGGCTGGTGAGTTTAGAGTATGGGCTGGTGGTTTGAAGATGTGGGCTGGGTATTAAAATGTGGGTTGATTAATTGGGCCATTTATTTGGCTGAAATTGTTGATCCTTCCTCCTCTATTTAATTATTTTTTGGGCTTCTACTTCTAAATAAAAGGAGTAGAATATATATATTTTTTGAAGTTGCCAAAATATTAGAAGCGTAAATAGATATTTTGGAGGAGAGGTGGGACAAAATTGGGTGTCAACAATTATCCCACCATCCTTTCAATTGGCCAGTAAAACCAGCAATAATCATTTCAGCAATGTTTCTATCATTATTTTTATTGGCCTTGCAAACTGTACTGTACATTAGCATTCTATGTACTGTAGAATAAATTTGCCTCTCACTATAACCATCAATATTCCATTCATAAATCTTTTTACCACTATAACTGTTGGTAATAACATGCTCATGTTCTTCAAGCAGTATATCCTGAGAAGTAGGACGAGGATAATAGAACATCCTTTGAGTAGGTTTTACGGCATATGCCTCCGATAGCTTATTAATTTTGTCTGACACTTTCTGTTTATAATCCTGATCCGAAAGGTCAGAGTCAGGCACATATTTTTATAAACCAAGAATGTTTTCTATTACTATTTTCATACAAAAGAACTTTATTAAAGCTCTCGACATAGTCCCAATAATTAAATTTAACTGGGATCTTTTGCTCGGGATGGATATAATCCCTTTCCTTGAGAGTGCTTAATCCCAATTCAGTTGGAGAAAAAAACCTTTTTAATAATAATTTTTGAAAAGTTATAAACTTTTTTGCTATTAGCTGGATAAAAATGTTGAAATTATGGTGATCTTATGGAGGAGAGAATCAGCTCATAATTCATCCGATACTTATAAGTATGAGTAGCGTATGACGCAGCATCAAAATACTTCTACATTATTTGCCATTAATTAGAAATAGTAATCCTTAATTTATGATTAAAATCCTTAGTTTAGGATTAAACATCATCAGATTAGGATTAAAAATATCATTAATATAATATTAGTTAGTTAATTGTAGTTAGTATAATAATTAATTAACAATTATTAATTAGAAATAGTTAATCCTTAGTTTAGGATTGAACATCCTTAGTTTAGGATTAAAAATATCATTAATATAATATTAGTTAGTTAATGGTAGTTAGTATAATAATTAATTAATAATTATTAATTCGCAAATTTAGATAGTTAATATAATTTCCCGTTAAAGGATTAGTTAGTTAGTGTATTTTTTCGATAAAGCATTACATAATTAATATTACATATTCATGATTAATTTAAAATTATTAATACAGATACGACACCTCCATGGATCCCAACCTTCATTCGGGGCCCTTCGATCCATCAGTACTTTATCTGCAGGCTACTCATAGGTCCCAGCTATTATGGGATGAGGTGATAGATTCCAGTACGTTGTTTCGTCCCCATAGGGTGGAACATATGTGGGATCTTTTAGGGGCTCGACCCTCACGTCCTAGAATCTTAGATATACTTTATCGGGGCGGTATCTACCATTATGTCGCTGCTGGTCGGGTACAACATGATAGAGCTCTTGTGACGGCCATGGTTGAGTGATGGCGACCGGAGACCCACACATTTCATCTCCGCACCGGTGAGACCACTATCACGCTTCAGGATGTGGAGGTCATCTATGGGCTATAGGTAGATGGACACCCATTATACATTGAGGAGCCTCAACAGCCGCCGTCGTATCGAGAGGAGCTGACTAGGCTCACTAATTACGTGCCTGGAGAGGGTGAGATATGGGGACAGACTCGGATGTCGATGGTTGCCCTCTGTACTCACTTGCGAATCTTAGATATCGAGCATCCTATTACAGACAACACATCTTAGGTGGATGTCGATCGTCGTGCCCACCTGTACTTACTCATCATATTCGGGGGCATCTTGTTCCCGAACACATCAGGTTCCCATATGAGCTGAAGGTAATTGCTATTTCTGGATGATCTGAGCGAGTTGGGATGTTATAGCTGGGGCGCTGTTGTTCTGGCTTACATGTATCGAGCATTATGTCGAGCGTCTATAGGCGTCCATAGGGATGCCTCTGGATTTCACGCGCTCCTCTAGGTAATATATTTAAGTGTGTGTGATTTGTTCTAAATATAGCTTTTTAAAACGACGACTAATATTTTTTTTAATGACCATTTCAGCTATGGGTGTGGTCTAGGATGAGGCCTTTTCAGCCCGTAGCTGCGCAACCTCAGCCTGACTTCATTGCTGAGGGGATGCCCTACGAGTGGAGATGGACTGGAGGCGTAATCCGAGATGTGGATACGCACCACAGACTTCTTCTGTTCAGGGATCAGCTAGATAGTATGACGGCGGACGTGGTAAGTTTTTTTTTATTTTACATTATTATCTTATTTTTTTTACTATTAATTGTCTTTTATTGTTTACTAATTCATTTTTGTTTTTACAGTTTTTTATATGGGGGCCGTATGATCAGATTTTGGATCAGTTGCCCACGTTTTATAGAGCTGGTGAGCCCATGTGGAGGTCGCGGTGTCCGTTGATAAACATGGATATCGCTGAGGATTACGCGCCCCACCGCGTCTTATGATAGTTCGGGCATGTATAGGATATACCCGAGCCGGTCTTTTGGGAGCACAACCACTATACGCGGGACGAGCGTGCAGCCGTCACTCCTGCATACCTGGACTTTATGCAGGTGCAGATCCAGCGTTGGGATCATAGGATAGGGATGCTAGCGGTGGTCGAAAATACGACTCCGATCCTAGAGTACATGGAGTGGTACCGGCAGATCACATGCAGCTTGATTGGCAACCCCAGGACGCGTCATCCAGATGGCCGAGGATATGCAGCACTCGCGGGACAGTATGAGGCGTTGGTCTACCCCACTTAAACTTAATTAATCGTCTTATATATTACGTTACAAATTTATTCAATCATTAATATTTGTAAACAAATGCAACTACGGACCGTATAGAAGATACGCTGGGTGGGCATGGACCATATGGATTCCCCCGAGACAACGGGATTTGTAACCTGGATAGTTGAGCTAGCCGGTAGTGGTATGCGACAATCACAAGAGCTCAGACTTATCCATGAGCGTGTTCTAGAGATCCCGTATCAGGCAGCGAGCGGTCGTGGTCGTGCTCGTGGAGGCGGTGGTGATAGAGGTGGTGGTGGCCGTGGGGTAGGGGCAGAGGGGTTGGTGGCCGAGGGGGTAGGGGTAGAGCGGCTGGTGACAGAGGGGGTGGGGCCACAGGGGCTGGTGGCCGAGGTGGTGGCGGTGGAGGCCTCCGTCTAGTAGATGAGCCTGACGAGCATGCAATCGTTCCCGCTCCAGCCAGCAGCATCCGTCGACTCCAGAGCGCCTGTCGGCTTCTTATCGACCGTCGCCACCTCTATATTCGCCGGCTAAGCTATATTCAGATCACATAGACTGGGGATCAGTAGAGGCATCAGTGTCAGCCCAGCCGCAGTTAGTCATCCATAGGGTGAGCGGCCAGTTCGTGATCTACAAGGTGGCAAGGAGCTAGAGTACGACTATACATTCATGGACTTCGACATATTTCAGAGCCAAGATGTAAGTGTTTAAAATAATTATTTTAACAAATTAAAATACTTATACTAATTATTATATAGTTTTCCATTTCTTAGGATCAAGCTCCAGCTCCAGCTTCGGCCCCATCTACAGCTCCGGCTCCGGGGCCCGCTCAGGAGTCCGCTTGGGAGACCGCTGAGGAGCCAGCTCAGGAGCCCTCTTAGGAGCCCGTCGACACACAGGTTTGATTTTTTTACCAACAAGTAATGTATTAATTAAATCTAAATTAAAATTAATACTAATTGTTTATTTGTTATTTCAGGTTCATCCTTCTGCGCCTATAGACTCGTCTGCTGATGAAATGGACCCGTCCCTAATGCTGATGAGATTCTGACCTTACATAGCGCACGTAGACCCCAGAAGAAGCATATTATGCTCAAGGGCGCAAGAAAGGATGATCATGACATAGAACATCCTATTATTAAGAGGAAGAAGGGGGATGGAGATGATGGTGAGGGTGGTGGGGATCGCCTTAGGCCTAAGGTTACTCTAAAGGCTCCCACATGTGGGATCCATTAGAGATTGTGTATATGTAAATAAATTGTACATTTTATATTAATATTATATTTTTTGGTATTATTTTCTTAATGATAATTAGTTATGAGCTGACTGATGAGTGCCTTTTTAGCCTTTATTTAAAAGGCTCTCATGTGGAGCTTAGTCTTTATTATCGTTTATTAATAACTCGTGCGACGTTCTAAATTAATTATAAAAAAAATCTCGACATATTCGAAATAAAGTAATGTCTAGACTAAACAATAAAACGCTTAAATCAAAATCTTATAAAATAACACTTAAACCTAACGATAACAATTTTCCAAACAAAACTTACTTCGGGACGCTTTACAACCCCTAAAATGACGATCTAAGCGTTTAGGTATATTTGATGTATTGAGCCTATATTATTGTTCGCAGAAAAAAATATCAGGTTCTATATAAAATATTGACATTCTGGAGTTTTGAGACATGATAAATCTTTGGTTAAAGTATGAAAAAAACGTGAATTTCAAAACTTTGAAATTATAGAAAGTGTGAGGAAAATAAAACTAACCCCTTTTGCGCACAAAATTAGTGCGCAATAGCAGTTAATTCGTCACAATTATCTACTTCTGCGCACTAATTTTATGCACAAAAGTTACTTTTATAACCTTTTTTTGTGGGTTATGTTAATCAAAATCTCACTTTTTGGCCATTTAAGTTGCGGACTCTTTCATCGGTACAATTATAGATGTTGGGTAAGGTACAATTGGGTTTTTAAAGATTCATTGACCGGACCTTAAAAGCAAGAGACAATCTTTGTTTCCTTCTTTTTATAAAAGTTTTTTTATTTTTTTTCGACAAACTTTAATATTGGAGCAAAACCCCAAAATATTGGAGCGTGCTATATTACCCTCCCCTAGAGCCCCGCCTGACCTTTCTACTTCCTCTTCTCACCGGCCACCTCCCGTCCAGCAGCTCAGAGTTTTTACCCTAAATAAGTTTCCCTTTGAGCAAACAATGGGCACAACAAATATAAGGGACATTTTGACTTGTTTTAGTCCCTCTTTGGACTTCTTTGTTATCACTTCTGGGGACGGCCGTATCAAAGTATGTATATTCCTCTAAATAATACTCAGTCATATTAAGCAATTTCACATTTTTATTCATAAGTATTTACCATTTGGTTTCAGATATGGGATACAGTGAAGGGTCAGGTACAGGTCGAGTTTGCAGATATTGTCTCAACTGAAAGCTTGTTTACTAAGCCAGGAGGAGGAGGAGGAGGAGGTCACCTTTCTATGGATTATACTTGCATGAACTGGTTTTCATGTCACCCAAAGGTGAAATTCACTGCCAGAAAAAAAAAACATATATGTATTACTAGTTCTACTTATTTTTTTAACGAGTAGCTATTTTACTGGTTGGTCAGAAAAAAAGGAAGCTTGGAACTTCATTATTGGTCTTAGGTACAGGCAGTGGTGATGTTTTGGCTCTAGATGTGTCTGCAGGTCATCTAAAATGGAGATTTACTGATTGCCATCCTGGGTGAGTGCTTGCCAAAACTCATACTAATTAAAATTATCTTGACTTGTAGAAAGAATGGTATATTACTATATTTCATGTGAAGCTTTCTTTTATGTGTTCTCTTGCATACTATGTGTTGGACATTTTTTTTTTCTTTTTGATAATCGTGGTGTCCGGGTCAGCTTGCGCGCACCTCGACTAAATCCACTAGATACCTGCTACCTCCCACCAGCAATAGGTAGCAGGTACTATGTGTTGGACATAGGATTGGTCAATTATATAAGTGCTTCAACGCGAGGTGTAGGACGCATTACGAAGAAAACGTAGAATAGCTTTAGATAGCAATCAGCAAGTATAAATATAGATGCTCGGAGTTTGATGTCTAGCACATATGTCTACGTTTGAAGAAGAGATTTTGGATGAATCTTTGTCTGTTCTTGCCATTCTGATGGAAATAATTTTTCTCTCATGTTTTAGTCTTGTTTTTCGCTTGTCATTAGTTGTTCAGTTCTTTCGTATCCTAAAGTTGTGAAAGTAAAGCAGAGCTCATTGTGATAAAAGTTATTCTCAGAAGTAGTAATGACCTGTAGATCATGCCACTTGTACTGTCTCCATCTTGAAGCTTGTCTCTGTTCTTTTTACATTTATCATTCTCATAGTTCAAAGGTGCATTTTTCTATATTTATGTATGGGATTTTATCATATAGTAAGATTATGATATGACATATCACCCCTGTTTTTATTGCAATGAGCAGCGGTGTAAACGCCATCTCATTCCCTTCACATGGTTCATTCATTTACACGGCTGGTGCTGATGGACTGGTTTGCAAAATTGACTCCATGTCGGGGAACTTGCTGCATAAGTTTAAAGCTTCCACTAAAGCAATATCATCTTTATCCGTTTCGTCAGGTTTGTACCTGTAAATGTTCATTGTCGACGATGATGGCTACATTTTAATTATCTTGCATTTTAGTCAATCTGGATTAGTAACTGAACCAGTGGCATCTTTTACACTTGTCCCTTTTTTGATGCAAAATGGAGTGCTCCCGACAATGATACAAGATTCCCTGAGTGGAGAGAGAGAAATAGGAGAGCTTTTGAGGGGGTAGAATCGAGTTTTTTTTTTCCAGTTGAGAGACTTAGGAGTAGTCTCTGATCCCTTATTTTCTTTTCTTGCACCCATCAAGTTCCTTGTTGTATAGAAGATTGGGTGGAGTTTGTAGAGAATCATATCTTTTTGTAGATTCTTTACTTTTTGGTATACCCCTTGTATATGGACATCTGTTACTTGATCAAAAATAAAATGACCAGCTTTTTTAAAAATAAAAATTAGCAATGTTCTTCCAGTGTTATATTTAGATCACTATATGTTCTGGATACATGTCATTAGTCCATTTGTCCTCCTTCCCCCTCTATCTCGTGTAAGCGTTCCTGTAGTTGTTTTCTTGTAGCACCCACATTCTATGCTTAATTTGGTTCTGCTGACACTGGTTCCTCCTGTGGCTTTATGTCTAGCCAGATGGGAAAATATTAGCAACAGCAACTTCTCAGTTGAAAATATTCAATTGCTTGGATGACAAAAAGCTCCAGAAGTTTTCAGGCCACCCTGTGAGTGTTATGATTTTTCCTTTAGTCTTTTATATCCCTGCCTTTTGATGCATTTCTTTGTGATTAAGTGAAGTTGATACAGACTGCAGAACACTTCTATTACCATCCTTGCGAGTCACCTTATTTCTTTTCTCCTTTTTGTATTAGGGAGCTGTTCGGTGTATGGTTTTCTCTGAAGATGGAAGACATGTTCTTTCTTCTGCTGTTGGTGACCGACATGTAGCAGTTTGGAAGTTAGACGGTACCAAAAAGAAATCAGCATGCTGCTTGCTTGCAATGGATCACCCTGCTATCTTTTTGGATAGTTACTGCATTAAATCTGGAGATGAAAATGATACAAGTTTAGGTGTTTTGGCCATTTCAGAAATTGGTGTTTGCTACTTTTGGCATGGAAAGAACTTTGAGGAATTGCATAATGGGAAGCCCACAAAAATACGCGCATCTTTAGATGAGAAAATACTAAAGAAACATAAAGAAGCCGTGCATAGTATTTTTTCAGCAAAATTGCAATCTATTGGCACATCTGGTTCCAGTCATATGTTTGTTGCATATGGCTTGTTGATAAAACCATCATTTGAAAAAGTTATGGTGCATCCTGGAGTGGATATCAAATTAAAAAGTTCACTTGACGGGATCCTTCTACCCTTCAGTCAATCTCGCAAATCTAAACAAGCATCCAACACCCAGAGTCAGAGTAACATTCTCTCCTCCTTCCTCTGCACTTGCCTCCCCTGTCTTTTCTAATTTCTATGTCAAAACATGGCATTATCGAACCCCTTATTTGAGAATCAAATCGCTGACAGATTTGGCATGGCGATGTTGATGTTTTGGGAATCTTATCCTTTTATATCAGCAAATTTGCTATTCCCTCCCAAAATTTAATGCATTTTTCATTTCTTTCCACGCGGCTAATTTCTACATGTTCTTTCCTCCCTTAACGTATTCTCCAGATTGTTAGAGATATCAACCTCCTAATCTATGGCCACGTATGTGGAGGAGCCCAATGAATCCTTTTGAATGGTCTGTTTAAGTTTTATTAGTTGAAAATGTCTAGGATAAAAGTAGGTCCAATCCACCACCGCATTCTTGTTTCTAGCCCCTTTTGGTATTCTTTGCGCCCATCTAATACAATCTTATACCATATTAGTTACAAAGAAAAATTGTCGGAAGCCTTGAGATGACAGTCGTCCAGTGCCATTATGTACTTTTAATATCTTTCCTCCTGTGTAATCTTTAAGCTCCAAGTTGTGTTTGATTTTGGTGTTCATTTAATAAGCATAGGTATGAGGTGATGTTTGAGATGTTTCAGCATACTTTTACTGAGACAGTTACATTGATAAATGGTAACTGCAACATTACTTTTTCGAACATCTATTCATTTTCGAAGGAAGGAGAAAGTGCTATTTGCTTTCAGTTTTAAAGGTTAAGAAGCGCAAAGATTTAAATGTGATGATCAATTTGCAATTTTGATACAGGTGTGTCCTAACATTTTTTTTTGCATTCAACAGTTACTGCTCTAGATCGTGCAAATGCAGAGGGCGCCTTACTTCCTTTGCGTAAGATTCTTGACCAGGTTGGCCTGGAGACTGGAATTAAGCCCACAGTTAGCAAAGGTATAACCCAATTTTTGTGATATCTTGGTTTTGTAGGCACACCGTCTTCTTGTGTCTGTACGATATGTTACACCTTTTTTGAACTTGCGGTGGTTGTATATCTTGATTTCAAGGCGCATTGCCAATCCCTAAGAGGAAGAATCTTATAGATTAGAACTGCTGATAAGGGGGTTACTCACTGCCGGAATTGTAGGTTAAGTTCCCTAAGAGGAAAAAATCTTATAGATTAGAACTCCAGATAAAACTGGTTACTCCATGCCGGAATTGTAGGTTGTAGCAAACAACACTCATTTGAGATTCTCTACTGCTTCCAAATCCCTGCTTTATTCGGGTTATTCATCATTCGAGACTTGTGATCCATGATCTGACCATAGTGCTTTTGAGCTGAATATTTATTTTTCAACTCAAATGTGCACGAGAAACTTTCTTCTCATTTCATCAGTACTTTACTACTAGTGAAGAGTAAGTTATTTGACCTCATATGATATTTTGTTGGAACTCGGGAAGTTTTCCATCACTCTTATAGTTCTCTCGTCACGATTTTATGGATTGTCAGAACATTGTTTCAATTAACTTTTTTGTGTTTATCCTTTTGTCTCCAAAATACAATCAAGATGATACCTAAATGCTTACTTCTGAACATGGGAGCTTTTGCTTTACTGCTATATACAGCTGTCATTGGTAAACAAGGTGAAGATGAGGTCACACTTTGCATGGAGGACCAGTTAAGATCCATAGGTATAATTAGCAGTGACTATGATCTCTCGCCTAGCTCAATTCTTGATGCTAAGATTTTGAAAGGAACAAGTGTTGATGCTATTATGCCACAGAAGAAGGTCCGTATCTCTTGGAGTACTGATGATACTTTTGGGTCTGATTTGGTCACTTTTTATGTTACCATATCTGGAATAATTTGTTATCAACTGTATTCATTGAACGCAGATGAAAGCAGCTGTTTTATCCATGCAACCACATGATGCTTACAACTTATTGAAGGCCTTGGTGGCTGCATGGCAGTCCAGGTGGGATCTTCAAACTCTTGAAGGAGATTGTATTCTTTGACCCCATATTGTATGTCAAGAGTGGTGATGCACTGCATTCCCCCCCCCCCCCCCCCCCCCTCTCTCCTACCCCCACTTTAGGGAAAAAAGAAACGCACTACAAAAATTGGCACTCTTTTGTGAATTAATTCCCTAAAAGAATGGCCTGGTTCAATTCCTGGAGGTGAAACTAATTCCACTGAATGTTCTTGGACATAAATCATTTGAATATTTGAGATAAAATTGAAAGAAATTGCGTGAAAATACTACCAACAAATAGCTCCACAGCTTTGAGCTAGTGGTAGGTGTGCAGTGCATGATGTGCAGTTAGGTGTACGTCATGTGCTTGAACCTGGCACTTGCGAAAGCCTGGTATTTAAGTGAAGAAGGGTAGAGAGAACCTGGTTTATTAGTGAAGAAGGGTAGAGGGGTAGGCCTATTATCCACCGAGTTTCGAACAATGCACCTGCCCTCGGGAATTTCTCGGTTAGGTTAGGATTTTGGAATCATATTGGAAAAATTTCATATAACTGTCTAAAAATTGCTAATTTTTTCTTTATGGACATCTTTAAACACAATGTTGCATAACTAATCATTGCCACAATTTGAGATAGATTTGGAAATTCATATGAGAATTTCGCGCTCCTGTAACTATGCAAAAAGGCTAGTTCTTGCTTTATTTGGCAGAACGAATCATTCTCCAGTTGGAGAGACCGTTTAGTTATTGATAGCTAAAGCTTTATGCATATCATAATTCTTTCTTGGTTTTGCATGTATTTTCTTTTTTGCAGATCAAGCATGGGAACACATGTTCTTCCATGGACATGTTGTGTATTGGTGAACCACAATGAATTTGTTACATCACAGGAACCACTGACGCCTCTTCTGGACTCCTTGAACAAGGTAGGATATGCTGCCACAGTGCTACTGTTGCTGGGAAAATTATGGGATTACTTTGGGGGTTCCAAGTTGTCGATGATTTCATGTTTTCTATAATCTTGTTTTTGATCTATCTTTTTGATAAATTACTTCCTTTTGTTTTCCCAACTTAATGTGATGATTGTTACCACTTTACATATCAAAGAGACACAGTTTTCCAGATGTTATGTTATGGAGGAGGAAGGTTTCATAGCTATGTTGAGTTATGAAAAAAAGTTTGTCAAGGAAAAAACTAATATCTAATCTTGCGTCGGGAGGGAGGCTGATGACCGTTACAACAACAACATACCCAGTGTAACCCCACAAGTGGGGCCTGGGGAGGGTAGTGCGTATGCAGACCTTACCCCTACCTTAGGAGGTACAGAGGCTGTTTCGGATAGACCCTCAGCTCAAAACCATGGTATCAACACATCTATACAAAAATATTGGTTATTTTGTGTGTTGAGGTAGCCTATGGTCATGGCTGTAGTAAAAATTGTGATGATGGCAGGATCATGGTGTTCCTCATCTATATTACAGGACTTGGAATGGAACTTGAAGTTTGAAAGATAGGTTTTAGGAGTAATTTTTTTTTAAAGTTTTTCAAGTTTTTATGCACAAAGCTTCAACTGTGCTTTCATGTCCAAACAGAACTTCAACTTCCAAATATTCTGATGAGCCTCATGTTATTAAAATGTATTCTAGGAGGCGCAAAAATAACACACTGAAAAGTTAGTAACTATCTAGCAAGTTACTTGTACTGGGTGGTTTTTTCTGGATGAAGGGGTGCAGGGTAGTTACGGGAAGAGCATTTTTAGAAAAAAGGGAATCCTTTAGGAGAGTCTAGCCTCTCGAATGTCTAGAAGTGTCAGATCGGTGTAACCTTAATGCTTTATTACCGTGTCACTGAATTCCTACATCGCTACGGTTTTTTAGAGTAATTTGTTATTCTTTCTAGTGTATTTTATGCTGTAATTTAGGAATTCTCAGTATTGGAGGGGTTATTCAAATACTTGGTGGTGTAAAGTGTTTCTCAGTGTAATACATCAACATTTGTTCCTTTTATTTCATGATAATGCAACAAACTTCATCAAATTTGGTATCAGAGCAGTAACGTTCAGGCATGGTGAGTAAAATGGAGGGACGGGTTGAACAAGTCGAGACTAATTTGATAGGGGTAAGAGAAGATGTCAAGAAAATTGGAAGGATGGTTTCAAGAAAAGAGTCTCTTGCGAGAATTGAAGAACGAGGGAAAATATGTGATGGAAGAAGCATCCCATTCTCAAACCAGATCCACGGGAAACCAAGAAGAGGGAAGCAATGTTAACTTGGCTGGAGAAAAAGATGGGAAGAAATTTCGGGAACTACAACTACCAGTTTCTGAAGGAGAGGACCCTTTGGGATGGATTTTTAGAGCGAAACGATACTTTGCAGTGAATGATGTTTCGGTGTTTGTTTGGAAGGAAAAGCCTTAAATTGGTATTATTGGTTAGAGTCTAGGCAACTAATATCAACCTGGGAAGTTTTCAAAAGGGAGTTGCAGAATCGATTTCATCATTCCCAGATGAGCAACCGGTATGCTGTCTTAATGGGGCTAAAGCAGGTCACCACTGTTGCATCATTTCGTGAAGAATTTGGGAAGGTGTCAGCATCTATGAGGGAAGAGTCTGATGGGTTGTTATCTTGAGTGTTTTTGAATGGTCTTAAGGAGGAAATTTGAGCAGAAGTAATGCTTTTACGGGCTCAAACATTGAGGGAGATAATGGAGATGGCTCAAAAGGTGGAGGATCGAAATTCTATTTTGGAGCAAGTTCAAGGGTTCAAATCTGAACCAAAGAGAGGCAGTTCAAGCAATAAACAAGTAGTGTTTAGACCCAATTACTCTTGGGTCACACATACTTGAAACATGTGAGCCGGAGCAGCAGGACACAACATTGATTCGCAAATGAATATTGCAGCAAATCAACTGGCTTTAATGCGTCCTCTTCAGCAAAATCCGAGGGCCGATTCAGAAGGCTATCTAAATCAGAAATTGCTTGAAAAAGAGAGTTAGGGTTATGTTTCAGATGTGATGAAAAATTTGGCCCTAACCATCGTCGTAAAAATAGGCAGCTCAACCTCTTCATTATTTCAGAGGAATCCAACACAGATGAAGAGGAAACAGAAGAACTCCTTGAGGTTGCAGGAGATGATGTAAATGAAGGAGAACAAAAGGCTACAATGATGGTGTTGAATATGAATTCAATAGTGGGCTTTACAGGAAGATGAACAATGAAACTTGTGGGAAAAATTCATGGGCACGACGTGATAGTTTCGGTGGACAACAGAGCTACCCACAATTTTATATCTTCCGGGCTTGCTCATCATCTACATTTACTTATTGAGAAGACCAACAAATTTGAAGTAGCAATTGGTAATGGTCAACAGGTTGATGGGAATGAAGTATGCAAAGGGGTGAGGTTGGATGTGCAAGGAGTACAAATTCACCAACATTATTTTTTGTTTGACGTGAGTGGAATTGATGTGGTTGGAGATGGAATGGCTAGCCACTTTTGGTGAGATGAGGGTAAACTGGAAACTTCTCACATGAAATTCAAAGACGCAGCAAATTCACCAACATTATTTTTTGTTTGACTTGAGTGGAACTGATGTGGTTGGAGATGGAATGGCTAGCCACTTATGTGAGATGAGGGTAAACTAGAAACTTCTCACATGAAATTCAAAGACGCAGGAAGATTGGTGTCGCTTCGAGGGGATCCAGCTATGGTTCGAGCAGTAGTGTCACTAAGAGCAATGAATAATCCGTTAAAGAAAGGAAATTTGGGATTCTTGATTGAGTCGAATCATGTAACAGTAAATGAAGGCAGTGTTATCAAAAGCAAAAAGCGCAAAAAAGCTCTAAGGTCAGCTGGGGTTTTAAGCGCAAGGGTCAAATAAAGCGCGGGCTTTAATTAAGAAAGGCGCAATGGTGCAAAAAAACAAATATATATATGTTTATACCAAGACTAATAATAACAAGCATGAATGACAAATATATGGACAAAGAAACTGTAAAAACATTACGCTAAAGTTAAATATAAATTATCTAGTGTCACCTCTTCAAGAGAGGCTCATTGGCAAGGAAAAGTATGTCTTAGAGCCTTGATGATGACACTGAAGTGTACATAAAGCGAGGCGAAGCGCTCAACCTGTTTTGAGCCTCGCTTCAGGGCTTAAGCGCGCCTTTGACAACACTGAATGAAGGTGAAACAACTATTACATCAAAAAAGATTGAGTTGTTATCCAGAAGTGTGTGCGCAAGCTTCGGGTCTACCACCACACCGTTCTCAGGATCATGCTATTACTATTCAATCTGGAAAACAACCACTAACATTAGTCCATATCGATATCCTCATTCTAAAAAAAGTTGAGATGAGCATTTAGTGAAGGAGATGTTGGCTGCTGGAATCATTAGGGCTAGTAGTAGTCCATATTATAATCCGGTATTACTCGTTAAGAAAAAGGATGGAAGTTGGCATTTTTGCATAGATTTCCAAGCTCTTAATGACATCACAATCCTTGATAAATTTTCAATACCATGCGTTGATGAGCTATTGGAAGAGCTAGGTGGAGCCACTATATTTACCAAGTTGGATCCCTAGTCAGGTTATCATCAGATTCACATTCAAACCGGAGATGAAGCGAACACAGCCTTCGCTCCCATCAGGGACATTATGAGTCTATGGTCATGCCATTTTTGCTTGATCAATGCACTTTTCAGTCATTGATGAATGATATTTTTAGGGAACATTTTCAGAAATTTAATTTAGTTCTCTTTGATGATATTTTTCATTTACAGTAGAGACTATGCTTCTCATCTGAAACAACTGAAGATTGCTTTAGATATTCTCAAACAGACCAGCTGATAATCAACAAGAAGTGCATGTTTGGCAACGTAAACTGGAATATTTGGGTCATATCATCTCCTCTGAAGGAGTGCAAGCACATCCTTCCAAGACTGAGAGTATGATATCTTGGCTAGTTCCTAGAGATATCAAGTCTTTGCGGGGATCTTTGGGACTCACAGGGTACTATAGAAAGTTTGTCAAAAATTATGGTAAGATTGCTGCCCCTTTAACTGATTTATTAAAAAAGATGATTTTCTGTGGGGAGAACGAGCTCAACAAGCATTCGAAGCATTGAAGATGGCTATGACTCAAGTGCCTGTCTTAGTGATGTGGGAATTTTCTCAACCTTTTATAATTGAAGTTGATGCTTCAGGATGTGGTGTTGGTGCAGTTTTAATGCAAAAAGGTAAACTTATTGCATATTTTAGTCGAATGCTTTCTTCTAGAGCAAGACAATGCTCGGTGTATGAACGGGAGCTAATGGGCATTGTGTTAGCCGTCAAGAGATGGAATCACTACTTGATGGGTCATCATTTCATCATTAAAACTGACCAAAAAGCCCTTAAATTCTTGTTGGAACAGCGAGTTATGGATGAGAATCAGCAGAAATGGGTTTCCAAACTCATGAGTTATAAGTTTGAGATCAAGTACAAAGAGGTGGTGAAAATAAAGTGGCTGATGCATTGTCCAGAAGGGGGAACCTGCAGAGTTATATGCCTTTTTGGTTTGGAAGTATGAAGATAAGGAGGAATGGGACCAAGAAGTACAATGAGACAGCAAAATGACTACCATTTTGCAAAAGTTTATCTCCGGACAGCAAGCAGATGACAAATACAGCTTGAAGAATGGATGTCTATTATTTAAGGGACGTTTGGTTTTGCCAAAAGGATCATCTAGAATACCAGGGCCGTTGAAGGAGTTCCATCTCTTCTCTAATAGGAGGTCATTCGGGGTATCTTCGCACATATGAGAGGCTATCTGAGAATATTGAAGGTATGAAGAGGGATATGCAGACTTCGTTGCCAAGTGTGAAATTTGTCAAAAGAACAAGTCTCAAACTGTGAGTCTAGCTGGATTACTTCAATTTTTACCCATACCTCATTATGTGTGGAGGATGTAAGTATGGACTTCATTACTGGCCTTCCTAAATCTCATAAATTTGGTACTATATTGTTGTGGTTGACCGTCCTACTAAGTAAGCAGACTTTATTCCACTTCCTCACCCTTTTAATGCTATAGATGTGGCTGCTATTTTCACTAAGGAAGTGGTTAAATTGCATGGTTTTCCTAAATGTATTGTGCCTGATCGTGACCGTGTATTCATTAGCCAACTTTGGAGGGAGCTGTTCAAAATGGCCGGAACTACATTACAATATAATTCCGCATACCATCCAGAGACCGATGGGCAAACGGAGGTGGTGAATAGGAGTTTGGAGACGTATCTTCGTTGTATGGCTGGAGAAAATCCTAAGCATGGTTCCACTAGCTAGCCTGGGCTGAGTATTGGTTTGATACATCCTTTAACAGATCTGCGGGCATGACGCTTTTTAAAGCATTATATGGGACGGATCCACCATCAATTTTTCAAATGGATGACACCGTTTTTGCAGCGGAAGAAGTAAATGAACAAGTGCACACTAGAAATTTGATCTTGACTGAACTCAAAGATCATCTGGTACAAGCACAACAAAGAATGAAGAGTCAAGCTGACATACATCGTAGGGAAGTGAACTTTGAGGTCGGAGAAATGGTGTATCTAAAACTTCGGCCCTACAAACTACGCTCTTTGGCTAAGAAGATCAATGAATAACTTAGTCTCCGCTTTTATGGTCCTATCAAGATTCTAGAGAAGATTGGTCCTGTAGCTTATCGATTGGAGTTACATGTTGGAGCACGCATTCACTCGGTGTTTCATATTTTACAGCTGAGACAAAGCCTACTACCAACTACTCCTAGTCAAGACCTACCTCCATTTCTTACTACAGAATTGGAGCTTCAAATGGAACCTGAAGCGGTGAGACAGATTAGGAAGCTAATTAATGGTAACCAGGAGGTGTTAATCAAGTGAAAAACCTGCCCGAATTTGAGAATACTTTGGAGGACTGCCGTCATTGATCTACATTTCCTAACTTTCACCTTGAGGACAAGGTGACTCTGATAGGGGAGGGTAATAATGAGCCTCATGTTATTAAAACGCATTCCAGGAGGGCCAAAAATAACACACTGAAAAGTTAGTAACTGTCTAGACAGTTACTTGTACTGGGTGGTTTTTTCTGGAGAAAGGGGTGGAGGGCAGTTACGGGAAGAACATTTTTTTTTTTAAAAAAAGGGAATCCTTTAGGAGAGTCTAGCCTCTTGAATGTCTAGAAGTGTCAGGTCCGTGTAATCTTAATGTTTTATTACTGTGTCACTGAATTCCTAAGTCGCTACTGTTTATTTCGGTAATTAGTTATTCTGTCTAGTGTGTGTTATGCTGTAATTTAGGAATTCTCAGTGCAGGAGTGGTTATTCAAATACTTGTTGGTGTAAAGTAAGTGTTTCTCAGTGTAATACATCAGCATTTCTTCCTTTGCTTCATGTTAATGCAGCAAACTCTATCATATTCTTTTTCAACTTAATTTCGAACACTATTTTTTTTCAAATATCAACCAGTTCATGTCCAAACGCCTATTAAGTGATTTCTTTTCCATCTGTTGATGACTGGGTGGATAGAGATGCTTGATACCTATACTAGTGGTGGGAAGTGGCAGGCAGGTATCTTGTGGTATAGACACCACCATTAATTTTAAAAAGAGTGAATTGCTAACTCCCATGTTACCCATTGGTATATCTAAGTAAACAAAGAGTTCATGTAGCACACTTCCTTATGGAGTGCCATTTTTTTCGGGATACTGCACTTTATTTAGTACGGAAAACCTGCCTATTTGTTGCAAGGGACCATATTCTCTCCATTGATTTATTGAGAAAATGCCTTTTGTAAGTCAATTATTTTACTGACATTTTGTAACCTAAGTGGAAGACTCATTTTTGCAGTCATCTTAAAAAGCTCCCTCCTTTCTCCACAGGGGTGGTTGGTGGAGTCATTTGAAGTGTAATATAGTGGCCCTTGAGTTGCTAAGTTGGGAACTCATTGGGTGGACAATCACATTTATCCTTCCTGACTTGTAAAGTTTGCAATATAATTTGCTTTGTACAATACTACAAGAAGATTAGCAGTCATGAGACCTTATTGAAGTTTGATCACCGAACAAGTGAGAAAATGACCAAAAGAGTCAAAGGAAAATGGGAGTCATTTTATAATTTACATAATTTGTTTGATAGCTTAATCTGAGAGTAGTTGGGGTCGGGCATATAAATAATCCATTCCGCTTCATTTGACCTGTTTTATTCCAGTATTCAGTGGTTTGGGTTCTCATTTGATTGGTAAGTGAAGTCAATATCTGATTAAAATCGGACAGTTTAACATATCTTGAGGTTTAGTCAATTTCCTATTACGCTTTAAATTTTTTAAGTTCCTTTGATGAAGTACTGGCACTAATGTCTGTAAGTAGGCATATTCATTTCTAAGAACTGCAATAAATAGAGTGCCAAGTCCCACCAAGATGATATTATGCTTATAGATGTCACATTTTTTGTCACTTTCCAAAGAATTGAATCTCCAACTGAGCTCTGGTTTCTGGAACATCGGGCCTGATCAACCCCTGTTTTGCAACTGTTTTGAAGAATTGGTCACCATAAGTCGTTGTCTCCCGGTAGTTGTTGATTTTCTTATTTGTTCATGATGACCGAAACTCACTATTGCTCTGTTGTTAGACTAAAAAACTTTGAAAGGTATTAAGCACTTCAATCGTTTTTGTTTCTTCAGCTTACCAAGTCAAAGGTGGCAGCCCTTAATTCTTTATTGCAGTTGTCTGGCCGTTTGCAACTCGTAATGGCACAGGTTGGTTTACTTAAATAGTAAAAGAAACTTAGTCCATTACATCTGTTAACATGAACCCTTATCTGTTCTTACTTTTTGACAGATCGAGAAGGCTGATAATAAGAAAGACCTGGCATTAACACTCGGGGAGCAGATGAATGAAAGTGAGGATGACGAGGTAGATGAAGTTATGTATGGCATAGATGAAGAATCTCAAACAAGCAGTGACGGGGATGAGTAGGACTTTTTGGTAAGTGATTTCATGGAAAGATGAAAGTTGACGGGTGTGTATTGTTAACAGGGAATCTATACTGTCAGTTTTGGTGGAGGTTTGGGCCTTGGTCCTTAAATGGAAAGTGCAAGGAGATATAATTTATGTTGCTCTATCTAGTTTGGCATGGGTATAGGGGATAAAACCTCTGTACTCTCCTTCCCAGCCCTTTCCTAGTTGTATGCTTTAAGTTGATAAATCTGTTACTTGAGGTTCTTCCTAGGTTTGTACCAATTATTTTATCCTTCATTGGTTTGCTGTTAAAAGTTTGCTTTGGTAACTCCATTAATTGCAATTAAACTTTTAAGCTAGGAAGAGAATGAAACAATTGGTGAAATCGGGACCCAGAGAACTATTCGATTAGGGAATTTTTTTTGGGGATAGTAGGTGATATAGAGGGTAAGGCAATGCAGAGAATGAGTTGTGTTCTTGATCCCCTAACAAGTTTACATGCAAAATGGATTCACTGTTGTATTTGAATTATCTTACAGTGACGGTGGTGCAATCAGACTCATTTTCGAAGTTGCTTGCTTTGAGTGCTTTGTTCTCTGCTGTGGGTTGACCGAAGTCATTAGTATATATCATTGTCCATGGAACAATAGAATGGGAATATGGCCATTTCTTTATTGCAGAGCACTTACATAAGGTGGGGGTAGGGGTAAGGTCTGCGTACACTCTTAACCTCCCACCCCTCCCCCCCGGGCCGCTGACACATATAATGTCTTTGCAGATTCTGTTGATCTTTCTGCTTGAGCTTGATTGTAGTTACGCAAGTGAAATAGGCATTCTATATGGCCTCACATTTGAAACTGAAAATATGCTACCACTATTGAGATTTGCTGACTAGATATGAGATCTCTGATTAACATATATGCAACATCTGCCTAAGGAACAATATACAGGGTAAGAAATTATAGATTAAAACATATAAATAAAAAAAGAAGAAAATAAAGATTCAGAAGTAAAAGTTCTCTCTAACTTTTGGACTTCAGATATTTTCGCATGTGCTTGAGGGACTTTCTATTTAATTTGTTTTCAATTTATCAATTGCGGACTTCAGATATTTTCGCATGTGCTTGAGGGACTTTCTATTTAATTTGTTTTCAATTTATCAATTGCAAATCAGTTAGACCATCAAATTATACGTTTCTTTAAAATACTAGGTGCTCATAGTTACTTAAAATCTTACAGGGTCTTATGTTGCAGCTTTTGCCACCATTCTCGTGCCAATGAAATATCGGCCTGGGACCCTTTAGTAGCTTTGTGGCGCTAACAGAATTGATTTAATACGCCACTCTGAATCTAGTCGCTACAGGTAGGCAGTTGCTGTCTCAAAGGTTCCTCTCTCGTCAGCTGGAATTGTTTGGTTGTGACAGCGGGTTAACACAACTCTTAAGGGGTGACTCTCTGTTCCAGCATTTTACTGAAAGTATTGTTATGGTGAAGCGTGTACCTTATTTTGTGCGACTTGCTTAGTAGCATGCAAGGCAATACCATCTTTCCATTTTCACTGGCTTAGAGTTCTCCTTTCTCATTTTTGCTTGTTGAGAATATTCATTATTAACTAGGGGCAAATAGCTTCCTGGAACCTTCCCGTATTTATCTTTACCTCTTCACGAACTGGGAGGAAATAATAGACTTTATTATTCTTTATTCAGTCACTGTTGAATTCGATGATTTCCTCATTATCACATTTATCTCATTTTCCAACTTTTGCCGTGTAATTTCTGAATACATGTAAGATTTTGCTCGGTTTTTGAAGAATCTATAAGTTAGTATTCCCCCTCATTTTGAATTTGATCCACCTAATCTAAAAGAATTGTCTACTTGTAATGAATTACTTGTGGTGGCGTCTCTAAGTCCTTTCGCTACGGCAACTCAATCAATATGCACTCCTAAGATGTTACCAGATGCTATTGAATGTATGTAGTCATCATAGGTGCAAACAGTGTTTTCACATTTATGTGTTTCTGAATGTTCGTTTAATTTGAGATATCTCGTGATTACTGATTTTGTGAGGAATTCTGGCTACTTTATCTCTATTAGAATAGCGAGTGAATGTTAGAACTCCTGCTTTTGTTGGTTTTTTGGAGTACACTGGATTCATAGATATTAACCCAAGAACTAGTTTTACCGGGAAACTCAGTTGTCTAGGTGTGGGTGGCTGGAATTTGTATCTATGGAGGCTACTGCAATGCTGAATCAATTAATCAGTCAACTATGCTTCAATTAAAAACTAGCTGAGATCAACTCTATGCTTTACTGGGGACCATTTGCTTCAATGGCTTTCAATATTCTCTCTAAATTCTCACACTAATGTCGACAAGTACGTAAAAATCTTATGTCAAACCAGAGAAGCCTGCTGGTATATAGAACTCATGTAAGTAATGTCTTCAAGTTTTAACACCACCTAATTTGTTTCATCTGTAGGTATTTCTTGCTTTCCTTGTTCACTTCTTAATTGAATCCACATGGATTCTTCCATCGTGCAAGGAATTTACATCCTGGGAAAATAAGTTGGCAACTTTATTTGTTACAGTGGACTTTCATGTTTTACCCCTTCCATCTAAGAATCAGCTTTAGATGTTTTGGATGAGGACATCTTTTTTCGTTCACCTCTAATGTGCTATGTTTCTTCCCAGTTATTTGATCAACGGGATCAGTTGGCTAGAGAGTAGTTCGGACTGACTATCTAGTTGGGTCATTGCTATAAAAAGTATTCTTCTTCAGGAAATGAATTACCGGTGGTGTGCATTAGCCTTGCAAATGTGGAGTAGAGGATATACTTCCTAATGCCTTTTAAATTAAGAATCTCATTTCTCTCAAAAAAGGCACATGCTTGCTTTATTGTTTGTTGAGAGTTACTTTACGAATCATCTGGAATTAGTTAGGCATTTCTCTCTCTCTTATAGGTGAAGCAGAAAATAAAATAAAATTACTTGCTTTCCTTGTAAGCCATTTTGCTCACCCTGCCTAAGCTATTGTGCATGCATTTGGAGTTTCGTCACTGAAAACTGAGTTTATTATTCCATTGCCATTCTTTCCGTAGTGATAGAACTCAATAGTAATTGCATGTATCTTGGTGGTGACCTATGTACGCATATCCAGTCACATTGGGTGATGTCTATAGTTATATCTGTAGCCATGGTCCTTAGGTTTCTCTTGCGTCATGCTCTGTCCATAGTTGTATGATTGTATCTGCTGTAACCATGGTCCATTGGTTGCTCTTAGCTCATGCTCTGACCAAAGTTGTTTTTGTATCCATGGTCTATAGGTGGCTCGTGACTACTCGTACCCTGGATAAGGTTGTATATGTAACCATAGTCTGGTGGATAGTGATAAATTACATGAACCTCTTCAACATCTCTTAGTTTAGGAGGTTGGTCTGATTAGATTTTTGTAGTGCCAACACCCTCGTGTGTTGGTTTCTCCTCTGTTGGTTTTCTTGTGTTGGTGGATCTTTTGTATTTATGTTGTATCTGTGCATACTTCATATGCTGTTTTTCTGCCTTACTTTTGTCGAGATTCTACATCTATTGTTATTTAAGTGTGCAAACAAAGTGATCTTAAAGAAATTAACAAACAGTTGAGAGTTTATTGGAGAATTCAATGAGGGATAAGGTTATAGGATCATGAGATGACGTCAATCCCGTCGAATATCCATTCAAAATAATGTGTCATCATCTAGTTTATCGATCACAGGGTTAATATTGCTCATAGGGATCTTTCGACTCCCTATTGCCTATTCAAATTATTCCAACGCCTATGTCCTATGGAATTAGCAATATTAGGAACACATTGTATTTCCTGTATATTGGTTAATTAAGACAATTAGACATATGCTTGCCCGTAGTTGCGAATCTATTCTCCGAGGTTTAGGTTCAAGAATAAGCCCTATCCAATCTTATATACAATCTATGATTCTCTCTCTCGAGAGTTAATTCAAGATTCGTAGATAGTCCCTCTATATTAACCACATAAAGAGATAATTGAGAGCAAGATTGTGTAGACCAACTAATATGATAATCAAAACATCAAATTAAACTTTAACTACGACATTTAACCCTAGAAGCAAGAAACTAGCTCAAGATGTTTGATACGTTGAAATAACACCTATATAAATGGCGTAAGGTGACCGGTGTCAAATATAATAATCCAACAAGGTTTGGGTCGAAATTCACAGGGAAGATGGTGCGAAAAGGTTACTTGTATAGACACTTGACTCTCGTCATAATTCTTATCCCATTAGTTTGAAAAGAGATTGATATTCTATTGAGAAATATTATTTTGTTTAAGGATTACTTAACAGGATTCGAAACCAAGGTTGTGTCCTTTTAATGGAATGTAATGCTACATGCATTAATGTGATAGATTACTAATGGGTCGTTATTTGGTATGCACATGGTCTCTAAATCACTAACCAATATTTTTCAATAGTTGAATAGTATTTTATGACTTTCCCAAATGCAAAAGAGTTACAATTAAAAGCTATCAATATATGCCAAGTAGCATCATCTTATCCTAAGAGATTTTACTAAACGAGGGTTAACACCTATGTTCTTACTATCCATTTCAATCAAACCCTGCTAGGTTGCACGACCTACTGCCTATGCTATGCGTATCCAATTCTCGCTTATAGGATGGAACACATTACAGTACTTGTTCTATGCTATCGTCGTTGCGGAACAAAACTGCAGGTAAGTAAAGGACATTCAATATTTATGTGGAAATCACCCAGCTCAAAAGGTGATAAAAACCACGACCTACAGACCTGTAGGATTTCCCCAACAACTTCACTACAACTGAGCCAACTGGAAATTCAAGTTACATACCTGTAGCCTAGGAACTGCACTCTAATCCCTATCTCACTAATCACACTCTGACTAGCAAGCAACCCTTCAAGTAGTAAACTCTTACTTGAAGTTGAATTTACAACAACTGTTTGTATCTACTTGTACGCTTCTATGTAAGAAGATAAAGATACAACTCGATAGTACAAACCTAGTACAAGATATCTAGACTTGTGAACTGGAGAACATTATACAGTAAAACAGTTCCTTCAATCCTTCTTCTTGCTGTCACGCCCCAACTCGGGGAACGTGCGGGCACTTACTATTTCCCACCTCAGTAGGGGAACCCGTCCTTTATGCAACCAACCATCAATAAATAAATAAATGAAAACCCAAGAATAATACGATAAGTCTGACATAATATATATAAATACTAAGCGCGGAAGATAAACAACTCCCAAAAATCTGGTCTGGTCAGTACAAGAGCTACTAAATACTACTACAAGTCTGAATAGTCAATACATGATCTGAAATACATATTGTCTCGAAATAGAAATGGGACATAAAGAAGATAGAGTCTCGGGCTGCATGGATCATCAGTAGCTCAACCTCAGAACTCTAGGAATGTCGCCTCGAGATCAGTCGTGAGGTGTAGAAGTCTCTCCAACAGCGAACTCTGCAATCATAAAAAGAGGACAGCAAGGTAGCATCAGTACAAAACACGGTACATAGTAAGCATCATAGGCCGAGAACAGTTAGATCACGCATGCAAACAAGGAAATGGAAAGAAAATCATGCTCACAGACAGATACAAGTCAACAAGTCCAAGTAGTACAATCAATTACCAAACGATGTCTCAGATATCACAAGTCTAAACATAACCATAATAATCACCCAATAATTCAAATATCACAGAAGTTCAATATCAAACCAACTGACAATAAGCATATAAATGTGTATGCAAATGAAATGCAATGCAATGATACACACATGCTCCGGGGAGGCGATGTCCACCTCTCGATAGTCATGACCCATGGGGAATCGCTAATTCCATGTATCGTCATTCCGTATCACATTGCCTAGAATGACTCCTCTATCCAAATCATTGCTAACCACTCCATATCACACAGCATAGAGATGGCTACGCAAATATAGCAATGTCGCATGAATCATACTTACCTCCATCATCACCATCTTCCAATATCAAGACCAAAACAAATATATTATGGATATGAGAAGGTATGACATGCAATGAGAATATCATAAATAACATATGGATTCCAGTCAATTCATATAAGTACAACCATCATACTACAAGTATCACATTTATCCATTCCTTCCAACCAGTCTCCCATAATGCATAAAAACCACCAATTCACATAAGAAAAGCCAAGCATGGACCTAGGGATTCTACAGGCCATGTGCCCGAACACACAAGTCCCACAATAGTACCAACCTAAGAATTCCATCCCAAACTTTATACCCGAAGGTTCAGATGATGTCTCCAACAATTCCCTAGTACTACATACGAGTCGCTAACCGAAGTCTAACATAAAAAGGTAAGCCATAACCTACCTGGAGTGCCAAATAGGAATCCCAAACAAATCACGCGAGCGCCTTGCCCTTCCTAAATGCCTCCAAATACTCAGGGTCTATTTATAACGTAATCTAGATTAGAAATCATGAAGAACAATACCCATATTGCTAGGCTTCTAATTTGGTCAACTTAAGCCTATGGAATTTAGGGAAACGGGCCCACAAGGGCAAAACGGGAAATTCAAAAGTGAAACATGCCATTCAAGTCTAAGTGATCAAACCCACTAGTCAATTCCCAAAAAAACTCAATATAAAGTGAAAATCGTATTTAAAGAGAAACCCCCAATTTTGGGTATGAACCTTAATTCTCAAAATTCATAAATTGGTTACTAATAATGAAGGAATCATGTTTATAAAGAAATTACCCATCAATTCCATACTAATATAAGCTTATGAAATATTTTGTGATGAACGTATAGGAAAACCCTCTTTAGATTTGCCAAAGATCTTTGGAATTCATTTATTTCTCTCAGGGGTGGCTTGCTTTGGTTTTGGTGCCATAAATCCATAGCCAGAAAAAGTAGTTGTTTTTTTTCTTTTCAAAAAGTATTTTCTTATATTCAATTTTGTATTGGACAAGAAAGGAATTCCCTTTGTGTATGCGCGCCTCAAAAAGGTACTTCCATCAACAAATCAACATTTGATAATCAAAAATCATTCAAGAAAGAAACCCCAAAAACCCTCTTTAATCCTTAAGTTATTGGAAGACTCTAGCATGAATTAGGGAGTTTCTAAGGTGGATTATGAATCATAAATGAAGATTAGGGTTTGACGAACTTACCCCAATGAAGAATTGCCTCAAAATCTCTTGTTTTGCTCCCAAAATAGCTCTAGAACCGAGAGTAATGAATGAGGAGTGATAGGGTTTTAAAAAGGATTTAAGACATTTAAGTCCCCATCGACCGCTACAACGGTCTGCAATCCGCTACGGCGGAACCGCTGCAGTGGTGACATGACCTCCATGTCGATCACTCACGATTTCTCTCCACCGCTATAGCGGCAGGGCTATCTCCGTGGCGATACCGTTGCCGCGGTCCTGGTGTCTCTATGGTGATGCACCAGACACCAGATTTCCACTTAACATCACAAGACTCAACCCAAAATTCAACTATCACCCGAGGCCACACAGATACAAAAAAAATATGCAAACATACATAAAAATGCGCTACGAACTCACCTGTGGCCTCAGATTTCCCAACGGGGGTCTCATTGACCAAGTCAACCCCCAATACCCCAAAACCAACTTTCCAACCCGTCCCAAAACACATTCTAATGCATTGGGAAGCAAACCAAACATATCGACAAGTCACAAATGACCATCTAGACCTCTCGAAATCGACGAATTTTCGAAAAAGGTCCATTTACCCAAAAGTCAACTTTGGGTCAAACATTTTTCGCTTTAAGGCTTATTATTACTAAAAACCAATCTAATATTCACCCGATGACCTCAAAAATTATGCCACCCATCCCCGCAAGTCTAATATAAGCTAACAAAGCTCAGGGAAAGGTCAATTGGTCAAAAATAAAGTAACGACCAAACGGGTCGTTACACTTGCACTAGGGACGCAACCCCGGATTCTTGAATATAACTTATTCGCTCAATATTCTGAATTCTCTCTTTGTGGGTGAGCAAAATTCTTCTTGGAAAGACCCGGATATATATAGCCCTTGATGCTCCGCAGGTTGGTGAATACAAAACCCTGTCCTAGTCGAACAATGACATGTAATCGGGTTTGTGTAGTATTTGGATTCTTGCCTTGTTGATTATTCTTATAGTACATGTAGAAGGCTTACTAATCCCTAAAAATATGGAAAGGAATCTTTCATACTTGACCGCCAAATTCTTTCCATAATTCTGCAAATCCTAGTTGCTATAGGACTTGTCTTGGAACATGTTTACGAACCTGTTTCATCCCCCCGGTTCGTCTGCCTTTGAATCTCTATACTGTTTGAGATAGAACATGTTCTCAAACCTGTTTCATCATCCTTTCTCGTTCATACTTCTGACTTCTTCTTGAGTCTGCTTTTGGTATGGATAATGGAACATGTTGACAGACCTATTTCATTGATCATGTGTAGTTCTGTGTTTGCAACTGGTCTTCTCCACTTCTTCACCCCTGATCACTTCTAGGTCATTCATCCTTGCACTCCCTCTTCTGCATTATCTCTATTTCTCTAATCTCCTAAACTGATGACTCCTTAGTATAGAACCTGTTTGCACACTTGTTCTATTTTCCTCTTTTAACTGCTCTGAGACTGAGTCATCTAATCTTCATTCTCTCTCTCTTTTTCCACCTTGTTCAGTTTCTCTATTCATAGATCATTCATACTGTACACTGAACATCTCTGTTGGCTAGGTCACTTCTTCTTCTTCTTCTTCTTCTTCTTCTTCTTCTTCTTCTTCTTCTTCTTCTTCTTCTTCTTCTTCTTCTTCTTCTTCTTCTTCTTCTTCTTCTGTGTTTGTCTGTATCTGAGACAAAATTTCTGTGAACCTGATTCATGTGCATCACTTGCAACTTTTCTTTTGCGATAGATCAGGTATTTGGACTTGTTCAATATGCACTGCATTCTTGCTTATTCAGACATTGCACTTGTATTTGGAACTTCTACTTCCTTTATCCATATGTCTAGCTCTGTTCAATCATTCGTGTGCATTCTGATATGTATCTAGACCTGGTTTGTTTTCTTCATAGTACTAATTAATGTGATCTCTTGGCAATCATTGTTTGCCCTTTTGTTAATCGTCAAAACTCATATATGCATTAGTCTAGCTGATGCCAACAAATTCCCCCTTTTTGATGATGACAAACTCTATGTGTATCTGTGCCCATGTACCATGTGTCAACCTGTTCCAAATACTTACAACTTCGACTTCGACTTGAACTTAAGAATTATCACGTTAGCATATAAGTTATAAAGCTGATTAGCACAGTTTAATCTTCTCCCTTTTGGCATCATTAAAAAGTTAATCTTAAGGTGATTATGTAATTTCAATATTAAACTCTTGGCCGCTAGGGCTATTTCAATATTAAACTCATGGCCACTGAGGCTATCACATATGCACAAAATACAAACAGTCACTCATTTCAGTCAAAACATTCGAGTCACATAGATGTGGCACGGATATACAAATATACACAGTTAATCAAAAATTCTTTTATTTACATTAACAAGTACAATATCAGTCTCTTGATTTCAATTTAAACACATCAGATCATTTAGGCTAGACTGGGAATTTTGACTCTAAGAATTGTTACAGAGAACCTAATTTTCTGGGCACATTCGAAGCAGTTTTATCTAGGAGATGTGGAGTGGCTTGTAGCTCTAGGTAGTTCCATTTGCAGGACAAGAGCTTATCAAATATCTTTATTTCTCCTTGATCTGAGATTCAACCCGACATCTGATAAGATATTGAAATTTATGCCCCTTAGAATACCTTTTGGCACTTGCAGCTCACTTATTTCATCCTTCCTTATTTCTTCATACACCCTTATTCCTTCATACCTTTTTTTCATCACTATCTTTTCTAGTGTTTACCTGAACCGAGCTTGTAACATCAAGCAACTCATTTTTCCATTTGAGATTATGTTGCTTTGATGTTTTTTCCCTCATGCTTCATCTATTCCCCCTGTCTATATGCTCCACCTAACTTTTCTTTTCACCTTCCTTGAGGATATGCACATATGAATAGCTTTGGAAGGGTGAATTCTAGAGATAACACACAGAACAATATAGGCTAACTTTGACTGACTGAGAAGGAGGTTTATTTGAACCTGGTGAATCTTTGGATCTTTCCTACTTGGTTCCATAGAGAGAGTGATAAAGGGGGTTAACAATTTAAATAACCGTGAGAGTGAGGAACGATACAGTGTGAATGAGAATTTGAAGAGTCTTCTTGGAGAGCGGATGACATAATTGTGACAACTTTTCGAGAGGGTCATCATGACTTACTTTTTCAGTTCTCAACACACACCTAATGACGGCTATTGTTGGCTTAGGGTGATCGTATCAGGTTGTTTGAGTTGTTCTAGTGATCTGTATGTATGTGAGTGACTGCAAGAGACAAAGTAGATACTTGAAATGTAGATGACTAACCATATGTGATATTTAACATTTATGCTAGTTCTATATGACAGTCACTATGTTAGGCCTTTTAGGATATCATGAACATATTATGGTATAGGACATACAATTCAATGTACAAGACTAAGTAAAATATTTAATTACTTTAAAAACACACAGTCTGAGACACCTTTCTAGCCAATTTTAAGGAGTAATGTGCGGCTTTAATCATCCTCAATACTAATATAATTCCTCCTTTTCACCCATTCTTAATAAATGATCTAGTTTAAAGAATGAATGAAACTTTTACCATATTTTTATACTACATAACCTGTTGTAGTCCTCTGATTTCCTTCTTATTGTTGTTAGTAATGTGCCGCTTTAATCATCTTCAATACTAATATAATTCTTCCTTTTCACCCATTCTTAATGAATGCTTCAGTTTAAAGAATGAAGGAAACTTTTACCATATTTGTATACTACATAACCTGTTGTAGTCCTCTGTTTCATGATCACTTGACTGCTTTCCACTCAGATTTGTTCTTTACTTTCAGGCAGCTTTTTCTTAATAAGGCTCTCACACTTTCCTTCATCTCATCACCTGTCTCTAGTCTGTCATCATCCTCTTAGTGGAAGCGACTTTTCTTCAGAATTTTTACATTTGTTCCCCCTGTCTTTGTGCAGTATATTCCTTTTAGTTCATAGACCAGGTTTGTCTACCCGTTTCACCCCAGATTCCCCTTATTTGATTGCCTTTTTTGTATGAACTTTCTTTTCTAGCATTCGTCTTTTCTCTATTTTGAGAGTGAGCAGAGTTTTCTTGTGATTCTTTTTGTCTTGAGAAAGTACTATTCATATATCATTGCGGCTTGCTCTTCTGCTCCTCTTGCCTACAAAAAATCAAGGGTTAGTTCTAGGAACCCATGTGGTCTTCGACCTTTTTTTTTTTTCGAACATCGGAGTTAGTTAATCTCCTCTTTATCCATCCTGGCACTTCTTTTAAGGATTTGTTCTTCAACCTTTTTTCAGACCTGTTGACAATCTTGGTAGTTCTCCTTGTGATTTCCTTATTTAGGACTATATTATACCCTCGTTGAGTTGACTTTTTGTGCATTCGATAGGTGGGAATTGAGAGTAGTGGAGATAATTGTGTCCAATGATTTGCCTTTTCCAGATCCTCTTATGCCTTCACTAATCTCAAGTGATCTTGCTAGTGCTCTCCCTTTCTTCGTACAGCTCCCTTCTCGTCCTTTTTAAGTCAGCTTTAACTTCAACTAGGTTGTTACTAATTTTCATAGCTTTGGTTTTGACATTTAATTCTAGAACTTCTGATTGGAGAGCTATGACTGAGGAGCTTAGTTAAGTGACTTGTTCTTTTAGGGATTGGTTTTACCTTTTTGCCTTTTCCTTGCTAGCTACACTTTTCATAAACTCATTTTTCAGTCTGGAGAGAGCATTAACAACTCAACTCTGTTTGTGCTCATGTCATGATTTTCATCTAGGAGAGTGATCATTAGAGCTGTGAGTTTCTCCTTAGAAAAGTGATCTAACCTGTCTTTTAGATCAAGAATATTTAACATTGAGTCCTTTCTTCAGTGTGACTCCTCATCAGGTTGGAGTATTGAGGAATTTTCTTTGTCTTCAATACAGTCGTTACTCTTCTAATCATTGAGCGGATCCTTCAACCTTTCCTTTTCTTCTCTTTTTCTCTCCCATTCAATCTCCCATAGTGGCCAATCTCTGATTCTATGATCAGCCTTCTTGCACTTGAAGCACCCTCCATTCTATGTGTTGGCAGTAAGTTTTTCCTTTTTGGTTCTCGCCTTCATCTTAAGAGCTTGATTCATGAGCATGAGTTCTACTCTTGGCCAAGAAAACAGCTATCTACCCATTAGTTTCCCTCTTAACATAAGATGCACTCCCAACACAAGCATGAGTGCCATCATAAGCAAACAAGTAGTAGAGGAAAATGTCCCTTAATATAAAATCAAGTAGTAAATCCTCATTGGACAAATATGCCTCCTTACAAAAACATGAGACCTTACAAGAAGACAAATTGGTAAGGGAAGTATATACAAAAGTACTATCATCAATAAAGCCTACGTCATCAAAATCACTCACAACATAAAAACAAACTCATTTATTGATATAGGGATACTCAAAGATGACAATATACTCATATATCACCAAGATAATTTCCTTCACTAGCATTTTTATCAAGGAATGGATTAGATCCGAAACCAACATGCCTCTCATCATATGCAAACAACTCGTAAAGAAAGGTGTCACACAAAACAACCTCATCTACGGTGTCCTCACATTTAGCCTCACTATTAGGTTCAAGAACAAGATCTAGCATGCTACTACGATTTTGAATACACAAGGAAGAAGTAGCAATTTGTAAACTAGTATCACCTTCCTTTTCAAGAAATTCCTTCCCCACTACCACAATATTATTTCCCAAGGAAAGATCTTCATCATAGGGAAGAGCTTCATCATTTCATAGTGGATTTTCAAATACCATGTAGTCCCCAAAAGTGGCTACACTTTCAATATTACAATACATTGCACTAGGCACTTCACTTTCAATAGTCATGATATTATTAAATAAGTCATTATCTTTAAAGAGAGAGTAATCCATGAACAATGAGGAGTCAAAGCATGTTATTTCATTCTCAAAAAGACAAATGTCATCTTTCAGAGCATAATCATTTACATGACTATCCACATGACACATATCACCATCACAATTTTGAGTCTTTAGATGACACTAAAGCAAGATCAAAAGACTCATTTTGATATGAAATAAACAAGGGTGGGGTGTCACATTCACTCAAATGACCAACTACATCAACATCATCACTTGTTGGAGGCTTATTAAGCACATCACAAGATTCCTCCATTAGTGGATTATCATTACAAGCAAGTTGATCAACATAAATATCAACACTAGTTGGTAGCATGTCAAGCTCACATGATTTACTAACATGATTATCACATGACAATGGACCACCATTCAAATCAAAAGTATCAACACTAGGTGGACACAAATCGAACCCGCAAGAAGAATTGATTCGGTCATCAAAAAGATCAACTAGTGTATGACCACTTTTATCACATGACAATGCACTATTAATTTTATCACAAGTGTCAACACTAGGTGGACACAAATTGACCTCACAAGAAGAATCAATTTGGTCATCAAAAGGATCAACTAGTGTATGAGCACTCCCAACAATGACATTATCAACACATGGTAAAGAATCATTAAGCTCAAAGCAAGGTAGACTATCTCTCATACTTAAATCGACATCAAGATTACTCAAAAAAGTAGGAGTATTAGGATACGCTATTTTACCTCGACGTTCATTCAAAGGATCTTCTTAACCTTGAGCTACCAATGATAAGCTCACTTGACCAATTGGAGAAATGGTCTTGGCCTCCATTCTTTCTTTCAAGCATGGGGGTTCCTCAAAAGAGGTAAACTTAAACAATTCATTTCCTTGAGTACCCACAAAAGAGTCTTCATAACAAGATGAAAAAGTAAAAGATAAATTTTGTGGCAACTCCCTCACATCACTCCACACATCCTCTTATTTTTCCACTCTTGAGTTACCGCTTTGCACTCCCTTACTCCTATCTATATTTTGTCCCTCAAGTTCATTAGATCTCTTCGTTCCACAAGGAGCATTTTGTTTTTTCACCACAAAAAGTGGTACGGTAAGCTCTACTTCTTGAGGCAAGGCCCGCTTAATCTCACAAGTAGCATTTGGCCTTCATTCCTTTGGCTTCTTCTTTTGGGACTTGGATTTGGTTGTATATGATTGAAGAAGCAACTTACAAGGAGCCAAGTTGGAATATGAGCTGACCAAAACAAACTTCTCCGTAAACTGGCTATAAAAAATGAGTGTTTGAGACAGATCTAGATATAATAATGTCTTAGTCTGTCTTATACCTAAACTGGTATACACTAATGACATGATCAATTGAGAACATACAACATATACAACGAGGAATATAGTCAAAGAACCAGATTCCTTTGACTAACAGCTGTGCACCTCCTTTCCAATTGAAAGTTGCATAAATATGTCTGTAATGCTAAGTCGCCCGAGTCAGTTATATAAATCCTTTCCCTGAAAGAGAGCATCTTGAGTTGCCCTGTACCAAATATCCAAACTCATGTAGCCCCTTATCTATTGATCAGTAGACACCTTAACCCACCTTAAAGGATCACCAATAAAAACTCCCTAAGTCACATACTAATAAATTGAAATATATGTTACTATAGAACACAAGCAGTGACTCAGAGAAAGTGACATAGTGAGAATTTGAAAAAAGAAGGGGGATATACTGAACATGGAGAACTTTGGAAGAGCTAGTGTCAAAGGGGTAAAGGGATTAACAAGAGGGAAGTTCTCAATCTAGAATGTAAAAAAAGAAAGAAAGAAGGGGATTTTGGGAGGGGGAGGGGGTAGATTGACACCAAATTAAAGTCAGTAGGTATGAAGAAAGAAGAAGATGAGGATGATTGAGAAGGGGAAACAAATGATCTTAAAAGGTTGATAGTACTAAAAATGAGGGATATACGTGCTTACTTTAACACACTTAGGATTTACTTAAACAAATTGAGCTTAAACATAGAACCTGGTCCCTATCAACTCCAGTCGATACCAAGCCTAAATCCTACCAAATTCTGACCTGATTTTCATATCTTTCCTGGTAGTTTGAGATTGATATGTAGCAATCCTTTGGTTTAGGTCTTATGACTTAATGTGGTGTATGAGAATATTACTCCTAAGGTTTTAACAAGACTATGTTGTTAGAGATCTTGAATCATGATCGGATACACTAGATCTTATTGACACACTCACTTTTTGATGATTTCAAAATGGGGAAGATTCAGTTCATATTCATACAGATCATGTGCCAACATCAGATAGAGCATAAACATTACATGACCGCATATATATTGAGGGTCATCAAAGTTAGGGTGCTTATCGATCGGTTCAGTTCAGTTTTGTGAATTACCTGTTCGGTTAATCGGTTTTCGATTTGCAAATATGCCAAATCAAAATCAAACCGATAAGATATTCGTTATCGGTTTTTAGTCCTTAATGGTTCGATTTTTGATTTAACCAATAAGAAAATGCTCCGCTAATTTTTTTTGCTTTCCCTTGTTTTCATTTGTTCATATATACACTGCTTTCATGCATAAAGTCTAAACAAATTACAAGACAAAAACTATAAAATGCATTGTAGCAATCTTTCAAAAACAAAACAAGGCCAGTTCAGAGCTCATTTGTTCAGAACAAGGCCAAATTCTCCATAAAGAAAACATCAGCATCAAGACAAAAACTATAAAATGCAAAAGAAAGCAGTAATTAGCAGACCGATAGGCGTAGTTTAGAAATAGGTTTGTATCCAAAAATTAAAATTTAAAGCCACTAATATATAATTAAGAAATAGGTTTGTATTTAATAATAAAAATTTAAGCCGCTAATATATAATTAAGGATAAAAAGGTAATTTTAATATAAACTTATTGGGTTTTCAGTTTAACCATTAACTAATTAACTAACCGAAAATCGAACCGATAACCCAACAAAAATTTTACAAAATCGTTAGCCCAATAACTTGATATCGATAAGCCAATTGTGTTTTTATTGGTTCGATTTATCGGTTAAATCAATTTTTTTCACACCCCTACGTCAAAGATGATAAAGATTGAAGGCTGCACTGCACACATATCCAGTTGCCATTTAGGATATATTATAAAGGAACCAGTCCTTACTTATAAAAAAACTGAGTCCTACTCAAAGGCACTGTAAATAGGAGACATAAGCGGGAGAAAAAGTTGTCCTCACAGAAGAACCTAGTCCTCATATCTATCATTGGACACATTTATAAAGGTTCCATCGAACCTAGCTCTATACATGGTTGCAATGAGTGAAAGGTTAGTCCCCAGCAAATTAAGCAGGTCATCATAATTACTTAGTTATGCAACCTAGCCTCAAGCAAGCTGTAATGAATGCAAAGTAAAGTCATAGCATCCGACTCAGTGAGATTATAAACGTTGCTGTGATCTAGGGTGAACTATTGTAAGTTTACAAACCTTATGTAGTGAGCCTTAGTTGTATCAACACAAAGTTGTAAAGTTAGAACAACATGGAACTGGTCCTAAGGGGGAATATTGTCAACATTGAAGCTAAGTCTAATTGGGGAAGAATTAATCCAGAGCAGAAGAAGATTGAAGAAGTTGATCAAAGGGCACATGAAGACAAATGTACCTGCTATGTGCTTGTCATCATAAAAAGGGGAAAATTGTTGAGTAGCTGCTGACTCAATAATAGATGCAGATCGTAAATTGATGTTTTGATGATTTGACAAACAATTTACCTAAATACAATCAAGGGAGTTATAAGAGAGGCATTGAAGAACCTGAAGTCCAAATAGATCTCCAAAGAAGTCAGTGAAGCAGTCACAACATCAGAGGAACTGCTCAAAGGAACTGATCCTTATTTCATAACACAAGATACTATCTAGAAGAAGCAATCTCATAACTGAGTAGGAGAATTGGAAATTGACTGATTCTTATCTGATGAGGATTCAGAGTTCAACTATATGGAATTCTTACTGTAAGTTGAGCACATGAAATTAGCATTGAAATAGGAGAAAGAATAGCTGAAGCGCATACAAGGGAAAAAGGAAGATCTAAGTCAAATAAGGTTTAGTTTCCGGGTAAAATTAATGAAACCCAAACTTGGTTGGATTCGACAATTCAAGGGCAACATCTACTTCTATATAAAAACAGCACGAAAAAGCATTGGAGCTTAACCCTAACCACAATAACAACTTTTCGACAAGAGGCAGAGTGAGCCGATTACACTTAGTCTCAAGAAGAGCCAACTACATATTGACAAAGAGCCGGAGCTTATCAAAATTTGTCATTAAGTTTTTTATTTGCAATAGTTAGGCTTTGTTGTGGTTCCATCGATTTACCTTTGCAAGTATTGTATAATAGGTGTTAGTTGGTAATAGATTGTAAGGGAGCCTCTTGACTGGATAGTGTCATTGAGGTAGTCGTAGTAAGAGGGTAGAAGCGGGATTGTTAGGAATAGTTCCTTATGATTTTCCTCCCTTGAGCCAGGATTTCTCTACGAATAATATTTTTGTGTTGATTTTATATCCCGCACTTTAACTTTTTGCATAGTTTAAGTACATAGGAGTAGCCCGATCCTAACACCCCACAGTGTAGCATGCGGCTCGTATGTTGAGCACAGATGGCACGTGTGGTCTGGATGTCGAAGTCAAGCCTTTAAATGTTGAACCTATGGTTTCCAGAAGATCTTCCATATGTTGAATTGCAGCCCATCAATGGAATGTGCGGAAGCGTGTTGATCCTTCAGATTGTTATCCTTCAGTACTTTCAACAGACGATCTCCCTTGCAACCCGTATGTTAAATCTGCAGTCTACATCTCATTGTCGTATCTTAATGTCCATATTTTCTTGAGCTACTAGAAAATTGACTTATGGTTAGCGTGCGGTTCACAAGTTATTGTAGGTAAACTCCTAGTTCTTGGTAATTTTGGCACTTCTTTGAACCTTCATCTACGATGTGACGTGCGGCCGCATGTGAGTTTTGCGATCTGCATATGGGTTGTCTATCAGTGTTCAATTATCTTCATCACAACTTCCACTTGCAGACCGAATGTCTGTTTTAAGATCGTATGTCGTCAGAATCTAGGAAATTTGTGCACTTTTCCTTATTTTTTTGCCATTTCATCTTTAAATACCCACCATACAACAATTACATAAGAAACAAACCAAAATATGCTTAAAACAATAATAGCTCATGCAAAAAAGACATCAGATGTGCCGTAATTACACGACACATCAATACTCCTAACTTAAAGCCTTTGCTTGTCCTCACACAACTAAAACAACACAACAGTACTATCAACACACGTTTAAGTACCATAGAGCAAAAATGTCTACAATGGTACTGACAGATAGCTACAGGCAAATACTTTTAGATAGACCTAAAACCTTGTTCTGCTTTTAACAACCACAGTGCATTACTAAAATTTTTTAAGAATCGCACTGAAGCCTTAATCAATGACATCGTGCTATTAGTTTGAAAGAAGTGGACATGAGTCTTAATTCGGGGATTCAGGCATTTCACTTGATCTTTCAATCCACATGTCCTCACAAAGACCAATGAAAGTCCCAAAACACACATATATACAAGTGACACAAGGGACAAGAGACAAAGAAGCAGAGAAAACACTCACAGTCATAAAGAATTTCACACGCCATAAACACAAATACAAGCCCGCCCTTATTTTAAATTGCTACTCACTTTGGAATGCTCGATTTTGATCACATAAGGACATTTCAGAGCTTGTAATGTAGGCTTAGGGATGGGTAGGATAGATATTTGGATAAAAGTGACTACGCTCTCCTTGAACACTACAACACATTCAATTCAATAGCCTCTTTATTTATCTGTGTTCCCCTTTTAGTTTACAATTCCGGTGTGATTAAAGAACTTTCATTCCCTCAATCCTTTTTTGCAATTTTTTTCTATATTACTATTTTTATGTTTTTGCCTTTCTTTTTCTCTTCTTTTCCTTTTTTTTCACTTCATTTCTACAACAACACCGGATCATAGACTAGGTAATTCATCTCCACTCCAACACACTTTGCATTTCACCCTCAATTTAAGCATTAAGTCTCGTAGTTATCAGTTTAAGCGTCAAGGAGGGAAAGTGTCACGCCCCAAACTGAGGAGCCGTGATGAGTGCCCTACCTCTTCAGATCAAGCACTCCTACCTTCATACCTGAAACTCACTGAATATTATGGCGGCCCATATATGACTTTTAACTGAATTATACACTTATGTAATAACAACCTAACCAATTCTGCACCAAGAACTTCAACTAACGTATACATATATGTGCAGGAGATAACGGTGCAAGCCAGCAAGGTCGCTACATATGCTGTATGACAATAATAAGAGCCGACAGGACTACATCACTTCCTAACTACGTACAACTGTCTACAGACCTCTATGGAACATGAACTGTAGAGGGGACGGGACAAGGCCTCGTCATACTCATATGTACAAATCAAAATAACATACCAAAAGAAAATGCAGCTCTGAACCAAATGGAGCGCACTGACTGCAGCTGAGTTGATATCCTACTGCGCTAGGTTGCTGGCCTGACTACCTGAACCTGCGAGCATGAACGCAGCGTCCATAATAAAAGGACGTCAGTACAAGCAATGTACTGAATATGTAAGGCATGAATAATAACATAATATAGATATGAAAGGTAACATGGAATAAGAGAGATAACCTGTAAATCTGGATGCCTCATAAGGCGAATATCATGCATGCTTAGCTTTTAGAAAAAACTTTTTCATACATGCGTTTATATAATATCATCATCATAACATATCTGGCCTTTTCAGGACTCGGTGTGTAACGTATCCGGCCCTTTCGGGACTCGATGTGTAACGTACTCGGCCCTTTCGGGACTCGGTGTGTAATGTACCTGGCCCTTTCGGGACTCGGTGTGTAACATACTGGCCCTTTTGGGACTCGGTGTGTAATACCAACTGATCAGTAGTTGCACAATAGGTGCCGTACCCAGCCGACTATAGCGCGGTTCGGTGTGAGAAAATACATACATATATATATATATATATATATATATAAAGTATGCATGAGAGCCAAATAAAAGCTATAAATACATCGGAGTGACGTCAGGTCGGTAACCTCCGATTTTCATTATGGAATTATCATCATGCATATATTTGATCTTGAAAGAACAAAATCATAAGATGAGATCAACATCAACAAACATAATCAATAATCTTAAAACCAGCTCAGTAATCTCATAATTACATTAAAACCATAACTTTGGAATCTCCAGAAATGGGATCATCATAATCATCATCATGGTCATTACGGGAAACATTCGTCATTAGCATCATAAGGATTTTGAGAATCATGAACTGCTAGTATTTTCGGAAATAAGGGTATTATGGAAGTCGTGCATGCGTTCATAGGAAGAGACTTACGCCTTTAGAAAGAAAGGGAATAACCTTAACATACCTTTCGGTCTCCTTGGCCAATCAACGTTAATCCTTTCCATGCCCGTGAATGTACATATAAACCATTCATACTATTGTTAGGCTTAATGTCATACGTTCATCTTAAGCCTTCAATTTATTTCCGTTTAGAATCTGCCGAAATTCGGGCAACATCTTCCTTATTTATATGCCTAGCCCAAAATCACAATCCAATAACCAACGACAACAACAACAATACCAACATCATAACAACATTATCAACACCAATAGGCTCCATAAAACATCCCACATGATGTTTTCCAAATTTCTCAACTAACCAATTTGTTATACGACTCTTTAACAACTTTATCTTCGTAAATAAATCAAAATTAATATTAATAAGGAAGGATTCATACTTTATTCTTTGATAGGGCAGCAATAACTTCAATATTCACCTTGTTCTCAAGCGAAGATTCACCGCAGTACGATGCTTTAATCACCACTATACACCTCCCGAACTTGGATTCTGGAATTTCACGTGTTTTGCTCTAAAATTTAGTTGACGAAGGTTAGGGGAATATTCCAGAGTGCTTGGGAACTTTTGAGAGGTCTTTGGTATGGAAATAAGGGGGTAATCCCCCTTTTTATACTTGTCTAGAGTCGGTTTGCACCGACCTAGAAAGTACTCAGCGCATTCGCGCTGCGTTGCTTTGTCACCCTTTTGCGCGTTCGCACCACCTCCTGGCGCGTGTGCGCAGAGCAATTTCCTGGCCTTCCAGCCAGACTTGTAATGTCCATATCTCCTTACCTCGATGCCGTATCGATGAGCGGTTTGTTACGTTGGAAGCTAGACTTCGTGAACTTCACTTTAGGCTTTTGCTTTGCCTGAGAAATTCTCATATACTAAAAGATATTCCCTTTCCAAACTGGACTAAAATTGACTTTCGTATTCTCTCCAATCTTCCCATAACTTATTATATGAACTAAAACCGTCACAACCATAAGCTAAATGCATACCATCATATATATCCTTGAAGGCAACTCCAAAGTCCATACTTAAAACAACCAACACTTATAAATCTCAACGTACAAGACTACGGGGTGTAACAAAAGTTTGAAAAAAGGGGATCATTTGACATAATGGTAGGGGATAGTTAACGGCTAGCCAAGAAAAAGGTTTTTAGGCTCAAAGTGGGAGATTAGGGAAATATATTTGTACATAGGTTGGCTTAGAGAGGCAAAAAGGGCTTCAAAATTCACTCAAAAGAAAGCCTAAGATCGTCTCTACAACCAAGCTATCCTTAGAAAAGTGGTATAACTAACCAGACAAGTTCAATATTGCAAATTAGGCACATGAGCGCATCATTATAAAACTTGCAGCAAACTCGCACATGGATTTTTAGCTAGTTCTGATTTGACTCCCAAACAAGTACTCATGGCAACAACAATAAAAAAATTATAATAGCCACAATGTCACAAAATGAGTCATCCATGTCAATACAATAACATTTCTGAGTACTTATGCACAAAATTTTTTGGAGGGGTCCATTTCAAGAGAATAAACAGTGCACATGCCATAACTACTCATACCAATACCATATGAGCCAAAAACACTTTGTTATATCAAAAGAACATAAGACTAATTCTTTTAAGAAAGTCACCTACTAGCCCATCATCATAAAAAGTCACTAAACTACCTAAAACTGCTTGGTTTGAAAGAAATTAAACACCCCCAGAAAAGAACCACGATTAAGAACCAAGGGGAGTACAAAACATACTTAGAAATTTGCGACAAAGTTAAAAAAGAAAGAACTAACACATATAAACATGGTTTACAACATTTCTAAAAACTAGCCAACCGACCCCCAACCAAAGATCATGCAGTTCCTTAATCCATAAACAATAAACTACAGAGGGTAGGAGCTTTTTGTGATGCACTAGGCACTTTGATCAGTCTGAGGCATTGCAACCTCACTAGTGGGAACTGGGGCTTTTTACTCAATAGTGGGTGGTACTATGTTTGTGATAGGATCCATTGTAATGGTAGTAAGGTCAACAAGTAGAATTGAGGGATCAGTAGTGTTACACCTCGGCAATTTCATGTCGTTGCGTCGTGAATAGATTAACGCTAGCTTAAGGCGAACATGAAGTTCCCATGACTATAAGAGAGTTATTGGAAACCTTAACGCATATACGATAAGATTTTTAAATTATATGACTTGGTGAAACTAGATTCGTCAAGGGAAGCGTAGTATAAGTTGTGTCTGGGGAATATTTCATGGATATTGACCTAACGAATATTTAGTAAGGTCTTGAGGGTGAGTTATAATGTTAGTTAGATTATTAAGGAAGTGTTAAACAAGTACCAAGAAGGTTCCATAAGGATTCGGGATCCAACGAAGCGACGAGGACAATTCGGAAAAAATTATGGATTATACGCTCATATATACGGACCGTATATTTTATACGGCCTGTATACCTGACCGTAGAACCCTTCCAGTGAAGGGTGAGTTTTTGGAAGAAACATACGGTCTATTATACGGACCGTATATATTATATGGTCCGTATAGTAGACCGTAGGTTTCGGGTCGGGTCCGAGTTCAATTTCTATACATGCACGGTTTCCTTCTCTTTTTCTCACTTCCCACTTCTCCAAACTTCTCTAAACCTCTAGCATTTTATCCATATCACACTAACACATATCTAAGAGAGGAATCAAGGATCAAACATCCAAAGTTGGTCGAATCAAAGGTGTGGATGCTTTCTAGGGTTGATAGAAGTTAAGAATCTCTTTGGGTATTGAAGTTGAGTTCTGCTCAAGTGGAGTATTCTCATCCAAAGATCATCTCTACATAATCAAAGGTGAGGTTTATGATTATTTCATGTTAGTGATGGTGTTGAGTAGTTGAAGAACTTGAATTAGAAACAAGTATGGAGTATGAGCTTAAGTATGTTAATAAGGGTATGATGAGTTGAAAGATAGGTTTAGTTGTGATCCCTAGTGTAATATGAGTATAATCTTGTTATGGATGACGTTAATGATGTTGAGGAAGTATTAGATGAATGATAAACATGATGTTGTATTATAGCTATGGTTATAGAGGATGGTGGAGGTAAATTTGGAAGTTAAATAATGTCTAACTCGAGGGAATTTACGTGTAATAATATCATGGGCGTTGTTATGATGTTTGGGAGTTGTTTTATTATATAAGGAGAAGTTGTCAAAACAGAGGAAATGCTGCCCAATTTTCGTTAGCCTTAGCCGTTTTAGTTTAAGCTTAAGTATACTTCCAACAATCTAATCTTCGTACGAACCCTTTAGTATGTAGAATTGTGAGCCCGGAAGGAGAGCTCCTAGTCGACATCTTTGAGGAGATATAAAGGTATGTAAGGCTATTCCCCTCCTTTAAAAGGCATGACTCTTGTTTCATAATTTCTTCCCTATACTCCCATGACCTTCTTACATCCCTAAAGATGAAAGTGGAAGAACTTCAGGAACTTCTTACGAGATACGTCCCATAACGATAAGGTTGACAATGATGGCTTCATGATGCAGACATTTCTATGCTTATGATTTCGTTGATACCATTCTTCATTGTTGTCTCGCCTCATAATACTAATTCCTTCAAGGTGAGACGTAGCGATGAGGATGATGCCATAATGTAATCGGAGGTTCACGACCTTACGTCACTCCGATAAGGTCGTAGCTTTTATTTGGGCTCTTATGCATGCTACTTATATTATATGTGTATATAATATGTATATGTATATAGGGGACATGGGGGAAGGTGAGGCGCTATAGACGCATAGCCACCTGATCAGCTGGTATTTTATGATATCGTCCCGGACGCGAGATGCCCGGATGCGGGATATATGGGTAATGGATTGGGCCGTTCGTTCCGCGGCAATATATTGATATATGATGATATATGGATCGGGCTGCACGTTACGTAGCACTATATGATGTGATGATATTTAATTTATAAGCTTGCATGCATGATTCCGCCTTAAAAGGCAAGTAGTCACCGGTTATCTTCTTAACTTTTATGCTCTTGTTTCCTTATTATGTTATAATGAATGCCTTACATACTCAATACGTTATTCGTACTGACGCCCTTTTCCTTTGGACGCTGTGTTTATGCCCACAGGTACACAGGGAGACGACCCAGCTTCCTAGGAGCCAGACCTGCTTGCACAGGAGCACTTCCATATTCTGGAGGTGCAGTTCTGATATATTCTTTTATGTACATACTTGGATATGGCGGGGTCCTGTCCCGTCCTCATAATTCAGTGTTTCAGCTAGAGGCTCGTTGATACTCATGTGTGGGTAATAGATGTTATGTGACCCTCGTTGTATATTCCGTATATCATTCTCTTGTTGCCGTGAGGGCTTATCTATATATATATGCACGTGTTTTGATGAACAGCTTATGGTCAGATAGTGATAAGCATCACCATGAGGACTATATGTGTTCTGAGTGAGCAAGATAATGGTATGACGAACAGTGCTCCGTGGTCAGCTCCGGGTACCCGTCATGGCCCTCTAGCCGAGTCGTGACAAAAGTGGTATCAGAGCAGTTCCTTCCTAGGGTGTGTCTACGTGCCGTGTCCAGTAGAGTCTTGTTTATGGGTGTGAAGCGCGCCATACTTATAAATAAGAGGCTGCGGGCCATTTAGGAATAATGACTGTTCTTTTTTTTTCATAGATCGTGCGATAGAGGCATAATGTAAGATTTCCTCTTATCCTAATTGTGCGTTATGATTTCAGCGATGCTGCTAAGGAAGAAGCAAATCCGCACAATATTAAATGTCACCGGGGAAGGCACCAATCGAGAACCTCCAGCGGAGTTGGGATATAGCGAGGCTCAGAGTGCTACTCTCTCGCATGCCACTCCCACTCCTATTCCTCTAGCAGTAGAGGAGCATGAGAGGGCCCCAGCTCCTCCCCCTATTGCTCCAAATCAGGACTTACGAGATGAAGTCCAGTTGCTAACTCAGTTAGTTGCCACCCAGGCTCAGCGGCAGAGTGCGGGTCCAAGTGATAGGGCGACTAGTGCTGGAGCCCGTGATTTCATGAGCTTGAACCCTCCAGAATTTTTCGGGTCGAAACCGGATGAAGACTCGCAGGGTTTTATTAATGAGGTATTGAGGACGCTGAGAATCATTCATGTTTCTGATATCGAGTCCGTGGAGTTGGCTTTTTATAGACTCCGGGACGTAGCTATTTTATGGTATAACAATCGAATTTCTTCAAGAGGGGAAAATGCACCTCCCCCAAAATGGCAAGAGTTTGTGGATGCTTTTATTCGACATTATTTGACACCTGAGGTTAGTCGGGCTCGCGCCGATAAATTCTTGAATCTCAAGAAAGGGAATACGAGTGCCCGAGAATATAGCCTTCGGTTTAATTCATTGGCTAGATATGATTCGGCCATGCTAGCAGATATGGGAGACCGGGTACATCGATTTGTAAGGGGCTTAGGGCCACACTTGTTTAAAGACTGTTTGACAGCTTCGCTTCTGGAAGGAATGGACATCTCGTGTATTCAAGCACATGCCCAGAATCTAGAGGAGCAACAACAACCGCATAGGGGTGAGCGAGACATGGATAGGGGACACGGTAAGAGGACTTGATCTGCGGGTGCTAGTAGTTAGTATAGAGGAGGCCAGGGGAAACAATATTCCAGATATTCAGGCCAGTCTGCATCTAGTGCATCCCTTGGTTTCCGAGCTGAAGGTTTGATCGCCCCATTTATTCTGGGCCAAGTTAGGGTTTGAGAGCTTCAGATTCCCAGTATCGTGGTGATTTTAGCCAGAGGAGATCGCCGGTACCACAATGCAGTCAGTGTGGTAAGTTACATTCGGGTCAGTGTTGCCGAGGCTCGGATGCTTGCTATGCCTGCTGTCGAGTTGGCCATATGATGCGTGATTTCCCATTGAGGAGCAGACGAGATGAGGCCCAGCCCACATGTTCAGCAGCAGGCTCTTCGTCGTCCATGCGCCCAGTAGTGCAGACTTCCCAGGTTTCAGGGGGCCGTGGTAGAGGCAGAGGAGGAGCCTCTAGTTTGAGCGGTCCCCAGAATCGTATTTATGCATTGGCCGGACGACAGGATCTGGAGACCTCCGCCGATGTTGTGACAGGTATACTGACAGTATCTTCTTATGATGTATATGCATTGATTGATCCGGGTTCTAATTTTTCATATATTACTCCTTATATCGCTGGTCGTATAGGAATAAAATCCAAGCCAATTAAACCTTTCGAGGTATTTACCCCAGTGGGTGAACCTGTGATAGCCAGACAAGTGTACAAAGATTGTGTGATTGTAGTGTGTGGTCGGCACACCGTAGCTGATTTAATTGAGCTGGAAATGCTAGATTTCGATGTCATTATGGGTATGTACTGGTTAGCTTCCTGTTATGCCAATGTAGATTATAGGGCCAAAGTGGTTCGGTTCCAATTTTCGGGAGAACCAGTTTTAGAGTAGAAGGGTAAGTAACACTGCATCTCCAAGAGGCAGGTTTATTTCTTATCTCAAAGCAAGGAAACTGATCGCCAAGGGTTATATTTATCATCTAGTTCGAGTTCATGACATTGAATCAAAACCGTCAACCCTTCAATTTGTTTCGGTAGTAAATGAATTTCTAGATGTCTTTTCGGATGAACTCCCAGGTCTTCCACCAGAGCGGGAGATTGAATTTACTATTGATGTACTATCGGATACTGAGCCAATATTTATCCCTCCTTACAGAATGGCCCCTGCAGAATTGAATGAACTAAAAGCACAGTTGAAAGATTTGCTCGAGAAGGGATTTATTAGGCCTAGTTCATCGCCATGGGGAGCACCTATTTTATTTGTAAGGAAGAAAGATGGATCTTTGCGGATGTGTATCGATTATAGGTAGCTGAACAGGGTGACAATAAAGAACAAATATCCACTTCCGAGGATTGACGATTTATTTGATCAATTGCAAGGAGCCAAGCGGTTTTCCAAGATAGATCTGAGGTTAGAATACCATCAAGTGAGAGTCAAAGAAGAAGATATTCCGAAGTCAGCTTTCAGAACTAGCTATGGCCATTATGAATTTCGGGTGATGTCGTTTGGCTTAACTAACGCTCCAGGAGTGTTTATGAACTTGATGAATGATGTGTTCAGGCCATTTCTAGATTTATTTATAATTGTGTTCATCGATGAAATCTTGATATATTCTAAGTCAAAGGAAGAGCATGCGGAACATTTACGTACTGTCCTTGGAATTCTTCGAGCTCACAAATTATATGCTAAATTCTCAAAATGTGAATTCTGTAACTTTTCTGGGCCATATCATCTCAGCCGATGGTATTCGGGTCGATACTCAAAAGATTGAGGCTGTGAAGACTTGGCAAAGGCCTACAATGCCTACAGAAGTCCGTAGCTTTTTTGGATTGGCAGGTTATTACAGAAGATTTGTGGAAGAGTTTTCCTCTATTTCAGCACCATTGACGAAGCTAACGCAGAAAGCTGCCAAATTTCAGTGGACCGTTGCTTGTGAGCGTAGCTTTCAGGAGCTGAAAAACAGGTTGACTTCAGCCCCAGTCCTGACACTTCCAGAAGGATCAGAAGGTTATGTGGTGTATTGTGATGCCTCCGGTGTTGGGTTAGGCTGTGTACTGATGCAACATGGTAAGGTCATTGCCTATGCTTCCAGGAAACTGCGGAAACATGAGAAGAATTATTCGACCCATGACCTTGAATTAGCTGCGGTCATTCACGCTTTAAAGATATGGAGGAGTTATTTGTACGGTGTCCATGTGGATATCTATATAGATCACAGAAGCCTTCAATATATTTTCAAGCAAAAGGAATTGAATTTGCGACAGAGGCGATGGTTAGAGCTATTGAAGGACTATGACGTAAATATCCTATACCATCCTGGTAAAGCAAATATGGTAGACGATGCTCTTAGTCATAAATCCATGGGCAGTCGGTGTGATGTTCCGCTGGAAAAGAAGGAATTAGCCCGTGAGCTCCACCAGCTAGCTAGTCTAGGAGTTCGCTTAATGGATTCGGGCAATATAGGAGTTACTGTGCTTAACCCAGCTGCTTCATCACTAGACGCAGAAGTAAAAAGGCGCCAATATGTGGATTCCAAATTGAGCCATTTTTGAGATACACTTTCCCAAAAAGAGAATTAACCATTTGAGATCTCTATAGTTGGGATTCTCAGGTATCGAAGCAGGCTATGTGTTCCGGATGTTGCGGGACAGCATCGTCAGATTCTGGAAGAAGCTCATTACTCTGGTTATTCCATCCACCCAGGAGCGACAAAGATGTACCATAATCTCAAAATAATGTATTGGTGGGAAGGAATGAAGAGGGATATAGCGGAATTTGTGGCTCAATGTCCGAATTGTCAACAAGTGAAAATTGAGCACCAGAAACCGACAGGGCTTTTGCAAGAGATGGAAATTCCAACCTGGAAATGGGAAGCAGTCAATATGGATTTCGTTATGGGTTTACCTTGTTCTTGGCATAAATACGACTCTATTTGGGTGATTGTAGACAGGCTCACGAAATCAACACATTTTCTGCTAGTCAGATCTACATACTCAGCAGAGGACTATGCCAAATTATATCTCAAGGCGATAGTGCGACTCTATGGCATCCCAGTGTCTATCATTACTGACAGAGGAGCGCAGTTCACGGCCAGATTCTAGAAGTCCTTTCAAGAAGGATTGGGTACTCAAGTGAAATTTAGCACTGTATTCCACCCACAGACTGATGGACAAGCTGAACGCACCATTCAAACTTTAGAGGATATGTTGCGGGCCTGTGCATTGGACTTTGGAGGTAACTGGGAAGATCATTTACCACTTAGTGAATTTGCATATAATAACAGTTACCATGCCAGTATTCAGATGGCCCCTTATGAAGCCTTATATGGGAGGAAGTGTCGGACGCCCATCGGATGGTTTGAAGTGGGAGAAACACAGTTAATAGGCCCAGAATTGATCCATTAAGCGGTTGAGAAGATTAAGCTTATTTGAGATCGTTTGTTGATAGCTCAAAGCCACCAAAAGTCTTATGCGGACCATCACTGACGGAATCTGGAATTTCAGGTCAATGACTGGGTATTTTTGAAAGTGTCGCCAATGAAGGGTATAATGAGATTTGGTAGGAAGGGCAAACTTAGTCCTCGATACATCATACCCTACAAGATTGTACGCAAAGTGGGCCAAGTGGCTTATGAATTGGACTTACCTCCAGAGCTTAACTCAGTCCATCCAGTTTTCCATGTATCGATGCTCCATAAATGCGTTGGGGATCCTACCAAAATAGTACCCGCAAGCATCATTCAAGTCATCGAAAAATTATCTTATGAAGAAATGCCTATTGCCATATTAGATTGACAAGTGCGGAAACTCAGAAACAAAGAGGTAGCCTCAGTTAAAGTGTTGTGGAGGAAAGACAACAGATAAGAAATGACTTGGGAAGCCGAGGAGGCTATGAAGTCCAAATACCCGCATTTATTTTCACCCCCAAAGGAGGCTCAAGATGAAACGCAAGTGTTCCCAGGTACGAAATGCTCTTCTTTGTTGCTTTTGGGTCGCCTGTGGCCATGTTTATTATTATCGATGTTGTAGCCCTATGTGGTGATATTATTCGGGGGTTGCTGTGAAAGGATGGTAGTGCCAAATTACAGGGAAAACTCTGGCAAAATATCTGCAGAATTTCCGAGAATTTAACATTCGAGGACGAATGTTCTTAAGGGGGGGGGGGGGGGGGGGGGAGAGTGTTACACCTCGGCAATTTCATGTCATTGCATCGTGAATAGATTAACGCTAGCTTAAGGCGAACATGAAGTTCCCATGACTATAAGAGAGTTATTGGAAACCTTAACGCATATACAATAAGATTTTTAAATTATATGACTTGGTGAAACTAGATTCGTCAAGGGAAGCGTAGTATAAGTTGTGTCTGGGGAATATTTCATGGATATTGACCTAACGAATATTTAGTAAGGTCTTGAGGGTGAGTTATAATGTTAGTTAGATTATTAAGGAAGTGTTAAACAAGTACCAAGAAGGTTCCATAAGGATTCGGGATCCAACGAAGCGACGAGGACAATTCTGAAAAAATTATGGATTATACGCTCATATATACGGACCGTATATTTTATACGGCCTGTATACCTGACCGTAGAACCCTTCCAGTGAAGGGTGAGTTTTTGGAAGAAACATACGGTCTATTATACGGACCGTATATATTATATGGTCCGTATAGTAGACCGTAGGTTTCGGGTCGGGTCCGAGTTCAATTTCTATACATGCACGGTTTCCTTCTCTTTTTCTCACTTCCCACTTCTCCAAACTTCTCTAAACCTCTAGCATTTTATCCATATCACACTAACACATATCTAAGAGAGGAATCAAGGATCAAACATCCAAAGTTGGTCGAATCAAAGGTGTGGATGCTTTCTAGGGTTGATAGAAGTTAAGAATCTCTTTGGGTATTGAAGTTGAGTTCTGCTCAAGTGGAGTATTCTCATCCAAAGATCATCTCTACATAATCAAAGGTGAGGTTTATGATTATTTCATGTTAGTGATGGTGTTGAGTAGTTGAAGAACTTGAATTAGAAACAAGTATGGAGTATGAGCTTAAGTATGTTAATAAGGGTATGATGAGTTGAAAGATAGGTTTAGTTGTGATCCCTAGTGTAATATGAGTATAATCTTGTTATGGATGACGTTAATGATGTTGAGGAAGTATTAGATGAATGATAAACATGATGTTGTATTATAGCTATGGTTATAGAGGATCGTGGAGGTAAATTTGGAAGTTAAATAATGTCTAACTCGAGGGAATTTACGTGTAATAATATCATGGGCGTTGTTATGATGTTTGGGAGTTGTTTTATTATATAAGGAGAAGTTGTCAAAACAGAGGAAATGCTGCCCAATTTTCGTTAGCCTTAGCCGTTTTAGTTTAAGCTTAAGTATACTTCCAACAATCTAATCTTTGTACGAACCCTTTAGTATGTAGAATTGTGAGCCCGGAAGGAGAGCTCCTAGTCGACATCTTTGAGGAGATATAAAGGTATGTAAGGCTATTCCCCTCCTTTCAAAGGCATGACTCTTGTTTCATAATTTCTTCCCTATACTCCCATGACCTTCTTACATCCCTAAAGATGAAAGTGGAAGAACTTCAGGAACTTCTTACGAGATACGTTCCATAACGATAAGGTTGACAATGATGGCTTCATGATGCAGACATTTCTATGCTTATGATTTCGTTGATACCATTCTTCATTGTTGTCTCGCCTCATAATACTAATTCCTTCAAGGTGAGACGTAGCGATGAGGATGATGCCATAATGTAATCGGAGGTTCACGACCTTACGTCACTCCGATAAGGTCGTAGCTTTTATTTGGGCTCTTATGCATGCTACTTATATTATATGTGTATTTGATATGTATATGTATATAGGGGACATGAGGGAAGGTGAGGCGCTATAGACGCATAGCCACCTGATCAGCTGGTATTTTATGATATCGTCCCGGATGCGAGATGCCCGGACGTGGGATATATGGGTATTGGATCGGGCCGTTCGTTCTGCGGAAATATATTGATATATGATGATATATGGATCGGGCTGCACATTCCGCAGCAATATCTGATGTGATGATATCGAATTTATAAGCTTGCATGCATGACTCCGCCTTATGAGGCAAGTAGTCACCGGTTATCTTCTTAACTTTTGTGCTCTTATTTCCTTATTATGTTATAATGCATGCCTTACATACTCAGTACATTGTTCGTACTGACGCCCTTTTTCTTTGGACACTGTGTTCATGCCCACAGGTAGACAGGAAGACGACCCAGCTTCCTAGGAGCCAGACCAGCTTGCACAAGAGCACTTCCATATTCCGGAGGTGCAGTTCTGATATATTCCTTTGTGTACATACTTGGATATGGCGGGGTCCTGTCCCGTCCTCATGACTTCAGTGTTTCAGTTAGAGGATCGTAGATACTCATGTGTGGGTAATAGATGTTATGAGACCCTCGTTGTATATTCTGTATATCATTCTCTTGTTGCCGTGAGGGCTTATCTATATATATGCACGTGTTTTGATGAACAACTTATGGCCAGATAATGATAAGCATCACCATGGGGACTATATGTGTTCCGAGTGGGCAGGATAATGGTATGACGAACGGTGCTCGGTGGTCAGCGCCGGGTACCCGTCATGGCCCTCTAGTTGGGTTGTGACAAGTAGGTACTAATCTGTCTGTCTGGCTCACTGGGATCACCTCAGGTTGCGTAGCACTAGCAGATGCACCAACATCAATATTGGTGCGTGATAGCGAAAAAACATAACGCAACGTATGGATGGCTATTTGCACATTTTCCTCCTCTAAGTGAGATTGACCGCTCAATACAAACTTAGCCTTAACATCCTCCAATGCATCTTCATCCGTCTCAGGCCCGCCATCAGTTAATGGCTACATCTCTGGCTAGACGGCTTATGAAGCTCGGTTGCCAACTCTGCTTTTGGGAGCCCACTGCAAACCTTTTCTCTCTATGGCAGAATGAGAACATAAAAAAAACTTAGCTCTCGGTGTTATATCTCGTATTTCGCATATTTGAAAAAAATCTGAAATAATTGTGACTTGCAAGAGATGAGGTAATATTTTGATTTTGGTTAATATATATGTTGAGGTTCATGAAAAATATTGACGCGAAAATATCGAGGAAGGCTAAGGCCAAAATTGGAATTTTGGAAATTAGTTTCGTGAGTTACAAATTATTTAACCAAGTAATTGGGCTAGGAAAAAGTCACAAAAAAAAAAAAATAGAAAAGAGGCCCAAGCCCATGGGCCAAATTAATTCAATACAACAAATAAATAAAGGGGGCCATTAGTCATCTTCTTTTAGAAGATTCAAGAAAACCAAAAAAAAAAAAATTGAGAGCAAGAGCCAATAGAAAGGGCCATACGACCAAAGAAAAGAAAAGAAAAAAAAATTGGAGCTCAAATCTTTGGTTCAAAAATTCATCTCTTGTGGAATTACTACTAAGCTCAAAGCCCTCTTCAATGTAATACAACTTTGGAAGCAAGAAAGTACTTTTTTTACCAAGTGGAGAATTTGGAAAAGGTAAGAATTTTACTCTTTTTTTCTTGGAAGAATTATATATATATGTTGTAGTATATGGAAGTGAATGTAAAGCATGAAAATTTTGTGTTATGGGTATGTGTGTGTGTGGCTGAAAATGGTTGTTGATGGAGAGGAATGATCAAAATTTTATTTATTATGTTAATTGTGTTGTGGTGGCCTTGTAATGTAAATGGAAGGATACTAGTTCAAGTTGGTATGAAAAATTGGTTGTTAAGTTGTTCTAGGAAATTTTGTGATTTTATTATAATTTATGAAATTGTGGGAATGGAATTGTAAGATGCAAATTGTTGTTGTTGTTGATGAAATTGGAAAAAGAATATGTGTTGTGAATGTTGTGTCGAAGGTTGGAGGTTTCGGGTGAATTATGGTTTTTGGTGGGATTGTTGTATATTTTGTAAAATGATATGAAATGCTTTGAATTGTGGTTAATGATCTTGGATTAGTACTTGAATGTGTGATCAAATATGAATTGAATATAATTGAGACGCCGTTGAAGTTGTAGAACGAAGTTGCTAATGCTAGTATGCGTTTTGAATCGATGGTGCATATTGTTAGGATAATTGTTGGTATTGTTGTTGATATTGTGGCCGAGTTAAATTCTCAGATTTGTTGTTGTATTTTTGGCCGAGTTGAATTCTCGGGGATGGCACATTTACAGGGGAGATGCTGCCCAAATTTCTGTAGACAAGTATGGATTTAAGATTGAATTCCTAAAGGCTTATAATTAATATTTGGCAATTGTGACCAATTGTAGATTTTGGAGGAAACGGGATTTGAGTTTGGACAAGCGTAAGAAGCAAATAAGGTATGTAAAGCCTACCTTTCTTTCTTTTGGCATATCCTAGTGGTAATAGGCTATGATACGTGTCTTGGGGAAAACTCCATTCCTAGAAATCCGAGCCTAATTTTGGCCCCGATTCATTCAATGAAATTGAATTAGGTACTTTATGTTTTGATAAGAAAATAGTTTAAACGTCCGTAGTTTCACAAATGGAACCGGATTGTCCTGCAACTTTTGTGGATGACTTCATAAGGTCTAATATTCGTAATTTATGTATGCCCTCTCGACTTGACCCGAGGTGGGCCCACGATTTCCGAGACCTTCTTGTATTGTTCTATTTGACTTATTTCCGTACGATATTTAAAGGGAACTTTTGTTTATAGTTCTAGCTACCAAAGGATAGTGTTTTAACTGCTCCGTTACATTCTGATATACATTTTGAGGTGCAAATACGATTCCAGAAATACTATTTTGAGACAGCCCTCGTATCATTCCGCCGTCCGATTTATTTTACCTGACTTGTCGTTGTGTTGTTCCATCGAGTCTTCGTGAAATGTTTTATATGGTATATTTCGGATATGTGTATATGATTCTAATGCTCCGTTTGAAGTACCCTATAATGTTATTTGAAAGTTCCTCAAAATGAATGATACTAAATTTTCAGAAATTAACCTATGATTTGTTTTTCGAAAGTTTTGTAATTTGAAAGTTCGTAACTTTTGTATACTAATTCCGATGGACTCGATGCTTACCTTGAGCCTTCTAATATCAGTATGAATATGTATTTATTCGTCGAGTCTTGGGATTCATTTAAATATGTATATGCATATGGTTTCCGCACTACTCTGCTCGTGCATGTGTCATGATCTCTTTCACCGGGTCCCGGGCCGGTATGTATCGTGCGGATGGTTCGCCGAGCCTCTTGTTCGAGGGCCGGGTTCCATAAATTAATTCCGAAGTATGATGTGTCCGGTCTCGGGGTACTGTGTATATTTGTCCGTCCCCGGGTACCGTGTATATGTTACGAAGTATGATGTGTCCGGTTCCCCGGCGTGTTATATGTCCCCGGGTACCGAGGATATGCTATGATGTGTTATGTTCAGAGATGTTCGGAGATATGATATCTTTTGGAGTATGGTGTGTTATGGCGCCAGAGACAGGAATGGCGACCATGCTCCTGTGCCCCATGCATGACTTTGATATGCATCATTTGTGATTTAAAAGTAAGCATTCTGACATTCTGGATAAGCTACTTACCTTATGTATTTCTTCTGATATATGATTCTGGCATATGATATTTTCTGTTCACCGCGTCCCTTACTAAAGGGCCGGGATCTGTTACATGCATATACGATATCTAAATTTGGTATCTGATGATTCTGTTCACCGCGTCCCTTACGAAAGGGCCAGGATCTGTTATATGCACACGTACGATACATGATTCCGATTTGCACGATTGTGTTTGGAAAGTAAGATTTTTGGTATTCTGTACTTCTTTTGACAGATGACTTCGGCCTATATGATCTGTGTTGGGAAATAATCATTCTGATATTCTGAGTCTGTACTTTTCTGACATCTGTCATCTGCATACATGATTTGTGATTTGGAAATAGCGCTTTAATAATCTGGATAATACCTTTATTGTTGTGCCGTCGTTCCGGTTATGTTTCTGTCTTCTGTATTCCATGCTTTACATACTCAGTACATATTCCGTACTGACCCCCTTTCTTCGGGGGCTGCGTTTCATGCCCGCAGGTACAGACGCTTATTGAGGTGATCCGGCAACCTAGGGTACACATTCTGCTGTTCTGAAGCGCTCCTTTGATCCGGAGCCCATACTTTTGGTACAGATCCTTCTGTTATATATATACCTTTGTGTTTATGGTTATTTTGGGTACGGCGGGGCCCTGTCCCGTCATATGATTCTGTTGTCTGTATTAGAGGCCTGTAGACATGTATGTGGGTCATGGGTCGTTTTGTCTGGTTATGTTAATTTGGTTCATGTTTGGCATTTCCCTACACTGCGATAACTTGATCGGTTTGTGGACTATATTATAAGTAACGATATAAGTGATATGTTGCCTAGCATGCACGAAGGTCCTTAATATGTTAAGTGTAAAAAATTTTGGGTAGTAAGTATGTACGAGTTTCCATCTCGGGCACTAGTCGCGGCCTACGGGATTGGGTCGTGACACTCGGGCTCGGATCTCCTAGAGATTTGCCTTAATTTGAGCCAAATTATCCTAATTCTCTTCAACTCATCACCGGGAGAATTCTCCTCGAGCGTAACCACTTGCCTCTGAATACCATCTATCCTCATCAAAATCTAATAGTGCGAGTTCTAAAAAGGAAGGAGGGCCTTCTTAATGGCCGAATCAACAAATTTTGGGGTCTCATTCACCAAGTCTGTTAACTGCTTGTGGTCATGCTCGACCGTGTAGGTAATCTGTTACACCCCTCGTCTTCATAGTGGTAGAACTTATGATTTCCTAGTGGGGCATGCCTTGGGAATTGAGACCTGAGCCTGACTTTTGGAGATAGAAAGTGTCGTACCCCGTGTGCAATGGTACCAGCAGGTATTCCTGGTGATTTACAGGATTAGAAGTTGAACAAATCGAATCGACGCGATCTCAACTGAATCGAAAAATTCTACGTATACCAGTCAAGATCAACGGGTCGTCGAACCTGTCGACGGACCGTCGTTGTGCGGCGTCGACAGGGTTCCGCAGTCCTGCATTCCGTAGGCGCAGGTCGACGAGCTCGTCGACGGTTCGTCGTCCCGCTCGTCGAACCGGACCACTGAAGCATTTAATTCTCCGAGTATAAATACATGGTCCACGACTTTATGTCTTATTTCTCTCATTCCTAGATCAAAAAACCCTAATATTTTGCTCTCCCAACATTTATGGCATAGTAGTGAAGATTTGATAAGACCCGAACCCCGTAAACCCGAGCTTGTGAAGAAGAAGGTTTTTTCTAGGGTTTCTCCAAGAATGGGAAGCTTAGGGATTTGAAGTTAAGGTGATTCTTGGGATTCTTGACCCCTTAAGGTATGTAAATGATGTATTTGAGTTGCTATCAAGAGCTTTAGTGATTTTAGGTAAAGAAAGGGTATTTGTGGAAGTGATAGATTGATGAAGGGTAAGGTAGTGGCATGAGACTATTTTAAAGAAATGATTAGGGATGGATTTACGTGTATTTGGATATATATATATATATATATATATAGGCGCTATCATTGTAAGGCTATAAATAAGATGGTCGTCTATGATTCGTTAAGCTTTATACGTGCTTGGGGATGATTAGTAAGCAAAGCAAGTAGCCTAATTAAGGCTTATGTTATCTTAATTGTAGATTTACAAGTTCAAGAAGTAGAAGTTGGGCGATTTGATATACGGCAAGGTATGTTAAGGTTATTCCTTTTTTTTTTGGCATGATCCTATGATATGAACCGATAAACGAGTAAGAGAGTTTCCATATTACTCTATTCTTATAAGTACTAAAAGAAATACATTTTAATGTTCCCGTACCTCGGCTAGGGTATTTTCCCCATATACCGATCTTATGATTTCCTGTCCTAGTAGTATGAGTTCAGTAAGGCCCATGAGAGGCAAACTATCATTTTATTGTGTTAGAATCCTGTCGTTCAGTTTTACTTGTACTACACATTTATTTTCAAATTCTCAGGGGTACGAGTGTAAGGCGCACTTGATAGGGGGTGAAGGTGTAACCTATGATATTACACTCTATGTGAGAAAGGCACACTTGACAGGGGGTTAAGGTGTGGCCTATGAGTGGTCCATGAGTGGCCTATGATGTTGGAGTACCTACATAAGAAAGGCACACTTGACAGGGGGTGAAGGTGTGGCCCTTGATGTGACAATGAGGTGTACCTACTAGATATATAGTATATATATATATATATATATATATGCATGTCCATACTTCCCGACATACAGATTCGGTCAGATGCAGACAGATACTAGTTCATACAGATTTATGCAGATAGTCATTTAGCTTATGAGACCAGATCTTATTCATGATTTCTATACATATATATACATGCTGTCTTTATGCTTTGCATATTCAGTACATTATCCGTACTAACTCCCCGTTGCTCGGGGGGCTGCGTTTATGCCCGCAGGTACAGGTAGACAGGGAGGTGGTCCAGCTAAGTAGGACCCTTCCAGCAGCGATCAGTACACTCCATTCGATCTGGAGTTGCAGTCTATTTTGGTAGGCCACCCTTTTGAGATGTATAGAGATGGGTACGACGGGGCCCTGTCCCGTCCTTTCTACAGCTTTATTCTAGTAGAGGTATGTAGACAGTTGTATGTAGTAGTCAGACGTTGTAGCCTTGTCTGCTTATATTCTTTTGTGTACAGTATATATAGCAGCCTAGCTGGCTTGCACCGTTCTTCCGCATGTTGTGTATATATATGCAGATTGTACAGAGTTTGGATGTTTTCTCCTTATGAGATTAGTTTGTGCTATTTATGGGCTATTGATGTTCATCATGTTTCAGATAAGTGTTTAGGGGTGTTTGGTTGCTAGAGGTCAGACCCCTTGTCACGACTCATCGGTTTGGGTCGTGGCAGAAGTGGTATCAGAGCAGTTTCGTTCTAGGGTTGTCTCCAGACCGTGTCTAGTAGAGTCTTGTTTATGGGCGTGTTGTGCACCACAGTTATAAACAGGAGGCTACAGGACATTTAGGATGATGTCATTCTTTCTCTCCTAGATTGTGCGATAGATCCATGTGTTAGATGTTCGCTTTCTGATGAATTGTTATATTTTCAGCAATGCCTCCCAAGAAAGCTACAGCTGCCCAGAAAGGCAAGAAAGCCACAGGAGAGGCCACTAGCCGTACTCGACAGTCATTAGGACTCAGGATGAGATTCAGAGTGAGAGCCCATCTGAGACATCGCATACGCCGTCTCCAGCACTCGTCCCAGTTCCTCAGCCAGATGCACCAGGCCAGGATGTGCGGGTTGCTGTTCAATTATTGACCAGATTAGTAGCTGCTCTGGCTCAGCGGAAGGGAGCTGGTAGTTCGAGGGTTAAGACCTTCCTTGAGTTAGATCCTCCCGAATTTTCAGTGATAAAGTAGAATATGGATCTCCAATATTTCATTGTTGGTATGCAGAGGACTTTGAGGTTATGCATGCAAGCGAGGTTGAGTCGGTGGAGTTAGCTTCGTATAGACTTCGTGATATTGCAGTACAGTGGTATCAGAATTAGGAGTTATCTAGGGGGAAAGAATGCCCCTCCAGCTGTGTGGCGAGAGTTCGCATACGCTTTTATCCGCCATTATTTGCCTCCTGAGGTCAGCGAGCCCGAGCAGACAAATTTTTACGTATTGAGCAGGGCAGTATGAGTGTCCAAGAGTACTGTGTGTATCGATTCTATGGTTAGATATGCCCCAGCCATGGTGGCTGATATGGAGGACAGAGTTCACCGTTTTGTGGCTGGTTTAGGGCCACATTTGGTAGATGCTTGTACAACTGCTGTATTACAGCCAGGTATGGATACCTCCCATATACAGGCATATGCACAGAATCTGGAAGATCGCAAGCGTCAGAGGAGGGCAGAGTGTGACCGTGACCGAGGCCATGGTAAGAGGGCTAGATCTTTCGACATTAGAAGTGAGTCCAGGGGAGGACAGAGGCAGCAACATTCCAAGTATTGATATCATTCGGTAGGGAGTGCACCTCTGCGGTTTTCAGGCCCGAGGTTTGATCCGTCTTCTTATTCTAGAGCTGCCCAGATTTCTAGAGCATCAGGCTCCCAGTACAGACCAGAGTCAGGACAGATGAGGCCACCCTTACCACGGTGTGCCCAGTGTGGTAGGTTACATATCAGCCAGTGCCGATTGGGATCGAATGCGTGTTATTCTTATGGCCGACCAGGTCATATGATGAAATATTATCAGTTAGGAGGTGGCATGGGCACTGTTCAGCCTACAGTGTCTATAGCTGGTTCTTCTTCTTCTGCAGTGCGCCCTTCGGGGCAAGCTTTTCAGTCACCGGCAGGACGAGGTACGGGGAGGAGTGGAGCCTCCAGCTCGAGCGGACCTCAGCACCACGTATATGCATTAGCTGGTAGGCAGGATCGTGAGTCGTCTCCTGATGTTGTCACAGGTATATTATCAGTTTCCTCCTATGATGTGTATGCATTGATCGATCCAGGATTTACTTTATCATATGTTACTCCATTTGTAACTGGTAAGTTTAGGGTAGAACTCGAGTCGATTAAACCATTTGAGGTGTCTACGCCAGTTGGCGATCTAGTCATAACTAGGCGAGGGTATCGGGATTGTGTTGTTATAGTTTGTGACCGCCACTCTGTAGCAGATTTGATTGAGTTAGTTATGGTTGATTTCGACGTTATTATGGGAATGAATTGGTTGGATTCCTGTTATGCTAATGTTGATTGCAGAACAAAGATAGTTCGATTTCAGTTTCTCGGCGAGTCAGTCCTAGAGTGGAAGGGTAATGTTGTTTCACCTAGAGGTAGGTTTATTTCCTACCTTAAGGCAGAGAAGATGATCAGAAAAGGGTGTATGTTTAACCTAATTCGAGTTCAACATGTGCAAGCAGAGTCGCCGAATCTTCAGTCTGTCCCTGTGGTTAATGAGTTCCCCGAAGTGTTTCCAGATGAGCTTCCAGGCATTCCACTGGAGAGGGAGATTGACTTTGCTATTGACCTATTGCCAGACACTTAGCCAATATCTATTCCTCCTTATAGGATGGCACCTGCAGAGTTGAAGGAATTGAAGGAGCAGTTGAAAGATTTGCTTGAGAAGGGCTTTATTAGGCCTAGTACATCGCCGTGGGGAGCCCCGGTGTTATTTGTGAGAAAGAAGGATGGTTCTTTGCGAATGTGTATTGATTATAAGCAATTGAATAAAGTGGCTGTAAAGAATAAGTATCCGCTCCCGAGGATTGATGATTTATTTGATCAGTTGCAAGGTGCCAAATATCTCTCGAAGATAGACTTGAGATCAGGATATCACTAGGTTAGGGTCAAGGAGGAAGAAATCCCGAAGACGACATTCCAGACTAGATATGGACACTATGAGTTCCTTGTTATGTCGTTCGGGCTAACTAATGCCCCAGCCGTATTCATGGATTTGATGAATCGTGTATTTAAGCCCTTTCTAGATTTGTTCGTGATTGTGTTCATAGATGATATTCTAGTTTATTCGCCGTCAGAGGCCGATCATACAGAACATCTGCGGACAATGCTTGGGATTCTTCGAGGTAAAGAGTGGTATGCAAAGTTTTCTAAGTGTGAGTTCTGGTTGAACTCTGTGGCTTTTCTGGGTCACATTATTTTAGAAGAAGGCGTTAGAGTGGATGCCCAGAAGATTGAGGCTGTGAAGAATTGGCCAAGGCCCACAGCACCAACGGAGATATGTAGTTTCTTGGGCTTGGCAGGTTACTATAGAAGGTTTGGAGAAGGATTTTCCTCTCTTTCAGCCCCATTGACCAAATTAACTCAGAAATCAATTAAGTTCCAATGGACAGGCGCTTGTGAGCAGAGCTTTCAGACCTTGAAGGATAAGCTAACTTCAGCACCAGTTTTGACTCTTCCAGAAGGAGCAGATGGCTATGTGGTATATTGCGATGCTTCAGGTGTTGGATTGGGCTGTGTATTGATGCAGTACGGTAAGGTTGTCGCTTATTTTTCTAGACAGTTGAAGAAGCACGAGAAGAATTATCCAACCCATGATCTTGAGTTGGCAGAAGTTATTCATGCCTTGAAGATATGGAGGCACTACTTGTACGGTGTCCATGTTGATATCTATACTGATCATAAAAGCCTCCAGTACATCTTTACGCAGAAGGATTTGAACTTGCGTCAGAGGCGATGATTAGAGAGGTTAAAAGATTACGATGTGGATATTTTGTATCATCCCGGGAAGGCTAATGTGGTAGTCGATGCCCTCAGTCGTAAATCTATGGGTAGCTTGTCTCACGTATCGCCAGAGAGAAGAGAAATGGTCCGTGAGGTTCATCGAGGTTCGATTGATAGATTCTGGTGATGCAGGGGTTACTGTTCAAGACACAGTGGTATCATCCTTGGTAGTTCAGATAAAGTTGCATAAGTATGACGACCCTGTTCTAGTTCATTACCGAGATACAACACCTCAGAAAGAAAAGACACCCTTTGTGATCACAGGTGATGGAGTACTCAGATATCGAGGTAGATTGTGTGTCCCTAGTGTTGCAGGGCTCCGTCAGCAGATTATGGGAGAGGCACATTACTCCCGCTATTCTATTCATCCTGGCTCAACAAAGATGTACCATGATTTCAGGGAAGTTTATTGGTGGGATGGTATGAAAAGAGATATAGCAGAATTTGTCGCTCAGTGTCCAAATTGTCAGCAAGTTAAAATAGAGTACTAGAAGCCTGGAGGTCTATTGCAGGCTATGGAGATTCCGACATGGAAGTGTGAGGTAATTAATATGGACTTTATTACAGGGTTGCCCTGTACTCAGCGGAAGTGTGATTCGATATGGGTCATAGTCGATAGGCTCACAAAGTCAGCTCACTTTCTGCCTGTCAGAACTACTTATGCAGCCGAGGATTACGCGAGGCTTTATCTTAAGGAGATTGTACGACTCCATGGTGTTCCTTCTTCCATTATTTCAGATAGGGGAGCACCGTTCACAGCCAGATTCTGGAAGTCTTTCCAGCAGGGATTGGGGACTCAGGTGAGTCTTAGCACCGCATTCCACCCGCAGATGGATGGGCAAGCAGAGCGTACTATACAGAACCTTAAGGATATGCTTAGAGCTTGTGTGCTTGACTTTCAAGGCAATTGGGAGGATCATTTGCCTCTTATCGAGTTCGCGTAAAATAACAGTTACCATTCCAGTATTCAGATGGCTCCTTATGAGGCCTTATATGGGCGGAGGTGTAGATCGCCCATAGGATGGTTTGATATTGGGGAGGATCAGTTACTAGGCCTAGACTTATACAACAAGCAGTTGATAAGGTGAAAGTGATTAGAGAGAGGTTGCTAACAGCTCAGAGCCGACAGAACTCCTATGCGGATAATCGGCGACGTAAGCTAGAGTTCGAGTTGGGCAACTGGGTGTTCCTAAAAGTTTCGCCTATGAAGGGAGTGATGAGGTTTGGTAAGAAGGGTAAGTTGAGCCCTCGATATATTGGGCCATATAAGATCATTCATATAGTGGGTACAGTGGCATATGAGCTAGAATTGCCTTCTAAGTTAGAATCGGTACATCCAATATTTCATGTATCAATGCTTTGTAAGTGTATCGGAGATCCTTCAATAGTTGTGCCAGTGAATGATATCCAGGTGACCGCACAATTATCATATGAAGAGACTCCAGTGGCTATATTGGACAGACAGGTCCGTCGGTTGCGAACCAAGGATGTAGCCTCCATTAAAGTCTTGTGGAGGAATAAGAATGTTGAAGAAATGACTCGGGAAGAGGAAGAAGTGATGAAGATTAAGTACCCGCATTTGTTCCCAGCAGTACAGGAGGTGCAGTCAGAGGCATCACTTTTCTCAGGTATTATTTGATTTCAGTTATCGTGATTGGTCGTGTGGGGCCATAGTATTGTATGTTATAGTATGTGTCCCTGTGAGGCATTATTTTGGGTTGTTGCGTATAGGATGGATTGATATAAGTACAGGGGAAACTATGCCAAATTTTTTATAACCCACGATTATTCGAACATGCGAGGACGAATGTTCCTAAGAGGGAAAGAATGTTACACCCCTCGTCTTCATAGTGGTAGAACTTATGATTTCCTAGTTGGGTATGCCTTGGGAATTGAGACCTGAGCCTGAGTTTTGGAGATAGAAAGTGTCCTACCCCGTGTGCAATGGTACCAGCAGGTATTCCTGGTGATTTACAGGATTAGAAGTTGAACGAATCGAATCGACGCGATCTCAACTGAATCGAAAAAGTCTGCAGACACCAGTCAAGATCAACGGGTCATCGAACCTTTCGACGGACAGTTGTTGTGCGGCATCGACAGGGTTCCGCAGCCCTGCATTCTGCAGGTGCAGGTCGACGAGCATGTCGACGGACCGTCGACATGTCGACGGGTCGTCGACCAGCTCGTCGAACCGGACCACTGAAGCATTTAATTCTCCGAGTATAAATACATGGTCCACGACTTTATGTCTTATTTCTATCATTCCCAGATCAGAAAACCCTAATATTTTGCTCTCCCAATATTTATGGCATAGTAGTGAAGATTTGACAAGACCCGGACAAACCCGAGCTTGTGAAGAAGAAGGTTGTTTCTAGGGTTTCTCCAAGAATGGGAAGCTTAGGGAGTTGAAGTTAAGGTGATTCTTGGGATTCTTGACCCCTAAAGGTCTGTAAATGATTCCTACCCTTGTATTTGAGTTGTTATCAAGAGCTTTAGTGATTTTAGGTAAAGAAAGGGTATTTGTGGAAGTGATAGATTGATGAAGGGTAAGGTAGTGGCATGAGACTATTTTAAAGAAATGATTAGGGATGGATATATATATATATATATATATATATATATGCGCTATGAGTGGTCCATGAGTGGCCTATGATGTTGGAGTACCTACATGAGAAAGGCACTCTTGACAAGGGGTGAAGGTGTGACCCTTGATGTGACAATGAGGTGTACCTACTAGATATATAGTATATATATATATGCATATCCATACTTCCCGACATACAGATTCGGTCAGATGTAGACAGATACTAGTTCATACAGATTTATGCAGATAGTCATTTAGCTTATGAGACCAGATCTTATTCATGATTTCTATACATATATATACATGTTGTCTTTATGCTTTACATATTCAGTACATTATCCGTACTAACTCCCCGTTTCTCGGGGGGCTATGTTTATGCCAGTAGGTACAGGTAGACAGGAAGGTGGTCCAGCTAAGTAGGACCCTTATCCAGGAGCGATCAGTGCACTCCATTCGATCCGGAGTTGCAGTCTATTTTGGTAGGCCACCCTTTTGAGATGTATATAGATGGGTACAACGGGGCCCTGTCCCGTCCTTTCTACAGCTTTATTCCAGTAGAGGTCTGTAGACAGTTGTATGTAGTAGTCAGACGTTGTAGCCTTGTCGGCATATATTCTTTTGTGTACAGTATATATAGCAGCCTAGCTGGCTTGCACCGTTCTTCCGCATGTTGTGTATATATATGCAAATTGTACAGAGTTCAGATGTTTCCTCCTTATGAGATTAGTTTGTGCCATTTATAGGCTATTGATATTCATCATGTTTCAGATAAGTTTTTAGGGGTGTTTGGTCGCTAGAGGTCAGACCCCTTGTCACGGCTCATCGGTTTGGGTCGTGATACAATCTTCATAAATTCTTATTTGTGGGAAGGAGGCCAGACATTCCTATAGAAGGCTTGGTAGAGGAAAAGGAAGGTGCAGCTAAAGATGATGGGATTGCTAAAGTAGCAGGCACAACAAAACCAATAGGGGCCTCTGGCATGGTGCCCGTGGTGGTTTCAACAATAGGATTGCTCTGACCAGCTGTGACTATAAGGACGAGCTCTGTAGAAGGCCCACTTGTAGACAAAGTGAGTTTTCCTTTTTCAATACATGATTTGCCTCATCCCAGCTCGTGGTTATGTCAAAGACTTGTACAACTTCAATGTAATGGTCCGCATGGGAATGCTCTGTATGTCTGCCAACTTTCACAACTGAGTGATGAGGCAAGGATATGGTAGATAAGTGGTCATCTACTGGGCTCGCCTTTTTGGATCATGAATAATGAGATTTGCCACATTGATATGGTATCCGGATATGATAGACACAATCAAAACAGTCCTCTCCAGAGAGATAACGTTATCACTCTTAGACGGGAGAAACCGACTCATGATTACATTCTACCAAAACTTGGCCACGATCATAAGATCCCATTTGAAGATTGGTATATTATGGTGGTTGGTAACCCATTCTGGAATATCTCGAGCCATGATAGAAGCAACCCATGCCAACTGACAATTTCTCGACACAAACGTGCGATCATATTTAGTCGTTTGCTCAGGCCCTGTATTACCCTTGCCAAAATAGAATTTATTGATGGCTGCACTGGTAATGGGACATCAACCCCTCGGACCCAAGAACTGTCAAGAGAAACCGGTGACCCTTTGGCCCTTTTTCTTGTTGATTTTGGAGTTTCACCATATGATGTATATAATTCTCAAACATTGATTGGACATATTTTCCTGGAGGTTTCGGGAAGCATTCATATTGCCTAGATCTGATTTGGTCAAGTATTGTCGAAAGGTCCCTCAAACCATTGAGGGTCACTTGCTTTTCCTCACTGATGTTTCTTGTTTTATTCCCATGTTTATTGAGCCTCAACTCAACCATATATTTTTCTCTGGATCCCTGAACCTCAAACCGTGTGCCATCTTACACATTCTTTCGTCTAAACTCAGCAGCCCAATTGGGCTCCAAGTTGTTCGACTCTGTTAGGATCAGGCTACTCCTATGCACTCTAAAAATCAGGTTCTTAGAGCAATTACAGGAGAAAATGCAACACAAATATAAATCAACACAAGTATTTTCACGTGAAAAACTCCTTGCTTAAGGGCGCACAAAACACGAGCTATATTCTATAGGACTTTTCTCAACTTCACTAAACAAGAGCAGTTTAAAGGTTTACAAACTTCCTTGTGACACCTAAAGTAACTGTTCCCTAATAGTCCCGTGTTACACTTCGTAAATTTTTGTGTCATTTATGTCATGAGTAAACTAACGTGAGTCCATAGAGGCTATAATACCCCTATAAGGTTAGGGAATACTTTTAACAAGTGTTAAACAAGTATTTAAAGGTTCTGAGATCAAGCGAATCGAAGAAATTAAATTTTACAGATCGCAAATTCGCGAAATACAGTGAAAGTTACGATCTGTATAAAATTTTATGATTCAAATTACAGACCATAATTTGAATTACGGCCAGTAATTGTGGGCGTAAAATTTGAGGTGGTGGATTTCCAGAATTATATAATTATGATCCCCTCTTCATTTTATTTCATTTTAACATAACCCCAAGTCCTAGAAACCTCTCCAAACACATTCCAATATATTTCTAAGCCTAAATCAAAGATCAAAGTGAAGATTAAAGTGGTTAGGGTTTTCAAGTGAGATCTACACTTGTCTCCTCCTCTTGAAGATGCTTGGGTGAGTTTTTAAGGTAGAGTAACCTTGTAATTGAAGTGTTTTTGAATTTTGATGTAAGATTTCATCTTAGTTTCATGCTTATGAGTTTATTTAGTAATTATGTTAAGTTTTGAGGAGAAGAAATTGGAGGAAAAGTTCAAATATAAATTTGATTATATTTTGAATTATAAATTAACTTGAGCTATAATTATTAGTATGTTATGAGTATAATCTTATTATGAGGAGTAATAATGATGATGAGGAAGTGTTGTATACAAGTATATAAGGGATTGTGTTGAAGTTGTTGTTATGGATTGATTATGAAAAGAAGTTTCGGATTGATTTGAGTCCAATTTGAATATAAATCTCAGGGCTATGGTATTGTTGATGTTGTTACTGTTGTTTGAGAGTTGTTTTGGAATTTGGTAATAGTAAGTGATATAGGGGAGATGCTGCCCAAATTTTGTTAGCTCACCTTATAGTCTAGTTTGATCTTATAAGCGTTTCAACGACTTAAACTTAGTGTGAATCATCATGAATGTATATTTACAAGCTCGGGAGGATAGACATTAAGTAAGTTAAGGAGACGACAAGGTATGTGAAGGCTGTCCCATTCTGTCAGGACCCGACTAGGGGCCGTGACGGGTACCCGGGGCTAATCACCGAGCACCACTCATTTCCTTACTCGCCATAGTCATCATACACTTCTTTACCGCTTATAAACTCATAATCATAAGACACTCATTTTTCATTTGAAAACATAATTGATTTTTATATACATACGCCCTTCGGCTATCAAAATAATAACATATACACCATAGTAGCATCGTGAGACCATACTACCCACACATACGTATCTACGAGCCTCTACTAGAGTTCTAAACATATGGACGGGACAAGACCCCGTCGTGCCCAAAATACATATACATATACACAAAAGTATAAACCCGATTTGCACCTCCGGAATAATGGAGTGCTCCTGCAAATCTGCTGATAGCTCCTAAAGGTCTGCGCCGTCTCCCTGTCTACCTGTGGGCATGAACACAACATCCAAAGAAAACGGACGTCAGTACGAATATTATACTGAGTTTGTAAGGCATGAATGAAATAAACATGATAGAGAAATCATAAGTCATAAGGTGAAGGCAAAACCTGCGCGACCCTTAAGGATGAATACATTTCATACATATATCATATATACATAATCGTCGTACATGAATCATCATAGCGTATACATCATCATGTCATATAATTCATCATCGTAGTACCATATCTACTCATACACATAAAACATTATCCGTATTCGGCCACGTAGAGGCTCGACAATATCCGTATTCGGCCACGTAGTGGCTCGACATTATCCGTATTTGGCCACGTAGTGGCTCGACAGTATCACATACATATCTTCCGTATTCGGCCACGTAGTGGCTCGACATTATCACATCCATCATAACAAGGCTTGGTATATCTCATCATCATCATTTCCATAAGATACATCTCATAAGCTTATCATAACCTTTTCATAGAGCATACATTTGAATTTAAAGACAATCTATGAAAATCAAATCATATTCGTAGCATGGACTTCGTATGAATATCGTTGGATAGACTTCATAATCTCTAGGCTTAAGCTCAACATTACCACTATCGTTTATATAGCATATCTCTTACCTTTATCTCATATGAAATCCTCTATGAACATAGACTCGCAACTTTGCGGAACATTGGTCATAAGACGTGTATTAAGGCTTATGGACAATCTATAACTATGTCGGGGTGACATAAGGTCGAGAACCCCCGATTACATTATGGAGCATTCATAGGAATTCTGCCTCACATTGAAGGAATTAGTATATAAGGTGAGTGTATACAACAAGCAACACCAATAGATCATAGTTAATGTCGTTAGCTTTGTAGAAACATTATACCATGAACTCTAGAATCTTTAGACTTAAGCTCATCATTTTCATTATCGTGCTCATAACATGTCTCTTATCGTTATCTCACGTGGCTATTTATGAACATAGGCTCTTAGTTCCCGAATATAAGGAGGCCATGGAAATGTAGGGAACATAATATCCTAGAAGTTACGTAAGGATCATTAGCTTCATATACATCGTTCCTTGATTTAGAATCTCTAGGATTCATCTTATCATCATTATTATCTCATTCATGACATATTCCTCATCTTCATCTTATAAGAAGATTTCTATCAATGTTGACTCATAGTTCCCGGAATGCAAGAAAGTCATGGAGAGGTAAGGGAATAATATCATAGGAATCGTATAAGGATTGCCATCTTCGTAGGAATGTCGTTCATGAGCTTTAGGACTCCTAGAATTAAATTCATCATCAATATCGTCATGCTCGTAACGTGTCTCTTTTCTTTATCTCGTATAAATTTCTTTATGATCGTAGACTCATAGTTTTCGATACGTAGGACAAATCATGAAGAAGGAGGGGATATCATATCATAGGATTCATGCCTGGAAAAGAAAGGACTAGCCTTACATACCGTTGTCGTTTAACTACTCTATTGCTTGCTCGTTCTCCTTTAATGCTCACGTTTTTACCTTCAAAAGAATTCGCATTAACATTAGCTAAGCGATTGTAAGAACGTGCTTACTGAAGCTAAAGAAAATTTGGCAACATTTCCTTTGTTTATACAACTTTTCCCATATTCCATATCAACTCCCAAACATCCGTAACATCAGTCATAATATCATAAATAACAATCACCATTTATCTACATTATCCACATTTCACAATTTCACTTCAATTTCCCCATAATCATGGTCATAATTCACTATTACGTTATTTCACGTATAATTCTCATTCCATGTTCTAAATTTCATTCATAATTTACTTACAATCACAACATATCCATATTCATGATTCATTCCAAACTACTACTCAACAATAGCACTATTCCCACATTTATGACCCATTTTCTATGTTCTTCAACAATCCAAGTGTTTCAACTTCTCAATATCTTAAACATCATGAAAATCTCATAAAACTTACCTTATATATTGTAGGAACAAGCTTTGAGTATCAATGCTCTTCTTACACCAAAAACCCTAACTCACTTCCTTTGAAATTTCTTGGCTTAGATGACTTTAATGGGTTTCATACTCTTGATTCTTGTTGGTTTGATGAAGTTGATCATCAATTTCCTTTGGATTCTTGTGGATGAAGTGTATGGAACCTTCTAGAGGTCTTGAGAGATGAAGAAGTGTGTGTGAAATGAAATAATTGAAGTGGGATCACACATATATAATCAGAACTTGTTCAGCTCATTGGGACTTCCACGGACACTTTCACGGTCCGTGGAATAATGTATGGTCCGTGGAACAGGTCGTGGTTCACCACCAGAAGATCATAATCTATGCTGGGTATTCCACGGACCAGTATACGGTCCGTGGAAGGTATCACGGTCCGTGAAAGGGGTCGTGGAACTCACAGCTTTCTCCAAAGTTGTCCGCTTCGTTTCGTTCAGTAAAAAGGTCACAACTCTTGATCCAGATATCTTGTGAGGGCCCACGACCTATGGTTGGAAAGCTCTTTCAATGATATACAACTTTCATTCTTAGTGTTTGTCCAAATTCCAAACTTATAATGACGTTTGGCCCCTTCAAGTCAGATCATCCGAAAATGTTTCCTTAAATTGTCCTTTTGGATGGCTTATGCCCATATTTGGCTTATGGGTCCTTCTTAGGACTTGCTCAACTTTCCATGTACTACTCATATATCTCTTCATATGTCCTTTATAAAACTCCGGCTATTGGCCCCACTTAGCTTACAACAGCGAGGGCTTTTCGGCAAGTGACATATGAACCAATTCAACCCATATGGTCTCCAAATGTCATATGTGTACCATTATTACACTCTTATAATATAACCTTTCTCCTTAATACTCGCATAACTTTGCTCTTCCTCGGGCCCATACTAAGCTGGCTACGACCTTGGTAGCGCGAAATTTTCCAAGGTGTAACACTTTCTTTCTTGCAGCATGATCATTTGATACAAACCCATTCACATGATATCCATAATGTCCTTATTTTTGTAGAAATTCTAGAAGCTTATGGATCTTGAGATTGTTATGAGATTCTTATGATATTGTTGATAATTGTCCCGTGATTATTGATCTTATCTTATGATTATTGATCTCATCTTATGGTTCTTGGTCTTATTTATTGATGTTGATCTCATCTTATGATTATTGTTTTTCAAGGTGAGATATGTTCATGATGATAGTTCCATAATGACAATCGGAGGTTTACTTATGTCACTCCAACAGAGTCATAGATTTTATTTGGGCTCTCATGCATGCTTTATATATATGTATGTATTTTCTCACACCGGGGCGCTATTGTCGGCCGGGCAGGCATGTAGATGTGCACACCACTGGAGTGGGCAGGTTATGATGTTACTCCGGACGCAGGATGCCCCGGACGCGGGATGATGGTATGATGCTAACACCAAGCCTAAATGGACGGGCAGGATAGTCTATATATGTATGTATAAAAGTGTGTTTTTTAAATCTAAGCATGCATGACATCCACCTTAAGAGGCATTCAGAGGTACATGTTGATCTCTTTTATCTTATGTTCTTTTCATACTTTCATTATGTTGTTACTCATGCCTTACATACTCGGTGCATTATTCGTACTGATGTCCTTTTACTTGTGGACGTTGCATTTCAAGCTCACAGGTCTTGATATACAGGTTGAAAACTCATTCAGTAGGATATCAGCTCAGCCGACAGTGTTGTGGCACTCCACTTGCTCTGGAGTTGCTCTGTGAGTTAGCATGGTCACATATGCATTGCATGAATGGTTGGCTTTGTCCCGGCCACGTTATGTCATGTATTCCAGTACAGGCTCTTAGACAGATATGTACAGTTAGAGGTTCTATGACCATCTCGGTTCACACTTTGTTGTATCATCCTATTTTGGATAAGCCTAGTCAGCTTGTGTACTTGAGATCAGTTTGATAATGTTACACCCCGCATTTTTGTACGTTGAGTTTCCCTGAGTGCTAGTTGTCCTAGTCTTGGGAAGTAGGATAAATTTTTGAGGCCATGAGGATAGATATGTCCATCTTGGGTATACAAGGGAGTAAAACCATGTTTAGTAAGCTTCGGGAAGGTTTAGGACTTGTCGGATCATCGGAGTTAAGTTTCGGTAAAAGTTTGACAAAGTATCACATTATGTCGTAACATGCTTGTAGCAAAGAACGCATTGCGGGACGCAGTTATGTAGCAAAGTGTGACAGTGAAATTTGGTGATGTTGCGAGGTCAACGACGCAACATGCGGCTAGCGAAGCATGATTTGCATCTAGCAAAGATCGTAGCATCTTGTGTAGGTCCAGAATTTTATGGACCACTATAAATAGACCAAATTTTACCCTAAATCATATTTTCACCATTTTTTGACCTAGAAATCTCTAAAAACTCTCTTAACAAGTCTTCCTATGATCTAAGACCAAAATCAAGGGCAAACCAAGTGATTCCAACATGAAGAATTCCATGATCATCATTAGATTGTTCTTCCTCTTATGGTGTTGAATTTGGAGAGTTCTTGGAGGTGAAGGAATTTTGAATTTAGAGTGATCCTTGTGATTGAAGGTAAGATTATCACTCCATCTTCATGTTTATAGAATTAGTTGGCATTTTCATAACTTATGGGAAGGAGAAATGGCGAAAGTAAGGTTTAAGTTGTGCTATAATTTGTTCCTAGCTATGCTTGAGTATGAATTATCCAAGACTTGGTATGGTTGTGATGTTGTTGGCCTGGTTGGTGTAATTAAAGTTGTAATATTAAGTTCTTGGATTGTTAAGTGAGTTGTGAAGGTGGAAAGGGAAATAGTATAGGATTGAGGTAAACAAGCTACATGAATCTCATGCACATAAAATGTTCGACAAAATGTCTAAATGAGTTCTCGTATAAGTTATGGACTCATCGTTGATACAGATACTTCATTTAATATAGATAATCATTCATAAAGCATACGATGACTCGAAGGATCTGTAGACTAAGGAGACGAGGTATGTAAGGCTACCCTCTTTCTTACAAAGGCATGGATCCTATGTTATAATCCCATATATGCTATCCATATTATTCTTGTTCCTAGAAGTCCTAGAGAACCTTAACTCTCAAAACTCTTATAGTATAATTGAGCTTACCATGAAATTCTTAACGACATTCATGATAGTTGGTCTCATCTTATATTGTTATTTTCTCAAGCATGATAATATAGTGATGATGTTCGTGATGATGATTTCCATTCTAGAAAGGCTAAAGCTTAAAGTTCTCAATGTTTTCATGATATTATTGGGTTGTCACATGTTTAATAATCTTATTCATTGTTGATGATCTCACCTTATGATTATTGTTCCTTCAAGGTGAGATATAGCTATGATAATTGTTCCATAGCATAATCGGAGGTCACCGACCTTATGTCACTCCGATAGAGTTGTAGCTTTGAAATGGCTCTCATGGATGCTACATGTATATGTATGATTACACCGCGCTTGGTTGGCCGGGCATGACACCACTTCGGTGGGTGGCTTATAGATAATGATGATTACACTGCGCCTAGATAGCCAGGAAGCATCGCTAAGGCGGGCGACTTACTTCACCGTGTCTATATGGCATGGGCATCACCACTAGTGGGGAGCGTGAGATGATTACCCCGGACGCGAGCTAATGATGTTATTGATTCAGACAGTTTATGTATGTATATGTGATAGGTTTTAAAGGTTAAATTGAGCATGCATGATTCCGCCTCAAGAGGCAAGCAGTTACAATTATACTTTCTTTTTATGCTTTCTATACTTCCTTGTTATGTTATCATATATACCTTACATACTCAGTACATTGTTCGTACCGATGTCCTTTCTTTTATGGACACTGTGTTCATGCCCCAGGTAGACGGGGAGACGGTGCAGATGCTTAGGAGACACATCGGCATACACAGGAGCACTCCACTACTCTGGTGTTGCTGTTCATTGGTATATTCTTTTGTGTACATTTTGGGGCATGGCGGGGTCCTGTCTCGTCCTCATGATTTTGGGATTCTAGTTAGAGGCTCGTAGATGCTTATGTGTGGTTTGTAGATGTTATGTGACCTCTCAGTGTATAATTTGTACATCATTTTGTACAATAAGGGCTTATGTATATATGCATGCTTTGGGAGATAATTTATGATCAGTTCACAGTAAGTATTACCTTGGAGGTTATGTGTGTGCAGGTTGTGTACGGTAATTAGTATGATGAGTGGTGCTCGGTAGCCAGCTCCGGGTACCCGTCATGGCCCACTAGTTGGGTCGTGACAAAAGTGGTATCAGAGCAGTTCCCTCCTAGGGTGTGTCTACGATCCGTCTCCAGTAGAGTCTTGTTTATGGGTGTGAAGTGCGCCACACTTATAAACAAGAGGCTGCGGGGCATTTAGGAATAATGATCGTCTTTCTTCTTCATATATCGTGCAATAGAGCTATGTTATAAGAATTCATTTTTTTCCTTATTGTGCGTTATGATTTCAGCGATGCCGGTAAAGGGGAAGCAATGGCCGCTTAGAAGGGCAAGACTGCGGCAGGAAGACGGTCTGAACCGAAGTCCCCGACACATATAGAGGAGGGTGAGTCTCATAATGAGGCTCCATCTCGGACTTCTCACACTCTGCCTATGGTAGAGGGGTAGGAAGAAGCCTCAGCTCCAGCTCCAATGCCTCCAGTTCCTCCACCTTCTGCTTCGGGTCAGCAGATGATCGAGGCTATTCAGTTGATGATGTTACATCCCATACTTTCGTACGTTAATTTGCGGTGTAAGTTAATCGACCTAAGCTCGAAGGACAAGGTAACTTTTAAAGATTATAAGTAAGTGTCGTGAAGATTAGAGGTTATCCGAATTGAAGAGTATAAGTTTTATCTATGAAATACTTTGTAATTTCGGGCTATGGTTTGAAGCACTCGACATATGTAAGTAGACCGGAGCCATGAAGGATTATTGTCATATTCAAGTATGCAAATAAAGAGCTCATTGTATAAGAAGATGAAGTCTCGAAATGATTTCAAACTGAAAAATAGGGTGACGATGGTTGGAAACAATATTTTGTGTGCCAAGAGAGGCTACATACTAGTATTATATTACACGATCATGATGATGAGTATATAAAAGGCGTTAAAAGTGATTAGTATTTGAGTGAATTGGGAACATGGAATTAATTACCATTTGTGGTGGTAGATAAAATGATTTAATTAAAAGAAGTAATGGGATAAGTCCAAATGATAGTCATCCGCGTGGGACCATAACATGAAGCAATATATATGACTATTGCTATGTAATGAATCTTTAGAGGAACACGTATTGGGATAAGCTTTTATGATAAGCAATTAATTTGGTAAGTGATGTGGACCCCACAGTCCACCAACAAGGTTATACTTAAGATCTTTTCTTAGTGACTTTTGCAAAATGAATAGCATATGTGGACAACAACTTTCTAATCAATTCAGAGGCAATACATATACGTTTCCCTCTTCTTAGTTGGAAAATTTCTCACGAGAAAATTCGAAGCAACGATGGAGTGAAAAAGAATCTCTTTCGCACTAAAGAAAATGCAGAGAATGACATAGAGATTACGCCCACGTCGGTTTCTTCCAGATGAAAGCGAATTAAAGGTTACTTCACTGTGAAGTAAGGTAGAAGAAGAGTAGTTCTTGGCATATAAGGTAAGAATTCTCATAATGTAAAAATTCTCCTCCCCTAGATATATTTAAGTTTGTCCGGGTAATAGCTAAATTGTAAGATAAGAAATATGGAGTTAATAGCCGGAAATCGTAAAAGGTGTTGTTATTGTCGTGTGGACTATGTGGTGGTTGTTTTGAGTTGTTATGTGGGATGGAATTTTGAGGAAAAACCTAATTATATTGTTATTGTTCTTATTGACATGTTCATAAAGAAAGAAAAGGGTTTAAGGTATACTTTTGTTAATTGTAGGCCGAGCTTGCCGCTCATTGAAATTGTTGGATTGTTTGAAAAAAAAGCATTATGAAGTTATTGTTTGTTTGGGCTGCTATCGTCACTGTCTTGAATTTGTGGAGAGTTAAAGAAATAGGGGGAGATGTTGCCGTTTTTCGGTAGAATAAGGTAATAGCCAAATTACGATAAGCACGACGTTGAATGACAATAGTACTATTTTCTTTGTTATAGACGAGGGAGCAGTGGACTTGAGTTAGCTTGGATATCGTGCAACGGGTTACAAGGTATGTTAAGGCTATTCCCTTTTCTTCTTTTGGCATGGTCTATATGAAACAAACGGACGACGAACGTATAAACTCCAAAGAAGCTCCTATTCTTATAAGTACTAGAATGGCTAATGTTCTTGATTTCCAGAAGCTATTTCATTATGTCTTGATATGTGTCTATGATTCCTGAAGTCCTATTTTGATATTATAATTCATCGTGACATTCGAGGGTATTATGCTTCCAGGTTAATACACAATAAGAAATATTGTGACCGTGGGGCTATTGTCATGAATGAATGATTACGAGTTTATCTCTGCAGTATGTTCATGTTGCACTCATCTTACATTCATATTGCATTTACATTGCATCATGCAAACCGAGTCCCTCACTAGAGGGTCGGGTACGGTATATATATGATTATTTCACCGAGTCCCACACTAAAGGGCCGAGTACGGTATATATATGATTATTTCACCGAGTCCCTCACTAGAGGGCCGGGTACGGTATTTATATGTATCTTATTCACACCGAGTCCTGATACAGGCCGGGTACGGTATACAAATTACAGTTACATGATTCATCCACTAAGTTCTAGGCCAGACCGAGTACGTCATGATACATACATACATATATACATACATACATACATACATTCACCCATATACATTGTGGTCTATAAGGGCTTATGAATATATTCACAGAGATGATCTAAAAGGGCCTATACATTGATTAAATGAGTTTATATGAAAACATGTATAGTCATTGCCTTTGAGTTGTTCTGTTGTTATGTTGATTTTGTGTATATACATATAGATGATGATTCATTGTCAGGTTTCAGGTCTCAGGTACAGGACTGAGTCGGTTGTTTCTGATTATCCTATTTGAGTTGATACTCCTTTATATACATTCAGCTACCCCTCACCTCTTGAGTTGACATTTATATTCAGATTATTTCAGTCATGCCTTACATACTCGGTACATTGTTCGTACTGACGTCCCTTTGCCTGGGGGCACTGTGTTCATGCCACACAGTGCCAAAATGTTTTACAGGTATAAGTGTTCAGCTAGGATGTCGATTATCAACTGGGATTGGCAACTCCACTTCTTCCTGGAGTAGTACCGAGTCATTACGATTATAATATGATAGTATGGGTACGTCGGGGCCCTGTCCCGGCTTATATGATTCAATTATTCATTCTTAGAGACTTTGCAGATAGTGTCCTGTAATTAGTACATTAATCTGGTGTTGAGTAAATCGACTATATAGGTCGACATGTTAGTTTGATTTAGTTGACTTCAGAAAGATTGACTATCATTATAGGTTTATGTGATTGCGAGCAAGAGTAGTATATTATATTGTCAAAGCCTATATGTATGTACAACTTGTTATGCAAATGCCAGAAAGTTCGCTCAGCTCTACGTAAGAGTTGGGTACCCATCATACCCTAGTAGAGTTGGGGTGTGACAGATGACATAGCTAGTTGCCGCTCAGGCTCAACGGCAGAGTGCGGGTCCGGGTGACAGAGCCACTAGTTCCAGAGCCCGTGATTTTATGAGTTTCAACCCGCCAGAATTTTCCGGGTCGAAGCTGGATGAAGACCCGCAAGGTTTTATAGATGAGCTGTTGAGGACGCTGAGGATTATCCATGCTTTCGATACTGAGTCCGTGGGGTTGGCATCTTATAGGCTCCGTGGTGTGGCGGTTCTTTGGTATAATAATTGGATTTCTTCAAGAGGGGAAAATGCACCTCTCTTGGTTTGGCAAGAGTTCGTAAATGCTTTTATCCGTCATTATTTGCCACCCGAGGTCCGTCGAGCCCGATCTAACAGATTTCTGAATCTAAAGCAAGGAAATATGAGTGCTCGGGAATACAACCTTCACTTTAATTCATTGGCTAGGCATGCTCCGACTATAGTAGCTTATATGGGAGACCGGGTGTATTGGTTTGTGAGTGGCATAGGGTTGCACTTGATTAAAGATTGCTTGACAGCTTCAATTCAGGAGGGGATGGACATCTCCCGCAGTCAAGCCCATGCCCAGAATTTGGAAGAGCAGCAGCAGCCACATAGGGGTGAGCGTGATATTGATAGAGGGCAGAGTAAGAGGGCTAGATCTGTTGGTGCTAGTAGCGAGTATAGAGGGGGTCAGAGGCAGCCATATTCCAGATATTCAGGCCAGTTTGCGACTAGTGCACCTCATCGATTTACGGGCCGAATATTTGATCGCCCCACTTTTTCAGGACAGGGTCAGAGCTCGAGAGTTTCGGGTTCCTAGTTTGGAGGAGATCTTAGTCAGAAATGGCCACCAGCCCCACGATACAGCTAGTGCAGAAGATTACATTCTGGTCCGTGTCGCCAAGGCTCAGATGCTTGTTATGCTTGCGGACAGACTGGGCATATGATGCGCGATTGTCCATTGATGCGCAGTAGAGGTGGGGTCCATCCTATAGGATCAGTAGCCAGTTCTTATTCGTCTGTGTGCCCCTTAGGGTAGACTCCCTAGGCTTCAGCAGGTCGTGGCAGGGGGGGGGGGTAGCATCCAGTTCAGGTGGCTCCCAGCCCCGTATTTATGCTTTAGCCGGATGCCAGGATCTTGAGTCCTCCCCTGATGTGGTTACATGTATACTATCCGTATTCTCTTATGATGTTTATGCGTTGATTGATCTGGGTTTTACCTTGTCATATATCACTCCTTATATTGCTGGTCGTATTTGGGTGAGACCCGAGCCAATCAAACCTTTCGAGGTATCTACGCCTGTTGGTGACCCAGTAATTGCTAGACAAGTGTATAAAAATTATTCGATTGTGGTATGTGATCGTCAGACTATAGCTGATTTGATTGAGCTGGAAATGTCATATTTTGATGTGATTATGGGCATGGATTGGTTGGCCTTTTGTTATGCTAATGTATATTGCAGGACAAAGATGGTTTGATTTGAATTCCCGGGAGAACCAGTGCTTGAATGGAAAGGTAACATAGCATCCCCAAAGGGTATGTTTATTTCCTATCTCAAGGCAAGAAAGATAATTGCTAAGGGCTACATTTATCATTTAGTACGAGTTCATGACACCGAAGCAAAGCCACCAATTCTTCAATCCGTCCCGGTAGTAAATGAGTTTCCGGATGTATTTCCAGATGAACTTCCAGGCCTTCCATCAGAATGAGAAATTGATTTCACTATCGATGTGTTGCCGGACACCGAACCCATATCTATTCCCCTTTATGGAATGGCTCCTGCAGAATTGAAGGAGCTAAAGGCACAATTGAAAGATTTGCTCGAGAAGGGATTCATTAGACCCAATTCATATCCATGGGGAGCACCTGTCTTGTTTGTAAGAAAGAAAGATGGCTCCATACAAACGTGCATTGACCATAGACAGTTGAACAAGGTGAAAATCAAGAATAAATATCTACTTCTGAGAATCGATGATTTATTTAATCAATTACAGGGTGCTAAGTGGTTTTCCAAGATTGATCTGAGATCGGGATATCACCAAGTTTGAGTCAAGGAAGAAGATATTCCGAAAATGGGTTTTAGAACTAGATATGGCCATTATGAATTCCGGGTGATGTCCTTTGGGTTGACTAACGCTCCGGCAGTGTTTATGAATCTGATGAATAATGTATTCAGGCCTTTTCTAGACCTATTTGTGATCATGTTTATCGATGATATTCTAGTATATTCTCGGTCAGAAGCAGAGCATGCGGATCATCTATGTACTGTCCTTGGAATTCTTCAGACTCGAGAACTATATGCCAAGTTTTCAAAATGTGAGTTTTGGTTGAATTATATAACTTTTCTGGGGCATATTATTTCAGCTGATGGTATTCGAGTAGATACTCAAAAGATTGAGGCTGTGAAGACTTGGCCAAGGCCCACAACACCCACAAAATTTTGTATTTTCCTGGGTTTAGCAGGTTACTACAGAAGATTTATTGAAGGATTCTCTTCTATTCAGCACCATCGACGAAGCTAACTCAGAAATCAGCAAAATTCCAGTAGACCGACACCTGTGAACGCTACTTTCAGGAACTGAAAGACAGACTGACTTTAGCTCCAGTCTTAACACTTCCAAAAGCTTCAGAGTGTTATGTTGTTTATTGTTATGCTTCAGGTATGGGATTAGGTTGCATGTTGATGCAGCATGGTAAAGTCATTGCTTATGCTTCAAGACAGTTGCAGAAACATGAGAAAAATTATCCCACCCATGATCTAGAGTTAGCTGCAGTAATTCATGCATTAACGATGTGGAGTCACTATTTATATGGTATTCATGTCGATATTTATACAGATCATAAGAGCCTCCAATAAATTTTCAAACAAAAGGAGTTGAATCTCTGAAAGAGGCGGTGGTTGGAGTTGTTAAAAGATTATAATGTTAGCATTTTATATCATCCTAGAAAGGCGAATGTAGTGGCTGATGCTCTTAGCCGCAAATCCATGGGCAGCCTATGTAATGTTCAGCCCGAGAAGAGGGAGTTAGCCCGTGAGCTTTAACAACTAGCCAACCTAGGAGTTCGTGTGATGGACTCAGGCAATGCGTTTCATCTCTAGTAGTAGACGTGAAGAAGCGCCAATATGAGGACCCTAAGTTAATTCATTACAGAGATACACTTCCTCAGAAGGAGAAGTCACCATTTGAGGTTCCCATAGATAGAGTTCTCAGGTACCGAGACAGACTATGCGTTCCTGATGTTGCAGGGTTACATCAACAGATTCTGGAAGAAGCCTATTACTCCCGTTATTCTGTGCATCCTGAAGAGACAAAGATGTACCATGATCTTAAGTCAAAGTATTGGTGGGATGGAATGAAGAAGGATATAACAGAGTTTGTAGCTCAGTGCCCAAATTGTCAACAAGTGAAAGTTGAGCATCAAAAGCCAGGAGGATTGTTGCAAGCCATGGAAATTCCAACCTGGAAATGGGAAGTGATCAACATGGATTTTATTGTAGGCTTACCTCATTCTCGGCATAAGTATAACTCTATATAGGTAATTGTTGATAGACTCACGAAATCAGCTCATTTCCTACTTGTTAGAATTATGTACGTAGCAGAAGATTACGCAAAACTGTACCTTAAAGAAATAGTGCGACTTCATGGTGTCTCTCTGTCCATCATTACTGATAGGGGAGCACAATTTACAGCTAAATTTCGGAAGTCCTTTCAAGAAGGCTTGGGTACTCAAGTGAAACATAGCACAACATATCATCCGCAAACTGATGGACAAGCTGAGCGCACCATCCAAACCCTCGAAGATATGTTGCGGGCATGTGTATTGGACTTCAGAGGTAATTGGGATGATCATTTGCCACTCATTGAATTTGCGTATAATAATAGCTAGCACTCTAGCATTCAGATGGCTCCGTATGAAGCTCTATATGGGAGAAAATGTAGATCGCCAATCGGATGGTTTGATGTAGAGGAGACAAAGTTAGTAGGCCCGAACTTGATCCAGCAAGCGGTGGAGGAGATCAAGCTTATCCAAGACCGGTTGTTGACAGCCCAAGGCCGACATAAATCTTATGTGGATAATCGCCGTCGAGATATGTAATTCCAAGTTAATGATTGGGTATTTCTGAAAGTGTCACCTATGAAAGGTGTAATGAGATTTGGAAAGAAGGGTAAGCTTAGTCCTTGATATATTGGACCTTACAAAGTTGTGCGCAAAATAGGCCAAGTAGCTTATGAACTGGACTTACCTTCAGAACTTGAATCAGTCCATCCGTTTTTTCATGTGTCGATGCTCCGCAAGTGTATTGGTGATCCTTCCAAAATCGTGCCTGTGGATGATGTTCAAATAACTGAGAAGTTGACTTATGAAGAAGTACCCATTGCCATACTAGATAGGCAAGTGAGGAAACTTATAAATAAAGACGTGGCCTCAGTTAAGGTTTTGTGGAGAAACGATAATAGGGAAGAGATGACTTGGGAAACAGAAGAAGATATGAAGTCCAAGTATCCACATCTATTTCCACCCCCAGAAGAGATTCAAGATGAGACATCATTTTCCTCAGGTATGCAATATTTTACTTTAATTCTTTTGGGTCGTGTGTGGCCATGTTTTTTTGCCATTGTTATTGTGGCCCTGTGAGGCGTTATATATTTTGGGTTGTTGTGACAGGATGGTAGTGGCACATGTACTGGGGAAACTCTGGCGAAATTTTTGTAAAATTCCTAAGGGTCTAACATTCGAGGACGAATGTTTCTTAGGGGGGATGGATGTTACACCCCGTATTTTTGTACGTTGAGTTTCACCGAGTGCTAGTTGTCCTAGTCTTGGGAAGTAGGACAATTTTTTTGAGGCCATGAGGATAGATATGTCCATCTTGGGTATACAAGGGAGTAAAATTGTTACACCTCGGAAAATTTTTCGTTAATGCACAGTGAATGGACTAACGAAGGGCATGAAGTATACGATATTTCAATAAGTAAGGAATGACATTTGATGACCCTAAATTAAAATTTCAAAGACATTCGAGGTAAGGGGAAAATGTTTGCCAAGAGGAGGCAAGGCATACGATATGTATCGAAAAGGATTTACGACTAACAAGTTAATGAGGATTTAATGATGTTTTGAAGAAGAGTTATAACTTCCCTTAGATTTTTAATGAGGTGCTAAACAAGTGTCAAGAAGGTTCCATAAGGATTGGAGATCGAACGAAACGACGGAAACCATTTCAGGGAAGTGGAGTTATACGACCAATTATACGGCCCGTATAACTTTAAACGGTCCGTATAAGGGGTCTGTATAACTCCCGCAGGGAGATGATTTTCTGGGGAGTGAACCACGGCCACTTATACGGGCCGTACAATATTGTACGGACCGTATAAGTGTCCGTATAGTACCCGCTGATTTTTAGTTTTTGTATAAATAGATGCCTTGGGTTCTTTTACTTCATTTTTTCATCTTCTACAAGTATTGAGAGCTCAAAACCCTTCTCTAAGCACATTCCACTCAAGTCCAGGAGAACACAAAGATCAAAGACTAGAATCAAGTGTTTATGTGTTAGAAAGCTTCCAAGGGTTAGAGGACTACAAAGGATTCCATTGGAGGTGAACTAGGGTTTTGGTTCAAGTGAAGTATTTCTACTCAAGGTTCATTCCTACACCATCTAAGGTAAGGTTTATGGTATTTCCATGTTGTTTAAGGTATTGAGAAGTTGAAACACTTGGATTGTAGAAGAATATAGAAAATGGGTCATGAATGTGGGAATAGTGTCATTTTTGAGTAATAGCTTGGATTGAGTCACGATTCTTGATGTGTTGTGATTATGGTTATGTTATAAATGATGCTAAGAACATGGGATAGACATTGTATATGAATGAATGTAATCGTGTGCTATGCCCATGGATATGGATGATTGGGAGTGAATTGAGAAGTAAGGATAATGTATGTGAATAAAGACTGTTGTTATGATGTTGTGAATGTTATAATTGATGTTTGGGAGTCGATATATGATATGGAGGAAGTCATATAAATAAAGGAGATGCTGTCCAATTTTCTCTAGCTTTAGTCATGTATGCTAAGCTATCGATTTTCTGATGATAGTATAACTCTAATGAAGGTAGTGTTAGGATTTGAATCCCAAATCCGACCTTTGTAAGCAGGTTCCCAGGAAAGATTGGAGGGTCACATCTAGACCACTTAAATACCAACCTCCTTAGACAGAACCTACTTACGCCGTGATGTAAGCGAAGAATAAATAGCACACACAGATTTATAGTGGTTCACCCTCAATGTGAGAGCTACGTCCACGTTGCTGCTGCAGATCTTATTAAAGAAGAAATATTACTAGTGTTTACAACACTCAACCTCACAACCCCAATCCCAATTACACTCAAGAAGTTTTACTAAAACTTCTCTCAAAGACCTTCTCTTACTTAGGCCTTTCACTAAGAGTATTTCTCTTAGATTTTTCTCTCTTTGGGATGTGTTGTCTTCTTCAATTTTTGGTGTGTCTAGCAAATAAGAAAACTTCCCTATTTATAGGTATGAGATGAACCTATTGATGTCATTAGTGACTCAAGCAAGCACTTGACAATTTTCCAAAGACAAGGAAGATGTTTTCTTTCTCAAAACAAGGGAAGTGTTTTCTTCCCTAAAATAAGGGAGGTGTTTTTCTTCCTCAAAATAAGGGGATGGACCCGACAAATCTCCCACTTGAAGACATTTTAATTTGTCTTCACACTTTGATCGATGCAGCAGCTCTTTCCTAGTTTCATACTTCGTGCAGGCCAACTGAAGCTGAGCATAGCTTCAGTTTGTCTATCGTCACTGCCTTTGTCGGCATGTCTGCTGGATTCTGACTCCCTGCGTTCTTCTCAAGCACTAGCACTCCATCTTCCAAAGCTGATCTAATGAAATGGTACCGGAGTTGTATGTGCTTCGTTCGAGCATGGTTGACCGGGTTCTTTGACAAATGAATGGCACTTTGGCTATCACAATATAGCACACTTCCCTCGTGGTCTTGATCCAATTCCCGCAGAAAAGATTGTAGCCACATCATTTCATTTGTGGCCTCCGTCACAGCAACGTACTCAGCCTCACAACTAGAGAGAGCTACTATCTTTTGCAACTTGGAAACCCAAGAGATTGCAGTACCTCCGAAGGTGTAAACATACCCGGATGTGCTCTTTCTGTTATCAACATCACCACCGTTGTCAGCATCAACATACCCTTGCAATCCTGTTTTTGATTTTCGAAAATACAGAGCTGAACTCGAGCTGCCTTTCAGATATCTGAATATCCACTTCACAGCCTCCCAGTGTTGCTTTCCCGGATTGCTCATAAATCGGCTGACAACTCGCACTGCATGTGCAATGTCTGGCCTTGTACATATCATTGCATACATAAGACTACCGATTGCAGATGCATAAGGTATCTTGTCCATCTGCTTCTTCTCATCCTCGGTTGTCGGCGACTGATCCTTTGACAACCGAAAGTGTCCAGCCAAGGGAGTGCTGACTGGCTTGGCATCATGCATGTTGAACCTTTTGATAACTTTCCTCACATATTCTTCTTGTGAGAGTGTTATGCCCTCCTTGCTTCGATCGATTCTCATCCCAAGGATTTGCTTTGCAGCTCCCAAATCCTTCATTACAAACTCTTCCGATAACCCTTTTTCAACCGATCAATCTCCTGTAGGTTTGCTCCTACGATTAGCATGTCGTCGACATAGAGTAGCAGTATCATGTACGATTCTTCAAATTTCTTAAAGTAACAACAGTGATCTGCCTCGGACCTTGAAAAATCAGCTTTCTTCATAAAGCTGTCAAACTTTAAATACCACTGTCTTGGAGCCTGTTTTAGTCCGTACAGACTCTTTTGAAGTTTGCACACCAAATTCTCCTTTCCTTTGACTTTGAATCCCTCCGGCTGTCGCATGTAGATTTTCTCGTCTAGATCACCGTGAAGAAATGCAGGTTTCACGTCCATCTGTTGCAGTTGTAGATTTTCCTTTGCTACCAGTCCAAGAACAGTTCTGATAGTCACCATCTTGACTACGGGAGAGAAGATCTCCGTATAGTCGATGCCTTCTTTATGTTGAAATCCCTTTGCAACCAGCCTTGCTTTATAACGCTTGCTTCCATTGGGTTCTTCCTTTATCCGATAAACCCATTTGTTTTGCAATGCCCTCGTATCCTTTGGCAATTCGGCTAATTCCCATGTATGATTTGCCGATAGTGAATCCATCTCATCTTTCATTGCCAGCTCCCACTTGGTCGATTCATCGACTTGCATTGCTTCTTCATAACATTCCGGCTCCCCTCTATTAGTGAGTAGAATGTAGTTGAGGGATGGAGAGTACCTGTGAATCGGCTTCCTGATCCTGGATGATCTACGTAGTTCTGTGATTGGCGTCTGCTTATTTGTTTTAGAATTGGCACTTTCATCAGCACCTTCTCGGATTGTTTGTTCCTCTGCCTCGGCTGTACCTGGCTGTGGCTCAGGTGTCGGGAAGTCCCTCAAATCGACTATTTCCGATTCCTTGTCCTGACATTCTGAATTTTTTTGCAACTTGTCTTTGTACAGTACCTCTTCGTTGAAGACAACATTCCTGCTTCGGATGATCTTCCGATTTTGTTCATCCAAAAATCGGTAACCAAGCTCGGTGTCACCATAGCCAATAAAGTAACACTTATTTGATTTTGGATCAAGCTTTCTTCTAGCCGTATCATTATTATGAACATATGATAAGCAGCCGAACACTTTCAGAAATGAAAGATTTACCTTCTTGCCACTCCAGACTTCTTCTGGAATTCTGAAATCCAAGGGAACTGACGGTCCTCGGTTAATTAAGAAGGCCGCGGTATTGACTGCATCTGCCCAGAATGTCTTGGGCAGTCCAGAGTGTATTCTCATACTCCGAGCACGCTCGTTCAACGTTCAGTTCATTCTTTCGGCTATTCCATTTTGTTGCGGCGTTCCAGGAATAGTCTTCATCATCTTGATCCCATTATCGGCACAGTACCGTTTGAAATCACCATCAGTGTATTCTCCGCCGTTGTCGGACCTCAAACACTTTAACTTGAGGTTTGTTTCATTCTCAACCATGGCTTTCCATCTTTTGAATACACTAAACACATCGGATTTATTTTTCATAAAGTAAACCCACACCTTCCTGGTTGAATCATCAATGAAGGTCACGTAGTAGTGTGATCCTCCAAGAGAGGGGATAGTGGTAGGTCCCCACACGTCTGTGTGCACCAATTACAGCTTCTCGACCTTCAACTCCCTGCCTGCATTTGAGAAGCTTACTCGCTTTTGTTTTCCGAGATTGCAGCTCTCACACGTATGAAGGTCCACCGTCTTCAGCTCCGGAATTAAGCCATTTGTCACCAACAACTTCATCCCCTTCTGGCTGATATGTCCCAGCCGACAATGCCACAAATCTGTCTTCTTTGTGTTGTCAACCACAGCAACAGTATCACGACAGCTAGTCGTCATGTAGAGAGTGCCAATCTTCTTTCCTCGGCCAACTACCATAGCACCTTTCGCAACCTTCCAAGACCCATTACCAAAGTTGAGATCATATCCCTCATCATCAAGCTGACCTACTGAGATCAGGTTTCGCATCAGCTTTGGAACATGTCTAACTTTTGTAATCTTCCACGAGGATCCATTTGACATCTGTCTCCCGTGCCAACAACGTCTAGCGGCTCTCCATCGGCTAAATAAACTTTGCCGAGATTCCCAGCCACGTAGTTTGTCATTATATCATGATGTGGGGTGGTATGAAAGGACGCTCCTGAGTCAAGCACCCAAGACTCTATCGGGCTGTCAACCGATAGCAACAACGCATCGCCAATGTCTTTCGTAGCAGCGTTGATTCCATCCCCCTTGTTGTCCTCCTTCTTTGGCGCCCTGTAGTTCTTCTTGAAGTGACCTGGTTTTCCACAGTTCCAACACTCAAGTGTTCGTCCTGGTCTGGATTGACCCCCGCCATTCCTTGACTTTGATCTGCCCCTATTTCGGTTGTAGTTTCTGTCATAATTTCTGCTTCTGTTTTCAACATTAAAAGCAGAACTCGTCGATGCCTCTCCAGAATCTGTCCTGCGCACCTCCTCAGCAAGGATACGATCCCTAACATCGTTGAACTTTAGTTTGTCACTGCCAACAGAATTACTAACCGCTGCTCTCATTGGCTCCCAGCTATTTGGTAGGGATGCCAACAAAATTAGAGCTTGTACTTTATCATCGAAATCAATTTTTACCGATGACAATTGATTTACAATGGTATTGAATTCATTTATGTGTGCAGCAACATGAGCATTTTCCATCATCTTTAGATGAAATAGTTTCTTCATGAGAAATACCTTATTATTTGCCGAAGGTTTCTCATACATATCAAACAATACCTTCATCATATCTGCGGTGGTCTTCTCCTTTGCCACGTTGTGAGCAACGTTCTTCGATAGCGTTAGCCGAATGACTCCCAGAACTTGTCTGTCGAGGAGATCCCAATCTGCTTGCTTCATCTCCTCTGGTTTCGGACTCAGAGGTTCATGAAGCTTTCTGCCATATAAATAATCTTCAATTTGCATTCTCCAGAACGCAAAATCTGTACCAACGAATTTACCGATGCCGTGCGTCGTACCATCTTCGCCTCCTATCGTTTCTAAATCACAACACAACCTGTTGCTCTGATACCAGTTATTAGGATTTTGAATCCCAAATCCGACCTTTGTAAGCAGGTTCCCAGGAAAGATTGGAGGGTCACAGCTGGACCACTTAAATACCAACCTCCTTAGACAGAACCTACTTACGCCGTGATGTAAGCGAAGAATAAATAGCACACACTGATTTATAGTGGTTCACCCTCAATGTGAGAGCTACGTCCACGTTGCTGCTGCAGATCTTATTAAAGAAGAAATATTACAAGTGTTTACAACACTCAACCTCACAACCCCAATCCCAATTACACTCAAGAATTTTTACTAAAAATTCTCTCAAAGACCTTCTCTTACTTAGGCCTTTCACTAAGAGTATTTCTCTTAGATTTTTCTCTCTTTGGGATGTGTTGTCTTCTTCAATTTTTGGTGTGTCTAGCAAATGAGAAAGCTTCCCTATTTATAGGTATGAGATGAACCTATTGATGTCATTAGTGACTCAAGCAAGCACTTGACAATTTTCCAAAGACAAGGAAGATGTTTTCTTTCTCAGAACAAGGGAAGTGTTTTCTTCCCTAAAATAAGGAAGGTGTTTTTCTTCCTCAAAATAAGGGGATGGACCCAACAGGTAGAAACGTGAGCATTGAAGGAGAACGTGCAAGTGATAGAATAGTTGAACGGAAAGGTATGTAAGGCTAACTCTTCTTTCATAAGGCATGGTTCCTTGGCCAAATATCTAATCTTCTATAAGCCTATGATGTCCTCCAAATGATTCTATCTTTAAGAGCTACTAAGCTCATGATTCTCGATATGTTACGATTGTACTAAATTCCTCCCATGATGAGTAATCCTCTAGGGATAGATGTAATGAACGACGATAGTAATGTTGCTAAAGATGCTTATGGGCTTTTATGTATATGTGCCTATGTATGACTATTATGAAACCTCGAGCTTATATATGGCCGCGTAGAATATATATATATATATATATATATATATTGCGCGCGCACCACTGCCGTTGGGTACGGACAACCCTGAGGCTTGGTAGGGCCAGGGATGTATGACCCTGAGCCTTGATAGGGCCAGGTATGTGAAACACCGAGCCTTCATGGTCGGGTATGCTATGTAAATGATATGTATATGAATATGAATATGTATATGAATATGATAAATGATATGTATATGAATACGAAAATGGATACGAAATGTAAATGAGTACGAAAACGGATACGGATGTATGTACACAATCACGCATTAGAAATGGAAAGTCCCTATGAAAAGCAAGTAAGTGTTTATTGTAATGAACCAAACCGGAGGGCCGCGACTGGCACCCAAAACCCTACTCGGCTGAGTGCCATACAACTATTCCATCTAGGAGTCACAACTTGTCCCTTATCATTAATTCAAGAAAACCTTTAGTCACAAATAAAATCTTTACAAAGGAAACAAAGCATAAAGACACATCGACCTATATGGTCGCTTTACACAACTGTCGACTCCTCCATGCCCTATCCACAGGACACTGTCTGCAAAGTCTTTAACATATACAAAATACCATAACATAAGTACTTTGACTCGGCAACACTCCGAATTGAGATGGAGCTCACCAATCCAGCTGATAGCCTGGGAACATCCTATAGCCAATGTCTTCTACTCATCTGTATAAACCTGCGTGGCATGAAACGCAGCGCCCCCAGGCAAAGGGACGTCAGTACGAACAATGTACCGAGTATGTAAGGCAGAATTGAAACAATATATCTTGACTCGGATGATAAAAGAGTAACAAATTCAACCTGTACCTGTAGCAAACTCTGATAAAGATGTACGCGCATATGAACTTTTAATGCAGCATGAGTATGTGTGTGTATATATATATATATAAATATAATGCATGCCTTCACCCTGCTCGCAGCCCCTTCGGGCATAATAGCATAATGGCCCCTTCGGGCATCATAATCATCGTATACTAACTGATCAGGTGGTTTGCGTATATAACGCCTTAGCCCTTTTCCCTTCCCCATGAAATGATGTCGTGCATGTATGTAAATATGCAAATGCATGAAAATCTTTGAAAACCATTAAAAGACTCTCTTCGGAGCAACTTTAACGCAAAATGAAAACTTCTTCCCCTTTTCATTTGTCTCTTTCGAGACTCCAAAATTTAAATGTAAAATGCATAGGAAAGAGAAAACCCTTTGAATGTCCCCTTCGGGAATTAGACAACATTATGAAATTGCATAACCTATGGATGCCCCTTCGGGACTTAAGAGGTCAAAGATACGAATACTCCTACACTGTCTAGGAATAGAGTCTTTGGAGTTCGTTTATTTGCTGGGTTCGTTTAGATAATAAGGACCTTCATCACTACCATAATCATCACCACTATCATGTATCACTTTGAATGATCCATGACATAAACTGAGGCCATATGTTATATAGCACGCTCAGACATAAGCTGAGGCCATATCACACTCAGACATAAGCTGAGGCCATAGCACACTCAGACATAAACTGAGGCCATAGCACACTCAGACATAAGCTGAGGCCATATATTATATAGCACACTCAGTCACGTCATGAAATCATCTAGAAGCTTAGGCTTGAAAATCTCTAAGATTGGAGTCATCGTAAGATTTTTCAGAAACTATAGACTTCTGGCATTGCTAGGAGTAAAAATATTATGGATGTCATGTATGGAATCAAAACATAGGAATCATGCCTTTGAAAAAATGGGACGAGCCTTAACATACCTGGAAGCTCGCTTCTCGACTTTCCAATCTACCTCCTGTCTTGAAATATACATATAAAACCATTCACACTATTGTTAGGCTCACCTTTATACACTTGTCCTAAACCTTCAAATTAAACCTCCTTAAAATCTGCCAAAATTCAGGCAGCATCTCCCCTGTTTATTTGCCTAACCCGAATTCATAATTCAACAACCAACAACAATAACAATACCAACATCAATAATATCATTTCCCACATCAAAGTATTCCATAAAACAGCCCACACGCTACTTTTCAACTTCCATAACTAATCAATTCACTATACAACCATTTAACTGTTCTATCTTTGTAAATAAGTCAATATCAACATAAATGGGAAGAGATCCATACCTTTCTCCCGTTAATATTATTGTATCTTCACTTTTCCAACCTAATTTTAGGCCACAACACACCGCTATATGATTCTGCAACAATAACCATACACTATCGGGACCGAAATTTGGAAATTATACCTGGTTTGGGTTAAAAGTTGGCTTGGGGGGGGGGGGGGGGGGGGGGTTGGGGAGAAGTCTCCAAATTTTTTGAGAGGTTTTTGGGGTGTTTAGTGAAGAAAATGGGGGGTTGGACCCTTTAAATAAAGCTCCAGAATCTGCCTGCACCGCCTCTAAAATCGTTCAGCGCGATCGCGGTGCCTTCTGGCGCGTTCGCGCAGGCCTAAATTTTCTGCCTGCGCGTTCGTTCAGTAAAAAGGTCATAACTCTTGATATCGATGTTTTGTGAGGGCCCACGACCTACGGTTGGAAAGATATTTCAATTACCTACAACTTTCATTCTTGGTGTTGTTCCGAATTCCAAACTTATAATATCGTTTTGGCCCTTCCAAGTCAGATCATCCGAAAATGTTTCCTTAAATCGTCCTTTTGGAGGGCCTATGCCCATATTTGGCTTAGGAGTCCTTCTTAGGACTTGCTCAAATTTCCATTTACTACTCATATATCTCTTCATATGTCCTTTATAAAACCTCGACATGTGGGCCCCGCTTAGCTTGCAGTAACGAGGGCTTCCATCGAGCAACGTACTACCTGATTTACACCATATGGTCTCCGAATGTCATATGTATACATATTCTTATACTCAGATCATATAATCTTCATCCCTGACCCGAGCCTAAAATTTGCTCAGCGCGTTCGCGCTGAGTTGGCCCTTGGTCTCCTGCACGTTCGCGCCATAATTTCCTTGCCTGCCATCCCAACTTGTAACGTCCATATCTCCTTACCCCAATGTCCTAAGAGGAGCGATTTGTTGCGTTGGGAACTGGACTTCATGAACTTCAGTCTGGGCTTTGCTTTGTCTCAAAACTTGCCATATACGGAAAGATATTCTTCCTCTAAGTTGGGCAAAAATTGCTCCTCATATTTTCTCCAAAGTCCGACAAACTTAATTTGCTTGATTCACTTGCTCGCCAATCCTTTCGGTACTTCTCATATAGGATCTTAAACCCTTACAACCATAAAATAGGCACATATCACTTCAGTGTTCACAATTAAGCAGTTAACACCAACGGAACTCAACGTCCAAACTGCGAGGTGTAAATTTATGACAATGATACTACTATCTCCTATCCTATGCTATTTCTTATGTTGTCTATTATGCTTTCATAATGATGTTGCTCATACTTTACATACTCAGTACATTCTTCGTACTGACGTCCTTTTGTTTGTGGACGCTGCGTCATGCCCGCAGGTGGCCAGGGAGACAGGCTTGATCCGTAGCTTTATTACTCAGGGACTACATAGCGGAGCTCCATTTCATTCGAAGCTACAGCTTTTGGTATTTATTCTTTTGTGTAAATATTTATGGGCATAGTGGGGTCCTGTCCCGCCTATATGATATGACATACTCTCCTTAGAGGCTCGTAGACATGTGTATATGGTTAGATGTATTTGGCCTTGTCGGCTAGTCTTGTGTATATCATTTTGTTAGCCTCGTCGGCTTATGTACATTGATATGGGAATTGTTATTGATGGTGATATATATATATATATGTATCGTTGCCTAATGTGATTAGTATGAATAATGGATGGAAAGTATAAATTAGCTATGTGGCTCACTTAGATGTAGATGTGAAAGTATGATAAGAGGTGCCCGGGTGGGTTAGCACCGGGTGCACGTCGCGGCCCTCCCGTTGGGTCGTGACAAAAACCATGTTTAGTAAGACTCAGGAAGGTTTAAGACTTGTCGGATCATCGGAGTTAAATTTCGGCAAAAGTTTGACAAAGTGTCACATTATGGCGCAACATGGTAGTAGCAAAGAATGCTTTGCGGGACACAATTACGTAGAAAAGTGTGACAGTGAAATTTGGTGATGTTGCAAGGTGTGCGACACAACATGCGGCTAGCAAAGCTCGCAGCATGTTGTGTCGGTCCAGAATTTTCTGGACCACTATAAATAGACCAAATTCGACCCTAAATCATATTTTCACCATTTTTGGACCTAGAAATCTCTAAAAACTCTCTCAACAAGTCCTCTGATGATCTAATACCAAAATCAAGGGCAAACCAAGTGATTCTAACATGAAGAATTCCATGATCATCGTCAGATTTTTCGTCCTCTTGTGGTGTTGAATTTGGAGAATTCTTGGAGGTAAACAAGTTTCGAATTTAGAGTTATCCTTGTGATTGAAGGTAATATTATCACTCCATCTTCATGTTTATAGTATTATTTGGCATTTACATAACTTGTGGGAAGGAGAAATGGCGAAAGTAAGGTTTAAGTTGTGCTATAACTTATTCCTAGCTATGCTTGAGTATGAATTGTCCTAGACTTGGTATGGTTGTGATGTTGTTGACTTGGTTTGTGTAATTAAAGTTGTAATATAAAGTTCTTGGATTGTTAAGTGAGTTGTGAAGGTGGAAAGGGAAATAGTATAGGATTGAGGTAAACAAGCTACATGAATCTCATGCACATAAAATGTTCGACAAAATGTCGAAATGAGTTCTCGTATAAGTTATGGACTCATCGTTGATACGGATACTTCATTTAATATAGATAATCATTCATAGAGCATACGAGGACTTGAAGGATCCGTATACTAAGGAGACGAGGTATGTAAGGCTACCGTCTTTCTTACAAAGGTAAGAAGGCATGGATCCTATGTTATAATCCTATATATGCTGTCCATATTATTCTTGTTCCTAGAAGTCCTAAAGAACCTTAACTCTCAAAACTCTTATATTGTAATTGAGCTTACCATGAAATTCTTAACGGCGTTCATGATAGTTGGTCTCATCTTATATTGTTATTTCCTCAAGCATGATAATATAGTGATGATGTTCGTGATGATGATTTCCATTCTAGAAAAGCTAAAGCTTAAAGTTATTAATGTTTTCATGATATTATTGGGTTGTCACATGTTTAATAATCTTATTCATTATTAATGATCTCACCTTATGATTATTGTTCCTTCAGGGTGAGATTTAGCTATGATAATTGTTCCATAACATAATCGGAGGTCACCGACCTTATGTCACTCTGATAGAGTTGTAGCTTTGATTAGGCTCTCATGGATGCTACATGTATATGTATGATTACACCGCGCTTGGTTGGCCGGGCATGACACCACTTCGATGGGCAGCTTATAGATAATGATGATTACACTGCACCGAGATAGCCAGGCAGCACCGCTAAGGCGGGCGGCTTACTACACCATGTCTATATGGCATGGGCATCACCACTAGTAGGCGACATGAGATGATTACCCCAGACGCGGGCTAGTGATGTTATTGATTCAGACAATTTATGTATGTATGTGTGATAGGTTTTAAAGGTAAAAGTGAGCATGCATGATTCCGCCTCAAGAGGCAAGAAGTTACAATTATACTTTCTTCTTACGCTTTCTATACTTCCTTGTTATGTTATCATATATGTCTTACATACTCAGTACATTGTTTGTACCGATGTCCTTTCTTTTATGGACGTTGTGTTCATGCCCACAGATAGACAGGGAGACGGTGCAGACGCTTAGGAGTCACATCAGCACACACAGGAGCACTCCACTACTCTGGGGTTGCTGTTCATTGGTATATTCTTTTGTGTACATTTTGGGGCATGGTGGGGTCCTGTCCCGTCCTTATGATTTTAGGATTCTAGTTAGAGGCTCGTAGATGCTTATGTGTGGTTTGTAGATGTTATGTGACCTGTCAGTGTATATTTAGTACATCATTTTGTACAATAAGGGCTTATGTATATATGCATGCTTTGGGAGATAATTTATGATCAGTTCACAGTAAGTATTACCTTGGAGGTTATGTGTGTACAGGTTGTGTACGTAATTAGTATGATGAGTGGTGCTCGGTAGCCAGCTCCGGGTACCCGTCATGGCCCACTAGTTGGGTCGTGACAGATAACGTGTGTGTATATATGTATATTTAGCTTTTGTGCTCGTGTACTTTTACAGATTATGATATTTATGAGTTAGATTTATGGCCCACTCGTATATGACTATGAGATGTACGTGTGGTGGTATCAGAGCTGTTAGTCCTAGGATTTGTCTATGAGGCGTGTCCAGTAGAGTCTTGTTTATGGGTGTGAAGCGCGCCACACTTATAAAAAGGAGGCTGCAGGACATTTAGGATGGTTACCTTCTTTTCTATTCTTGATCGTGCGATAGAGCCAAGTTATAGGATATGAGATTTCCAGTCCTAATCCAGATTGTTTTTGTAGTTGTAAGATGGCTTCCACGGGCCCCCAGAGTGAGATATTCTTATGATACAGACCCATCGGAGGACGTGCCCTCTATGGAGACAGATCTATCAGAAGCTATGTCCTCCACAGAGACAGACCCGTCTGAGATTCAGGAGGCCTCAATTGGGTAGGTAAGGGATAGGCAAGTATTGGGAGATGATCACTCGAATAATCCCAGATTGACAGTATCTGCAGAACAGGGGTCAAATAAGAATAAGGGTAAGTTTGGGAGAATCAGTATAATTGGTACAAATGTAGAAGGTATGGGCGTCATGGGACAACCTGTAGAAGGGCAACTAGAAGAAGAACTTCCTTAGCTACCGTTGGATAAATTTGTGCCGAATCAGAGTTCCAGAATAGGACTAAGGTAAGGATTTCAATCGTTGGAATTTCAGGATTTGAGTAATAAAATAAGAAAATGAAGCTTTTTGCTAAATTGAATGTCAAGAGTACTACAGGTAAGTATAAAATGTTTGTGTTGGCATCAGTGGTGAAATGAAGAATCTATTGTTAATAATTTTAGAGAGGAAGTAAGGGAATATGTACATAAGAGACAGTTTGCGAGCATATACACCTCTGTGTAAGAGGATTGGTTGTAGTTTTGTGAACTAATGTTCATATGCGATATATGAAATGATCAATATTACTTCACATTCTTTATATATTGATCAATCCTGTGTGGTTGAGTTGCATATTATATGTGCTTCTATATTTGGCCTTGTGAGGCACGAGATGCATTTTCTGGGCTGTGTGCAGGTTTGCGATTTGCAATAATTATAGAGGAAACGCTGCTGAAATTTCTCGAGGACTTAAAGGAAATTGTGGAAATCTTCAAGTGGAATTGTTATGAGAGGTAAGGTCTGGTAGAGAGTAATTAGAGGTGAAGTTAGCAGTCAATTGTTAAATAGATTTAGCAGGTATGCATTTAGTTGGAAAGAGTAAATAGCAGGATAATGTGACAAGTATATGAGAGCAGGATATAAGAACATGAAGGGGAAGCTATGTTTTTCCATAAGCGGGAGGTCGAGAGAGACCTTGCATAATGAAAGAGCCAAAAGGATAAAATGCTTTAGAAGAAGTTCACTTATCAGGGAAAAGTTGACCGACCCTTATATGACTTTAAAAGACCGAGTTATGAAATGAACTTGATATATATATATATATATATATGTGTGACATAGGTATGGACCGACAGGTTAGAACTTGATCCGTGATTATGGAAGAGAGTATTCATGTCACTACGGACCAGCCCTAAGGACTTTAGCAATATTACGAGATAATAGACTAAAAATGGAGTTTTATGGGATTTGGAATTTACTAAGGATAATTACGTAACAAGAGTTCATGGTTATTAATACAAAAGGGAACGATAAATAAATAAAGAAAGAAAGGATACAAGGCTACGATAATAGAAATAACATAAGGATGATCAATGAGACAAAAGGAAGACTAGTGGCGAGTGTTGACTGTGTAATGTATATGGTTAAAATAAGAAGAGCATGTTACAAATAGATAAAGAGAAGTAGAGAAGTAATGAATATCAAGACATCCATTCGTTATAGTAACTCCATAAGTAGAATGTAAGAAAGGAATTATCCCTTGTGAACACCTCAATGATAAGTAGGGATGTTATTGGACATCATAGGGTGGTTACAGTCTTGGATTGTACCGTAAACGATAAGTAATTGATGTGACTAAGGTGTGAGGCAATAAGATTATATGTTGAGTAGAATAACTTATACATTAGTAAAAGGATGACTCTACGCCTATATAACCTTCCTTCAAGGAACCTCAAAAGGACCACACTTTGCCACGTTACTAATATATTGGAATATCAGGGAAGAAAACACCTATGATAATGTGGACTGATCAAAGAAGGTTATGGAATCACTTGAGCAAAGAAACGAGACGCACGACAAGAAAATGGATAAGATTTGATCTTAAATAATCAGTGGACTAATCTTGTGTACCTATAAAAGTAGTAATGGATAGAATCATATTACCAGTAAGCTATACGACAGTTTCTTAGGAATAGATCAATAAGGAAGGGAAGGTCAATAAATGGTGAGTTTACGGACTATGCAGTAAAAGAAATATAGAATGGTCAGGGGCTGTGTATGCGGAACGCAACTAATATGTGAAGTGATTTGTGGGTAGCGATGAGCGTGTGAAAGAAAACCTACGACAAAGGGATCTACCATACGGCTTCAGGGTTGTAATAAACAAATGATGACAAAGGATTTGACCTTCGACATTATAACACAATGAAGCATGCAGAGACGTAAAGGCGAAGTGATAGAAAATATAAATTGTAGGACGAAAACGGGACGGAAAATCCCTACATACCAACAAGCTGAGGGAAATTGCAGAATGAATCAACCCTAAATTTTAAGTCAAAGTCAGAAGGTGAATGTGGTTGTGCCTAAAGTTATCATACTACTAATGGGGTCCCTTAGGGAAAGGAAGAAGACGAAGTAAAACATGAACATGGACAAGATATTTTTTTATTGTTTATTGGACCAACTTAAGTATTCGTACGGGGCAGTATAAATGGAAATCATGTTTCAAGTAAGTTATGTTGCAATGTCTTAAGAGGAAACCATTAAAAGGGAACAAAATTAGAGGGCGAGTGTGAGAGCTAAGATAGAATAGTTGTGGAAGCGGCTGCAAAAGAATTATAGAATAATTATGGGCCATTTCGGACAAGATGGCTCATGCGTGAGGTAATTTATATGTTGCAAGCCCTCAGAATTTGAATTCGTAGCGAGAAATATTATAATGAGAGGGATCTACTATGTGATTTGATAACCGTCAGAGCTTGGATAATAAAGTAAAGATTAACCTCGACTTTATAAAGCAACGTCAGTATGCTGAGACACGAGAATTAAGTGATAGATGGGGGAATGAAAGTGAGATATTAATATCAACATAAGAATGGACAGTGTGAAAGAGTTAATTATATAGTGAACGTTGATCCGACGTCGTAAGGAAGGTGTACTTATAAGTACTTGCTAATTATGATGAGAGACTTGATAGATTGATTTAGTAAATGATTGAAAGGATGATAACTATCTCAGAAAGGACAAATGATAAAGAGCACCTATAATAATCCAGCATGAAAGAAAAGAAGGATTGACAAGTTGTAATATCAAGAAGAGAAAGGGAAGTAAATGACTATTGATTCATCTTTCATGTTATTGAAAGGATACCCAAAGGACGTCAAGAAGCGACAAGCGAGGGACAGTTTAAATCTTACAGACCATGATAAGACTCGGCAGACGACAAATTACGAATGATGCTTTATGAGGATGAACCTGTAAATAATCATGCCCTATGAAGAGCTCTGATGAATAGTGAATATGACTTGTGTAAATAACAAGGAAATAAACATCAAATGATCAATCCAGAAAGATTCTAAGTCATGAAGACATGAATACGACTTTTGCGCAGTCAATAGAAAATGAGAAACTTCAGATTATGATCTAACCAAGCTAATATTTACGGTGAATATACAGTTCTTTTGATCATTTCTTCACAAGTACTTGCAGTAGCATTCAAGTAATGTCGTTTCAACCTGTGCTGTATAAATTGCAAGAAATCGAAGACAATAATTTCAAGAGAAATGCACGCCGCCAGAATATGATCTACGATGATGATATAATTAAAAGTAAGAGGAACTATATAGATTGAGGAAGTGATATGGAGAAGCAAAGTATAAGATAATGGTGAATTCGATTAAGATTTGCATATGAAAAGGATATCCCTCGAGTGAAACATCCAAAGGAGGTTGCTAGTTGATTTGGCGAGCAGAAAGGTGAGGTTACATTGCTGAAAGTATTAAGTTTAACAAGAAAAGTTATAAAAGGAAACAAAGTACTAGGAAACTCCAGCATAGCATCGTAAGAAGAAGCCGAAATGAAATAAGCTAATGCAAGGAAGTGACTAAGTTAGCAGCAAGGGTTCTGGTAGTGGAATAGAGAAGGATTATAAGAAGAATGTGAGGAAGGACAGTAAAAGACTACTGGGAGTCGCGATAAGAAACACTAAGACACCTTCGATAAAACATTTAGATTTCCTGGGTATCAAGAGCTTAAGATGTGCGGATCGACACAGCAAGTTGAAAGGCATTCGATGAGATTATGTGTGAGAAAAAAGACATTGACGATTAAAACAATGGTAACTCTACTTTAACATTCGAGGACGAATGTTCCTAAGGGGGGAAAGATGTTACACCTCATAAATTTTTGTGTCATGAGTAAACTGACGTAAGTCCAGAAAGGCTATGATACCCCTATAAGGTTAAGGAAGGCTTTTCACAAGTGTTAAACAAGTATTTAAAGGTTCTGAGATAAAGCGAATCGAAGAAATTAAGTTTGTCGAAACTTTGAAAAAAAAATGGAAGAATTTTGGACAGGATTTTTGGTCCAACTTGAGGGACGTTTATCTCCTAGAATATAAGGAGTTATGGAATGCATAACCTATGAACATTAAAGTTCAGGAAGGTATCTTTCCAACGCAATTCACAGATCGTAAATCCGAGAAATACAGTGAAAGTTGAGGTCTGTATAAAATTTTACGATTCAAATTACGGATCGTAATTTGAATTACGGCCAGTAATTGTGGCCGTAAAATTTGAGGCAGTGGATTTCCAGAATTATATAATTATGTTCCCCTCTTTATTTTATTTTATTTTAAAATAACCCCAAGTCCTAGAAAGCCCTAGAAACCTCTCCAAACATATTCCAACATATTTCCAAGCCTAAATCAAATATCAAAGTGAAGATTAAAGTGGTTAGGGTTTCCAAGTGAGGTCTACACTTGTCTCCTCTTCTTGAAGATGCTTGGGTGAGTATTTTTAAGGTGGAGTAACCTTGGAATTGAAGTGTTTTTGAATTTTGAGGTAAGATTTCATCTTAGTTCCATGCTTATGAGTTTATTTGGTAATTATGTTAAGTTTTGAGGAGAAGAAATTGGAGGAAAAGTACAAATATAATTTGATTATATTTTGAATTGTAAATTAACTTGAGCTATAATTATTAGTAGGTTATCGGTATAATCTTATTATGAGGAGTAATAATGATGATGAGGAAGTGTTGTATACAAGTGTATAAGGGATTGTGTTGAAGTTTTTGTTATGGATTGATTAAAAGAAGTTTCGGATTAATTTGAGTCCAATTTGAATATAAATCTCTGGGCTATGGTATTTTTGATGTTGTTACTGTTGTTTGGGAGTTGTTTTGAAATTTGGTGGAAGTAAGTGATATAGGGGAGATGCTGTCCAAATTTTGTTAGCTCACCTAATAGTCTAGTTTGATCTTATAGGCATTTCAACGACTTAAACTTAGTAATCATCTTGAATGTAGATTTATAGGCTCGGGAGGATAGGCATTAAGTAAGTTAAGGAGACGACAAGGTATGTTAAGGCTATCCCTTTCTTTCTTGTGGCATGATCCTTTGATACAAACCCATTCACATGATATCCATAATTTCCTTCTTTTTGTAGAAATGCTAAAAGCTTATGGATCTTGAGATTCTTATGATATTGTTGATAAATGTCCCATGATTATTGATCTTATCTTATGATTATTGATCTCTTCTTATGGTTGTTGGTCTTATTTATTGATGTTGGTCTTATCTTATGATTATTATTCCTTCAAGGTGAGATATGTTCATGATGATAGTTCCATAATGACAATCGGAGGTTTACCGACCTTACGTCACTCCGATAGAGTCCTAGCTTTTCTTTTGGCTCTCACGTATGCTTTATATATATGTATGTACTTTCTCACACCGCGCCGCGCTATAGTCGATTAAGCAGGCACACAGATGTGCACACCACTGCAGTGGGCAGGTTATGATGTTACCCCGGACGCAGGATACCTGGGACGCGGGATGATGATATGATGATAACACCGATCCTAAATGGCCGGGCAGGATACTATATATATGTTTGTATAAAAATGTTTTATTTAAAAGCTAAGCATGTATGACATTCTCCTTAAGAGCCATTCAGAGGTACATGTTGATCTCTTTTATCTTATGTTCCTTTCATACTTTCATTATATTGTTACTTATGCCTTACATACTTAGTACATTATTCGTACTGACGTCCTTTTGCTTGTGGACGTTGCGTTTCATGCCCACTGGTCTTGATATACAGGTTGATGACTCATTCAGTAGAATATCAGCTCAGCTGAGCGTGTTGTAACACTCCACTTGCTCCGGAGTTGCTCTGTGAGTTAGCATGGTCACATATGCATTGCATGGGTATGGCGGGCTCTGTCCTGGCCATGTTATGTCATGTATTCCAGTTGAGGCTCGTAGACAGATATGTACAGTTAGAGGTTCTATGACCATCTCGGTTCCCACTTTGTTGTATCATCATATTTTTGATAGCCTAGTCGGCTTGTGTACTTGAGATCAATTTGATAATGTGTGTGTGTGTGTATATGTGTATATATATACATATATATAATAGCTTTTGTGCTTGTGTCCCTTTACAGATTACGATATTTATGAGTTAGCTTTATGACCCACTCATACATGACTATGAGATGTACATGTGGTGGTGTTTGGTAGGTTAGCTCCGGGTGCCCGTCATGGCCCTCCAGTTAGGTCGTGACATCTCGCCTCTATCCCACTTATATAATAGATATCTCATGACTCAATAACAGTTCTGCCTCTACCCAGTCTGGAGATCTCTTACAGCTTAATAGCAAATGAAATACCTATTAAAAATACTTGCAAAGTTAAATAGATGGAACCACAACAGTACCTAACTATGACAACTAAATACATAATGATAAATCTTGATAAGCTCCGATTCTTCGTCAACTTGTAGTTGGCAATTTTTTAGGTTAAGTGTTGACTGCGCTCACTTTGCCTCTCGTTGGAATGTTGTGATTGTGGTTGTGATTAAGCTCTAAAGTTTGTTTGTGCTGTGTACACATAGAAGTAGTTGCTGCCCTTGAATGTTGAATCCAATCAAGTTACTGTTTCATAATTGTACCTAAAAATCAAACCTTGTTTAACTTGGATTTTCCTTTATTTCCTTGTATGCGTGTCGGCTATGTCTTCCTACTTCAATGCTTATTCCATGTTGATCAAGTTATGGTAATATTTTCATAACTTGAAATCCAACCTTTCATCGAATAGGAATCAGTCAATATTCCGTTTCCTCCTAGTTTGCATGAAATAACTTTTCAGTCTTTAATGTTGTGTGATAGTAGGGATCAGTGTCACGACCCAAATTACAAAGTCGTGAAGGTACCTGCCCCACCCAGTAGGCGAACCATCCACAACTAATTAAGCCAAGTTTTAACAAGTATATTATGCATAAATAAATGAATAAATCCAATTAAGAGTCATAAACTAAGTCTAGAATAGTAGCAAGGCTACACTGTCCGAAATAAGAAAAGACATAAATAAGTAAGGAAGAAGAATCCGGTGCCAAAAATCCTTCAAGCAATCTCCTCAACGAGCGGTGACGTCCACACAAAAGGTGCAGCAATTGTAGAATGAGTACGGGAAATCAACGTTTACTCAGCAACATCATTGACCGGCCCTAAATAAAATGGTAATAGGGGTTGGTGTTTTGAATGATTACTTCCGCACTTAACCGCGATTAGTCCAACATGATAATAAGTATAAACTAACAAGTATAAGTATGAGATTCCTTCAAGTTCGCAAGTACTCAAATAGTCACTTAAGCAGAATAAGTACATTTCAATCAACAATTCAAGTAAGTCACCCAACAAGGAATCCATGAAATGTTATGCTATGCAAATGCAATGTAATGCAAGGACTTTCCATCACCGGTATACACACGCTCCATCATATGAAATACGTGACCCATGGGGACTCGCGAGGTCCATATACCACCCGAAACCATTTCCCATTAGGTTCTTAGCCAATTAGGCTTTCAATCTCAACACTTAGCCAATTAGGCTCACACTATCTGTACTTAGCCAATTAGGCTCACATTACCTGTACTTAGCCAATTAGACTCACATTACCTATTCTTAGCCAATTAGGCTCACCTTACCTGTCTTTAACAAATTCGGCTCTTTACTATTCGCATCATTCCGTCAGGACCCATTTCCCATCAGACATACATCACATATGTATTATTAAGTGTAATATGCATGAGACACAATATGAAAACATGAATATGACATGTACATAATAAGAAACAAGGCTATAGAGTAAAAAGCTCAATCTTAACTCTTTTCCACTTTTTAAACGAGTATTAAGGATTGATGAAAACACATAATCACAAGTAAGATAGGCATAAAGCATAGAAGCATCAAATAAGATATCTCATGTATCAATCACAATTCGCGTAAATCAATCTAAGCTATCAGGTAATTGCCCAAAGCAAGCATTCAATCCGGACAATAAAAACTCAATACTGTACAACTTCCCATAGCATGGCACTAGTACCCAACACAAGTGTTCGTCACCTTACAAGTATGAGACCACTTTAATCCCTATTACTCCCACTTTATTAGTTCATTTTAGCCAATCACATGCTTCAAATAGAGTAAAGTAAGTCTCAATTTGCTTGACTCGGAATCTGACGTTCACAACAAAGCCTTGCTCATTCGTAGAGCCTTCGCATAATCCCAATCTGTTCAAAGACGAGATCTATATAAGCATACGAGTTTGTAGACACCATGTTACGGTTAACTTTTACGCTAGTGCATAAAAGCTACCAAGAGGTTGTTGGTGCTCTTAATGGATTTTAGTATTTTTAGAGTCGCCACCTAATTTATTTGAGGAAAATTAAGAAAACCGGGTTAAAAGGGTTGATCAAGCAAAAGAGAAAAATCCTTTTAGGACAAGAGTTCGAGGTAAGGGTTCTGGGGATCCCATCTATGAGCTTCAATATGTGATTAATTACTTAAAAATGTTTACTTTATCGCAATTGTGTCATATTTATCATAATTTCCAAAATTTCGGCAAAATGTCCCCTTTGAAAAGGGGGTTTTGCTTTCAAAAGCTGTATAAGTGTTCAATTCACTTCATTTCCGGACCAAGACACACTCAGGATTTTTCCCGAGTATAGTTGCTACTATTTTGGTCCTAATGATATGAGTTTAGTTATTATAGTTTTTTATTACGTATATATAAAAAAAATAAGTGGAGTATATCTCCCTTTTCATAATATAAGTATAATAGAAAGTGAAAAGTTTATTAAGTCCAATTTTAGTCCCATTGATGCTCAATATGTCAAACATAGTCCACACCAAAGCCATCTTAACTCAAAACTTGGTCCCAATATATTTCTCTTTGATTTTGTCCCTTTAGGATAGGCCTTGGCCCAAAAACTACTTTTGTTTCCTCTCAGAAAATTGTCCGAGTTTTTAGGCAAACAGTCCATTTTAGAGTCTAGAAATTCTAAGTTTATCGAAATTTATACAAGTTCTAAATAATGTCTTTTTGTAAATTTATCCCAAACAGCCGTCAAAATTCATTTTGTAACGACCCGTTTGGTCGTTATAGCGATTATGACCCATTTACCCCCATTGACCCTTCTCCGAGCCCTATGAGTATGATTTTGATCCACGGGGATAGGTGGCATGACTCTCGAGGTCATCGGGCGAGTTCTAGTGTGACTTTTGAAAATTTGAGCCTTTAAGTGAAAGCGTTTGACCAATAGTTGACTTTTGGGTGGACGAACTTTTTTTCAGAAATTCGTCAATTCTGAGAGGTTCGGATGATCGTTTATGACTTGGTGGGATGCTCGGTTCGGTTCCCAAGGTAATTTGGAACGTTTTGGGACTTGGAGTGGAAAGTTGGCTTTAGCCATTGGGGTTGACTTGGTCAAATAGACCTGCATTGGGAAATTCGAGGCCACGGGCGAGTTTGTAGCGCGTTTTTATGTGTGTTTGCATGGTTTTTTTGTACCTGTGGGGCCTTAGGTGATAGTCAGATTTTGGGTTGACACTTGTCAAAAACAGAATTTTCTGGTGTCTGGTGTGACCGCCGTAGTGGCACCAGAACCGCCATGGCATTCCCACTGTAGCGGTCTTATTATCGCTATAGCAGCCTTGCAGTTTTAGTGTTGGCCGCCATAGGCGTCTTGCTTACTGTCATAGCATTTGTGATGTAGCCGTCCTCCTTATCGCCGTAGCGATTGAGCTATAGCCGTCCTCCTTACCGCCGTAGCGGTTGCGTCGTAGCCGTTCCAGGACCGCCGTAGCTGTTCTCGGGCAGATTTTCTCTACTTCTTAAGTTAAAAACCCTTATCACTTCATTTCTTTATTATCTTGGGGCGAATTTGAGGGCTTTTGAAAAGATTATTCATAGAGTTATGATCCTTGGACTTAGAATTATTCCTTTCCCTTCTTAATCATTAATCCATAGTAGAAATTCATGAAACTTGAGATAGAAAATGGGTTTTAATGATTTCTTCATTAAATGGGTTTAAGCCTTTCTTAATAAGTTATAATTGGTGGATTTATCTTAGTTAAGCATGGAATTGGTTAGATTAATGTTGTTAGACTTGAATTTATCCATTTATTTTGATAAAATTGAAAGAGGAAAAGTTGGGTTTTATGATAAACTTGTATTATGGGTTTTAGACTTCCTAAATAGAAATTGTTGATGAAATTGATTAATGTAATCCTAGAATCTCTTATATCCATTGTTGTTAAGCTTATATCTCCCATTATTAGAGGTTAATTTGCGGATTGGAAAGTTAGGGTTCATACTATAAATTGGGGTTTTTACTTTAAACCCGAATTTCTCTTAATCTTGAGTTAATCTAGAAATTGATTAGCGGGTTATGATCATCTAACTTTGAATTGCATATCCCACCTTAGAATTTCTCGTTTTACCCATGTGGGCACGTTTCTCCAATTTTCATAGGTTGCAATTGACCTAAATTAGAAGTATAGCAATATGGGTATTGTTCTTCTTGATTTCTAATGAAGAACTCAAATATGATTAGACTCTGAGTATTTGGAGACGCTACGAAAGGGCAAGGCAAAGGTATGGCTATTCGTGGCTCCTGTTCGGAATTCCAGTGTCACGACCCAACCCGAGGGCCATGACAGGCACCCGGAGCTAGCTTACCGAGCAACACATGACGTACATGCATCTCATAATCATACCCGAGTGGTCAATAATGGTAACTAATAGATGTCATAAACTATAAGGGACACATGCCAAGAGATATATACATATATACATCATCAAACTGTGCCCATGTATACAAGGCAACAAGGCTATCCAAAAGATAAAACGAAATATGGACCGAGGAGGTCATAAGACATCCAACTGTACGAATCTATCTACGAGCCTCTACATAGAGTGCATAACATAATAAGGACGGGACAGGACCCTGCCATGCCTATATGTACACAAAAGAATCATACCAACTAAATTGCAGCTCCGGAACAAGTGGAGTGCTCTAATATAAGCATTGTGTAGGCAGCCTAAGGGTCTGAACTGTCTCCCTATCTACCTGCGGGCATGAACGCAACGTCCACAAACAAAAGGACATCTGTACGAATAATGTACTGAGTATGTAAGGCATGAAAAATAACATATAAAGATATGAAAATACTATGAGATAAGAGAAATAACCTGTACATCTGATTGCCTCTCAAGGCGGATATTATGCATGCCTTCCTTTTAATTTTTTTTCTCATACATATACATATATCATAATATCGTACCCGGCCATATAGGCTTGGTGTCATCCATACCCGGCCATGATAGGCTCAGTGTTATCCATTCCCGGCCATGATAGGATCGATGTTATCCATATCCAACTGCAGTGGTATGCACAATGGGTGCTGTACCCAGCCGACTATAGCACGACTCGGTGTGAGAAAATATCTACATATATATAAGCATGCATGAGAGCTCAAGGAAACGTCATGACTCTATCAGAGTGACATAAGGTCGGTAAACCTCCGATTACCATTATGAAACTATCATCATGAACATATCTCACCTCGAAGAAACAATAACCATAAGATGAGGTCAACATCAATAAATAAGATCACTAACTATAAATCAAGATCAATAATAATGAAACAAATATCAATAATGTCATAAGAACATCAAGAACCATAAGCTTCTAGTATTTCTAGGAATAGGGACATTATGGATGTCATTTGTGTAAGTTTGATATCAATATGATCATGCCATAAGAAAGAAAGGGACAGCCTTAACATACCTCGTCGTCTACTTAACCACTCAACGTCTATCCTCCCGAGCTTGCAAATCTACATTCAAGATGATTCGCACTAAGTTTAAATCGTTGAAATGCTTATAAGATCAAGCTAAACTATTAGATAAGCTAACGAAATTTGGGCAACATTTTCCCTGTAACACCTACTTCCATCAAACTCCAAAACAACTCCTGAACATCAATACCAACATCAACAATACCATACCGAAGATATTACTTTCAAACTAGGCTCAAATCCATTCAAATCTTCTTTTCAAATTCAATCCATAGCCATCAACCACAACACAACACTTTATGACTTTTATCCATAACTCCTTTCACTTATAAGACTTGTTTAACCTTCAAATCAACTCAACATAAGAAACAGGATAAAGAACATACCTTATACTTGAAGAACTTTAGCCACACCAATTTACTCCAAATCTTATTCACCACAACTTCATCTTGAAGCGAGAACCAACACTTTCTATGAACTAGTTGAGGATTTTTTTGACTTGATCTTCTCTTGATTTGATTTGGGATGTTTATGGATGTTTGAGAGAGATGAGAAGGTCACTAGGGATTTATTTTGGTGAATAAATGAGGCCTAAGTCGTGGAAAAATCAATTTATAGGCCAAAACAAAATTGTCCACCGACCTTCAATTTTCTGGAAATTTTGGGCAAAGTACGGCCAAAAAGTACGGGCCGTACTTCAAAGTACATCCACTACTTCCAGCCCGTCCTTGGAAGGTCAAAATTTCCAACTTTCTAGAAATTTCGTGTAAAGTACGTCCAAAATGTACAGGACATACATTTTTGTACGGGCCGTACTTTATCCATTACTTCTCAGAATTACGATCTGTCAGTTACATTGGAAAAAAGACTCGTTGAACTTGAATTTACATAGATTTTGAATTTCATAACTCCTCATATTCTAGAAGATTTACCTCTCTCGAATTGGACCAAAAAAGTTATGTCCAAAATTCTGCCAAGTTTTCCCAAAGTTTCGACAAACTTAATTCGTTCAATTCGCTTGATCCTAGAACCTTCAGACACTTGCTTAACACTTGTTAAAAGTATTCCTTAACCTTATAAGTGTCCCATAACCTCTCCGGGCATACTGTTACACCTCTCATTTTCATATGTTGAGTTTCGCCGAATGCTAATTGTCCTAGCCTTGGGAAGTAGGATATTTTTTTTGAGTTCATGGGGATAGATATGTCCATCTTTGGTATATAATGGAGAAAAGCCATGTTTAGTAAGCCTTGGGAAGGTTTAAGACTCGTCAGATCACCGGAGTTAAGTTTCGGTGGAAGTTGGGTAAAATGTCATATTATGTCGCACTTTGCGGCGCAACATGCGAGCAACAAACACGCTTTGCAGCCACGCAGTTGCACAACAAGTGTGACAGTAAATATTTGGTATTGTGCGCGGTCTGCAACACAACATGCGGCTCGCAAATCACGCTTTGCGTCTAGCAAAGCTTGCCGCATGTTGTGTCGGTCCAGAATTTTCTGGACCACTATAAATAGATCAAACTCGACCCAAAAATCATATTTTCACCATTTTTGGTCATGGAAACCTCTAGAATACTCTCTCCACTCTTCATCCAAAAGCAATCAAAGGAAAGCCAAGATCAACCACTTCAAATCCATGAAAACAAGTGTGTGAAACTTAGTAAAAGTTCATCTACTTCAAGAAAACCCAAGGGAAGTGAAATAGGGTTTTGGTGCTAGAAGCGCATTTCCATTCAAGGCTTGTTCATCCATCATCCAAGGTAAGTTTCATGACCATACCATGTTTTTTAAAGTATTGGAAGGCTAAGACACTTGAATTGTAGAAAGACATAGAAATTGGGTCATAAATAAGTGAATATTGTCATTGTTGAATAGTGGTTGAGATGAATCACGAATGTTGGTATGTTGTGATTGTGAATATGTTATAAATGACATTTAGACCATGGAATAAGTATTATATATGAGAAAACGCGATAATGAGCTATAACCATAATTGTGGAGAAATTGAAGGGAAATGGTGAATTGTGGTAAATGTAGATAAATGATGATTGTTGTTTGCGATATTGTGAATGTTGATATGAACGTTTGGGAGTGGATATAGAACATGGTAAAAGTAGTATAAACAAAGGAAATGCTGCCCAATTTTCCCTAGAAATAGTGACACGTTCTTATGGTCGATTAACTAACGTTAATGCGAATCCTCTGGAAGGTAGAAACGTGGATATCGAAGGAGAACAAGCAAGCGATAGATTAGCTAAACGTATAAGGTGTGTGAGGCTAGTCCTTTCTTTCTATGGCATGAATCCGATGGTATGATTCTCCTTTCTTTCTAAGAATTCTCTATATGTATATATATCTCGGAAAGTCAAGAGTGTATGATCGTGAATAGTTATATGAGATAAGAGATATGCTATGAGTCCAATGATGATGATAAGATTTAGTCTAATGATCCTAGAGTTCATGATATGACGTTCCTATAACGCTGATAATGTTGTATGTTGTAAACACTCACCTCATACATTATTCCCTTCGAGGTGAGGCAGAATGCCATTAAGTTAAGTAAGTCATGTATTGTATACACTCACCTTATGTATGGTCCCTTCAAGGTGAGGCAGAGTACCATAAAGTCAAGTATGTTATGCATTGTACACACTCACCTTAAATATTACTTCCTTCAAGGTGAGGCAGAATGCTTTTGAATGCTCCATAATGAAATCGGGGGATCACGACCTTACGTCACCCCGACAAAGTATAGTTGTCCTTGAGTCTTCATGCATGCATTGTGATGAGCATATTATGATGAGCATATGATGATGATATTACACCGTACCTACATGGCCGGGCAGATATACACACCACTATAGTGGGCAGCTTATACCCTGGACGCGGGAGGCCTGGACGCAGGTTACTTATTGTTACACCGTGCCTACATGGATGGGCAGCTTATACTTATACATTTATGCATATATGATATGATGACGAGTATGAGTAAGACAACATGATTTAGTTCTTTTATGATTCATAGTAAGTTACAGATTGCTCCTCATTTGATACCTCCCCATTTCATTGATGTTTCATTGTTGTTTATGCCTCTCATACTCAGTACAATGTTCGTACTGACGTTCGTTTTCTTTGGACGCTGTGTTCATGCCCATAGGTAGACAGGGAGGTGAGCTTGACCCAGACCCGTAGGAGCCAGTAGCTGATTAGAGAGCACTCCATCGTTCCGGAAGTGCTTATGATTATTCTTTTGGGTATATTCATGTATATGTATTTTGGGCATGACGGGGTCTTGTCCCGTCCTTATGTCTAGCACTCCAGTAGAGGCTCGTAAATACGCAGTGAGGGTTATGTGGTCTCACGAGGTTGCCATTATGTAAATATATATATATATACATATATTATTTTGATAGCCTAAAAGCTTATGTCTATAAAGGTAATTATGTTTCAAATGAGGGATGATTTTCTTATAAATTGAGCATGAATTTGATAAAGGAATGTCTAATGAGTATGATAAGTGGTAGAACGAGTGGTGCTCGGTGGTTAGCCCCGGGTACCCGTCGCGGCCCCTAGTTGGGTCATGACAAAAGTGTTATCAGAGCAGTTCAGTCCTAGGAAGTGTCTACGAGCCGTGTCTAGTAGAGTCTTGTTTATGGTATGTTGCGCGCCACATCAATAAACAGGAGGCTACAGGGCATTTAGGAAAAATGACCATCTTTCTTTTTATGAGATCGTGCGATAGAGCCGTGTATAAGATTATATCCTCCCTAATAGTGTATTGTGATTTCAGAATGCCGCCAAAGGGAAAAGCTACCGCCGCCCAGAAGGGCAAGAATACGACAAAAAGGTAGGTGGAAAGAGAACCTCCGATGAATATAGAAGAGGGCGAGTCGCAAAATGAGGCTCCATCAAATACTTCCTCCACCCCGCCCAATGTGGAAGAACAAGGGGGTGCTTCAGCTCCAATTCCTCCACCGGGTGCTTCGGGTCGACAAGTTACCGAGTCCATCTATTTATTGACACAATTGGTTGCCGCACAGGCACAGCGGCAAAATGTGAGTTCAAGTGATCGGGCAGTTAGTACCAGAGCCCGTGGTTTTATGAGTCTAAATCCTCTGGAGTTTTTTGGGTCAAAGCCGGATGAAGACCTACAAGGTTTTATTGATGAGATGCTAAGAACATTGAGGATTGTCCATGCCTCCGAAACTGAATCCGTGGAGTTGGCATCTTATAGACTCCGCGATGTGGCGGTATTGTGGTATAATAATTGGATAGCATCGAGAAAAGAGAATGTGCCTCCTCCTGTGTGGCAAGAATTCGTAGATGCTTTCATTCGTCACTATTTGCCACCAGAGGTCCGCCGAGCTAGAGCGGATAGGTTTCTAAATTTGAAGCAAGGGAATATGAGTGCCCGGGAGTATATCATGCAATTTAATTCTTTGGCTAGATATGCCTCGACTATGGTGGCCGACATGGGAGATCGGGTACATAGATTTGTGAGTGGTTTAGGGCCACATTTGTTCAAAGAATGTTTGACGGCTTCTTGCAAGACGGGATGGATATTTACCGAATACAAGCTCATGCCCAAAATTTAGAGGGGCGACAACAACCAAAAAGGGGTGATCGCGACATTGATAGAAGGCAAAGCAACCCGGCCAAATCTATGGGCACAGGTAGCGACTATAGAGGGGGATCGAGGCAGATTTATTCTCAACATTACGGCCAGTCAGTGACCAGATCACGTCCTCGATTTACAGGTAGGAGATTTGATCGACCCTTTCGTTCAGGACAGGGTCAGAGTTCGAGGGCTCTAGATTCTCTGTTTGGGTGAGATTATAGCTAGAGGAGACCCCCAGTATCGCAGTGCAGCCAGTGCGGTAGACTACATTCCAGACGGTGTCGCCAGGGTTCGGATGCTTGTTATGCCTGTGGCCGGGTTGGGCACATGATGAGAGATTGCCCGTCGATGAGTGGTAGAGTTGGGATTCAGCCCACAGAATCAGTGGTCGGTTCTTCTTCAGTGCGCCCGGTAGGGCAGACTTCTCAGATTCCAGCAGGTCGAGGTAGAGGCAGAGGGGGAGCATCTACTTCAGGTACCACTCAGCCCCGTGTATATGCGTTATCCGGACGACAGGATCTTGAGTCCTCCCCGGATGTGGTTACAGGTACATTATCCGTATTTTCCCATGATGTGTATGCATTGATAGATCCGGGTTCTACTTTCTCTTATATTACTCCATATATTGCTGGTTATATTAGGGTGAAACCTGAGCCAATCAAACCTTTTGAGGTATCTACTCCGGTTGGTGATCCCGTGATAGCAAGACAAGTGTATAAAGAATGTGTAATTGTGATATGTGACCGCCAAACTAAAGTTGATTTAATTGAGCTGGAAATGCTAGATTTCGATGTAATTATGGGTATGTATTGGTTGGCATCGTGTTATGCTAATGTCGATTGCCGAATGAAAGTAGTTCGATTTCAATTTCCGGGAGAGCCGATGCTTGAATGGAAGGGTAAAGCAGCATCTCTGAAAGGTAGGTTTATTTCCTACCTTAAGGCAATAAAGATGATAGCCAAGGGCTATATTTATCATCTAGTCCGAGTTCATGGCACCGAAGCAAAGTCGCCAACTTTTCAATCAGTTCCGGTAGTGAATGAATTTCCAGATGTATTCCCAGATGAACTTCCAGGTCTTCCTCCAGAAAGAGAGATTGACTTCGCCATTGATGTTTTGCCGGACACCAAGCCTATTTCTATTCCTCCTTATCGAATGGCTCCGGCAGAATTGAAAGAGCTAAAGGCGCAGTTGAAAGATTTGCTTGAAAAGGGGTTTATTTGACCCAGGTCATCACTGTGAGGAGCACCAGTCTTGTTAGTAAGAAAGAAAGATGGATCTCTACCAATGTGCATCGATTACAGGCAGTTGAACAAAGTGACGATAAAGAACAAATATCATCTCCCAAGGATTGATGACTTATTCGATCAACTACAGGGTGCCAAGTGGGTTTCAAAAATAATCTTGAGGTCGGGTTATCATCAAGTGAGGGTTAGAGAAGAAGATATTCCCAAAATAGCTTTCAGAACGAGATATGGCCACTATGAGTTTCGAGTGTTATAGCCCGTATTTCGTACGTTCGGACATTCCAAGGTAGTCGTGGCAAGTTAAGGGAAACGCTACGTTCAAAAATTATTTTAATTTATAAGTTGGTTATAAATATCAATTATGGATATTAGTGTTATGGAAATATTGAGAAAAGTTAAGGGTAAAAAGAGAAGAGAACTCTAGGAAATAAAGAAAGGAGCATGTGGCCATTCATAAGTGAAGGGGGCAAAGTGTAAATATGGAAGGGCTAAAGTGTAAAAAAAAAAAAAAAGAGAAGACATTTGGTTTTCTTTGACCAAGTAAAACAATTCAAGAAAGAAAAAAAAAAGAGAAAAGAAAGAAAGAAAAGTCAAGAAAATTGGAGATTATTCTAGAGAGGGGCATGTGCCCCTCACATGCTTGGATATATATATATATATATATATATATATATATATATATGAGCTTGTCTTCCAATTCAAGACAAAAAGAAGAAGAACAAAAGAAAAAAAAAATGAAGAGAGTGCAAGGGTTTCGGCCATGGCTCTGGAAATTGAGCCATGGGAAATTGACCAAGGAGAATTATTTTCTCCTAGCTTTTCTACTAATTGGAAGGTGCTCTTTAACATGGTGAAGTTGTTGGAGCAAGCAAGACACTTATATGGACAATTCATGAACCTTAACCAAGTGGAGAAGTTGAAGAAGAAAGGTGAGTTTTAATCTTGTTTTATATGTTATGAAGGGTTTACATGTGTTGTAGTATACTAAAATGGATGAAATTCATGATAGAAAACAAGTTGGAGTTGAGGCCGTATGTATGAAGTGTTATGTATGGAAGAATGAATTAAAATTATGTGATGTATTGGTTGTTGTTGTAATGTGTTGTAATGTGTAGAAAAGAATGGAAATTCATGAAATATTGCATGTTCAAGTTGAGCCGTGTGAAGTGTTGTTTGGCCGTGTGTTGTGTGCAATGTGTAGGAATAATGAATTAAGTGTATTTAGCATAATTATGTGGTGTTGTAATGTATGGAAAATGAATAAAAAATCATGGAATGGGTGTATTGTGATGTTGGCCGAAAATGGACTGTTTTGCATGTCAAAGAATGGACTAATTTTATTTAGTATGTTTGGGTTGTTGCGTTGTGGATTATGTGATGTAAATGAGAGCTTAGTGAGCCAAGATGGTGTCGTAATTGTTGCGGCTGTTTTTGGAAGCCAATTTGAATCAAATGTAGTTTCTTGTAATTATGATAATAATGTTGTTAAAATGTGGTTTGTGGGTGTAGTTTGTGAATTTTGAAGAAAGAAATGTGTTGTGATGGTTCCTATGGAAGTTGGGAGATTTCGGGTTCCATGGTACATTGTTGGATTGTTCGAATGTTTTGTGGTTTGTCCGAAGCGTTCTCGAATCTTATTTAAACGGTTTGGATTAGTACTTGAATGTATGAAGGTGGATGTTGGTTTGATTGCATGCTGTTGATTTGAATGAAAATGGAATATCGTCGAATTGTATAGAAAAGAGTCACTAATGATTAGAATGTGTTTTGAACCTCTTATTGATGTTGTAGCTTGGTTGTTGGTTGGGTTGTTGTTGAATTGGGCCGAGCCATATTCTCGGGGTTGGTACATTTACAGAGGAAATGCTGCCCAAATTTCGGCAGACAAAGTGTTACTTCAAGGAATCAACTTCTAAAGGCTCTAATCAAGTTTTGGTAAACATGACCAATTTGTAGATTTTGGCGGATTTGGAACGTGAATTTGGAGTCGCATAAGAAGCAGAAAAGGTATGTAAGGCTTCACCCTTCTTTCTATGGCATGTCTTAGACGTAATATGTTGGTTAAGAACCTCGGGGACCCTTCTACCCTCCAGAATCCGCATCTAAAGTTTCTCATTTTTCAATCAGTAGAATTGAATTAAAAAGTGTGCAAAATGTTGGAAGAATTTCCTAAACCTCTAGAACTTGCATAAATAGGACCCGATGACCCTAAAACTCTCACAAGTAACGCCATGACATGTAACATATGTAAATTTGGCGCGCCGTCTCATTTGATCCGAGGTGGGCCCATTGTTTCCCGGATTTACCTTATTATTCCGCTTGACTTACGTTGAAGCTGAATCCAAAAGAAACTTTCGATCCTTATTCCATTACCAAATGACAAGTACTATACCTATCCCAACGAGAATACTTCCATGACGATAATGATAACGATGACGTCAGAAAAGAGAATATGCCTATGATAAGTACGACAAGAATGATTCCACGAATAAGAGTCTTGAGCTAAGAATCCAATGTGAATATGAAAGTGTTGTATTAGTTTCTAAAAGACTTCAAAGCATATGAATTGACAGTTATAATGCCAATGATCTTATTCTGTGTCTCCTCTTAAAGCTATTTTCCGTTGATAGTCTCGCCTTATAATTATCGTTCCTTTAAGGTGAGACAAGTGACCCGATTATTCCATAATGTAATCGGAGGGTTTCGACCTTACGTCACTCCGATGGACACATGACTTTCTTTGGGCTCTCATGCATGCCAATTGTATGACATATGAATATGAATGTGAATGTGTATATGTATATGTATATGGGGAAGGGGAAGGGCCACTGTTATATCACCACCTGATTCAGCTGGATTTCGTCCCGGACGCGGGATGCCCGGACGCGGGATTATGGGAGAGCCGGATACGGCGTCTGTATTTGTGATATATATATATATAATATGTTGGGACACTGTTGGGGAGGGGGGTGGGAGAGCCGATGTACTCGGCGTCTGTGAATGTAAATGAAGGACACCGTTTTTTGAAATGTTCTGTTTTCTGTATATGTAAATAAGAAACACCGTTTTCTGAAAAAGAAACTAAGCATGCATGACATCTGCAGAAAGGCACTCATATGTACAGGTTACATCTGTCCCAGGATAAGCTCCTTATGTCTATTCTGTTATTGTTCATACTGTATATTCCTTATTATGGTACTATTCATGCTTTACATACTCAGTACATTACTCGTACTGACCCCTCTTCTTCGGGGGCTGCGTTCATGCCGCGCAGGTACACCAAATGAGCCACAGCTATCATAGAAGATGTTCCAGCGGAGTTGGCAGGCTCCACTTGTTCTGGAGTGCTGCCGAGTCAGAGTATCCGAGCCGTGATGTTTGTTTGATGTTAGAGACTTTGCAGACAGAATCGTGGGTATAGAGTGTCGATAATATGTTATATCATAAAGTCCATGTGATTACAGATTCTGTTTGATTTGAATACGATGGAAAAAAAGAAAAAAAAATCTCTTGAAAGTTTTACTATGTTTTCCATTTTTATTGATATAAGAGTCTAAGGAAGTTAAGTATGTAACAAGAGTCAGCGGGTTCGCTCGGCTCCGGATATGGGGTCGGGTGCCCGTCACACCCTCGTAAAGTCGGGGTGTGACATCGAGTAATGTCGTTTGGATTGACTAATGCTCCGACCGTGTTTATGAATTTAATGAATAATGTATTCAGGCCTCTCTTGGATCTATTTGTGGTAGTATTCATTGATGATATTCTGGTATACACTCGCACAGAATCAGAACATGCAGACCATTTATGTATCGTTCTTGGAATTCTTCGAGCCCGAGAATTATATGCAAAATTTTCAAAGTGCGAGTTTTGGCTAGATTCTGTAACATTTCTGGGCCATGTTATTTCAGATGATGGCATTCGAGTCGACACTCAGAAAATTGAAGCCGTGAAGACTTGGCCAAGGCCTACGACGCCTACAGAAGTTCGTAGTTTTCTGGGATTGGCAGGTTATTATATAAGATTCGTAGAGGGCTTCTCATCTATTTCATCCCCATTGACGAAGCTAACCCAGAAGTCAGCTAAATTTCAATTGAATGATGCTTGTGAACGCAGCTTCCAAGAGTTGAAAGACAGATTAACCTCAGCTTCGGCCTTAACACTTCCTGAAGAGTCAGATGGCTATGTTGTGTACTGTGACGCTTCCGGTGTTGGATTAGGATGTGTATTGATGCAACATGGTAGAGTTATTGCTTATGCTTCAAGGCAGCTGCGGAAACATGAAAAGAACTATCCAACTCATGATCTTGAATTAGCTGCGGTTATTCATGCATTGAAAATGTGGAGACATTACTTGTATGGAGTGCATGTCGATATCTATACAGATCACAAGAGTCTTCAGTATATTTTCAAACGGAAGGAGTTAAATCTGCGGCAGAGGCGGTGGTTAGAACTATTGAAAGATTACGACGTGAATATTTTGTACCACTCCGGAAAAGCGAATGTAGTAGCCGATGCGCTTAGCCGTCGATCAATGGGTAGCCTATGTGAGATTCCTTCGAAAAAGAAAGAGATAGTTCATGAGCTCCATCAACTAGCAAATCTTGGAGTACGCGTAATTGATTCGGGTAATGCAGGGATTAGTATTGATGATCCCACAGTTTCGTCCTTGGATATGGAAGTGAAAGAATGACAATATGAAGATCCTCAGTTGAGCCATTACAGAGATATATCTTATGAGAAAGAGAAGTCTCCATTTGAAGTTTCCACGGATGGAATTCTTAGATACCGAGGCAGGATATGTGTGCCGAATGTCGCAGAAGTGCGCCGACTAATTCTAGAAGAGGCCCATTATTCTCGGTATTCTATTCACCCAGGTGCAACCAAGATGTATCACGATCTTAAGCTGATACATTAGTGGGATGGTATGAAGAGAGACATAGCAGAATTTGTAGCCCAATGTCCAAATTGCCAACAAGTAAAGATCAAACATCAAAAGCCAGGGGGATTATTGCAAGCAATGGAAATTCCTACTTGGAAATAGGAGGTGATCAACATGGATTTTATTGTGGGGTTACCTCGTTCTCAAGGCAGGTATGATTCTATATAGGAAATTGTGGACAGATTAACAAAAGCAGCTCATTTTCTTCCGGTTAGGACTACCTACTTAGCAGAAGACTATGCGAGGTTGTATCTCAAGGAAATTGTGCGACTTCATGGTATCCCACTATCCATTATCATAGACAGAGGAGCGCAATTTACCGCCAAGTTCTAGAAATCTTTCCAAGAGGGTCTAGGTACCCAAGTGAGGCTTAGCACGGCGTTTCATCCGCAGGCTGATGGCCAAGCCGAACGTACTATTCAGACTTTGGAAGATATGCTCCGAGCATTTGTGTTGGATTTCGGTGGTAGTTGGGATGATCATTTACCTCTGATTGAGTTCGCCTACAACAATAGTTACCATTCCAGTATCCAAATGGCTCCGTATGAAGCATTATATGGAAGGAAGTGTAGATCCCCGATTGGATGGTTTGAAACAGGAGAAGTATAGTTGATAGGTCCTGAATTGATTCAGCAAGCGGTAGAAAAAGTCAAGGTGATCCGAGACCGATTGTTGACAGCCAAAAGTCTTATACGGAAAATCGCCGATGAGACTTGGAATTTCAGGTTGGTGATTGGGTGTTTTTGAAAGTATCGCCAATGAAAGGGGTGATGAGATTTGGAAAGAGAGGGAAGTTAAGTCCTAGATACATTGGACCCTATAAAATTATCTGCAAGGTGGGTCATGTAGCCTATGAGTTGGACTTGCCTTCGGAGCTTGAATCAGTCCATCCAGTCTTCCATGTTTCGATGCTCCGCAAGTGTGTTGGGGATCCCACAAAGATTGTCCCGATAGATGATGTGCAAGTGACAGAAAAGTTAACATATGAAGAAGTACCTATTGTCATCTTAGACAGGCAAGTACGAAGACTTCGAAATAAGGAAGTAGCCTCAGTCAAGGTCTTGTGGCGAAACAACAACCGGAACAAATGACTTGGGAAGCGGAAGAGAAAATGAAATCCATGAACCCTCATTTATTCCAACCCCTAGGAGAGATTCAAGATGAAACGCCAACAATATAAGGTATGTACGTTTACTTTTCATGCTTTTGGTCGTGTGTGGCTATAAATATTTTTGCTATTATGTTGTGGCCCTGTGAGGCAGTGATATTATGGGTTGTTGTGACAGGATGGAAGTGCCATATTACAGGGGAAACTCTGGCGAAATTTTCGTAGAATCCCGAGTGTTTAACATTTGAGGACGAATGTTCCAAAAGGGGGGCGAATGTTACACCTCTCATTTTCATATGTTGAGTTTCGGCGAATGCTAATTTTCCTAGCCTTGGGAAGTAGGATAAATTTTTTTGAGGTCATGGGGATAGATATGTCCATCTTGGGTATATAATGGAGAAAACCCATGTTTAGTAAGCCTTGGGAAGGTTTAAGACTCGTCGGATCACCGGAGTTAAGTTTCGGTGGAAGTTGGGTAAAATGTCATATTATGTCGCACTTTGCGGCGCAACATGCGAGCAGCAAACGCGATTTGCAGCCATGCAGTTTCACAACAAAGTGTGATAGTAAAACTTTGGTGTTGTGCGCGGTTTGCAACACAACATGCGTCTCGCAAAGCACGCTTTGCGTCTAGCAAAGCTTGCCGCATGTTGTGTCGGTCCAGAATTTCTGGACCACTATATATAGATCAAACTCGACCCAAAAATCATATTTTCACCATTTTTGGTCATGGAAACCTCTAGAATACTCTCTCCACTCTTCATCCACAAGAAATCAAAGGAAATCCAAGATCAACCACTTCAAATCCATGAAAACAAGTGTGTGAAACTTAGTAAAAGTTCATCTACTTCAAGAAAACCCAAGGGAAGTGAAATAGGGTTTTGGTGCTAGAAGAGCATTTCCATTCAAGGCTTGTTAATCCATCATCCAAGGTAAGTTTCATGACCATACCATGTTGTTTAAAGTATTGGAAGGCTAAGACACTTGAATTGTAGAAAGACATAGAAATTGGGTCATAAATGAGTGAATAGTGTCATTGTTGAATAGTGGTTGAGATGAATCACGAATGTTGGTATGTTGTGATTGTGAATATGTTATAAATGACATTTAGACCATGGAATAAGTATTATATATGAGAAAACGCGAAAATGAGCTATAACCATAATTGTGGAGAAATTGAAGGGAAATGGTGAATTGTGGTAAATGTAGATAAATGATGATTGTTGTTTGCGATATTGTGAATGTTGATATGAACGTTTGGGAGTGGATATAGAACATGGGAAAAGTATTATAAACAAAGGAAATGTTTCCCAATTTTCCCTAGAAATAGTGACACGTTCTTATGGTCGATTAACTAACGTTAATGCGAATCCTCTGGAAGGTAGAAACGTGGATATCGAAGGAGAACAAGCAAGCGATAGATTAGCTAAACGTAAAAGGTGTGTGAGGCTAGTCCTTTCTTTCTATGGCATGAATCCGATGGTATGATTCTCCTTTCTTTCCATGAATTCTCTATATGTATATATATCCCGGAAAGTCAAGAGTCTATGATCGTGAATAGTTATATGAGATAAGAGATATGCTATGAGTCCAATGATGATGATAAGCTTGATTCTAATGATCCTAGAGTTCATGATATGACGTTCCTATAACGCTGATAATGTTGTATGTTGTAAACACTCACCTCATACATTATTCCCTTTGAGGTGAGGCAGAATGCCATTAAGTTAAGTAAGTCATGTATTGTATACACTCACCTTATGTATGGTCCCTTCAAGGTGAGGCAGAGTACCATAAAGTCGAGTATGTTATGCATTGTACACACTCACCTTATATACTACTTCCTTCAAGGTGAGGCAGAATGCTTTTGAATGCTCCATAATGAAATCGGGGGATCACGACCTTACGTCACCCCGACAAAGTATAGTTGTCCTTGAGTCTTCATGCATGCATTGTGATGAGCATATTATGATGAGCATATGATGATGATATTACACCGTACCTATATGGTCGGGTAGATATACACACCACTATAGTGGGCAGCTTATACCCCGGACGCGGGAGGCCTGAAGGCAGGTTACTTATTGTTACATCGTGCCTACATGGACGGGCAGCTTATACTTATACATTTATGCATATATGATATGATGACGAGTATGAGTAAGACAACATGATTTAGTTCTTTTATGAATCATAGTCAGTTGTAGATTGCTCCTCATTTGATGCCTCCCCATTTCATTGATGTTTCATTGTTGTTTATGCCTCTCATACTCAGTACAATGTTCGTATTGACGTCCGTTTTCTTTGGACGCTCTGTTCATACACACAGATAGACAGGGAGGTGAGCTTGACCCAGACTCGTAGGAGCCAGTAGCTGATTAGAGAGCACTCCATCGTTCCGGAGGTGCTTATGATTATTCTTTTGGGTATATTCATTTATATGTATTTTGGGCATGACGGGGTCTTGTCCCGTCCTTATGTCTAGCACTACAGTAGAGGCTCGTAGATACGCAGTGAGGGTTATGTGGTCTCACGAGGTTGCCATTATGTAAATATATATATACATATATTATTTTGATAGCCTAAAAGCTTATGTCTATAAAGGTAATTATGTTTCAAATGAGGGATGATTTTCTTATAAATTGAGCATGAATTTGATAAAGGAATGTCTAATGAGTATGATAAGCGGTAGAATTAGTGGTGCTCGGTGGTTAGCCCCGGGTACCCGTCGTGGCCCCTAGCTGGGTCATGCCACTTACTTTAGTTTACTTGCGATGCAAATGACGTAAAAATTTTGATGTCTAATAACCCCCCTTAGGAACATTCGTCCTCGAACGGTAGACTCTTAGGGGTCTTTAAAAAAAAAGATTTCAGCAGAGTTTCCCCTATAACTGTACCACTACCAATCTATTACAACAACCCAAAATACACAACGTCACACAGGGCCACAACAAGCAATAACAATAGTGGCCTCACACGATCGGTAATCATAAGAAATGAAACAATACGCACCTGAAGGCAATGTTGTCTCTATCTGGACTTCCTCTGGAAGTGGAAATAAGTGCGGATACCTGGATCTCATATCTTCTTCAGCTTGCCAAGACATCTCCTCCATATTCTCGTTCCTCTAAAGGACTTTATTTGAAGCTACATCTTTAGTCCTCAACCTCCGAACCTGTCTATTTAGAATAGCCATTGGGACCTCCTCATACGATAGTTGCTCGGTGACCTGAACATCATCAATAGGTACGATTCTGGAAAGGTCTCCAACACACTTACGAAGTATTGATACATGGAATACCGAATGGACTGACTCTAAGTTCGATGGTAGGTCTAATTCATAGGCCACCTGGCCCTCTCTACGTACAATCCTGTAAGGTCCAATATACCGAGGGATAAGTTTACCCTTCTTACCAAATCTCATAATGCCTTTCATAGGATATACCTTCAAGAATACCTAGACATCAACTTGGAACTCTAAGTCTCATCGACGATTATCTTCATAAGACTTCTGACAACTCTGAGCTGCCAACAATCGATCCTAAATAAGCTTGACTTTTTCCACTGCTTGCTGAATCAGATTTGGCCCTACTAACTTAGTCTCCCCCACTTCAAACCATCCAATAGGTGACCTACATTTCCGCCCATATAAAGCTTCACACGAGGCCATCTGGATACTGGAATGATAACTGTTATTGTACGCAAACTCAATAAGCGGCAAGTGATCATCCCAACTACCTCCAAAGTCTATCACATATACCTGTAACATATCCTCTAGGGTCTGAATAGTACGATCAGCCTGCCCGTCTGTCTAGGGGTGAAATGTGGTGCTAAGACTCACCTGAGTCCCCAAACCCTTCTGAAAGGACTTCTAAAAATTAGCTGTAAACTGCGCACCCCTGTCAGAGATGATGGATACTGGAACACGATGGAGTCATACTATCTCCTTGATATAAAGCTTCGCATAATCCTCGACTAAGTAAGTAGTACTGACAAGTAGAAAATGGGCTGATTTTGTAAGTCTATCAACAATCACCCATATGGAATCAAACTTACGCTGAGAACAGGGAAAGCCTATAATGAAATCCATATTTATTGCTTCCTATTTCCACGTCGGAATCTCGATAACCAGCAATAATCCACTGGGCTTCTGATGCTCGATCTTCACCTGCTGGCAATTTGGACACTAGGCTACAAACTCTGCTTCTTTCTTCATTCCATCCCACCAATAAACTTCTTTAATATCATGATACATATTTGTCATCCTCAGGTGAATATAATAAAAGGAGTAATGAGCCTCTGCCATAATCTGATGACGTAGCCCTGCAACATCAGGAACACATAGTCTTTCTCGATATATGAGAACTCCATCTTCAGCAATCTCAAATGGTGACTTTTTCTTCTAAGGATCTATGTCTATATAATGAACTAACATAGAATCCTCGTACTGGCGCTCCTTAATCTCGGCTACTAAAGATGAGACTGCTGAGTCCTGAATAGTAACTCTTGTATCTCTCAAGTCCAACAATCGAACTCTTAGGCTAGCCAACTACTGAAGCTCACGAACTAACTCCCTTTTCTCCGGCCGAACATAAGACAAACTACCTATGGATTTGTGGCCAAGGGCACCGGCTACTACGTTCGCCTTTCCAGGATGATATAAGATGTTAACATCATAATCCTTCAATAGATCCAACCATCACCTTTGACCTAAATTCAACTCCTTCTGCTTGAAGGTATACTGAAGGCTCTTATGGTCTGTGTAGATATCAACATGAACACAATACAAGTAGTGTCTCCACATCTTCATTGCATGAATCACCACAGCTAACTCTAGATGTGTTGGATAGTTCTTCCCGTGCTTCCGCAACTGCCTTAAAGGATAATCTATAACTTTACCATGCTGCATCAGCACACAACCTAACCCAACACCTGAAGAATTACAATAAATAACAGAGCCTTCCGATCCTTTCGGAAATGTCAGAATAGGAGCCGAAGTCAATCTGTTCTTCAACTCCTGAAAACTATGCTCACAAGTTTCTGTCCACTGGAACTTAGCTAATTTTTTAGTCAGCTTTGTCAGTGGTGCCGAAATGGAAGAAAAAACCTCTACAAATCTCCTATAATAACCTACCAAGCCCAGAAAACTACGAACCTCCGTCGGCGCTGTGGGTCTAGGCCAATTCTTCACGACTTGAATCTTTTGCATATCCACCCTGATACCATCAACTAAAATAATATGCCCCAAAAAAGTCACAGAGTTCAACCAGAACTCACATTTAGAGAACTTTGCATATAGCTCCCAATCCTAGAGAACTTTAAGAACAACACGTAAATGGTCTGCATGCTTTGCCTCTGATCCAGAGTAGACCAGTATATCATCGATAAACGCAATCATGAATAGATCTACGAAAGGCCTGAACATACTATTCATCAAATCCATAAATACTGCCAGTGCATTCGTCAACCCAAACGATATTATACGAAATTTGAAGTGGCCATATCTGGTTCTGATAGCTGTCTTTGGAATGTCTTTCTCTCTAACGCTCACCTAGTGGTACCCTGATCTCAAAACTATCTTTAAGAATAATTTGGCACCTTGCAGCTGATCAAATAAATTATCAATCCTCAGAAGTGGATACTTGTTCTTTATTGTCACCTTATTTAGCTGCCTATAATCAATGCACATCTGTAAGGAGCCATCCTTCTTCCTCACAAATAACACTGGTGCTCCCCAGGTGATGTACTGGGCCCGATAAAGCCATTCTCAAGCAAGTCCTTCAACTGCTCCTTTAATTCCCTTAACTCAGCAGGCGCCATTCTATAAGGAGGAATAAATATTAGTTTAGTATCTGGTAGTACGTCAATGGAAAAATCAATCTCCTGCTCTGGTGGAAGACCTGGAAGCTCATTTGGGAATAATTCCAGAAACTCATTAACCACTGGACTAGATTGAAGAGTTGGTGGATTTGCTTCTATATCATGAACTCGGATTAAATGATAAATACGACCTTTAGCAATCATCTTCCTTACTTTGAGATAGGAAATAAACTTGCCTCTCGGAGATGCTGTATTACACTTCCACTCTAGAACTGGTTCTCCTGAAAACTAGAATCAAACCATCTTTGTTCTATAATCAACATTAGCATAATAAGAGGCCACCCAATCCATACCTATAATGACATCAAAGTCTACCATATCTAACTCAATCAAATCTACCATGATATGACGATCACAAACTATAACCACATAGTTTCTATATACTCGTCTAGCTATTACTGGATCATCAACAGGTGCAGACACCTCAAAAGGTTTAATTTACTTGGGTTTCATCCCAAATCGACTAGCAATAAAATGGGTAACATACGAAAACATAGAACCTAGATCAATCAAAGCATATACATCATGAGAAGATACTGATAGTATACCTGTAACAACATCAAGTGAAGACTCGAGATCCTATCGACCAGCCAATGCATAAATGCGGTTCTGAGGATCGCTCGGACTGGACGGTCTCCCTCTGCCTTTATCACGACCTGCTAATGTCTGAGAGTCTTGCCCCAGAGGGCGTACAGATAATGATGAACCAGTTACTGATCCTGTGGCTGAACTATACCTCTACCACCTCTTGAGGGACACTCACGCGTAATATGGCCTGGCTTGCCACAACATAACAAACATTTGAACCCAAGCGGCACTGTCCAGTATGTAACTTACCACACTGAGTGCATCGTGGTAAAGGTGGCCTCATCTGGCCTGAATCACCTCTATACTAAGAACCTGAGGCTCTGGAACTCTGACCTAGTCCTGAATAAATAGGTCGATCAAATCTCTGACCTGCAAATCACGGAGGTGCACTAGCCACTGATTGGCCTGAATGTCTAGAATACTGCTGCCTCTGACCCCTTCTGAGCTCACTAACAACATTGAAAGATCTATCCCTCTTACTATCACCCCTATCATACTCATGCTCGACTCTCCGCTGCTGCCTACGCTCTTCAATATTCTGAGTCTATGCCTGAATGCGAGAAATATCCATACCTGTCTGAAGTGAGGCTGTCATGCAGTCATCAATCAAATGTGGTCCCAAACCACTCACGAACTTGTAGACCCGATCATCCATCTCAGCTACCATCGCTGGAGCATACCTAGTCAATGAGTTAAACCGAAGACTATACTAACGGACACTCATGCTCCCCTATCTAAGGTTTAAGAACATATCAGCTCAGTCTCGTCAAATCTCTAGAGGCAAATAATGCCGACAGAAAGAATCTGTAAACTCCTGCCATACGGGCGGGGGCGCATTAACCCCCTAGAATTCATCCAAGTATTATACCAATGAACAGAAACATCCCGTAGTCTATAGGAAGCCAGCTCTATTGACTCAATATCTGAAGCATGCATCACCAGCAACGTCCTCAGCATCCCATGCACAAAGTTCTGTGGGTCCTCATCTAGTTTCAACCCAAAGAATTTTGGAGGGTCTAAATTAATAAAATTTCAAACTCTGGCACTAACAACCCTATCACCATGACCTGTACCCTGACGCTGGGCCTGAGCGGCTATTAACTGAGTCAGTGGCTATTAACTGAGTCAGCGGCTAAATGGCCTGCCGCATCTCCTGACTCGAGGTATCAGGTGGAGGAACTGGGGGTGCTGGAGCTGGAGTTGGGACTAGATATCTCCTATGCTCCTCTAAAGCGGGCGAAGTATGAGAGGAACGATATGGAACTTCATTCTGGGACTCCCCCTCCTAAACCTCTTCCGATGTTACCCGTCTAGTTCTCCTACTAGCCACTGACTTGCCCTTCCGGTCCGCTGAAGCTTTCCTCATCAAATGCATCACTAAAATCATAACACATAATCAGGAAAAGAGAATTCCTTATCACATGGATCTATCGCACGATCTAAGATGAGAAAGAAAGATATTTTCCTAAATGTCCTGCAGCTTCCTGTTTATAAGTGTGGTGTACTACACACCTATAAACAGGACTCTACTAGACACGGCTCGTAGAAAACCCTAGGATGAACTGCTCTGAGACCACTTTTGTCATGACCCAACCCGAGGGCCATGACGGGCACCCGAAGCTAACTTATCGAGCACCACATGACGTACATGCATCTCATAATCATACCTGAGTAGGCTATAATGGTAACTAATAGATGTCATAAACTGTGAGGGACACATGCCAAGAGATATATACATATATACGTCATCAAAATGTGCCCATGTATACAGGCCGACAAGGCTATCCAAAAGATATAACGAAATATGGACCAAGGAGGTCATAAGACATCCAACTGTACGAATCTATCTACGAGCCTCTACATAGAGTGCATAACATAATAAGGATGGGACAGGACCCCGCCATGCCCATATGTACACAAAAGAGTAGTACCAACTGAACATCAGCTCCAGAACAAGTTGAGTGCTCCAATACAAGCGCTGAGTAGGCAGCCTAAAGGTCTGAACCGTCTCTCTGTCTACCTGCGGGCATGAATGCAGTGTCCACAAATAAAAGGACGTAAGTACAAATAATGTAGTGAGTACGTAAGGCATGAAAAACAACATATAAAGATATGAAAATAATATGAGATAAGAGAAATAACTTATGCATCTGATTTCCTCTTAAGGCGGATATCATGCATGCCTTCCTTTTTTTTCTTATACATATACATATATCATAATATCGTACCCGGCCATATAGGCTCGGTGTCATCCATACCCGGCCATTATAGGCTCGGTGTCATCCATACCCGGCCATGATAGGCTCGGTGTTATCCTTTCCTAGCCATGATAGGCTCAATTTTATCCGTAACCAACTGCAGTGGTATGCACAATAGGTGTCATACCCGGCCGACTATAGCATGGCTCGGTGTGAGAAAATGTTACACCTCAGAAATTTTTTCGTTAATGCACAGTGAATGGACTAACGAAGGGGATGAAACATACGATATTTCAATAAGTAAGGAATGCCATTTGATGACCCTATTTAAGATTTTAAAGACATTCGAGGTAAGAGGAGAATGTTTGCCAAGAGAAGGCAAGGCATACAATATGTATCGGAAAGGATTTATGAGTAACAAGTTAATGATGAATTAATTATGTTATGAAGAAGAGTTATAACATCCCTTAGATTGTTAATGAGGTGCTAAACAAGTGTTGAGAAGGTTTCATAAGGATTGGAGATCAAACGAGTCGACGAAAATGAATTCGGAAGAACTGGCATTATACGGTCCAACATACTGGCTGTATGTTTGGCCGTATAATCAGCCCAAATTAGCACACCTCACTGGACTAAACCTATGGCCAGACATACGGTCAGTATAATTTATACGGACCGTATGTTGGTCCGTAGAAAATGGTCGGGGCAGATGAAATATTATTAATTAGAGGTTATTTCATTTCATTTCCCCTTCACTCCCCTTCTCTCTAGAACTCTCTAGAAACTTTCTCCACACTTCTCCCATAAGAATTCAAGAGATATTAGTGATCAGCTTCATCAAACAAAGAGAATCAAGTGTAAGAAACCCACTAAAGTTCATCCAAGACAAGGAATCCAAGTGAAGGTGAAACTAGGGTTTTGCGCAAGTGAAGTGTTTCCACCGAGGGTTCATTCCTACACCATATAAGGTAAGTTTTATGGAATTTCCATGTTGTTTAAGGTATTGAGAGGTTGAAACACTTGAATTGTAGAAGAATATAGAAATGGGTCATGAATGTGGGGAATAATGTCATTTTTGAGTAATAGCTTGGATTGAGTCATGATTCTGATATGTTGTGATTATGGTTATGTTGTAAATGATGTTAAGAACATTGGACAGACATTGTATATGAATGAATGTAATAGTGTGCTATGACCATGGATGTGGATGATTGGAAGTGAATTGAGAAGTAAGGATAATGTAGGTGAATAAAGACTATTGTTATGATGTGGTGAATGTTATTATTGATGTTTGGGAGTTGATATATGATATGGAGGAAGTCGTATAAATAAAGGAGATGCTGTCCAATGTTTTCTAGCTTTAGTCATGTATGCTAGGCTATCGATTTTCTAATCATAGTATAACTCTAATGAAGGTAGAAACGTGAGCATTGAAGGAGAACGTGCAAGTGATAGAATAGTTGAACGGAAAGGTATGTAAGGCTAACCCTTCTTTCATAAGGCATGGTTCCTTGGCCAAATATCTATTCTTTTATGAGCCTATGATGTCCTCCAAATGATTCTATCTTTAAAAGCTACTAAGCTCATGATTCTCGATATGAAAAGCAAGTAAGTGTTTATGACGATGATATTACTATCTCCCATCCTATGCTATTTCTTATGTTGTCTATGATGCTTTCATAATGATGTTGATCATGCTTTACATACTCAGTACATTCTTCGTACAGACATCCTTTGTTTGTGGACGATGCGTCATGCCCGCAGGTGGCCAGGGAGACAAGCTTGATCCACAGCTTTGTTACTTAGGGACTACATAGCGGAGCTCCATTTCATTCGGTGCTACAGCTTTTGGTATTTATTCTTTTGTGTACATACTTATGGGCATGGCGGGGTCCTGTCCCGCCTACATAATATGACATACTCTCCTTAGAGGCTCGTAGACATGTGTATATGGTTAGATGTATTTGGCCTTGTCGGCCCATATTTTGGATATCATTTTGTTAGCCTTGTCGGCTTATGTACATTTATATGGGCATTGTTATTGATGGTGATATATATGTATTGTTGCCCAATGGAAATAGTATGAATGAGGGATAAAAGTATGATTTAGCTATATGGCTCACCTAGATGTAAATGTGAAAGTCTGATAAGAGGTTCCCGGATGGGTTAGCACCAGGTGCCCATCGCGGCCCTCCGGTTGGGTCGTGACAAAAGTGGTATCAGAGCAGTTCTGTCCTAGGGTGTGTCTACGAGCTGTGTCCAGTAGAGTCTTGTTTATGGGTGTGTTACGCGCCGCACTTATAAACAAGAGGCTGCAGGCATTTTAGGAATGAATGACCTTCTTTCTTCATAATATCGTGTGATAGAGCTATGACATAAGAACTTCTTTTTCCTTAACCGTGTGTTATGTATTTCAGAAATGCCTGTAAAGAGAAAGGCTACAGCACCCCAAAAGGGCAAGACAGTGGCAGAAAAGCGAGCTGAAAGAGCATCGCCAACGGTTGTAGAGGAAAGTGAGTCCCAGAATGCGGCTCGATCTCAGTCGTCCCATTCAGTGCCTATATTTGAGGAGCGTGAGGGAGCCTCAGCCCCCGCTCCAGCACCTCCAGTTCCTCCACCTGTTGCTTCAGGCCAAGATGTAAAAGAGGCCATTCATTTGTTTACTCAATTGGTTGCCACCCAGACTCAGCGGCAATGTACAGGGCAAGGTGATAGGGCTGTTAGTGCAAGGGCCCGTGATTTTATTAGCTTGAACCCTCCGGAATTCTTTGGATCAAATCCGGATGAGGACCCTCAGAATTTTATTGATGGAATGTTGAGGACACTTCCGTTGATACATGCTTCGGACATCGAATAAGTGGAGTTAGCATCCTATTGATTGAGGGATGTTCCGGTTCATTGGTACACGGTTTGGATGGCTTCACTGGGAGCCAATGCGCCTCCCACGGTATGGAAAGAATTTGTAGATGCCTTCCTCCGACATTATTTGCCTCCAGAGGTTCGGCGAGCTAGAGCCGATAAGTTCTTGAATTTGAGGCAAGGAAGAATGAGTGCTTTAGAGTATAGTCTCTGCTTCAATTCTTTGGCTAGGTATGCTTCGGCCATGGTAGCGGATATGGGTGACCGAGTGCACCGATTTGTGAAAGGCCTAGGGCCACATTTGATGGATAGGTGCTTGACTGCGTCCCTTCAGGACAACATGGATATTTCACGCATTCAGGCCCATGCCCAGAATTTAGAAGAAAGCCAACAACAACAAAGAAGTGAGCGTGAGCATGATAGAGGGTATAACAAGAGGGCTAGATCTTTGGGTCCGATGAGTGAGTATTGAGGCGGGCACAGACAGCAGTTTTCGAGGCATTCAGGTCATTCTATGACTAGTGCGCCCCCACAGTTTTCAGGCCAGAGATTTGGTAGGTCTACTCATTTCGGGCCGAGTCAGAGCTTTTTGGGATCTCAGTTCACGAGTGATTCGGGTCAGGCAAGGCCACCCATACCATGATGTTCCCAGTGTGGGAAGTTACATTGGGGTCAGTGCCGATTGGGTTTAGAGGTTTGCTATACATGTGGTTGGCCAGACCATATTATGCGTGATTGCCCTTCAGTTGGTGGTAGAGGTAGGACCTAGCCTTCAGGGTCGGTAGCCGGGTCTTCATCATCTATACGCCCTATGGGGCCAGGTTCACATGTTCCAGTCAGCTATGGTAAAGGCATAGGGAGAGTCTCCAGTTCTAGCGATCCTCAGCACCGTATTTATGCTTTGGCTGGACGCCAAGATCTTGAGTCTTCTCCTGATGTGGTCACAAGTATATTACCAGGGTTTTCCCATGATGTATATGCTTTGATAGATCCAGGCTCCACATTTTCATATGTTACTCCATATATTGCGGGTCGGTTTAGAGTCAAACCAGAGTCGATCAAACCTTTTGAGGTGTCTACGCCCGTTGGTGAATCGGTAATAGCTAGCTGGCTATATAGAAGTGGTATAGTTGTGATTTGTGACCATCGTACTATGGTTGACTTACATGAGTTAAAAATGGTGGATTTTGATGTTATTATGGGCATGGATTGGTTGGCTTCTTGTTATGCCAATGTTGATTGTAGGATGAAAATGGTTCGTTTCCAGTTTCTGGGAGAACCAGTTTTAGAATGGAAAGGGAATACTGCGTCACCAAAAGGTAGGTTTATTTCCTATCTAAAGGCAAGGAAGATGATCACAAAAGGTTGCATTTATCATCTAGTTCGGGTTCAAGAGATAGAAGCTGAACTGCCAACTCTTCAGTCAGTCCCCGTAGTGAGTGAATTTCCGGATGTGTTCCCGGAAGAGCTTCCAGGCCTTCCTCCGGAAAGAGAGATTGAATTTGCTATTGACGTGTTGCCATACACCAAGCCTATATCTATTCCACCTTATAGAATGGTTCCCGCAGAGTTGAAAGAGTTGAAGGAACAATTGAAAGACTTGCTTGAGAAAGGCTTTATTAGGCCTAGTTCATCCCCGTGGGGAGCACTCGTATTGTTTGTCCGAAAGAAAGATGGCTCCTTGAGAATGTGCATTGACTATCAGCAACTGAATAAGGTGACGATTAAGAATAAATATCCTCTTCCGAGGATTGATGACTTATTTGATCAATTACAAGGAGCCAAATGGTTTTCAAAGATAGATTTGTGATCCAGGTATCATCAAGTGAGAGTTAGGGAGAAAGATATCCCTAAGACAGCCTTCAAAACAAGATATGGCCATTTTGAGTTCCGGGTGATGTCATCTGGACTAACTAATGCACTGGCAGTATTTATGGATTTGATGAACGATGTGTTCAGGCCCTTCCTAGATTTATTTGTGATTGTATTCATCGACGATATCTTGGTGTATTCTAGATCCGAGGTAGAGCATGCAGATCATTTGCGTACTGTCCTTAGAGTTCTTCAAACTCGAGAGTTGTTTGCAAAATTTTCTAAGCATGAGTTTTGGTTGAACTCAATGACATTTTTGGGACACATTGTTTCAGCCGATTGTATTCGGGTAGATAGCCAAAACATTAAGGCCGTGAAGACTTGGCTAAGGCCCACAACTCCTACGGAGGTTCGTAGCTTTCTGGGCTTAGCAAGTTATTACAGGATATTTGTTGAAGGTTTTTCTTCTATTTCTGCGCCACTCACAAAGCTGACCCAGAAATCAGCAAAGTTTCAATGGACATATGCTTGTGAACGTAGTTTCCAAGAGCTAAAGGATAGATTAACTTCTGTCCCAATCCTGACACTTCCAGAGGGATTGGAAGGTTATGTTGTTTATTGTGATGCTTCAGGCATTGGACTAGGCTTTGTGTTGATGCAACATGGTAAGGTGATTGCGTATGCTTCAAGGCAATTACAGAAACATGCGAAAAATTATCCAACCCATGACCTTGAATTGGCTGCAGTGATTCATGCATTAAAGATATGGAGACATTACTTGTATGGTGTTCATGTGGATATTTACACAGATCATAAGAGCCTTCAGTATGTCTTCAAGCAAAAAACGTTGAATTTGCGGCAACGACGATGGTTGTAATTGCTAAAAGATTATGATGTTGATATCCTATATCACCCCGGAAAGGCAAATGTTGTGGCTGACGCTCTTAGTCGTAGATCTATGGGAATTTTGTGTGATGTACGACCAGAGAAAAGAGAAATGGCTCGTGAGCTCCAGCAGTTGGCTAGCCTACGAGTTCGAATAGTGTACTCAGGTAGCAGGGGAATTACCATTCAGAATTCAGCAGTCTCGTCGCTAGTAGTGGAAGTGAAAGAGCGATAATACGAAGATCCCATGTTAGTTTACTACAGAGATACACTCCCTTAGAAGGAGAAGTCATCATTTGAGTTTGCAGGAGATGGAGTTCTCCGATGCCGAGGCAGATTATGTGTTCCTGATGTGGCAGGGTTACGCCACCAAATATTGAGGGAAGCCCATTGCTCCCGTTATTCTGTCTACCCCAGAACAATGAAAATGTACCATGATCTTAAATCTATATATTGGTGGAATGGGATGAAGAAAGGTATAGCGGAATTGGTAGCTCAATGTCCCAACTGTCAACAAGTGAAAATCGAGCACCAAAAGCTGGGCGGATTGTTGCAAGCTATAGAAATTCCAACTTGGAAGTGGGAAGTAGTTAACATGGACTTCATTACATGCTTACCCCGTTCTCGACGTAAGTATGACTCGATATGGGTGATTGTGGATAGACTCACGAAGTCAGCTAATTTCTTACCAGTCAGAACTACATATGTGGCAGAAAACTATGCAAAGTTTTATGTTAGAGAGATAGTGTGACTTCATGGTGTCCCAGTATCTATTATCTCTGATAGAGGAACTCAGTTTGTAGCTAATTTTTTGAAGTCCTTCCAAGAGGGTTTGGGGACTCATGTGAGCCTTAGCACGACATTTCACCCACAGACTGATGGACAAGCTGAACGTACCATTCAGACTCTTGAGGATATGTTACGGGCATGTATGTTGGATTTTGGAGGAAATTGGGATGATCACTTACCACTTATTGAGTTTGCTTATAACAATAGTTATCATTTTAGCATTCTGATGGCACCGTATGAGGCTTTATATGGGCGAAAGTGTAGATCCCCAATTGGGTGGTTTGAAGCAGGAGAGATTAAATTGATAGGGCCGGACTTGGTCCAGCAAGCCATAGAAAACGTTAAGCTCATACAAGGTCGACTATTAGCAGCCCAAAGTCATCAAAAGTCCTATGCGGATAATCGTCGAAGGGACTTAGAGTTCCAAGTTAAAGATTGGGTATTCTTAAAGGTGTCGCCGATGAAGGGCGTTATGAGATTTGGAAAAAAGGGGAAGTTAAGTCCCCGATACATTGGGCCTTATGCGATTGTGCGCAAGGTAGGCAAAGTGGCCTACGAATTAGATCTACCTCCTGATCTGGAGTCAGTTCACCCAGTTTTTCATGTCTCGATGCTTCGTAAATATGTTGGAGATCCTACTGGGATCGTGCCAGTAAATGATGTTCAAGTGACAGAAGAGTTGACTTATGAAGAGGTACCCATTGCCATATTAGATAGGCAAGTACGGAGGCTTAAAAAGAAAGAAGTGACCTCAGTTAAGGTTTTAGTGACCTCAGTTAAGGTTTTGTGGAGAAACAATAACCGAGAAGAAATGACATGGGAAGTGGAAGAAAATATGAAATCCAAGTACCCGCACTTATGTCAGCCCTCCGAAGAGATCCAAGATGAGACATCAAGATCATGAGGTATGTATATTTTCCTTTTTATGCATTTGGGTCGTGTGTGGCCAAACTCTATTGCTATTATGTTGTGGCCCTGTAAGGCATTGTTATTATGGACTATTGTGACAGGATGGTAGTGCCATATTACAAGGGAGACTCTGGCAAATTTTTTTTATAGAATCCTCGAGGACTTAACATTCGAGGACGAATGTTCTTAAGGGGGGAAGAATGTTACACCTCGGTAAATTTTCCGTTAATGCACAGTGAATGGACTAACGAAGGGAACGAAACATACGATATTTCAATAAGTAAGGAATGACATTTTATGACCCTAATTAAGATTTCAAAGACATTCGAGGTAAGAGGAGAATGTTTGCCAAGAGAAGGCAAGGCATACGATATGTATCGGAAAGGATTTATGAGTAGCAAGTTAATGATGACTTAATGATGTTGTGTAGAAGAGTTATAATGTCCCTTATATTTTTAATGAGGTGCTAAACAAGTGTTAAGAAGGTTTCATAAAGAATGGAGATCAAACGAGTCGACGAGAATGAATTCGGAAGAACTGGGCATTATACAGCACAACATACTGGCCGTATAAAACATACTAGCCGTAGGTTTGGCCATATAATCAGCCCAGATTAGCACACCTCACTGGACCAAATCTACGGCCGGACATACGGTTAGTATAGTTTATACGGACCGTATGTTGGTCCGTAGAAAATGGTCGGGCAGATGGAGTATTATTAATAAGGGGTCCAAGTTTATTTCATTTCATTTCTCCTTCACTCCCCTTCTCTCTAGAACTCTCTAGAACATTTCTCCACACTTCTCCCACAAGAATTAAAGAGATATTAGTGATCAACTTCCTCAAACCAAGAGAGTCAAGTGTAAGAAACCCACTAAAGTTCATCCAAGACAAGGAATCCAAGTGAAGGTGAAACTAGGGTTTTGCTCAAGTGAAGTGTTTCCACCCAAGATTCATTCCTACACCATCTACGGTAAGTTTTATGGTATTTCCATGTTGTTTAAGGTATTGAGAGGTTGAAACACTTGGATTGTAGAAGAATATAGAAATAGGTCATGAATGTTGGAATAGTGTCATTTTTTAGTAATAGCTTGGATTGAGTCATGATTCTTGATATGTTGTGATTATGGTTATGTTATAAATGATGTTAATAACATGGGATAGACATTGTATATGAATGAATGTAATAGTGTGCTATGACCATGGATATGGAAGATTGGAAGTGAATTGCGAAGTAAGGATAATGTAGGTGAATAAAGACTATTGTTATGATGTGGTGAATGTTATTATTGATGTTTGGGAGTTGATATATGATATGGAGGAAGCCATATAAATAAAGGAGATGCTGTTCAATTTTCTCTAGCTTTAGTCATGTATGCTAAGCTATCGATTTTCTAATGATAGTAGAACTCTAATGAAAGTAGAAACGTGAGCATTGAAGGAGAACGTGCAAGTGATAGAATAGTTGAACAGAAAGGTATGTAAGGCTAACCCTTTTTTCATAAGGCATGGTTCCTTGGCCAAATATCTATTCTATGAGCCTATGATGTCCTCCAAATGATTCTATCTTTAAAAGCTACTAAGCTCATGATTCTTGATATGTTAAGATTGTACTAAATTCCTTATATGATGAGTAATCCTCTAGGGATAGATGAAATGAACGACGATAGCAATGATGCTAAAGATGCTTATGAGCTTTTATGTATATGTGCCTATGTCTGACTATTATGAACCCCGAGCTTATATGGCCGGGTAGAATATATATATATATTGCGCGCGCACCACTGCAGTTGGGTACGGATATCCCTGAGCCTTGCTATGGCCAGGTATGTATACTCACCGAGCCTTGCCATGGCCGGGTATGTGAAACACCGAACCTTCATGGTCGGGTATGCTATGTATATGATATGAATGTGAATACGAATATGCTACGAATATGAAAATGGATACAAAATGTAAATGAGTACGGAAACGAGTACGAATACGAATACGGATCTATGTATACAATCATGCATTAGAAATGGAAAGTCCCTATGAAAAGCAAGTAAGTGTTTATGGCGATGATACTACTATCTCCCATCCTATGCTATTTCTTATGTTGTCTATTATGCTTTCATAATGATGTTAATCATGCTTTACATACTCAGTACATTCTTCGTACTGACGTCCTTTGTTTGTGGACGCTGCGTCATGCCCGCAAGTGGCCAGGGAGACAGGCTTGATCCATAGCTCTATTACTCAGGGACTACATAGCGGAGCTCCATTTCATTCGGAGCTACAGCTTTTGGTATTTATTCTTTTGTGTACATACTTATGGGCATGGCGTGGTCCTATCCCACCTATATGATATGACATACTCTCCTTAGAGGCTGGTAGACATGTGTATATGGTTAGATGTATTTGGCCTTGTCGGCCCATATTTTGGATATCATTTTATTAGCCTCGTCGGCTTATGTACATTTATATGGGCATTGTTATTGATGGTGATATATATGTATTGTTGCCCAATGGAAATATTATGAATGTGGGATAAAAGTATGATTTAGCTATGTGGCTCACCTAGATATAAATGTGAAAGTGTGATAAGAGGTGCCCGGGTGGGTTAGCACCGGGTGCCCATCGCGGCCCTCCGGTTGGGTCGTGATATAAAATATCTACATATATATAAGCATGCATGAGAGCCCAAGGAAATGCCATGACTCTATCGGAGTGACAGAAGGTCGGTAAACCTCCGATTACCATTATGGAACTATCATCATGAACATATCTCACCTTGAAGGAACAATAACCATATGATGAGATCAACATCAATAAATAAGATCAATTACCATAAATCAAGATCAATAATAATGAAACAAATATCAATAATGTCATAAGAACATCAAGAACCATAAGCTTCTAGTATTTATAGGAATAGGGACATTATGGGTGTCATTTGTGTAAGTTTGATATCAATATGATCATGCCATAAAAAAGAAAGGGACAGCCTTAACATACCTCGTTGTCTACTTAACCACTCAACGTCTATCCTCCCGAGCTTGCAAATCTACATTCAAGATGATTCGCACTAGAATTGGGATTCAGAATTGGGGAAGAGCAGCTCTACTCATACTTCTGCTTATGGAAATACATAAGAAGCACCCAATAAAACATGCAAGATCTCTTAGTAAGCCCTTGTTGGCATATCAGGTGCCATTGAACACAGTCCAGGGAAAGCATCTATCTATAGTGATAGTGATCCATCGCCTTGACTGAGCATCTCAGCGGCGGGATTGAATACCCGGATCGAATCAGAGTTCACGCCACCCGCCAAAATTCTGCTCTTTTTATCTATCTTAAGGCTGAGCCCGACAATCCCCCATATGGAGCCACCGTCGTTTCGTCTTATTCCAGAGGGAAATGCACCTAAGATCAAAACGTCTATCCTTCTGAGCTTGCAAATCTACATTCAAGATGATTCGCACTAAGTTTAAATCGTTGAAACGCTTATATGATCAAGCTAAACTATTAGCTAAGCTAACGAAATTTGGGCAACATTTCCCCTGTAACACCTACTTCCATCAAACTCCAAAACAACTCCCCGAATATCAATAATATCATATCCAAGAGATTATAGTCAAACTAGGCTCAAATCCATTCAAATCTTCTTTTCAAATTCAATCCATAGCCATCAACCACAACACAAGAGTTTATGACTTTTCTCCATAACTCCTTTCACTTGTAAGACTTGTTTAACCTTCAAATCAACTCAACATAAGAAACAAGATAAAGAACATACCTTATACTTGAAGAACTTTATCCACACCAACTTACTTCAAATCTTATTCTCCACAACTTCATCTTGAAGCAAGAACCAACACTTTTTATGAACTAGTTGAGGATTTTTATGGTTTGATCTTCTCTTGATTTGATTTGGGATGTTGATGGATGTTTGAGAGAGGTTAGAAGGTCACTAGGGATTTATTTTGGTGAATAAATGAGGCCTAAGTCGTGGAAAAATCAATTTATAGGCCAAAACAAAATTGCCCACCGACCTTCAATTTTCTAGAAATTTCGGGCACAGTACGGCCAAAAAGTCTGGGTTGTACTTCAAAGTACGTCCAATACTTCCAGCCCGTACTTGGAAGGTCAAAATTTCCAACTTTCTAGAAATTTCGGGTAAAGTACGTCCAAAATGTACGGGACGTACATTTTTGTACGGGTCGTATTTTAGCCTTTACTTCTCAGAATTGTGATCTGTCAGTTGCACTGGAAAGAAGACTAGCTGAACTTGAATTTCATAGGTTATGAATTTCATAACTCCTCATATTCTAGGAGATTTACCTCTCTCAAATCGGACCAAAAATTTCTGTCCATAATTCTGCCAAGTTTTCCCAAAGTTTCGACAAAATTAATTCCTTCAATTCGCTTGATCCTGGAACCTTTAGTCATTTGCTTTACACTTGTTAAAATTATTTCTTAACCTTATAAGGGTCCTATAACCTCTCTAATCTTACTGTAGTTTACTTAGGACGCAAATGTCACCAATTTTTTGAGGTGTAAATCTAGGTAGGTTGCGGCTTACCTTATGGTTAGACTTCAGATTGTAAATCATATGTAGAGTTAGTGATTGTCAGAGACAGCATCTTACGCCTTCAGGTATGAAGTTGGGATGGATTCTTAGGTTGGTATTGTTGTTGACTATGGCTTGTCGTCTTATTGTGTTCTATTGAGTGGTTGCCTTATTATGATTTGTTGGCTTGTCGCCACGTGATTGTTTCTAGAGTTGATGCTTAGTGATTTCCTTATGATTTGGAAAGCGTATTTATCATGGTTAAGATTGTAGAAAGGGAAAGTAAGGTTATGAAATTGATATTGTGATTGAGATATGTGTCCATGAGTGGCACGATTGATTCTTATATTCTTGTTGACGTTGTTGTCATGCATACACTCATTTATACATATATTGGGATTAGACGCTTAGTCGTCTTATCATGTTTGAGATATGGCTATCCCTCACTTATTGGTATTATCTTGGATGGAGGAAAGAACTTGACTTGTTATTGATATCGAGAGATGTGTCCAGGTGGGCCACGATTGATTAGATAGGTTGTCTTCATTCATTGATATTATGTAGTGTACTCAATATCATCTTTCATGATACCCTGATATGTGTCCTAGTGTGGCACAATTGTCATTGCTATCATGTATGAATTCATACTTATATATTTGGATTGGGTTGTGTGCCGCAACATATATATATATATATATATATATATATTGGATCGGGTTGCACGTACCGCAACACTGATTGGGATCGAGTTGCACGTTTCACAACACCGACTTGGATCGGGCTGTGCGCCGCAGCAGGTACATAGACTTTGCGGGTCCCCCATGGTTCATGACTTTTGGAGCGTAGACATCGTCCGCCTGAAGTGTGTGTGTATCATTGCATTGCATTGCATTCATATTTCATTCACTCATACATCTGATTTCTGGTAGTGGTTATTTATTGTACCGTATGGTGTTCGTGATTATTGATTTCCTGGTTGGTTACAGCTATGAGATTGCCGTGTGCCTGACTAATATATATTCAGAAATTGATCGGAGTCGAGGAGTAGAGACCTTTTCCTAGGTTGAGACTTGAGGATCCGGAGTAACATTGTTGGCTGTGCTAGTGGTTATTCTGTGGAATCGTGGAAAAACTTGGCAAGACTTGTGTTTAGGTGCTTCATCATAGGCTATGATTCGGTTATTGGTCCTTATGTATTTGAGTTGTTATTCTTGGACAGTGTGGTGTGTATACCTGATTGTGAGCATGTCTATTCTTCAGTCTCTTACTTTATATATGTTGACTAATTGTTGTCGCCCTATGATGCCTACTCAGTACATGTTGTTTGTACTGATGCTACCGTGCTACACTCCTTTTTGGGGTTTAGAGTTTGAGACGGGTTCTGCTTCTACTTCTCGAGGCTAATTTTCAAGGCCTGCATTGCGAGTATCTAGGGTGAGCATCTGACGGGTCGCTGCCCGAAGGCTCATCTATCTTGTCTTTATATTCCATCATTCAGATAACTTTTTATTTGACTTTCAGACTTGTATATTAGACATTCTTGTAGTTGCTTTTGTACGAGTTAGAATAGTTCCTTGGGGAATGTATTAATATTTCGCACTTATGATTATTTTTTATTCAGGCTTCTACTTATTCTACTCTATTTACTTTATTGTGGTTTGAATTGATGATTTGGGAAAGGGCTCGCCTACCGAGGTGGGAAACGGTAGATCCCCACGCGACTTAGTTAATTTGGGTCGTGACACATTTTTTTTTATCCAGTCCCAAATTATATTGAAGTCCAAAGGAAACTGTTGCAGCATTTTAAAACGGGCTTAAGGCCCAAAACTTATCTTTTATAATTTCCAAATTTCTACAAGGGCGGAAGGCCCAAATCTATAACTTAGTTTCATTTTAAAATCATTTACACTTAACCAAGTTGTCAAACTAGTTTTAAACTTGAGAAATTTGGTATTGATTCCATGCAAATATTATATTAGGCGAGGTTTGAAAGCATTTAGGCGACTTCCTAATAATAATAGGTGTTTTTCTTAAGTTCTAACATTCATAGGGGTTTCAATATTATAAAAGAGTCTTTTACAAACACATATGGATCTACTAACATGTAAATTATGAGAAGAGTTTAGGCTGATGGGCCTACCTAAGCCCACCAGTTGCCTATTTTCACCCATAGGTGGGCGCTAAATATATTAGCTTCCCTTACTTTCTCTTCAGACTCGATCAAGAAAAGAGAGGCCCAACAGGTTTTATGCAGAAGAGGACGACCCAAATGGCCTGTGATGAAGTTCCATGTGGACAAAGAAAAGGGGAATAAAGGAATACGGTTAGAAGGTATCTATACTTAGTAATTCATATAACGAAAGACTAAAGATGTACACAAGATATATTCACATATACATATAACATATATCATGTTTCTTCCAATTTATGTACGCACGAAGCAGTTAGCCCAAATGAAAGAACAGGCCCAATTACTATAATAAGACACAATATGGGGAAACATGTCAAAACAATGATACACAATTGAACGGCTATGAAACAAGCCCAGTGCCAATAAGTTCAGAATAACCTAGCCCAATTTCAGACAAGTAAACAGATTTATTCATAAACCTATGACATGATAGACCTAGAGTATACTTGATAAACTAGCCAACATATAACATGGAATACAAAGAGTGTATATATCCATATACCTATTTATATTTCTCATGATTCAATCAATTTAATATCAAACCATCATAAGTAAAAACAGGCCCAAATGCAACAAAAGGAATACCCAGAAAATTTAACATACTTCAAGTAAACAACATCAACCCACACAGACCCTATTAACATATTCATTTCGATTAGATAGGAATCAAGCAAATAGAATATGTCACACATGTGCAGAATCAAAGCAGTCAGATTAGTGGCATGCTTCATGATATTGAGGTTAGTCTTATGCACAGAATACATACATGAACAAACTTAGCTGAAACAAACTTGATCCAAGATAAAGACAAACATTTGAGTAGTCATGAGATGGCAGATATCATTATGGTTGGCACTATGGCTAAAGCTAAGCAAACAACAAGCATGAGTGTGATTCAAACTAAATAAATAAATAAAAAAAACACAGAGGACTGCTCCAAAATGACATAGTTAACACTGGTTAGGTAAACATGATATCCCTATTCTTCACATGCTTAAAAGATTTGTCCTATATGTCCAGGCTAACTTCAAGTAACAACTAACTAAGTTAAAAAGTTTTGACAAGATATTTGTTAACTTGACCTATAAGCATTTAAACATCATTTTCAACCACATAGACAGACAGTTATGAATTGTACTCAAAACAAATAGGTTTATAAACTACTCTCATGATTATAAGTCAAACAAAACTAATCTCTACCAGCAATGGCAAGCTCAAACTAAACAAACACTCACATAGTGGATGACTGATCAAACTGAGACAAAAAGAATCATGCTAAGGCAAGTATGCTTCAACAGCCAAATAGGCAAAAACAAACATGTTCAATTCAAGGTGTATGTGAAGAAAAACCAGCAACCATTTTGAAAGCATCATTTCAAATATAGGAAAGAATCAGTCCAGACTTAGGTTATGTTCACAAAGTCTCATATAGTGAAGAATACGCACCAAAAGATCCACATATAGCATGCCCCCCACCTCAATCACACAAGACAAACCTTACCCATAGGCAGATGCCCCTAATTTCTAGATAGGACAGGTCTATTCTCAAGGTTTGAATGATCAATCTTGTTAAGTTAGATGATTGGCTTGAAACAAACAAGGCAGGTTCTTTATAAATGAAAGCATGTGTGATCATACAAAAGGACTTTGAAAACAGGATAAACCTAGACTGAACATTAAGGGAAAACAGACTGGTAAATACACACTTAGCATACTTAAAATCTGACTAACCTAAACCAATAGTCATGCTTGATATACTGCTAACTAAATAAAGCAAGTGACATGCTCACAAATGATTAAATGAACCATATTTAGTCTAAGTTAATACTAATCATATATAAATCACTAGCTAATCAAACTCAATGATTGATTGGCCTCATCAGGATTCAAACTAAACTTAAGCATAATGGAAAAACCTAACTAACTATACTAAACAAGCATGCACTAATAACCTAATGTAAACCAGCCCAACATTAAACAACACTGATTAACACTAAACTAAATGAAGCACATAAATACATATAAGGCATGTGTTAACTAAACTAAGCTAAACTAAACACCTAGACACACAAAGAGGCATATAAAAGCAATAAAAATGCAGACAATTAAAGAAAAGGATAGGGAATTACCTTTCTTAGTCAAGGCCTTATCGAGAATGGACTCAAGAAGGTCTTCTCGCTCCTCCACACTCAGCCACACACACAAAAGAACAATTAAAACTTTAAAAACTAACTGAATCGAATAAGTAAAGGTCTCAGATAATCGATACCCTAGGTAATTCAATTTTTCTGAATATATTGATATTTCAATATGCTCAAAAGTTCCTTTTTTTTGGTGAAGAATGGGGTTCTTTATATAGAACCCCCAATTCTCAAAACCCTAATACCAATTTGATGTGGGAATTTCATAATTTCTGGGTATGAAACCCTTAATCCCACATTCAACTGTTGAGATTCGAGATAAACAAGTAATAAAAGGGCTAGATGCGAGCAACCCTCAATGGATCCTCATGGTTTTGAACGAACCAATGGGATTTGAGAGTTTGAATTCACATTGAGACAAATTCCATTAAAGGATTTGTACTTATTGACCACTAATTTGCAGAAAAATAAGAAACAGGATGAGTAAATACTGTGTTTGGGTTGCGTTTGGTGAAGAAATGGACGGAGCATTAAATGTTTGCCCGTTCTGGCTATGCAAGGATTGCAAAAAGAGTTTGTACACCTGTATTTCTCCACAAATGGCATAGGTGACGCGGAGAGAGAAAGGTGGGGTGAGGTTCAGAAACCCTTCATTGTGAATTAAGGGGTCGTTTAGCATATACCTCTGGTATTTGTTTGGTATGAAAAGGAATACTTGGGCCTAGTCTCAGCCATTTGGGCTGGACTCTGTCTGATATTAAAGGAGAAAATAAAGGGAGCCTAAATCATTAATCATATATACATGCTATACCTGTATATATGCGTATATCCATATATATATATATATATATATATATATATATATGGAGGGGAAAGTACACAACTTGTACAAATGCTTAAAAATAAAAAAATTAGACACTTGATTAATTATGATTAATTATGACAAAAAATTAACCACAATTAGACACTTGATTAATTATGATTAAATCAAAAAATTACACAAATGCAAATTGAATATGAAAAATTAAGAATTGTGGGGTAAAATGATTAATTCATTTAATTAATCAGACTTCTTGAATTAAACAAAGTAAAATGCTTGCTGATTAATTTTCTGATAATTTTGACAATTAAATAAATAATTGTTTAAATTACCTTCTTGATTGAATTTAGCAAATATTCCATATTAACTATAACAATGTATAAATTAATTTCTAAATGATTTATAATATTATTGAAGTTGTTTTTCAAAATGAAATGGTAAAATGTTATCTAAATAATTTTATAAAATCATTTTGACTTGTGAAACAAAATACACATTTCACTCCGTTTGATATCGAAGGACTCTGGTAATTAACATAAATTATGGGACGTCAAAAATTAGGTGTCAAAAACCACCCCTTCAGTGTTCGGGGATGCCGGGACCATCCCTGAGAAACGAAATTTGATAACCCTAATTTTTGGCTAACCCACTCCAAACTACCTCTCATTTTTGTGCGATTTTCAAATATATGGCTGGAGCCTGGTTTCTGGGTTTTCTACATATCCCAGGTTACATTATAACTCAAGCCACTTGTAGTTCAACTTCTAAATGTAATTTAAGCAAATCTCGAATTGCCCGATTATAAAAAACTGGGAAGCCCGAGGTTACTGGTTGGTGTGTGACGGACTCTCTGGTGTTGATTCCGTCTACACATCCCTGGTTTTGGGAATCAAGTCACTTGTAATTTGACTCAATAGGAGGAAAAGGGTATCCCTTATGCGGGAATGCCTTTGTGTGTTCCAATATGCGCCCGACCGGTTGTGGGAAAAATTTAAAGAAAAGAAAATTTAGAAAATAAGCAAGTATTCAATTTTGTGTGGCTGAGAATGGAGCAGTGGGATCTTCCAAGTCCTATCTGGAGAGCTTGACTCTCATGGGCACCCTATCTCGACCGGCTGTGTAAGAAAAAGTTCCACGTTTGCTCCGCACGCATCCTGATTTGATTTGATTAGCCTGATCTATTTGGCAGCTACCAATCTGCTTCCGTCTGCTAGGTAACGCTATGATTGATTTTGAAAATGAATACTGCAGTCGTCAACCAGATTTAAATCATTTTGACTTTCGGAACGAAAACTGCAGTCATTTGACCGGATTTACATCGCTCTGAACCTTTTGATTATGTTTGGAAATTTGCATGAATCAATGGCCTTTACGGCGATGTTTGAATAAAATGCCCATCTCGGCAATGCCTTAATGAATGGCCCTCTCGATAATGTTTGTGTGAATGGCCCTCATGCTATGTTTATATGAATGACCCTCTCGGAATGTTTGAATGAATGGTCCTCTTGGCATGTTTGAATGACTGGACCTCTTGACAATGTTTGTATGAATGGCCCTCTCGGCATGTTTGTTTGAATGGCCCTCTCGGCATGTTTGAATGAATGGCCCTCTTGGCAATATTTGTATGAATGGCGCTCTCGGCAAGTTTGTATGGATGGCCCTCTTGGAAATGTTTGTATGAATGGCCCTCTTGGCATGTTTGATTGAATGGCCCTCTTGGCAATGTATGTATGAATAGCCCTCTTGGCAATGTTTGAATGAATGGCCCTCTTGGTAATATTTGTATGAATGGACCTCTCGGCATGTTTGTACGAATGGCCCTCTTGGAATGTTTGTATGAATGGCCCTCTCGGTATGTTTGTATGAATGGCCCTCTGGGAAATGTTTGTATGAATGACCCTCTTGGAAATGTTTGAATGAATGAACCACTTGGAAATGTTTGTATGAATGGCCCGCATGGCATGTTTGAATGAATGGTCCTCTTGGCATGTTTGAATGAATGACCCTCTTGGCATGTTTGAATGAATGACCCTCACGGCATGCAAATGACAGATATGGCCCCTTCGGCTAAATCATCTTTCTTTCATCCTTTATGTTGGCTTGTGACCTTTGTGGTCAGATATGCCATTTTTCTTTGTTGTGACCCTTTCGGCCGAATATTTGCCCTTGTGGCATTTTGGTCATTCTGTAGCCCTTGTGGCTAGATATTCGCCCTTATGGTGTTTTAGATCCTTTTATAGACCTCGAGGCTAGATACTTGCCCTTACGGCATTCAAATCCTTTATAACCCTCGTGGCTAGATATTTTCCCTTATGGCGTTCTGATCCTTAATAGCCCTTGTGGCTAGATATTTTCCCTTATGGTGTTCTGATCCTTTATAGCCCTTGTGGCTAGATATTTTCCTTTATGGCATTTAGATCCTTTTATAGCTCTCGTGGCTTCGACTGTTACGAACCCTCTCTCTGGCGGGGGCTCCGACCTTGTCAGGTGAACTGTATTTACCTGCACATAAAACAAAGTTAGAAAAATGGGTAGTCCTCCTAACGACATGGAGACCTGCATCAGCAAAGGGTTAGCTTCCTATTGAAGTTTATCCGTATTGCTTCCTCTGACTCCGTCTTCGGCTTCGACGACTCTTTTCGAACTCCTATCCCCTTGGATTCGGTACTCGAGAGATGAATTTATTTTAATTATGACAAAAATCATTTTTCATAGGAATTAATTACTTATGAAAACAGATGCGTCTTTTTTCTAAAACTATTTTAGGTTAATTTTCATGACATACACTTTGAATGAAAAATAATCCCTTCTTTGATGCTTTAATGGCTGGGGTTCTCGTTTCCTTGCACGGAATTTTTGAGATCCTCTCAAAAGTTCTGCCCCAGTTGAGATCTATCTTGCTTGGCGAACTCTCGTGCCGAATCTCAAATGTAGGAAATTTTGAGGTCCCCTCAAAATATCTACTCCAGTTTAGGGTGTTGAAATTGGTTAACCCTCGCTGATCGATTAAGAGTGAGAAATTTTTAGATCTTCTCTTCCCCAGTTTGAGACTCTGGATTGGCTGATTCTTGTGACGGATTGGTGGCCTGAATTTTTGACGTCCTCTCAAAAATTCTGCCCCAGTTGGGAATTTATGGCAATCTCTTCGTGCCAATTCTAAATTCTCCTTGAAGTCCTATCTCTGAGGATTTCTAGGGGTTTCTTGGGTTTTTCTTTTGGTACGATCTAGTTCAAAGAGCGGCTACATATCCTGTCGCAGCAGGAATCAGGTCGAACCTAGTTTAGAATAAAAGTAATTGAGTTTTGATTTTTACTAATAATGTGACTGGGTCCCAAATGGATTGCCTACGTATCCCACTGTGGGATAGTCAGGTCATTGCGTAGTTCATATTACAAGGCAAGCATTTGGTTTTTCTATCTATTACAAACTATTATAAGCAAAGGAATAACTATCACAAGCAAATAAATAACTATCACAATTGAAAAGGCGTGTCCTCACGCATAGTACCGCTTGATTGCGTCCAAGTTGATTGGCTTGGGCCACTCTTGCTTGTCCATTTTCGCTAGCACTACTGCTCTGCCGGAGAGTACTTTGCGAACCACATAGGGGCCTTGCCTGTTTGGAGCAAACTTCCCTTTGTACTCATCACGGTGTGGGAATATTCTCTTGAGTACCATTTGTCCTATTTGAAAAAGTCGAGCTCTGACTCGTTTGTTGAAGGCTTGCGCCATCCTTTGTCGGTATAGTTGACTGTGGCATATGGTAACCATCCTCTTTTCATCAATTAAAGCCAATTGCTCACAATGAACTCGGCCCCATTCTGCGTTGTCCAATTCAGCTTTTTGAATGATTCTTAATGATGGTATCTCAACCTCAGTAGGTATGACCTCTTCGGTACCATAAACAAGTAGGTAAGAAGTTGTACGGTGAAGTTCAGGCTGTGGTACGGTATACTAATAGAGCATATGGCAGTTTTTCATGCCAACTCTTGTAATTGTCTGTCATCTTCCTCAATATCCTCTTTATGTTCTAGTTGGATGCTTCTGCAGCTCCATTCATTTGCGTCCGGTAGGCCATTGAGTTCTGATGAGTAATCTTGAATTGCTCATAGATATCCTTCATCAGGTGCCTGTTCAGATTCGTCCCGTTATCCGTTATGATAGACTAGGGTAAGTCGAAGCGGCATATGATATTGTTTCGTACAAAGTCGGCTACTACTTTTTTTTTCAATGATTTTTGCGATATTGCTTCCACCCATTTGGTGAAGTAGTCAATGGCGACCAAAATGAATCGATGCCTATTTAAAGTGGAAGGCTCGATGGGTCCAATGACGTCCATACCCCAAGCGACGAATAGCCAGGGTGAGCTCATGGCGTTGAGTTCACTTGGTGGGACTTTGATTGGATCTCCGTGGATCTGGTATTGATGGTATTTCTATACAAATTTGCAGTAATCGCTTTCCATTGTCATCCAGTAATATCCTACTTGGAAGATTTTCTTGGCTAGCACGAATCCATTCATATGGGGCCCATATGTCCCAGCATGTACTTCTTCCAGGAGTTTCATGGCTTCAATGACATCCACGCATCAGAGCAAACCTAGATCTGGTGTCCGTTTGTAGAGTATTTCCTTGTTCAGAAAGAAACCATTGGCAATTCTTTGGATGATTTTCTTTTGGCCCCTTGTGATACCTTCGGGATACTCCCGCTTCTCCAAATACAACTTGATGTCATTGTACCATGGTTTGCCATCTGGCTCTGCTTGCACATGGGAACAATAGGTGTGCTCCTTTTTCAGATTTATTTCCAGCGGGTCAATGTGACTACTCTCGGGATGCTGGATCATCTACACTATAGTGGACAGAGCATCAGTGAATTCATTCTGAGCTCTTAGGGTATGCCTAAATTCTATCTTTTTGAATTTTTTAATAACCTCTATGCCAGGTTCACGTAAGGCAGGATCTTATCATTGTTGGTGGCCCACTCGCCCTGTAATTAATGAATTAGGAGATCGGAGTCTCCTATGAACAATAGTTTGTTGATATCCATGTCCAGTGCCATTCTGATTCCTAGGATGCAAGACTCATATTCTGCCATGTTATTGGTACAAAAGAATTTGAGTTTTACGGGCATCGGTAATGTTGTTCGGTTTCTGATAGCAAAAACGCTCTGATTCCGGAACCTTTGTAGTTGATGGCCCCATCAAAGAACATTCTGCATCCCTTGTAGGGCTATACCATTTCTTCTTCTAGGGCCAATACTCCTTCATCCAAGAAATGATTTTGAAGGGGTTCGAGATCTTCATCCACATGACTTTCAGCAATCAGGTCGGCCAAAGCTTATCCTTTGCCGGCCTTTTGTGCTATTATACAATGTCGAACTCACTTGGCAGCATCTGCCACTTGTCCAACTTTTCGATGGGCATGGGCTGGCAGAAGATATACCTCAATGGGTCCATCTTGGATATGAGGTGGGTTGTATATGACGATAGGTAATGCCTCAACTTCTGGTCCACCCATGTTAAGGCGCAGCAAGTCTTTTCCACCAGTGTATATCTAACCTCCGGAGCAGTGAATTTCTTACTCAGGTAGTAGATGGCACGCTCTTTTTTGCCTATCTCATCGTGTTGTCCTAGCACGCACCCGAAGGCATTTTCTGACATTGACAAGTACAACAAAAGTGGGCTCCCAGGCTTGGGAGATACCAAAATTGGTAGATTTGACCGATACCTTTTGATGGTGTCAAAAGCTTCTTGGCCCTCCTTTGTCTATTTTGTGGGTGCGTCTCTCTTTAGGAGCTTAAGTATGGGCTCTACAATGATGGTGGACTGGGCTATGAACCGTCCAATGTAATTCAATCTCCCCAGGAAGCTTATGACCTCTTTCTTGGTCGTAGGAGAGGGTTACTCTTGAATTGCCTTGATATTGGCTGGATCTAGTGCTATGCCCCTTCGGCTGACTATGAATCCAAGTAATTTTTCGGCAGGCACTCCGAACACGCATTTAGCTGGGTTTAGTTTCAGATTAAACTTTCGGAGTCTGTCGAAGAATTTCCTCAAATGTGTGGTATGCTCTGAACTCTCCCTTGACTTAATGATGACATCGTCCACGTATACTTCAATTTCCTTGTGGATCATGTCGTGAAATATGGTGGTCATAGCTCTCATATAAGTTGCGCCGTCGTTTTTGAGACCGAATGACATTACCCTATAATGATACACTCCCTATGGAGTGATGAAAGCTGTCTTTTCCACATCCTCATTGTCCATTAGGATTTGATAATATCCGGCGAAACAATCCACAAATGACTATAGTTCATGCTTGGCACAATTGTCTATGAGTATGTGGATGTTTGGTAGTGGAAAGTTATCTTTGGGATTGGCTCGGTTGAGGTCCCGATAATCCACACATATTCGTATCTTTCCATCCTTCTTGGGTCCCGGCACTATGTTGGCCAACCATGTAAGGTACAAGGTTACTTCAACCACCCTGACTTGATTTATTTTTCAACTTCGTCCTTAATGTGGATGCTGAGGTCCCGCTTGAAATGTCAGATTTTCTGTTTCATGGGGGAAAATCCAGCATTGATGGGTAACTTGTGGGACACTACGCTAGTGCTTAATCCCAACATGTCGGCATATGACCATGCAAAAATGTCCATATACTCCTTCAGTAGACTTATCAGTTCTTCCTTTTGAGGTGCCTCTTGGTGTGCACTTATCCTAGTTTCTTTGATGTTCTCTTCATCACCTAGGTTGATTGCTTCTGTTTCAGCAATATTAGGCTCTTGTTCATTTTCCAATTGTTCTACCTCTTCTATAAGACCCTCAGGTAGCATTGTTTCCTCGTCATATCCCTCATACTCTTCCTCCTCTATACTATTTAACTCATTTGTTTTGCAACGTGTCATGACATTTAGGGTTGCTTTATTGTTTTTATTACTGAAAAACCAAGGCAAAGTGAGGTTAGTATAAAACACATGCATGCAATTTAGAAAAGTAAATATAAATACAAATTAATTTTCCCATAATTCGAGGCTTCATTAATTTGATTGTAGTGAAAATACAAACTGTGGTCCTAGCTCGGATCAACATTGAGCCATTTCCATTTTTTGAAAGCATTACGAGGTAAATAAAGTGCAAAGGGTGAGTAATCAGGCCTCGACCGATTCTCGCCGTTTTAAAATAAATTCATCATTTCTCTACCGAAGAGCCCACAATGGGGTAGAGGTCCAGTTGGACAGTTGCTCCCGGATCAGCATCTCAGATGGTGGTCGCTTCCATCCATTCTTTCAGTACCACTGTGAAATATTCTTCTTAGAATAGCATCCCTATCCCTTCTTCTGTATTTGCATTGTTTGGTATAGATATCCTATTTGGGAATGACTGGTATTGATCCGGAATAGGCTTGTGGAGCTTTGCAGCACCTTTCTTCTTCTTGGTAGCCACCGAGACCTCATCATCTATTGGGACATACCCAAGCCCGAAGTGGAGATTCTCTTAGGGATTGGGAATTGGTTCTGTGATGCTATATAAGTTCCTTCCCAAACCTTTCCCGAGTTCGAACCCGTTCTGGAGCATAGTTGATGCAATCATTTTATAGACTGCGGGCATGGGTGCTTCTATGGAATCTATCTTATGGGCAGCTCCCACCAATTCCATCACGTGGAAATCTGTTCCTTTCGATGCTTCTTCAAGGACAAGTACTGAATTGTTTGGGTAGTTGTGAATGCTACCTTTTCAGTGGATCACCACCTGGTGGCCATCCTAAACAAACTTTAGAGATTGATGGAGTGAAGATGGAACAGTGTGTTATAGGGTGGGGAGAGGATAATCAATGTGAATTGCCATGTATGGAACATATTTTCTCTACTTTCACTAGGGAAGTCATTTTTTCCCCTCATTTAAACAAACTTATTTTTCTTGAACAAGTACTTTCCTAATATTTTGACCAACCAAATATGTGGAAATTGGAAAACATTTTTTCAGAAAATATTTTTCACCGTACCGGAACACACCTTATAAACTGGTCGAACTAACTTATAATTTGTATTGATTTTCCTTTCCTATGAGTATAACCTCGTCCACATAAAGCAAGCACAAACACAGATGGTTGTCTTTTTGAAATGTCTCATTTAGGCGTTTCATCCAATTAACTCGTAACTTATGCTTTAGTTACTTTGAACTGAAAACATTACCTCCAGCCTGCCCGATTTACATGCTTGGGCAGTGAACAAATATTGACATGAAATGACCATTGTTTTGTCTGAGAAAAATGAAATGACCAGCTTCAAGGTACTCTAAAGATCCCCAACTCACTACTCTACAAGGAAACCCTTGGACTAACACTTTACTGCTTCATATCTGGTAAATACTGAAATTAGCAACAAAGAAGAGAATCCGCGACTTTTGTAGCACAAAAAAAAAAGTTGAACCAAACTAACACAAAAAAAAAACACATATATAGGTTTCACGCACTAATTTAGTGCGTGAAAGGACCAAACTGCAAAAAATAAAGTTTGGCCTTTCACACACTAAATTCGTGCGTGAAAGAGGCCTTTTGTTTTTTTTTTTTTTTTTTTTTGTTTTTTTTTTGTGTTACCTTTCAAATCACGTTTTTTTGCATACTTTGGGAAAATATTAGTCATGTTTCAAAACCCCAAAATATTAATATTTTATATAAAACTTAATATCTTTTTTTGCATACAATAATGTCGACTCATTACATCAAGTCCACCTAAACGTTTGGATCGTCGTTTTAGAGGTTCTAAAGTGCCCCGAAGTAAGTTTTGAAACTTGTCATATTTATAGGGTTTTGATTTAAGTGTTTTATTATATTTGAATGTACAAATATAAATATTTGATTTAATAATAATTCAACCAATACGAGAGGTTTATACTAATTAAAAAATAATTCATTCCATTTAATTACAATACTAATTCAAAGCAATACAATAATAAATTACAATAACAATACAATCTTCAAGCTCTAGAGGCTCTATTACTTCGAGACATGCTTGTACTACCACGGCCTTGTTGCCCAGACGAACGCTTGTCATGGCATATTGCTTACATGTAGAGCACTTGCGAGAGTAAGTTCTTTCACTAACATCCATTTGATTGGGTCTACGACTCCGTGAGTTAATGCCCAATTTCCTGATGTAATCCTTGTTAGCAACCATTGAAAACGGCTCGTTTGGCCAATAAGCTTCATTACCAAGTGGGTGGAATTGGCCGAAATATGCTCTAAGGTAACTGTGGACCTTGTATTCCCCCGCAACATAACTTGCTACCGTTTTTCTCATTCTCTCGAAGCACTTGACAGCATGAGAACACGGCATGTGGTACGTTTGCCACTTACCACAAGTGCATGTTCTTGTTGCCTCATAAATGGTATGCACATTTCCACCCTTACTGTTGTAATAACCTATCCTAACTTCATACACATGTTGAATTGGGTCATACTCGGTTATTTGGGGATGCTCACATTTGTTTCTATAATGCTCCATATTTTTGAAGGGCTTTGGCATCCATGTCCCGCCATCGGCTAATATCGCTCTGGCCTGCTTTGTCCTAACCACAAATTGCTCCACAGCCTGCTTGAAAGTCATTCTCACCATTACGGTGACAGGTAGTCCTCGAGCATATTTCAGCAAGCCATTGAAAGACTCTGAGCTATTTGTTGTGAGCATGCCCCATCTTTTGCCTTCATCAGCATGAAGCGTCCATTTTTCAACTTCGAGCTTCATCAACAAAACGTATGCGGGTTCACTCATTGCCCTGATCAGATTCATTTTTGCAGCCCATTTTCATTGTTGATGCTCCATCGCAGCCCTCCACATCAATTTGTTTAGAGTGCCATTGTGAAACTTTGATTGCAAATTTGCTTTCAAGTGCCTTAAACAATAGCGATGGTAAACAAAGGGAGGCTGCTATCCCGGTAAATTATCCATATTGTGTAATATGCCTTTATGACGCTCAGACAGCACGTATATGCCGGTACGATCCTTAATAACATGAGTTTTCAAATGGGTCAAAAAGATCCCCCATGTGTCGTTGCTCTCGTTAGCGGCAATTGCGAAAGCAAGAGGAAATATTGACCCATTGGCATCCATTCCTAATGAAATTAGGAGCTTGATGTCGTAGGCACCATATACATGCGTACCATCTATGAATATCATTGGTCGGCAATGAGCAAAACCATCAATGCATGGTTTGAATGTCCAAAATACGAAGTTGAAGATTTTACCCTCTATAAGTCGCCACTCTACAACAGTACCATGATTAAAATGTTGTAGAGCTGCCATATACCTTGGCAGCGATTGAAAAGAAATATGCCAATTTCCAAAGACCATATCAAAAACGCGTCTATGCCCGAGAAATCCCTTTCTGTTGCTTATAGTTTTACTATATACGGTTTGAACGTTTCGAATACAATCTTTGATGGGGAACCTGCACAAGTTTAAACAAACAACATTTAGTAATGATCTTTCAATTGATATAAGACATATAATGTACTAGGTAGGATAAGTTACCTTGGCGTTCGGCAATGTCTTTAAGTAACACTTGAGCAATCATATTTGTATCTAAATTATAATGATCTGCTTGATTTTCTTCCATATCACAAGTGTTTCTTTCGCGGAATTTTGTGATAGCCCACATACCATCAGGCTTAACAATTCCCCGAAGCAACCACTCGCAGCCTTGATACCATCGTCTACAAACTAGCCTCCATATCTTTGTGTTTGACTGATCAATCTTAAACTCCCTCGTGTCCTTAAAACAATAAATTTTGACAGCCCGTTGCAACGCCTTTTTGGATGCGAACAACATTCCCTTTGCAAGGTAGCATCGATCTCTGTTGAGATCATTTGGTTCAATCTAGGTTTTTAGGCGACTATCATCATCTTCTCTTGTGAAGACATATGCATCATCACGACCCTGCAGGCTGTCAAGATAAGGGATATTGTTAGAATGCCACTGAATTGGGCTTTCAGAAGTTGGGTTTTCAGCCATTGGTGGTGGTACATGGTGGTGCATTGGTTCTTGTTGGTTTTGGCTTTGAGGAATATTGTTGATCATACCAACTTGAACATCATCATCATCTTCATCATCGGTTACTGTTATGTTTCGTGTTTTCGTATAATTGGAAATCGAGAAATAATCAAGACTTGTGTGTTATGAGGAAATATTTTGATTTTAGTGGATATGACTATGTTGGTTATGAAATCATTAATGTTAAGACATCGGGGAAGCCCGAGGGTAAAGTTGAAATTTTGGAAATTAGTTTCGGGAATTACAAAACGGGATGTTTAATGAATTGGGCCAAGAAAACATACAACAAAAAAATTGAGGCCCAAAGCTTGAAGTGGCCGGCCATGGCATGGTCCAAGCCCACATTTTTAAAGGTCATGTGATATACACATGACCTATAGTGGATATATATCAACTTGTCCCTTTGAATTATCAAGAAATAAACCATAACTCAACTTTGAGCATAAAACCCCATTCGGCCGAGACTAGGAGAAAGAGAAAAAAAAAATTCCCAAGCCTTTGATTCTAATCCAAAAATCTTGATTTTTACATATTTGTAGAGTACTCAAGACCCTCTTCAACGGGGTACAATTAGTTTGGCGAAAGGTGCGCGTTTGCGACAAGTCGGAAATTCAAGAAAAGGTAAGAATTTTGTTATTCTTTTGTTATGGAATTTGTATGAATGTGATAAGGATTGAGAATAGACGAGAATCCCGTAGTTTTGATGTGTGTAGAAAACTGTGGGTGTGTGTATATAGGATGTTATGGCCGTGTGCCTTAAGAAGGAGAAAGAAATGTGAATTGATCTTGTTTAGTTTGTTTAGTGCGTCGTTGTGACGTTTATGACGTGAATGATCGTTTAATGAATTGAATTGGTGTTGGAAAATGATTTCAGAGCATTATCGGAAAGTGTATACGTTTGGTATAATTGTGTATATCATTGTATATCTATGATGCTAAAGACTTTAAATATGACTTATGGTTGATGTTAATGAATTTGGAGTGAAACAATGAGAGTTAGAACGTTCGTCGTAATTTTTGATGTGTTGAATGAAATATGGAAAGTAATGAACTTCGGGAAATTTTGTATATGGTTTGGAACATATTTGGGGTGTGATTGAATAATCTTGTATGAGTGAATGAATACAATAAGGTGGATATAAGATTTGGAATTTTGAAGTTTGAATGAAGAGTTGCCAACTTATGTAATAAGGTAGAATTTTGAAGTTAGAATGGTTTGCTTATGGTTTATGTGGTTTGATGATGTTTGGGTTGTTGTTGTTGATATATTTGAGCCGAGCTAATTCTCGGGGGTGCTAGATATATAGGGGAAATGCTGCCGAAATTTCGGTAGACAAAAATCAAGTTAATGGAAATCTTAAGCCTAAGAATCTCTAATTGGTAACTTTGACCATTTGCAGATTCTGGACGAAACGGGATTTGATTTTAAGGAGAGCATAAGACGTCCATAAGGTATGTAAAGCTTCCCACTTCTTCGTTTGGCATGTCTTAATATGTTAGGTAAATATTGGAACCTCCGGAGCATTTCTGCTCCTCGAAACCCGATCTACAAAACGACTACTATTCATTCAATTCAATTGAAGCCTAAAGGCTCTATTTTGGCTAGAATGCAACCAAATGTCCGAAACCTATCGAAATGTGATCGGGTCACTTTGAAACCATTATGTATGATCTTTAGCCTTAAATGTTCGTAAATTATGTTCGTCACCTCAATTTGACTCGAGGTGGGCCCGCTAACCCCGAGACGCCCTATTTGTCCTATCGGGCCCTCTTTTTGGATGAACTTCGATATGAGATCTTCGACTTTGAGACTTCCTTCTATGAATTATGTTTTGACTATTATGATATGTTAAGTTTTATTTTGAGCCATACGTACCACTTTGGAAACATTTTGTGAAATAAACCTTCGTATCAGCTAAGTATTCGATTATTTTGGGTTATGAAATGACTTATGAAATCATTATATTTTGAAAGGCTATTTTGAAATATGATTTGCATTTGTTTGCTCACGACTCCGCTCGTGCCTTACTATGACTTCGTTCACCGGTTCCCGGGCCGGTTATGATTCGTGCGCCCTATGATAATTCGGCCGTATGCTGTGTTACGGTTCCCGAGGCCTCGCCATAGGGCTGGGTTCCGTTTGGAGTTATGCTGTGATATGGCTAGTGATGCGATACGCTCACTTATGTTTGTGTTCGGGGATGTACGGAGATTCGAAACCTTCTAGTGTTATGCTGTGTGTGGCGCCAGCGTCGGAGTGGCGACCACGTTCTCGAGCGTTTGCATGATTTCGTTTGCATTATGTATATGTATATGATTTGATACAGATTTTGACATACTGATTGGTACTCCCCTTTTGATATCCGGTTTGCTTTCAGTTTTGGCTCATATTTCTATACTCCGTGCTTTACATACTCAGTACATATTTCGTACTGACCCCCTTTTCTTCGGGGGATGCGTTTCATGCCCGCGGGTACAGATATTGGTGATCCTCCACTGTAGGCTTCACTCTCTGCTATTTCGGAGTACTCCTTCTTGACTCGGAGTCCACTTTTGGTACAGACTTCTTTTGCTGTGTATATATTATGTACATTTGACTATTTGGGTACGGCGGGGCCCTGTCTCGCCTTATGTCTTTGTTTTGAATTCGTAGAGGCCTGTAGTCATATATGTGGGGCGAGGGTCCTATGTATGTTTGTTTGATTTTGTTTTATGGTCTTACAGCGGTCAGTTTGTTATGATGGCCCTAAATGGCCCTTATGCTTATATTTGCACTTATGACCGGCGATGTCTATTCCGCCGCTCCGTTTGGATTCGATATGACATTTTGATTTGTGCGACCGCTTAAGACATATTTTGATATAACCTATGTTGATATGACTTTTATGAAATTCTGAAATACGTTCGGATTTGGTAAATGAATATGTGATTTGGTCTGGGTACCCAGGTAGGGTGCCAGTCGCGGCCCACGGGGCTGGGTCGTGACAAAAGTGGTATCAGAACAGTTTGTCCTCGGAATGTCTACAGGCCGTGTCTCGTAGAGTCTTGTTTATCGATGTGTTGTGCACCACACCTATAAACAGGGAACTACAGGGCAATTTAGGATGTTACTTTCTTTGGAATCTTAGATCGTGCGATAGAGCTGTGCTATTAGGGTGATTCTGATCTGACTCGCTATTGTGTTTGCAGTGATGCCTCCGAAGAAGGCAACGGCGGCCCAGAAGGGCAAAGCGAGGATGGGAGAGACTAGTCAGGCACAGCGGTCTACCCGAGCTCGTGTTTATGATTTGCCTGAGGTTGTGCCTCATTCTGAGGGGTCTGCTACACCCCCACTAGTACAGCCTGGAGCAGGACCTTCAGCAGCTCCAGAGGTCCGTGTACTCGCTCCCGAGACTCCATCTCCTCAGCCAGGGGCCGAGGATAGGACCCTGAGGGAGGCTGTACAGTTGTTGACTACACTGGTGGCAGGACAGGCTCGCAGACGCGGGCGGAGGGACGATGATAATGATGACAGGCGGGACAGCCTGAGAGTTCGGGAGTTTTTATTATGTGGCCCTCCATAGTTTTTCGGGTCTAAGCCCGACGAGGACCCCCACGACTTTATTCGGGGGATGCGGCGCTCACTGGACTTGGTCAGGGCTTCAGAGACCGAGTCGGTCGAGCTGGCTTCGCACAGACTTCGAGATGTTGCCACTCACTGGTACGAGACTTGGGAGTTATCTAGGGGTGAGGGTGCTCCTCCAGCTACGTGGGATCAGTTTGTGACAGCATTCACCCGCCACTTTCTGCCCCAAGAGTTACGGCGGGCGCGGGCTGACCGATTCTTACATCTGCAGCAGAGGGGACGGAGTGTTCGCGAGTATAACCTTGAGTTTGATTCTCTGGCCCGATATGCCCCGGCCGTGGTAGCAGATATGTCCGATCGGATGCACAGATATGTTATGGGATTGGATCGGTATTTGATCGACGGCTGTATGGCAGTGTCATTGCAGACAGATATGGACATTGCCCGACTTCAGGCCTACGCGATGGGTATGGAGGATCGTCACAGGTCTGATCATCCTGGTAGAGATCGGGATAGGAGGCCGCCCAAGATGGCTAGGTCCGCAGGTTATTCCGGGGATTCTCGAGGCGGACAGCCTCAGCAGCAGCAGTCAGGTAGACAGCTACCTCCGTCCGGTCGGAGTACTCAGTCAGGTAGCCGGAGATTTGACAGTGCAGGACCGTCTGGGGCCGGTCAGAGCTCCAGAGCGGCAGGTTCACAGGTATCCAGAGGTCCCAGCCAGGCCAGACCACCCAGAACCCGTTGTCCTCATTGCGGGAAGTCTCATCCTGGGGAGTGTTATCGAGCTACTGGAGCTTGCTTCTCGTGCGGTGGTCAGGGCCATTTTATGAGAGACTGTCCGTTGGCGAGCGGTTCTGGTAGTGTGCCTCAGCCGACAAGGTCAGCCGCCGGTTCATCATCTGCTCCATCTGTTGCACGCCCTGGAGGGCGAGGTATGCCAGCACCGGCAGGACGCGGTCGAGGCCGCGGTGGCGTTTCAGGTTCTAGCGGTCCCTCGAACCGCATATATGCTTTGGCCAGCCGCCAGGATCAGGAGGCTTCGCCAAACGTCGTCACAGGTACATTACTGGTTTTCTCCAGATCTGTGTATGCATTGATTGACCCTGGCTCTACTTTATCATATATTTCCCCGCTCGTTGCTAGTAAAATTGGGATAGTGTCTGAGCCTATAGAGCCATTTGAGGTAGCCACGCCAGTTGGGGATTTTATTGTAGCGAGCCAGATCTATAGGGATTGTTCTGTGACCATTTATGATCGTTGCACTAAGGCTGATTTGATAGAGTTAGATATGCTTGAGTTTGATGTCATTATGGGTATGGACTGGTTGTCTTCCTGTTATGCTAATATCGACTGCCAGAAAAAGGTAGTCCGTTTTCAGTTTCCAGGGGAACCAGCTATAGAGTGGTTCGGATCTACTGCATCGCCGAGGGGTAAGTTTATTTCATACCTCAAGGCTAAGAAGATGATCCAGAAGGGTTATATCTATCATTTGGTTCGTGTGCACGATACTGCAGCGGAGATACCTACCCTTCAGTCTGTTCCGGTCGTCAGTGAGTTTCCAGATGTATTTCCTGACGAGCTTCCTGGCCTTCCACCTGAGCGGGAGATTGATTTCACTATAGAATTGATGCCGGATACGCAGCCTATATCTATTCCTCCATACAGGATGGCACCAGCTGAGTTGAAAGAGTTGAAGGAGCAGCTGAAAGATTTGTTGGATAAGGGCTTTATCAGACCCAGCACATCACCCTGGGGAGCGCCGGTATTGTTTGTTAGAAAGAAAGATGGGTCACTGCGGATGTGTATCGACTACCGGCAGCTGAATAAGGTGACTATTAAGAATAAATATCCCCTCCCCCGGATTGATGACTTGTTTGATCAGCTGCAGGGTGCTAAATATTTTTCGAAGGTAGATCTGCGCTCAGGTTATCATCAGGTGCGAGTACGGGAGTCAGATATCCCGAAGACTGCTTTCAGGACCCGGTACGGGCACAATGAGTTCAGAGTTATGTCTTTCGGGCTGACTAATGCTCCAGCGGTATTTATGGATCTGATGAATCGGGTATTTTGGCCTTTTCTGGACATGTTTGTTATTGTGTTTATTGATGATATTCTGATTTACTCGCGATCAGCCGAAGAGCATTCAGATCATTTGAGGACGGTACTTGGCATTCTCCGTCAGCAGAAGTTATATGCTAAATTCTCCAAATGTGAATTCTGGTTGACTTCTGTGGCATTCTTGGGCCATATTGTCGGTGCAGACGGTATTCGGGTCGATACGCAGAAGATTGAGGCTGTACAGAATTGTCCCAGGCCTACTACACCGACGGAGGTGCGCAGTTTTCTGGGATTAGCTGGTTATTATCGCAGGTTTGTGGAGGATTTTTCTTCTATTGCAGCACCACTGACGAGGCTTACTCAGAAAGCAGCGAAATTCCAGTGGACCGATGCCTGCGAGCGCAGCTTTCAGATGCTGAAAGAGAGATTGGTTATGGCCCCAGTATTGGCTCTTCCAGAGGGATCAGACGGGTATGTTGTCTATTGTGACGCCTCTGGTTTTGGGATAGGTTGTGTATTGATGCAGCACGGTCGAGTCATAGCCTATGCTTCCCGGCAGCTCAGACCGCACGAGAAGAACTATCCCACTCATGATCTTGAGTTGGCCGCGGTAATTCATGCTTTGATGATTTGGCGGCATTATTTGTATGGGGTCCATGTTGATATCTATACGGACCATAAGAGTCTCCAGTATATTTTTAAGCAGAAGGAGCTAAATTTACGGCAGCGGAGATGGCTTGAGTTACTAAAGGATTACGACGTTGATATTCTGTACCATCCAGGGAAAGCCAATGTGGTAGCTGACGCGCTTAGCCGCAAGTCCGTAGGCAGTCTGGCTGGTGTACCATCTGATAAGAGGAATTTGGTTCGTGATATTCATCAGCTGGCCAGCCTCGGAGTTCGTTTGGCAGATTCTGGGATTTTTGTTCGTCCAGTTGCTGAATCATCTATTATTCAGGAGGTAAAGCAGCGCCAGTTTGAAGATCCTCTCCTGATTCAGTACAGAGATGTGGCCCTTAATAAAGCAAAGACTTAGTTTGAGATCTCGCCTGAAGGAGTATTATTATATGACGGCAGATTCTGTGTACCGGACGTTGCGGGATTACGGCGGCAGATTATGGGCGAGGCCCATAATGCACGGTATTCTGTTCATCCTGGTTCCACTAAAATGTATCAGGATCTCAGGTGTTTGTATTGGTGGGACGACATGAAGAAAGATATTGCTGAGTTTGTTAGTCAGTGCCCGAATTGCCAGCAAGTTAAGATCGAGCATCAGAAGCCCAGTGGATTATTACAGGAGATGGAAATTCCAGCCTGGAAATGGGAGATGATTAATATGGACTTCATTGTTGGGTTGCCGCGTACTCTACGCAGGTACGACTCTATTTGGGTTATTGTTGATAGGCTGACGAAATCAGCCCATTTCCTTCCGGTTCGGACTACTTATTCGGCTGAGGACTATGCCAGATTGTATATCAGAGAGATAGTCAGACTTCACGGGGTCCCTATATCTATTATTACTGACCGAGGTGCCCAGTTTACAGCAAATTTCTGGAGGTCATTTCAGGGGGGATTAGGGACTCAGGTGAGCCTCAGTACAGCTTTTCATCCTCAGTCCGACGGGCAGGCCGAGCGCACTATTCAGACACTAGAAGATATGTTGCGGGCCTGCGTTATTGATTTCAGGGGCAGCTGGGATGATCATTTTCCGCTTATTGAGTTTGCCTATAATAATAGTTATCACTCCAGCATTCAGATGGCACCGTATGAAGCCCTTTATGGCAGAAAATGCAGATCTCCTATTGGGTGGTTTGACGTGGGCGAGACTAAGCTGATTGGGCCAGATGTGATCCAGGAAGCTGTAGATAAGTTAAAGCTTATTCGAGAACGATTATTGGCTGCTCAGAGTCGACAGAAAGCTTATGCAGATAGACGACGTTGACCGTTAGAGTTCCAGATTGGCGACTGGGTGTTCCTGAAGGTGTCGCCCATGAAGGGTGTCATGAGATTCGGTAGAAAGGGTAAGTTGAGCCCCCGGTACATTGGGTCGTATCAGATCGTTCGAAAGATAGGCGAGGTCGCCTATGAGCTAGACTTACCATCCGACTTGGAGGCCGTACACCCGGTGTTTCATGTGTCTATGTTGCGGAAATGTATTGGTGATCCTTCCAGGATATTCCCAGTCGATGACATCCAGGTGACGGAGCAGTTATCTTATGACGAGCAGCCTGTATCTATTCTGGATCGACAGGTGCGGAGACTACGCACTAAAGAAGTGCCCTCCGTCAAAGTCCTGTGGCGCAACAATAATCGGGAGGAGATGACTTGGGAGGCGGAGGACGAGATGAAAAGGAAATACCCTCACTTGTTCCCGACGTCCACAGGTGATCTAAACCTTTCAGTTTGTTATGTTGGTTGATAAAAATAATTTGGTATGCCTCTAATAATAAAGAACTCCCCCGCCTGGGTCATAAGACTTTATAAGTTTTATTTAACATTCGGGGACGAATGTTCTTAAGGGGGGGAGAATGTTATGTTCCGTGTTTTCGTATAATTGGAAATCGAGACATAATCAAGACTTGTGTGTTATGAGGAAATATTTTGATTTTAGTGGATATGACTATGTTGGTTATGAAATCATTAATGTTAAGACATCGGGGAAGGCCGAGGGTAAAGTTGGAATTTTGGAAATTAGTTTCGGGAATTACAAAACGGGATGTTTAATGAATTGGGCCAAGAAAATATACAACAAAAAAATTGAGGCCCAAAGCTTGAAGTGGCCGGCCATGGCATGGTCCAAGCCCACATTTTTAAAGGTCATGTGATATACACATGACCTATAGTGGATATATATCAACTTGTCCCTTTGAATTATCAAGAAATAAACCATAACTCAACTTTGAGCATAAAACCCCATTCGGCCGAGACTAGGAGAAAGAGAAAAAAAAATCCCAAGCCTTTGATTCTAATCCAAAAATCTTGATTTTCACATATTTGTAGAGTACTCAAGACCCTCTTCAACGGGGTACAATTAGTTTGGCGAAAGGTGCGCGTTTGCGACAAGTCGGAAATTCAAGAAAAGGTAAGAATTTTTCTATTCTTTTGTTATGGAATTTGTATGAATGTGATAAGGATTGAGAATAGACGAGAATCCCGTAGTTTTGATGTGTGTAGAAAACCGTGGGTGTGTGTATATAGGATGTTATGGCCGTGTGCCTTAAGAAGGAGAAAGAAATGTGAATTGATCTTGTTTAGTTTGTTTAGTGCGTCGTTGTGACGTTTATGACGTGAATGATCATTTAATGAATTGAATTGGTGTTGGAAAATGATTTCGGAACATTATCAGAAAGTGTATACGTTTGGTATAATTGTGTATATCATTGTATATCTATGATGCTAAAGACTTTAAATATGACTTATGGTTGATGTTAATGAATTTGGAGTGAAACAATGAGAGTTAGAACGTTCGTCGTAATTTTTGATGTGTTGAATGAAATATGGAAAGTAATGAACTTCGGGAAATTTTGTATATGGTTTGGAACATATTTGGGGTGTGATTGAATAATCTTGTATGAGTGAATGAAAACAATAAGGTGGATATAAGATTTGGAATTTTGAAGTTTGAATGAAGAGTTGCCAACTTATGTAATAAGGTAGAATTTTGAAGTTAGAATGGTTTGCTTATGGTTTATGTGGTTTGATGATGTTTGGGTTGTTGTTGTTGATATATTTGAGCCGAGCTAAGTCTCGGGGGTGCTAGATATATAGGGGAAATGCTACCGAAATTTCGGTAGACAAAAATCAAGTTAATGGAAATCTTAAGCCTAAGAATCTCTAATTGGTAACTTTGACCATTTGCAGATTCTGGACGAAACGGGATTTGATTTTAAGGAGAGCATAAGACGTCCATAAGGTATGTAAAGCTTCCCACTTCTTCGTTTGGCATGTCTTAATATGTTAGGTAAATATTGGAACCTCCGGAGCATTTCTGCTCCTCGAAACCCGATCTACAAAACGACTACTATTCATTCAATTCAATTGAAGCCTAAAGGCTCTATTTTGGCTAGAATGCAACCAAATGTCCGAAACCTATCGAAATGTGATCGGGTCACTTTGAAACCATTATGTATGATCTTTAGCCTCTAAATGTTCGTAAATTATGTTCGTCACCTCAATTTGACTCGAGGTGGGCCCGCTAACCCCGAGACGCCCTATTTGTCCTATCGGGCCCTCTTTTTGGATGAACTTCGATATGAGATCTTCAACTTTGAGACTTCTCTCTATGAATTATGTTTTGACTATTATGATATGTTAAGTTTTATTTTGAGCCATACGTACCACTTTGGAAACATTTTGTGAAATAAACCTTCGTATCAGCTAAGTATTCGATTATTTTGGGTTATGAAATGACTTATGAAATCATTATGTTTTGAAAGGCTATTTTGAAATATGATTTGCATTTGTTTGCTCACGACTCCGCTCGTGCCTTACTATGACTTCGTTCACCGGTTCCCGGGCCGGTTATGATTCGTGCGCCCTATGATAATTCGGCCGTATGCTGTGTTACGGTTCCCGAGGCCTCGCCATAGGGCTGGGTTCCGTTTGGAGTTATGCTGTGATATGGCTAGTGATGTGATACGCTCACTTATGTTTGTGTTCGGGGATGTACGGAGATTCGAAACCTTCTAGTGTTATGCTGTGTGTGGCGCCAGCGTCGGAGTGGCGACCACGTTCTCGAGCGTTTGCATGATTTCGTTTGCATTATGTATATGTATATGATTTGATACAGATTTTGACATACTGATTGGTACTCCCCTTTTGATATCCGGTTTGCTTTCAGTTTTGGCTCATATTTCTGTACTCCGTGCTTTACATACTCAGTACATATTTCGTACTGACCCCCTTTTCTTCGGGGGCTGTGTTTCATGCCCGCAGGTACAGATATTGGTGATCCTCCACTGTAGGCTTCACTCTCTGCTATTTCGGAGTACTCCTTCTTGACTCGGAGTTCACTTTTGGTATAGACTTCTTTTGCTGTGTATATATTTTGTACATTTGACTATTTGGGTACGGCGGGGCCCTGTCTCGCCATATGTCTTTGTTTTGAATTCGTAGAGGCCTGTAGTCATATATGTGGGGGCGAGGGTCCTATGTATGTTTGTTTGATTTTGTTTTCTGGTCTTACAGCGGTCAGTTTGTTATAATGGCCCTAAATGGCCCTTATGCTTATATTTGCACTTATGACCGGCGATGTCTATTCCGCCGCTCCGTTTGGATTCGATATGACATTTTGATTTGTGCGACCGCTTAAGACATATTTTGATATAACCTATGTTGATATGACTTTTATGAAATTCTGAAATACGTTCGGATTTGGTAAATGAATATGTGATTTGGTCTTGGTACCCAGGTAGGGTGCCAGTCGCGGCCCACGGGGCTGGGTCGTGACAGTTACCTCTACATTATTAGCTATTTCATCGTCATCACTTGATGATGACTCATAATAATTAGGAAAATCTTCATTATCAAGTGCATTCATCCTCCTACATGAAAAGTAACATATGTATCTATATCTATATATATATATATATATATATATATATATATATATATATATATCAAGGTGATGAACTTACTGTTGTTCATAAGCATTGTCATGGTGTGGAGAATGATCAACTCCACCGAACTGAGAGGATTGACCAACATCCATATTTGGTACCACTGGCGAGTTTTGAGAATAGTTCCTATAAAGATTTGAAAACTGGTTATTTACCAATTCATACAACAAACACGTGCTACTACACATAATAATAATATGAAAAATCCATATTTACCAATTTTCATTGTAAGCTTGATTAAATTGTTGGCTTAGATTTTCCAGCGGCACTTGACTACTCAAAATGTCTCCATAAGAACTATAGTCCCCATAAGTGTTACCATGAATAAGCTGGACTTGAGGGACTTCTTCTTGAGGTATCTTTTCAACATACATCTCAAGAACATTAATGAATACTAAATCACGATATTCCTCCGGCGATCCCAAATAATCACTTAAAGATTCATCATCGTTGATATTGTGCATGCCATAATGCACTACACCGTTTGATATTGTTTGTGGATATCTGCCAGTTAGTGAGATTCCAAACTCAGTGGGTGAAGTTTTCATTATTTTGTGCATGTAACTGACTAGTGTTTCATAATTTAAAGTTGTTGGAAATTTAACATGGGCTTTTGATTTGATAATATAACGAACAAAGTAATTGTCCTCAACGATATCTCCATCCCAAAATAGTGAAACCCTAACAGTTGAAGCATTTTGAGACATTTTTTCTATGAAGTTTGATTTTTTTTTTTGAATGACTTGTAAGACTTAGACTTATGAAATTGATGAGTTTTTCACTCGTCAAGCCTTCAAGTTAAATAGATTCCTGAAATTGTCATGCGTAGTGTGTTGTCAAATCAACACTTACATTGCGCATTAAAATGGTGCGCAATACAAGTCGTATTAAAACGGTCAAATAATGCAGCAATGTATTGTCAAATCAAGCCTTCATGTGTCATAGATTCCTGAAATTGTCATGCGTGGTGCGTTGTCAAATCAACACTTACAGTGCGCATTAAAATGGTGCGCAATACAAGTCGTATTAAAACGGTCAAATAATGCAGTAATGTATTGTCAAATCAAGTCTTTATGTGTCATAGATTCTTGAAATTGTGACAGGTGAAGGAGACCTTTTCACGCACGAAATTAGTGCGTGAAAGAAGAATAACGCCTTTCACGCACAGTGTCTGTGCGTGAAAGGTAGTATAAGTTTTTGCACTTTCACGCACAGATTCTGTGCGTGAAAGAGCATGTACTTTTGTTTAATTGTCCCCTTCCCCCTTACACCATGGCATGATCATCCTTGCTTCCCTTCCTTCCCTTCTTTCGACCCGGACCCCGGTTCATAACATGCTTTCTATGAGAAATGAAGGGGGGCGGTGGGGCCGCTTCATAACATGGTTCCTCGTCAATCTCATCAGGAGACCCGTCCACAACGCAGAGGAATGAACCTGAAATAACAAATAAACAATTTAATTTAGATTTATTCTAAACTAAACATGAAATAAACAACTAATTAATAAAAAAAAATATTTTATTGTAAAAATCAAACATGTGTGTCTACGGCCTCCTGAGATGCCTGGTGGGAGGGCTCCTGAGCTGGCTCCTCAACAGTCTTGAGTGGGCCCCGGTGCAAGAGATGGGTCCACAGGTGCAGAAGAATAAATCTGAAATAATATATAAACAATTTAGTTTAGATTTATTCTAAGATGAACCGGAAATAATTAATTAATTAATTAACTAATTTACTTTATTGTAAAAGTCAAATCTGTGTATCGATGGCCTCCTGAGATGCCTGGTGAGAAGGCTCCTGAGCGGCCCCCGGAGCAGGAGATGCAGATGGTGCCGTATCAAACACGAAGTTCTCGAACATGGAGTCGTCGAAGTCCAGATGTAGGCCACCCTGTAGATCACGAACCGGCCACTCACCCTGTGGATCACGTACAAGTGGATGTGGAAATGAAGGCCAGGACACATAATCTAAAAAAGGGTCCGACGTATACAGAGGTGTCTGTGAAGTCGACAGCCGGGAACGAGAAGTCGATGGGATATCTGTAGTCACCGGCCGGTAAGAACTCGGCGGGATCTCTGAAGCCGACGGAGCCTCATCACCTCTGTCAGCCCTACCACCTCTGCGACGGCCACCAGCTCCTCGGCGACCACAACCACCTGCTACCCCAAGTGGGGCACCGGGAACACGCTCATGGAGACACTTAAAGTCATGTGCCTGTCACATACTAGTCTCGACAAGCTCAATCATCTGTCCTGCATACTCCGCTGTCTCGGGGGCCTCCGTATGGGCAGTGTTGTCATAGCGCATCGTCTAAACGGTCCGTACCTGCATATGTTTGCAAATATTAACAATTGAATAAATTTGTAAAGTAGTACATAAGACGAAGGTTTATGTTTAAGACTAATAAAACTTACCAGCTCCTCGTACGCTCCTGCAAGAGCTACATATCCCAGGCCATCTTGACGACGCCTAGAGGGGTTGCCAATAATGATGCGAGTGATCCGCATGTACCACTCCATGTACACATGGATCGGAGTGTCATGTCCGACCACCGCTAGGCTCGTCATCCTCACATCCCAACTCTGGACCTGCTGCTGCATATGGAGTCGCCATGTATCATCGACGCCCGTACGCTCGTCCCTCACATAGTGGCCATGCTCTCAATTCGTAGCCGCGGGTATATTCTGTACATACCCAAACTGTCGTAACACGCGGTCGGACGCGTAATACTCAACGATATTCATATGTATCAATGGACACCGCGACATCCACATGTGCTGTCCAGCCCTACAAAACGCCGGCAGCTCATCCAAAATATGATCATACGGCGTCCATATAAAAGCCTGTAAAAAAAATTGAACTAGTTAACAATAAAAGACTAAAATAGTAGCTATGTGGTCTAGCGTGTGGATCTAAAATATGAACATACCGTCTGCGCCGTCATGCGGTCTAGCTGATCCCTAAACGGGAGAAGGTTGTGGTGCGTCTCCGCACGTCGGCGTACGCCTCGCGACCATCTCCGCGCGTATGGCATCGGCACAGTACGATAGTCAGCGGGAGGGTGAGCTGGTATGGGCTGAAAAGGTCTCAACCTAGTCCACACCCATATCTGATATAGTCATTTAAAAAATATTTTATCAGTCGTCGTTTTAAAAAATATATATATTGTGTTTAATTACACACACTTAAATATATTACCTGAAGGAGCGAGCAAAATGCAGGGACCTCTACCCTCGTGCCCATAGAACATCGGCAGAATCCTCGATACATGTAGCCCAGCACAGCAGCGCCCTAACTATAACATCCTATCTTAGCGAGATCGTCGATATACCGAAGATACCTCAAGCTCACATGCGAACCCGAAGTGTTCGGGAACAAAATGGCCTCGAATATGATGAGTAGGCATAGACGCGCACGTCGGTCAATGTCAACCTGAGGCGTGTCCTCTCCAATCGGATGATGCATGTCTGTGAGGCGCAAGTGAGCATAAAGGGCCGACAACAAAAGCCGACTCTGGCCATAAATATGACCATCCAGAGCCGCGAAACCGGTGAGCCTAGTAACTCATCCCAGTAAGGCGGCAGCACAGGAGGCTCTTCAATATACAATGGGCGTCCATCAACCTGTAGCCCATAAATGACCTCCATATCCTGAGGGGTAATGGTAGCGTCACCGATGCGGAGATGAAATGTGTGCGTCTCCGATCGCCACCTCTCAATCAATGCTGTCACTAGCGACCTATCGTGCTATACCCGACCAACTTCGATGCACCGGTAGATACCGCCCTGACATAGTATATCCAGGACACGAGGTGTGGGGGGCGAGCAGCTAAGATCTCCCATGTTGAGTCCCCTAACCGGGTACGGACCTGAGCCTCAGGCTGCAGGTCGGATGTCCATATATGTTGCGACCTATGCTCGGGCTGAAGTTACAGTAACTCTCGGTCGAAGGGACCCGGATCAAGAGGGTGGTGATCCATCTGTTTTATGCATTTTAAATCAATCATTAACAAGTAGTATTAGTTATGTAATCTTTTATCGAAAATTTTATTAAGGATTGTGGTGACCCATCTGTTTTACGTATTTTAAATCAATCATTAACAAGTAGTATTAGTTATGTAATCTTTTATCGAAAATTTTATTAAAGATTGCTGTGACTCATCTGTTTTACATATTTTAAATCAATCATTAACAAGTAGTATTATTTATGTAATCTTTTATCGAAAATTATATTAAGGGCTTTCAATCCTAAGCTACAGGTTATGAATCCTAAACTAAGGGTTTTCAATCCTAAAATATAAAGATTAAAAATTAATAAGTCAAATAATTAACAATTAGTTAGCAAACAATTAATAAATAAACAATTAACCAACTAATCAAATAATTAACAAGTTATTATCATATATTTAATAAATAAACAATTAAGTCACTAATCAAAAAAAAAAAAAAATTATCATATATTTAACAAATAAACAATTAATTAGCTAATGAAACAATTAAGAAATTATTAGCAAATAAACAATTGGCTTAACAAAAACTAAATAAATAATTAGCTAGTCTAACAATTGAAATAGCTAGTCTAACAATTAATAAATACTTAAGTCGCCAATCCAACAATTAACACATACTAAATAAACAATTAATAAATAATTAACTAATTAACAATAGATAAACAAATAAAATAAAATAAAAAAAAGGCAGTCCCAACAATGCATACGGACTATCCAAAAACGCACAAAAAAAATACGCAAAACGGGAAATCCACCACAGTTACACAATGACCATGCTTAGGGTAATAATATATTTAGCAATGTAATAAAACATTCGTAGTGAAATACCTAGATTGAAGGTTTTTTTGAGTTTTCAAAATGTCCTCTGCGCCGCTCTATTCCAAAATCTAACCTTAGAAACTTGTTCCTACACTTCAATATACCAAGAATGTTGATTTTTGGGTTGAAAAACAATACGAAAACGACGTTTTGGGGAGTTGGGGACCACTGAGATGGAGGTTTAATGGCGGGTTCACTGGTGGGGTTGGAGTGGTTCGGGTCTCTGGTGGCGAAGGAGGGGCCGAGTTTTGTTAGCCTCTTTCACGCACGAATTTAGTGCGTGAAAGGCCAAACTTTATTTTTTGCAGTTTGGTCCTTTCACGCACTAAATTAGTGCGTGAAACCTATATGTGTTTTTTTTTTTTGTGTTAGTTTGGTTCAACTTTTTTTTTTGTGCTACAAAAGTCGCGGATTCCAAAGAAGACGGCAGTATGTATAAACCATGTCGAAAAGTTAACTTTGATAAACTGGAATAGCATAAAAGGGAACATTATTAATCTGGTTAAAGTTTACACTGATCATAGACTGAAAAGTATAGAATGAAACATTATCCATGCACTGGTAGATTTGCATGTGAGAAAGGATTAACCAATCCCAAGCTGAAACTCATATAGTAAAAGGCTTCACAGTAAAGCAATAAAGCCAAGGTCATTTGGCAACTTAGTCCAGAATAGCTGATGAAACCAGAGACTCCTGTAGACTAAGAAGCTGCTGTTGTATTGCTTCTAAACCCTGTAAAACCAAAAAGTCAAAACAGAACTTCTCACATTGAGGAACACCAATATGCATCCCTATTCTGCTAGATACATATCTCTCTAGCAACTTTTACCTAGCGAATGAACAAAAAGGAACAAAGAACATTATTGAGAATGCAATATGACAATGGATAGTGGATACGTAGAAGACCACAGGAAAAACAGTCTTACGTATCTAAACATTTGATACGGTATGATGCCAAAGTTCAAACAGTAGCAGCACACCACTTTCCACACCCCTTGTTGGTCTCCGTCACTCGGTCTCATGGTGGAAACACTAAGAACTACACTTATGCAGTAACGCTAATTCCACTATCGTGAAATATTCTTTAGCTGAAAGCAAGTTCGAAAGTTCAACTACTTTTTTTTTTATGACAAGGGACCCACAACCGCTACCTTTTGGGTGCGTACAGGGTAAACCCCGCTCCTGTGCAATAACCCGCAAACCACATAGGAGAGATAACCCGCACTAGGCATGTCATGTGCGATGAGCTCGACCCAGAAGGCAAAATCCCCTACTTTCATAGGCAGGGGGTTTCGAACCTAAGACCTCCATTATGAAAGCCCCATGCTCAACTAACTGAGCCACCCTTGCGGGTTTGAAAGTTCAGCTACTTTCTTGATGAGCAAGTAGGGACAAAAATTATAAGCAAGTAGATGGCAAACCAAAGCTTTAAGCTGAGCCAAGCAAAATGTTTGTTATCTCCCTTTAATGCAAGAGAAAATTTTCTTAAAGAGCTCAAATTCACATGAAAATAAACTATGCCATCAAGAGCCAAAAGGGGAAAAAGGAGATGAAACAAGAAATCAATTTGTTATGTTTATTTACTCTTTAATGATAGTGTATCCTATTACTCTGAGATATCACAAGCAGATAATGTTTTCCTCTAACGAATTTGCAAATACCCACCAAAGTCATATGCAGATGTGCAAGGAGCCAAATACTTTCTAAATTTGACCAGATTTCTTGGGTACACTAAGGGGTCAACTTTCACAATTTTCTTTTTCTTTGTTTAATACATTGTCATCATAAATGTTTATAGGCCTGGCTAGTTGAAGACAGACTAATATTGCGCTTATAATTTCTGAGGGAATTGAAATTTACAAGTATGGGCATTTCATGGCTCATTGTATATAAAAGTTGCCTACAACTGTTTCTCACTTCGTGTAACCAATAATGCAGCACAATTTTGACTGTATTCCATTTTAAAAAATAATTTAATGTGCGAATCAACCAAAACAAATATAAAAATATTTACAGCAACGAGGCATCAGACACTATTGTGTTCTTTTTTAATCGTGGTGTACGGCCAGCTTGCACACACCTCGACTAATTCCACAGGATACCTGTCACCTCTCACCAGCAACAGGCACCGGTAACTCTGTCCACCAAGGTTAGGACATATGGGAAGAAGTCCTAGTGTTTTTGTCTCTGTTGGGATTTGAACCAGAGACCTCATGGTTCTCAACTACTTCATTGACCACTAGGCCACACCCTTGGGTGCAAAACTCTATTGTGCATGCTCTTATATCAAAAGAAAATGAGGTCCACTGTTTCACCTGGCAAATAGGCTAATTAAGGTGACATCCATCAAATCAATGCCTACAAGTACTCTCTTTTTGTGAAAGGTAAGTGGACCATCAATGCCTAAGTGTGCAAACTGACCCTATTCCAATGTAGGGCAATCAGAGAGGAGGGAGCTACTCCATTCTCTGCTGCACTTTACTCCGTATGTACATCATCTACCATGTCATATTTTTCTTATGTATGGTACTTGGAATAATGGTAACAATAGCTCCCAAAACTTCAAATTTTGTACGTAGGAGAATACTTTTTCCATAATTCAGATCAACTAAGCTAAACAGAAGAAAATAGGAGCCAAAAGAAAAATAAAAAGAAAAGAAAGAGAACTTACCCCATGATCCATGGGCTGGCAAGCTGACGTACTGAGGACAAGACCCTCTTAAGCTTGTATCATGTGCACAGGCACGAGGCTGTAAAAAGGATGGTATTGAAGCACATGTTTATTATTCACATCTAATTGTAGTGGAGAAGATTAGGGGAATGACAGTCTGCTAATAATAGAGGTTCAAAATAAACATTAAATTAATTTTTCTCCAGTAACTTGTATGATTAATGAAATCAGATCTAATCCCCCGGTTCTTAACATCCAGGATATTGGATGAAGGGATGACTAAGGGCGTACTAGATAATAAAAAAGAATGAAGGTCATTGTCTTATCAGTTGGCCTTCCGGCAAGGCGCAAACCTTTGTAACCCTTGACATATGAACAAGACATATGTCCTTAACGATCAAGGCATGAATCTCTCTGCATTAATGGTCATGTGGTATCTACTGCTGAGGCTGTCCAGGATAGCAACGAAGTTTGCAGAATGAAAGGTACTTCGCTGATGCTGACAGATTTCTTTTGATCAGGCACTGACAAAAATTTCTACAGAGGGAACTCTGATATTTTTCATTTGATGCTATTATGGGTGGAGAACGGGCGGGTCGGATATGGGCGGGTCGAACATGGGTTAGGTGAAAATGGATAAAATATCCGACCCGCCCATATTTGATACGAGTAAAAAATGGGTTAACCAACGGATAATATGGATATCCATATTATGCATCGCTTTTTAACTAAGATGTGAGCTTCTTTTCTTCAATCTACCTTCTTATCTTTCTTTTTCCTTTTTTCTTCCTTTCGTTTCTTCCGATCAATTATGGTTCGTAGCTTTTGTTTCTATTTAATTTTAGGTACTTTCCGTTGAGATTCTCCATGGAGAATAATTGTTCTCAGTACCTATGAAAAAACATGTCTTCAAGTAAATCAAAATCTAATATGTTAGCACTTCTTTTAACCAGATTTGACTAGAAGAATGGAATAAAGAAATTTATTCAAAGTATAAAAAATGTAGCAAACTAAATCTTAGTTTTATCAATCAAGAAAAAGGGAAATATCGGTGTAAAAGAAATTGATACTCCCAGATTACAAGCATTTCTTCTTCTTTTTCTCTTTTTAAGAAGCGTACTTTTTAGGGGTTCCTACACCCTTACATACTTCAACAGGAGCGCAGTCGGAGGATACCCGTAGGTTATCCATATTTAACTCAATTTGAACTGATCGGATACCCAACCCATCTGTAATGGGTTTGGGTCGGGCAGATAACCATAAATTTTAATCATTTTGCCATCCTAGATGCTATCAACATCATCGTTACATAACAATAAACATGAGATCATAAAGCACCTATTGCAGTGTTTGTCAGAGCATCAGAGAGATGACCAACCTCGAAGTTCTTATAGAAACAAAACCGAAGTTCCTCCAGGGCATCGCCTGAGCATATCAACTCTGGGGTTGTATGAAAAGCATTTTCAATGGCTGTAATGATGCCTCCTAATGGATACTTTTCAGAATTTGATGGTACATATCCAGCGTTAAACAGAACTTTCTGGCATTGTGTTTGAGTGTGTTAATGTTAGTCAAGTGCCACACATAATCACTGTTTCGTCAGTTGACTAATAGTGAAGAAAAACTTGTAAGTATTCAACAGCATACAGAAGGAAATTGTAAAGACCAATCAATGAGCCACAGCATGTTCATATGCAATTATCAGGCATAATCACTATATGGTTAGTTTATTGACGTTGAAGAAAAACTAATTAATATTCAACTGAAAACAAAATGAAACTGTATCAACAAGAATACCATTTTCACATGAATTCATTGATATGTCTATATAAACAGTTTCTAGTGCATAAACATTAATATCAAGAATGTTTTGAGACAGTTGGTTAATTGATAAGTTACAGCACATATGTTAGACAATGCATGTCCAGGTTAGGTTCCCCACCTCCCTCCCATTCCTCTGTTAATTACCGAGTCACAAAGATTTGCCCACTTGGTATTTTTTGCATCGATGAGAACTAGGTACAAATAAACATCCATGAGTAAGTTTTGACATATAATTATTCAAGATGCAACTACCTCTTCTGTATTTGAAATCATCAAACAACTTCATAGAATGAAAATATCCAAAAAAAAAAAAAAAAGGAAAAGGACATGAAATTGCTATGATAAAAAATATTTAGGTCTTCCAAGGATATAATATCAGAACTAGAATACCTAGCATGAAAAATCACTTACTGTGACGTTATATTTGAAGTAAACATTCAACGTCGTCAAAAAGAACTCATATTCGTCATGGACAACTGGATAAGCACATGTCCCGTGTTTTTCTGCAATCAATAAGCATGAAAATTTAGTCACAAATGATAAATTAAAGAAGCTGACTTTTGTCCCTACGATATGATATATATATATATATATAGGGACAAAGCACAAACAAGTGTACCAGACCTACTATACTATAATTAGATTGGATTTAGTAGAGCGATAAGGCCCTGTGTTAATCTCCATATACCTCCCTATTGGAAACCAGATGTTTTGTAGGTAACCAGAATATATTCTATCCCATCATAATACTATGAAGTGTTGGTTGAAGAAAGGACATGATTTCTTTTACATATTGTATTGCAAAGCAACATGACAACCATTGGGGAATAAGGGGCGGGGGGGATCCTCATTGTAATGTAGAGGGATTAATACTCCTGAATAACCCCAAACTCCCCCTCGACACTCCTCAACCGCTACCACTGATACCCAGTCCAATTAACCAAATGCGTAATATGAGTTATTCAAGGCCATCCACAATCTTTTTTTGATTGGTTAAAAAGTAGGCAAAGTAAAGCCCATCCCTTATCTAGTTCTGTGAATCTCCCTAGGTCTGGTAGCATTATGACCTCTCAGAATCCACCGCTGATGTAAACTCTCAAAAAAACACATTGGCCACTGATATTGAGATACATCCAAGGGAAGGAATAGCATAACTTTGTATGGTGTCCTCTTCGTACTTCCTAAAATTGTCTGATTACAAATATCACAATTGAAACTATATGTAGAAATTTTGATAACAAAAATTATACGTAACCTTGGTAGCTAATAACTCATTTTTTTTTTGTCTTTTAGCCCTTTGTTGGCAAACTATTGTAATACCAAAGGGAGATTACAGCATACTCTTGGCGTGCACATTAAGTGCATACACAGAGACATCCCATTGATTCCATGTCAAAAGCAGACTACCTCAGTTTTAACAACAACAGCATACCCAGTGTAATCCCACAAAGTGGGTCTGGGGAGGGTAGCGTCTACGCAGACGTTACCCCTACATCGTGAGGTAGAGAGGCTATTTCCGGATGACCCTCGGCTCAAGTACAAAACATGAGGAAATACATGTCCAATCACTTATCAGTATCCAAGGAGAAGCAAACTACGCTTAATTTGTTAAGAGATGTCAACAATCAAGCACTTTCTAGGTTTTGACATCCTTGGCTCCTTGCTGTAAATATAAAACCTTGCTTCCAATTAAATTCTAAAAATAGCAAGCTTTTAACCTTTTTCCATCTTGCAAGATTAATGTAATTTAAAATAGAAAAAGGCTAGGTAATTACCCCACTGTAATTGAGTATCTCCAGAGTCAGCATAGAGGAATGCAATGAGAATCTGTCAGTTCCTTAAATTGTATCAAATTCAAACACAATGAGTAAAGATAACAGTGAAACCACCTCATGACCCCAGAATGGTCCTCTTCTGTGGCTGCAAGATCTGGGGGAACCACAACTTAAGGAAGGCCAATACTTATTCAAGGGCTCGAGCAATGTTGAAATCTGAAATAACAAATAGTAGTTGGCTCATAAACAAATAAATTTGACCTCAGTAACGAGGAGTAAGCATATCTATGAAATAGAAAAAAGGGAAGCACCACTAAAATTAAAGAAATCAAAGCTTCTCAATGACCTCATTGCAGAAATTGAAAATATCCTAGCTAACCAATAAAGTTCACAGAAGCTTGCAGCTGCTAAAGTAAAATAAAATCACTTGAAGCTACTTCACAGCAAAGCTGGTTGATGGCTTAAAGCTCTACCTGTATTTGCATAAATACTTTGGTACCGTCACACAATCTCACAGCATAGGGTACGTTACAAATCTATATGTGCAAATTAGTTCACAGAGTTTTTTTGATTAGTCAAAATATTTCATAGAATTCAGATCTGAAAAATTAAATTCATAAGTATACATAAAGTCTTATAATGCAACTTCTGATTAAAAGTTAAGATCATATCAAGTAGACCAAACTCCAAAGCATACGTGTTCACACAAAAAGAATTGCTCAATATGAAGGTGAAAATTTGGGAAATCCTAAGTTCTTGAATGTTTGAACTTTGCCAAAAAGATACACCTAAGGGTGTGGCCTAGTGATAAAGCTAGAACGAGGACCACGGGAGACTAAGGTTTGAATCCCAACAGAAGCGGAAAAAGCTAGGTGATTTCTACCTAACACCACCATTACCTCAACAACAAGAAAAGACAATTTGTGTGAGCTCCCTGTGGATTTATTTGTGTCAGCAGAAGACATCGACGTTCCAGTTACAAACTGTTCAATATCAGTCAATTCTCACATCCAAAGCTGCTCGCTCATAGAAAAAGAGCAAAAAAAAAGCATAATAAGCAAGCATACCTCCTTCTGATCAAATGGGCGATTAGAACAGCAGGAAGGCCAAGTTCCATCGTTGTACTCTGCCCAAAGTCCATCTATAGCACAACAAACCTTATTCAATTCTATCATTCACTTCTCACCACATGAAAAATTAATTACACACACGGAGTAGGACTTACGAATTGTGAATATAGATGGCGAATTCGAGCTGGAAAAATACACAAAAATCACAGGTGAGCTCCTACTTCCAAACGCATGCTATATAATGAAATTGTGGCAAAACAAAGATATTTAAAATTCCTTGTTATAATCCTCGGTGGATAATTGACCCACCCTTTACCGTTCTCACTTAAATAGTACTCCCTCCATCCCAATTTAAATTTCTAACTTTCCTTGTTGGTCAATCCCAAAAAAGAGTGTCGGTTTCTATATTTGGTAAGTTGGCAATTCAAACACCATACATGACAAGGGTAAAACCACAAAATTCAAAGGACATTTTAGTACACAACACACATCTTTAATTTAGAATCACAAGATTGAAAAATCTACCTATATTTCTTAAACTCCGTATCCAGTCAAACTAAGACACTTAATTGGGAAGGGGGAAGTACTAGATTTGGTTCACTAGCCATTAAGCCAAATCCATGAAGACCAATATACTTGTAATTTAACAATACCGAGAACAACTAAGCATCATCACAAACTAATTGACCATGTGAATCTTCAATATCCATTTGGACTATACTTTAATCTAATCTTAATTAAAAAAGGAAAAGAGGTAAAAAGGAGATATACCGGCTACAACAGGCGTTGTTAGAGCAGCAATGACGAGTTCTCCTGCAATAAGTGCCTGGCCATTGAAGACACAGCTTGAAGTAATCAAACTCTCTTTGACTTCCTCCTCCTCCTCTTTTCAGTAATCCAACTTCCTCATCCCATCCACAGTTGACTCCAATGAGAATACAACATACTCCCATCAACACAAATAGCATTCTCAGATTCACAATTGCTTGGACAGGAAGAAAACTCATGGCTCTACACCCACTGTTCTATTCCTATTTTCAGTTTCTATTTTTGGGGGTTTGGTTCTTTTATGGAGATGCCCATTGTATAGGTGAGTTGTGAAACTGTTTTATAAGGAAGAAGGCTGGTGGAAGACGCCACTTTTGGATTTATTTGTAAAAAGACAGAAAAGGAGGAAATCATTGACGTGACGGGTAGTTAACGGATAAAATAGAACTTGGTACTTTATTTTGCCGGTGCACTTAAAGAATCTTTTAACTTCATTGTTTATCACCAATTTAACTTATCTTATGACATTACTCTCTTTATGTTGAAGCTTTTAAAAGTACTCAACAGTATTTCGTTAACAGTATTATTTTTACAATTTTCACAAATAAAAGTTCAAAATCATCAACAACAACATACACAGTATAATCTTGGATATCCTAGACCTTACTTATATCTTGAAAGGTAGAGAGACTATTAGAAGTTTAAAATCATTTAATTAATTATTTAAACTATAGATTCTAATGTATTTTTTTCCTTTTACTCTCATTAATAGAATACATCAAACTACCGCATTTAACTCATTTCCAATCAAATGTTATTATATAAAATGAATAGTTCATTTAATTAGTTACAAAGTTTAAAACATTATAAACTGATGCATTGCAGTAGTACTACATAGAGATACACCATAAAATAAGCACGATGAATTTAACATTAGATTGTTAATTTAAATTGCAAGAAATGTAAACTAATATTATTACAGATATAACATTAAATACTTTTAATAATTCGTATCATTTATTTTGAGTAAAAAATACCACTTCACCTGAGAGAAAGGGTTGCTATAGAAGTTAATATAACAAATAATCAAATTGTGATGAACTATTTAAAAGAAAATAAAAGACTGATATAAAATTATAAATGATCCGAGCTATCTTAGAGATTAAGTCATGAAATTAAAATATAATTGATTGTCTATTGATCTTAGTAATGGTATATTTAGTAGTATTATATAGTAAGGCAAGTAGGCAGCATTTTAAAGCACGTACTAAGCCCGTCAACCGGTTCAAACCGGTAATCGGAACCAGAACCGGTTTATCGGTTCCAATCAACCGTTTAATATATACCGGTCCGATTTCGATTTTCTTGGGACCGAAACAGGAACCGGACCGGTTAAACCGGTTAAATCGGTCAGAATTAAAAAAAAAATGTAGTCGTTGGGACATGGGCTGGACCGTTGGCCAACGGTCCATTTGCAAAAATGGATGTTGCCGAACGGTTCCAAACCCCCATTTTGGGCCCCCCCAACCCCCAAACCTTTTTTTTAACACTTTAACCCATACCCCATCCCTATATAAACTCCTCTCCATTTCCATTTTAATCCACACCAATTCACTCCTCTCTTTCTCTCAATCTCTCAATTATAGTTATTTTGCAACAATTAGCCACTTTAAATTTCTCTCAATTAAATATTAGAAAGTCTTATTCTAGTTTCAATTATTAATTTTGAAATTATAATATTATTAGTGGAGTTGGTGATTTTGCAACAATCTGAAGTAGCTTTGGTGGATTTGCAATTCTAGCCGCCTTCACTTTGTTGAAAATTAGTCCGGCAATTTGGTACCTTCGTTCCAACTCTATCTATATTTTTCTCTATTTAATTTACGCAATTTAATTTGTTGCAATTTATTTTCTTGTGATTTATTTGAGTGTGATTTAAATTAATTTTTATTTAATAATGGCGAAGAGATTTAGACGTGGTGCTGGTAGTAGTGATATTGTTAGGGGTGGGTTTGATGAGGAAACATTTGTGAACGAAACACCTAATTTAGGTATTGATGTTGGTGGAAATTATTCACTTTTAGATCATGAGGCAATGCAACAACATTATACCGACACTTTTAATGAAATTGATGATGATGAAACACAAGCCCCCGAAAATCCCATAGGAGATACAGGTCTTGCACAATCACATACTGTCACGACCCGACTCGGGGCCGCGACGAGCACCCGGTGCTAACCCACCCGAGCACCCTCTTAGCTTACTCTTATACTTACATCTAGGTGATCTACATAATCATACATACATTTCCATTCATTCGTCAACTAGTCCCATATGGACAACCGCACATTTATATCATCATAGGCATTCATGCCACATCAACATACATGGGCCAACATGGCCGACAAAATGATATACAAAACATAGGCCGACAAGGCCAAACACATCTACCCACACACACACATGTCTACGAGCCTCTAAGAATATAACATATCACATTAGCGGGACAGGACCCCGCTATGCCGATAATTATATACACAAAAGAATGAGTACCCAAAAGATATGGCTTCGAAGGAGATGGAGCTCTCTATGAAATCTCCGAATAGGCAGCTAAGGATCAAATCTGTCTCCCTGCGCACCTGCGGGCGTGACGCAGCGTCCACAAACAAAAGGACGTCAGTACGAAGAATGTACTGAGTATGTAAAGCATGATCAACATCAATATAGAAGCATAATAGATATCATATGAAGATAGCATAGGAGGGGAGACAGTAATATCATCATCATGTCGCTTACTTGCATACATCGTCGTTCGTATCCCATAGTAATACTCGTACCATACTTATGCTCATATTCGTATACATGTTCTTATCTGTATTCCCATACATAGTCTTTTCACATTCATATTCATATTATATACATAGTCATTTCATATACATAGCATTTACATAGCATACCCGACCTCATGGGATCGGTGTCTTATACATACTTGGCCAACCAAGGCTCAAGGTCATACATACCTGGCCCTACCAAGGCATCAGGGTTATCCGTACCCTCTGCAGAGGTGTGCGCGCGTTACGTAATCGTATACATACTTTATACATAATCATATACATATATATATATATATATATATCCTACCCGGCGTTATAAGCTCGGGGTATCATTATAGCCCTTCATAGGCACATATACATACATCATAGCTCATAAGCATCTTTAATCTCATTTTACTCTCATCATCATTTCTATCCTCATCACTATCGTTACATCTACATTATGGACTTACTCGTCAAGCGAGGAACATAGTAAAATCATAGTACATATCAAGGGTCGTGAGCTTCTGAGCTCGGAATGCCAACCATGCGGAGACAACATACTCATATAGAGGAATTTGGCCAAGAACCATGCCTTATGAAAGAAGGGTTAGCCTTACATACCTTTCCGTCGAACTATTCTACACTTGCACGTTCCCTTCCAATGCTAGCGTTTATACCTTCATTAATGTCATAACAATGGCCATTAGTCATTCACATTAACCATATTATCTAGATTCCTCAATTTGCCTCTAATTCACCCACATTCATGATTATAACACCCATCTTCGTCCATTCGTCTAAAGTGTTTAGTTCATGATCTTAATATCATTTATAACGCATTCATATCACAATCACAACAACATTCATAACTCAATTCAAACTATTTCTCAAAATGTCACTATTCATCATTCATGACCTAGTTGACCACATTTTCTACAATCCATGTATTTTAATTCTTCAATACCTTAAACATCTTGTAAAAATCATGAATCTTACCTTAGAAGTTGTAGGAACAAGCTTTGGTTGATAATACTCTTCTTTGAGCAAAACCCTAGTTTTTCTCCATTTGGATTTCTTGACTTGGATGATCCTTGATGACTCCCTTATCCTTGATTCACTTGTCTTAATGTTATGGATGACTTATAATCCTTGGAAACTCATATAATAAATGTAGAGAGAAGTTCTAGAGAGAAGTGGTGTAATGTTGTAAATGAAATAAGACAAGTCTTGATCCTCATATTTAATGAATTGAAAAATCTGTGCTGGGTGAACAGTGGTCGTCCATGGAGGTTTACGGTCCGTATTTCAGTTTACGGACCATCCCTCGTGGTCGTTTTTAAACTTAAGCAGAACCAGAAACTTTGGCCTGCATGCATGGTGATTTACGACCATGGTTTACGGGCCGTAAATCACTTTACGGTCCGTTCACCAGGTCGTATTATACCTTTTCCTTAGCTGGCAGAAAGTTGAAGTTTGGCATGCTAGTTTACGACCTGGCAGTTTACGGACCGTATACCAGTTTACGGTCCGTATTTGCACTTTATGACCACTGGCAGAAAGCTGAAGCTTTGCATGGCAGTTTACGACTGCCAGTTTACGGACCGTATTGCACTTTACGGTTCGTATTTTGTAATATACGACCACTGGGCAATTTTGCCAACTTTCAATTTTTCTCATTTCTCGACTTTTCATTCTAATCATCCACATCCCTTTTTATACATTTCCCATGAAACATTATACACTCGCACTCCTCGCACACATCATTAGTTCATTTACTTGCGTACCAACGGGAAATTTTCCGAGGTGTAACATTCTACCCCCCTTAGGAACATTCGTCCTCGAATGTTAAAGGCTTGGGGAATTCTATAAAAATTTCGCCAGAGTTTCCTCTGTAATGTGGCACTACCACCCTGTCACAACAACCCACAATAACAATGCCTCACAGGGCAATAATACAACAGCACTAGAAATTTGGCCACACACGACCTGAATGTATAAAAGGGAAAACATGCATACCTTATGGTTTTGACGTCCCATCTTGGACTTCTTCCGAGGGCTGAAATAAATGTGGGTATTTGGATCGCATGTTCTCTTCTGCTTCCCATGTCATTTCCTCTCGATTGTTATTTCTCCACAGAACTTTAATTGAGGCCACTTCTTTGTTTCTAAGCCTCCGTACTTGCCTATCTAATATGGCAATGGGTATTTCATCATAAGTTAACTTTTCTGTCACTTGAATATCATTCACTGGGACGATCCTCATAGGATCTCCAACACACTTCCGAAGCATCGAGACATGAAATACTGGATGGACTGACTCCAAAATCTGGAGGTAGATCTAGCTCATAGGCCACTTTGCCTATTTTGCGTATAATCTCATAGGGTCCGATATACCGGGGACTGAGCTTCCCCTTTTTGCCAAATCTCATAATGCCTTTCATTGGTGACACTTTCAAGAATACCCAATCCTTAACTTGGAACTCTAAGTCTCTTCGACGATTATCCGCATAGGACTTCTGACGACTTTGAGCCGCTAGCAACCGATCTTGTATGAGCTTAACTTTCTCTAATGCTTGCTGGACCAAGTCTGGCCCTATCAACTTAGCTTCTCCGGTTTCAAACCACCCAATTGGGGACCTACACTTTCGCCCATATAGAGCTTCATACGGTGCCATTTGAATGCTAGAATGGTGACTGTTATTGTAAGCAAACTCAATGAGTGGCAAATGGTCATCCCAATTTCCTCCAAAATCTATCATACATGCCCGTAACATATCTTCAAGAGTCTGAATAGTACGTTCAGCTTGCCCATCGGTCTGTGGGTGAAATGTCGTGCTTAGGCGCACTTGGGTCCCTAAACCTTCTTGGAAAGACCCCCAAAACTTGGCTGTAAACTGAGTCCCTCTATCGGAGATAATAGATACCGGAACGCCATGGAGTCTCACTATCTCTTTAAGATAAAGCTTGGCATAATCTTCTGCCATATAGGTCGTTCTGACCGGTAAGAAATGCGCTGACTTTGTGAGCCTATCCACGATCACCCATATAGAATCATATTTACGTCGAGAATGGGGTAACCCTGTAATGAAATCCATATTAATCACTTCCCACTTCCAAGTTGGGATTTCTATAGCTTGCAATAAGCCACCCGGCTTTTGGTGTTCTATCTTCACTTGTTGGCAATTAGGACACTGAGCTACGAATTCTGCTACGTCTTTCTTCATCCCATTCCACCAGTATATAGCCTTAAGATCATGATACATTTTCGTCGCTCCGGGGTGAACGGAGTAACGGGAACAATGAGCTTCTCTCAAAATCAGATGGCGTAGACCTGCCACATCGGGAACACATAACCTGCCTTGACATCGGAGAACTCCGTCTTCCGAAATGTCAAATGATGACTCCTCCTTCTGAGGGAGTGTATCTCTATACTGCATTAGCATAGGATCCTCATATTGTCGCTCTTTTACTTCCGCTACTAACGATGAAACTGCTGAATTCTGAATAGTAGTTCCGCTGCTACCTGAGTCCACCACTCGGACTCCTAGGCTAGCTAACTGCTGAAGATCACGGGTCATCTCTTTCTTTTCTGGTCGTACCTCACTTAGACTTCCCATCGACCTACGGCTAAGAGCATCAGCCACAACATTTGCCTTTCCGGGGTGGTATAGGATTTCAACATCATAGTCTTTTAGCAACTCTAGCCATCGTCATTCCCGCAAATTCAACTCTTTCTGCTTGAAGATGTACTGGAGACTCTTATGATCTGTGTAAATATCCACGTGGACACCATATAAGTAATGTCTCCATATCTTTAAAGCATGGACTACCGCGGCCAATTCTAAGTCATGGGTAGGATAATTCTGCTCATGTTTCCGTAATTGTCTAGAAGCATACGCAATCACCTTGCCATTTTGCATCAATACACAGCCTAGCCCGACGCCTGAAGCATCACAATAAATAACATATCCTTCCAATCCCTCTGGAAGTGTCAAGACTGGGGCTGAAGTCAGTCGGTCTTTCAACTCTTGGAAACTACGCTCGCAAACATCTGGCCATTGAAACTTAGTTGACTTCTGAGTCAACTTGGTGAGCGGTGCAGAAATAGAAGAGAAACCTTCAACAAATCTTCTGTAATAACCGGCTAAGCCCAAAAAGCTGCGAACCTCCGTAGGGGTCGTGGGTCTTGGCCAGGTCTTCACAGCCTCAATCTTTTGGCTATCCACTCGAATACCGTCAGCTGCAACAATGTGGCCCAGAAATGCCACTGAGTTCAACCAAAACTCGCATTTGGAAAACTTCGCGAATAACTCTCGAGTTCGAAGAACTCCAAGGACAACACGCAAGTGATCCGCATGTTCTGCCTCGGATCTAGAATACACTAGGATATCATCGATGAATACAATCACGAATAAATCTAGAAAAGGCCTGAATACATTGTTAATTAAGTCCATAAACACTGTCGGTGCATTAGTTAGCCTAAACGACATTACTCGGAACTCGAAATGGCCATATCTTGTTCTGAAAGCTGTCTTAGGGATATCTTTCTCCCTAACTCTTACTTGGTGATACCCGGACCTCAAATCAATCTTTGAAAACCATTTGGCACCTTGCAATTAATCAAATAAATCATCAATCCTCGGGAGGGGATACTTGTTCTTAATTGTTGCTTTATTCAATTGCCGATAATCAATGCACATTCTCAAAGAGCCATCCTTCTTCCGGACGAACAATACGGGTGCTCCCCACGGGGATGAACTAGGCCTAATGAAGCCTTTTTCAAGCAAGTCTTTTAATTGCTCCTTCAACTCTTTCAACTCTGCGGGTGCCATCCTATAGGGAGGAATAGATATAGGTTTAGTGTCTGGCAACACATCAATCGCAAAATCTATCTCTCGCTCGGGAGGAAGGCCTGGAAGCTCTTCCGGGAACACATCCGGAAATCCGTTCACTACCGGAACTGACTGAAGATTCGGCGACTCAGCTTCTACATCTTGAACTCGCACTAGGTGATAAATACACCCTTTCGTGATCATCTTCCTTGCCTTTAGATAGGAAATAAACCTACCTTTTGGTGATGCCGCATTCCCTTTCCATTCTAAGACTGGTTCTCCCGGAAACTGGAAACGAACCACCTTCATTCGGCAATCAACATTGGCGTAACAAGAAGCCAACCAATCCATGCCCATAATAACGTCAAAATCTACCATTTCTAGCTCATGCAAATCAATCATGGTACGACGATCACAAATCACAATCACACAATTCCTATATACTCGACTAGCTATTACCGAGTCACCCACGGGTGTAGACACCTCGAAAGGTTTGATAGACTCCGGCTCAATTATAAATCGACCCGCAATATATGGAGTAACATATGATAATGTGGAGCCCGGATCAATCAAAGCATATACATCATGAGAGAATACCGATAATATACCTGTGACCACATCAGGAGAAGACTCACGATCTTGGCGTCCAGCCAAAGCATAAATACGGTGCTGAGGACCGCTAGTACTGGGAGCTCTGCCTCTACCTCTACCATGGCCGACTGGCGCATGTGAGCCTGGCCCCGTAGGGCGTACAGATGCCGAAGATCCGGCTACCGACCCTGATGGCTGGGTCCTACCTCTACCCTGCACTGAGGGGCAATCACGCATAATATGGCCTGGCCGACCACATGAATAGCAAGCGTCTGAACCTGATCAGCACTGACCCCAATGCAACTTTCCACACTGAGAACATCGTGGTATGGGTGGCCTTGGCTGTCCTGAATCACCTCTAAACTGAGACCCCGAATAACCCTGACTCGGCTCGGAACGAGTAGATCTGTCAAATCTCTGCCCCGTGAACTGTGGAGGTGTACTGGTCATAGAATAGCCTGAATGGCTGGGAAACTGCTGTTTGTGTCCGCCCCTGGACTCGCTCCTCGAACCCGAAGGTCTGGCCCTCTTGTTATGGCCCCTATCCTGCTCACGTTCATTTCTCCGCTGCTGTAGGTGTTCCTCTAATTCCTGAGCATGTGCCTGAATGCGTGCAATATCCATGCCATCCTGAAGGGACGCAGTCAAACATTTATCCATCAAGTGTGGCCCTAGGCCTTTCACAAACCGGTGCACCCGATCGCCTATATCTGCTACCATGGCCGAAGCATACCTAGCCAAGGAATTGAAGCGGAGACTATACTCTGTAGCACTCATGCTACCTTGCCTCAGATTCAAGAATTTATCGGCCCTAGCTCGCCGAACTTCTGGAGGCATGTAGTGACGGAGAAAAGCACCGACAAACTCTTGCCATACCGGCGGAGGTGCATTGGCTCCCCGCGAAGCCATCCAAACCGTGTACCACTAGATTGAGACATCCCTCAATCTGTATGACGCTAGCTCCACCGATTCGGTGTCTGAAGCATGTATCAACCGGAGCGTCCTTAGCATACCATCAATAAAGTCCTGGGGATCCTCCTCCAGTTTCGACCCAAAGAATTCCGGGGGTTTCAAAGCAATGAAGTCACGGGCCCTTGCACTAACAGTCCTGTCACCTTGCCCTGCGCTTGGCCTCTGAGTCTGGGCCGCAACCAACTGAGTCAACAAATTAATGGCCTCTCTTACGTCTTGGCCCGAAGCATTCGGTGGAGGAGCTGGAGCTGGGGCTGAGGCTCCCACGTGCTCCTCAGTAATAGGCACTGTCTGGGAGGACTGAGATTGAGCCGCACTCTGGGACTCATCTTCCTCTACTACCGGTGGCGGTGCTCTTTCAGCCCGCTTTTCTGCCACCGTCTTGCCCTTTTGGGTTGCTGTAGCCTTTTTCTTTTTAGGCATCTCTGAAATACACAACACACGATTTAAGAACAATAATTTCTTACATCATAGCTCTATCGCACGATTCTTATGAAGAAAGAAGGTCATATATTCCTAAGATGTCCGCAGCTTCTCGTTTATAAGTGTGGCGTGCAACACACCCATAACCAAGACTCTACTAGACACGGCTCGTAGACACATCCTAGGACTGAACTGCTTTGATACCACTTTTGTCACGACCCGACTCGGGGCCGCGACGAGCACCCGGTGCTAACCCACCCGAGCACCCTCTTAGCTTACTCTTATACTTACATCTAGGTGATCCACATAATCATACATGCATTTCCATTCATTCGTCAACTAGTCCCATATGGACAACCGCACATTTATATCATTATAGGCATTCATGCCACATCAATATACATGGGCCAACGTGGCCGACAAAATGATATACAAAACATAGGCCGACAAGGCCAAACACATCTACCCACACACACACATGTCTACGAGCCTCTAAGAATATAACATATCACATTAGCGGGACAGGACCCCGCTATGCCGATAATTATATACATAAAAGAATGAGTACCCAAAAGATATGGCTCCGAAGGAGATGGAGCTCTCTATGAAATCTCCGAATAGGCAGCTAAGGATCAAATCTGTCTCCCTGCGCACCTGCGGGCATGACGCAGCGTCCACAAACAAAAGGACGTCAGTACGAAGAATGTACTGAGTATGTAAAGCATGATCAACATCAATATAGAAGCATAATAGATATCATATGAAGATAGCATAGGAGGGGAGACAGTAATATCATCATCATGTCGCTTACTTGCATACATCGTCGTTCGTATCCCATAGTAATACTCGTACCATACTTATGCTCATATTCGTATACATGTTCTTATCCGTATTCCCATACATAGTCTTTTCACATTCATATTCATATTATATACATAGTCATTTCATATACATAGCATTTACATAGCATACCCGACCTCATGGGATCGGTGTCTTATACATACTTGGCCAACCAAGGCTCAAGGTCATACATACCTGGCCCTACCAAGGCATCAGGGTTATCCGTACCCTCTGCAGAGGTGTGCGCGCGTTACGTAATCGTATACATACTTTATACATAATCATATACATATACATATATATATATGTATATATATATATATATATATATATATCCTACCCGACGTTATAAGCTCGGGGTATCATTATAGCCCTTCATAGGCACATATACATACATTATAGCTCGTAAGCATCTTTAATCTCATTTTACTCTCATCATTATTTCTATCCTCATCACTATCGTTACATCTACATTATGGACTTACTCGTCAAGCGAGGAACATAGTAAAATCATAGTACATATCAAGGGTCGTGAGCTTATGAGCTCGGAATGCCAACCATGCGGAGACAACATACTCATATAGAGGAATTTAGGAATTTAGCCAAGAACCATGCCTTATGAAAGAAGGGTTAGCCTTACATACCTTTCCGTCGAACTATTCTACACTTGCACGTTCCCTTCCAATGCTAACGTTTATACCTTCATTAATGTCATAACAATGGCCATTAGTCATTCACATTAACCACATTATCTAGATTCCTCAATTTGCCTCTAATTCACCCACATTCATGATTATAACACCCATCTTCGTCCATTCGTCTAAAGTGTTTAGTTCATGATCTTAATACCATTTATAACGCATTCATATCACAATCACAACAACATTCATAACTCAATTCAAACTATTTCTCAAAATGTCACTATTCATCATTAATGACCTAGTTGACCATATTTTCTACAATCCATGTATTTTAATTCTTCAATACCTTAAACATCTTGTAAAAATCATGAATCTTACCTTAGAAGTTGTAGGAACAAGCTTTGGTTGATAATACTCTTCTTTGAGCAAAACCCTAGTTTTTCTCCATTTGGATTTCTTGACTTGGATGATCCTTGATGACTCCCTTATCCTTGATTCACTTGTCTTAATGTTATGGATGACTTATAATCCTTGGAAAATCATATAATAAATGTAGAGAGAAGTTCTAGAGAGAAGTGGTGTAATGTTGTAAATAAAATAAGACAAGTCTTGATCCTCATATTTAATGAATTGAAAAATCTGTGTTGGGTGAACAGTGGTCGTCCATGGAGGTTTACGGTCCGTATTTCAGTTTACGGACCGTCCCTCGTGGTCGTTTTTAAGCTTAAGCAGAACCATAAACTTTGGCCTGCATGCATGGTGATTTACGACCATGGTTTACGGGCCGTAAATCACTTTACGGTCCGTCCACCAGGTCGTATTATACCTTTTCCTTAGCTGGCAGAAAATTGAAGTTTGGCATGCCAGTTTACGACCTGGCAGTTTACGGACCGTATACCAGTTTACAGTCCGTATTTGCACTTTACGACCACTGGCAGAAAGCTGAAGCTTTGCATGGCAGTTTACGACTGCCAGTTTACGGACCGTACTGCACTTTACGGTCCGTATTTTGCAATATACGACCACTGGCAGTTTTGCCAACTTTCAATTTTTCTCATTTCTCGACTTTTCATTCTAATCATCCACATCCCTTTTTATACATTTCCCATGAAACATTATACACTCGCACTCCTCGCACACATCATTAGTTCATTTACTTGCGTACCAACGGGAAATTTTCCGAGGTGTAACACATACACAAGACAAACCGCCTAGAACTCGTAAGCGAACCGCTAAAATTTGGAAATTTATGACTAAGGATAAGGAAAGTCAAACAGCTAAATGTACCATATGTCGACAAATATTTGCTTTTAGGCAAGGAACTAATAAGGATAGTGGAACGGGTACACTAAATAATCATATGAGACTTAAACATGTGGATGTTTGGGGAGAGCAAACGGGTTCAAATGTGGGGGTATTCAAATGACGATAGACCCACGAACCAATAAAAGTTTTAAGTATGACAAGAAAAAAGAGCGTGTAGAAATAGCTAAAATGGTAGCTTATGATTGTTTACCATTTTCCTTTCCTTCAGGTCTGGGGTTTGTTACTTACATTCAATGTTGTTATAATCCGTTATTTGAGCGTATTCCTAGAGAGTGGATGTTATAGATTTGTATAAAAAATATACATTTTATTTGCGCCATGTATTTAATTCTTTAAATTGTAATGTTTCTCTTACCGCCGATTTGGGCCTTAGTCTTAACAAGTTAGATTTTTTTGTTATTACATGTCATTGAGTTGATGATAATTGGGTTATGCAAAAGAATTATAGCTTTTTTATATGATGAAGGGAAAGGTCGTTACGATGGAAAAATTTTAGCGGATTCGATGTCTACTATTATGAGATTTTTTAACATTTATAGAAAAACACTTTGTATTGATTTAGATAATGCTTCTAATAATACAAAGGCGGTTGGTCTTTCAAAAAGGGAATTAAACCCTCCGCTAAAAAATATTTTTCATGTGAGATGTAGTTGTCACATTTTAAACTTAATTGTTAAAAATGGTCTTGAGTGTTTTGAAGATTCTATTCAAAAAGTTAGAAATGCGGTTGCGTTTTTTTTTTGTAATGCTAATAGGGGAAAACTGAGAGATTTTAAGAATTTTTGTGTGGAAAATAGCCTTAGACCTATGAAATTCAAGTAGAAATTGAGACTATGTGGAACTACACTTACATTATGCTACAACAAGCATATGAGTATATGATTCCCATACAACAAGTTCACAACAAATATAATATCAATAATGATGATTGGTTAAATATTACGGATTGAGAAGATGTTAAGGAATGTGTTGAACTCTTACAAAATTTTTATAATGCAACTCTTGCTTTTCCTAGACAATTCTATCCCACGGTAATTGAAATTTTAGCCTACTTAGCGGAAATAGCTAGAGTTTTACAAGAGTATAAAAATAAACCTGGTTATCAAGCGGCTATTTTTAATATGACAACAAAATTTAAGAAATATTTTTTTCTCATCCCAACTTTATTTATATTGGGTTCTCTTTTAAATCCTTGTTTAAAAATGTCTTATACTAGAACATTGGTTAATCAAATTTATACATTTTTAGAAATTGAAGAGGGAGTTGAACCATCTTTAGCTAAAGTCGAGCTCGCTATTGATGCTGAGTTTAGAAAAGTTTTTAGTCATTATTCTAATTTGGAAGGAAATGCTACACTCGTTGCTCCACGCCCTACTACTTCTCAAAGTAGCAAAAAGGGCTTGTCGGGTTTGTCGCATTTAAAAGTTTTACATTCACATTCAACTCCTTCTTGTAATGCAAACTTTAATGAATATCACCTTTATTTGATGCAGCCAAATGTGGATATCAAGGAACTAGATGATTTGGACGTCTTAGCATGGTGGAAGAAATACAAGGCAAGTCATCCGATACTTTCAAGAATGGCTCGAGATATCCTTACGGTTCAAATATCAACCGTGGCTTCGGAGAGTGCATTTAGCCAAGGAAGACAACAAATTGGAGACCATAAACACTCATTATCCGGATTTAGCTTGCAAGTACTAGTGTGCATTCGTGATTGGATTAGATCGGAGCGACGCAACCAAAACTTAAAAGCGGTGGAAGGTGAAGAGGAAGAGATTGGAGATTTGATAGCAAGTGGAGCGGCTCAAATGGAAGACTTTGAAGATATCTCCATGGCCGAATATGATATAGGGGAAATTAATCAAATGATTGACAATTGGTGATTTTATTATTCTACTATTTCTTTGCAACTCGTGTATTATTTGCAAGTTAAAAAAAAAACTACAACTTGCAAATAAATATTATCCATGAATGAATGAAATATATGACTCATTGAGCTTTCTTCTATTTACTTGTGTTCATATTTTTACTTATATTAAGTTAGGAATATACCTAAAATATACTAACAATATACTTATAATATAAATATACTTGATTTATAAAATACGAATTTATAAACTTAGAAAAAACTTAAGCTATAAATAACTTAAGTTATAATATATAAGTTATAAGTATACATATAACTTAAACACATATATATATATAAGTTATAAGTATATATAGTATACATATTACTTAAACACACACACACACATATATATATAAGTATATTGTTAGTATATTTTAGGTATATGTAGTATAACTTAAGCATATATCTTAATATATATATATATATATATATATATATATATATATATATATATATATATATATATATATATATATATATATATATATATATGCTGTATTGCTGTTAGTCAGTAAATATATAAACTTTACTTATAAACTTATATAACATATGTAAATATACCTACAATATACTAATAAACTTATATAACATATGTAAATATACCTACAATATACTAATAAATATTATAATATATATATATATATATATATATATATATACTATACAAAAAAAAAAAGGTGTTGGACAGTTTCGAACCGGACCGGTCCGGTTTTCATTTTAAAACCGGTAAACCAGAACCGGTGGCTGGTTCCGATTTTTAAACCAGAAACCGGCCGGTTTATTAACCGGTTACCGGTTCGGTCCGATCCGATTCAAACCGGTTGACGGGCTTAGCGCGTACCCATGTGCAAGCAATGATTGTTTGAAGTCAGAACAAGCCTATTAATTTATTTAGTTTTTCCCAATATGCCAAAAAAGGAACAAGCCTATTAAGCATAACCATCATCTTTTACAAGGTAAGTAACGTACTCACAACGGAAGCAAACGAAGAATTAAGTTCGATTCCGAATATTCGTTAATTATAATAATCCGGTAGCAACATGACGTTAACCAATTGACTAGTGTAAGACGTAACTTTTTCCGTTTATTTTCATCCAATGATACTTAGTGGCGGATACAGTTTCATATACAAATGGGACTCATCTAAATTTAATATCTTGGATAAACACAAATATATATGCGTAAATCCATTAAAGTTGTAACAATATTAGATTTGACTTTATACCTTTACAATTATAATGACTTCAGCGTGAAAATCTTTTTTTTTTGGGTAATAAATATGAATATTATCATACCAAATATTTTAATACACCTAAAGAGCTCCTTATGTCTTTGACTACCTTCCTGGAAGGTTATCCAACATAGGTCGCAAAATACAAAACTTAAAAGTATAAAATCTTTGTATAATGGCTTCATATTTACGCGCTTGCTTGGATCTTCTAAATGTTCCCTAATTCTTGATTGTTAGAACTAATGTACACCAATAACAGATGATCTATAAGGTACAACGTTTACCCGTAATTGATACAGTTGAATTTGTACACGTGGATCAGTGTGACCAAGATAATGATAAAATTAACAAGAATGAAAAATAGTTGTAAAGTAAAGAATTTGAATAGGCTGGGCGTGGGAGAAGCTTTTAGCTAGAGCCTCTGGTAAAGCTTGTGATCAGAACTTTGATAAGCTGAATCTAAACAATGACAAGCCAAAATGATGTAAGTGTGAAGTGTTTCTTGTATATGTTTTCAGGTGATGTTACAATGAAAGGAGAAACCCTATTTATTCTTGAACTCAGGGGTGCACATTCCACGAATTAGGCCTTCATTAATATTACAAATTAATGCTATAGTAATGATGGGCAATAAAGATGATAGTAATGCCTATTAATGTCCCGTGTGAGGCTCAAAGTCTTCATGTAACGGTTGACCGTTGGCCTCTCCAACCGGTACCCCCTTATTACGAATTTCCCGGGGACAAGAGTCTTAATGAGCTTCCAGTGTCATATGAATACCTCCGGGGATGCTTCGCGATGACACGGATCCAACTCATCCTTATTGAGACGTGTCACATCACTATGGCATTCGTCCAGTTGTATTCTACGAATTTTCCCCAATTCAGATAGTCTCCCCACTTTCTGGGGACTCGAATGGGTGTAACCGGTAAGTGGAAAGGTTCATACCCATTTCTTTTGGCGGAAACGAACCGTCCCATCCCTTCACGTGACCCAATAGTTATCCGAATTGTCATTGCATTCTTTCACAGGTGGCGGCGACGATTGATGCTTAATGATGGTACTCGACTCCTCGATTTGTGAACTTAAATGATTTCCTTCCTTATATAAACACAAGATTCCCTCAATATCTCCTATCCTTCTCCAAGTTATTTCTTACCTTCTACGTGCTTATTCCATTGGAAAAAAGAACAAATGCCTCCTTCTTGTAAGAAAAACCCTATTCTGTTCATGGCTTCCCCCAATCCATGGTCTTTGTCTTCCTCCCCCTCTCGTTCTTCTGAGGAACAAGCGGAGGAGCACTCTGACACACCCTTACACAGGCAAGGGAAAGCCCTCATGCCTTTAATCATCTAAGAAATTGACTTGGGTTCCCATGCCGTTGACATCCTTCCTCTCAACTGCGCATACCAAGGGTATTTTTGATTCGATAACCATCATGAGTTCGTGGGTAAATTCAGCTTTTTGATCACCAGTGAAAATCTTCCGCAAGTCTATGTGGATTGCAATTGGGGTGCCGAAGTCATGGCTCTACCAGTGGGCTAAGAGGGTTGGATGACACATTACGTGGAAGGGTTTACCGTGATCTATACTTCCCCTTTTACTATAGGATTCACGCTTACTGTCCCATAAATCGTGGAGAACTTTTACCGCCGGTACCAGGTTTGCTTCGGCTAACTTGCTGCTCAATTATGGAGAATGATTTACTGCGTTCAACATTTAGTCGATCGAGCCAGAATGGTCTTCACTATTGACCACCTGATGCAACTCTACTCTACCTGGGTGTTCCGAGGGGGAATGATTCAGCTGTACCCTCAGGGTTATCTTGGACTGATCACAAGCGCTGAAGATGACTTTGACCGTGGCTGGTGTGTCCGGTTTGTCATGATCCGCACTGATTTCCTTCACCATGCCTCCCCAGAACCTTTTCAAAAAGCTTGGAATAACACACGTAAGCTCCGACATTCTCTTATATTATTAACTTTTGTATTTGTACACCTGATTCCTCCATTTCCGCTACTTTGTCAATCTTCGCAGCTGCTCCTGTGGCGCCTGATTTTGTGCAAGGAATGTTCGCCTGGGTAATTGACTAGCTGAGAGCTTCTCCTAACATCGTTAGGACCTGGAAGAGGTGGAAAAGGAAAATCTATGTTAAGACATCACATCCTATGTTCCATATGCTTTTCATCTAGATTCCCTATACTCACAGCTTCCCTTCTCCCCTATTATCTGTTAGGCATTCCTACAAAAAGGCCAACTTCTCAAAGGATTCCTTCGCTTGAAACTGCTTTGTCAAACATCATTCATGCCTCATCCTGGGCCTCGAGCAGCCGGAAGCATAGTGCCTTTAGTTCCACACAACCTGCTAGGACTTCTGAAAAAAGAATTAGTTCCCGAGTGCGGACCTACCGATGTCTCATTAAAGCCTAGAGGGAAGTGGAAAAAGCTAACCGGGGTTTTGTGAACATCGAGGACGATTAAGCTAAGGGAGAAGATCTTTCAGGCCATGGAGATGGGGCTCTCGAGATACCTATTGTAACATCCCATAAATTCGAGTTAGGTGTGAATGTATGAAAACCAGTACTAAGTTGATATTTTCGCCATATGAATCCACTCGGGATGAATTCGGGTGATAAACAGTCGTTTTGAAGTCAACCCAAATAGTGAAGTTCGTAAGAGTTCTCAAACTCGTCTAAATTTCAGTAGGTCTGAATTATATGCCGGTTTTGTGAAAATAAGTTGGGAATTTGGGAAAACTTCCTCAACCAAATTGTAGATCTTTGAAATACCTTTCCAATGGTAAGTTGCTCAGCTCCAACAGAGCTATGTGCTAGGAGTTATGCCTATTTTACTGAGCATCATCTGTGCAGCGCGAAAATTACGTGTGCGCGGTGCCTTGGGCGGCGCCCCAGGCCAAATTTTCAGGAAACTCAAAATTTTGACACCTTCAAAATTGATACATTGTGTGTGCCGCCCCAAGCGACGCACCAGGTCATTTTATGCCTAAAGCGATTTTCCTTGAATTTTATAAAAGCCTAACTTTGTTATATTCATTGACACTTCGTTTTGGCCGACTTTTTGAGAGGAAACAACCCTAGGGTTTCCCCAAAACATATAAGGTAAGTTCTTGATCAATTCCCATCATTACTTCATCAATCTAACATCAAATTAACACTAGTTCATCTTCCAAAAACCCTAGATTCTTGAAACCCAAGAAAGAGAAGAAGAAAGGGGCATTTGGAGACGTTAATATTCCTTCAATAAGGTATGATCCTTGACTTTTGTGATGCTATTGAAAGGGGTTAGACTAGTGTAGGTTGTCCTATTAGATTATAATCCATGATTGATTCATGAAGTGTTCAAGAACACGTTCTAGTAATGAAAACCCTAGCTTTCGTTGGTAAGAATGGTTTATGGGTGGAAATAAGTTAGAGTTCTAACCTCTCCTATCTAAAACTATTGTAGAATAATTGTTGGATTGTGGGAAGTACGCTTGAGTGGGAATTAAGGTACGTCTCTTTTGAACATACTCTTTCGGTCGGTTTTTATGAACTCTTTGGTCGTGATTTGCATGTCTCTTTTAAGGCTCTTCATTGAATAAAAAGGTGAAATTTTCACGAATTGTAGCTCTATTTCTTGCTTTAATTATGGTTAATGTGCGTGAGGGGACAAGCCCACATTAAACCTAGTTTGTGTCATGCTCTACGTACATATATAAGTTATAAATGTTTTTCCTCTATAAGAGATGATCAATAATGATGGCTACGGGTTGGTAATGATGTTTTCATAGTGAACTATGGCATTGAAATCTTGGTTAAAGAAGTGTAAACATTTTCAAGGCGTTCTTTGAAATGGTTTATCTTTATGATATGGAATAATGAACTTTAATGCTAATTGATGGTGTGACTACTTTGAGACAAATTGTGAATCGCCTTCTATGCTATGAACTTTATTGTTGTGTTTGGCCTAGCTACTCGGGACGAAGGGTAGCCACTATGGATCCTAGTGTGATAATGCCAAGCCATCCGGGAGGAAGAGTGGCCACTTCTGGGTTCGCTACCTGGGGTGTGATTATGCCTAGCCATTCGGGAGGAAGAGTGACCACTTCCGGGTTCTCTACCTGGGGTGTGATTATGCCTAGCTATTCAGGAGGAAGGATAGCCACCGTTGAATTTCATATTCCGGTGTGGTGCGCTGTGACAAGGGAACCTCTACGGTCACCCCTTCGATGTGCTTGATTCTTGGGCCTGTATTGGCATGTGTGATATTCTTATTCTTTCATGGCACTGTTGTTGACAATCTTGATCAATTTAAAAGGCATATTTGAAAGTTGTAATTTACAAGAGGCTTCCCAATCGGTTTTGATAATGCTTAATGAGATACACCAGTTGAATAACTATTTTTACACTTATTTCATATGGTTTTTAGAACTGACTTCTTTACATATTATTGTACTTTATTTCGTATTACTTGTTGTCCCCGAGGGACTCACTCAGTACGAAGTACTCAGGAATACCATTGTTGTTTTTTATGGTATGTTAGGTAATAGAGAAGAGCAGTTTCTTGATACTTCAGGCGCTTAGGAAAGACTTGCTGTTACTGCTGATTTGGTGAGCCCACACATTAATTCGTGGGACACCCTATTTATTTGTTTATTCATTATTAGTTTTCCGGGTTGCGTCCCGACGAGTCAAACTATTATTCCTTTATCTTAGAAGCTCCATAGTATACATTCTTGTAGGTAGTTGTCGAGTTATTGATTAACTCTCGGACACGTTATTACGTTTGACTAAGTATTTGAATAATAAAGACTTCCGCTGATTTAATTCATATATTCATGATTTGTTTACATTTATTTTATAAACTGTTGGAGGCGAATATTGAACCTGGCGGGTTCAAGTATTTTTAGTGCATCTTTTAGGTTCTTCCGATGTTGTTGATGACGTCGGACGTTGGTCACGTCTAGGGTGGGTTTTGGGGCGTGACACCTATAGGAACTCTAGGAGAGTCAGGGTCCTTCCCTAAGCCCCCAGTGATTCATCCTCGGCCCGCTAGCTGAAACTCCGTTCTTATTCGAATGCAGGATCCCAATCTGAAGGCCTTAATTTCTCCACTAGCTGACCAACTTCTTCTTACCCATGCATCCATCCTTTCTGCCATAGAAGCGGCCGAAAAGGCTAGCCTTACGCCAGTGGAGGGCTTGGTTGTTATATCCCGTATATTTGTACAGGGATATTTTAAGCTAAACGCGACAAGTTAAAGACAAGACTATTTTAGGGTACGAGGTAGAGACTTTTAACTCCCGATTTTTGTTCAAGGCACAAGTTGCCTATAAATTTTATTTGGTATAAAAATATTATTGGATTTTGGGGATTTACTAACCATGATTATATTATCAAGTGGGATTAAGAGTTTAATTATTCATTAGTTAGCCTAATTAGGCGTGTGGGCCCCACCCGATTAATAATAATAATAATAATAATAATAAATGAAACAATGCTATGGTGAGTCAACATGGAAGGGGGGTACGTGTAACAAGATAGGAAATCATATATATATGACCAAGAATAGAGAGAAATGGTCATCTTCATGTCCATTGTTGCAAATAAATTTCAAGAACAAGAAAATATATTCATGGCTGCTTTCGGCCAGATTTATGGTAAAAGGAGAAAGCTAAATTTTTATTGTTTGATAGAAGTTCTTAGGCAAAGGAAGGGAGATGGAAATGAAGAAGGAGGAAGGCTCTTGGCCATAGCCATTGTTGGCCGAGAGAGTGAACTTTGGTGAGGGCATAATTAGGAGCTAAATTCCTAAGGAAATTGTTGGTGTTCAAGGTAAATTCCAAGTGAAATGGACTGTTGGAGAAGGTAGCGAAGAACAAGATCGTGAAGGTAAGAGTTGATCGTTTTTCATGTGTTGTGTGGTGAGTTGGATGTATTGTGAATATGCATAAATGTGAATTGAGTGTATAAAAATTATGCATGTTGATATTGGATTGTTGTTGCTGAAATTTAAAGTGAGCCGTGTGATAAGCTTATATGAAGTAATGTTTAATCTTCTTGTACATGTATTGAGGATGGTTGAACGTATTGTAATGTGTAGGGACGAATGAAGTTCATGAAGATTATGTGTGATTATGTTGAGATCGTGTAGGGGCTGATTTAGGAGAACTTGGTGAATTGATTTAATTGATGTTTAGTTGTTGTGGTTATAGACGTTATAGTAAAGATGAAGTTTAATAGTTCAAGTTGGAATTGTGATTGTTGCGGGCTGTTGTATAAACTAATAGAGCGTTAATATAGCTTCTTATAATTGTGTAAATGACGTTGTTAAACATGTGATTGTTGATCGGATTTGTGAATTGGAAGAAAGTATGTGTTGTTGTTCTTGTCAAGTGTGAAGATTGCGGGTTGTTTGATATATTGATTGGGTTGTTTTGAATATTGTACGGGCTGTCCGGAGTTCCCTCGAGTCATGTTTAAATAGTCTCGGGTTGATACTTGAATGCATGACTAGCAATATTGGCTTGTGGTAGTAGTTGGTTTGAATACGAACGAAACATCGTCTAATTGTTTAGAAAGGGGTTATTAACGTTAGAATACGTATTGAATTCCCTCGTAGCCTAATCGTAGTTTTGGTATCTTAATATAGGATAAAATACTATTGGGCAGCGTGTACGAGTTGTATTACGACTAAACGCTAAAGGTATGTAAAGCCTATCCCTTCTTTCTTTTGGCATGTCCTAGATATAAGTAAAGATATGATATGAGCCTTGGGGTAATTCTACTCACTAGTTCCAAGCATGACTCATGATTTTTATTTGTTCTTGATGTTAGAACTTTCAGGATAGTCGAGCTATTGTCTCGAGTCTATTATATGATTGACTAATACATGGTGCATAGGAGTTTATATTCTTAAATAATTCCATAATTAGAGGTGTCCTTGACTTTCATAAGCTATCTCATGTTAATTTGATACATGTATATGATCCCTGAAACGTTCCTTGGTATAGTTCGTAACGACATTTAAAAAGAACTTAATATGGTTGTTATCCTGATACTTGAGGGCTGGTTAGTTTACTTATCTATTGAGTCTCAAAAGATGATTTGTATGTATATGGTTGCTTATCACTCTGCTCGTGCTTACCGTTACATCCTTCACTGAGTCCCGGGCCAAGACATGTTTTCGTGTGCAGATCCACTGCATTATTCACCGAGTCCCTCACTAGAGGGCCGGGACACGATATATATATATATATATATGTATATGATGATATGATGACATGATGATATGGGGATGGCGGCCAGGATGGCATATGATCATTTTATTCATCGAGTCCCTTACTAGAGGGCCGGGACACATTATATGTACATGTATATGACGATTTTATTTACCGAGCCCCTCACTAGAGGGCCGGGACACGTTATATATGCTTATGTACAGTATAATTATCTAGTCATGTTATTAAGTCCTATAATGGTATGAGTATGATGTTGACACATATGATTTATGTTCTAAGGCAAGTCTGATGGTTTTCTGGTTGTTGCACTGGGTCCTACACTCTTGTCCCAGTATGATCCTATTTACTATATTTCATGCTTTACATGCTCAGTACATATTCCGTATTGACCCCCTTTCTTCGAGGGGCTGAGTTTCATGCTCGCAGGTACAGACGCTCGTTTCGGAGATCCGCCAGCATAGGATATCTAATCAGCTATTTTGGAGTGCTCCTTTGTTCCGGAGCCTAGCATTGTGGTACAGATCCTCTTTGTTGTATATATGTGTTTGTTCAGGGTACGGCGGGGCCCTGTCCCATCATATGATACTGTCACTACTCTTAGAGGTCTGTAGACATATGTGTGGGTCGGTATATAGTTGTCGTTTTGTTGTGTAGACATGAATTATGTTTGGGGCGTACCCATTCGTAGTGGCAGCCTTGTTGACTTGCGTATATATATATGTTGGGATGTTGTGTGTAGTGGCAGCCTTGTCGGCTTGCGTAGATATATATATTTGTTGTGGAAACTGTATATTGTGGTAGCCTTGTTGGCTTGTGTGTAGCCGGGACGTTCCCCTATATATGACAGCCTTGCCGGCGTATGTGCGATATAATCTGTTGAAAGTTGTAACTCCTCAGGAGACAGGTGGTTATGACATGCATATATGCGACAACTTTAAAGTAACGTCTTGTCTTTATATATATATATATATATATATATATATATATATATATATAAGTTCTTGTTATGCTAGCTGTAGATGATTATAGTTAATAGGTGTATACGAGTGTCCAGCTCGGGCACTAGTCACGGCCTACGGGGTTGGGTCGTGACACTGGTGAACTAAGACTGCCACTTTCGTGCCGAAATGGAAATACGCCAGTTGAGGCAGCGAGAATCTGATTCCTTGAAGCCTTCTCTTAGGTTGAGCCATGATGAATTCCAACAGAAACTGGAGGAGCAGCAGGAACCTCTCTGGTCCCTGACCTTTACCCACCAGAACCTTCAAGCCATGATGGATGAACTGGAAACCGCTCGAGGGCAGCTGGCTTAATCAGAAGCTTTCAGGGCTCGGCTCCAAAATCAATGCGAGAAATTACAACGCCGTTGCATTGCTGAGGAACACAGAGTAAGCCTAATCTGTGACCTCGCCGTTCTGGAGTCTCATCGGGATGCCTTCAAGGATGCTTTGGAAAACAAACTGGACCTCTCTTCGGACCTAATAGAAGCCGATGTCGACTTGGGTGTTACAGAATCTATGATAACGGACCTCTAATCTACTGAGGAAAGCAGTTCTGCGAGTGAGGATCCCGTGGACCAACCTGTAACTAGGGGTGCTCCTATGGATACTCTATATATTTTTTCCCTTTTTAAGCCCAGGCGGACCATAGAATCGAGCATGTTGGTCCTTTCGCGGGCCAATAAGGTTTTTACCTCCGGGATAGTGTTTGAACCCGGGGGTTTTATAATGTTATGAATTGTTTTGCTACTCTCATTTGCCTTGTTTTTTGCATAAGATTTCTTTTACATGCTTTCACAATAAAGATACTTCGTACCCTTCCTTAGAGAGAAAAGGAAGCGGCTAATACTTCAAGGCTTTATAAATTCGAATCGGAGGGCTTTAGCTTTAAACCCAAAGCCTTTCCTTAAAGATTTGCAGATTCGACTTTTTGTGTGTGTCATAAAATGGGGAATGATTGTGGATCCTGCTTGTGTGTTCTGTGCAGGAAATTTGGAACCTAGAGATCATCTATTCTTGTAGTGCAAGTTCACCAAACTCATCTGGCAATATATCCTCACTTGGCTAGGCAGAAATGATACTTTGTGTGGCACATAGGCTGAACACTTAAGGCGGGTGATAAAGACTGCAAAAGAGAAGACTCAACAAGCTCAAATCTATAAGATGGATTATGCTTAAACTGTCCATGTTGTCTGGAAGGAGAGGAATCAAAGGGTATTTGAGAACAATACAAGAGCTGCTGATGTGATTGCCAAACAAATTTCTTTTATCTGTAATGTGTGAGCCACTCCTTGCATTATAACCCTAGTGCAATTATACTTGATGTAATTTTCTATTACTGTTAGCTAGGTAGATGAGGAAACAGTGGTAGTTTGATCGAAGTAGGGGACTGGTGCTTCTACTTATTTCGACAAAGCTGACTAAGGATGTTAGCTTGCTTTGTAATTCTTATTCAGGTGATTAATAAAACCTGTTAGTTACCTAAAAAATAATAATCGACTTTCTTGTATCGAAAGGTGAATTTCATAACTTCACTTGACTGAACCAACATGTGACATGAGAACAGTCCAGTTACACTTTGTGTTTGGACGCTCTTTGTTACACCCCGTACTTTTGGAAAAGCGCTCATCAAGTTTAAGCATAAGCATGTTAAATTATGGCTAAGTAAAATAACTTTGGACTACAAGGAGAGAAGTATTATTAAGTATATTATATGACTGAAGAATGTATAGAGGGAATTCTGGAAGGTCCTATAAGGAAATGAGTGGAAGAAGTTGGGATAGCATGACTTGGGAGGAAGAGGAATGCTACTTGGACCGACAAGGAGCCAAATTGAGGAAGGAATAACTTCTACCATATGATGAGTTTTGAAGTGAATCAAAAGCATAAATTGAAGTTCATGAAGTCTAGTTTCCAACGCAACAAGCCGTTCATCGATAGGACACCAGAGTAGAGAGTTATGCATGTTACAAGTCGAGCTGGCAGGCCAGGGATTTAGTCAGCGCGAACGCGCCACCACTAGGTGCGAACACACAGAAGCATGGCAGCCAAACCTGCGCGAACGCGCCATCGGATAATTCCTAAGTCGGTGGAACCGACCTTAGCAAGTATAAAAGGACCCCTCTGGTCAAATGTTTGCCCATTTTTCAGCTCTAGAACACTCCACCACATACATATATGTTCCAACAAGTCCATATATCAATTTTGATCATAAAGTATTTAATCTAGCCATTCACGAGGCTCGGGAAGCGCATAGAGTTTTGTGGTTCTCGCTCTAAACATCAAATCTGGACGGAACAAAGGATTTGACCAAAGTAAAACAAGATTTCAAGCTCTCCAAATCTTGATTGAGGTAAGAATACCCTTTATTATTGGAATTATGAATATTATTATGGAAAGTTAGTTGATAAAGTCTCGTAAAGACGATTGGTTGGTTGAGAAATTGGATGAACACGTGTGGGATGTTTTATGGTATATTTTGGCATTGATGATGACGTTATTGGCGTTGGTGTTGTTGTTGTTGTGTTGGTTGTTGGTATTGTGATTTCAGGCTAAGGATATAAACAAGGGAGATGCTGCTCAAATTTTGGCAGATTCTAAAGGAATTTGATTTGAAGGTTTAGGGTAAGTATATGATAATAGACCTAACCATAGTATGAATGGTCTTGTATGTAGATTACGAGATCGAAAGTAGGTAGGAAGGTCGAGAAGTGAACTTCCAGGTATGTAAGTGTCACGACCCAACTAGGGGCCGCGACGGGTACCCGGGGCTAGCCACCGAACACCACTCGTTCTACTACTCATCTTACTCATTTAATGCTCTCTTATCAACTTTTATACTCAAATGGTAAGAAAATCGTATTTCATATGGAAACATGTGGAAACATAATTACTTTTATATACATGTGCCTCTCGGTCATCAAAATAATATATACATATAATAGCATCTCGTGAGACCATCTAACCCACACTGCGCATCTACGAGCCTCTACTGGAGTGCTACACATAAGGACGGGACAAGACCCCGTCATGCCCAAAAATACATATACATGAATATACACAAAAGAATCGTCATAAGCACCTCCGAACAAAGGAGTGCTTTCAATCAGCTGACAGCTACTACTAGTCTAGGTCGAGCTCTCCTCCCTGTCTACCTGTGGGCATGATCACAACGTCTAAAGAAAGCGGACGTCAGTACGAACATTGTACTGAGTGTGAGAGGCATAAACAAAGAAATAAGACAATGATATAAAAGAAGTATCAACATAGAATAATTGTATCTGACTGTCAAGTGTAAGAGAAATAATCCATGCTGGCTTACTCATAATCATCATCATGTCATATATGCATAATGTATAAGCTGCCCACCCATATAGGTACGGTGTAATAATGTATAAGCTGCCCGTCCATATCGGATCGGTGTGATAATCATAACATTAGCCTGCGTCCAGGCCTCCCCCGTCCGGGGTATCATCTCATGCCGCCCACTAGTGGTGTCTGCCCATGCCATTTGGCCATGGTGTATCGTATAGCTGCCCGCCTTAGCGGTGACTGCCCGGCCAACTAGGCTCGGTGTTATATCATCATCATACATACTCATCATAATATGCTTATCTTAACATACTTATCATAATACATGCATAAGGTTTATGAACAACTTTACTTTATCGGGGTGACGTAAGGTCGTGATCCCCCGATTTCATTATGGAGCAATTATTGACATCCTGCCTCACCTTATAGGAAATGGCATATAAGGTGAGTGTGAGCAATAAATAACATCATGCCATTTTAGGATCATCATATCATATCTCTTATCTTATTTTACCATTCATAGATATATGCATTTAGCTTTCCGGAATATAGGAACTCATGAAGAGGAAGAAAAATTATGCTATGAGATTCATTCCATTAGAAAAAAAGGACTATCCTTACATACCTTTGACGTTTAACTAAGCTATCGCTTGCTTGTTCTCCTTCGATATCACGTTTCTACCTTCAAAAGAGAATTCGCACTATCGTTAGTTAATTCGACTATAAGAACGCGTTACTAATTCTAGGGAAAATTAGGCAGCGCTTCCTTTGTTTATACTACTTTTCCCATATTCTATATCAACTCCCACACGCTCACAACAACATTCACAATATCGCAATCAACAATCATCATTTATATACATTGACCACAATCCACCATTTCTCTTCAATTTCTCCACATTTATGATTAGAGCTTACTATCGCGTTTCCTCATATCTAATACTTATTTCATGGCCTAAATGTCATTTATAACGTATTGATAATGACAACACTCCAACATTTATAATCCAACCCAACTACTATCCAACCATGACACTATTCACTCATAAATGACCCATTTCCTATGTCTTTTTACAATTCAAGTATCTTAACCTTCCAATACCTTAAACAACATGTTTTAGTCATGAAACTTACCTTAGATGATGGTTGAACAAGCCTTGAATGGAATTACTCATCTAGCACCAAAACCCTACTTCACTTCCTTTGGGTTTTCTTGAGAGAGATGAACTTTAACTAGGTTTCATACACTTTGTTTCATGAATTTGGTGTTATTGATCATGGATTTCCTTTGACTTTCTTGTAATGAAGAGTGGAGAGTATTCTAGAGGCTTCTAGAGAGAAATATCGTGGAGATGAAATGAATTTAATGAGCTTGGGTCTCCTTTTAATGACTTAAATCTGATCCAGAATGAACAGTAATTGAAGTGCACAGTGGTCGTAAACCCAGTTTACGGTCCGTATTCCAGTTTACGGGCCGTATCTCATGGTCGTATTTAAGCATAACAAAGCCAAAAAGGTATGCTGGGGATCATGGCGATTTATGATCGCAGTTTACGACCCGTATTTCAATTTACGGTCCGTATTCCAAGTCGTATTTAACCATTTGCACATTTGACAGAAAGTTGAAGTTTTGTAAGTTGGAATACGACATGGTGGTTTATGGTCCGTATACTACTTTACGGTCCGTATTTCATTTTACGATCGACTGGGCCAAAATGCAAATCTGCGACTTTCAAGTCTTCAAAACCTATAATTAGTCATTGTGGAGCATAACCTATCTCTTGTTCCCATTGCCTTTGAAATCTTACTTATGGTCATCAAACGTCGTTCCCTTCTCATTAAAACATCATATACCCGTATTCTTCGTTAGTCTATTCATTGTACGTTCTCGGGGAAATTTCCGAGGTGTAACAGTAAGGCTGGTCCTTTTCTTTCCAAATACATGATTCCTATGTTATGATACATGTCTTCCATAATATCCTTGTTCTCGAAAAGCTAGAAGTTCATGGTTTTCAAGGTTTTTATGATGATAAAGATGGATGTTTCCTATGATGATAATGATGATCCTATTTCTAGAAGTTTCAAAGTTTATGGTTTTAATGCTATCTTGAGATTATTGAGTATATTTCATGATGTCCTTGATTTTATTCATTGTTGTTGATCTTACCTCATAATAATAGTTCCTTCAAGGTGAGATATAGCGATGATGACTGTTTCATAACATAAATCGGAGGTTACCGACCTTACGTCACTCCGATAAAGTGGTAACTTTTATTTGGGCTCTCATGCATGCTACTTATATATATATATATATATATATATATATGATGTCCTTGATTTTATTCATTGTTGTTGATCTCACCTTATAATAATAGTTCCTTCAAGGTGAGATATAGCGATGATGACTGTTTCATAACATAAATCGGAGGTTACCGACCTTACGTCACTCCGATAAAGTGGTAAATTTTATTTGGGCTATATATATATATATATATATATATATATATATATATATATATATATATATTGTGTGTGTGTGTGTGTATATATATATAGGGGATATGGGGAAAGGTGAGGCATTATATACGCATAACCACCTGATCAGTTGGTATATTATGATATCGTCCCGGACGCGGGATATATGGGTATGGATCGGGCCGTTCGTTCTGCGGCAATAGATATTTATATTGATGCTATGATATATGGATCAGGCTGCACGTTACGCAGCACTATTATATTATATGCAAGAAAAAAGTTTCTTTAAAGGGTTAAGCATGCATGGTATTTGCCTTAAGAGGCGAACAAATATACATGTCATTTCCTTAATCCATGTTATGTTTTATATTTCTTATTATGTTGTTATTCATGCCTTACATACTTAGTACACTGTTCATACTAACGTCCTTTCTTGTGGACGCTGTGTTCATGCCCGCAGGCTCAGGTAGTCAGCCAGACGATCCAGCCGAGTAGGACTTCCATTCAGTTGCAGCCAGTGCGCTCCATTTGGTTCGGAGCTGCAACCCTTTTTTGGTATGCTATCTTGACATATAGATATATGGGTACGACAAGGCCTTGTCCTGTCTTCTCTACAGTTTATATTCCATAGAGGTCTGTAGACAGTTGTGTATAGTGGAAGTATTGTGTAGCTATGTTAGATCTTATTTTGTTGTATGGCATATGTAGCGGCCTAGTCGTCCTACACTGTTATCCTTGTCATGTATGATTGTTTATATATATGTATGCACAGATTACGAGTTTTCGATGCAGAGTTCATCGTGTTAATTTTAAGAAGATGGTATAGTTCAGGTATGAGTTATGTATAGGCCTCCAGGTTAATCGGTGAGGAGCAAGTACGAGTATAGGGCTGCCTGGTCAGTAGTGGTCGGGCACTCGTCACGGCTCATCGGTTTGGGTTGTGACACTTTTAATGAAACCTTCGTGGTTTCTTGTTCTTAAAATCCGACTTATACTTCTTTGCACCGGTTAACTTTTGTACCGAATGCTCAAGCAATCGAGTTCAACCTTTTCCTTATTAAGGTTTTGTGTTAGCTTCGAATAAGAGAGGGTCCTTATTTTTACCATGCTTTAGAAGAGGACATCTCCTGTTCATTATGGTATAAGTTTTCGGTATGTTATAAGTAACATCTTTTTGATTTAACTAACTTTGCTTTCAATGGCAAATATTTATCATGAATATGAAAATTGTATTGATTCCTTTGATTTACAAATGTAAAACAAATGTAAGAGTGACCCGGCTGCCATCCAGTATGGTCAGCCTGGTTACATGAGTAAAATACTCAATCAACCGGGCAGTCCCCCGGTGTTAATATGCTTTTGCCTTAAAGCTGTGTTGGACCATTGTTACGGTAACCGTTGATTCATCGCAGTACCAGTGATTCGAAGTACCTCAGGTTCCTTCGTAAGAGGATGGATATTAAGTATTCTAATGGACCCATCCATTTTCATGAAAGAATGAATATTAGGCCTTCTCATGAACCTATCCATTTTCGTGAAAGGATGAATACTAGGCCTTCTCACGGACCTATCTGTTTTTGTGAAAAAATGCTAAGAATGTTCCTTTCTTTCTGAAAAGCACCATGCCTAATCCGGATGATAGGGATATTGCCCCTCCCCCCATTGTTTGGGTATACAGAATGAGGACCCAAGCACTAGATTGTAATATTAGAGCAAAACATCATAATACGCCATACGATGCTGCCTCATTAAAAACCTTGCCGAAAAACCCAATTGGGACAAAAATCGATCAAAGGAAAAAAGAGTGCAGTGCGTATTTTCTGAATAGCTCGCTACATATTCCCCGGTTAGGCATAGTAATTCTTCAAATGACTGACATTCCAATTAATGGGCAGCTTATTGCTGTCCTAATCTTCCAACTGATATGATCATTTATCAGCGATCCCAATAACTTTATATGGTCCTTCCTAATTGGAACCTAACTTACCTGCGTTTACATCCCGAGTATTGTGGGTTACCTTCCGAAGTACCAAGTCCCCAACTCTGAAAGTCAGAGATTGGTCCTATGATTGTAGTGTTGTTTCATCCGTTACTTTTTATCACCCGAACGTAGGCAAGGTCCTGATGCTCCTCAAGCAAATCCAACTTGACCAGCGTTGCATCTATATTGGCATGTTCGTCTGCCCAGAGATATCGCAAGCTTGGAGTCCCCACTTCGATCGGGGATTAATGCCTTTGCCCTATATAGAAGGGCAGAAGGTGTTTCCTCTGTGCTTGATTTTTTCGTAGTTTTATATACCGAAAGAACTTCAGTTAGTTTAGCAAGCCATGACCCTTGGCATCCTCTAGCTTCTTTTTCAAATTTTGGATTATAGTCTTACTAGTTGACTCCGCCTTTCCGTTTGCGTTGGGATGGTAAGGAAAGGTGGTGATTGTTATACCCCATTTTAAACGGGTTAAATTAGAGTACAACATATTGGAGATTCCTATTTTTATTTATTTTAAGGAGTCGCCACCTAATTGATTTTAAGGTGAATTAAGGCACCTAATTATTAACTAAGGTAAAGCCTAACTAAACCTCTGTTAATGGTCTGCTTAGTTAGCGTGATTCTAGGTAAGGGTTCTAGATTATCCTAAAGGGAAGGGGTTAGGCATCCTTTAGAATCCGTTAACTACGGTTATCCGGCCAAACTTAGGTTAATTAATTAAGGCTAAATATAGTGTTAAATTTTTTAAGAAAATGAGTTATAATACTACTAAGGTGAGAATATAGTAACGCTGTTTAAAATAAGACTTAGAAATATGCTAAGGCTTTAAATAAATAAACAAAATGCTATTTTAAACAAGTCTTGTAGGATAATTTGCACAAAAAGAGACTTCAAATGCTATTTAAAATAAACTATAAATATTGCTAAGCCTTAAATAATAATATTATTTTAAACTTGGAATGAGATTTGCAAAATATAATAATTTGTATATGAATAGAAGCTTTTAAGGGAAGACCTAGCCAATTGAAACTTGGAATAAAATTACATATGTAGAAAATCTAGAATTATTTTATAAATAGCATGCAAAAGGTGATAGGGTTTTCTTTCTCTTTTTACTAACCTTATTTAATTATATTCAGCTTAAAATATGCATAATTTGATAAATCTTAAAAAATATTTATAAAATGTACTTGAGTTTATATTTGCATATTAATGCCGTTTGGATTTTCTAAGATAGTAAGCATAAATTACGATTCCTTTAACTCAAAGTATGTATTCATGCTATTTTGAAAATCAATTATACTAAAAATAAATATCGTAGATGCTACAAATAATTTTAACATAAATAGAAGAAAATATAACTTGCGGAATTAACTATTACTTTCCTTAGATTAACTACCCATCTTTCTAAAACCAATCATACTAATTCCCTATAATTCAACTAAGCTAAGAAAAACAAAGAAAGTAAAAGGTTAGTTAAATAATACAAGTTAACTGCACAAGAAATAAAATAGAGGCATAAAAACAAATTAAATGGGCTCAGCCCATTTTTCCAAGAGCTGTTGCGGATCTGCTCGCTATTGGGCTTTGGCCCAGAACTTTGTTTCCTATTTTTTGCTGTGGACAGAGGGCTTGGAAGGAGAGAGGTTATGTTGGGCTTTTAGCCCAACTCCGAATGTGGGGGGAAGACGAATCCCTTGGACTCGTATGCGAGGTTCATGCAAAAAAAAGATGAAAGAAAAAGATTAGTATACGATCAATGAAATATACTAAACATATGAAATATGAACTCAAACAAACTAGCAGATTGTGTATATTCTATGTATATCTCAAGTATACCTTATATATACATAGTTCAGCCACTATACACTTATAACATTAGAAAAACAAGGCAACACCCGACACAGGCAAACTAAGGGATACTCGACCATACGACAAAACAAACTATCATTGGATTAAGTTTTTTTTTTTTTCAGATAATGATGGAAACTAAAAGAATCAAAATGTCAGATTTGTTCACTTTCAAACTGGAGTTTATTCCGAATCTGCTGATACGAATTAATCAAACCAGCTAATGGTCATACATCTAATAATAATACCCGAGATGAGAAGCTTAGACTCTGCCTAGTAATAGGGAATTTTTTAAGCAAGGGAAAACCATGACACTCGAGCATTCATACCAGTCATGTTGAATTAAAATAACCAAGAACAACAAAAGAGAACTTAGACAAAACCAACAGTCATGAAGAAACAAAACAGGGATAGAAAGGACTAGGCAACACAGTGGACCGAATGAAACATAGTAAAGGTACTAACAGATAAGCAACAAAAGTTAAGTTGGGGATAACCAATAGAGTCTTCAAAGCACAGTTTCAGCTTAGGGATGAGGCAATTCTTTAAAAAACTGGACAAATTAGAAACTCACCCAAACCTATACTTAGACTTAAGAAAATCATTTGATAGTGCCCTATCTGTGGTGGCATAACATAGTTTGCTTTATCACTTAATGTCCGAATAGTAGCATGGAAGAATGAGGATTGAGGATTTGCACTCAGTTTAGTCAGATTTACATATAGACTCAAGTACTACCGAACCACAGAATTTTGATGTCAAGTTAAGGATCCCATATTAAACTTAAGAAGATAACAGTACTCTTAAAAGATCTCTTTCATACTATTCGATAAAATGCTCGTATGCTAAATATAACCAGTAGTTAAACCTGACAAACGCTATACCTTTGATCAATTAAATAGACTGACAAGATACCCTCAACAAGCTGTGAATCAGACCAGTTGAAATTTTCACAGAGAACTAAATTACTCACATAGGTATTTCAAATCTATATGACTCCTACTTTGGCTGCAGGGTTCGACATACAACAAATTTTAGACTTCTTAAGGCCACACATTATTTTGAAATGCTATCTCTGTTGGACTAACTCTTCCTTTTTAGATTCAGCCACCCAAATAACAAGCTATAACAATGAACTTATCAAAACATCAATAAATCAGACCGAGATTTAAAGAGACTCTGGATTAGAATTATTTGCTACTGTTTTAAAATCTACGAACAACATCTGCCCGGAAAGAGAAGGGACCTCGACAATGTCATTTCCAGCTTAGACCATGACCACAGTTTCAACAACCAAATCAACAATGAGATTTAACTTTAGAGTATTACTGATTCTTATCAAAGTCTTAATCTATCAATGGTTTGTAACTTAGTACCACACAAATTAATATGCTGTAATTTAAACAAGAAAAACCGCAAATAAAACGATAAGTACCACACAAAGAGAATGATCACAGAACCAAAAATGGAGATACTGCAAGACTTAGAACGAAACAGAACTGAAATTTAAACCAATTACCAAAGAGAAAACGAAAATAAGATAGGGCAAAGAATGGAAAGGGAGAAGATTCCGCAATAAACTAAAAACATTTTCACACATAAAAATAAGGAATCACGAATACACATCAAAAATCAAATCGAACTAAAAAGGGGGGAAGAAAGGGATTGCACTGACCTTTTTTGGGTGCAGCGAAGTGGGTGCGGGGGTTTCGATGTCCACTCGAACACTACAAACTCCGATCTCGGATTTACTCGGACCCGAAACAGTTGCGGGAACCAAAAGAGAAACAGAATAATTTTCTATTTCGAATGAATATCAATTCAATATTAAAACTGATGAAGACTTAGTAATTCTCCAGGGGAATTTGAAACGACCAAAAGAACTTAGAATTTTTTAGGGGAATTTCCGCCGTTTCCAAAAGACTTCGCCCTTCCAAAACCCACTCAACTAGTAACTATTTATAGGGCTTCAACTAGGGTTTGGGCTGGGATTTAAAAATTGAAATTTTTTGGGCGGGATTTGGTCAACAACGTTAGGATTTGCAGGTATCTAACCTATTCGACCAGAAAAAGAAAGGAACTAGACAAAAACCATTGAAAATAGGTACCAGAAAATGAGAGAAAAACTAATGGAAAAGGTTTTTTTACTTCACAAATGGACGAAGTCCATTAAAACGTTTCAGATGCGAACAGAAGAGGAAGAAGAAGCAAACAAAAATTTAACCTCTTTTCATGGTTGAATCCGGACGAGGGGGTACATGGCATTAAATTTATTCCCGAATTTGGCCACGCATGGCCTGGGGGAGATGAAAGGAGGCCTGCAATTTTGCTGTTTGTGGTGTTGAAGAAGATGAGAGAAAGAAAAAAGAGAAGGAGAGAGGAAGGGAAGAGAGAGAACAGGGAGAGGTGCGCGGCTGAAATGAGAAAGGGTATAACCCTACCTTGCTTCACATTTTGTGAAACGGATGGGCCGATCCGGGTAGTGGACCGAGTCGGGTGGATTTTGATGAAGTGGGCTAGGTGAAATAAAAAATGGGCTGGTCCGAATGGAATAGTGGTTAGTTGATTTGGTGAATTAAAAGAATAGGCTGATTATAAATGGACAGAATTAATATGGGTTGAATGAAAGAAACCAATGTGCTTCTAAATTTAAATAAAAAACCTAGTTTAAGTAACTATATTCTAACGTGTGCTAAAATATTACCTAACATAAAAATATGTAACTATTGGCGCTCGGATAAAAATGATGTCGTGATAGCTGTGCAATAATGTTTGAAAGCCAATAGTAAATAAGCGCTATTATTTGATTGCGCGAAAATAAATGCAATGCGTTTGCATAGGATGGTAAAAATGCTGAAATGATTATAATGCAAATAATAATAATAATAATAATAATAATAATAATAATAATAGTAATAACAATAATAATAATAATGATGATAAGCGTAAACATATATTTTGGAGGAGAGGCGGGACTAAATTGGGTGTCAACAGTGATCCTTTTGATGTTTAAGTCCTTGAGAAACTTGGTGACCTTAGAACCGATGAACTGAGGGTTGTTGTCGCAAGCTATTTCCTTTGGAATACCAAAGCGGCATATTATATGCTGCCAAATGAAGTATATCGCCTCCTTCTCTTGAATCTTCTTGTAGGCACCTGGTTAAATCCATTTAGAGAAATAATCAGTCATAACTAATAAAAATTTTACATGTCCCGGCCAAAAGGCAGAGGCCCAACTATGTCCATTCCCTATTTCACGAATGGCTATGGACAAACAATTGGATGCAACTCTTCCCCTAGCTGATGCAATATCTGAGCATGGGGCTGTCACTTGTCGCATCTTTGGATGAATGCTTTTGTATCTTCCTTAATTCAAGGACAACAGTAACCGGCCTTTATTAGTTTTCGCATCAAATAATCTGCACCTGAATGATTATCGCAAATTCCCACCTCCAATGCAATATTCGATCTATGATGCAATACCAGGCTACTTTAGCCCTTAGAGCTCTGGACGCTATCGAGTATTCTGGTAATTTTCCGTGCTTGAGGTACTAAGAACTCATTCCTCCAATCCTAGACCAAGCTTGTTGAATTCACTTCATAATACCCCGCAGGATCTAATGTTGAGTGAAGCAACTGCACTATTGATTAAGTATTCAACCCTTCAGCCTCCTTAGAAGACCCCAAATTGGCGAGGGTCAGCCTCTATATTTTCCTCCCTAGCCACGTGCACCATCGTCCACTCCTGGAATCTGGAGAGCAGCTTTAGAACCTTTTCGAGGTATCGTAACATGCACTCCTTCTTCGCTTCAAATAATCAATGGACTTGATTTATCACCAGTAGGAAATCACACCTCACCTCGACTATCTCAAAACCTAGTCCCTAGGCTAATTCAAGGCCTGCAATCACAGTATCATACTCGACTTCATTGTTAGTTAAAGGTACACTATGTATTGCTTGCCTCAAAATTTCTCTGATTGTTGTATGTAATACTATCCCTAAATTTCTCTGATTGTTGTATGTAATACTATCCCTAGACTGGTTCCCTTGACATTAGATGTTTCGTCAGTGTAGAGCATCCGAGCCCCTGGGGTAGTCCTCGAGACCAAGCTGACTTTCTTTCTGCTTGCGGAGCTACCCCCGGATTGCAATCAGCAACGAAGTTAGCCAGGACCTGTGACTTATTTACAGTCTGAGGTTTGTACTCTATATCGAATTCACTTAATTCCACCACCCATTTAGCCAGTCGTCCTGAAAGCTGGGGTTTGTGAAGTACATTCCTCAAAGTATGGCACTAGAAGTAAGGCCTGAGCATTCATGATGCCATCACTAAAGCAAAGGACAATCTTTCTAGAAGCGAGTACCGAGTTTCAGCCCCTTACATGATTCTACTTTCATAATAAACCAAAAATTACGTACCTTTTTCTACAAGTACTAAAACTGCACTTACCACCACCTCCGAAATGGCCAGGTATACCAAGAGTTGTTCCTCATCTATTGTATTCTACATGAGCGGAGGACTGGATAATGCTCTCAAATCGCGCAGCGCATATTGACGCTTCGACGTCGATTCAAAGTCATTTTTCTTTTTGAGTAGTGAGAAGAACTTACGACACTTGTTTGATGACTGGAATATGAATCTACTGAGCACTACTATCTGATTGGTCAACCGTTGTACTGCCTTCACATTGTCCAATGAGTCAGGATTGTCCTCGATTGCTTTGATTTGTCTGGGTTTACCTCAATTCCTCTTTGAAAAACCTAGGAATCCCAAGAATTTCCCGGAGCCTACTCCGAAAGCTCACTTCTCCAGGTTGAGTTTCATGTTGAAATTCCTCAAAATATCGAACGTTTCCTGCAAATGACTCAAGAGGTCTCCTGCACGAAGACTCATAACAAGCATTTCATCTAAGTAAACCTTATTGTTTTCCTGATTTGTTGTTTGAACATCTTATTTACCAGCCTTTGATACGTGGCTCCAGCATTTTTAAGCCCAAAAGGCATCACGTTGTAATAATAAGTTCCAAAATTCGTGACGAAAGATGTTTTCTCTTGGTTTTCTAGGTGCATCATGTTCTGGTTATACTCGAAATAAACATTAATAAAACTCATAACCTCGTGCCTGTCTGTAGCATCAATCATTTGATCTATGCTCGAAAGTGGGAAAGAGTCCTTCGCGCACGCCTTATTAAGATCTTTGAAGTCAATACACATTCTAAGTTTATTCCCCTTTTTAGGTACTACCACTACGTTTGCTATCCAAACCAGGTATTTAACTTCCTAGATAGATCCTATATTAAACAATCTAGATATCTTTTCTTTAACAAACGTGTTGCGGACTTCAGCTATATGCCGCTTTTTCTAACTTACTGGAGGTAAGCTGAGCTCCATGCCCAGCTTGTGGGTTGCAACCTCTGGAGGTATACCTATCATATCATTATGAGAGCAGGAAAAATAATCACTATGAGCTTTAAGATATTGAAGAATAACGTTCCTAAGCTCCGAGGTTAACCCTGTGCCCAAGAACACCTTTCTTTCCAGTAGCTTGGATGCAAAGCGATCTGATTAAGTTCCTCAGCTGTTGAGTTTGTGGCATCAGAATCTTCAGGCACTTGAAAATACCTGGGTACCTGGTGCTTATTAGAGAGTTCCATCCTATGGACCCGTTTGTCTTGCCTCTTCTGAAAGAGTCAGTTGGACTGCATCTGGGACGGGCTTCAGTTTTTGTGATTGCTATTAGTCATCTGTGACTGCTTCCTCAACCTTTGGTTATTTGATGGCAAACATCTCCTTCACCGTAGGCTACTCTCCGTGGATCTGCTTAATTCCTTCCGAAGTAGGAAACTTTACCAGCAAGTGCAAAGTTGAAGGTACTGCTTTCATGTCATGGAGCCATGGTCTCCCAAATATTTCATTATACCGCATGTCACCATCTATCACATAAAATTTGGTCTCCTTTATAAATCCTTGAGCATCTACCGGTAAATCGATCTCACCCTTCGTAGTTTCACTTGCCATGTTAAACCTAACGAGCATCCTTGAAGCCGGTATAATCTTTCCCAGGATTTCCAATTCCTCCACCACTTTCCAATGGATGATGTTGGTTGAGCTGCCTGAATCAACCAAGACACGCTTAACTTAGAAACAATCAATAGATGCAATGATAACCAGGGCTTCATTATGTGGCAAGGTGACGCTGATTGCATCTTCATTAGTGAAAGTGATGGTGCCTTCATCCGGGAATTCTCAAAATCTTTTCTCCCGTGTTACCGAGATCTTTATTTTTTTGGCTGCCGTGAAGTATGTAGTGGTAATCATAGATCCCCCAAAAATCATATTTATTATGTGCGGAGCGGTATCCGAAGCGACCTTTCCTTCTATCGTCCCAATTCTTTCGAAATTGTTCCTGGCCCTCTCACTCAAGAACTTTCGCAAATGACCCCTGTTAAGCATACCTCATACCTTCTCCCGGAGATGCCTGCAATATGCTTTCTTATGTTCGTGAGTGCCATGGAAATTGCACTATACTGTCGGATCCCTTGTGTTAGGATTAGATCAAAGGGGTTTTAGAGGATGTACCGCCGGATGTGTCCTCAACACAGCCACCATCTGCGCTTCATCGATGCTAAATTTGTATTCAGAAAGTTTTGGGTACTCCGAACCCTTTGAAGAATAACCGAGGGAATTGCCTTTATCACGATTATGCTAGCACCGATTATTCTTGTCGTGATCTCCTTTCTTTTCTGAGTTTGCCTTTTCCAAAGAACGATATCCTTGGCCACCACCGGACATTTCTGGAGGAGAGTAAGTCTGGAACCACGGTTTTGACGAATTTCGATCGTGCCTAATTCCCTTATCCATCTTTCAGGGAATATTTCTTATCAGAGTCCCCAACAAATTGTCTTCCACCCGAATCTTCGAACTATTAAGCAAATCTTCCTATGTGTGGCCCGAAATTCCAAAAGATTCTCCTTGAGTTTGCGCAAGGCATCCGAACTTAAAGGACTTAGAAACTTGGTAAAAGCTTCGGCGGCTTATTCATCTGGGACCGCAGATAGCAGCATCCGCTCCTTTTGGAACTGGGTAACAAAGTCCCGAAGCAACTCCGACTGTCCTTGCGAGATACGAAATATGTCTTTCTTATTTTCACCTTCCGGGCTCCCGCATGTGCTTTTATGAACCTGTCGGCCAGCATGGAAAACGAACCAATTAAGTGTTTCGACAATAGAGAAAACCAGGTCAAAACACCCTTAGTCAGTGTTTTGCCAAACTTGATCAGAACCGACTCTATATCCTTTTCCTTCAGATCATTTCCTTTGAACGCCATAGTGTATGCTATTATATGCTCCTGCAGGTCCGTCGTCCATTCATACTTTGGTATGCTCGGCATCTTGAATCTTTTTGGGATCAGCTCCGATGCAGTTTAGGGTTTGTACGCCAACTGAATTTACTTCTTCATATCCGGAGCCCCTATAATGGTGGAGCCCCCAGGATCTGACTCATCCGCCAGTGGAACTCCGTAGCATTCTTGTCGGCTTCTTTTGTAGTCTTTTCCATCTTGCCTGTGATTTCTTTCATGAATCTTGTGGGGCCGACTCGCTTCCTTATGCGTCTCCGTTTCTCACCTCAGTCTGTCCTCCTCGGGGAACGTTATTGCCATTTGCTGGTGCCAAAGGTGTTACTCTAGGAGTTGTAGTCCCAGTTAGGGTTGGATGATGATTTGCCTCATGTCTTCCCTCATTGCATGCTGTTGAGCCCTCATGATCTGCATCACCTCCTGGGGGGGTTCATCTGTTGGAATTTGATCCCTGGTTGATTTCTAGATCCGACCATCTCCTAAGGATACACCGTCCATGTTCTGGGTCGATGGATATGTTGCTGCCGGATCACGAAGGGGAAGGCCATCTGGGCCGAGCCGTATGTTATCACCATCATTTATGGTAGTTTGGCAGTTGTTAATTCCTGACATACCTAAAGCTGATGCTAAGACAAAAAAAAAATTCAAAAGGATTAGTTTAAAAGACAAGGTCACAGCGATACCACTTCTACCCAAGCCCCACGGTGGGCGCCAAACAGTTTACCTGTAAATTAGTACCTTGAATTTGTACATGTGGTCAAGGACATGTGGATCAGTGTAACGACCATATTGGTCATTTTGAGCTTTAGGCTTGTTTTCCCCAAAATACCCTTACCATAGTTTCATCTTGGTATTTTTGACTTGCGGGAATGAGTGGCGTGGTTGTCGAGGAAATCGGGTGAGTTTCAGATTAGTTTTAGCAAAATTAGAAATTCTTAAGTTAAGAAAATGAGGAAGTTTGATCAAAGTCAACATAAATGCATCATTTTTGAAGTTTCGTCGATTCCATTAGGTCCGGAATACGGTATTTGACTTAGTTTGACTGTTGGTTCGGGTCCTGAGGCATTCAGGCGTGATTTGGACTCTCATATTGAAAATCTGGTATTTTGAAGAAATGGAGTTGACCTTGGTCAACACCGGATTAAGATGACCTATTTTGGGAATTCCGAGTGCGCGAACAAGTTTGTAGCGTCTTTTATGATTAAAATGCATATATTGTTTGTTTATGAGAGGTTCTGAATGAGTTTTGGGTGTTAAATAAAAAATTGGAAGCTAATAGGGAATTTTCTGGTGCAAAATCGTACTTCGCGATCGCGGTGAAGAAAAAAAATCCTGAACAGTATTTTAAAACCAGATCGAGATTTAGAATGTTTTGGTCATAATTTGAGTTCTAAAGCTCCGTTTGGGGTATTTTTGTGGCTAAATTCTCTTTTTAGAAAAGGAGTAAGTATCAAACCTTTATTTTGGTGTTTCCTCATAATTATTTTCGTTGGGTATCATTTTTATCTGTGTTTGGATTGTAAAAATTAGGATTTTTAGCCCTAAAGTGGGGGAAATGGTAAATCTTTGATTTGAGGGTCAATTCATGGATGAAATTGGTTGATTTTATTGATCTAGAACCTATGGGATATGGGTAAATCGGTTATACAATAAATTTCCAATGTTGCCCTTCTGGGCTCCGGTTAGCTTTTTGTGTTCGTTTTTGGGTTCCGAAATAAAGTATAGCAATATGGGTATCGTTGGACTCGTCTAACCTCGTAGAATACCATTTTTACTAGATTGAACTTGTTTGGCGAATTCAGACGCGGTAAAGCTTGCCGAAGGCTTATTCTTTGCTCGGATCGAGATTGGGATCGTTTAGAGGCATTAACGAAGGGCAATCCATTCGTGAGCTATGGGACTTCAAATCTAAGGCTAGTGTAGACTTAATAGACCTTTTATGTAGTGTTTTTTGTTGGTTAATTAAATTAAGGGGCATAATGGGGAATTGGGGGCCCCGTACTCGTGAGGTGACGAGCACTTATGCGGGTACCGGTGTATCTGTATGGGTAATTAAATTATAGAAGTACTGTAATTATGTTGAAGACTATGTGTTTACCCTTCCGGCCTTGGAGATGGTGTTTTAAATCCATATCGGTTGGTATGGTTATTGCTTACATGGGCTATGATAGCCATGGTTTGTTGATACTTGTGATTGTATGAATTATCTTGCATTCATCACTCCACATCTCATCTAATTTATGAAAAATGACTTGTCTTGAGGGTTCTCTTATTTAATTATGCTCTTTACATACCTCATTTCATGACTTGTCTTGAGGGTTCTCTTATTTAATTATGCTCTTTACATACCTCATTTCATGGGTCGCTTTGCTATAATTCATTATAACGCATTCCAGGCCTCTACATGATCATCCCTGTAATATCTCCTCTTTCTGTTGCTTCCCGAGGTAATAATTCCACGTCATTGCCTTTACTCTCCTTGTACTTCGCAGTCCGTTGTCAGTTGTATTGCGAGCTCTTCCGTTGGACTCTTACTTTCTTCTTGTGCTTCTCCTGTAGTTATCCCCTTAAGGTATCATTTCCTTTATCTTACCTCCCAATCTTTAAATAAGATTTTTATAACGCGTAGACGTCCCTCGTCGGTTCATTAGACTTTAATATCCCTGGAGTATTGCATGACTCTGGTAACCTGTGGACCTTTCGCAGGTTCTATGAGTAAGAAGAAATTTCCCAGAGGGTAACATTTTGTACTCTAATATCCCTGCTTTACTCCGCTGTGACAGTCCGTATTCTGGAACCCTCAGCATCATGCGTCACTTTCTGACTTTCTTTTAAAGGTCTTTAACTATCACTTGTTTTTACTTCTTGATCTTGATCTTTAGGGTTGGTTATCAAATAGCGCTATGGTCCCCTCATATTATGACTTCACTGTCATCCCGTAACTCGCTTGTTCTGATTGTCTCGATTAAATCATTTCGTAATTTCCCTTAACGTAACTGGTAATACTTTAGGCATATTATCTCGTGTCGTTTCCTTATTTTTGACTCAAACTCTTCTATTACCTCTTTACTCAAATTTTTCTCTTAGTTTTCCTATCACGCATCATGTTGCAATCTTACAAGAATATATGTGGGTTCTCAAATCAACCCAAGAAATACTTTAGCGTCGCCTCACTAGTCTTTATGCAGACCTCACATTCTTCGCTTATCTCTTTCAATTGATATCAAGGCTCAATTATGGCTCTTGCCCTCAATACTAATTATACTTCTGTAGTTTTGCCTCAAACCACCTTACACCTTCCTTTAATGTATCCAAAATATAACAATCATGTTCTTAGTACTGAATCCTTATTCTCCTTATCAAGTACTCACTTGGTCTCATCCTTAGCATACAATTATTCGTAGGTTGCATAACTATTCTTGTACAGTTTGTACAAAGTATATCCAATCTTAGTCATAGTCCTTCTCTCTTCTGGTTCATCCCGTTTTGCATATCTTATTTGTACTAAAACTCAGTTGCGGTCTATCTTGTCACGCTTCTTTCCCTTCCTTTATTCGCCATTTGATTTTCTCATATCCTACTATAGGAGAGATTTCCTATCCTTTCTCCTTTGCTACTTATTTGTCACAATATCATTAGCCAATAACTCTGTTGTCAACATCTTAACTTCTAATCCAGTATAGCTTTGCTATCTTTTATAATATCTTTTAAGTTACTCGTTGCCATTTTCTTGTCGTATTCTTCCTTTTTAGGAGCATCCACCTTCTGATGTCATATTATCCAAGATCTTTACCAATAATTCTCTACACTGTCTCAAATACTATCTTGGCTTCTATCCGTTTATTGTTGGCCTTCAAATCTCGCTAACTTGTTTCAGCAAGGGATCTCACTTAAAGTTTAAGTTTTCACATCAAATGTATTGCAGTATCAGTTGCTTTCATCTTACACTTGCATTTCTCCCATCCGCTTCCCCCCTTTTGGGTGTACTCACACTATTATCCATTTCCATTCCACTTTATGTCCCTATTTCAAATTTTCAAATTCATATGATTCTTTTCCAATATATTTGGTTACTGCACCACATCCATGTCTTCCTTTATATCCCCCATAACTATTACCCATGTATGAAACCCCAACACAATCACAAGGCGACGAGAACTCTCGATATATAGTACAAAATCTTATCTGATGGTTGGTACTCGAGTAATATAATTGATGTAGCAATTTATCCGAAGTCACATTCCATTCATTCCAATCAGTAATTAGCTAGTGCTTATCATCGTTTCAAATTCTCCGTTCGGTAGCACTTATATTCTAATGATAAGTGTCTCAAGCATTCTCATAACACTATCTTTATCCCAACAGATATCATCTGTTTCTTTTAATATATTTACAATACATCAGTTGTTTCGCAAATCCGCAATCCTCGTCCTTTAAGGATTTCACCATTTCCAAGGTGAAGTCATACACATGCAGTACTCCTTTATGCCTCATGATCTTTCACCCTTGTTGTATACCCAACGTTAACTTCTAACTTACTCAAAATCATATCAAATTCGTCTTAATAGTGGTCTTGTCTTATCACCTTCTCGTCATACTACACCTTAAGTTCATAGCTATATATTTCCCTTTTGTCCTATACTCATACTTAATTAATTACGTCCGTCTTGAGTGCTTCATTTAGTATTCCTTTCATTTCTCCAGTCTATGTCCGTCTTTTATTCTGTACACGAGGATTCTTATGCTACTCTTGTATCCTTCAGAAAACACTATTTCTACATAACCCCTTTCTTATTTCCATAGTATATTCTGTTCATCCCTATTTGTTCTTATCATACCAGTCATCTCTGGCATTCATTCTGTCCCGTTGCTCATCTTCCTTTAGTTTGGGCTTTCACAATTATGTCGCTTATATTACCCGTTTTCTTAGCTATAAGTCATAACACATCGCTATACTGTAATCCCACTCGCTTTCTTCTTATCTTATTTTTCCAATTAACTCCTTCTCTTCCTGTGCTCGCTTTCTCTTTCGTTACCACTTGATCTCCATTCTGAACTTTCCCTGTAGAACTTTGTAAGTCTTTCTTATTCGTTCTACATTTGCTTTTCCGTTTCACACTAATCACATCGTATTGTTTAGTTACTTCCTTTCTAGGCTTTACTCATTTCTATAGCAATCCTTATGGTATCCACATTACATCCTGTTCGTAATCCATCCTATAACGTAACACTTCTTAATCTTATTCACGATTCTTACTATGTTTTAATTACACTATATGGACTAGGCGTACTTAACTCGTCACTCTTTCTGATCAATCTTTACCCTTAATATCTCACATGCTGTCTTATCAATACCTTCATAATTTGTCATAACTCTTCCTACCCCGAACTTTTGTCTCAATCATACTACTACTCCTTTTGACTGTAAACTCGTCGTAATTTACCCCTACTTATCGGTTCACTTGATAACTCAATAAAATGTTCTGTTACGAGTTTCCACCTCTTTCTAAATCATTCCTTAGTATCACAAGCCCTTCCGAATCATCCTAGCATCTCACCAACAACATATGAAATACATGATCCTAGACAACCCACAAATTTAAGTTTTCCTTCCACAAATTCCATCTCCAACTAGTTGATTGAGAACTAATAAAATGTTACCATGAGGCATTCTCCAACCACCACCAGAAGAAAACTATAATCCGAGAAGCACCACATGACTTCTAGTGCTTGATTCACATGGTTTACCTCCAGATTTATTCTTGAGTCGTGAACGAATCATTTAGTTCATAAACTACTGGCTGTATGCTTTGTACTTTTCAATAAAAGTGAAACTTAATTACCGAACGTTTTTGCCCTTCAACATAAGCTTTTTCTAAGGCAAAAGTGTGGCTGGAAAGCATTCTGGTCCATTCAAATGAATTCCAAACCTTGCTGCTCATATAGGCTTTTTCGAAATAAAATCTTTCAAATAACAATGGTGCCTCTTACGGATGACATGGAAGGCATCTCTTAAAGCTTTATTCCAGCATAATAAATTTTCCCTATCGGTATCGACTTTCAAGACATATTATGAACTTATATCCCATTCTTTTTTTTTCTATTTCTGGGAAAATTTGGGCAGAGTTTCCTCTGTACTTCTTACTATCCCAGAACCTGCACACAGGAATTACCAACAATGCCTCACAGGGCCAACATATGTACACATATATCCTATCGTATCATAGCCACACAGGGCTCCCAATTTCAAGTAAAAGGTATAAAGGTGTCAGAACTTACCTCACATATCGCACCTCCAGACATACCTGATCCTTTGACGATCTGTTATGTTATACTTTCCTATCCAACTCCTCTTTCATCCTCCAAATTCACGTTTCAATCATGTTTCAATATTCTTACCTTATCCAACATGTCTTTTTCGCACCGTAACTTACCTGTGTACCTTGTAACTGCAAATATCTTCGGTCGCTTTCTCCTGTCGATGTCGTTCTTCGGCTGAAATCAAAGGTTAGTATAAGGAATTTCATTTCCTATGACCGGGCTCTATCGCACGATCTTAGATATGAAAGAAAGGTAACATCCTAAATGTCCTGTAGCTTCCTGTTTATAGATGTGGTGCACAACACACCGATAAACAAGACTCTACTAGGCACGGTCTGTAGACACTCCGAGGACGAACTGCTCTGATACCACTTTTGTCGAGACCCAGCCCTGTAGGCCGTGACTGGTGCCCGAACTGGGCACCCGTATACCAACCTGTTACATATAACATCAAACTGAAACTACGACAATACAGAAACTTATAAAGGAACTCCAAAGTTCGTAACATCATATATATATATATATATTTCCAGATCAACGGTCTCCTGAGGAGTCACAACTAATCATATCATGAAATAATACGCAAGCCGACAAGGCTGCCATCACATATCAATATCGTATTCAAGCCGACAAGGCTGCTACTAGAGACGAACATCATACCACAACACATCGTATAGACACAGCTGAATAGAACCGATACACAACCCACACATATGTCTATAGACCTCTAAGAGTATCGATAGCGAAATATGACAAAAGTCTAAACTCCGGAACAACGGAGCTCTCCAAGATAGTTGAATAGAAGCCCTATGCTGAAGGGTCACCAAACCGACTATCTGTACCTGCGGGCATGAAACGCAGCCCCCCGAAGAAAGGGGGTCAGTACGGAATATGTACTGAGTATATAAAGCATGAAATACGGTAAAAAAGATCATAACTGAAATAAGGAGTACAGAAAACAAGTACAATGTCCAGAATACCAAAACACTTGCTTTTGAAACATAAATCATGCATGTCAACATCATATATCATATACATATATACCGTACCCGGCCCTTTAGTGAGGGACTCAGTGAATAAAGTCATCATATGCCCTCCTGGCCGCCATAACATGTCATCATATCATCATATCATTATATATATATATGTATACCGTACCCGGCCCTTTAGTAAGGGACTCGGTGAATAAAGTCGTGTACACGTATACCGTACTCGGCCCATCATGGGACTCGGTGCCATAATCATATCATCATATACATATACCGTACCCGGCCCTCTAGTAAGGGACTCGGTGAATAATGCAGCGACACTGTGCACGATAACATACCCGGCCCGGGACTCGGTGAATGATACAATAACAGTATGCACTAGTAGAATATCATGAGCAACCATATACCACTACATCATCATCTGAGACTCAATAGAATCAGTGGACTAACCAACACTCAAATATCAAGACAATAGTCATGGTAAGTATGGATGTCCATAAGAACTATATCAAATAGAGCCTCAGGAATTATACGTCATGTGCCAAGATAATGCAAAACAGCTATTGGAAGTCAAGGACATTAATCATTATATAGTCTTTAAGAATAAGAACTTTTACACATCAACTACTATCCAACGTATAGAGGACTCGAGGGAAACTCAATTACTTAAGAGTTCTAACATCAAGAAGTGAATAAGAACCATGAATCACACTCAAGACTTATGAATAGAATTACCCCAAAGTTCATATCATTCATCACTTAAATCTAAGACATGCCAAAAGAAAGAAAGGATAGCTTTACATACCTGTTGACGACTAATCGCAAAACCGTTCGCTTTGTCGCTCTTTTAGCCTATTTAACATAAAGGTAACGTTATCATCAGTAACCATACTTTCTAGTTCGTAAACCCGTAGCCCATCACTTTATAGAACTTGTTCTTTAACCTATACATTCTCGTTTAAGGTTTTCCATTAGTTAAGGGCTTAACGAAAATCGGGCAGCATTTCCCCTATATATTCGCCTAACCCGACTTTCCAATCATTCTCCTGTTAACACATAAATACCAGCAACAAAGATATACATATAAAATTCTTACAATTCATCCCATAACAATTCTAACAACCCAACAACTTTCTCTTAAACCATTTCAACCCACAATTTTCTATAACATCAAATTCATGCATTTTCTTAATTTCAATTTCGTCCAATCCAATTCTAATAACTCCATTACAATACTATTAACACAACTACGTCATAAAACAAGGAAATCTTACCTTAATTTTCTCGGAGGAATTTCTACTCTTAATTGCTCCAATTTCACAATTTCTTCTTTCTTGATTCCATATCCAATGTTGCTATCGCCTCCTTGAATTTGTATTGCACTTGAAACTGAATCAAAATATTCAACAATGCAAATTTTTCTCCACACCACTGCTGGTCCGAGAGTACCATTTTCTTTCTCCAACTACAAACTTAGCCGAGTGTTTTTTTTTGTTGTTGTTAATTCATACGTGACTTTTGTTAATTGCATTCTTGCAAGAATGAATTTATGAATTGTCAATTTTGAATGTATAAAGAGCCTTTCAACGTGTAAGAGTCCCATTTTAGATGACTTTGAGTCATCACTAGGCTTGACACGTTAGTTTCCCCTTTTGACTAATTGCTGCCACGTGGCAGCCTACTTGGTGTCACGTGGCAACCTAGTATTAGTCCACTAATTTTTAATTAACACCACAATTAATTAGTTCATAATTTCCAGTAATATTTTTACACTAAATAAAATTTATAAACAATTTATGTTCTAATTAAAATTGAAATTTAAGGATTTCTATTTCGGGTCCGAAAATGATTCTGCCTCTAACTTGACCCGATTTGCTTGTGAATAATTCGACGTATAAAAATATGGGGTATAACAATTACACACATTCATGATATTATTGGCATCTGTTTTGATGAGGTACATGAAAGGGACCTTGGAGGCCGGATATTGGATATGGTACATGGACACAGTGATGATGATATTTCTCACGACCCAATTTCGCTAAGTCGTGCGGGCACCTACCGTTCCCTCCCCGGTAGGCGAATCCGTAACCCAACATTCACAAATGATAGGAAATAACGGAAGAAAGTAAAGTGACATAAGTCTCACAGATATAATTGTTACACCTCGTAAATCCCGTATGTGTTGCTTTGTGGATGGGTTAATGTGAGCTTAAGGTGATTATGAAATCCCTACGAGTTTAAGCAAAGGATTAGATATCTTGAAGTTCGTACAATAAGATTTTGAAGTTCTATGACTATGTGAAGTTTAGTTGTTGAAGAGAGCGAAACGTAAGTCGTGTTCGGAAAGATTCTGTTATGATTGAGCTAATGTTTATGTGGTGATGTTTTAAAGGGCTGATATAGAGCCTATTGTATGGCTAATAAAGCATTATACAAGTGTCAAGAAGGTTCCATAAGGATTGGAGATCGAACGAAACGACGAGAACAACTTCGGAAAAACTATGAGTTACACAACCACATTATACGGCCCGTGGAATGTTATACGAACCGAATAATGGTCCGTATAACCCAACAACAACAAAGTGTTCCATGGTGGTGAACCACAGACACTTATACAGACCGTATAAGGTGTCCATATAACTCCCAGCAGGGAGTTGGTTTGCTGGTTGGTGAACCACGATCGATTATACGGTTCGTACAATATTATACGGACCGTATAATTGCCCGTGGAAGTTCCGACGAGCTGTTTTTCAATGTTTGTATAAATAGATGCCTTGGGTTCTTTTACTTCTATTTCATATTCTACAAGCGTTGAGAGCTCAAAAACCCTTCCCTAAGCATACTCCACTCAAGTCCAAGAGAACACAAAGATCAAAGACTAGAATCAAGTGTTTATGTGTTAGAAAGCTTCCAAGGGTTAGAGGACCACAAGAAATTCCATTGGGGGAGAACTAGGGTTTGGTTCAAGCAAAGTATATCCACTCAAGATTCATTCCCTCACCATCTAAGGTAAGTTTTATGATATTTCCATGTTGTTTAAGGTGTTTGAGATTTGAAACACTTGGATTGTAAAAGGATATAGAAAATGGGTCTTGAATGTGAGAGTAGTGATGTTTGTGAGTAGTAGTTTGAATTGAGTCATGATTCTTGATGTGTTCTGATATGGATACGTTATAAATGATGTTAAGAACATGGGATAGACATTGTATATGAATGAATGTAAATGTGTGTTATGACCATGGATATGGATAATTGGAAGTGAATTGGAGATATGGATAATGTGGATGAATAGAGACTATTGTTATGATATTGTGAATGTATTGTTGATGTTTGGGAGTTGATATATGGTATGGAGGAATGTTGTATAAATAAAGGGGATGCTATCCAATTTTCTCTAGCCTTAGTCACGTATACTAGCTATCGATTTCTAATGATAGTATGACCTTAATGAAGGTAGAAACGTGAGCATTGAAGGAGAACGTGCAAGTGGTAAAATAGTTGAACGGAAAGGTATGTAAGGCTAACCCTTCTTTCCTAAGGCATGGTTCTTTGGCCAATCATTTAAATCTTCTATAAGTCTATGATGTCCTTCAAATGATTCTATCTTCCGAGCTATTAAGCTAATGATTCTCGATACGTTACGATTGTACTAAGTTCCTCATATGACGAGTAAGCCTATAAAGATAGATGTAATGAATGACGATAATAGTGATAATGATATTGATGACGACTATAATGGTAATGACGATGATGATGACGATGATAATAATAAAGATGCTTATGATCTATTATGTATATGTGCCTATGTATGACTATTACAAAACCCCGAGCTTATGAGGCCGGGTAGAATGTATATATATATATATATATATATATATTTATGCAACGCGCGCGCACCTCTGCAGTTGGGTACGGATAACACTGAGCCTTGGTAGGGCCAGGTATGTGTAACACTGAGCCTTCGCTGGCCAGGTATGTATGTTCACCGAGCCTAACCATGGTTGGGTACGTGAAACACCGAACCTTCGTGGTCGGGTATGCTATGTAAATGATATGTATATGATATGGATATGTATATGATATAGATATGAGTATGAATACAGACATGATACAAATACGAATAAGAATATGTATATGAATACGATTATGGATACGAATGTAAATGAGTATGGATATGAATACAGATACGAATACGAATGTATGTACACAATCACGCACTAGAAATGGAAAGTTCCTATGAAAGGCAAGTAAGTGCTTATGACGACGACATTACTATCTCCCATCTTATGTTACTCCTTATGTTGCTTATTATGCTTCTATATTGATATTGATCATGCTTTACATACTCAGTACATTCTTCATACTGACGTCCTTTTGTTTGTGGACGCTGCGTCATGCTCGCAGGTGCCCAGGGAGACAGACTTGACCCATAGCTACATTCTCAGGAACTACATAGCGAAGCTCTATTTCATTCGGAGCTATAGCTGTTGGTATTGATTCTTTTGTGTACATAATTATGGCATAGCGGGGTCCTGTCCCGCATATATAATGTGACATACTAGCGACAGAAAAACAGGCTAAAAGAGCACCACTAACAGTTGTAGAGGAAAGTGAGTCGCAGAATGCGGCTCAATCTCAGTCCTCCCAGACAGTGCCTATTTCTGAGGAGCGCGAAGGAGCCTCAGCTCCAGCTCCAGCACCTCTGGTCCCTCCACCAGATGCTTCAGGCCAAGATGTAAAATAGGCCATTCATTTGCTTACTCAATTGGTTGCTGCCCAGACTCAGCGGCAAAGTACAGGGCAAGGTGATAGGGCTGTTAGTGCAAGGGCCTGTGATTTCATTAGCTTGAACCCTCCGGAATTCTTTGGATCAAGCCGGATGAGGACCCTCAGAATTTTATTGATGGAATGTTGAGGACTCTTCGCTTGATACATGCTTCGGACACCGAATCGGTGGAGTTAGCGTCCTATAGATTGAGGGATGTTGCGGTTCATTGGTACACGGTTTGGATGGCTTCACGGGAGCCAATGCACCTCCCCCGGTATGGCAAGAATTTGTTTATGCTTTCCTCCGACACTATATGCCTCCAGAAGTTCAGCGAGTTAGAGTCGATAAATTCTTGAATTTGAAGCAAGGTAGCATAAGTGCTTTAGAGTATAGTCTCCGCTTCAATTCTTTGGCTAGGTATGCTTCGGCCATCGTAGCGGATATGGGTGACCGAGTGCACCGATTTGTGAAAGGCCTAGGGCCGCATTTGATGGATAGGTGCTTGACTGCGTCCCTCCAGGACAACAGGGATATTGCACGCATTCAGGCCCATGCTCAAAATTTAGAGGAAAGTCTACAACTGCAAAGAAGTGAACGTGAGCATGATAGGGGACATAGAAAGAGGGCTAGATCTTAGGGTTCGATGAGTGAGTTTAAAGGCAGGCACAGACAGCAGTTTCTTAGGCATTCAGGACATTCTATGACTAGTGCGCCTCCACGGTTTTCAGGCCAGAGATTCGATAGATCTACTCGTTCCGGGCCGAGTCAGAGTTTTTCGAGGTCTCAGTTCAGAGGTGATTCGGGTCAGGCGAGGCCACCCATACCACGATGTTCCCAGTGTGGGAAGTTACATTGGGGTCAATGCCGATCGGGTTTAGAGGTTTTCTATTCATGTGGTCGACTAGGTCATATTATACGTGATTGCCCCTCAGTTCATGGTAGAGGTAGGACCCAGCCTTTAGGGTCGGTAGCCGGATCTTCCGCATCTGTACGCCCTATGGGGCCAGGTTCACATGCGCCAGTCGGCCATGGTAGAGGCAGAGGGAGAGTCCCCAGTTCTAGCGGTCCTCAGCACCGTATTTATGCTTTGGCTAGACGCCAAGATCTTGAGTCTTCTCCTGATGTGGTCACAGGTATATTATCGGTATTTTCTCATGATGTGTATGCTTTGATTGATCCGGGCTCCATATTGTCATATGTTACTCCGTATATTGCGGGTCGATTTAGAGTCGAACCGGAGTCGATCAAACCTTTTGAGGTGTCTACACCCATTGGTGAATCGGTAATAGCTAGCCGAGTATATAGAAACTGTATAGTTATGATTTGTGACCGTCGTACTATGGTTGACTTGCATGAGCTAAAAATGGTAGACTTTGATGTTATTATGGGCATGGATTGGTTGGCTTCTTGCTATGCCAATGTCAATTGTAGAATGAAAGTCGTTCGTTTCCAATTTCCGGGAGAACCAATTTTAGAATGGAAAGGGAATACTGCGTCACCAAAAGGTAGGTTTATTCCTATCTAAAGGCAAGGAAAATGATCACAAAAGGATGCATTTATCATCTAGTTTGGGTTCAAGATCTAGAAGCTGAACCGACGACTTTTCAGTCAGTTCCCGTGGTGAATGAATTTCCGGATGTGTTTCCGGAAGAGCTTCCAGGCCTCCCTCCCGAGCGGGAGATTGATTTTACTATCGATGTGTTGCCAGACACTAAGCCTATATCTATTCCTCCTTATAGAATGGCTCCCGCAGAATTGAAAGAGTTTAAGGAGCAATTGAAAGACTTGCTTAAGAAAGGATTTATTAGGCCTAGTTCATCCCCGTGGGGAGCACCTGTATTGTTTGTCCGAAAGAAAGATGGCTCCTTGAGAATGTGCATTGACTATCGGCAATTGAATAAGGTGACGATTAAGAACAAATATCCTCTTTCGAGGATTGATGACTTATTTGATCAATTGCAAGGTGCCAAATGGTTTTCAAAGATAGATTTGAGGTCCGCGTATCATCAAGTGAGAGTTAGAGAGAAAGATATCCCTAAGACAGCCTTTAGAACAAGATATGGCCATTTTGAGTTCCGGGTAATGTCATTTGGGCTAACTAATGCACCGGCAGTATTTATGGATTTGATGAACAACGTGTTCAGGCCCTTCCTAGATCTGTTTGTGATTGTATTTATCGATGATATCTTGGTGTATTCTAGATCCAAGGCAGAACATGCGGATCATTTGCGTGCTGTCCTTAGTTCTTCAAACTCGAGAGTTGTTTGCAAAATTTTCTAAGTGTGAGTTTTGGTTGAACTCAGTGACATTTCTGGGGCACATTGTTGTAGCCGATGGTATTCAGGTAGATAGTCAAAAGATTGAGGCCGTGAAGACTTGGCCAAGGCCCACAACTCTTACGGAGGTTCGTAGCTTCCTGGGCTTAGCAAGTTATTACAGGAGATTTGTTGAAGGGTTTTCTTCTATTTCTGCACCACACACAAAGTTGACCCAGAAAGCAGCAAAGTTTCGATGGACAGATGCTTGTGAACGTAGTTTCCAAGAATTAAAAGATAGATTGACTTCTGCCCCAGTCTTGACACTTCCAGAGGGATTGGAATGATATGTTGTTTATTGCGATGCTTCAGGCATTGGGCTAGGCTGTATGTTGATGCAACATGGTAAGGTGATTGCGTATGCTTCAAGGCAATTGCGGAAACATGAGAAAAATTATCCAACCCATGATCTAGAATTGGCTGCAGTGGTTCATGCATTAAAGATATGGAGACATTATTTATATGGTGTCCATGTGGATATTTATAAAGATCATAAGAGTCTTTAGTATATCTTCGCAGAAAGAGTTGAATTTGCGGCAACGATGATGGTTGGAATTGCTAAAAGATTATGATGTTGATATCCTATATCACCCCGGAAAGGCAAATGTTGTGGCTGATGCTCTTAGCCGTAGATCTATGGGGAGTTTGTATGATTTACAACCCGAGAAGAGAGGAATGGCTTGTGAGCTCCAACAGTTAGCTAGCCTAGGAGTTCGAGTAGTGGACTCAGGTAGCAGGGGAACTACCATTCAGAACTCAGCAGTCTCGTCGCTAGTAGCGGAAATGAAAGAGCGACAATACGAAGATTCCATGCTAATGCATTACAGAGATACACTCCCTCAGAAGGAGTCATCATCATTTGAGATTTCAGAAGACGGAGTCCTTCAATGCCAAGGCAGATTATGTGTTCCCGATGCGACAGGTTTACGCCACCAAATATTGAGAGAAGCTCATTGTTCCCGTTATTCTGTCCACCCCGGAGCAACGAAAATGTACCATGATCTTAAATCTATATATTGGTGGAATGGGATGAAGAAAGATATAGCGGAATTCGTAGCTCAATGTCCCAACTGTCAACAAGTGAAAATCGAGCACCAAAAGCCGGGAGGATTGTTGCAAGCTATGGAAATTCCAACTTGGAAGTGGGAAGTAATCAACATGGACTTCATTACAGGCTTACCCCGTTCTCGACGTAAGTATGATTCTATATGGGTGATTGTGGATAGACTTACGAAGTGAGCTCATTTCTTACCAGTCAGAGCGACATATGTGGCGGCAGATTATGCAAAGCTTTATGTTAAAGAGATAGTGCGACTCCATGGTGTCCCAGCATCTATTATCTCTAATAGAGGGACTCAGTTTACAGCCAATTTTTGGAAGTCCTTCTAAGAGCGTTTAGGGACCCAAGTGAGCCTTAGCACGACATTTCATCCGCAGACTGATGGACAAGCCGAACGCACCATTCAGACTCTTGAAGATATATTACGGGCATGTATGACAAATTTTGGAGGTAATTGGGATGATCACTTGCCACTCATTGAATTTTCTTATAACGATAGTTATCATTCTAGCATTCAAATGGCACACTTGAAAAATTCTCTTGCATGCTTATAAGACAAGAACAAAACCAACCTCATTATTTCATGTGCATTGTGTGGTGAGCTTTAGACAACGTTCAATTGCATTGCATTGTGATCTAGAACATGGCCTGAATGTCTGTTGAGGCGAAATTATGAGTAACACTTGGTATAGGAAAGGATCGTAGGCCTTCTTTGAGCCATTTGAGCCTTTCTAGCCTACCAAGTGACAGTATCCCTAGCATTCCCCCTTTGAGCCTAAAGTCTTTTCTTTGACAACCACATCATAAGCCTATACCATTTCTGCATGCTTACATGCACTATCCCTCTCTTGGCCTAACCTCCCTGAGCGCACTAAAACATGCAACCGCGGATAAAGATCCAAGCTGAAGTTGTCAACGACGAAAAGATACACAGTTCCCATAAAAACAAAGACGAAGAACGACCTCCAAAGAAAGAAGGAGCCCACAAAATAAAATCAGTCATTTGGGATCTTGGACATACAACCCATTATTCCTTTTTATTTTTCACACGCGGCATACAACCTGAAATTAGCATCAAGACTGCGGGCATACAACCCAGGTCAATTCTTTTAATCCTCACAGAGTCTCGGGCATACAACCCCGAACTCCAAAAAAAAAAAGAGCTCCAACTTGAAAAAGAAGTCGCACAAGTACAAAAGAGAAGGACAACAAAACTAAGAAGATCAGTGTTCGAGCACCAAATATAAAGCACAAACATAGTGCAACGCTCAGGGAAGGATTAGTCACTCCTTACCCAAATGATATCCTACCCTTTTTCCAAGCCTACATTACAACCCGATAACAAGCCCTACGTGATCCTATGCCAAGGGTTCTCACATTAATGGATACTTACATAACGGCCAAGCTTATGGTATCACAATTGCATGCATTGAACATCTTTTTGAGTATGAGTGTGATTGTACTTCTCTAGACATCCCAAAGTTCGAAAATATTGAATATGTGTGAAAAGAGACTTTCTTTCTAGTAAGGGCACTTGAAACATGAGGATAGGTATAGCTCAAAACCTTTGCTTGAAGCAAGACGAACAAATCTTGTCGATACTTAAGTATGTTTGAGGTACCACTTGAAGCTGTAGGAATTATCCCGAAGTCAATCTCAGTTAGCTGAGAAAAAAATGATGAAATTCTTATGCACAAAACTAATTGTTGGTACCAACTGAAGTCAAGACACAATTCTCTTCACTTCTTCATTATAGGCGCCCAACTTCTAATGCGGGTATTTCATTTCAAGTACATTTTTACAGGCGCCCACCTTCTAATGCGAGTATTTTAATTTCAGTCTGGCACCCACCTTCTAATGCGGGTATTTTACTTTCAGTCAGGTGCCTACCTTATAATGCGGGTATTTTAATTTATGTTAGGCGTCCACCTTCTAATGCGAGTATTTTCATTTCAGTCAGGCACCCACCTTCTAATGCGGGTATTTTAATTCCAGTTCAGGCACCCACCTTCTAATGCGGGTATTTTAATTCCAGTTCAGGCACCCACCTCCTAATGCGGGTATTTTAACTTCAGTCAGGCGCCCACCTTCTAATGCGGGTATTTAATTTTTCAGTCAGGCACCCACCTTCTAATGCAGGTATTTTAATTTCAGTTAGGCACCCACCTTCTAATGAGGGTATTTACATTATGTTCACGCACCCACCTCATAATGCGGATATTTTAATTTATGTTAGGCGCCCACCTTCTAATGCAGTTATTTTAATTTCAGTGAGGCGCCCACCTTCTAATGCGGGTATTTTACTTTCAGTCAAGCACCCACCTTCAAATACGGGTATTTTAATTTTTTACAGACGCCCACCTTATAATGCGGGTATTTTAATTTATGTTAGGCACCCACTTTCTAATGCAGGTATTTTAATTTCAGTCAAGCGTCCACCTTCCAATGTGGGTATTTTAATTTCAGTTCAGGCGCCCACCTTCTAATGCAGGTATTCCATTCAAAGCTCTGGCACACAAACCAGAGTATGCATTAGGATCTCGGCACACAACACGAGATATCATTTCATTCCAAGGCTCCGGCACATAAGCCGGAGTATGCATCAAGGTCCTCATACACCTATCCAGGACCCCTCTCCATTTAAAGCTTCGGCATACAACCCGAAGTTTCATCAGGATCCCGACACACAACTCTGTAGTCCTTTTCAATCCATGGCTCAGAGTTCGGTTGCCCCTATAGCAATAAATCATTTTCCCGTACTACAATTGGTCTGACTCCCATCTCAGGGATATGTAGGTAGCTCGAATTCGAGCACGACCGTTCTTCGTCCTACACTTGCTAGGACCATTCTAACAAAACTGGGGAAATTTTTTGATCGGACGATCAAAACTTGCCACAATACCACCTTTCGAACTACATTGACCTGATTCTCGTGATGGACGAGATATGTAGGAAACTCTATGCCGAGTTCGATCATATCGAGGCGAGAATCATTCTTACCCCAGTAAGTATACAATCTTGCACCCTCCCAGTGTCTCGTAGCTCGACACTGGGGCAATTTTGGAAGCGATGACATGAGTATGTGAATGTTTTTCGGCCCTGAACAATCCTTCCCTTTTTATCATTTTTCTTTTTATCACAACCCCGCCGACGAAAGGAGAGTATTGTCAAAGCTCTGCTAATATTTGGCTACTTTCTCTGTACATATCATTTTAACAATCCCTTGCCGAGCCAAAATTGGCTACACGTCAACGTCTTCGTCCGAAAACTCTTTCATCATCTCCGATCGAAGAGGGACAAGCTGTTGACACCCAATTTTGGCCCTCTGTATTTAAAAACTAACTTCTTTAAGTTTCCTAGTCATTAAATAGCACAAAATACTGTTTTTATACATTTTTTAACTTTAATATAATTTATTGATGATTGTCCTTATTTTTAAATAATAGGAATTTTTATCAATTTATTTTCATTTTAAATAATTATTTTGTTACAGTCGTTTGTAAATAAACAACATGCTAATACAGTTTTACTTCAATTAATTAGCAGGTCTCCTTAATTCAAATCACATTTTTTACTTTATTCACGAAATTACCTTAAATATATTTTTATACTTTATTATTTTAGTTGCAGTCTATTATTACATAGAAGTCGGAGGAAATAATTTTAAATACAGATAAGATTTAGCATGTGATTTTGTGAAGCCCATGGTTTTGGCACATGAGTTTGGATAAAAAGTGGTTTATTTTTTCCTATATAAAGGAGGACTTCCCCTCTTATTTTTCTCATCACTTGCACACTACCTCACACCCATTTTTCTTCTCTCTACACTCTCTAGATTTTCTTTCTATAGAAAGACTAGCAAGGCTATCACTTTCTTCCGCTTTCTATATATTTTTTTTAATTGTCTTTATATTTCATTCATACATTGCTTCTTTAATTATTCATATATATTGTCTTTACATTTATTTACTTGCATCGTCTTTATATTTTTTAATATACATTGCCTTTATATTTATTTATCTATATTATTTTTACATTTATTTATATACATTGTGTCTTTAAATTTCTTCATATATTGTTTCTATATTTTTATATTCTCTATACATTTTTCTTTACATTTTACATCCATTTTCCTTACACTCTCCACACTTTTCCTTTATATTATCTTACACCTATCTATTCTTTTATATATTTTTTATACACATACGTTATATACATATACATGTACATATTTACATTACTTAACTACTAAGAAAAGAAGGGAGAAACTTTTCATTAAAAGGAATGCACTTATTGTCTCTACATTTTTTATGCATTATCTTTATATTTTGTTATATTGTCTCTACAACTTTATTTATTTTCAATACATGTATACATTGTCAAATATTTTCTTTACACTTTTGTCAATACCATCACACTACATGCCTATTTATTTTCTATATATTTTGCTATGTACATTTACTTTACATTGGCTCTACATCATATTTATATTTAACTATATTTTCATTTGTATTGTTATGTTCTTTTTACATACATCATTCACCTATACATTTGATACATTACATCCACTACACTAATCCTAGGGTCAAATTAAATTTCATCATTCTTTTGGCAAATCACGTTTTCAAAAACTTTATGTCAAATCATGTTTTCAATAACTTTTTGTCAAAATATTTTTTCAAGGACTTTGGTCACATTACTTTTTCAAAAAATCTTTATCAAGTCACTTTTTAAAGACTTTATGTCACACACCTTACTTTTTGACTTTTTCAAATTATTTTAACTAATACTTTTTCTTTCATCTTGCAATTTATTACAAATTCAACACGTTTGGCCGATGAAGAAATTTCTGTCAATTTTCAAGGCCTCCTATGTACAAAATACGGGTTTTTATATTAGGTTTATTCATTATTTCTTTAATTCATTCGATAGTTATTTATGCTCTTACTAATACTATTACTAAGTGTTTATACAGGTACCCGCAGACACATCCCGAAGATGACACTCGGAAGGAACCCGAAGACTTCATCGAATCCTTGTTTGTATTTACTTTCGCGCGTTATTTAAAATTGTACAAAACAAAAACTCATAGTATAGTGGAAACTTTATTTTTGGAAAATGGGTTGATATATTTATTTACTTGTCGTCTTTTTTGTTTAACTTAAAATTTTCCATTCACTTTAGGCAAGACTTAGGCCGTCAATACTTTCATAAATAGATTAAATCGATTTGGTATAAATGCTTCGTTAATTAAATTCACACTTTTGACGTTTAGGCAAAAATACTAGTCCATCCTTTATTTTATATTCTTTATACACTTTTAATACAACTTACATTTTATATTGTTTCGTGTACACTAATACATATTTTAGTTAAGTTAAATCCACATTTTGATGCCAGGTAAATACTAAATCGTCCATTTACAAATCTTTTATTCTTTAAAGGCATTACACATTTTTACTCATTTTTTATCCACAATTCCTTATACTTATTTTTTGCTAATGCTTTTTACAATTCTTTTGTTCCTTATTATTTTGATAGGATATTCATTAAACAAACACTTTTTTGACGAAACGGTAGAAACAAATCAAATCGACTTCACTTTTTTCTGAATTCTTTTGTTATATAAGATCTCTACACTAATGAATATTCTTAAAGTCTTCTTACATTCTTTATGCATTGATATATCTAGTTATACAATTTTTTATACATTATTTTTTATGATATACACTCTTTTATATTTGAAATAAATTCTTTATATGTTTCACATACCTACATTCATTTATATACATAGACATACATTCTTTATATACTTGATATATTTATTTTACATACTCTTACAATTTTTTATACATTCTTTACACTAACACATATACACCCTTTATATTAACAAATACACTTTTATACTTACGAGGTACATTCTCTTTATATTATTTTATATTTTCTTTTTTAATATACATTCTTTATGAATACTTGATATAAATAGATTTTTATGCACTATATATACTTAGTATATTATCACCTAGTGTAGCTTTTCATGAAGTCATAACATTTTGAAAACATCTAATAATAGTGATAAACGGATAGATAACCCCCCTCTAGTGTTCAGTTAAACTAAGTTTAAGGACTGTCTTCGGACAGGCTCTGAGGGATGCTTACTACCTTCCCCTTGGGGTAAATAAAACCCTTATCTAGAATCTCATAGGTTTTGTGAACTAAAAATGGAGTAAACATACAAATACATATAGGTTTCCTGTTTTTCCTTAAAAATAAGGTGGCGACTCTTAACCCTTTTATACCAGTTAGAAGAACCGGGATGTTACAAACTATCTTGGACCTGTTCAAAATAGGGCGTAACAACTGCCCGTCACTCACTGCAGCGGTTAGGTTAACCGCTGCAGCAAGCCCGCCACGGTGGCTAAGGGCCCGCTGTGGCACCTCTCGCCAACCTCACCTCACCGCTATGGCAGTAATATCATCGCCACAGCTAGTCCTCCTCAACGGGTACCAGTCTAGTGGGGCTACTCACTACGAAGACCTTCGCCCACTATAGGGGTCTCTCCCTCGCTATAGCGAGGCCGCTACGGCGAGTCTGGTGTCACTCCAGCGGACACCAGAAATCAGATCTTTTTGGTTTTTGTCAATTCTCAACCAAAAACCCGACTATCACCCGCGGCCTCGAAATTTCCAACGGAGGTCTAATTGACTAAGTTAACCCCTAATGGCCTAAAGCCAAGTTTCCAACCCAAGTCCCAAAATGCTCCCAAGTGCATTGGGAACCGAACTGAACATACTACCAAGTCTCAATCGGTCATTCGAACCTCTCGAAACATACGAAATTTTGAAAAAGATCCGTTTACCCAAAAGTCAACTTTAGGTCAAACATTTTGCACTGTGAGGCTCCAATTTCCAAAAGTCACACCAAAACTCTCCTGATGACCTCGGGAAAGGGTCAATAGGGATAAAAGGGTAAATATTACTATAACGACCAATCGGGTTGTAACATCAGATATCAATTAAACAATCGGTCGTCCTCGGGCGGCAAGGAATAGAAATGGGTGAAAAGTACCTGAGTTAGCAGACAATTGGGGATATCTCTCGTGCATATCAGACTCGGTCTCCTAAGTAGGCTCCTCAACAGGATGATGCTTCCATTAAACCTTAACAAAAAAAATCTCTTTAGACCTTCGCTTCCTAACCTGCCTATCCAGAATCGCTATAGGCTCGTCCTCGTAAGACAGATTCTCATCAAGCAATATAGAATCCTAACGAATGATATAAGAACCATCAGAATGATATTTCTTCAGTATGGACACATGGAAAATTGGATGAACACCTGACAGGACCAGTGGCAAAGCCAACTCATAAGCAACATCTCCAACTCGACGGAGAACCTCAAATTGACCAAGGTACCTTGGGCTCAACTTGCCCTTTTTCCCAAATCGCATAACACCCTTGATGGGTGAAATCTTTAGAAGCACTTGCTCGCCCTTCATAAACTCTAAGTCCCAAACCTTTCAGTCCGCATACATCTTCTATCGACTCTGGGCTGCTAGAAGCTTGTCCTAAATAAGCTTCACCTTGTCCACGGATTCTCTCAACAAATCTGTGCCCCACAGGTGAACATCAAAAGCATCAAACCACCTAACAGGAGAATGACACCTCCGACCATACAAAGCCTCAAACGGTGCCATATCAATACTCGAATGGGTAGTTATTATTGTACGCAAACTCTGCTAAGGGCAAGAACTGGTCCCAATGACCACCAAAATCAATGTCGCATGCTCTCAACATATCCTCGAGCACCTGGATAGTCCTCTTGAACTGACCATCAATAAGGGGATGAAAAGTTGTAGTAAGGTCTAACTGAGTACCCAACTTTGCCTGAAAAGCCCTACAAAAATTGGAAGTAAACTGGGGACCTCGATCCGAGATATTAGAAATAGGGACCGTATGCAATCGCACAATCTCACGAATATAAATCGTGGCTAACTTCTTTGCAGTGTAAGTGACCTGAACTGGAATAAAATGAGGACCTAGTCAACTGATCAACAATAACCCAAGCTAAATCAAACTAGCCCAGGGTCTTCGGAAGACCCACAATAAAATCCATGGAAATCCTCTCCCATTTCCACTCGGGAATGGGCCTCCTCTGAAGCACACCTCCAGGTCTCTAGTTGTCACGACCCGGCTAGGGGCCGTGACGGGTACCCGGGGCTAGCCACCGAGCACCACTCGTTCTGCTTCTCATCTTTCTCATTTAATGCTCTTTTATCAACTTTTATACTCAAATGGTAAGCAAATCATATTTCATGTGGAAATATAATTACTTTTATATACATGTGCCTCTCGGCCATCAAAGTAATATGTATATATAATAGCATCTCGTGAGACCATTTAACCCACACTACGCATCTACGAGCTTCTATTGGAGTGCTAAACATAGGGACGGGACAAGACCCCATCATGCCCAAAAAAAAATACATATACATGACTATATACGCAAAAGAATGATCAAGCACCTCCGGGACAAAGGAGTGCTTTCAATCAGCTGACAGCTACTACGGATCTGGGTCGAGCTCTCCTCCCTGTCTACCAGTGGGTATGAACACAGCGTCCAAAGAAAACGGACGTCAGTATGAACATTGTACTGAATATGAGAGGCATAAACAAGGAAATAAGGCAATGATATATAGGGAATGTCAATATGAAACATCTGTATCAGACTGTCAAATATAAAAGGAATATTGCATACTGTCTTACTCATACTCTCCATCATATCATATATGCATAATGTATAAATATAAACTGCCCGTCCATATAGGTACGGTGTGATACTGTATAAGTTGCCCGTCCGTATCGGATCGGTGTGATAATCATAACATTAGCCTGCGTCCAGGCCTCCCGCGTTCGGGGTACCATCTTATGCTGCCCACTAGTGGTGTCTGCCCATGCCATTTGGCCATGGTGTATCGTATAGCTGCCGGCCTTAGCGGTGACTGCCCGGCCAAGTAGGCGCGGTGTTATATCATCATCATACATGCTCGTCATAATGTACTTATCATAATACATGCATAATGCTTATGAACAACTTTACTTTATCGGGGTGACGTAAGGTCGTGATTCCCCCGATTTCATTATGGAATAATCATTGACATTCTGCCTCACCTTGAAGGAATTAACACATAAGGTGAGTGTAAGCAATAAATAACATCATGTCATATGTTTTATCTTACACAACTATTCATAGACATAGGCTTGTAGCCTTCTAGAATATAGGAACTCATGAAGAGGAAGGAAAATCATGTTAGAAGATTCATGCCATTAGAAAGAAAGGACTAGCCTCACATACCTTTGACGTTTAACTAAGCTATCGCTTGCTTGTTCTCCTTCGATACCACTTTCTACCTTCAAGAGAGAATTCGCACTATCGTTAGTTAATTCGACTATAAGAACGCGTTACTAATTCTTGGAAAAAATGGACAGCACTTCCTTCGTTTATACTACTTTCCCATATTCTATATCAACTCCCACACACTCACAACAACATTCACAATATCGAAATCAATAATCGTCATTTGTACACATTGAGCACAATCCTCTTTCATTTCTCCACCTTTATTGTTATAACTTACTATCACGTTTCCTCGTATATAATACTTATTTCATGGTTTAAATTTCATTTATAACGCATTCACAATCACAACACACCAACATTCATGGTTCAACCCAACTACCATCCAACCATGACACTATTCACTCATTAATGACCCATTTCCTATGTCTTTCTACAATTCAAATATCTTAACCTTCCAATACCTTAAACAACATGGTTTAGTCATGAAACTTACCTTAGAGGATGGTTGAACAAGCCTTGAATGGAATGACTCCTTTAGCACCAAAACCCTACTTCACTTCTTTTGGGTTTTCTTGAGAAAGATGAACTTTAGTGTGATTCTTACACTTGATTTCGTGGGTTTCATGTAGTTGATCACTAATTTCCTTTGAATTCTTGTAGTTGAAGAGTAGAGAGTATTCTAGAGGTTTTTAGAGAGAAATATCGTGGAGTTGAAATGAATTGAATGAGGTTAGGCCTCCTTTTAATGACTTAAAATCTAATCCGGAATGAACAATAGTTGAAGTGCACAGTGGTCGTAAACCCAGTTTAAGGTCCGTATTCCAGTTTACGGGCCGTATTTCGTGGTCGTATTTAATCATAACAAAAAGCAGAAAGGTATGCTGGGGATCATGGAGATTTACAATCTCAGTTTACGGGTCTTATTTCAATTTACGATCCGTATTCCAAGTCGTATTTAACCATTTGACAGAAAGTTGAAGTTTTGCGAGTTGAAATACAACATGGTGGTTTACGGGCCATATACCACTTTACGGTCCGTATTTCACTTTACGGTCGACTGGGCCTAAATGCAAATCTGCAACTTTCAAGTCTTCAAAACCTATAATTAGTCATTGTGGAACATAACCTATCTCTTGTTCCCATTGCCTTTGAAATCTTACTTAGGGTCGTCAAATGTCATTCCCTTCAGATTAAAACATCGTATACTCGTATTCTCCGTTAGTCTGTTCGTTGTACGTTCACAGGGAAATTTTCGAGGTGTAATACTCTTCCCCCCTTTTGGAACATTCGTCCTCGAATGTTAAAACACTCGAGATTCTACGAAAATTTCGCCAGAGTTTTCCCTGTAATTTGGCACTACCAACCTGTCACAACAACCCATAATATCATCGCCTCACAGGACTACATTACAACATCGACATATCTATGGCCACACACGACCAATAGCATGAAAAATAAACATACATGCCTCATATCGTTGGCGTTTCATCTTGAATCTCCTCTGGGGGTTGGAATAAATGCGGGTACTTGGACTTCATCTTCTCTTCTGCCTCCCAAGTCATTTCTTCCCGATTGTTGTTTCGCCATAAGACTTTGACTGAAGTTATCTCTTTATTTCAGAATCTTCGCACTTGCCTGTCTAAAATAGCAATAGGAATCTCTTCATAGGTTAGCCTTTCTATCACTTGCACATCATCTATCGGGACAATCTTTGTGGGATCTCCAATACACTTGCGGAGCATCGAAACGTGGAAGACTGGATGGACTGATTCAAGCTCCGAAGGCAAGTCCAATTCATAGGCGACATGACCCACCTTGCGGATAATTTTATAGGGTCCGATATATCTAGGACTTAACTTTCCTCTCTTACCAAATCTCATCACCCCTTTCATGGGTGATACTTTCAAAAATACCCAATCATCAAACTGAAATTCCAAGTCTCGTTGGCGATTGTCTGCATAAGACTTTTGGCGACTTTAGGCTGTTAGCAATCGATCTCGGATCACCTTAACCTTTTCCACCGCTTGCTGAATCAGTTCAGGCCCTACTAGTTGTGCTTCCCATATTTCGAACCATCCGATTGGGGATCTACATTTCCTTCTATATAAAGCTTCATATGGAGCCATTTGAATACTGGAATGATAACTATTGTTGTATGCGAATTCGATTAGCGACAAATGATCGTCCCAACTACCACCGAAATCCAGCACACATGCTCGTAGCATATCTTCCAAGGTCTGAATAGTACGTTCGGCTTGTCCATCGGTCTGCGGGTGGAATGCCGTGCTAAGCTTCACTTGGGTACCTAGATCCTCTTGAAAAGACTTCCAGAACTTGGCTGTAAACTATGCTCCTCTATCTGTGATAATAGATAATGGAATACCATGAAGTCGCACAATTTTCTTGAGATATAACCTCGCATAGTCTTCTGCTGAGTACGTGGTCTTGACTGGGAGAAAATGGGCTGCTTTTGTCAATCTATCCACAATCACCCATATAGAATCATACTTGCCGCGGGAACGAGGCAATCCTACAATAAAATCCATGTTGATCATTTCCCATTTCCAAGTAGGGATTTCTATTGCTTGCAATAAGTCTCCTGGCTTTTGATGTTCAACTTTTACTTGTTGGCAATTTGGGCACTGTGCTACAAATTCCGCTAGGTCTCTCTTCATACCATCCCACCAATACATCATCTTAAGATCATGATACATTTTGGTGGTACCTGGGTGAATGGAATACCGAGAACAATGTGCTTCTTCTAGAATTCGTCGGCGCAATTCTGCTACATTCGGCACACATAGCCTGTTTCGGTATCTAAGAATTCCATTGGTGGAAACATCAAATGGAGATTTCTCTTTTCCATGAGATGTGTCTCTGTAACGACATAATTGAGGGTCTTCATGTTGCCGTTCTTTCACTTCCATATCCAAGGACGAAATTGTGGGATCATTGATACTAATCCCCACATTACCCGAATCGATTACATGCACTCCAAGATTAGCTAGTTGGCGGGGCTCATGAACCATCTCTTTCTTTTCCGGAGGGACTTCACATAAACTACCCATTGATCGGCGGTTAAGCGCATCGGCTACTACATTCGCTTTTTCGGGGTGGTATAAAATGTTCACATCATAATCTTTTAACAGTTCTAACCACCGCCTCTGCCGCAGGTTCAACTCCTTTTGCTTGAAAATGTATTGAAGACTTTTGTGATCTGTATAGATATCAACATGCACACCATACAAATAGTGCCTCCATATTTTTAAGGCATGAATAACTGCAGCCAATTCGAGATCATGAGTCGGATAATTCTTTTCATGTTTCCGTAATTGTCTCGAAGCATACGTAATAACTTTACCATGCTGCATCAATACGCATCTTAATCCGACACCGGAAGCATCACAATATACTACATAGTCACCTGACCCTTCTGGAAGTGTTAAGATCGGAGCTGAGGTCAATTTGTCTTTCAACTCCTGGAAGCTGCGCTCACAAGCATCGCTCCATTGGAATTTAGCCGACTTCTGGGTTAGCTTCGTCAATGGGGCTGAAATAGATGAGAAGCCCTCTACGAATCTTCTATAATAACCTGCCAAACCCAGGAAACTACGAACTTCTGTAGGCGTCGTAGGCCTTGGCCAAGTCTTCACAGCTTCAATCTTCTGAGTGTCGACTCGAATGCCATCACCCGAAATAACATGGCCCAGAAATGTCACAGAATTTAGCCAGAACTCGCACTTTGAAAATTTTGCATACAATTCTCGGGCTCGAAGGAACAATTCGCATGTGATCTGCATGTTCTGATTCCATGCAAGAATATACCAGAATATCATCAATAAACACTATCACAAATAAGTCCAAGAGAGGCCTGGATACATTGTTCATCAAATTCATAAACACGGCTGGAGCGTTAGTCAATCCAAATGACATCACCCGGAATTCATAATGGCCATATCTCGTTCTGAAGGCCGTTTTGGGAATATCCGCTTCTCTAACTCTCACCTGATGGTAACCCGACCTCAAATCTATTTTAGAAAACCACTTAGCACCTTGCAATTGATCGAATAAGTCATCAATCCTTGGAAGAGGATATTTGTTCTTTATCGTTACTTTATTCAATTGCCTGTAGTCGATACACATTCGTAGAGATCCGTCTTTCTTTCTTACAAACAAGACCGGTGCTCTCCACGGTGATGAACTGGGCCTAATAAACCCCTTTTCAAGCAAGTCTTTCAATTGCGCCTTTAGCACTTTTAATTCTGCCGGAGCCATTCAATAAGGAGGAATAGAAATAGGCTTGGTGTCCGGCAACACATCAATGGCGAAGTCAATCTCTCTTTCTGGAGGAAGACCTGGAAGTTCGTCTGGAAACATATCTGGGGATTCATTCACGACCGGAACTGACTGAAAAGTTGGCGGCTTTGACTCGGTGTCATGAACCCGAACTAAGTGATAAATATAACCCTTGGCTATCATCTTCCTCGCCTTAAGGTTGGAAATAAACCTACCCTTTGGAGATGCTGCATTATCCTTCTATTCAAGCACGGGCTCTCCCGGGAATTGAAATCACACCACTTTCAATCGGCAATCAACATTAGCATAGCACGAGGCCAACCAATCCATACCCATAATTACATCGAAATCTAACATCTGCAACTCAATCAAATCGGCTATGGTCTGGCGATCACATACCACCACTACACAATTTTTATACACTTGTCTTGCTATCACGGGATCACCAACCGGAGTAGACACCTCAAAAGGTTTGATTGGCTCAGGTTTCACCCCAATACAACCAGCAACATATGGAGTAATATAAGAAAGAGTAGAACCCGGATCTATCAATGCATACACATCACGGGAAAATATAGACAATGTACCTGTAACCACATCCAAGGAGGACTCAAGATCCTGCCGTCCGGCTAAAGCATACACACGGGGATGAGTGGCACCTGAAGTAGATGCTGCCCCTCTACCTCTACCTCAGCCTGCTAACATCTGGGGAATCTGCCCTGCCGGGCGTGCTGAGGAAGAACCAACTGATGAACTTGTGGGCTGAGCTCCAACTCTACCACTCATCGACAGGCAATCTTTCATCATGTGCCCAACTTGGCCACAAGTATAGCAAGCGTCCGAACCCTGGCGACACTGTCCGGAATGCAATCTACCGAACTGGCTGCATCGCGGTACTGGGGTCTCCTATGACTATAATCTTCCCTGGACTGGGAATCTGGGGCCCTCAAACTCTGACCCTGTCCCGAATGGAAGGAGCGATCAAATCTCCTACCTGTGAATCGAGGAGGTGCACTAGTCACCGACTGGCCCGAGTGACTAGAATATTTCTTTCTTGATCCCCCTCTATAACCACTGCCTGCTCCCATAGATCTAGCCCTCTTGCCTTGCCTTCTATCACTATCGCGGTCACTTATTTGTGGTTGTTGTCGCCCCTCTAAATTCTGAGCATGAGCCTGTATTCGGGAAATATCCATCCCGTCTTGCAAGGAAGCCGTCAAACAATCTCTGAATAAATGTGGCCCTAGGCCACTTACAAATCTATGTACCCGATCTCCCATGTCGGCCACCATAGCCGGGGCATATCTATCTAAAGAATTAAATTTCATGCTATACTCCCGGGCACTCATATTTACTTGCCTCAAATTTAGAAATCTATCCGCTCTAGCTCGGCGGACATCGGGTGGCAAATAGTGACGAATAAAAGCATCCATGAATTCCTGCCAAACCGGAGGAGGCACATTCTCTCCTCTTGATAATACCCAGTTATTATACCATAAAACTGCCACATCCCGGAGTCTATAAGATGCCAACTCCACGGATTCAGTTTCAGAGGCATGGACAATCTTAAATGTCCTTAACATCTCGTCAATGAAACCTTGCGGGTCTTCATCCGACTTTGACCCGAAAAGCATCGGAGGATTTAGACTCATAAAATCACGGGCTTTGGTACTTGCTGCCCGATCACTTGAACTCGCATTTTGTCGTTGTGCCTGCACGACAACCAATTGTGTCAATAAATGCATGGCCTCGGTCATTTGTTGACCCGAAGCAACCGGTGGAAAAATTGGAGCTGGAGGTCCTCCTTGTTCTTCCACATTAGGAGGGGTAGAATAAGTGTTAGACAAGGCCTCATTATGTGATTCGCCTTCTTCTATATCCATCTGAGGCTCTCTTTCTACCCGCCTCTTTGCCGTAGTCTTGCCCTTCTAGGCGGTTGTAGCCTTTCCCTTTGCCGGCATTCTGAAATGATAACACACTATCAGGGAGGATAAAATCTTATACACGGCTCTATCGCACGATTTCATAAGAAGAAAGATGGTCATTTTTTTTCCTAAATGCCCTGTAGCCTCTTGTTTATTGATGTGACACGCAACACACCATAAACAAGACTCTACTAGACACGGCTCGTAGGCACTTCCTAGGACTGAACCGCTCTGATACCACTTTTGTCACGACTCAGCTAGGGGCCGTGACGGGTACCCGGGCTAGCCACCGAGCACCATTCGTTCTGCTACTCATCTTTCTCATTTAATGCTCTTTTATCAACTTTTATACTCAAATGGTAAGAAAATCATATTTCATGTGGAAACATAATTACTTTTATATACATGTGCCTCTCGGCCATCAAAATAATATGTACATATAATAGCATCTCATGAGACCATTTAACCCACACTGTGCATCTACGAGCCTCTACTGGAGTGCTAAACATAGGGACGGGACAAGACCCCGTCATGCCCCAAAAAAAATACATATACATGACTATATACGCAAAAGAATAATCAAGCACCTCCGGGACAAAGGAGTGCTTTCAATCAGCTGACAGCTACTACGGATCTGGGTCGAGCTCTCCTCCCTGTCTACCTGTGGGCATGAACACAGCGTCCAAAGAAAACGGACGTCAGTACGAACATTGTACTGAGTATGAGAGGCATAAACAAGGAAATAAGGCAAAGATATATAGGGAATGTCAATATGAAACATCTGTATTGGACTGTCAAATATAAAAGGAATATTGCATACTGTCTTACTCATACTCTCCATCATATCATATATGCATAATGTATAAATATAAACTGCCCGTCCATATAGGTACTGTGTGATACTGTATAAGCTGCCCGTCCATATCCGATTTGTGTGATAATCATAACATTAGCCTGTGTCCAGGCCTCCCGCGTCCGGGGTACTATCTTATGCTGCCCACTAGTGGTGTCTGCCCATGCCATTTGGCCATGGTGTATCGTATAGCTGCCCGCCTTAGCAGTCACTGCCCGGCCAAGTAGGCGCGGTGTTATATCATCATCATACATGCTCGTCATAATATACTTATCATAATACATGCATAATGCTTATGAACAACTTTACTTTATCGGGGTGACTTAAGGTCGTGATTCCCCCGATTTCATTATGGAATAATCATTGACATTCTGCCTCACCTTGAAGGAATTAACACATAAGGTGAGTGTAAGCAATAAATAACATCATGTCATATGTTTTATATTACACAGCTATTCATAGACATAGGCTTGTAGCCTTCTTGAATATAGGAATTCATGAAGAGGAAGGAAAATCATGTTAGAAGATTCATGCCATTAGAAAGAAAGGACTAGCCTCACACGCCTTTGATGTTTAACTAAGCTATCGCTTGCTTGTTCTCCTTCGATACCACTTTCTACCTTCAAGAGAGAATTCGCACCATCGTTAGTTAATTCGACTATAAGAACGCGTTACTAATTCTAGGAAAAACTGGACAACACTTCCTTCGTTTATACTACTTTCCCATATTCTATATCAACTCCCACACATTCACAACAACATTCACAATATCGAAATCAACAATCGTCATTTGTACACATTGACCACAATCCTCTTCAATTTCTCCACCTTTATTGTTATAACTTACTATCACGTTTCCTCGTATATAATACTTATTTCATGGTTTAAATTTCATTTATAACGCATTCACAATCACAACACACCAACATTCATGGTTCAACCCAACTACCATCCAACCATGACACTATTCACTCATTAATGACCCATTTCCTATGTCTTTCTACAATTCAAGTATCTTAACCTTCCAATACCTTAAACGACATGGTTTAGTCATGAAACTTACCTTAGAGGATGGTTGAACAAGCCTTGAATGGAATTACTCCTTTAGCACCAAAACCCTACTTCACTTCTTTTAGGTTTTCTTGAGAAAGATGAACTTTAGTGTGATTCTTACACTTGATTTCGTGGGTTTCATGTAGTTGATCGCTAATTTCTTTTGAATTCTTGTAGTTGAAGAGTAGAGAGTATTCTAGAGGTTTCTAGAGAGAAATATCGTGGAGTTGAAATGAATTGAATGAGGTTAGGTCTCCTTTTAATAACTTAAAATCTAATCCGGAATGAATAGTAGTTGAAGTGCACAGTGGTCGTAAACCCAGTTTACGGTCCGTATTCCAGTTTACGGGCCGTATTTCGTGGTCGTATTTAAGCATAACAAAAAGCAGAAAGGTATGCTGGGGATCATGGCGATTTACGACCTCAGTTTACGGGCCGTATTTCAATTTACGGTCCGTATTCCAAGTCGTATTTATCCATTTGACAGAAGGTTGAAGTTTTGCGAGTTGAAATACGACATGGTGGTTTACGGGCCGTATACCACTTTACGGTCCGTATTTCACTTTACGGCCGACTGGGCCTAAATGCAAATCTGCAACTTTCAAGTCTTCAAAACCTATAATTATTCATTGTGGAGCATAACCTATCTCTTGTTCCCATTGCCTTTGAAATCTTACTTAGGGTCGTCAAACGTCATTCCCTTCTGATTAAAACATCGTATACTCGTATTCTCCGTTTGTCTGTTCGTTGTACGTTCACGGGAAAATTTTTGAGGTGTAACACTGGTGCTTATGCTTGACTTACTAACAAATCCCACAGTTAGCCACAAAATCTAAAATATCTCTCTTCATCCTACCCCACCTGTAGTGCTGCCTCAGATCTCGATACATTTTCGTAGCACCCACATGAATGGAATATCTGGAACTATGGGCCTTCTCCAGAATCAAACGAATCAAATCACCAACACGAGGAATGCACATGTAAGGACCTGTTTGGTCGTTATTGCGTTTTTGACCTTTTTGCTTCGTTGACCCTTTCCCGAGCCTTATTAGTACCATTTTGGCCCATGGGGATAGGTGTCATGGTTCCCTAGGCATTAGAGTGAGTTTAGATGTGTCTTTTGAAAAATTTAGCTTTAAGTGAAAACCATTTGACTCATAGTTGACTTTTGGGTAAACAGACCTTTTTCGGATATCCATTGATTTCGAGAGGTCCGTATAGTCATTTAGAACTTGTGTGTATATTAGGTTTGGTTCCCAATGCACTCGGGTGCATTTTGGGACTTGGGTTGGAAGTTAGTTTTGAGGTATCAGGAGTTAACTTGGTCAACGAGACCTCTGATGGGAATTTCGAGGCCACGAGCGCGTTTGTGGCACACACACACGCACACACACACACATATATATATATATATATATATATATATATATATATATATATATATATAATATATATATATATATATATCTGAATACTTGGTTTGTGTGTGGGAGATTTCGGGATGGTTCCGAGTGTCGATTCTAAGTTTGGAAGAAACCAAAAAATTCTGGTGTCAGGTGACCCCAAAAGTAATTAGGTGACCGCAAAAGCTATAGGCCGTAAAACTGGTTGGGTGACCAAAAAAGCAGCCGAGTGACCGCAAAAGGGGCTGCGTGAACGCAAAAGCGATTGGTTACCACAAAAGTGGTTTTGTTAACCGCAAAAGCGGCCGACGGGCAATTTTCTTATTTAAATGCCTTTGGAAACCCTTATTTTCCTCCCATTACTTATATTAAATCTCTTTAGCATCTTGGAGGTGACTTGAAAAGGGTTTGGTCAGATATCTCTTGAGAGTAAGTTCTCTAATCTCAATTTCTTTCATTACCTTTCCTATGTAAGAATTCATGGTAGTAAATCCATAGAACTTGGAGAATAAGAGAGGGTCTTTGGGTATCTTTCTTGAATAATTTGTTAATTATAAACCTTGATTTGTTAGTGGATTAAGCTTGATTAAGTATGGAATTGGCGAGTAGTAGCTTTATAAACATGATTCCTTCATTATTATTGACCAATTTGTGAGATTTAAAGTCAGGGTTTATACCCAAAATTGGGGGGTTTAACCTAGAATCCGAATTTGAGTATTTCATGAGTTAATATAGCTTCTAACTGATGGGAATTGATCACTTAGAGTATGAATTTATTGTTTAAGCTTAGAATCCCTAATTTCTCGTTTTTAGTTCATAAACCCCATTCCATGGGTTAAGATTTGGGACTTGAATAGAAGAAAGGTTTGAATGATGTTCTTCTTGATTCTAATTTTGTGATTTGAATGTGCCTAGACTTTCTTTATCTCGAGGCTCATTGGAAAGGAAAGTCTAAGGAGTGGTTGTTGGTGATATTGTTGTTTGGCCTTCCAGGTAGGCTACGATTTACCCTGTGGTGAGATTTCGACTAGCGAAGCATATATTTAGATGATATTATCGGAGATTTCATGTAAATATTAGGGTATGAAGTTGGGTTGGATGTTTTCTTAAGGTTTGGTATTGCTTGTGACTTGTTTGATCGGGTTAGTGGCATGTAGACTCCATAGACCCTGTTTGGTACGTTGTGTATAAATTGGTGGATTGTTTGTGAAATGAGAGTAAATTGGAAGGATGAATTTATTTGATATTGATATTGGTACTTAGTGTACGCCTCGTTATTGGTATAGCCATTTTGGGATAGTTGGCGCTTATTGTTATGGAAATTGGAGATTCATTATGGTTACTGTGTGGATCACACGTTGATGATATTGGTGCGCTGTGTGTGGCACAACTTGAACTTGATATTATTCATTGTTTGTACTTGCAACGTTCCATATTCATTTCATATCATCTTATTATGCTGTGTGACGGGAACTATTAATGGAAACGAGAAGGAACATTTATGATTATGGAACATGGTAAGTCACCTATGAGCTGTGTGCGGAGGGGCTGATATTGAACACCAATATTTCGATACTTGTAGATAATTGGGTCCTCTGAGTTGTGTGTGGAGTGACGGTGCTTGGACTTCACGGGTCCCTCATGGGTTGTACTGCCGAAGTGTGGAGGTCTTCCACTGTCAGAGTATAAGAGTACAGGCATTACATTGCATTACATTCATATCTCATATTGCATTGCTTGATTATGCTTCGTGATTGCTTATGATTTGGATACTATGTTGGTCATATTCTTGGATTATATTTGATATGGGCTACGTGTTGATTTGTCTTGATAAGACTTGGTTTTCGGTATACCTGGATATTTGTTTCACTTAGGGCTAGTTGTTACATCAAGGCTTGATTATGTGATTCGATTGCTTGGAAGCATGACTTGTACTCTATGGTTTGCTTGTTTTCTCTTATCTTATTGTCTTATATATGTCAACTAGTCTTAGTCGGCCTATGATACCTACCAGTACTGTTGTTTGTACTGACCTGCACTTGATGTATTCTTTTATGAATGCAGAATTCCAGGTGGGATCGACCTCTGTTTCTCGTGGCTGATAGTCGTTCGAAGAGTTGCTATTTGTAGTCTACAGCGTGAGCACGAGGACGTCTGTCGCCTTGAAGATTCTTCTTTTATTTATGTCTTATTTGCTATTCCGTGACATATTCATACTTTTGATGTATTATTGATAATTCCAGACTTATAGATTCTAGTTAGATGCTCTTGTATGGTTAGCAGACTCTGGGGTGTATTTCCCTTACTTCCACATATTTCTATACCATTATCGTCAGACTTACGTGATTTTGTCTCTTCTGCTTGTTTACTTATTTATTCATATTTTTACTATTGTTATATTGAGGTTCGCCTACCGAGGTGGAAAAAGTAGGTGCCCGCGCAACTTAGCTAGATTGGGTCGTGATAAGTTGGTATCAGAGCTTTAGGTTACCCGATCTATAATACAAGAGCGTGTCTAGTAGAGTCTTGTGGATCAGTACGATGAGCTCCGTACTTATCTGTGAGAGGCTATAGGACATTTAGGAAACATCACTTTCTTCCATTCTATCGTGCTACTATATTCTAATTGGTATATGGAACAATAGAATTGGTATCTGACTCTTGTCCCTTCTCCCTCACAGATGGTGAGGACTCAAGCTACAATAGCTCGAGACCAGGTGCCAAAGTCCACAACTACGGCTGGCACCAGAGGGTGAGCGACAGCCAGAGAACGTGGTAGAGCTAGAGGCCGCGGGATGCCCCAGCCAGGGGTAGGGCTCCTGTGGCTTGTGGTAGGACAGCGGCGCAAGAGATCTCAGTCTCCAAAGCCTGAGAATCGACAGGTTCGAGATCAGGCCGCCGAGGATGATGTGGCCCCAACACGGACATAGCCCAAGATCACTTTAGAGCAAACTATGATAGATACTATGGTCCGTGTTCTACTCAATCTAGATGCCCAGCAGGCTGCCGCTGGTATTAATACTCTGGGCGGAGGTTCACAGACTAGAGTTGGGGCGCAGACCCCTGAGCAGATACCTACTCGAGTAGCACATCTCGCTGCAGCTATGGCTCCCCGAGTTGATGCGGTGCCAGCCCTGGGGGATGATGTTAGACCAGTGACGGGTCCTGTTATGACCTTGACTGATCAAGATCTAATTGGGAGGTTCAGGAAGTTGGAGCCCCCAAGGTTCTCGGGTACTTCTGGAGAGGACGCTTATGAGTTTATCTTGGATATGCATGAGTTGTTACGTAGGATAGGGATCGTAGCATCCCATGGAATTGACTATGTGTCCTACCAATTTCGCTGAGACGTGAAGACTTGGTGGAGGTATTTTATTGCTTGCAGACCTGAGGGTTCTCCTCCTCTAACTTGACCTCAGTTCTACCGGGTCTTCCTTGAGAAGTATGTGCCCCGAGCTGTGAGAGAGGCGTGTAGGGAGGAGTTTTTACATCTTCAGCAGAGGGGATTATCTGTGGAGGCCTATGTGACTGGCTATTTGTATCTGACCCGTTATTCAGCTCCTTTGATTCCTACTGAGCCTGACAGGATTCGACACTTTGTTGGTGGGCTCGCTCGTTCTTTTTAGATTCCTTGCCTTTAGATGGAGGCTATGGGGGCTTCCTTCCATTCCATCATTGAGCATGTTTCTTTAGTCGAGGCTGCTAAGGCTCGTGCGTGCATTTGGCAGCGACAGATTGGGACTTATGGGGGTTCTAGCTCGAGGGGTGCCAATCAATCTTCTAGGCCATATAAGTCATATTTTGGCCATCCCGTGCAGTCAGCTTTATAGGCTTCATCTAGTGGGCCTTCCAGGCAGAGTGTTTTTTAGTCTCATCTCCGACCTGCTGGTAGTGTGGTTCCGTCTGGGTCTTCAGCTTCTGTTCATCAGGTTCAGCCTTCGAGGATTTTTTATGAATATAGGGAGCCTGGACACTTTGTTAGGGAGTGTACTCGACCCTGGCAGGATATTCAGTCTCCAAGGACTCCGGCACCGTCTAGTGGTTGTGCTGGTGCTTCGTCTAGAGGCGGTGCTCAGTCAGGCTGTGACGATTCGCAAACTGCTAGAGGTGGGTCCCAGGGTTCTCGAGGTGGAATTTAGCCAGGGTAGTCTGGTCGGGGCAGATTTTATGCATTTCCAGGTAGACCTGAGGTAGAGGTCTTAGATGCAGTGGTCTCAGGTACCATTTCTATTTGACATAAAAGCTGCGTCTGTATTGTTTGATCCGGGGTCTACCTATTCATATGTGTCTGCCTGTCATGTTATATGTTGGGCCTTGTTGTTTGATTGGGGTTAGCCACCCCGTTATGTTGTGACTGATCTTGTTCCTTGTCATTGGCTTGATGCCACGTGGAGCTTATAAATATTAGAGTCCATTGATATACCTTGATCATGATATTGTAGTATCTTACTTATTAACGTTTGATACGAGGATAGTGTTCTATTATGACTTTTATTGTGATATTATTGTGATGCATTTGTGATATACAGGTTCGGACTGAGTAATTGAGACTTGACACAATTGGGTTTAGATGTTAAACATAGGTGATGACGTGTACTTGCATCCGAGCACTTGCCCTATCTTTATTTTTCCATATCGGATGGCACGGTCGGGTTGAGAGAGCTAAGGAGCAGTTACAGGATTTATTGAGCAAGGGATTCATTAGACTGAATGTCTCCCCTTGGGGTACTCCTATGTTGTTTGTGAAGAAGAAAGATGGATTTATGAGGATATTACTAATAGTGTTATGTGATACGCTGGTTTTAGAGAGTTTTCAGTTAACAGTTGGGTGAGTTAAGGGAAAACAATGGTGTATAGAGTGTTTGGCCTACTGTTATCTCCAAGTGTGATTCAACAAGTGTGCGAGACTTATGTTTATGTGATAGACTACTGAGTGGGTTCGAGTAATGGTCAGACGATGGCGGTGTAAGTGAACTGATAGTAATTGAGGAATTCAAGAGTCAAGAAAAGGTATAGTTGATCGAGAGTCGGTAAGAATGAGGTACATCTTGGGATTACTGGAGTCTATTTAGATTGTGTTATCGTGGTCTTACATATTCAGACGAGGTGTGATTGTTGTTTGAGCTTAAGTAAAGAATCCTACAGACATGGACTAAGTGATATGAGGGAAATTCAGTGAGATTCGTGATCGATAGCTAGTGATAAGTGCATTTTAGTGAGCCGATATGTTGAGATTTAAAAGAAATGGCTTGGTGGTACACCGTTGGAAAAGTTCGTAACATTCTACAGTGGATGAGTTAGCGTGCTTTAAGAGGATATTTGTGGAATCCCTATCATGTGAGGACTGGAGTTATATCTTCGAGGTGAGACCCTACTCATGGTAATATAGTATGATTGCAAGTAATATTGGCTAGACAGTTTGGGTAAACGTTTTTGGATATTAAGGACTTGGGAGTAATTGCATGAGATTTAGAGCGGCAGTTATAAGACTAGATACTCTCAGAAAATTTACGAGTATATCGATGTGATACTACAAGGGGTTTGATGGTTATATAATTATTATATTATATGAGGCTTCGGGTTTTGCGTCGAAAAGTTTGGGTTGTATTCGATTTGTGTGTCTGGTAAGGTTAAGAAGCATGAAGATTAGAATCATAAGGTATAACTCTTCGGTACTAAGTTGATAACTTGGATAGGACTCAACTTGTGGAGTCGAGGGTGACAGACATGATTTTTTATGTGGGTTACAATTGTGATTGGTTTCAAAATTCGGAGTCAGTTCTAATGACTATTGGTGATATTCGAAAGTTGTGCAATCATTCAGGGTCAGCATTGTTCAAGTTAAGTGTAAAGGTCTATGATTGTATTTCCAGGAAGATATTAAGGATTCGATGTGTTCGGCTCAGGTTTGAGGTATGACAGATTTATCGAGCTTTGTCAAGGTTCCTAGTAGATTTGATGATATTTTTTTAGAACAGTTACTTGGGTAGAATAATGGTATATAATGATCTTAGTACAGATTTGAGAAGGAACTGTTGTACGAGAGGTCTTTATAGTGATCATTTGGGTTCTGACGGACTTTACTCGACGAGATACTCGGCGGTATGTTTCTATATAGTGATTTGAAGGTTTAAGAAGGCTTACAACTAGCCAAGTTTGCTGTCAGTAAGATCAGTTTTGATGGAATTGCGCAAGGATCTCAGATGAATCAAGGATTCTTTCTGGCGAGAGTAAGTTATAGGTTCAGAGTTTTGGTATGTGTGTTCATGTGTTTCTAAGGAATCGCGGTACGAGAAACGGCTTTAAGTAAGTGCAAAAGAAAGGTTAGCGAAATCAAAACATCATCCCGGTCCAGAATCGGCTATGGGTTGTGTCAATGTTTCAAAGGATTGCGTGGTTTGGGAAAGTGTTGTGGGACCTATTTATCACGTTCAGAGTTGTGATTTTATCAAATCAGAGGTTTCGAGTAAAAGTAATTCGTTTATTCGAGGATCATTTGTGAGGGAAATTGAATATGAAGGTATGAAAATTGGAGGTTGAGCTAAGTTTAGCGAGTTGTGACTGGTAAAGGGAGCGATCAGGTTTTTCTGAATGTTACACGCAACAAGGATGTCATGCGATGTGGGAAGGAGGGCAAGGGAGCCCGAGGTGTATTAGCCTATTTGAGACTATTCGCTGTATTGATCCTATGTGTTATGAGTTAGTTTTCACCAGGCTGGTCAGGTGTTCATCCGATCTTCCATGGTTTTATGTTGAAGAAGTACCATTCCAATGGTTCCTGTATCATTCTTTGGGATTCAGTTCTATGCGATGAGAATCCTTCCTGTTAGGAGGAGCCCAATATGTGTTAGAGATATCCCCAGTTATTGTGCGCTCGGGTATCTTTCCCCATTCTCTCGAGGATGAGCGATTATTTAATTGGTATCTGATGTAACGACCCGTTCGATTGTTATAGCGTTTTGACCTTTTTGCCCCGTTAACCCGTTCCCTAACCTTATTAGTACCATTTTGACCCGCGGGGACAGGTGGCACGGTTCCTTAGGCATTGGAGTGAGTTTTGATGTGACTTTTGGAAAAATTGGCTTTTAAGTGAAAACCGTTTAACTCATAGTTGACTTTTGGGTAAAAAGACCTTTTTCGGATATTCGTCGATTTCGAGAGGTCCAAATAGTCGTTTAGAACTTGTATGTATAAACGGTTTGGTTCCCAATGCACTCGGGTGCATTTTGGGACCTGGGTTGGAAAGTTAGTTTTGAGGTATCAAGGGTGACTTGGTCAACGAGACCTCTGATTGGAATTTTGAGGCCACGAGTAAGTTCGCAGCGCATTGTTATGTATATCTGCATATTTGGTTTGTGTCCGGGAGGTTCCAGGATTGTTTTGAGTGTCGATTCCAAGTTTGGAAGACACTAGAAATATTCTGGTGTTTCGTGACCGCAAAAGCGGTCAGCCGTAAAAACGGATATGTGACCGCAAAATCGGCCCTGTTGACCGCAAAACCGGCCGACGGGCAGTTTTCTAATTTAAATGCCTTTGAAAACCCTTATTTCCTCCCATTCCTTATATTAAATTTTTCTTAGCATCTTGGAGACGATTTGAAGTGGGTTTGATCAGATTTCTCTTGAAAGTAAGTTCTCTAATCTCAATCTCTTTCATTAACTTTCCTAAGTGAGAATTCATGGTAGTAAATCAATAGAAATTGGAGAATAAGAGAGGGTCTTTAGGTATCTTTCTTGAATAAGTTGTTAATTATAAACCTTGATTTGTTGGTGGATTAATCTTGATTAAGTATGGAATTGGCGAGTAGTATCTTTATAAACATGGTTCCTTCATTATTATTGACCAATTTGTGAGATTTAAAGTTAGGGTTTATACCCAAAATTGGGGGTTTCACCTAGAATCCGAATTTGTGTATTTCATGAGTTAATATAGCTTCTAGCTGATAGGAATTGATCACTTAGAGTATGAATTTCTTGTTTAAGCTTAGAATTTCTAATTTCTCCTTTTTAGTTCATAAACCCCATTCCATGGGTTAAGATTTGGGACTTGAATAGAAGTAAGATTTGAATGATGTTCTTCTTGATTCTAATTTCGTGATTCGAATGTACCTAGACTTTCTTTATCTCGAGGCTTAGTGGAAAGGCAAGTCTAAGAAGTGGTTGTTGGTGATATTGCTGTTTGCCCATCTAGGTAGGTTACAGTTTACCCCTGTGGTGAGGCTTCGAATAGCGAAGCGTATATTTAGATGATATTGTCAGAGATTTCATGTAAACCTTCGGGTATGAAGTTGGATTGGATGTTGCCTTAGGGTTTGGTATTGCTTGTGACTTATTTGATCGGGCTAGTGGCCTGTAGACTCCATAGGACCCTGTTTGGTACGTTGAGTATAAATTGGTGGATTGTTGTGAAATGGGAGTAAATCAGAAGGATGAAATTACTTGATATTAATATTGGTACTTAGTGTACGCGTCGCTATTGGTATAGACATTTTGGAATAGTTGGCTCTTATTGTTATGGAAATTGGAGATTCATTATGATTACTGTTTGGATCACTTGTTGATGATATTGGTGCGTTGTGTGTGGCACTTGAACTTGATATTATTCATTGTCTGTACATGCATCGTTCCATATTCATTTCATATCATCTTATTATGCTGTGTGACTGGCACTATTGATGGAAACGAGAAGGAGCATTGATGATTATGGAACATGGTAAGTCACCTATGAGCTGCGTGCGGAGGGGCTGATATGGAACACCAATATTGCGATACTTGTAGATAATTGGGTCCTCTGAGCTGTGTCCGGATTGACGGTGCTTGGACTTCGCGGGTCCCTTATGGGTTGTGCTGCCGAGACGTGGAGGTATTCCGCTGTCGGAGTACAAGAGTACAAGTATTGCATTGCATTGCATTCATGTCTCATATTGCATTGCTTGATTATGCTTCGTGGTTTCTTATGATTTGGATATTGTGTTGGTCATATTCTTGGACTGTATTTGATATGGGCTACGTGCTGAGTTTTCTTGATAAGACTTGGTTTTCGATATACTTGGATATTTGTTTCACTTGGGGCTAGTCGTTACATCAAGGCTTGATTATGTGAGTCGATTGTTTGGAAGCAAGACTTGTACTCTATGATTTGCTTCTTTTCTCTTACCTATTGTCTTTATTTATGTCAACTAGTCTTAGTCGGCCTATGATACCTACCAGTACTGTTGTTTGTACTGACCTGCCCTTGCTGCATTCTTTTATGAATTCAGAATTCAAGGTGGGATTGACCTCTGTTTCTCGTGGCTGATAGTCTTTCCGAGAGTTGCTGTTTAGAGTCTACAGGGTGAGCACGGGGACGTCCGCTGCCTTGAAGATTCTTCTTTTAGTTATGTCTTATATGCTATTCGGAGACATATTCGAGACATATTCATACATTTGATGTATTATTGATAATTCCAGACTTATAGATTCTAGTTAGATGTTCTTTTATGGTTAGACCAGACTCTGGGGTGTATTTTCCTTACTTCCGCATATTTCTATATCATTATCGTCAGACTTACGTGATTTTGTCTCTTCCGTTTGTTTACTTATTTATTCATGTTTTTACTATTGTTGGGTTGAGGGTTCGCCTACCGAGGTGGGAAAGGTAGGTGCCCGCACAACTTAGCTAGATTGGGTCGTGACTGCACACGCGTCCCTTAATCCTTAGAATACCCTCACTATCAAGCATGTCCTCCTTGGCCTCACCTCTCAGAACCTTATCACGAATTTTACGCAATTGGGCACCCTCAAACTGCTGGGCCCAAATTTGCTCCAAAAGGGACGACCTCGCCTCAACACAAGCTAAGACTCTGCCCGGAACTGAGATATCAAGGCACACAAAACTATTAGCTAGTGTCTAAGCCTCCATGGCTAACCGACGCTCAGAAGCAACGAATCGGGCTAAGCTACCCGTACTCACTGCCTTGTGAATCAAGGCATCAGCTACTACATTGGCTTTCCCCGGCTGATAGAGAATGGTGATGTCATAATCTTTCAGAAGCTCCATCTACCTACGCTGCCTGGAATTTAGATCTCTCTGACTGAACACGTGCTGAAGGCTGCGGTGATCGACTGAACACCTCACAATGGACTCCGTACAGATAGTTCCTCCAGATCTTTAAGGCGAAGACTACTGCTAACAACTCCAGATCGTGGGTAGGGTAGTTCTTCTCGTTGTTCTTCAACTGACGGGAAACATAGGCAATGACACTACTCTTCGGCTTCAACACAACACCCAAACCAACACGGGATGCATCACAATACACTGAGAAATTCTTACCCTCCACGGATAATGCCAGAATTGGCGCTGAAGTTAAATGAGTCTTGAGCTTTTGAAAGCTCTCTTCATAAGCATCGGACCACTGAAGGGGAATCTCCTTCTGAGTCAATCTAGTCAACGAAAAAGCAATATAAGCAAAACCCCTCACAAATCGACGATAATAGCTGGCTAACCCCACGAAGCTACGAATCTCTGTTATTGTAGTGGGCCTCGCCTAATATCTAACAGCCTCGATCTTCTTGGGATCAACTATGATCCCGTCCTTAGACATAACGTGGCCTAAGAACGCCACAGACTAAATCCAGAACTCACACTTCGAAAACTTGGCATAAAGCTCCTTCTCCTTCAATAACCCAAGGACAATCCTCAAATGACGCTCATGCTCCTCCCTACTCTTCGAATACACCAAGATATCATTGATGAATACAATGACGAAGAAATCAAGATATGGCTTGAAAATGCCATTCATCAAAGTCATAAAAGCAGTTGAGGCATTCGTAAGCCCAAATGACCTCACAAGGAACTCGTAATGACAATCACGAGTCCTAAAGGTCGTCTTCGGAACATCTTGGGCCCGAATCTTCAGCTGATGGTAGCCTAACCTTGAATCAGTCTTCGAAAATACCGAAGCACGCTGAAGCTGGTTGAATAAGTCATCAATACGGGGAATAGGATATATATTACGAATGGTGACCTTGTTTAATTGACTGTAATCTATGCACATCCTTATCGTACCGTCCTTCTTCTTCACAAACAAAACAAGAGCACCCTAAGGGGAGACACTCGGTCTAACAAACCCCTTACTCAACAGATCCTGTAGCTGCTCCTTTAGCTCCCTCAACTCAATGAGCACCATCCTATAGGGAGGAATAGAAATGGGGTGCGTTCCAAGATGGCATACTCGACAAATCAGATGGAAAGACCTCTGCGAACTCACACACAATGGGTACAGACTCAAGGGGTGGAGAATCAACGCTAGTATCACGAACATGGGCTAAGTAAGCCAAACATCCCTTGCTAACTAAATTCTTCGTGCGGAGATAAGAAATGATCTTCTTCGGAGCGGGGCTCAGAGTACCCCTACACTTTAATCTAGGAATCCCAGGCATAACTAATGTCACTGTCTTAGTGTGACAGTCCAAGATCACGTGATACGGTGACAATCAAGTCATACCCAAGATAATATCAGTCTACGATATCCAATATCATCAAATCTACCCAAGTATCATATCTATAAAAGTAACTAAGCAAGACCGAAAGACTCAATAAACAACAACTGAGTCTCCAACCGGAGTGGATACATGGAAAGGCATATCAAGACGGTCACTAGTCAAATCCCAACCAACAGAATGATAGGCAGATATATATGAGAAAGTAGATCCCGGATCAAATAAGACTGAAGCAGGTCAATGACGAACAAAAATATTACCTGAGATCACAGCATTAGAGGCCTCAGCCTCGGGCCTACCCGAAAAAGAATAGCAAACACCACCTCCGCGACCACTTCAATCCAACTGCGCCCCTCCTCTGAAGGCTTGAGAACTGCCTCTACCTGACTGGTGTCCACCTCTGGACTAATGAGATCTACTGAGGCCTGATTCAGCACCGTCTCTGGCAGAAGAACCACCTCGACCACTAGATGGTGCCGGAGTCCTCAAAGTCTGGAATCGGGAACCCTGCTGGGACCCACTCTGTCAGGATTTGGGATAATCTCTCATAAAGTGGCCATAGTGACCACAAACATATCAAGAACTGGGGGCTAGAGGCCGATACACAGAATCCTACGAACTAGGGGGACCACCACGGTTAGATGGACGAGAGTAAGAACCACTATAGGACTATCCAGCTCCATACCCACTAGGTCTAGAAGGGCCACCTGAAGAAGCCTGTAACACTAACTGAACAGGGTGGCTGGGGGTTGACTGATAAGGCTTGGATGACTGTCCCCCACCCCTGTAGCTAGAACTACTATACCCACCATGACGACATGGCCTCTTCTTACTAGACTCTCTCAAAGTTCGAGGCTTGGCAGACTCTACACCCACAGCATGATCAACAACCGCCTGGAAGGAAGATCCCAAAGTAACCAATTGGAGACAAGTAATATGGAGTGGATACACAAGTCCACCAACAAACCTACGAACCCTCTCCTCCTCCATGGAAATCAACTGAGCAGCATACCTAGAAAAAATAGAAATTTGACCTCTATACTATTACACGGTCATGCCTTGCAGTCGCAAATGAAGAAACTCATCTCTATGCTCATCCCTCAAGGTATGTGGCATGTACTTCTCCAAGAAAGCCTGATGGAACTGGGTCCAAGTAAGTGGAGGTGCACCAACGAGTCTGCCACCGCGAAATTGAAATGACATATAATCCACCCTATGAGACTCCATAATATGCATCTTATAGAGCCTCTCATGCATTTCCATAATGAACTCATATGCATCCTCACTATGCAAGCCAAAGAACTTAGGCGGCTCCATCTTCAGGAACCTCCCAACAAGCTCTTGATCCTCAACGGCCAAAGGATGGACTGCCACGGGTCTAGGAGACCCCTCAGGGACTGGAATACTGCCTAAATGTGGAGTTATGGCAGCAGCAGAATGCATCCCTATAGTCTGACGCTGCTCGGGAGTCCGTACTCCCACTCAAGTCTGGAAACCACCTGGAGTAGTGGCACCACCTACGGGATGCTGGCCATCAAGATGAAGAAGTACACGGGCCATAACATCCTCGAATTCCTAATCGTTTATGGCATTGGGGTGAGTCTGGGCTGGTCCCTCACCTTCTGCGGCTGCCTGCGCTCTCTCGGGCGGACGCTCTAGAGAAGCTGAATGTGCTCGCCTCTGTCCAGCCACAGAGGCACCCCTGGCCGGTGCAGCTCCATGGCCTCTAGCTTGGACTCTACCTCTCGCTTGTCCTCAACCTCTAGTGTCTGCCCATAGCAGTATGCTCGGGCACCCCGTCCCTCACGATGGTAGCTCGTGTCCTCACCAATTGTGAGAGAATAGAAGTGGATCAGATACCAATTAGAAAAAGCCAAATACTAATATAAATAAAGTAGCACGAAGGAATGAAAGAATGTGAATTTTCCTAAATGTCCCGTATCCTTTCGGATATAGGTATGGAGCTCGTCGTACTGATCGCAAGACTCTACTAGACATGCTCTTGTACTTATAGACCGGGTAACCTAGGGCTCTAATACCAACTTGTCATGCCCCAACTAGGGGAATGCGAGCAACTACTATTTCTCACCTCGGTAAGCAAACCCTTCCCTTATTCACAACCAAACAATAAATAATATAAATTCAATTACCCAGAATTACATAATAATCTAACATAAATAGATAAATATTATAAGTGCGAAAGATACATCAAATTCCAAAATCTGGTCTAAATAGTACAAGGGCCCCTACATAATGTGATAAGAATAGAGTTACTGGAATAAAACAAGATTATAATGCGGAATCGAAAATATGAAGATTAGAGACAAGAATGTAAAGATAGGCGAAATTCGAGAATAAAATCCCCAAATTTCAAGATTAAGTGATAAGAACCCTAATTGATCTTAGTATTCAAAATTAGCGGATTAAGACAACGAGATTTTCACTCCAGTCGTGAAGCATAGCTCAATTCACACACTACTAGCATTGGCAGCACCATTCGACTTGGAGCTTCAACAACTTGATGTCAAAACTGCTTTCTTACATGGTGATCTAGAAAAGATAATCTATATGGATCATCTTGAAGATTCCTAGCTGAGAGAAAATAAGATCACGTGTGTCAATTGATGAAATTTTTGTATGTTTTGAAGTAATCCCTAGATAGTGATACAACAGGTTTGATGTATTCATGACTACACATGAATTCTGAAGGAGTGCATTTGATAGATGTGTATATTACAAGAAGAAATCTGGTAACTCAATGATTTATATACTGTTGTATGCTGATGATATGATTATTTCTACTAACAACATCTCAAAGATAAATGCTTTGAAGAATTTATTGAGTAAGGAATTTGACATAAAGGATTTGGGAGCTGCACAGAAAATCCTTGGTATGGAGATTTCAAAAGAAGACGGTGTTGTACATCTTTCTTAGAAGAGGTGCATTGAAAGGTTTCTTGAGAGATTCAATATGCATAAGTGCACTGTGGAGTCCCTAAGTGCGCTGTTGTGCACCCCTTTTTGTCCAATTTCTCACTTATTTCTTCTTTGTTCGATCCATTTTGCTCACAAGTTTGGCTCATCTTCACCTAGATACAAAGTGACACAAATTAGTATATCCACATATAAAATCACTAAATTCATATAAAAGTCACATAAAAAATTCTCATAAAACTCAAAAAATATATAACCATCACTCCCATGGGTCATGCTCCTGGACATCCCAATGGAGTTAGTATGTACACGAAATGTTGGAGCCATCGAATTTTGAGATAATTATGGTAAGAGTTACAATGTGCACGAAATGTTTTATATGAATCTAGTTCATGCATATCATCCATATATGCTGACTTGGTGCATTTATTATGTTGGTTTGACTAAATCTGTGCATATCCTCTTTACATGCTAATTTTGTGATTTTGTTTGTAGTTTGAATAATATTACCCTGTGATATGTAATGATCTCATTTGTTATGATTTATGAGTAAGACAGGTTAATTGTAAATTTTCTAAAGGCTTACCACTACTTTGTTAGGATCAGGTTATGATGCTTACTCGGTTGTTTTTATACTTATGCTACACTTGCTGCATCTCTGTGTTCAAATTTGGATGTGAATACTAGCAGAGCACATAGATATGTCTAGAGACTCTCTGCTTGGAGATTTGGGGTGAGCTGTTGGTTGTTCTGCAGCTCCAGATTTCTATTCAGTTTCTTTTTATCTGTCTTTCTATTTAAAAATAATATGTTGTTTCAGACTCTTGTATTTATAGGGTGGACCTACATTTTAGGTGTTAGGTGCTCAAATACCCGTTGACCCCTAAGCGAACTGTGTACAGTCAGACAAAAAATATTTAAAAAATGATATAAGGAACCGTTGAGCACCCATAAAGAGAAATGATTGATTTGTGCTTTGGTTTTAAAGTTGAAACCTAGGAGTGCAACACCACCGAATCGAGTGTTCGATCCTCGATTGAAGCTGTATTTTTTCTAAAGGCTTACTTACTACTTTCATATAAATTATGACTGACATTTCTTTTCAATCTTGACATTTTTCTAACTATTTCTTTTAGTTTAATATTTTCGCTTTTTATCTTTCCTGTATCTTATTCATTACGATGAAAAAATTTAGCTTCTAAAAGTTTTAGAGTGTAAAATATTTGCAATAGTAAGCAATGACACCATAATTCATCCTCTTTAAAATATGGAAAGTCATGGAGTCTAAGTGACTAGAAGTCTCTTTACGAAATAATGATATTAACTGTAGTTTCCTTCGTGTGACTTGTGACTAGAAGTCTTTTTGTAATAATAATATTAACCATCATTTTATCATTAACTTTTTAAATTTTCACATTCAAATAATTGTGCATTTATGTTTAAGAAGTCAACACCCACAATCTTAAAATCCTGGAGCTACATTTATTTTCAGTCCTAGATGCTCTTGACTCATATCAATAGGACTTTGGGGATTTTTGTCACGACCCAGCTAGGGGGCCATGACGGGTACCCGGAGCTAACCTACCGAGCACCACTCATCATGCTCATTATCATATTCAACCCAGGTCAACACAATTCTTAAGTAAAGCTTACTATGAAACGATCTTGAATTGCTCCTCAAAATATGCATCCATATATATACAAGCCCATGAGGCTACAAAATGATATACAAGATATATACTAAGAAGATCATAAGACATCCACTACCCACACATATGTATCTACGAGCCTGTAACTGGAGTACTGGAATCATAAGGACGGGACAGGATCTTCCCATGCCCAAGTATGTGCACAAAAGAATATACTAATAAGCGGCAACTCCGGAGTAGTGGACTGCTCCTGAATATCTGCTGATAAAGCTCTTAGGCGTCTGTACCATCTCCATGTCTACCTGCGGGCATGAAAGTAGCGTCTATAAAAGAAAGGACTTTAGTACGAACAATGTACTGAGTATGTAAGGCATGTATAGCAACATAATCAAGAAATAAGAGAGCATAAAATGCAGAGATAACCTGTAACTGATTGCCTCTTAAGGCGGAGTCATGCATACTAACTTTTATATCAAACAAAATCATATCATATATATACATACATAAACTGCCCGACCATATAGGTACGGTGTGATCATCATTAGCCCGCGTCCGGGCCTCCCGCATCCAGGGTAACCATCTCATGCCGTCTACTAGTGGTGTCTGCCTGACCAACTAGGCATGGTGTAATAATCATCATAGCCGCCCACTACGCCCATCGTAGTGGTGTGTACCCGGCCAATTAGGCATGGTGTAAAGTCACATGTACATAACCTAAAGCATGCAATAGAGCTCAAGTAAAAGCTGTAACTCTATCAAAGTGACATAAGGTCGGTAACCTCTGATTACATTATGGATCAAACATCATCGATAGGTCTCACCTTGAAGGAACTCGTACTATAAGGTGAGATGGCCAACAATGAATAACATCAAGGAAATTATGAAATAAGGTCGTTAAGCTCATAATAGCATCAACTCATCAACTTTGAAATCTCTAGAAGTAAAATCACCATCATCATCATTATTATAGAACACATCTTATCTCTTTCTCATAAGAAGCTCTTAAGAATCTTTAACTTTCATCTTTTGAGATGTAAGAAGGTCATGGAAATATAGAGAGGAAATCATAATATAGAACTCATGCCTTTGAAATAAAGGGGACTAGCCTTAACATAACTTGACATTTTCTTAACGACTACACGTTCTCCTTCCATGCTCGCGACTCTACCTTTAAGAGAATTCACACTAAAATTAGATCATTTAAAACATGCCTAAGTCTAAACTAAAGCGACTAAGAGCTAACGAAAATTGGGCAGTATTTCCTTTGTTTCAACAACTTTCTACATATATTAAACAAGTCCCAAACATCATAGCAACACCCATAACATCATAATTAATCGCTTTCTTCAAGTTAAACATGTTTCAATCCTCAAAACTCCTCTCCAACGTCATTCATAATCATAATTACAACACAACACCATATTCATTCTTCACATAATACTTCCTCAACGTCATGAGCATCATTCATAACAAGATTATACTCATCTCATACTAAGAATCATGACTCAAATTAACTTACTACTCAAAATACCATTATTTCCATATTGGAGCTCATATTCTACTTTCTTCTCTAATCCAAGTCTTTCAACCACTCAATACTTTTAATAACATGAACTAGGTGTAAAAATCACCTTTGATTATGTATAAAAGATCTTTGGATGAAGATACTTCACTTAAGGAAACCCCAACTTCAACGCAAAAGGGATTCTTGACTCCCACAAACCCTAGTGAGCCTCTTTACACTTGATCCTCTTGATTCTTGCTAATTAATCCTTGATTTCTCTTGAGTTCATGTTGATATGGTATGGAGAATGTTCTAGAGCTCTCTTGAGGTGTGGATAATGAGGGAAGTGAAAAATGTGAACTTGGGTCCTCTTTTATATAAAAACAAAAGCTGCCAGACATGGTTTATACGGACACTTATACAGTCTGTATAGGTGACCGTATAATACCACCAGGGAGTGACCTTCTCTGGACAGGTTATATGGACCCTTCTACGGATGGTATAAGTTATACGGACCGTATAAGTGGTCATATAGCTTACGGTTTTTCCGAAATCGTTCTCGTCGCTTCGTCTGACTTCCAATCCTTGTGGAACCTTCTTGGAACTTGTATAATACTTCATTAACCATCTAGGGAGCCCCATAACTCCTTCCCATGACATTACTACTAAATAATTGTTAACTCGATACTTGCAAAAACCTTTCCAAACACGACTTATACTTTACTTCCTTCGACGAACTTAGTCTCACCGATTGATCTAGCTTTAAAATCTTGTCATATGCACTTTAAAGCTACTAAATACCCTCCTTAAGGTCACATGGACTTCATGTTTACCTTAAGCTTGTGTTAGTCTATTCACAGCTCAGGTACGAAATGTCCGAGGTGTAACAATTTTGATTGTATTATTCTGCACTATTATTGTTCCGAGATGTTTTTATGATTTATCACTATTTTATGATTCTTTATGCATGTCAATAATGAAAACAGATTAAAAATTGAATATGGTTCGCCTATCGGGTCGGGTGTAGGTGCTTTCCCAGTTTAAAATTTTTTGTGTCGTGACAACTTAGCACTAATGTTGCCTTTAGTGATATTTACGACTGAGGAGCGTAACCTAACCTTACGCATGATATAATGATAGATGGCGGGAAGAATTGCAGTTATATCTCCACTCCTATGCTAAAATAAAGAAATTTTAGAAAAAAATGATATACTATTTGTATTTTTGTTTTGCCCTCATGAAAATATTATAAAAATAATTTTATTGTTTTGAAAGGAAATAATGATAGCAGGGTTTCACTCATTTAAAAGAATAGGTTAGGGTGTAAATCATAAAATAGAACACACAATAGAGTGCAAAATGCAACGAATTAAAGAAATTCAGCTCAAATGTGGTGTCTAGAATGACCTCGAGTCGTTCTCTTTTATAATAGAACCATGTGATATTTAACTACCACTTCACAAAGAGTTCTACACTTTAACTTCTACTTTATGACAGAGTTACATAAATCTTTTTTATCTTAATTAGTGAGTTACATTGCAGTTACATCTTGATTCATTCATGAACTTGTATGTATTGGGGAAAATTCGTAGAATACAACTGGATGAGTGCCATGGTGACACGTGTCAATAAGGAAGAGTTGGATACATTTCATCGCGAAACTTCCCCGGAGGTATTCATATGGCACCAGAAGCACATTAAGACTCTTGTCCCCAATAATGGGGTACCGGAGGAGAGGCCAACGGTCAACCGTTACATGAAGACTTTGCGCCTCACATGGGACATTAATAGGCATTATTATCATCTTTATTGCCCATCTAATACTATATCATTAATTTGTAATATTAATGGAGGCATAATTCGTGAAATGTGTACCCCTGAGTTCATGTATAAATAGGGCTTCGCATTTCATTGTAACATCACTTGAAAATATATACAAGAAACACTTCACACTTACATCATTTTTGGTTGTCATTGTTTAGATTTGGCTTATAAAAGTTCCAATCACAAGCTCGACCAGAGACTCTAGCTAATAGCTTCTCCAAGGCCCATGCTATTCAAATTCTTTACTTTATTTCATTCTTGCTAATTTCTGTTGCTAATTTTATCATTTTCTTGGTCACACTGACTGTCACGATCCAAAATCCCATTTGTGTCATGAGGGCACCTATTCTTACCTGTAGGCGGCCCCAACATGAAGCACTACAAACATAAGTAAATGTGAAAATTAAAGGAACTCCCAAAGTACTGAAATAGTCTTAATAACTTAGTGAAAATAAATCTAAGACAACATACCCCAAAACCTAGAAGTCACAAGTACAAGAGCTTTCTAGAGTACGGTTGCAAGTCTTAAAAGCTAATACAACACTATCTGAAATAAGGAAGACAAAACATGAGGATAGAGAGGAATCTGGTGCTAGGAAAGTATCACCAACTCACCCTGGACTGCAAGGTAGTACTCTCAAAACAGTCATTGAACCAAGATGCTCAACTTATTCTGGATCTGTACGTGCACACAAAAGGTGTAGCAAGTGTAAAGTTAGTACGGGAAGCACGTGTATCGAACAACATCATTGACCAAACTATAGCGATGAAGAGGCTTAGTACTTCTCATATTTATTTTCTTGCTTAGTTAGTTAAATTACACAGGCTATAAGAGATTCAACTACCAAAGTAAAGATTCTACCACTAAATCAAGTCACTAAGTCCATTACTTTCCAAGTATCATCATAAAATTTCTAACTTACCTTAATAAGGATAAGTATAGAATAAAGTTCCAACATTTACCCAAATCAGGCATCTAAACCCACACAGATTCCACCTATTCATCAAATTAAGCAAGTTCATTAATAAAGTGTAATGACCCGATTGGTCGTTATAGTGATATTGACCCTTTTACCCCTTTTGACCCTTTATTGAGGTCATCGGGTGAGTTTTAGTGTGACTTTTGGAAGTTGAAGAATTATAGTTTAAAATGTTTGACCAAAAGTTGAATTTTAAGTAAACATACCTTTTTTGAAAATCTGTCGGTTCCGAGAAGTCCGAATGACCGTTTGAGACTTGATAGTATGTTCGGTTTGGTTCCCAATGCATTTGGAAGTGTTTTGGTACTTGGGTTGGAAACTTGGCTTTAGGCAGTTAGGGGTTGACTTGGTCAATTAGACCTCCGTTGCAAATTTTAAGGCCGCGGATGAATTCGTAGAGCGTTTTTAAGTGTGTGTGTGCATATTTGTTTTCTATCTATGGGGTTTCGGGTGATAGTCGGATTTTGGGTTGAGAATTATCAAAAACCAGAAAAATCTGGTGTCTGGTGTTTGCTACAGTGGCACCAGACTCACCGCAGCGGCCTTGCTATGTCAAGGGAGGGACCGCTATAGCGGGCGAAAGACTTCATGGTGAGTCGCCCCAGCGGACTGGTATCCGCTAAGGCGGACTAGTTGTAGCGATGATATTACCGCTCTAGCGGTATGGTGAGATTGGCGAGACGTGCCACAGTGGGCCCTTGGCCGCCGCGGCGCACTCGTTACAACGGTTAACTTAGCCGCTGCAGCGAGTGACGGGCAATGTTTCCAGATTTTTCCCTAAATTAAAACCCTTGAACCCTACCATTTCCCTTCATCACTTTCTAAGCACACTTTGGGAGAATTGAATAGCTTTTGGACTGAATCTTCTTGAAGGTAAGATCTTTGACCCTAGACTTCATCATTTACCTTCCTAGATCCTTAATCTATGCTTAGAATCACTAGAATCAAAGTGGAGAAGATAAGTCTTATGATAAACTTCTTAAAATGGGTTTAGACTTCTTAAATGGAAATTGATGGTGAAATTGACTAGTATAACCATAGAAATTGATGAATTCATTATTGATGAGCTTATTTCATGCATTATAAATGATTAATTTCAGGATTAAAGAATTAGGATTCATACCCAAACTTGGGAGTTTTACTTTAAATCTGAATTAGGCTTAATCTTAAGTTGATTTAGCAATTTATTAGTGAGTTTGATCACCTAGAGCTTGAATTGCATGTTCCATCCTTCCAATTTGTTATTTTACCCTTGTGGGTTCGTTTTCCCAATTCCTTGAGTTAGAATCTGACCTAACTAGAAGTATAGCAATATGGGTATCGCTCTTCTTTATTTCTAATGTAGAACTCGAATATGTTTAGACTTTGAGTATTTGAAGATTGTCAAGAAAGGGAAAGGCTAAAGTGTGATGGTTCGTGGCTCATGTTTGGCTTTTCAGGTAGGTTACGACTTACCTTTTAGTTAAACTTTGGTTAGCGAATCATATGTAGAGTTAGTGATTGTTGGAGAAAGCATGTAAATCTTCGGGTATGAAGTTGGGATGAAATACTTAGGTTGGTATTGTTGTTGACCATGGATTGTCACCTTATTGTGTTCTATTGAGTTGTTGCTTATTTGCGAGTTGTTAGCTTGCCGCCACGTGATTGATTCTGGAGTTGATGCTTAGAGATTACCTTATGTTTCAGAGAGCATATTTATCTTGATTGAGGTTGCTGGAAAGGAAAGTAAGGTTATGATATTGATATTGTGATTGTGATTGAGACATGTGTTCATGTGTGGCACTACAGTAACTGCTATAGTACCGCCCGAATTTACAACCTTATAAAAGGTGCAAAACCCCATTTTCACAAAAAATCAGATGACGAAGCTCACCAAGGTTCTAGAAAAACCTATGAACTTCCAAGAGCTCCAAACAAAGTTTCCATAACCAAATTAATTAAGGATCTTAGTTGAAGATTTAGAAAGGTATATCAAGGGAACTAACTCATGGTTCTTGAAGATGTATTGATCTTGTGGGCATAGACTATGCTTGGATTTTGTGTATTCTCCATCCTAAGGTAAGACCCTATACTTCATTTATTGTTTTGGAATTGTTTTGGAAGGCTTTAGCGTAGAAAGATGGAAGATATCATGGTTTGAAGTTAGAATATAATTATGATATGGAATGGAGTTTATGGAGTTATAAAAAGAATTATAGTGCTATTTTCATATGTATCTGACGTTGATAACGATGTTGGTATTGTTGTTGTGAATTGGGATTAACTTCCGAGAGTAAAACCGTTGGAATATCATATAATTAATGAATCAATTATTCGACTAAAGAAACATCATGTGGGATGTTCCATGGAGCATACTGGTGTTGATAATGTTGTTGTAATGTTGGTATTGTTGTTGTTGTTGTTGTTTATTGGATTGTGATTTCGGGCTAGGCATATAAACAGGGGAGATGCTGCCCGAATTCTGGCAACTCTAGAAAGATTTATTTGAAGGATTAAGACAAGCATATAAAGGCAAGTCTAACAATAGTATAAATTTTCTTGAATATAGATTTACGAGCCTGGGAGGACAAGCGTTGAGTAGTTAAAGTTAAGACGACCTAAAAGGTATGTCAAGGGTAATCCCTTTCTTTCAAAGGCATGATTCCTATGTTATGATCCTATAAATGTTTCCATAACCACCTTGTTTCCAAAAGCTAGAATTTCTTGATTCTTAAAGCTTCTTATGATGTAAAAGCTTCTTATATGTATATATACATGGGGCTATGGGAAAGGTGAGGGGTTATATACGCATAACCACCTGATCAGTTGGTGTATTATGATATCATCCCGGATGCAGGATAAATGGCTAAATGGATCGGGCTGCACATTCGGCAACAATATTATATATATATATATAGATGGATCGGGCTGCATGTTCTGCAGCACTATTATGTATATATGTACAAGAAAGATTTTATGAAGAAGCTAAGCATGCATGGTATCTGCCTTAAGAGGCAATCAGATGTACAGGTTATTCCCTTATCTCATGTTATGCTTTACATTTTTCATTATGTTATTTTCCATGTTCGGTATCTCTTAGTATGTTACTATTCATGCCTTACATACTCATTACACTGTTCGTACTGACATCCCTTTTTGTGGACGCTGCATTCATGCCCGCAGGCTCAGGTAGTCATTCGGATGAGCCAGACCAGTAGGATCTCCTAAGCTGCAATCAGTGCGCTCCACTTGATCCGGAGCTGCAGCTTTTGGTATGTTATTTATGATGTGTACAAATGTGGGTATGAGAGGGCCTTATCCTGTCTTTCTACAGCTAGACTCTATAGAGGTCTATAGACAGTTGTATATAGTGGGAATATCATGTAGCTTTGTGGTCTCCTATTTTCCGTACAGCGCATGTAGTGGCCATGTCGGACTGTGTTGTCATCTGTTGCACGTATGCCTATATATACATGACCATGTGTATAAATTATGAGTTTTTTGAGATAGAGTTTATTGCATAAATTTTGCAGCAGATGCTATCGCTCATATATGAGTTAGAAATGGGCCATCAGGTTATTCCGCATATGGAAAGTATGAGTTTAGGGGTGCTTGGGTCGTGACAAAAGTGGTATCAGAGCAGTTCGTCCTAGGGATTGTCTACAGACCGTGTCCGGTAGAGTCCTGTTTATGGGTGTGAAGCTGGCCACACTTATAAATAGGAGACTGCAAGATATTTAGGAATCAATGACCTTTCCTTTCTATCTTAGATCGTGCGATAGAGCCAGCGTCTAGGAAAGATCACTTCTGACCCTCTTTTCCTATAGGTTGGCATAGATTGATAGAGATGAAGAGATCGGCCTCAGATAGTGGGGGTGCCAAGAAGGCCCCCAGAGTGGATTCAGGACCACAGGCTCGGGACTGAGTAGAAGGAGCCTTAGCTATTCTATCGAGACTGATCCCTTTGAGGACCCCGTGATGATTCCCCTAGAATTTTTGACTTCTAGAGAGGAGGATCCATCAGAGGATAGCTATGACACGGACCCGTTTGAGGGTTCATATGGGATGCCATAGGAGAAGATTTCTGAGACTGTACTAGAGTTGACTCCCCCAGCTGCTCCTTTGGCAGAGCACTATGTCAGGCCAGCTACGCCTGAGAGTGTTACTTATTTTTCTAGCCTATTATCTTGGCCGTCAGTAAACCAGGAGTTGCCTGAATATCCGTATCCCTTAGACTCAGATGAGAAAGATGAGGAGGGCCAGACTAACAGAGGGCGGGAGGACAATAAAGAGGACACTTCACTTTATAGCCCTCCAGACCAAGCTCAGGACAGGTCAACTACAGGTATATGAGTTCTTTATTGAAATTTCTTATGTGTGTACTATTATTGTAGGATATCATTAATAGGTGACAAATGGGAGTTTTAGAGGAACCGATAACCAAAGTACCTATGGATAGATGCGACTAAGATGTGTTGGCCACTACTAGGAATCTTAAATTTACGAATGGAGGACAATCGTGTCTTGATCGATTGTTATTATTGAGAGTTTCGGAGGCTAAACCCGCATTTGCTCGATTAGGAAATTAAGGGATCTTTCCAATCCGAAGGGAGATGTATTACAGGAATTTTATTGGGATCCGTTATAACTTCAACTTGTTCTAGGTCATGCGATAAAGGTCACACAGCAGGGTGGATGCGATCGTACCAGCACTAATGCACCGGATCCCATCAAGGCTCCAAGTTAAGCATGATGGGGTGAGAGTAATATGTTACACCTCGGAAAATCTTCCGTTGGTACGCAAGTGAATGAACTAGTGAAATACGAGTATCGGGTTAATGATGACTTAAGGGCATTTTGGGAAAGAGTTATAATGTCCCTTAGATTGCTAATGAAGTGTTAAACAAGTGTTAAGAAGGTTCCATAAGGAATGGAGATCAACGAAGTGACGAGAACAAGTTCAGTGGACTGGTGAGTGTTACGGCACATTATACGGACCGCATAATGTTTTACGGACCGTATAATGGACCGTAAAACCATCACAGCGAAGGTTGCTCACTGGTGCAATTTTACGGTCAATTATACGGACCGTATAAATTTTTACGGCCCGTATAATGAACCGTCAAATGGTCACAGTGAAGGGTGAAGGAAAGGCACGTTTTACGGTCAATTATACGGACCGTATAATGGACCCGACATATCAGTGAATGGGTTATTTAATAGGGACCAAGTTCATAAAATCATTTCCACATTTCATCCCTTCTCTCTAAAACATCTCTCTACATTTATTACACAAGTTTTCAAGGATTTTAAGCCATCAACAACATAAATCAGGTGAATCAAGGGTAAGGAAACCCATTAAAGACCATTCAAGTCAAGAAATCCAAATGGAGGAAAACTAGGGTTTTGCTCAAAGTGGAGTATTATCAACTAAAGCTTGTTCCTACAATTTCTAAGGTAAGATTCATGATATCCATATGTTGTTTGAGGTATTTGAGAGTTAAAATGCTTGGTCATTAGAAGAGTATAGCAAAATGGGTTATGAATGATGAATAGTGACATTTTTGAGAAATAGTTTGAATTGAATCATGATTGTTGTTGTGTTGTGACATGAATGTGTTATAAATGACGTTAAGACCATGAAATAGACATTGTATATGAATGGACGAAGTTGGGTGTTGTGATCATGAACATGGACAAATGAAAGTAAATTGAGAAACCTTAATAATGTGGATGATTAATGGTCATTGATATGATATTATGAATGTATTGTTGACGTTTGGGAGTTGAATTACGATATGGACAAATGTTGTATAAATAAAGGAGATGCTGTCTGATTTTCTCTAACTTTGGCCATGTGTGTTAGTTATCGATTCTAATGATAGTATGACCTTAATGAAGGTAGAAACATGAGCACCGAAGGAGTACGTGCAATTGTAGAATAGTTCGACGAAAAGGTATGTAAGGCTAACCCTTCTTTCATAAGGCATGGTTCTTTGGCCAAACGTCTAAATCCTCTATGAGTCTATGATTTCTTCAATGATTGATCTTCCGAGCTAGTAAGCTCACGATGCTTGAGATGTACTACGATTGTACTAAGTTCCTCATATGACGAGTAAGCCTAGAATATAGATGTCACGATAACGATGATGATAGTATGATGATAAGAGTAAAAATGATGTTAAAGACGCTTATGAGCTATTAGGTGTATATGTGCCTATGAAGGGCTATAATGAGACCCCAAGCTTATGATGCCGGGTAAGAATATATGTATATGAATATGTATAAAGTATGTATATGATTACGTAACGCGCGCGCACGTCTGCAGATATGGATAACCCTGATGCCTTGGTAGGGCCAGGTAGATATAACCTTGAGCCTTGGTTGGCCAAGTAGGTATTGAACACCGAACCTTTATGGTCGGGCACGCTATGTATCTATGTATATATGTGAAAATGCTATGTATAAGAGATGTAAATGATTATGAGGGTAATTAAGTACGGATATGGATGTATGTATGCGGATACGCAATAGGAATGGAAAGTCCCTATGGAAAGTAAGTAAGTGCCATGGTGATGATATTATTGTCTCCCCTCCTATGCTACTTCATATGTTGTATATTGTGCTTCTATATCGATATTGATCATGCTTTACATACTCAGTACATTCTTCGTACTGACGTCCTTTTGTTTGTGAACGCTGCGTCATGCCCGCAGGTGCACAGGGAGACAGACTTGATCCATAGCAGCTTTCTCAGAGATTACATAGCAGAGCTCCATTTCATTCGGAGCCATAGCTTTTGGGTACTTATTCTTTTGTGTATATAGTCATGGGTATAGTGGGATCCTGTCCCACTTATGTGATATGTATACTCTTCTTAGAGGCTCGTAGACATGTGTATGTGGGTAGATATGTTTGGCCTTGTCGGCCTATGTTTTGTATATCATTTTGTTGGCCTCGTCAGCCTTGTACATTTGATGTGGCATAGATGCCTATGATGTTATCCAAGATGATTGTCGCCCAACGGGACTAATATGATTGATGACTAGAATGCATGACTTGATTTATGAATCGCCTAGATATTATGTGAATGTGTGTTAAGGGGTGCCCGGGTGGGGTAGCACCGGGTACTCGTCGCGGCCCCCTAGTCGGGTCGTGACATAATACTAGGATGGGTGACCCCCTGGGAAGTGTACAAAGAGTCCTACAAAAGAGAAGGATGAGAGACTAGAATAGCTTGAGAGAAATTAGAAGCGAGTGAAACTCACGGTTGGAAACTCCAGATGATGGTGAGAGATAAGGCGTACCGACATGGCAAAGAAAGAGAAGATGTGTTACAGCTACAGAACTAGGACGAGTTTAAAATAGTATTGGGAATATTTTGTAAGTAAGGTGTTAGGAGAGGTATATACGATATTCTATGTGTGGTCAATCAGTTTGCATGCCCCGATAATCGACGTTGCGATGTGTTAAAGGTGCTAATTGAACATGGTATTGAAGTTCAAGTGGTAAGTGTTATAGGGAGAGGCAACATTAGTCCCTCTAAAATTAAAGTTGGATAATCCTGATGTAATCACATTAGGGAAAAAGGAGAAAGTGAGTATACAAGAGTAAGAAGATTAGGATGCCCTGAGGAAAGGAGAGGTGTAAGCAACTGAGGTATGTTGCAACAAAAAAAAAAGGGTTAACTCAAGCTTCGAGATGGGAATCTTGAAGGTAAGTACAGCGGCAAACCACCATTCAGATGAATCTCGAAAGTAAGTATACAGAAATAATATAGTATGTAGTGTGGATGGAAAGACGAAGGTAAAAGGCTCGAAACCATATTCTTATAAGTGGGACTGAAGGACAGTAACAATGAATAAGGATGTGAACTAGGAGAAAATAAGCAGGTTTTGCAAAAAAGAAAAAGATGCTAAGGGATTTTCGGCTCTTGAGGGGCAGTCAAAGAGGTAAATGTGCAACCATGCTGACATGATTACCTCGGAAACGGGAAAGCCTTCGTGGAAGATGATTTAGCAATAGAATGGATTTGCATTCGGAAAGGATATTTTATGAATTTTAGGGACAATACCATAAAAATAGCAAGTGGGGGAAGAGAGCTTTGGAGGAAAGGGACTCAAGGAAGGTCCTGAGGACGAAAGTAAGGAAAAGTACAATAATGGATTGGTTAAAGAAAATCGAACAATCACCAAGGATAGGAGAAAGGATAATAAGTAAACAAGTCCGGCCAAGAGGCAAAACATCAATAACATGGGATAAGAACCTTGATAAGAAATACAAAAATTCGATTATAAAGGAAATAGAACGATGCATGAGGGATATGCAATAATATGAACCAGCTGTAGTGTCAAAAAGGAAGATGAAGACTCGACAAAAGAAGAAAGAAAAGGGTGTACTTTGTAAGGATTTCATGATAAGAACAAGAAGCGGCAGAACACTGGAAGAATTATGATGCATAGCTATAATGCAAACAAGTAGTTGAGGAGAATTACGGGACAAATGAGCTAAGTGAACGAAAGGATGACACGTGGGAATGGATGGTATGGAATATTAACTTTTAATGGTATAATATAGACGTAAATCGGAATTGGAAACCCAGAGCAAAATGAATTTCAAGGGTGTTAAGAAGATAGTTGTGGGAAAAAGACTAGAGCTAAAGGAGTGGAGTATAGCCGGACACTTCATAAGGGGCGTGACGAATTTCGATGTCCCCTTAATTCATTAGCCCAGGGAATTATTAATCATAAAAGGTAGAAGTGAAAAGACGATAAAGGAGGCACCCGCGTTGGATCTGATATGTATGAGCATTTTGATTTGATACAAGGCTTCAACTAGCAGAAAGGGAAATAAGTCAAACCATGTGATGAAAGGAACTCCGGTATTATAAGGAACCGAGGGGTAAAAGGATTGTTAAGGACCAGGTGATTATAAAAAATAATTAATATTCAAAGGTTACTGGTGTATAAAAACGTCCTTAAAAAGGGGGGAAGAGCAGATTTAGTCCTGAAATGAATTATGACCTTCCTAAAAAAAATCCAAAGAAAGAAATGTGTTAGTTTGAAAAATCTAACGTTCGAGAATGTATCAGAAGTAAAAAAAAAATGAATTGAAAATAAGTATATCATGGGGCAGGTATGAGAAAGAAAGTATGATAGGAAAACAAGGGGAATTAACGAGTCAAAGAAAATGATGTGAAATATGATGTTTCTAGACCGTGGTTCGAATCCCATATATCGGGGAAATTGTGTCACACCCTAACAATGGTATGGAATGACGGGCACCCGACTCTCATCAGAGTCGAGCGAACCCTTAGACATTCGCTCTATCAAAACCTGTCATTTCAAAAACTTTTAAAAACATGAAACCTTTCCAAATAGAAATCATTATCTTTATAACGATTATGAAAACTTTCAATCAAACAAGTACTTTAAACCAATTGAAATCATCTAAACTACATACTCTTTTAAAATCCACAAATGACACAACTGATATCACTTTGTCGACATCTCGACAAATATACCACAGGACACTGTCTGTAAAAGTCTCTAAGAAGTGAACTGAACATTATGAGTCAGGACAGGGCCCTGACATACCCATAATCATGCATATCTATACATGACTCAGCATAGCTCCAGAATGAGGTGGAACTTGCCAATCCCAGCTGACGTCCAAGCATTCTAGCTATACACTTAACCTGCCAAACAATCTGGGGCTGCGGGCATGAACGCAGCGTCCCCAGGCAAAAGGACGTCAGTACGGATAATGTACTGAGTATGTAAGGTGGTAACAAATCATAATCATAATTTGATTTAGGAGAGAAGAAATCACAATCTAACTCAATACCTGCAGCCTTCGCTGGAAGAAACATAAATGTATACACGAAGTCTCAAAACAATCTTTAAGTAAATAATGCAATCCAACACACATGCCGCTTCCGATATGTTAACAAAATGGTCCCTTCGGACAGCCGCTTCCGGCTAGTATCACAATAGTCCCTTCGGACGGCCGCTTCCGGCATAATAATGATTGCCCCTTCGGGCAGCCGCTTCCGGCTTAATAAGAATGGCCCCTTCGGGCAGCCGCTTCCGGCTTAATAATAATGGCCCCTTCGGGCAGCCGTTTCCGGCTTAATATCACAACCAAGTCAACACAACTTAATCCACAAATACCCATACAAAGAGATGATGCTATGGAATGTAAACATAAATCGTAAATGAAATGAAATAGTAAAATCTCGCACCCCTTTCGGAGTGATTTTGAAAATCTAAATAGTAAAATCTCGCACCCCCTTCGGAGTGGTTTTGAAAGTCTAACTTTATGTTTCCTTCTGTATAAAACTAATTTCCTCGAAATCATTAGTAAAACCATATACACAACTCAACTGGCACCTTATGGGTGTTCCCTTCGGAACAGAATAGGAGTACAATATCAATGAACCATCACAAGAAACATTTAGACCTTACTCGTCTAAGAATGGAATCCTATGGAGTACATATAGAATGAATAGCACAAGAATCATGAATCACATTTGGAACCTATGAATAGAGTTACCCTAAAGTTCATATCATTCATCACTTACATCTAAGACATGCCAAAAGAAAGAAGAGTTAGCCTTACATACCTTGTCACTTCTCAAGTTAACCATAACTTAGGTCTTGGGTTTCACCAATCTACAAACTATACCAAATATGTCAATAATAAAATTAGGATACTCTTTCAAACAAATCCTTAATTACTTAGAAATCTCACGATATTCGGGTAGCATCTTCCTTAAAAACTTAATAATCCTTATGAATCCCATTTATCCAAAATATCAATCACAATACCAATAACGATATCAGCACACATATATCCAAATAGAATCAAATTCATTCTTAAATCACCTCCAAAACAGCCCAATATACATTCCTACACCGATGCTTGTATATACTTCTTTATTTTCGTATATACATAGTATAACAACAACAACTACAGCCAATCCCACGATATTCCAGCACATCAAACAATTTATAACAACCACCAAACAGTCCACATGATGACAATAACAATTTATCCGATTTCCCGCAAATCTTACGCAACGAACGTACCAATATGATTCCTAGGATTTCTTCTACCAAGGTAGGAGAATTTTTCTTACCTAGTTCAAGCAAAAACCAGCGTATTCTGCCCCGAGCTTATGAGAACAAGAAACTCAAATGAGACGGGATATGAGGATGGTGTCGAGCTTTTCTTCGTTGCTGCATATAGGATTTAATTAAGCAAAGTGAAACCTTCAGTTGCTGCTACATTTTGGTGTCTCCAATAATACTCAAAGTTGGAGTATAAGTTCTCCAAGTAAAAGAATGAATTTCCCAAGATGAAAATAAGTTGCTGCACCAAATCTCTTATAAGTTCGTTGATGCCTTACTATTTTAGGAGAATTTTGCTTCTTTTTTTTTTCAAATGAGATTCCAAGGTAATTCATTATAAATGGAACGTGGGGCCCGCAATATTAATTATATTTATCAAAGACAATGTGCCATAAGGCAGCCACCTACATCCACGTAGCTATACATATTTATTAGTCACCTTTTCACCTCATGCTAAGGCCCCCACGTGGAAAAGTGTCTCATAGCACTTAACTAATAATACTTTTAATAAATCCTACTGATATTGATGCTATACCTGAACCATTAACCAATCCCACACATAAATAATTCCTTGATCCAATTTACTTAAATAATACCAATTAATTTTAACACACTTCAAATACTCATTGCCATGATCACGTAATATAATACTGGTCCATAGCCTCTTTTGTCACACATAATATTTTCCAATCACCGTCGTCACACTTTTAAGTCCTAAATCATTTTGGGACTCCGCATTTTTATACAACGATCCCTTTATTGCATACTCGGATATGACCAAAATTCCATACAGTCCGTATAACTGGTTTAACATAGCATAACTACTTATAACCTCAAAAATCATCTTGTCCTTGTGTCACCTTTTTTTTCGTCTTAAATAATTTTGGGACTTCATCCTTGTATACACCGAGTTCTTAATTTTCATGATTGAATATGACCAAATCATCTCGGCTCGAGTAAATTTGCTCATGTTGGGCGGTTCAATTCCCTGGTCCATTATATGAGATATTATAGCTTGGATCGTATTTCACTCAAATAAATGTTGAAACTCGACAAAACATATTTTCTTCGATTGGTTTAACTTTAAATTCTTACGGTACAGGTGTACCATCACTTTAACCACCTATAAGCTTGGGGGATAACCTCGTGTCCATTACTAATATTATTTAACTCGCACACTTTCCAACCCATGAGAATACGGGATGTAACAAATTGTACCGCACCCAGATACGCAGTGACATGTCTTAAAGAGCGACAAGGAGAGTAAGAACGGTCTCCAAGTTAATTACCGAGAGGATGATGAAAAGGATGATGAATACAAAGGACACTATATGTTACAACAAAAAGGAATCTTAGTGTTGGAAGAAGTAAAAACAAATCCAACAAAAGGAATAATGATAGGCGTCTTGGCGATCTCCAAGGGAGTGGGAGTGATGTTTTATAATAGAAAGATAGCAGTATTGCCGGAGATTGGAAAGTATCTCACGAGTCGCTAACCATACCGAATATGAGAGTGTATATTATGGAACTATATGAACCATCAACGTGAGGTTATGTCCAACAAAATGGTATAGAGGCAACAATGGAAAGCCAACGAAGAATAACAACTCGCTAAGTAATCACCAGTATAAAGGAGTCAAAGATAAGTATACTGATGTGGGGAGGAAGTTGTGGTAAAGTGAGAATTTTCCTTAGCTCTATAATTATAAATTTATACTGTAGGATTTGAGAAAAGGAAATTAAAGGGAGAGTTTTGATAGGAGCTCGAAGATCTTCTTGATTATGAATTAGTTTGAACCATGATTATTAGCTTATTATAAGCATAACCCTGCTACGAGGAATAATAAAGATGGTGAGAAAATGTTACGTATGTACGTACTTAAGAGATCATATTGAGGATATTGTTATAGCTGATCTTGGAAAAGAATTGGGATAGATAGCTTGAGAAACATAACAGTTAAGGGTAGGGACTTATTAGTAATAAAGTACTGTGAAAAAATAATAATTTGGGGAGTCAGTGTAAGTGGAATTACGATGAAGTTGTAAGGGATCAGAGAGCCTAACCAATGAATTACAAGGAGACAATATAGTGCGTATAAGAGATCAACGAGTATAAGAAGGGATAGCTCGAGGCAACATCGAAGGAGTAAACAAGGGAGTTGCCCACTAACAGGGAAATAAAGAGCGAGAAAAAGAGAGTATTCGTAGGATGGCAAGTAGCCGTGACATAATAAGGTAAGATTACTGTAACGGAGACAGAACGAGAACGGGATAGTAGTTGATTTCTGATTATGTACATGAGAAAAAAGGAGCTCCAGCAAGAGACACCATTATCCTAAGATATACGATGCTTCTTTGAATGATTTCTTGGTCGTGTGTGGCTAATATGGGTATTGATGTTGTAGCCCTGTAAGGCATTGCATATTTTGGGTTATTGTGACAGGACAGTAGTGGTACAATTACAGGGGAAACTCTGGCAAGATTTTTGTAGAAATCCCTAAGAGCTCAACATTCGAGGACGAATGTTTCTAAAGTGGGGAGGGGAGGATGTTACACCCCGTACCTCGGAGAAGCACTGGTTAAATTTGAATGTAAGTATATCGATCTATGGCTAGGTAAAAAAACTTTGGATTGTGAGGAACGAAGCATTATTAAGTATATTGTTTAAGTAAAGGATGAATTATGATCATGTAAGTCGTAACCGGGAAGGAAAACCTTGGAACCAAAGGACATGATCGTTATAAAGTATGAATAATGATAAATATCATGTATGGAGAGTTTCGGAAGATTCTGGGATCAAGCAAATCGAAGAAAATAAGTTTGTTGAAAATTTGAAAAAAGTTGATAGAATTTTAGGTGAAGTTTGGAGGAGTATATCTCCTAGTATATTAGGAGTTTTAAGCTGTTTCAAAAGCCTAAAATGATGTTCGTCGAGTCTAGTTTCTAACACAACAAACCGGTTGTCGATACGACATCGGAGTACAGAATTATGGACATTACAAGTTAGGCTGACATAGCAGAAACGCGTGCTACAGTAACTGCTACAGTAACCGACTTGCTACAGTACTGCTATAGTACCGCCCAAATTTAGAACCTAATAAAAGGTGAAAAACCCCATTTTCACCAAAAATCAGATAACGAAGCTCACCAAAGTTCTAGAAAAACCTATGAACTTCCAAGAGCTCCAAACAAAGTTTCCATAACCAAATTAATTAAGGATCTTAGTTGAAGATTTAGAAAGGTATATCAAGGGAACTAACTCATGGTTCTTGAACATGTATTGATCTTGTGGGCATAGACTATGCTTGGATTTTGTGTATTCTCCATCCTAAGGTAAGACCCTATACTTCATTTATTGTTTTGGAATTGTTTTGGAAGGCTTTAGCGTAGAAAGATGGAAAATATCATGGTTTGAAGTTAGAATATAATTGTGATATGGAATGGAGTTTATGGAGTTATAAAAAGAATTATGGTGCTATTTTCATATGTATCTGACGTTGATAATGATGTTAGTATTGTTGTTATGAATTGGGATTAACTTCCGAGAGTAAAACCGTTGGAATATCATATAATTAATGAATCGATTATTAGACTAAAGAAACATCGTGTGGATGTTTCATGGAGCATATTGGTGTTGATAATGTTGTTGTGATGCTGGTATTATTGTTGTTGTTGTTGCTTATTGGATTGTGATTTCGGGCTAGGCATATAAACAGGAGAGATGTTGTCCGAATTCTAGCAACTCTAGAAAGATTTATTTGAATGATTAAGACAAGCATATAAAGGCCAGTCTAAAAATAGTATAAATTTTCTTGAATATAGATTTACGAGCCTGGAGGACAAGCGTTGAGTAGTTAAAGTTAAGACGACCTAAAAGGTAGTCAAGGCTAATCCCTTTCTTTCAAAGGCATGATTCTTATGTTATGATCCCATAAATGTTTCCATAACCACCTTGTTTCCAAAAGCTAGAAGTTCATGACTCTTAAAGCTTCTTATGATGTAAAGATGAGAATGTTTCTATGATGATTACAATGATGATTTTATGTTTAAAAGTCTCAAATTATGATTTCAAGGATGATATGAGAATGTGTTGTTATTTCATGATTTCTCAATTTTATTCATTTTTGACGATCTATATCTCATGTTGCTCGTCCCTTCGAGATGAGATAAAAAGATGAGGATTATTCCATAATATAATCGGAGGTTACCGACCTTACGTCACTCTGATAACGTTGTAGCTTTCTTTGGGTTCTCATGCATGCTACCTATATATATATATATATATATATATATATATATATATATATATATATATATATATATGCTATGGGAAAGGTGAGGGGTTATATACGCATAACCACCTGATCAGTCGGTATATTATGATATCATCCCGGACGCAGGATATATGGCTAAATGGATCGGGCTGAACGTTCCGCAGCAATATAATATATATATGGATCAGGCTGCACGTTCCGCAGCACTATTATGGTATATATGTACAAGAAAGATTTTATGAAGAAGCTAAGCATGCATGGTATCCTCCTTAAGAGGCAATCAGATATACAGATTATTCCCGTATCTCATGTTATGCTCTATAATTTTTCATTATGTTATTTTCCATGTTTGGTATCTCTTACTGTCACGACCCAACCGGAGTGTCACGACCCGGCTAGGGGCCGCGACGGGTACCTGGGGCTAACCGCCGAGCACCGCTCGTTCTATTTCTCATCATGTTCATTAAACGTTCTTTAATCAAATTCATACTCGAATCATAAGAAAATCATTTTTCATTTGACATCATAAATACTTTTATATGCATAAGCCTTTCGGCCATCAAAATGATATATATATATATATATATATATATATATATATATATATATATATATATATATATATATATATATATACACACACACACACACACACACACACACACACATACACACATAATAGCTACCTCGTGAGACCATATAATCCACAACTGCGTATCTACGAGCCTCTACTAGAGTGCTAGACATTGGGACGGGACAAGACCCCGTCATGCCCAAAATATACATATGTACACAAAAGAATAATCATAAGCACCTCTGGAACAATGGAGTGCCCTCAAATCAGCTGGCAACTACTACGAGTCAGGATCAAGCTCACCTCCTTGTCTACCTGTGGGCATGAACACAGCGTTTAAAGAAAACGGACGTCAGTACGAACATTGCACTGAGTATGAGAGGCATAAAGAATAACAATACGTCAATGAAATAAACGGAAGCATCAATAAGGAACATCTGTATTTGATTGGCAAATATAAAGAAATGAATCATACTGTCTTACTCATACTCATCATCATGTCATATATGCATAAATGTATAAGCTGCCCGTCCATATAGGGACGGTGTGATAATCAGTAGCCTGCGTCCAGGCCTCCTGCGTCCGGAGTACCATCTCATGCCGCCCACTAGTGGTGTTGCCCATGCCATATAGACACGGGGTAATCATCTATAAGCCGCGCGCCTTGGCGGTGCTGCCCGGCCATATAGGCGCGGTGTAATATCATCAACATGTACTCTTCATAATGCATGCATAGAAACTCAAAGATGGCTACACTTTATCGAGGTGACATAAGGTCGTGAACCCTCGATTCCATTATGGAGCATTTATAAATATTCTGCTTCACCTTGAAGGAAATAATATATAAGGTTAGTGTGTACAATGAACAACATCATTAACTTTATAGGAACATCATCTCACGAGCACTAGAATATTTAGGCTTAAACTCGTCATTATCATTATTGGACTCATAATATATCTCTTATCTCATATGGTTATTCATGAACATAGACTCTTAGTTTTTCCGGAATGCAGGAGAATCATGAAGAGGAAACAAAGTCATGTTATAGGATTCATGCCATTATAAAGAAAGGACTAGCCTCACATACCTCTTACGTTTAACTAAGCTATCACTTGCTTGTTCTCCTTCGATGCCCACGTTTCGACCTTCAAGAGAATTCGCATTAACATTAGTTAATCGGCTATAAGAATGTGTTACTATTTCTAGGGAAAATTGGGCAGCTTTTCCTTTGTTTATAAAACTTTTCCCATGTTCTATATCAGCTCCCAAACGTTCCTTTCAACATTTACAATATTGCAAACGATAATCATCATTTGTATACATTTACCACAATTCACCATTTCCCTTCAATTTCTCCACAATTATGGTTATAGCTCATTATCGCGTTTTCTCATATATAATACTTATTTCATGGTCTAAACGTCATTTATAACGCATTCATAATGACAACATATCAACATTCATGATTCAATCCAACCCCTATTCAACCGTGACACTATTCACTCATTTATGACCCATTTTCTATGTCTTTCTACAATTCAAGTATCTTATCCTTCCAATACCTTAAACAAAATGGCAAGGTCATGAAACTTACCTTAGATTATGGATGCACAAGCCTTGAGTGGAGATATCCTTCTAGCACCAAAACCCTACCTCACTTCCCTTGAGATTTCTTGGTATAGATGAACTCTTACTAAGTTTCATACACTTGTTTTCATGGATTTGGTGTTATTGATCATGGATTTCCTTTGATTTTATTGTAGATGAGTGATGGAGAATATTCTAGAGGGTTCTTGACTTGTGGAGAGTGGGAATGAAGTAAAATGAAATGAAGAAGGGTCCCTTATATTGAATTAAAAGCTGGCCCGATCACCTTATACGGACCAACATACGGTCCGTATATTTTTTACTGACCATATGTTGGACCGTATGTTTGGTCCAGAATGTGATGTCCCTCTTGACCAATTATACGGCCGAACATACGGCCAGTATAATTTATACGGTTCGTATGTTGGGCCGTATAATGCCCAGTGGTTTCGTTTTCGTTCTCGTCGACTCGTTTGATCTCCAATCCTTATGGAACCTTCCTGACACTTGTTTATCACCTCAAGACCAATCTAAGGGACATTATCACTCGTCTCCAAGACATCATTATGCCATCATTAACTCGCCGCTCGTAATTCTTACCCGACACGCAACATATCCTTTACTTTCTTTACCAAACTTCTTCCTTTTGGTCAAATGTCTTTGAATCTCGATTAAGATCATCAAATGCTATTTCTTACTTATCCGAATCATCGTATACCTCGTGTTCCATGCTAGCCTATTCACTTTACACTAACGGAGAATTTTCCAAGGTGTAACATTCTTCCCCCCTTTTGGAACATTCGTCCTCGACTGTCAAACACTCGGGAATTCTGCGAAAATTTCGCCAGAGTTTCCCTTGTAATATGACACTACCATCCTGTCACAACAACCCATAATAATATTTCCTCAAAGGGCCACAACACAATAGCACTATAAATTGGCCACACACGACCAAAAGCATGAAAAACAAACATACATACCTCAAAATCTTGGTGTTTCATCATAAATCTCTTCTGGGGGCTGAAACAAGTGCGGGTACATGGATTTCATTTTCTCTTCCGTCTCCCAAGTAATTTCTTCTTGGTTGTTGTTTCGCCAAAAAACTTTGACTGGAGCTACTTCCTTATTTCGAAGTCTTCGTACTTGCCTATCTAATGTGGCAATGGGTACCTTTTCATATATCAACTTTTATGTCACTTGGGCATCATTTACTGGCATGATCCTAGTAGGATTTCTAAAATATATATGAAGCATCGAGATATGGATGGTAGATCTAATTCATAAGCCACCTTGCCTATTTGCATACAATCTCATAAGGCCTAATGTATCGGGGAATATGCTTCCCCTTCATTCAGTGATCTTATTGCATTCATAAGTTGTCACACCCCAGGGCTACTGTAGTAAGCGGATAGCATGTACTTATGTCATATTCCAAGTAATTGTCCTATTTATCCCTAACAATAATCCCAACTCAACATTTCAACTCAATTTACCATATATTTTCCTTCAACTGACCCGGAGCATCGTGACTCCATTATCCTTGTTTTACCTCTTACTCCTCTTTTAAGTACCCACTTGGTTTCATTGGCGACGCATAAATATCTACAAGTTACATAATCGTTCTTACGTGATTCGTGTACATACACATCTATCCGTATACATGTATCCATATCCATATCCGTATTCGTATTTATAATCATACTCATTTACATATCGTATCTATGGTCATATTCATATACATATCATTTACAATGACTTTACTGCTAATGCCTTTGCCTCTATTCTAGTACAATATCGCTATCCTTTACAATACCCCTTGAGTTATTTGCTCTCAATGTCACGTTTGTTCAAGGTCTTCGGGAGTGGTCTCCATTACAGCTTCAAATGCCTGTTCAATTAGTGTTCGTTTATTCACTAGTCATTAGACTCATTTCTGCATAACTCTCTCTCTTTGCTTTAAAGTCTATATCTTTCACATCTTAGGGTCCATCATTTCAATCTCCACCCTTGTATCCTCTTTATTCGTTTCCCCCCTTTAAGGGTTTTACTTGTACCATTCTCAAATCCGTGGCCTCACCTTCAAATCTTGAATTCATATACCCCTCACTATACTACATCTTATTCATGTCGTTTCTCATAGTCTATAGCTACAATAATTCATATGTAAAGTCTTAGCATACTCACCTTGCAGCCTTGTAACCAAATATTACAACCGATATAGCAATCCAAACAAGAATGTATTTTACTTAGCTCATCTAGTAGTTATGAGTCAATGTCTAAATCCGCTCCAATTAACAACTTTTGTCCCATAGGGATGCTCACAACAGTAGTAGGTCTAGTTATACATGCCATTCATACACTGTCACTTTCCCTCTTCTTCGGCTCTTAAGGTTCACTTGTAACGTCATCTTTGTTTTCCAGGGCCTAATTCTCATACACCACTAATACCCCTCATGCCTCATATTCTTTTACTCTTGTTTGCACTCAACACTGATTTCAAAACCAATCATAGTCGCATTATATTTGTCATTGATGATAGCTTTACTCTATCGCTTTATCGTCGTACGGTAAACTTATAACTTATGATCATCTCTTTCCTTTAAGCTCATCACTTCCTATACTTTACTCTTTCTAACTTGGTATAGGATATTCATAGGAGATACATTTTCCTTTAATCATAACACGACTACTTCTTAAGTACGCGTACTTTGCAGCGCATTTCTTTCTCTTCCTATTCCTATCCTTATTCCTTTACATTCCTTCCTCCTCAATTTATCTTGTTTTCTCCCGTTTATGATCAATCTTTTTCTCTTCGTACGAGGAACCATATTCTCAACTTAGTACCGCTTAGAATATACTACCTTTGTACAATCCATTATTTGCTACCAAAACTTATTTTGTTCATTCTGATCATCCCCTCTTACCCTTATTGTGGTGACCCTCTTCCTAATAATCGTCCTATTTCATTATTCATCTTTCTGTAGTCTTGGTCTTTTACATCCAGCTAAAGATACCACTCATACTCCCGATTATACCAATCACAAACTACTGCTACTTTGCCATATCACTTTTCTCTGATTCTTTTTCAAGTTGACTTCCCCCTTTTTGCTGGCTATCATTTCTGTCATTGAGGAATCCCTATGCTGGACTTTCCCCTAATAAGGTCCTCTAAGCTTTCTCATCTATTTCCCCATGGCTCGCTTGCTGGTTTCACTCTTGTATTCACTCTTTATTCATATAGAACATGTCACACCCTTAGTCGTCTCCTCGCTTTACTTTACATTACAATTCTTGTTACGTTCTCATTATACCTAGATCATAATAAACTCTATAGAGTGACACTTCTTGATCTCATTCGCAAGCCTTCTTATAACATAGGATAACCTCGTGAAGCAAGCATACTCAACCTGTTATTCTTTCTGATCAGTCCTATTACACTTACCATATAGATTATTTTACCAATGTATTCACATTCATTATAACCCTTCATATTCGTACCTCTATCTTCAGGTGTTGTCACTTTATTTTCTAGTAAACTTATCGTATCTTACTCGAACTTATCCGTCCAATCAATACTCCAGTATCGCAGTCTATTGAAGTTATCCTTTCTCTTCCGTGTCATGCTTTAGCACTACCAGTCTTCCTAATTTACCCTAGTATTTCTCTTTACCAAATCAATGTCGCTCTTATAATTACTGTCACTCATCTCTTGTAGTTGTCACTGATACTCCTAACTCAATCTCATCCTGCCATTACCTTGTTGCACAACATCTTTTCTCATTAGGACATATTACAAGCCTATATCTTGTCTCCTTTAGATTCTAGAAAAATTTCGGCAGAGTTTCTCTTGTAAGCATAACAGTCCCAAACCTGCACATAGCCCAGAAAACACGTCTGATGTCTCAATAGGACATATACCGGGTCACACATAATACGCAACTCAGCAACACGAGATCACTTACCATTAAAGGATATAAATAATAGAGCTTGTCTCATAGGTTGTGCCTGCAACCTCGGTCTAGGATTCCAATATCTATGTACTTATACATATTATTTATATTCACTCCCTGTCAATCAGTTTACTCGTATCTCACAATCCTGGCTATCACTAGGTTACTAACGATATAGCCATTTCAAATTGTCGGATTGGTTCAGATTTTCACCTCAACACAATCATCACAACGGGGTGATACATGACAGCATAGGATCAGAATCGATTGATGCACACATATCATAAGAGGATACTAACAATATACCTGGAACAATATCAGGGGAAGGCTTAGGATCCTGTCGCTCAGCTGACGCATGGATATGATGCTGGAATCTACTTGGACTGGGTGTTCCTCTTTGGTCTCTATCACCACCTGCTAACATCTGTGGCCTTGGCCTTGGAGGGCGTACCGATGACAAAGAGCCAGCTACTAACCCCATAGGTCGAACCTTATCTCTACCACGCTTCCATGGGCAGTCGCGCATAATATGGCCTGGCCGAGCACAGGTATAACAAACATCCGAGCCCAAGCGGCACGGTCCCCAATATAGCTTGCGACACTGAGTACATCGTGGTACCGGGGATCTCGTCTGACTAGAACCACTCAGAGTCCGAGAACTTGAAACTCTGAGACTCTGGGGTGACCTAGAATAAGTAGATCCATAAAATCTGGGTCTAGGAAGCTGCGGAGGAGCACCACTTGTTGCACGAACTGAGTGCGTAGAGAATTGTTGCCTCGGAGCACCCCTACGCTGATGATCAGACCCTGAAGAACTAACTCTCTTTCTCCAACCCCTGTTATCGTCGCCAACATCCTGCCGCTGAGCTTGAGCGGCAACCAATTGAGTCAGTAGAAGAATGGCTTGTCTTATCTCTTGGCCCGAGGCATCTGGTGGAGGAACGGGGGGTGCTGGAGCCAAAGTTAAAGCTCCCCTCTAATCTTCAAAAGTGGGCGAAGTATGGGAAAACCGAGGTGGGGCCTTATTCTGGGGTTCGCCCTCCTCTACATCTATAGACGGCTCTCGTTCAAGCCCTTCTTCAACCACCATCTTGCCCTTCTAGGCTGCCGTAGCCTTTCCTTTCATCAGCTTTGCTGAAATTATAACGCACAATTAGGGAGGGAATAATCTTATAATACAGCTCTATCGCACGATCTCTTAAGACGAAAAATGGTTATTTTTTCTAAATGCCCTATAGCCTCTTGTTTATTAGTGTGGTGCGCAACACACCATAAACAAGGCTCTACTAGACACGGTTCGTAGACACTTCCTAGGACTAAACTGCTCTGATACACTTTTGTCACGACCCGGCTAGGGGCCGCGACGGGTACCCGGGGCTCACCGCCGAGCACCGCTCGTTCTATTTCTCATCATTCTCATTAAAGGTTCTTTAATCAAATTCATACTCGAATCATAAGAAAATCATTTTTCATTTGACATCATAAATACTTTTATATGCATAAGCCTTTCGGCCATCAGAATGATATATATATATATATATATATTTACACATAATAGCTACCTCGTGAGACCATATAACCCACAACTGCGTATCTACGAGCCTCTACTAGAGTGCTAGACATAGGGACAGGACAAGACCCCGTCATGCCCAAAATATACATATGTACACAAAAGAATAATCATAAGCACCTCCGGAATAACGGAGTGCCCTCAAATCAGCTGGCAGCTACTACGAGTCTGGGTCAAGCTCACTTCCTTGTCTACCTGTGGGCATGAACACAGCATCTAAAGAAAACGGACGTCAGTACGAACATTGTACTGAGTATGAGAGGCATAAACAATAATGATACGTCAATGAAATAAATGGAAGCATCAATAAGGAACATCTGTATTTGACTGGCAAATATAAAGAATTGAATCATCGGTATTACTCATACTCATCATCATGTCATATATGCACAAATGTAGAAGTTGCCCGTCTATATAGGGACGGTGTGATAATCAGTAGCCTGCGTCCAGGCCTCCCGCGTCCGGGGTACTATCTTATGCCGCCCACTAGTGGTGTTGCCCGTGCCATATAGACACGGTGTAATCATCTATAAGCCGCCCGCCTTGGCCGTGCTGCCCGACCATATAGGCGCGGTGTAATATCATCAACATGTACTCATCCTAATGCATGCATAGAAACTCAAAGATGGCTACACTTTATCGAGGTGACATAAGGTCGTGAACCCTCGATTCCATTATGGAGCATTTATAAATATTCTGCCTCACCTTAAAGGAAATAATATATAAGGTGAGTGCGCACAATGAACAACATCATTAACTTTATAGGAACATCATCTCATGAGCTCTAGAATCTTTAGGCTTAAACTCGTCATTATCATTATTGGACTCATAATATATCTCTTATCTCATATGGTTATTCATGAACATAGACTCTTAGTTTTTCCGGAATGCAGGAGAATCATGAAGAGGAAAGAAAGTCATGTTATAGGATTCATGCCATTATAAAGAAAGGACTAGCCTCACATACCTCTTACGTTTAACTAAGCTATCGCTTACTTGTTCTCCTTCGATGCCCATTGTCACGACCCAACCCCGTAGGCCGTGACTAGTGCCCGATCTGGGCACCCGAACCCATCTATCAAATATTAACTCAAAGTCTATTAACTCATTCTAGTATATGGCGGAAGCCGACAAGGCTTTATTTCAAATTTAGGTAATTTCCAGAAAAATTTCGGCAGAGTTTCCTTTGTTTTACGGACTATCCAATATACCCTGCACGCAGAAAATACCAACAAAAGCCACACAGGGCTAACCAAGCAATATATAAACATATGCGGACCGGCCGCCTCGGCGTATGGGATCGCCCAAACGACATGTACATACATCCATACAGAAAGACCCTAACCCACAAACATGTCCACAGACCTCTAAACAGACCGACAGAATCATATGACAGGACAGGGCCCCGCCGTACCCATGAACGAATATATACAAATGCACTAATAAAAATATATATACCAAAAGTATAAGCTCCGGAAAGAGAGGAGCACTCCGAATAGCAGAAAGGGTGTCCTAAACAGGTGGATCACCAGGATGTGCGTCCGTACCTGCGGGCATGAAACGCAGCCCCCAGAGAAGGGGGTCAGTACGAAATATGTACTGAGTATGCAAAGCAGAAGGTACAGAAATAAATCTGAACAATAATCGAATCAGATATATAGAAAATAATACATATAAAAAAATATCAAAATGTTTATTTCCAAAGTATAAATTATGCATAGGGCACAGGAAAATGTGGTCGCCCGCCTGTCGAAGGCGCCACAACACAGCATAACACCAGAAAGTTTCAAATCTCCGAATCCCCGTCACACATCACAACACAGCATAACGCCAAACACAGCATAACGCCAAACATAAGTGGAACCCGGCCCTCGAGCAAGGAGCACGGTGAACCATAATCACAGCATAACACCGAAATGTATCACAAAGCGCAAGACAACAGAACCGGCCCGGGAACCGGCGAACGATATCATAGTAGGCACGAGCGGAGTAGTGAGGAATCATATGCACAAAATCATTATTATAAATCCGAAGGATAAGTAAAATAGTCATATTCGAAATCGGAATAATAATTATCACTTTTTGATTCAAAGTTGTCGAATTTACATAAAGGGCGTCGCGGGACCCACGGACGAGTATAGACCCGAACTGAGCCCGCCTATGAAAAACATACCCATTATACATCAAGCAAACTCCTATAAAAATTATTGGAGCGATCCGAGCCTCTATGCGAAAAATATGGCATTCAGAGATTACAAAATTCCTTAAAGTGAACATTTTCTATGCGGATTTCGGAAAGCGATTACTTCAAATACATCATGGTTCATATTTCATAAAAACATACATAAGAGTGCCAAAGAATATATATATGGATCATAACATGCTCAGATCTCGAATTTGGAATTCCCTTAAAGCTCTAATCTAGCCTATGTGAAACTAAGGCATGCCAAAAGAAGGAAGGTTGCTTTATATACCTCAAACGCTCTCCAATATGATCCAACTCAAGCTAAGTCCAAACTATGATTCGGGCTGCCCACGATCTAAAAATAAGCCATAAAATGCCAAACATTAGCTAAAGACTCTTTGGGCATTAAATTCCAATTTCGCCCTTAATTCTACAGAAATTTGGGCAGCATTTCCCCTGTAAATAGGCTACCCCGAGAATTTAACTCGGCCGTATCAATCAACAACAACAACAACCAACCTAACAACATCAATAATAAATTCGGAAGACAAAATAACATTAATAGCTCTCTTTTTCATCATTCGACAACTTTCCAAATATTCAATTCAACGGCTCACATTCAAGCCACCACATCGCTCACACATTTAATTATCCACCCGAGTCTTTACCACAATATTCTAGGACATTCTAAACAATCCACATAATATTTCCAACGACCCGAAAAATTTTCCACTGTTTGGTCGAAAACAGTCCCCTTTTTCCATTCCTCATTTTCAAGTCATGTTTTGTACCACAATCCACAATATAACGATATAATTTTCATAAAATATACAATTTACGTCAAACGCACAACTAGCCTCAAAACAGCCCACAATTTCTCAACATCAATCTTGAGCCACTTAAACACTTATTTCCAACTAGAATTCGTTTCGACGATAACTAAAATACTAAGCGATAGTATTACGATCTTCGACACATTATAAAACTCACATTCGCCCGCGCCACACACATACACATGTTAATGATTCTTATATATACAAATTTTATTCAATGCACAAAGTTCTCCAAATCAGTCCGCAACGCTTACTATGTCAATTTGGGACATTAAATTCTCATTTCTAACCTACAAGTCATCACCATAACCATTACGACGCTAAGCGAGATTTATTCCTTCTTTGCTACAATTTGGAGGCTATAAACACGGCTACACTACACATATACATGTATCGATGATTTTTATTCTTTTCCCCACTCGATACCAATCTAACATAATATAGAATTAATTCATCAATTCCATTTGTCACACCCATATACACGGCTAGAACACCCATCACACAACCCACTTCCAATCATACTATATTTCATGATTTCCATCCCTATTAACATACCATAACATGAATAAATGTTCACAACACAAAAACAAGAGCAAAACATACCTTTCTTCTTCAATCCACCAAATAGTTAGGGTTTGCAAATGGGTACAACTAATGGTTGGATGACCCGAACAACTCTTTCACACTACTTAGGGACCTCAATATAGTGGGTTAACACCAAGGAAATAATTTTTGGGAAGCTAGAATTTGATTTGGTTTTCCTAAGGTTGGGCCGAAAACAGTGGGGGTTGGGAACTCTCTATTTTCTTGTTTTGTGCTAAGTGATGAAGTGAATAAATGAGGAATGAAGACTTGGTCTTCATCTTTTAAGTGGTTCACAAAATATCCACATTGCCTTGGGTCCACACAATGTGTTGGACCAATTAAAATTGGTCACACAATGTGTGGGACCCCTTTTTAATTCACACGGCCCCCATGGCATTTTTGGCACCACATTTTAAATTCCAATTTTATGAATTGTGGTCCCAATTTTCCCTAAGTGTTCAATGCCAACAATTTCATATATAACTTATATCTCAAAATAAAATCAAGGTCAAGAATCCCGACTTTGTATCCCGAAATAATTTTTTTTTGTCCTTAACTTATCATAATAAATCCAGATTATTCCACTGTACAAAAATACCGGTTCTAACACTCATGTTTCTACCTTCAAGAGAATTCGCATAAGAATGTGTTACTATTTCTAGGGAAAATTGGGCAGCATTTCCTTTGTTTATACAACTTTTCCCGTGTTCTATATCAGCTCCCAAATGTTCCTTTCAACATTCACAATATTGCAAACGATAATCATCATTTGTATACATTTACCACAATTCACCATTTCCCATCAATTTCTCCACAATTATGGTTATAGCTCATTATCACGTTTTCTCATATATAATAATTAATTCATGGTCTAAACGTCATTTATAACGCATTCATAATGACAACATATCAACATTCATGATTCAATCCAACCCCTATTCAACTGTGACACTATTCACTCATTTATGACCCATTTTCTATGTCTTTCTACAATTCAAGTATCTTATCCTTCCAATAACATAAACAAAATGGTAAGGTCATGAAAATTACCTTAGATTATGGATGAACAAGCCTTGAGTGGAGATATCCTTCTAGCACCAAAACCCTACCTCACTTCCCTTGAGATTTCTTGGTATAGATGAACTCTTACTAAGTTTCATACACTTGTTTTCATGGATTTGGTGTTATTGATCATGGATTTCCTTTGATTTTCTTGTAGATGAGTGATGGAGAATATTCTATAGGGTTCTTGACTTGTGGAGAGTGGGAATGAAGTAAAATGAAATGAAGAAGGGTCCCTTATATTGAATTAAAAGCTGGCCCGATCATCTTATACGGACCAACATACGGTCCGTATATTTTTTACTGACCGTATGTTGGACCGTATGTTTGGTCCAGAATGTGATGTCCCTCTTGACCAATTATACGGCCTAACATACGGCCAGTATAATTTATACGGTCCGTATGTTGGGCCGTATAATGCCCAGTGGTTCTGTTTTCGTTCTCATCGACTCGTTTGATCTCCAATCCTTATGGAACCTTCCTGACACTTGTTTAGCACCTCAAGACCAATATAAGGGACATTATCACTCATCTCCAAGACATCATTATTCCATCATTAACTCGCCACTCGTAATTCTTACCCGACACGCAACATATCCTTTACTTCCTTTACCAAATTTCTTCCTTTTGGTCAAATGTCTTTGAATCTCGATTAAGATCATCAAATGCTATTTCTTACTTATCCGAATCATCGTATACCTCGTGTTCCTTGCTAGCCTATTCACTGTACACTAACGGGGAATTTTCCAAGGTGTAACACGGAGGGCCATGACGGGCACTCGGTGCTAACCCACCCGGGCACCTCTTATCGTACTCTCATATTCATATCTAGGTGAGCCACATGGATTACTCATAATTTACATACATCAATAGTGCTAATCTCGTTGGGCAACAACACATTTATGTCATCATCAATAACAATGCCCATATCCATATACACAAGCCGACGAGGCTATCAAAAGGATATGCAAAATATGAGCTAACAAGGCTGCAGGACATCTAACCATACACAACTATCTACGAGCCTCTAAGAAGAGTATGTAACATCGTATAGGCGGGACAGGACCCCGCCATGCCCATATGTATGTACACAAAGGAATAATACCAAAAGTTGTTGCTCCGGATGAAATAGAGCTCCACTATGCAGTCTTTGAACAACTAATCTATGGATCAAGCCTTTCTCCCTATCCACCTGCGGGCATGACGCAGCGTCCACAAACAAAAGGACGTCAATACGAATAATGTACTGAGTATGTAAAGCATAATCAATATCATAGTAGAAGCATATGAGACAGCATAAGAAATAGCATAAGACGGGAGAATCAGGAGGTAATAGAGTCATTTGTACCTCTAGTGGCCTTCATCATATCTACTTACTTGTCTTTCATAGGGACCTTCCATTTCTAATGCTTACTAGTATATATATATATATATATATATATATATATATATATATATATATATATATATATATATATATATATATATATATATATATATATATATATATATATATATATATATATACCGTACCCGACCGCAAAGGTTCGGTGATTCAAATACCCGGCCATGACAAGGCTCGGTGATTATGCATACCGGCCCTACCAAGGCTCAGTGTTATCCGTACCCAACTGCAGTGGTGTGCGCGCGATAAGTATCATACCCGGCCATATAAGCACGGTGTTACATAATAGTCATACATACTTAGACACGTATACATAAGAGTCTATAAGTATCATCAACATCATTACCATCGTCGTTTCCGTTACATTTATCCTTAGAGGATCAACTATCATATAAAGGAAAGTAATAGAATCGAGGATCACGAGCTTTAGAAATTTTAGAGATAGAATCATTTGGAGGACATTATAGATCTCATGAAAGGATATATATATATATATATATATATATATATATATATATATATATATATATATATATATATATATATATAGATATATATATGTATAGCCAAGAAACCATGCCTTAATGAAAGAAGGGTTACATGCCTCTTTGTCTTCTTAACTATTTAACGTTCACCGTCGAAGCTTGAAAAATCTACATTTAGAAGGATTCATACCATAGTTAAGCCTTAATGACACTCTTAAATTCAAACTAGAATAATTCATGATCTAATGAAAATTGGGCAGCATTTTCCCTATTTCGTCAACTTCCACCATATTACAAAACAACTCCCAACTTCCATAATACCCCCACAATATCATAATCAAGTAATCACATCCCATTAAGCCTTCAAAATTCATCCTTATGTTCAACTTATACCAACAACCTTACACCCATTTAAGCACATTTTCATACCATGCTTTCTTATCACGTTTACTACATTTCATAACAAGATTATATCCATATCATACTAAAAATCATGACTCAAGTTAGCTTACTACTCACAAACATCATAAAAACTACAGTTAGACTTCATTTTTCTACCTCCTTCTTCTACCCAAGTTTTGCTACAACCAAGCATTCTCAATAACATGAAATAAGCATGGAAACTAACCTTTTTATCCCATAGGGACAAGCTTTGGAGCAGCTATCAACTTGTGCAAAAACCCTAGCTATAATGCCCAAGCATTTCTTGAAATCTACCAACCCTATGAAGCCTTCCAACACATGAACACTTTGATTCTTGCTATTTGATCTTTGTAATCTCTTGGGTTTGAGTGAAATATGTTGGGAAGAGGGTTTTAGAGCCTTGGAGAGCTTGGAAGAAATGTGGGAAATGAAAATAAAGTGAGGGTCGTCCATGTTTATAAAAAGAAAATTCTAACCCGACCCGATTATACGGCGAATTATACGGGCCGTATATTTTTACGATCCGTATAATTATGCCGTATAATCTTCCCAGGTTGTACCCTACTCTGGAACAAATATACGGACCATTATACGGGCCGTATAATTTATACGGGCCATATAATTTATACGGTCCGTACAAATGGCCTTACAACTGGGAATTTCCGAATTCCATTCTCATCGACTCGTTTGACTTCCAAACCTCGTGGAACCTTCTTGGCACTTATATAACACTTCATTAACCATACAATAGGCCCTATATCAGCCCCTCAAGATATTCCTAAATAAATATTAGCTCTATTATAGCGGAAACCTTTCGAACACGACTTACGTTTCACTTCCTTCAACAAACTAAACTTCACATATTCGTATGACTTGAAATCTTATTGTATGTACCTTAAGCTATATAATACTTCCCTTAATCTCGTAAGGATTTCATGATCATCCTAAGCTCACACTAGCCTATCCACAAGGCAACACATCCGGAATTTCCAGGGTGTAACATTCTTTCCCCCTTAGGAACATTCGTCCTTGAATGTTAGGTTCTTAGGAATTCTATAAAAATTTCGCCATAGTTCCCCCTATAATATGGCACTACCATCCTGTAATAGCAACCCAAAATACATCGCCTCACAGGACTACAACAACAACATCAATAACCATGGCCGCACACGACCAGGAAAAAATCAAAGAAAACACTACATACCTGAGGATAATGGCGTCTCTACCTGAGTCTCCTCTGAAGGTGAAAATAAATGCGGGTACCTGAAATTCATGTCTTCTTCTGCTTCCCAAGTCATTTCCTCTCTATTATTATTTCTCCATAAAACATTTACTGAAGCTACCTCTTTGTTTCTGAGCTTCCGTACTTGCCTATCTGAAATGGCAATCGGGACTTCTTCATCAGAAAATTGTTTGGTAACCTGGACATCATCTATTTGTACAATTCTAGAAGGATCTCCAATGCACTTACGAAGCATCGATACATGGAAAACTGGGTGAACTGACTCCAAATCAGGAGGTAGATCTAATTCGTAAGCCACTTTACCTACCTTGCGTATAATCTCATAAGGTCCAATATACCGGGGGCTAAGCTTGCTCTTCTTGGCAAATCTCATGACGCCCTTCATTGGCAACACCTTCAAAAATACCCAATCTTTCACTTGGAACTCTAAATCCTTTCGACAATTATCTGCATAGGACTTCTGACGACTCTGAGCTGTTAATAATCGATCCTGTATAAGCTTGACTTTCTCTATAGCTTGCTGGACCAAGTCTGGCCCTATCATTTTAGTCTCGCCTACTTCGAACCACCCAATCAGAGATTTACACTTGCGCCCATATAAAGCCTCATACGGCGCCATTTGGATGCTAGAATGATAACTATTGTTATAAGAAAATTCAATAAGTGGTGAGTGATCATCCGAACCACCTCTAAAATCCAATATACATGCCCGTAGCATATCCTCAAGGGTCTAAATGGTACGTTCAGCTTGTCCATCAGTCTGCGGGTGAAATGTCATGCTAAGACTCACCTGAGTTCCCAAACCTTCTTGGAAAGATTTCCAAAAATTAGCTGTAAACAGAGTCCCTCTGTCAGAGATAATAGACAAGGGAATACTGTGGAATCGCACTATCTCTTTAACATAAAGCTTTGCATAATCTTCTGCTATATATGTAGTTCTGACCGGTAAAAAATGAGTTGACTTTGTGAATTTATCCACAATCACCCATATAGAATCATACTTATGTCGAGAATGGGATAAGCCTGTAATGAAGTCCATGTTAATTACTTCCCATTTCCAAGTCGGAATCTCTATAGCTTGCAACAATCTGCCCGACTTTTGATGCTCAATTTTCACTTGCTGACAGTTGGGACATTGAGCTACGAATTCCGCTATATCTTTCTTTATCCCATTCCACCAATATATAGATTTAAGATCATGACACATTTTCGTTGCTCCTGGGTGAACGGAATAACGGGAAAAATGGGCTTCTCTCAATATTTGGTGGCGTAATCCTGCAACATCATGATTGCATAACCTGCCTCGGCATCGGAGAAGTCCATCTCCAAAAATCTCAAATGATGACTTCTCCTTCTAAGGGAGTGTATTTCTGTAATGAATTAGCATAGGATCCTCATACTGGCGCTCTTTCACTTAAACCACTAGTGATGAGACCGCTGAATTCTGGATGGTAGCTCTCATATTGCCTGAGTCCACTACCCGAACTCGTAGGCTAGCTAATTGCTAGAGCTCACGAGCTATCTCTCTTTTCTCTTGCTGTACATCGCATAAACTTCCTATGGATCTACGGCTAAGAGCATCAGCCATAACATTCGTTTTTTCGGGATGATACAAGATGTCAACGACATAGTCTTTCAACAATTCCAACTGTCGTCGTTGCCATCAATTCAATTCTTTCTTCTTGAAGATATACTGAAGGCTCTTATGATCCTTATAAATATCAACGTGGACGCCGTACACTTAATATCTCCACATCTTCAATGCATGAGTCACTGCAGCCAATTCAAGATCATGGGTCGGGTAATTTTTCTCATGTTTCCGTAACTGCCTTGAAGCATACGCAATCACATTACCATGTTGCATTAACACACAACCTAACCCAACGCTTGAAGCATTACAATAGACAATATAACCTTTCGATCCCTCTGGAAGTGTCAGGACTGGGGCAGAAGTTAATCTATCCTTTAGCTCTTGGAAACTAGGTTCACAATCATCTATCCATTGAAATTTAGCTGATTTCTGGGTCAGCTTCGTGAGTGGTGCAGAAATAGAAGAAAAGCCCTATATAAATCTCCTGTAATAACCTACTAAGCCCAGAAAACTACGAACCTCCGTAGGGGTTGTGGGCATTGGCCAAGTCTTCACGGCCTCAATCTTTTGGGTATCTACCCGAATGCCATCATCTGAAATAATATGCCCCAAAAAGGTCACTGAGTTCAACAAAAATTCACTCTTAGAAAATTTGGCAAATGACTCTCGAGTTTGAAGAACTCTAAGAACATCATCTCTCTTATCTGAGCCCGAGGGATATAAATAGCCGGGCAACTCCTGTTTTACCGACAGCCAGGATAAAGGGCTAGAGTAAACCATAACACTCACCAGGGAGGCTGGTCTGACGTAGTGCTCTGCCATAGGAGCAGCTGGTACGGCCTAGGGAATCTCCTCATCTGGTGTCCCAGACAAATACTCGGACGGATCTATGTCATAACTGTCCTCTGGGGGTTCCTCCTCCCTAGGAGTCAAGAACTCTAGATGAATCGTCGCTGGGTCCTCCGAGGGATCAGTCTCAATAGAATAACTGAGGCTCCTTCTGCTCGGTCCTGGAGCCTGGGGTCCTGGAGATACTCTATGGGCCTTCTTAGCACCCCCACTATCTGAAGCTAATCTTTTCATCTCTCGTGCGCCTACCTCCAGGAAAAGAGGTCAAAAGCAATCTTTCCTAGACTCTGGCTCTATCGCACGATCTAACATAGAAGGAAAGGTTAATGATTCCTAAATTCCCTGCAGCCTCCTGTTTATAAGTGTGGCCGGCTTCATACCCATAAACATGACTCTACCGGACACGGTCTGTAGATAATCCCCAGGACAAACTGCTCTGATACCACTTTTGTCACGACCCAAATCGATGGGCCGCAACAAGTGCCTGACCATTGCTGGTCAAGCACTCATATGCCTGCATTTACCTCTCACTGACTATCCTGGGCCCATACACAATCTGTAACTGAGCTGGACTGTCTCTCGAACAATCAACATAAGAAACACCGTACCGGGAACTCACGGCCAACGCATACATATAAACATAAACACTGAGAATAACAATGTGAGCCGATTTGGCCGCCACACATATATATTGTACAACAAAATACACGCCGATGAGGATGCATAATATCACAGCTACATATCACTGTCTACAGACCTCTATGGAGCACAAACTGTAGAAATGACAGGACAAGGCCCTGCCGTACCCATATATGTACGTAACCGAATAGCATACCAAAAGGGGTGTAGCTCCGGATCAATGGAGCGTACTGACTGCCGCTGAGGAGAGGTCCTACTACTGTGAATCGTCCAACTGGCTACCTGATCCTGTGGGCATGAACGCAGCGTCCACAAGAAGGGACGTCAGTACGAGTAATGTACCGAGTATGTAAGGCATGAATAATAACATATTTGGGATACATAGCATGAATGATAACACAAAGGAAGTATAAAGCATATTGTAAGATAAAAGAGTAACCTGTACATATGAGTGCCTTTCAGGCGGGTAACATGCATGATTAGTGTTGCGGAACGTGCAGCCCGATCCACATATATACATATATCTATAGTAATGGTTTCTTTGAAATACACTTCTTGTTCATGTATACATAAAATAGAACATATCATGTTGCCGAGGCGTCGGCTCCGATCAATTTAGCCACATATGTCCCGCATCCGGGCATCCCGCGTCCGGGATGATATCATGTCATATAATACCAACTGATCAGGTGGTTACCTGTATATAACGCTCTGGCCCTTTTTCCCATATTCCCCATGTACATATACATATATCATATAAGCAGCATGCATGAGAGCCCAAGGAAAGTTATGTCTCTATCGGAGTGACGTAAGGTCGGTAACCTCCGATTATATTATGGAATAATCATCATGGCTTTTTCTCACCTTGAAGGAACAATTATTATAAGGTGATACTATCAATGAAGAATAGCATTCAGAGGACATAGAATAAGATCATAAATCTCATAAGGCGTCAATTCATATACTTTGAATCTTTAGAAAATAGAGTCATTATCAAGGAATAAAATTGAGGATCAAGAAATAGCTCAATATTCTCATATTCATATTAAATCCACAACTTGAGACTTTCAAATATGAAACCATTCTCATCATAATCATCATAGACATATTCTCATCTTTGACATCATCGTTGTCATTACAAAAACATGTCTGTCGTTATAGTCATAAAAGCTGACAAAATCATAAACGTTGGTTTTGGAAAAATACAGACATTTTGGAAAACATTTACGGGTTATCCGGAAAGGAATCATGCGTTGGAATCATAGACTTCTAACTTTTGAAAACAAAGAGGTCATGGAAGCATTTATGAAATCGTAACATAGGAATCATGCCTTTGAAAGAAAGGGACGAGCCTTAACATACCTTTTGGTCGCCTTAGTCGTTCAACGTTTAACCTTCCAAGCTAGTACATCTACATATAAGCCATTCATACTATTATTAGGATCAATGTCATACGCTCATCTTAAGCCTTCAATTTAATTCTGTTTATAATCTGCCGAAATTCGGGCAGCACCTCTCCAGTTTATATGCCTAGCCCGAAATCACAATACCAACAAAACAACAACTACAACAACACCAACATCAACAACATCATCATCATTACCAAAATATTCCATAAAACATTCCACGCGATGCTTGTCCAATTTCTCAACCACCAACTTTATTATACAACCATTTCATCACTCTATCTTCGTAAATAAACCAAAATTAATATTAATAAGGAGAGATTCATACCTTATTTTTGTTAAAACAACGATATCTTTAATATCCACCTTGAATCCACCGCAAAACCATACTAGAATCACAACTATGCGTTTATCCGGGCTTCGATTAATACTCCGTCACTTGAAAATTGCTTACTTTTTGTTTCCCTCTCTCCCTCTCTCTTGAATTTCTAGAATTTTCTGGGCAAAATCTGGTGAAAAAGAGGGTTCTTACCCTTTTTATAAGGGTCAAATCCGGGTCGGGTACTGTAGCATTTATACTGTAGCAGGTCGGTTGCTGTAGCAGTACTGTAGCACGCGTTTCTGCTCTGTCAGCTGAACTTGTAACGTCCATAAATCTCTACTCCGATGTCCTATCGATGAGCAGTTTGTTACGTTAGAAACTAGACTCACCGAACTTCATTTTAGGCTTTTGTTTCACCTTAAAACACTGCATATGCTAAGAGATATTCGCCCCCCAAGTTGGACCAAAATTTTCACCCAAAACATTACCCATCCTTCCTCCGAAGTCGTACTACTTCATTTCTTCGACTCATTTCCTTATAAAACCTTCCGGTATATCTTATATACATCCTTCACTTATTAAATATACTTAATAATGCTTGCTCCTTATATTCCAAAGTGGTTTTACTTAACCCTAACTCAATGTACTTATGTTTCAAATTTGATAAGTGCTCTTCGAAGATACGGGGTGTAACATCCTTCCCCCCTTAAAAACATTCGTCCTTGAATGTTGCAGTATTGCCAACCCATGACACCATCTTTGATTTGTTAGAACAATTATTTTTCCTTTAGGGTCCGATTACCATTTGCTTAGACTATAACTTGGATCAGTCTCTTCTCATTCTTTCTTAACTCTTTTATTGCCTTCAGTCATCTTCTTTCACTTCTTTGTCCTCATGTACATGATCGGAAATTAAATAGCATCTCGCTCTTGTTCTTTCTCCATTATGGTAGTCTTGAATTGCCGTGTCATAACTATCCATCGTCCTGTAAGCACTCTTTTTTTTCGCTCCTTGTTTCCTTGTTAGTAGGCAGCTACCTTTCTCCCTTTACGATGCCCTCTTTGTCTTTACTCCTTCTGTGCAATCTCGGGCTATCTTTTTTGCACCCGTTGATCTTAGATATACACTGTACCTATTTTTTTTTTGTAGTCCATTAGTCAGGCTCTCTCTTCCTTACATCCTTGTCGCCATCTCTTTTACCCTTACATTCCAAATGTTTACCCAGCATACTGTGTCGCTAGTGAACCTAATCGTTATGTTCCTTTCTAAGGCCAGTTATATCATTATCCGAAATACGTATATACATAATGCTTCTTCGCCATTTGTTATCCTTCGCAGTCCAGTTACACTTATGGCAAACTTATAATCCGAGTTCAACTAATTTCATAGCTCGCAACATCTTTGAGCTCTTGCTACAACTTTTTCTTTACTTTCTTCCCTCACATCTATCAATACAATCCCAGAAGCATAGGACTACGGCAATTCTTCTATTATGACTCTCTTGCAACGCAAGTATACTTATCTTCAATTTCCTTGTATCGGCGATCGTTTCGTCAGTCGTTATTCCTTGTTGGATTTTTTGTGTGGCCTTCTTACAATTGTAGTTGGGCATAGCTTCACGTTGACGGTTCATATAATTCCATAGCATATGCTCTCATGTTCAGTATAATTAGTGGTCCATGAACTATTTTCTAATATCCGGTGAACTCTTTTATTTCCATTCATAGGAGCAGTGTTATTTCTTTCCTTCAAAAATTTCCAAACTACCAATCGTTGTTCCTTTTATTATAATTGTCATTGTCATCCCAAGTGTCATTTGGGTTCGTCATTCTCTCTAACACCCTTTGTAAATTTAGCTTAGAGACATTTCTTGCTCTTTTCATTACCCTTTAGGGCATGTCACTGCATACTTAGGTACGGCGCAATTTTTGCCCGATACGAGGGATTCAAATCATGGTCTAAAAATATCGTAGTTCATCTTGGCGTAAAGTGCTCTCTTGAGTTATCTTCCATACTTTCTCCCTATGTCTGCCTCATGGTACACTTATTGTCAATTCGTTTCTACTTCGTTCTGTTACCTTCCCGATATGCTAATACGCCTCGAACTCTGGCCCTGAGCTAATAAATCTCCTTTTCTGGAGCTTGAAACGTCATAGTTCCTTTCAAGTCTAGTATGTTCTTCCCCCCTTATTAAGGAGGTCCTTATACGCCCATAGCCATCGAGTAACCATCGTCTTCGATAATTATCTACCCGCCTTCATAATCTTCTTAGGGTCGGGGTTCTGTCATCGTATGGTCTGACTTGTCTATCTTCTTGCTAGTTATAGTCTTGTATCCAATCGGAATACTTATAAGGGTTAGATCCAACTCCAATGCCTTCTTTTCCAACTTTTCACACCTCTGTCTTTTATGACTAACGGTTTTCCGGACACGCAAGTTAATGGGGACATCGAGATTCACCACGTCCTTTATGAAGTCTTCGATTATACCTTACTCCTTGTTTTTCTATTCCCGACTTTGCTTATAACATATCTAGAATTCTTTTTATCTTGAGTTCTTCTTCCATTTATGTCTATAACATCATTTTTTTTTCTCTTTTTTTTTCCCAACATTTCCATACCCTTCCATCCACTACTAGTCCTTTCGCCCGCTTAGCTCACTTACTCATAATCCTTCTTAACTACGCGTTTATGTCGCAGCTATGCATCCAAGTTTTCCGAGCGTCCTGCCACTTTTGCTCTTAGCACAGAATCCTTACAATGTACTCTCTCTCCATCCTCATTCATCGAGCCTTTATCTCTATCCTCGTTCATCGAACCTTTATCTATCTTTCTGATGCTACGGTCGGGTGGTCTTCCATGCACGTTCCTTACCTTTCATTCTATTTCCTCTGTGATCGCATCTCTCGGTCTTCACATGAATTCTTATTCCATGTCATAAATTTTCTAATCAATTGTGTCAACTCATCATCCTCGTTCTTTCCTCGATAAGTAATCGGTTTCCTACTGCCAACTCGTTAAAGTATCCTTCTTACTCCCATGGTTAAAGATTTCCAGTTACTTTACTCCTAAATGCTCTCCTCTTCCTTCGACCAACCGATTAGTATACCTTTCCTACTTTCATCCTTAACCTTTCTTGGGTTTTTTCCTCCTCGATCACCTTTCTTCTCTTGTTATTTACAGTATCGACTCCGAAGTTTGTGAAATATTCCTTTAAACGCGCAAATCCGTTCTATTCCTAAGTCATCTTTTTGGAAAGCTTCTCCTCCATGTCCGAGGCAACCATGTCAATATGACTACCCATTTGTCCTCTTAGATACCTCTCAAGAGCTGAAAATCTCTTAGCATCGTTGCAAGGCTTAATCATTCTTTCTCTTACTTCACATTCCTCGTCACTATCCCTTTTGCCCCACTTATCGAATTCGGTTTTCGAACCCCACACATTCCTCTTTTGTTCCATACTACCACACTTTATCCCTTTCACACGCCTACCTTCGAATTCTTTTTACCCAAATAGTCTTGTGCTTGCCCGTCATCCCTCTTGGAGGCTTCACTCACTCATGTTTCTTACTTTTCACTTTTTCCGACATTTGATCTCCTCACCTTCCATCTACCAACTTTCTTTCCTTTCCAGATGTCATTACATTAAAACTCTCCAAGCCTAACCTGTAGTGAAAATAGAATCAGCTTACCTTGTAACATTTGTACCATTTTTTTTGTCACTTGAACTTCGTTACCCTGTTCGATTAATGCCTTCCATATACCGCAACGTTGGTTGCCGGGATACACATACCCGCTGATATAGCTACATATGGGATATCATATGCATACGTATATATATAATTACTACCATCTCACTTACAAAATATTTCCAAACGCTATTCAAACTCACCCTAATTCTAGAGCATTGATGCACCTTCTTTCTCTTCACCGGTCTAGTCTGCCTCGTCCTACCTGACCTCTTAAGGTCTCCAACCACTCCGCTCACTCTAAATTCCCTTAGGCTACTCTAGCTTCTCATTCATGTCTTATGTCTAAATTTATAGAACTTTTAGTACACTTCCCAGGGGGTCACCCATCCTAACATTTCTCTCGCCCCAGCACGCTTAACCTTGAAACTCTGATGAAATCCGGTGCGTTAATGCTGGCATGATCACATCTACCTCACCGCATGACCTTCACCGCATAATCTAGAGCTAGCTGAAGTCTTGACAGATTCCAAAACATTCTCGTACTGCGTCTCCCTCCAAATTAGAAAGGATCTTTTACTCTTCTAACTATACACTTACTAATTTTGCCCTTTCAATCCTCAATATCCACCTTTAATCTGTATGTATGACTACTTTCCATCCTAGATTTCCAGATTCCCAATAGTGGCGAACACACCTTGGTCGCTGTTACTTATAAATACTCGGTCATCGGGCTCTTTGGGTTTCGGCTCGCCACTATTGAGTAATAATCTCATAGCAAATACATATACATAGAAAATTCCAATAAAGACTCATATACCTGTAGCCGATCGGTCTCTATTCTGATCTGGTGGACTATAAGGTGAAGTGTACTCCTCGTCATCATCTACCCACCATCCGCTCGTCTGGCCTTCATCATCTCTCTTATCTGAGCCCGAGGGATATAAATAACCGGGAAACTCCTGGTTTACCGACGGCCAGGATAGAGGGCTAGAATAATCCATAACACTCACCGGGGAGGCTGGTCTGACGTAGTGCTCTGCCATAGGAGCAGCTGGTATGGCCTCGGGAATCTCCTCCTCTGGTGTCCCAGACGAATACTCGAACGGATCTGTGTCATAACTTTTCCTTGGGGGTTCATCCTCCCTAGGAGTCAAGAACTCTGGAGGAATCGTCGCTGGGTCCTCCGAGGGAACAGTCTCAATAGAATAACTGAGGCTCCTTCTGCTCGGTCCTGGAGCCTAGGGTCTTGGAGATACTCTAGGGGCCATCTTAGCACCCCCACTATCTGAAGCTGATCTTTTCATCTCTCGTCAGACTGCGCCTATTTCCAGGAAAAGAGGTCAAAAGCAATCTTTCCTAGACTCTGGCTCTATCGCACGATCTAAGATAGAAGGGAAGGTTAATGATTACTAAATGACCTGCAGCCTCCTGTTTATAAGTATGGCCGGCTTCACACCCATAAACAGGACTCTACCGGACACGGTCTGTAGACAAAACCTAGGACGAACTGCTCTGATACAACTTTTGTCACGACCCAAATTGATGGGCGCAACAAGTGCCCGACCATTGCTGGTCAAGCACTCCTATGCCTGCATTTACCTCTCACTGACTATCCTGGGCCCATACACAATCTGTAACTGAGCTGGACTGTCTCTCGAACAATCAACATAAGAAACATCGTACCGGGAACTCACGGCCAACGCATAAATATAAACATAAACACTGAGAATAACAGTGTGAGCCAATTTGGCCGCCACACATATATATTGTACAATAAAATAAGGTATGAATCAAAATTTCTTAAGTTGGACCAAGTTGAGATATTCGCCCCCCAAGTTGGACCAAAATTTTCGCCCCCCAAGTTGGACCAAAATTTTCACACAAAACATTACTCATCCTTTCTCTGAAGTCGTACTACTTCATTTCTTCCACTCATTTCCTTATAAAACCCTCTGGTATATCTTATATACATCCTTCACTTATTAAATATACTTAATAACCTTGCTCCTTATATTCCAAAGTGGTTTTACTTAACCCTAACTCAACGTACTTATGTTTCAAATTTGATAAGTGCTCTTCGAAAATACGGGGTGTAACATGAGGAGGGCCAGACTAGCAGATAGTGGGAGGACAATGAAGAGGACACTTCACTTTATAGCCCTCCATACCAAGCTCAATCCGAAAGGAGATGCATTACAGGAATTTTATTGGGATCCGTTATAACTTCAACTTGTTCTAGGTCATACGATAAAGGTCACGCAGCAGGGTGGATGTGATCGTACCAGCACTAACGCACGGAATCCCACCTGGGCTCCAAAGTTAAGCATGATGGGGTGAGAGTAATACTAGGATAGGTGACCCCCTAGGAAGTGTTCTAAAAGTCCTACATAAGAAAAGGATGAGGGACTATAATAGCTTGAGAGAAATTAGAAGCGAGTGAAACTCACGGTTGGAAACTCCAGATGATGGTGAGAGATAAGGCGTACCGGCTTGGCAAAGAAAGAGAAGACGTATTGCAGCTACAGAACTAGTACGAGTTTAAAATAGTATTAGGAATATTTTTTAAGTAAGGTGTTAGGAGAGGTATATACGATATTCTATGTGTGGTCAATCAGTTTGCGTTCCCCGATAATCGACATTGCGATGTGTTAAAAGTGCTAATTGAACAAGGTATTTAAGTTCAAGTGGTAAGTGTTACAGGGAGAGGCGACATTAGTCCCTCTAAAATTAAAGTTGGATAATCCTGATGTAATCACATCAGGGAAAAGGGAGAAAGTGAGCATACAAGAGTAAGAAGATTAGGATGCCCTGCGGAAAGGAGAGGTGTAAGCAACGGAGGTATTTTGCAACAAAAAAAGGGTTAACTCAAGCTTCGAGATGGGAATCTTGAAGGTAAGTACAGCGACAAAGAACCATTCAGATGATTCTCGAAAGTAAGTATACGGAAAGAATGGAGTAATGCGGTATGGAACGAAAGACGAAGGTAAAGGGCTCGAAACCATATTCTAATAAGTGGGACTAAACGACAGTAACAATGAATAAGGATGTGAACTGGGAGAAACTAAGCAGGTTTTGCAAAAAAAAAAAAAAGATGCCAAGGGATTTTCGGCTCTTGAGGGGCAGTCGAAGAGGTAAATGTGCAACCATACTGACATGATTACCTCGGAAACGGGAAAACCTTCGTGGAAGATGATTTAGCAATAGAATGGATTTGCATTCGGAAAGGATATTTTATGAATTTCAGGGACAATACCATAAAAATAGCAAGTGGGGGAAGAGTTCTTCGGAGGACAGGCACTCAAGGAAGGTCCCGAGGATGAAAGTAAGGCAAAGTACACTAATGGATGGGTTAAAGAAAATCGAACAATCACCAAGGACAGGAGAAAGGATAATAAGTAAACAAGTCCAGCCAAAAGGCAAAACATCAGTAACATGGGGTAAGAACCTTGATAAGAAATACAAATATTCGATTATAAAGGAAATAGAACGATACACGAGGGATATGCAATAATATGAACCAGCTGCAGTGTCAAAAAGGAAGATGAAGACTTGACAAAAGAAGAAAGAAAATGGTGTACTTTGTAAGGATTTCATGATAAGAACAAGAAGCGACACAACACTGGAAGAATTATGATGCATAGACGTAATGCAAAAAAGTAGTTGAGGAGAATTACGGGACAAATAAGCTAAACGAATGAAAGGATGACATGTGGGAATGGATGGTATGGAATATTAACTTTTAATGGTATAATATAGACGAAAGTCGGAATTGGGAACCCAGAGCAAGAAGAATTTCAAGGGTGTTAAGAAGATAGTCGTGGGGAAAAGACTAGGGCTAAAAGAGCGGGGTATAGCCAGACACTTCATAAGGGGCTTGACGAATTTTGATGTCCCCTTAATTCATTAGCCCAGGGAATTATTAATCATGAAAGGTAGAAGTGAAAAGACGATAAAGGAGGCACCCGCGTTATATATGATATGTATGAGCATTTTGATCTTATACAAGGCTTCAACTAGCAGAAAGGGAAATAAGTCAAACCATGTGATAAAAGGAACTCCAATATTATAAGGAACCGAGGGGTAGAAGTATTGTTAAGGGCCAGGTGATTATCAAAAATGATTAATATTCAGAGGTTACTGGTGTATAAAAACGTCCTTAAAAAGGGGGGACGATCAGATTTAGTCCTGAAATGAATTATGACCTTCCCAAAAAAAAAAAACAATCCAAAGAAAGAAATGTGTTAGTTTGAAAAAGCTAAAGTTCGAGAATGTATCAGGAGAAAATTAAAAAAAATGGATTGAAAGTAAGTATATTATGGGACAGGTATGAGAAAGTATGATAGGAAAACAAGGGGAATTAACGAGTCAAAGAAAATGATGTGAGATATGATGTTTCTAGACCGTGGTTCGAATCCCTCATACCGGGGAAATTGTATCGCACCCAGATACGCAGAGATATGTCCTAAAGAGCGAAAAGGAGAGTAAGAACGGTCTCCAAGTTAATTACCGAGAGGATGACATGTCCTATTTATGATGTGTACAGATGTCGGTATGACAGGGCCTTGTCCTGTCCTTTTACAGCTAGACTCCATAGAGGTCTATAGATAGTTGTACATAGTGGGAATATTATGTAGCTTTGTGGTCTCCTATTTTCTGTACAGCGCATGTAGTGGCCATGTCGGACTGTGTTTTCGTCCGTTGCACGTATGCCTATATATACATGTCCACATGTATAAATTATGAGTTTTTCGAGACAGAGTTTATTGCATAAATTTTGCAGCAGATGTTATCGCTCATATATGAGTTAGAAATGGGCCACCAGGTTATTCAGGATATGGTAAGTACGAGTTTAGGGGTGCTTGGTCAGCAGTGATCGGGAACTCGTCACGGTCTATGGGTTTGGGTCGTGACATTTTCCTTAGCCATAGAAGTGTACACGGTCTGCATGGTGGTGATCGACTCTTGCATGTCCTTCTGAGCATCCAGATACCCCTGCATGGCATCTCGAGTGAAGTAGCTAGCCATAGCACCGAAAGAACTAGCCTCCGTACAAGGCCTACTTGCAGTAACTTCTCCATCTGATCAAAGCGGGAATCGATACGCTCAAAGAGACCCTGAACCGGGGGAGCTCCAACTCTGCTCCCTCTCTTACCTGTACCAACCCCAGCACTCTCGTTTGTCTTGCTTTGCACTACGGAACCACGACCCTTGACTAATAAAAGGGTTGCAATCAACGTCGGAGTTAACTATGTCATCATCCCTCCTCTTGGGAACCTTAGCCTTCTTGCATAGCGAGGTAATCAGCGAAGGAAACTTCAGGCTTGTCCCTCCCTTACATGCAATCTCCCTCCACTCCTGGATCACCTGCAAAGCCACATTCACTAGCACGTCATCAATTATGCATGCAATAAGAAGAGCTCTGGGATAGGTCACATCGATGGTATTGCCCGAAGGGCACATCTGGCAATAGATAATATTCAACCACCTCTTCGACTTCCAACCTTACTACGGTCCTAGGTGATAGACGCCCTGTCCTCCTTGGCCGCCAATTTGGAAACTAGCCAAGCCGAATTATCTTCATTATCCTTAGCGGCCAATGTTTTTTCCGGATGATTGTCTAACTTGTACACCGCATTGATAGCCATATACCCCACCTTCACCTTGACTCCCCGTCTAATAATCTTTGGATCAGGAGAAGCCCAGTCCATTGTGAGAAGCATTGCGTAAAATTCCCAAACCCAAGTCTCGTTGCACTGACCAGGATCTTTGACTAAACGCATCCACTTCATCGCTTGCAACCTGCGTAGGAATTTCGGGGCGCAGTGGTCCACATCTTTCATATTAATGCCACGCTCTAATAGTAGAGGCATGTCCAGTTGCCCCAAGTACCTTCGCTCGCCTTGGGGAGTAGGCAATGTAACATAGGTAGGAGTTTGTTCCTTTTGGTCTTGTTGTGCATCTCCGCCTTGATTTTGAGCAATAGTACCTACAAAAAGAAACAACGTTATATTTTAGCATCACCACAAGCCCAGTAAATGATCTAGTAAGTTACAGGTCAAATTAACTCAGCGTATGAATCTTCAGCCACTGTTAATGAGACCCCTCTGATTTAGGCACCGCCGCAGCGGGGCCACTATAGCGGGCACTCAGGTCGCGCCCGTGACCTTGTGTATTCCCCTCAGCTGCGCCAGTGCTCCATTGAGCGCTATAGCGGAGACGTGCCAGCCGTCCATAGATTGTTGTACCGGTCTCGTCTTCTCCGAATAAAACCTCAATATTTAGAGGTGGAAACCTCAATTTTCGACTCAAAACCTAATTTTCGTTCACAGATCGGGCAACATTCAAGCATGCATGGTGTTTAAAACTTATGAGAAATAATTTCTAGCAACAAACATCTACCAAATCTGTAAGAAATTCAAAATCCATCTCAAGAACAAACCCTTTACTATACTCAAGTTTTCTACTCCAAATCCGAACAATTTCGAAGCATTACACGATGTGGAGACAATCTAACGCTAGAAAAGTCACAAATTTCATATTCTACCCACCTACCAACTCCATCAACCAAAACCCAAAAACCTCAACTTTGGGGTTGCAAATCAGTCAAATCGAAGCCTTGAAAATTGAAATTCTAGCTTAATTATCATGGTAAGAGTTGTGGAAGTGATTACATACCTTTAAAATGAAGATTCAGGAGAGGTTGTGGTGGATTTGAAAGTTGACCTTTTTAAAAATTTCCCTTCCTTTGGAAAGAAAAATCATGGTTTGTAGTATGATAGGGTGAAGTAGGGATGTTGGGAAGATTTTATGGGTTAGGATGAGGGAGTTAGGAAGTTGATTTGGAGTGGGAGTTGGAGAGGTTTTCAGAGATGAGAGTAGTGGAATGGGGAAGTGGGGAAGCTGAATGACCCTTTTTAATTATTCTAATTTTCGCGATGGTCGTGGCAGCGGTGTGTAGCCGCACCGGCGGTACCGCAATAACGGTTATTCAGATCGCTGTAGCGAGCTTCTCTAACTCTCATTGACGTCGAAGAGGAGTTCCTATCGCGCTGGCGTGTGTTGGCGCTCTTATGTCCGTTATAGAGGAGCCTTCTTGGACCTTATTATTTGTGATGAATTTATCAGTTAAATGCAACCGAACCTTATACCAGAAGCAATGTGGTCCTGATGGGCCTATGAGTCATAGACAAACTCGATATGTCGCAAATCTGCCCAGTTAATATTCTTTAAAACTTTCTTCGTAAGACGTATTAATCAATCGGTCCCTATTCATTCGCCACAAGAATTTGATCCGTAATTGAAGACTATCCAGGTGTTAAGTCCAGATGAAGAGTAGCAACGTGATCCATGATAATTTTATTGGTGAGGTGTCAACCCTGAATGCTTTCCTTCCATTTCACGCCTTGTGTTTTATTCAGTCAAGTTAAAGAAAAGTTTCCTCTTATACGTTTGTCACTCAAATTCCGCAAGATAAGGTTGTTCCAAATCAATGTGACCAGGTTTAATGAATGATGCGAACTCGGATCTAAATTGTCAAATATCAAGCCTAGGCATGCGCCCTATTACTCTTGAGTATGTGATACACTACCTCGGTACACTCTTATCCGTACCCCTTCCTTGGCTCCCAAAGCATATGCGACTAGTTATGTGTTCTTTGTAAAACCCTAGCATAATCAGACCTGACGTAAGAAAAGAAATTAAAATATCGAATTTGGGCCACCGGGCCTCAGATAATCGCCACAACGGTTGGCTGACCGCTATAGTGGTCACGCCATAGCGATAGATGATCCGCTGTAGCAGAGGTATGAAATTCTCAAAAGACCACCCTGACGGTGTAAATACCGCCGAAGCGGTAACGCTGTAGCGGCACTTTGACCGCTGCAACGGTCGACAACTAGTTTTGATCCTATTTAAAGCCCCATTCCGGGACTTGACCTAAAATTCCTCATTTCTAAACTCTGTAGTTGCCACTTGGGAGTTTCCAGCCCTAGAGACTACAATATTTGTAAAGCTAACTTTCTCTTATCACTCATTTCATCTTTCTTAAATTCTTCCTCCAATTTAACTCATAGTCTTGAAGATGGTAAGTATTAAGAAAAGGTCTCTCCAAATTTCTTGAAAAACATGAAATAGATGATGGGTATTCTTAACCTAGTATAACATCTTTATAGGAAGAAAAGCTTGTTTATTTCAAGATTAGATTAATGACATAGTTTGTAAGAGCTAAACCTTCTTGTTTCCAAATAGGTTAGTTGATGGATCTTAACATGGAGAATATAAACTAGAAAGGCTAGTTTTGATTATTTATTAACATGGATTTCTATAGGAAAGGGTTAACTAATAATAAATGGAGATTGAGGAAGATTATTCAAGAAATTTTGGTTCTACCCTTGAACATTCTAGTATTAAACTGAAACCTTATATTTTATGGATTTAAATACCGAGCCCTCAACTCTTGCTTACTCAATTTTGCTTATCGTTCCTAGACTAAGTCAGATTTATGTTTCTCTATGAGGATGGATGATGAAGTCAATGGATGTTCGTGGCACCCGCTCGGCCTCAAGGTAGGTTACGCCTTACTTGTGTAGACTCCGATTAGTATTTCGCAATGTTGCAATAGACAATAATGGAGAAAGCATGCCTAGGTCTTTGGATAAGAAGTTTGGGACAAACTTCTTAGGTTAGTGCTGTTGTGTGACTTACGTGTTCAGCCTCGTGGCCTGTTAGAATCTCTAGGTTAAACTTGACTTTCAAGTGTAAATTGGTGATTCTATGTATTATGGGAGATTAGTCCGAAGGAAAGGATTCATGTGATACTTATACTATGTTAGTTGTACTTTTGTGGATTGACTGGAATTCATGTGTTCATTGACATTCTCATTACATAGCATACTTTCTTATAACCATGATATATTGGCTTCATCTTGATATTAAAAGATGGTGATGACAGAGGTAAGTATGATTCATGCGACATTATTATATTTCGTAGCCATCTATATGCTGTGTGAGATGGAGTGGTTAGCGAGGAAATGGATGAGTCATTCGAGGCTGTGTCATACAGAATGAAGGTACATAGACTTACCGGTCTCCCATGGGTCATGACTATCGAGAGGTGGACATCGTCCCCTTGGAGCATGTGTGTATCATTGCATTACATCGCATTTGCATACATAATATATCCTCTTGTTGATGTATTTGGTTTGATGTCGATCACAAGTAACCCTGTGTATAACTGTGTTATTTGTTGAGTGGTGTAAATGATAGATAGATAGTTGGGAGGGAGATTGGGATAGGTGTCATCGTACTGTATTTTGGACTATCGTTCATGCTAGAATGATTACTATGGTGGTTTGTGGGTAAGGAGTCGGTAGACCGGGTTTGGATTAGGGCTTTATGGAAAACATTTGTAGTAAGGAAGTGTGGCCTATTGTGCTCTTTAGATGTTGTTGTGTGACTATGGTGATGTAGTTAGATTGCGTTAGAAGTCTTCGTAGGTCGTGACTGGAGTAGAGTGCATGTCCTAAGGAGGGGTTAGCTGTTTCTTAGTAGTGGCTCGAGTATAAATGAGGCTAGTATACAGGGGTAGTTGCGGTTACACTCCACCTTGGTTGAGGATACGTAGGATCATTCTTGTCTTATCTTGATTCTTTTAGATAGAGTGTCGCTACTGAGTAGACGTATAGGGAGGCATTAGGGATGCTCGATAGTTATGTTGTGGTTAGAATAAGAGTAAAGACTATATGTTCCTTGTACCTTTGTGATCTTTCCCTATGTGTTTCCTACCATGATTATATGTTATTGCTTGTTGCTTTTATGATTTCCTAATCATTGTTAGCCTATGATACTTACCAGTACTAGTGTTATACTGATACTACTCTTGCTACATCTCATTCGGGGTGTAGAGTCTTATAGGTTGATAGCTTAATTTGTGAGTTTCCGGAAGATGTGCGATGTTTATCTTGAAGACCTCCATTATCTTCATTTATAGATGGAGGTTGAGTTTTATTTATCTACTTTGAATATTGTACCTTCGAATCTTAGTCGCTCTTGTACTAGTCTAGACCAGGTTTTGGGAAGGTTGTTATGTATAAGCCATTTTTGTAATTTCTTCACTTATTTATAAAAAGAGTTAATTCCGGTTTGATTATGTTTATGTCTTAATATTGAATGAATCCTGTTTTATTATTGGAAATGAGTCACGATGGTGTTTAAGGGTTCGCCTACCGAGTTGAGAATGGTAGGTGCCCGTGCGATCCTAAGATGGGGCGTGACAAGTAAAGGCCTTAACAAGCTCATCCAAATATTGATGACCTTTTGTACAAGTACATTAAGTCTACCGATGAAAAAATGAAAAGTTAAAATTCAACTCTCAAATATCTAGAAATTTAGTTATGTCAACTGGAAACTCTTGTATCAGAAAAGATTCAAGGTCCCATACCAAGCAACACGGGAAAAACCCAAAGGAGCACATTAAGGTCATCACCTTAAGTTTAGGTAAGAACCTTGATGAATCATATAAAGATGGACATGAAAAGAATCAGCTAGAATAATAGGCATACAATAGTAAGAGTGTTGAAACACCATCTGAACCATTAAAAGAAACAGAAAAGAAAAAGAAGAAAAACATATTGAAAAGATGACTCTTTCACTGAAAGATTGTAACGACTCGTTAGGTCGTTGTGTGATTTTTACCTTTTTCCCTAAATGAACCCTTCCACTAGCTTCGTTGTGGTATATTTGACTCACGGAGATGGGTAGCGCGATTCCCAAGGATTTCGAGTGAGTTTTGGGTAAGAAAAATGACTTTTTGGAAATCTTTAAGAGATTGGTTGACCAAAATCAACATCGGAGGTAAATGAGTAATTTTTGAATTTTCATCAATTCCATTAGGTAATGTGACTTCTGACTTAGTCAGACTGTTGGTTCGCATTCTAAAGCGTTCGTGTGTGATTTGGGTCATTGTTTAGGAATATAGGATTTTGATGAATTGGAGTTGACTTTGTTCTACTAGGTCAAGATGACCATGTGTGATGGTTTTGAGTGCGCGAGCAGATTCATCGCATCTTTTAGGACTGATTTTCATGAGGTCTCGAATGAATTCCGAGGGTCGATTCCATGTTTGGAACACACTAGAAAATCTGGTGTGTTGCTACTGGTGTGCTTAATTGCGATCGAAAAGGGTAAGTTTTCACGGTCCTGTGCTCGTTATGGTGGGACCCGCGATCGCAAATGAGGGAATAGCTAGGTACAAACTTAAAATCCCATTTCGAATTTGAACACTTGATTCTCATATTTAGAGCTTGGGACCTCGGTTTACAGAGATTTTGGAGGGGTTTTGCAAGACTCTTCACAAGGTAAGATTCTTATCCTCCTTTTATCGTTCCATCTTTGATTATTATGGAGTTCTGTCAATGAGATCATGATCTGAGATAAGAAATTGGGATTTAGGATCCCTAGGTTGAAAATGAGGATTTCTTCAATTGATTATTAAATTAATGTCGGAGTTGGTTCATTTTTGGTATTTAGACTCCATAAACCATAGATAGACTAATTATGGGGCGAATTTACAGTTTACCTTTGAGGGTCGGGATTTACTTTTTCGGTCTGAAATGTTAATATAGCAATATAGGTGTCTACGGAGTCGTGATCTAACGTATAAACCATATTTAAATAGATTGGGATCATTTGGAGGCTCTACGGAAGTGCAAGGTTGCGTTGTGATTGTTGGACTTTGAATTAGGCAAGTTGAAACCTTACTTGACTCTATTTAAAACGTCGTGGTTGGTTAAAATGGACATAAAAAGAGGGAGTAATAGGGTAACTAGGGGGGTCCCGATAATTATGTGGTGACGAGCACTTGTATTGGGTACCGGTGTCATGTTATGGGTATTTGTGTAGGATATAGTTTATAGTATAGTCTGAGTGCCTTGCTTTGTGCATTAGTTGAGAGCTTATTTATTGTTCCCATTCTTTATACCAATCTTATTTGTGATTATGTGTTCTTATCACTCTGAAATACTCGTTTAAAAGTGGAAACGAGCTAAAGATTAAGCCTTTTATTATCTAGCTTGTTGCATATTATTGTGCATGTCATATTCATGCTTTCATATGGTATTTCATTCATATTACACTTGATGATCCATATGTTATGTCTAATGGGAAATGATTCTGGATGGAATGATGTGAATTGTAAAGAGCCTAATTGGCTAAACACAGATAATGTGAGCCTTATTAGCTTAAGAATATATGAGTAATTAGATTAGAAGCCTAAAGTGGCTAAGAACCCGAAAGGAAATGATTTTGTATGGTGGATGGACCTCGTGAATCCCCCATGGATCATGTATTCCTAATATTAGAGCGTTTGTATAGCAGTGATGGAAAGGTCTTTCACTGCATTGCATTTGTATATCATATTATCTTATGAACTCCTTGTTTGGATGACTTGCCTAAATAGTTGGTTGATTCATACTTTACCTGTTTGTTTATTTACTTGAACTACTTGTGGACTTTGAGATTTCTCATATTTAGGCTTGTAATTTGTGATTATCATTATTATTATGTTGGACGAATAGCGGTTAAGTGTGGAAGTAGTATTCCAACGACCAATCCTCTCCACCGTTTTAGTTTAAGGTCGGTTGACGATGCTGCTGAGTACACGTTGAATTCCCGTACTCACGCTACACTTGATGGACCTTTTTGTGTGCAGATCTGGTTCCTAGCACTAGCGGATCTTAAGACTATGTCGGTCTCTATGGAGGCCATTTAGAGGATTTGGGGTGAGCTACTAGCTGATCGTGGCACTGGATTATTCATGTATCTTGTATTTCCATTCTAGTAGTTCTTGTATTAGTGACACCAAGTTTTGGGATTTGTAGTACTCATTCAGTATTATTACTATTATGAGACTTATTTAAGACTTTAAAATGGGTTGTTTGATTATTTCGCATGTTTTACTTGATTAATTTGCTAGAAATGGGTTGTGGATGGCTTATCTACTTGGTAGGAGTAGGTGCCTTCATGATTTTAGAAATTGGGATCGTGAAAATTGGTATTAGAGCCTTAGGTTCACCGATCTCACAAGTACAAGAACAATGTCTAGTAGAGTCTTGCGGATCGGTACAATGAGCTATGTACCTATCTTCGAGAGGCTATAGGACATCTAGGAAAACTCTAATCTTTCATTCCTTATCGTACGTACTTGAGTCTAATGGATTCTAATAGTTTCTTTGTTTCACTCTCTCATAGATGGTGAGGACAAGAACTACTACGGTTGGAGACCAGAAGCCCGCACCTGCACCCATACCCGTTTCCATTGTTGCTTGTGGGAGAGACAAGGGTGTGGTAGAGGGTGAGGCAGGGCTAGAGCACGTATTTCTACACCAGCCAGAGGCCGAGCACCAGCTGTTACTAGGACCCATGCTAGGGATGTGACTTCAAACCCAGTGGAGATTCCAGAAGAGGAGTCAGTTCATGTGGATTAGGTTGGACCCACCCAGGCACTAGCTAGGTTCATTGCTACTCCTGTTCTCCAGGACACCTTGGTAAGTATCTTGAGATTCTTCGAGGGTATGGCCCAGGTGGGCATACTACCGGCTACTCTAGAAGGTTCCTAAACCATAGTTAGAGCTAAGACTCCCAATCCATTAGTTGTTGCAGGGTTTAAGACCCCGGGGGAATAGCCACATGAGGTTGTGGCTCCTCAATTTCTGGGTTTGTCGGTTCCAGATGTTTCTATCCAACCGGCTGCTCAGCCCACTATGACCGCAGAGTAGTAAAAAAGGTGGGATAAGTTTGAGAAAATAAAGACACCAAAGTATGATGGGCATCCTGATGATGATGCGTATGAGTTTTTGGTTAGTTGTTATGAGCGGTTACATAATCTGGGGTCGGTTTCATCCAACGATGTTAATTTCATAATGTTTCAAATGATTAGCCCTGCCAAGCAGTGGTGGAGGGATTTTGTTGAGACTAGGCCAGGCGGGTCACCTCTACTTACTTGGGCTGAGTTTACACATGTGTTTCTAGAGAAGTGGGTTCCCCGTAGTTTGAGGGAGGAAAGGCGGGAACAGTTTGATAAGTTGGAGTAGGATGGGATGTCTGTGACTGAGTACAAATGAGGCTTCACTCCTTGTATCGTCATGCCTTGAATATTTTGCTTGATGAGATTGAGAGGATTCGGAAGTTTGTGAGGGGGCTAATTTATCTCCTTCGACTCGCAGCGACACATGTGGCAGCTTTAGGATGTCTTTCAGGAAGTGGTGGATTCCACTAGGAGTGTTGAGTCCATTAAGCATCATGAGTTTAGGGATAGAGTGGGAAAAAAGTCCCCCAACTCTGGTAGTTATGGAGGTACCTCATCTAGAGGTAGGGGTCACCATAGTGCGATCTATGCAAAATGATTTGGGTACGCGGGTGGAGCTTAATACAACATTTCACCCTCAGACTAATGGTAAATCAAAGCGATTTATTTAGGTACTTGAGGATATGTTGCAGGCCTATGTGATTGATTTTGGTGGTCATTGGGATCAATTCTTGGCTTTGACAGAGTTTGCTTACAACAGTAGGTACCATCCAAGCATTGAGATGGCACCATTCGAGGCGTTATATGGTAGGAGATATCGTTCTCCGGTTGGTTGGTTTGATGCATTTGATATTAGGCCTTGCGATATAGACTTGTTGCGGGATTCTTTGGACAATGTAAAGGTAATTTAGGAGAGACTTCTCACAACTCAGAGTAGGTAAAAGAATTATGCATATCAGAAGGTTCGTGATTTGGAGTTCATGGTTGATGAGCGGGTGCTGAAGGTTTCGCCCATGAGTTGGCTTTGCCACCTAGTTTGTCGGGTGTTCACCCTTTGTTCCATATCTCTATGCTCAAGAAGTATCAATTGGGTGGTTCTCATGTGTAATTCAATGGGATTCGATCTTGCTTGATCATAACTTGACCTTTGAGGAAGAGCCAGTTGCCATTCTAGATAGAAAGATTCAGAAGTTGAGATCAAAAGAGATAGCTTCGGTGAAGGTTCAATGGAAGAATCGTGCGGTCGAGGAGGCTACTTGGTAGATCAAGTCAGACATATAGATTAGATATCCCTAGTGTTTCATTGATTCAGGTACCTTCTTTCTTTTTACGTTCGAGCACGAACTCTTGTTTAAGTGGTGGATGATTTAACAACCTATTAGGTCATTTTGTTATTTTAGCTATTTTTCCCTAAATTACCCTTTACCTAGCTTCTTTTTGGTAGATTTGACTCGTGGGTAAACACGACCCCATGTGATGATTTTGAGTGCGTGACCAGATTCGAATCATGTTTTAGGAATGATTTGCATAATATACAGGAGGCTTCGGATGAATTCTAAGGGTCGACTCCAAGTATGGTACATACCAGAAATATCTGTTGTGTTGTTCCTGGTGTGCTTATTCGCGATCGTGTGACACCAGCCGTGATCATTAGATGCTTCTTGGTTGGTCATCGCGATCGAGATTATTTGGGCCGCGATAGCGAAGAGTAAGTTTCTGGGGTTCTATGATTGCGAAGGAGGGACCCGCGATTTCAAATGAGGGAATAGCTTGTCAGAAACATAAAATCCAATTTCGAACTTGAACATTTCATTCTCATATTTGGAGCTTGGGACCTCGGTTTGGAGAGATTTTAGAGGGTTTTGCAAGATTCTTCACAAGGATAAGATTCTAATCCTCTTTTTATCAATCTATTATCGATTTTCATGGAATTCCATCATTGAAATCATGATTTGAGATAAGAAATTGTGATTTAGGAACCGTAGGTTGAAAAGTGAGGATTTCTTTAATTGATGTCAGATTTGATTCATTTTTGATGTTTAAACTACATAAACCATGGATACACTAATTATGACTCGAGATTGACTTTTTGGGTGACCTTTTGGGTCCGAAATGTTAATGTATCAAAATGGGTGTCTACGGACTCGTGATCTAACGTAGAAACCGTATTTGAACAGATTGGGATCATTCAGAGGCTCTACGGAAGGGCAAGGCTTCGTTGTGATCATTGGACTTCAAATTAGGTAAGTTGAGACCTTACTTGACTCTATTTAAAGCATTGTGGTTGGTTCAAATTAATAATAAGGAGGGAGTAATGGAGCAACTAAGGGGGGGGGGGTCCTGATACTTGTGAGTTGACGAGCACTTATATCGGGTACCGATGTCATGTTATGGGTATTTGTGTAGTAAAGAGTTGTGTAGTCTGGTCTGAATGCAATTCTTTGGGCATTAGTTGATTGTTGTATATTATTTGAGACATGAGACCTCTTATTTATTGCTCCCATGCTTTTTACCTGTCTTATTTGTGATTATGTGTTCTCATCACTCCAAATTACTCGTTTAAAGGTGGAAAAGAGCTAAAGATTAAGCCTTTTATTATCTAGCTTGATGCTTATTGTTGTGCATGTCATATTCATTCTTTCATATGGTATCTCACACATATTACACTTGATGATAAATATGTGATGTCCGATGGGAAATGATTCTGGACGGAGTGATGTGAATGGGTAAAAAGCCTAATCGCCTAAAGACAGGTAATGTGAGCCTTATTGGCTAAGAATATATGAGTAATGAGATTGGAATCCTAAAGTGGCTAAGAACCCGAAGGGAAATGATTCCGGGTGGTGTATAGACCTCGCGAGTCCCCCATGGGTCCCGAATTCCTAATATTGAAGCGTGTGTGTACGGTGATGGAGAGGCATTGCATTGCATTTTCATATCATATTATCTTATGAGCTCCTTGTTTGGACTTGCCTAAATGGTTGATTGATTCATACTTTACCTACTCGTTTGGCTACTTAAACTACTTGTGGACTTAGAGACTTCTCATATTTAGGCTTGTAACTTGTGATTATCATTATTATTATGTTGGATTAACAGCGGTTAAGTGTGGAAGTGCTATTCAGAAGATGAAGTACACGTTGAATTCCTGTACTCACACTACACTTGTTGCTTCTTTTTGCGTGCATATCCGGTTACTAACACTAGAGGATCTCGAGACTGCGCCAGGCTTTGAAGAGGCCATTCAAAGGATTTTGGGTGAGCTACTAGTTGATCCGTGGCGCCGTATTCTCCATCTATCTTTATTTTTATCTTTCTTATTTCTAGATAGTATATTCGGGTGTTATCCGAGACTTGTATTTTCATTCTAGTAGTTCTTGCACTAGTGACACCAAGTTTTGGAATTTGTATTACTTATTCAGTATTATTACTATGATGAGACTTATTTAGGACTTTAAAATTACTTGTTTGATTATTATGCATGTTTTACTTGATTAATTTCCTAGAAATGGGTTGTGGGTGGCTTATCTACTTGGTGGGAGTACGTGCCTTCACGGCTTTAGAAATTGGATCGCGACAAAGATATGGTGCTATACTTTAAAATAAGCTACCACAAAAGCTTGGTGATCCAGACAGTTTTACAATTTCTTGTACTTTGGGTGGAGTATATATTGAAAAAACACTTTGCGGTTCTAGAGCATCAATAAACTTGATGCCGTTTTTAAAAAAATTGAATCTTGGCGAGATAAAAAAAACATAGGTGTTTCTCTTCGATCGGTAGATCAAAGCACTAAGAAACATATGGGAATCATTGGGAATATTCTCATAAGAGTTGATAAGTTTGTTTTCCATGTAGATTTTTTAGTACTTGAAATGGAAGAATGTCCGGAAGAACCAATAGTTTTGGGGGGACCATTTATTGCTACAGGTAGAACCACAATAGATGTCTATCAAGGACAACTAATCTTAAGAGTTGATTAAGAAAAAGTAATATTTGATATGCAAAAGATGCTAAGAGTTTCAAGAAATAAGACATCACCATCATGCTTTACAATTGACATGATTAGTGATCTTGCAGATGAATACAAAGATGACAAATTAATTATAGACTCTATGGAAAGATGTTTGGTCAAATCTGGCAGCCCCACAAGATGATGATCCCACCACTAGAAACGACATTGAAATACTGGAAAAAGATTATAAGGATGAGGAGAGGCAATCACAAGAAGTTCAAACAAAAATTAAACTTAAAATTCTCCCTTCTCATTTAAAATATGCTTATCTCGACCATGAATTATTTTCAATTTTTATTTTCTCTCCTTTGACTGCAGAATAAGAAGAAAGATGAATTCAAGGCTAAGAGCACACAAAATAGCTTTGGGATAGATTGTAGCTGATATCAAAGAGATTAGTCCAGCAATTTGTACGTATAGAATCCTCATGAAGGATAGTTACAAACAATATTCTAACCCCAAAGAAGATTGAATCCGACAATGCAGGAATTAGTGAAGAATGAGTGCGGTAGGTATCATTTACCTCATTTCAAATAGCCCTTCGTAAGTCCCATTCAGGTAGTACCAAAGAAGGAGGTATGATATTTATAAGAAATGAGAATAATGAACTCATATTTACTAAGACTATTACAAGATGGAAAGTCTATATTGATTACAGACGTCTAAATGATGTCACTAGAAAAGATCATTTTTCTTTACTATTTATTGACCAAATGCTGGAAGGAATTGCAGGATATTACCTTTAGAATTTTTTTATGGCTATTTAGAATACAACCAAATACCAAATGCACCCAAAGTTCAGGATTAGACAATTTTCACATGTCCTCATGGACATATGCCTATAGGAGAATTTCATTTGTTCTATGCAACGTCCCAGTTACATTTCAACATTTCGTGCCAGCAATTTTTCCTGACAGGACTGTATTTTTTTAGAGATTTTTATGGATGATTTCACACTTTCTGGAAAAATATTTGTAAATTGTCTTTTTCACTTGACCATAGTTCTTAAGCGATGTGAAGAGACAAACTTGATTCTATTGGAACAAATGTCATTTTATTGGTACAGATGGAATTGTTTTAGGACATAAAATCACTGCTAAATGAATAGAGGTTGATTAGGCTAAAACTGATGTTATAGGAGGATTACCCCCTCCCACAACTGTTAAGGCACTAAAAATTTTTTAGAACATGCAGATTTTTACAGATGGTTCATAAAAGCCTTTTCAAATATTTCAAAACTGACGAATAACCTTTTCATGAAAGATGTTAAGTTTGAATTTTCAGGTGATTGTTAGAAGGCATTTGAAACCCTTAAGGAAAGATTATCAATTGCCCCTATGGTTGTGTCGCCTGATTAGAACCAACCTTTTGAGATCATGCGGGATGCTAGTGATAAGACTATGGGAGGTCTTTTAGGCCAGAGAAAATGTAAGATTTTTCGTCCTATTTACTATGTCAGTAATACATTGAACGAGGCTTAGTTGAATTATAGAACAACATAAAAAGAATTATTAGCAGTAGTATTTGCATTTGACAAGTTCAGATCCTATTTAATAGGAACCAAGGTTATTGTTTTTACTTACCATGCAGCTTTAAAGTACCTCTTAGCAAAAAAAATGCTCGACCTAGATTGTTGTAACGAACCATTTAGTCATTTAGGGCATTTTACTCTTTTTAAATACCCTTCCCGTAGTCTATTTTTTATATTTATCACTTACAGGGATGGGTGGCGCAGTTTCCGAGGCTATGGGGCGAATCTTAGTTTATTTTGAGGACTCTAGAGTTTTCTAAGTTGAATAAGCGAAAAGGGCTGACCAATAGTTGACTTTTGGGTAATTGTGTTCGGAATCGAATTCCGATAGTTCTGTTAGGTTTGAAGCATGATTTTTAACTTAGTTAGTCCCTTGATTTGGGTCCCGAGGTGTCCGGTTGCATTTTGATCATTCGTAGGAAGGTTGGTTTTGGTTTGGTTTGAGTTGATTTGGATCAACACCGGGTTAAGGAGGCCTCTTTTGGGAAATTCGAGTAAACGGGTGATTTCGTAGCCTGTTTTACGATAGATATGCATGTTTGGTTAGTGTCTAGGGGGTCTCGGATGAGTTTCGAGTGTTGGGTCGGATTTGGTGAAAACCAGATTTTTCTAGTTTCTAGTGAAATTGCACCTGCGTTAGCTTAGCCAAACCTGCGGGTTCACTTTTACAGAATTTGGCCCATAGGCGCGAACTGAGGGGGGGCTGGTCTGATCCGCATCTGCGGTGGATTCTTCGCAGGCGTGGGACTGCCCCTGCAGTAATTCCTCCGCCTCTGGGCATTTTGGGGCTCATAAGTGACGAGGGCTCCTGCTGCCTCTTCTCCGTAGGTGCGAGCCTAGGAAAGAGCCCGCAGATGTGGAAAACGCTGTTAGTGACATATTTAATTCCCCAATTTGTGTTTAGTTCCTTCATTCGCAAATTGAGACCTAGAGAGCTCGGGTAAGGGTGCTTTTGAGAGGTTTTTCTAGATTCTTCAATTGGTAAGCTCTTTATTATCCTTTTATGATTATAGGACTTTAGGAAAGCTCTGTACCGATCAGTACAACGAGCTCCGTACTTATCTGCGACGACTATAGGACTTTAGGAAATTTCCCTTTTTTTCATTCCTTCGTGCTACTTTATTCCAATTGGTATCTGGAATTAGCAAATTGGTATCTGATTCGAATTATGTTCTCTCATAGATGGTGAGGATTCGAGCCACAATAGCAAGGGATGAGGTACCAGAGTCAGCTCCTGCGGCAGGCACTAGAGGGCGAGCAGCAGTGAGAGACCACGGCTGAGCCAGAGGTCGCGGAGCTGCACCAGCTAAGGGTGGAGCCCCTGTAGCCGGACAGAGGCGAGCACGCTCAGCCTCTCCAGAGTAGCAGCTAGAGGCAGTACCAACAGTTGGGGGTGGTGCAGGACTAGGTCAGACCCACCCCGACACTATGTCTGACCTCATGTTTTAGGATTTCATGTCCCGAGTACTTCTTCATTTAGATAGTCAATATGTTGTAGGGGTGCCACTACTCCAGGTGGCGATTTTCAGACTAGAGTTGGGGTACGGACTCTTGTGCAGGGACAGACTACGGGCATGCATCCTGCTGCAGCTATGGCCCCGCGGGGTGCTATTCATAATCTTGAGGGTGCTCTGAAGCACCTTACTGCACATACTGTGACTGTTAATGATCAGGATCTAGTTTGGAGGTTTGTGAAAATGAAGCCACCCAAGTTCTATGGCTTACATACCGAGGATGCTTTTGAGTTCCTTGTGGAGATACATGAGCGTCTCTACAAGATGGGTATAGTTGAGACTCACGGCGTGGACTACACGTCATTCCAGTTTGACAGCGACGCGAAGACTTGGTGGAGAGCATTTATTGATAGCAGGCATATGGGCGCTCCCCTTCATTCTTGGACTCAGTTCCATCAGGCCTTCTTGGACAAGTATGTGCCACGATATGCTACCCAGATGAGTTTCTTTGTTTGCAACAGTGTGGATTGTATTTTTCTGATTATGAGGCCATATTTCTTTTCTTGGCCCGATATGCTGCTCAAATGATTCCCTCAAAAAAGAAGAGAGTCTGTAGATTTGTGAATGGACTTGTGTACCCAATTCATATTGCTTGCCTTCAGTTGGTGACCTTGGGGTCTTCTTTCCAGGCTATTGTTAATCATGCTATTGGTGTCAAGCCAGCTAAGGATCGATCTTTGGGAGAGATTAGTGAGAAGAAGCCACGTCATTATGGTAGTTTCAGTGGATCCAGTTACATGGGTGGGGGATAGTCATGCAGGCCCCATCAGTCAGCCTCCAGCTGCCCTGTCCAGTCAGCACTACAGGCTTTTTCGGGTGGTCCTACTAGGCCTAGTGGCTATGGAGCTGGGCAGTCTTATAGTGGATCATACTCCCATACAGTGTAACATGCCTGTCTCTCCAGTTCATCAGCTTTTGTGAATCGACCTGCACCTCCTAGAGCATGCTATGTGTGTGGCGAGTCTAGTCACCTTATGAGAGATTATCTCAGGTCAGTGTAGAGTGGGTCCTAGCAGGGTTCCAGGTATCAGACTCCGAAGGCCCCAGTACCTTCTAGTGGCAGAAGTGGCTCATCAGTTAGAGGTGGTGCTCAGTCAGGCCACGGTGGCTCTTATCAGACCAGAGGTTGCCACCAGTCAGGTGAGGTGGTCCACAAGCTTCTAGAGATGGCCGTGGAGGCGGTCTTTGCTATTCTTTCCCAGGTAGGCCCGAGGCGGATACCTCTGATCCTGTGATCTCAGGTAATATTTCTATTCAATATCGACCTGATTCGGTATTATTTAATCTGGGTCTGCTTATTCCTATGTGTCTATCTATTATGTTGCTTATTGGAATTTGTGTTGTGATCGAATAGTAGTGCCTTTATTTGTATCTACTCAGGTCGGAGATTCTGTTATTGTTGATCAAGTCTTTCGATCTTGTTTAGTTACTTTTATGGGGTATGATATGTGGGTAGATTTGATGATATTGGATATGATAGACTCTGATATTAATTTGGGTATAACTTGGTTATCTACCTACTATGCTACCTTAGACTGTCACGCCAAGACAGTCACTTTAGCTATGCCTAGTATTCCTCGATTAGAGTGGAAGGGTACTCCGAGTCCCGCTCCAAAGAAGATTAGTTTCTATGTTCGTGCAAAGAAGTTAGTGGCCAAGGGATGTTTGGCTTATTTAGCCCATGTTCGCGTTACTAGCGTTGATTCTCTACCCTTGATTTTGTGCCTATTGTGATTGAGTTCGTTGAGGTCTTTCCTTCTGATTTGTCGAGTATGCTAGCCGACCGCGCCATTAATTTCTGTATCGACTTGGATACGGGCACGCGTCCTATTTCTATACCTCCTTATGGGATGGTGCCTGCTGAGTTGAGAAAGCTAAAGGAGCAGTTGCAAGATCTATTGAGTAAGGGATTTATTGGATCGGGTGTGTCTCATTAGGCTACTCCTGTTTTATTTATGAAGAAGAAGGACGGTACTATGAGGATGTGCATTGATTATCGTCAGTTGAACAAAGTCACCATTTAATAAGTATCCCATTCCTCGCATTGATGACCGGTTCACCCAGATTCAGGGTGCTTCGATATTTTGAAGATTGATTTGAGGTCAGGCTACCATCAGCTAAAGATTTGGGCCGAGGATGTTCCGAAGACAGCCTTTAGGACTCGTTATGGTCATTACGAGTTCCTTATGATGTCATTTGGGCTCACGAATGCCCTAACTGCGTTTATGACTTTGATGAATGTCATTTTCAAGCGATATATAGATTCTTTTATGATTGTGTTCATTGATGATAACTTAGTTTATTGCAAGAGTAGAGAGGGGCATGAGCACCATTTGAGGATTGTTCTTAGGTTGTTGAGAGAGAACAGGATTTATGCCAAGTTTTTGAAGTGCGAGTTCTGGCTTGAGTCTATAGCATTCTTGGGCCACGTTGTGTCTAAGGATAGGATCATAGTTGATCTCAAGAAGATTGAGGCTGTTAGAGATTGGGTGAGGCCCACTACTGTGGCCGATATCCGTAGCTTTGTAGGATTAGGCAGCTATTACCGTCGATTTGTAAAGGAATTCACTTCTATTGCTTCTTCATTGACCAGATTGACTCAGAAGAATGTTCCCTTCCAGCGGTCCGATGATTGTGAGGAGAGCTTCAAAAGCTCAAGACCCTTTTGACTTCAGCACCGATTCTAGCATTTCTCGTGGAGGGTAAGGATTTCTCAAGCTATTGTGATGCATCCCGTATGGGTTTGGGTAAAGTTTTGATGCAGTAGGGTAGTGTTATAGCAAATGCTTCCCGTCAGTTGAAGATCCATGAGAGGAACTACCCTACTCACGAGTTGGAGTTGCTAGTTGTGGTCTTCGCTTTGAAGATTTGGAGGCATTACTCGTACGGTGTCCATGGTGAGGTTTTCACCGACCATCGTAGCCTTCAGCTTATGTTTACCCAGAGAGATCTTAATTCCGGGCAGTGCCGATGGATGGAGCTCCTAAAGGACTTTGACATTTCTATTCTTTATCATCCACGGTAAGCTAGTGTTGTTGCTGATGCCTTGAGTCACAAGGTATTAAGTATGGGTAGCTTAGCCCGATTGGTTTCTTCTAAGCGTCGGTTAGCCACGAAAGTTCAGACTCTGGCTAATAGTTTTATACCCCTTGGCATCTCAGTTCCGGGCAGAGTCTTAGCTTGTGTTGAGGCGAGGTCATCCCTCTTGGAGTGGATTAGGGCCGAGCAGTTTGAGAATGCCCACTTGTGTAACATTCGTAATAAGATTCTGAGAGGTGAGGCCAAGGAGGCCATGCTTGATAGTGAGGGCATTCTGAGGATCAAGGGATGCGTATGCGTTGCTCGTGTTGGTGACTTAATTCAGTTAATTTTGACGGAGGCCTATAGTTTGTGGTACTCCATTCATCCAGGTGCCACAAAGATGTATCGTAATTTGAGACAGCACTACTGGTGAGGGAGGATGAAGAGAGATATTGCAGATTTTGTGTCTAAGTGTGGAAATTGTCAGCAAGTGAAGTATGAGCACCAGAGACTTGGTGGTGTGCTCCAGAGGATGCCCATTCCTGAGTGAAAGTGGGAGAGGATCGCCACAGATTTTGTGGTGGGTCTTCTGAAGACCCTGGGCAAGTTTTACTCGGTTTGGGTTATTGTTGACCGGTTGACTAAGTCTTCTCATTTTATTCCAGTTCATGGTACTTATACTATAGAGAAGTTAGCCAGGATTTATATTCGTGATATTGTGCGATTGCTTGGGGTCCCTATTTCCATTATTTCGGATCGAGGTGCCCAGTTTACTTCCAGTTTCTAGAAGACTTTTCTGACAGAGTTGGGTAATCAGCTGGACCTCAGTACAGCTTTTCATCCCTAGACTGATGGTCAGTCTGAGAGGACTATTCAGGTACTCGAGGATATGTTGAGAGCATGTGCCATTGATTTTGGTGGTCATTGGGACCAGTGTTTCCCCTAGCAGAGTTTGCGTACAACAATATCTATATTCAGGTATTGATATGGCGTTGTTCGAGGCCGTGTATGGTAGGAGGTGTCGTTCTTCTATTGGTTGGTTTGACGTGTTTGAGGTTCACCCGTGGGGCACAGATTTGTTAAGAGAGTCCGCGGATAGGGTGAAGCTTATTCAGGAAAAGCATCTAGCAGCTCAGAGTCAACAGAAAATGTAGGCGGACTGAAACGTTCAGGATTTAGATGGGGCGAGCAGGTGCTTCTAAAGATCCCACCCGTAAAGGGTGTTATGCGATTTGGGAAGAAGGGAAAGTTGAGTCTGAAACACCTTAGCCCATTTAAGGTTCCCTGTAGAGTCGAAGATGTTGCTTGTGAGTTGGCATTACCACCGGGCCTGTCAGGTGTTCATCTGATTTTCCATGTGTCTATGCTGAAGAAGTATCATTCTGATGGTTACTATATAGTTCGTTGGGATTCTGTGTTGCTTGACGAGAATCTATCTTATGAGGAGGAGCCTATAGCGATTCTGGATAGGCAGGTTATGAAGCTGAGGTCGAAGGAGATTACTTCGATCAAGGTTCAGTGGAAGCATCGTCCCGTCGAGGAGGCTACTTGGGACCGAGTCCAATATGGGCGAGAGATATCCCCAGTTGTTTGCCGATTCAGGTACTTTTCACCATTTCTGCTCCTTGTCGCTCGAGGATGAGCGGTTGTTTAATTGATATTTGATGTAACTGTTATGTCCCGTATTTTATACATTGGGACGATCCGGATTAACTATGATAAGTTAGGGCCAAGACCATTCCGGGACTTGAAGTCGAGACTTTTGACCTTCGATTTTATTTTGAGACATAAGTTGTTCATGAAATTGTTGGCATGGAACACTTAGGAAAAGTTGGGACCAAAAATCATATATTTGGAAGTTGAAAATCATGCAAGAAGTCCCACACTTTGTGGCCAATTTTAAATGGTCCAACACATGTGTGGGCCATGGACACTTGGAGGGTTCATTTAGGGGCTTAAAAGATGACTCCTAAGTCATCTTTTATCATTTCACTTAGCAAAATAACCAAGAAGTTGAAGAACTTCAACAACACCATTCGGCCAAGAACAAGAAAAACCAAATCCAATTTCATCCCTTCGAAAATTATTTCTTTGGTGCAAATCCACTAATTGAAGGTCCCTAAGTAACGTGGAAGTGTTGTTGGAGCGATCAAGCCATCCGTTTAGTAGATCGCAAACCCTAAGAAAAGTGTGGAGTTGAAGAAGAAAGGTAAGATTTGATCTTGTTTTATGTGTTATAAATGTTGTATGTATGTTGTAGTATGCTAAAATGGAGGAAAATCATGAGATAGGGTATGTTGGAAGTGGGTTGTGTGCTTGGTGTGTTAGCCGTGTGAGGCGTGTGTATGTTGTGTGGTGTGGAGGTGATGAATTGATCTTATGTAGCATGTTTGATTGTTGTAGTGTGTAGGATGGCTAAGAATCACTAATATATGCATGTGTGGTGATAGCCGAATGTGGGTCATACTATATGCCAAAGAACGCATTAATGTCGCTTAATGTTTTAGTGGTTGTTGTGATGACTTTTATGTTGGAAATAAGAGTTTAATGTCACAAGTTGATATGGTAAGTGTTGCGGACTAATTTGGAGAATTATGTGCAATTAGTGCAACTTTTATTTTCATGAGAATAGCATTGTTAGAATGGATTATGGATTGTGTTCTCGGGTTTGGGATTGTTTTCGGGTAAATTGGAGAAATTGTTGGATTGATGGAAATATTGTGTAAATTGTTTGAAATGCCTTTGAGTATTGTTGGTATGGGTTCGGGTTGGTAATTGAATGTATGAGCGGTGATGTGGCTTGAATGTAAGCCGTCGAATTGAATATTATGAATGTTGTTGAATGTTGTAAAAGAGAGTTGTTAATGTTATATCATCTTGCGGATTGGTCATTGGGGTTTCTAGGTTGGTTATTGTTGTTGTTGTTGTTGATTCTGGCCGAGTTAAATTCTCGGGGTTGGCCTATTTACAGGGGAAATGCTGCCCAAATTTCTGTAGAATTGAGTGTTAGTTTGGAATAAATCGCCTAAGTGCCTATGGCTAATGTTTGATATTCGTTGGCGTATTTGTAGACCTTGGGGAGCCCGAGGCGTAGGTTGGGATTAGCTTGAGTTGGGCTAGCTTGGAGTGCGTACGAGGTATGTAAAGCTCAAACCTTCCTTCTTTTGGCATGCCTTAGTTATACATAGGTTATATCACGAGCCTCGAGGAAATTCTAAATTCGCAATCCGAGTACATTATGACTCTTATATATTTCTTGGCACTCGTATGTTTGATGTGATGAAATATGAATCCTTATGTCTTCGAAATAACTGATTTCCAAATGTTTCACAAAAAGTTTTGTTTTAAAGAATTCCGTAATTATGGACGCCGTATCTTTCACATAAAGGCTCGGATTGCTTCGATATCTTCGTAGGAGTTTGTATGGCGTATGATGAGTATGTTCTCCATAGGCGGGCCCGGCTCGGGTCGATACCCATCCGTGGGTCCCGCGACTTTCCTTTATGTAATTCGGAAGACTTTTGAAAGAATTTGGTATGACTATTATTTCGATTTTCAAGTATGGTCATTTTACTTATATTTGAGTCCATGATAATGATTTTATGCATATGGTTACTCACGACTCTGCTCGTGCGTTCTGTTATATCTTTCGCCGGATCCCGGGCCAGTTCTGTTGTCGTGCGCACTTTAATATATTCCGATGTTATGCTGTGTTGATGGTTCACCGAGCCACTCGCTAGAGGGCCGGGTTCCACTTATATTTGGCGTTATGCTGTGTATGGCATTATGCTGTGTTATGATGTGTGACGGGGATACGGAGATTTGAACCTTCTGGTGTTATGCTGTGTTATGGCGCCATCGACGGGCGGGCGACCATATTCTCTGTGCCCTATGCATGACTTATATTTTGAGAGTAAACATTTTGATATTTTGGGTTTGCACTTATGTTCTGTACTTCTATTTCGTTTATGCCTCAGATTTGTTTTCTGTATCTTCTGCTTTGCATACTCAGTACATATTTCGTACTGACCCCCTTTCTTCGGGGGGCTGCGTTTCATGCCCGCAGGTGCAGACGCACAGTTTGGTGATTCAGCCGTTTAGGATACCCTCTTCTGCTGTTTGGAGTGCTCCTCTTATTCCGGAGCCTACATTTTGGTATATATCTTCGTTCGTTGCATATGTATGTATTTGTTCAGGGGTATGGCGGGGCCCTGTCCCGCCATATGATTCGGTCTGTCTGTTTAGAGGTCTGTAGACGTATATGTGGGTTTTGTGCCTACTTCTGTACGGGTGTGTTTGTATGATCCCACTTGCCATGGCAACCTTGCCGGCGTGCGTTTGTATATGTTTTGGGCCGTTGCGCCATTTGATAGCCTTGTCGGCTTCTGATATATATGTACATATATGGTTGTGTTTGAAATGTGTCTGAGACAGTTTGATATAATTTGAAGCAGCGTGTGATATTTGTGCCCGTATACGCTATCTGTATGTGATTCGGATTTGATGAGTGTGTTCGGCTGCCCAGTTCGGGCACTAGTCACGGCCTACGGGGTTGGGTCGTGACAAAAGTGGTATCAGAGCGGGTGTCGTAGAGCGTGCGCTGCACCGGCTCCATGACCGCTGCAGCTGTAGTCGGGCAGAATTATTTCTCTTTTCTTAGGTTAAGTCCCTTAAACCCTATCACTTCTTGTCATCACTTTTCTAAGCACTCTTTGGGGGAATAGAGATATTTGTGGGTTGTTTCTTGTTGGAGGTAAGATCTATGATCCTAGCCTTTGTTATTTACCTTCCTAGATTCCTATTCCATGCCTAGAATCACTAGAATCTAGATAGAGAAGATGAGTCTTGTGTTAAAATTCTTGAAATGGGTTTAGACTTCTAAAATAGAAATTGGTGGTGAAATTTACTAGAATAACCATAGAGTTTGATGAATTCCTTGTTGCTAAGCTTATTTCTTCCTTTATTAATAGTTAATTTGAGGATTAAAGGTTCATACCCAAATTTTGGGGTTTTGCTTTAAATCCAAATTAGGCTTAATCTTGAGTTATTTTAGCAAATGATTAGTGCGTTTTGATTACCTAGCGCTTGAATTGCATGTCCCATCTTTTAATTTCCCGTTTTACCCTTGTGAGACCGTTTCCCTAATTTCTTGGGTTATAATTTGACCTAGCTAGAAGTATAGCAATATGGGTGTCATTATTCATGGATTTTGATAGAGAATTCATTTATGAATAGACCTTGAGTATTTGGAGGCATTAAGGAAGGGCAAGGCGCTCGCGTGATTGTTTTGGATTCCTATTCAGCACTCCAGGTAGGTTATGGCTTACCTTTAGTTAGACTTCGATTAACGACTCGTATGTAGTACTAGGAAATTGTTGGAGACATCATGTGAACCTTCAGGTATGAAGTTTGTGATGGAATTCTTAGGAATGGTATTGTTATGTGACTTTTGTGTTCGGGCTCATGGTCCGTAGAATCCTTAGGTTATGCTTGTCTTTTATTATATGAATTGGCGGTTTCTTGTATTTTGGGAGGTTGGTTAGAAGAAATGGATTCATGTGATACTTGTACTATGATGGTTGTCCTTATACGAATTTGATTGTAATCCACATGTTAATTATGATAATCTCATTGCATGACATACTTTCTCATAGCCATGATATATTTGTAATTGACCTTGATATTGAGAAATGGTGATGACGGAGGTAAGTATGATTCATGCGACATCACTATATTGCGGAGCTATCTCTATGTTGTGTGATACAGAGTGATTAGCATTGATATTGGATGGAGGAGTCATTCTAGGCTATATGATACGGAATGACGGTACATGGACTTAGCGGTCCCCCATGGGTCATGATTGTCGAGAGGTTGAAATCATCCCCTCGGAGCATGTGTGTATCACTGCATTGCATTCCATTTGCATACATATCTTATGTTCTTATTGTCATTTGGGTTGAAAATGATCTTTGGTGATACTTGAGTTATTGGGTGACTATTTGGTTATGTTGGATTCTTGATTGCGTGAGACATCATCGGGTGATTGATTGTACTACTTGGATTTGTTTATTTGTATATGTCTGTGAGCATGATTATCTTTCCATTTCCTTGTTTGCTTGCGTGATCTAACTGTTGCCGGCCTATGATGCTTACTCAGTACCGTGTTTTGTACTAATGCTACCTTGCTGCACTCTTTTTATGAGTGCATAATTCGCTGTTGGGGAGACTTCCACACCTCGCGACTGATCCCGAGGCGAAGTTCCTAGAGTTCTGAGGGTGAGCTACTGACGATCCATGCAGCCTAAGACTCTATCTTCTTTATTGTCCCATTTCTATTTCGAGACAATATGTATTTCAGATGATGTATTGACTATTCAGACTTGTAGTAGTATTTAGTAGCTCGTGTACTGATCAGACCACGATTTGGGATTTGTTTATCTTTCACACTTAGTATTTATATATATATTATGTCAGACTTATCGTATTATTCTTGGGTTTTCATTCATTTATTCATTATTTATTTACTGATGATTGCTTGCTTATGGGACGGGTTCGCATACTGAGGTGGGAAATAGTAGGTTCCCGCACGTTCCCCAAATTGGGGCATGACAACTTTTGACCTTATTGGAAGTAGATTATTGCCTAACTCAAAATCTTGAGAAATATACACTCCAAGAGTGGCTCTTCTCTATGCTATATGAAAGAAAAAGGATTTTAATGTTGGTAGGTTGATTAATGTCAACATTGTTGAGTGTCGAATTGAATATTTAAGAATCTTATGGTATCCTTCCGCTAACAGTAATAAAGTTTCACTACTAATTGTCCTTTTTCTCCGACTGCCCTTCCGGCAGCTGCGCACAATAAAGGTAAGGTCCCCGCCTTTTCTCCTTTTCTCCTCTTCTCTCTCCCCTTCTCTTTCTCTCCCTATCCCTTACCATTTCTTCTTGCTAGTTGGAGTTTAGTTTCTCTGCCGCATGTCACCACCCACTCTTGCTTCCTTCTCCCTCTCTTTCGTTCCTTTTCTCTCTCTCCCTCTCTCGTTCTGCGTTTGGGTCGGTGCATGTGTACTTGCGTTTGTGGTCAGACATAGGTCCGACGAAACCAAGGCTCACCAACGAGGATTCAGACACACGCCGTACAAGCAGATCGACCCATCTACTTCCGAGCAAGCATTGGATGTCCGGTGATCTAATACACCGTTCATCATCCCAGGTTCTATCTTTCTAGCCTGATTATTTCACTTAGTTCCTACATTTGTGTTATTATTGTTTTAATTCTGAAAGTAATTCGTGTATTGTCTAGTTTCAACAGTACATTCTTATCTTTCAATTCGTTTCCCAGTTAGGTTGCTGCTTTCTATGCTTATTTCTTACTGTTTCTTACTTTTCACAACTAAGTATAAAATACTGATTTGATTTGATAGTTTCATCTTGCTTGTTTGTACTGTATCTTAGATACTTTTTTCCTTCTTGCTTCGGGTATCTGGTGACTTATTAGTTAGAGTATTTCAATTCTTGTTTTGCCTGTAGTTGCTTCCCTATTTCCTTTCTTTACCCTTAACTATTTTATAACATGTGTTAGTGGCTTCGGGGTATAGTGATAGTTTAAGGTCGTGTCCTCAGTTACAGGTGGGGGCAAGGCTGGTAAGGGTAGCAAGGGAGCTTCTAGGTTGAGAGCTGGGTCTTGAAACATAGGGACTTTGAAAGGGAAATCGATCAAGTTGGTGAATATTCTTAAGAAAAGGAAGATTAATATAGCTTGAGACCACATGGGTAGGAACCAATGCTAAAGAGGTAGACGGGGTTTAAGTTGTGGTATTCACAGAGATCGAGGAGTAAGAATGGCGTAGGTATTTTAGTAGATAGGTAACTAAGGGAATGATAGGATGATGACCATTAAGCTAGTTTTGGAAGGGATATATTTTAACGTTATTAGTGCTTATGCGTCATAGGCTGGTTTGGACGAGGAGGACAAAAAGCGTTTTTGGGAGGAGCTGGGCGAGGTTGTGAGAGGTATCCCGCAGACTAAGAAACTTTTGATAAGAGGGGATTTTAATGGTCACATAGGGTCCTCTTCAAACGGTTATGATGATGTACATAACGGTTCGACTTTGGGAATAGGAATGAAAGAAGACTCTCGCTTTTAGACTTTGCGAATGCTTTTGAGTTGGTCATTGCAAATTTAAGCTTCTAGAAGAGGGATGAACATTTGATGACATTTCGCAGTGCGGTGGCTAAGACCCTGATAGATTACTTGATCTTTAGGAAGGGTGATAAAGGTTTGTGTAAGGACTGCAAGGTTATCCCTTGCAATAATCTTACAACCTAACGTAGCTAAAGAAGGAGAAGGAGGAGGAGGAGGAAGAGGAGGAGAAGTTGGAGGAGGGGGGGTGGAGGAGGGGGAGGAGGAGTAGAAGGAGAAGAATGAAGAAGGAAGAAGAAGAAGAAGAAGTTGGTGGATATGGGGGCTTGGGGGAGTAGTGGAGACGCAAAAGTTGGTTCAAGGTTATCCCTTGCGATAATCTTACAACCCAACGTAGGCTTGTGGTTATAGAAGAAGAAGACGAAAAGGAGAAGAAGGGGGGGAGGAGGAGGGGGAGGAGAAGGAAAAGGAGAAGCAGGAAGAAGAAGAAGAAGAAGAAGAAGAAGAAGAAGAAGAAGAAGAAGAAGAAGAAGAAGAAGAAGAAGTTGGTGGATATGGGGGCTTGCGAGAGTAGTGGAGACGCAGATAGTATGACATACTTCCATCCTGCACGGTGCAGCGTCGCCCCACGACTGCACGTCTAGGCTAACGGACCCTTGCTCACGAGGCTAAACCTAATCCAAGCTCACAAGTCAACACACGAGACTCTTAAAAGGCGCCTCGAGTGTTCAATCAGCACGGAGGGCTTTCTCATTCCCAAGGATAGCCCGCAGGACATGGTCGGTCCATACGTCAAGCCTCCGGCCTCTTTGGGCGCCCAACGCTGGCCTGTGGCCGAGCGCCGCCCATAGAGTTGCGTAACTCGTATGGGTACCTAGGACCCTTTAGTGATTCCTATACAGGCCCTTGAGGTTGGCCCTCAAGGTTTCTCACTTGGTGCGGCTTGATGGTGGCACACACGGGGGAGGTTGGCTGAGCTGAGACACCTGTACCCCCCTTATATATGCTTTAAAAAGAAAAGCCAAAGCTTTAGCACTAGACATGATTTTGCCCGAGAATCCCACTTAACTCTTTCTCTTGACTCTTTCTCTTGACTTCCTTCACTCCTCCATGAAGTTCCATCTCATCCCCATGTTCGTGGAACGAGATATAGCCTTAGGAAGCTTTGACACTGACACTGCTTCTTGGCTAAGTCAAGACCATAGGTAAATGATGTTCAAATGACACCAAACTTGGTAAGCACATTCAATAACATCCTATAAAGGGTTTGTTCACCCTAAATCCGAAGATTCCATCGATAGCTCGAAAACGCTCGGGACTGACACTCAGGCTCGCACGGGGCCGGTCGTCCGTCGATGACCCGTGGGTCATCCCAGATCCTTGCTAAACTTCCTTGCTACTCTTAGGATATGCAATGCAATATATCTAAGATTATTGTAGACTCCTTTCCGTCGGAGCCCATGTCGGTGCACGTCACCCGCACGGCTGACACTGCCTGTGGGCTGACACTGCCTGTGAGGCTAGCACTGCCTGCACGGCTGACACTTTCTTGGCCTGCTGGGGGCGCGCAGGGGTTATGGGCGCCAAGGCACAATTAAGGCAGCCCATAACATTCTCCCCCACTCAAGCTAGGCATCGTCCCCGATGCCTCATAACGCCAATAATAACCCGGAGTTTGACCCCTCGGGGTTTTACATCGCGGCCCCAAATCCTGTGGGTTCACAGCCCATGTGTGTTCTTCTTATAAATGGAGTCGTGCCCATGCACTGCTCCCTCAAGTTTCTCCCAAGCGTGCCTCTGCACTTCACCTCCCGGAGTTTACTTGGAAATCGCCTCCGTGCTTGTACCCTCTGGTGGCTAACTTCATAGTGACCTCGTTGTCAACCACGCCGTGATCCTCACGGCAACTGATGCATCCTCTAGTAGCTTAACTTTGAGTTGTGGCACTCTTGCTAGCCACATGATGATTGTAGCAAATGGAAAATCCGTTTGGAAATCTACTTCCGACTGGTAGTTTGCATCTGAGACTCTTTGCCCGACTAAGGCACTTAGTTTACAGCCAATTGATGTACTTCTCCCTTTGAATCTTTAGCCCGATATAGTATTGGCACATCATGATGTGGCACACGCAACCCCCACTATGTTTGGTGCGGTCTCTTTGCTTTGCTTGTGGAATATTTTTCCCCAATTGGAAATGCATGGACCCAATGCTGTTGCAATGGGCGAATACTGCCCCACATGGGTGGCGGCAGTACTGAAGTGCTGATGCCGATGTTCCAAGATGTCCTCATCTCTTGGCGACACACTAGCAATGGCGCCCTCGGCGGGCGATGGAAAGTGATTGCGGACTAATGGCCGATGATGTGAAGACAACCTGCTGGCCGATGATGTGATGACAGTATGTCTGCCGATGATCTGATGATGGTTGCCAACCTAGATTGAGAACGATGACACGGTGACCCATGTGAGCATCCCTTGGTTTGGCACCAATATCGTGATGATAGCCTAATGGCTTGTGTGGTTGATGACATCCTGATGGCCAATGTGGGCATCCCTTGGCGCTCTCGCTAACCATACTGTTAGGGACCCCTTCTCTTTTGTGGGTAACTCACCTTGTTGGGTGTATAATCAAGGTCAAGTACCGATAGCATGACTTAGAGTAACTTGCAATTTGAGCCAATGCTCTGGTGGACAAATTGCGACTGACATAATGACTTGCTTGTTCCCTGGCATTGGTGGCTGTTTGAAGTTCAACTCTAAACCAATCTGCATATAATATGGCCTCTGGAAAGACCGTGTTGCACCATGGCATCTTCGGCAACTCGTATGCTTGGTACCATATGGTACTGAGAAGAACTCTTGGGACGCACTCCTGGTGAGTACTTAATTTTTTTCTACTCGAAGGGAGATAGCTTCATACATACTTGACCATAGGTCATTGTTCTCAAATTGACCTGTGTTACTTGTGTTACCGTCCTGGTTGTTTGGTATCCTCTTGTTATCCTTTGGATAGATCACATTCTCAAACTTGGAGCTTAACTATTCCCCACTCTTATGTTGGTCAATGAACTTTGCCTTCTCACCTCGGTGATTCAGCAAAAATGAAATGCCTAACTACGCATTGTGGCTCGGCGACTTTTCACAATGTCTCCCGCCATGCGATCAGCCTGATTTTGGTGTTGTTCCGTGTACCAGTTTAACAACACAATATGTGACATATGCCTTCCCAAGCTCAGTGGTTCGGCTCTTTAATGACATTGTCTCCCTACGTAGTAGTTCGGCTCTTTCTTGACTCTGCCTCCCCATTAACTGGTTTGGCATTCCTTTATAGGCGCGGTGGTTAGTTCCACCGGTTGATTGTGACATATGAACTCCACGCAAAGAAGCCTGCTCATAGGTCCTTCCTTACGTTGTCGCGGCTCAAAGAGGGGGCCCCGTTCTAGCTCGGTATCACCCAATGTCTAGAGCTCAAAATTAGAGATTGCTCTCCCTCCATAATAATAGGTATTATGATAGGTTATTGGCGATAGCTCGCCTCCCGTAACACGTAGCCCTGATGATCACAAGCTGGAGCTTGCCACTTGCTCTAGGCATTTAATGTAGGAGGAGGAGGAGGAGAATGGGGAGGAGAAGGAGAAGAAGGAAGAAGAAGAAGAAGTTGGTGGATATGGGGGCTTGGGGGAAGTAGTGGAGACGCAGATAGTATGTGGGATATAATAACTGGTTGCATCAGGGAAGCAGAGCGAAGTATAAGTCCGCAAAGAAGAAAGCGAAACTAGTGGTCACAACGGCTAAGACGACTGATTTTGAGCACATGTATGAAGAGCTTGACTGAAAAGGTGGGGATAGGAAGTTGTATAGGCTCGCCAAGATGAGAGAGAGGAAGTTTCGTGACCTATATCAAGTAAAGTGCATCAAAGACGTGAATTATGAAGTGTTGGTAGAAGAGGCACGCATTAGATGGAGATAACAAGAGTATTTCCACAAGCTCTTGAATAAAGAAGGGGATAGGAATATCGTTATAGGGGAGTTGGAGCAGTCTGAGAGGCGTAGAGATTTCGGGTATTGTAGGTGCATTAAGGTGGCGGAGATTCAGAGGGTTATTCGAAAAATGAGGAGGGGAAGAGCAATCGGGCCTGACGAGATCCTGGTTGACTTTTGGAAGACCGCATGAGAGGCAGGTATGGAGTGGCTGACGGGGTAGTTCAATGCCATATTCAGGACGGCTAAAATGCCAGAGGAAAAAAGGTGGTATACTATGGTGCTGTTGTTTAACAACAACGGTGATATTCAGAATTGCAATAACTATAGGGGTATTAAGTGACAACGCCACACTATGAAAGTTTGGGAGAGGGTGGTCGAGATGAGGATGAGGAGGAGTGTGTATGTCTCTGAGAACCAATTCGGATTCATACTGGGCCATTCGACTACAGAAGCCATCCATCGTGTAAGGAGATTGTTGGAGCAATAGAGGGACAAGAAGAGGGACTTGTACATGGTGTTCATTGACCTAGAGAAGGCATATGATAAAGTCCCTAGGGTGGTCTTTTAGAGATGTTTGGAGTCTAGAGGTGTACCTGTGGCTTATATTAGGGCTATCCAGGACATGTATGATGGAACCAAAACCCGGGTTATGACAATGGGAGGTGACTCGGAGCACTTCCCAGTCGAAAAGGGGCTGCACCAGGGATCAACCCTTAGCCCGTTCCTTTTTGCGTTGGTGATAGACAAATTGACACGACATATTCAAAGGGAGGTGCCGGGTGTATTTTATTCACTGAAGACATAGTATTGATTGACGAGACACATGGTAGAGTTAATGATAGGCTAGAAATATGGTAGAGACCCTAGAGTCAAAAGGATTCAAGTTAAACAGGACTAAGACGCAGTATTTGAAGTTCAAGTTCAGTGATGTGACATATGAGGTGGAGCTGGAAGTAAAGATTGAGGCACTAGCCATACCTAAGAGAGACAGCTTCAAGTATCTTAGGCCCATAATCCAAGAAGATGGGGAGATTGATGTTGACGTTGCGCCCCGTATTGGAGCGGGGTGGGAGAAATGGAGGCTCGCCTCTGGGTTCTATGAGATAAAAATATGTTGTCGAGGCTTAAAGGTAAATTCTACAGAGTGGTGGTTAGACCAGCTCTATTATATGAGGCAGAATGTTGGCCAGTCAAAAATGCACACGTCTAGAAGATAAATGTACCAGAGATGAGAATGCTTAGATGGATGTGTGGGCATACTAGGAGAGATATGGTTAGGAATGAAGTTATACGAGACAAGGTGGGAGTAGCCTTAGTGGTACACAAGATAAGAGAAGCGAGGCTGAGATGGTTCGAACATGTGAAAAGGAGGGGCAAGGATGCTCTAGTGAGGAGGTGTGAGAGTTTGGCTATAGCAGGAGTTAGGAGAGGTAGGCCGAATAAGAATTGGGGGGAGGTGATTAGACAGGACATGGCACATCTCCTGTTGATTGAGGACATGACCTTGGATGGAAAGGTATAGAGGTAGAGCATTAGGCTAAAGGGTTAGTAGGTACCAGATTGTTGTCGTGCTTATAGTCGTATGTTTTACATAGTTGGAACTGTGTATTGATATCTGTTATTACATTTATTTTGTGCATTTTCTATTTTGCTGTCTCTTTTCCTTTCCTACATTCCTGCTTCAATTATATTTATTTTGAGCCGATGGTCTATCGGAAATAGCCTCTCTATCCCCAAAAAGGTAGTGATAAGTTCTGTGTACATCCTACCCTTCCCAGACTCCACTTGTGGGATCACACTGGGTTTGTTTTTGTCGTGTTACGGTATCCTTCCACTATAACTCTACTATGTAAAATAATCGTATTAATCCTATCCCAAACATGATTATTTACAAATATTCTAAAGCCATTAACAATTCGTATTGGGGAATAATTAAGAATACAGAAGGACGAAGAGGGAAGGAACCACTACCAGATGGATCAACAAGTCAATTTGAAGATCTCAAAGGCACAAATTGAAAAGCTAGTAGAACGACTCGGAAGGATGAATGTGCAGCTTACTAACAAGAATCACAAATGTAAGGAATTATTTGGAAATTTAGAAGAAAATGCTAATAAAGGATTTAGGAGAGTGGAGCATATACAAGTGCAGGACCTGATGTACAACTCATTCATGATCTGAAAATTCTCTAAATGGCTGAAATTATGAATTTACTAGATATTCAAATTTTTCTTCTGCTTTTTCGAACAGCTCCGGACATTACCCTAGTTTCAAGCTATTGTGTTCCCACTGATTTTCAACCAAAAACATGCACAGTCACAATCATTAGCAGCTATTGGGACTGATCCTCTATTCAATCGGTAGCAGTAACGTTTTTAGCAATCTACCGGAAATGAATGACATTTGTGCAGCTGACTTTTCTCAAGTGTCTCAATCATCCACAGATAAATTGATAATTTGGGAGGATAATCCTTTAAGAAAAAAAGCAAAGACGCAAAAAAAGGTGATGAGAAAAGAAAAAAGAAAAGTTGTCATGGATGAGAAAGAAATTGAGTCTGACTCGGATGAAGATTGAAAACATGTTGGTGTGTGGAAAAAAGTAAAAAGACAAAATGAGTAATGGAAAATTTAAGAAGCAGGGTTCTTCCTCTCTAGCGTATTCATCCTGGAGGATGAAAATTTTTAAGTGTGAGGGAGGTAATATTATGGTTTAGCTATTTCTGTTTTTACTAATGAAGCTAGGGTGTTCTCTTACATAGTTTGAATATTGTAAATACATAATTATCTAATTCTAGAAAGTGTGGACAATAGCTGGCTTGAAATTGTAGGTATGAAGTTATGTAATCTTTTTGCTTTGAGCTTATTGTTAAAGCAAGTGGTGTTATTGTAAGAACTGAAAATACTCCATTTCTAAAGTAATATATATTATGTAATATTGTTGTATTTGTAGCCCATATTATTACTTTTATAATACATTGCTAAAGAAAAAAGATACTCGCTCAAAAGCTGATGATTTTACATATTTCTTGACTTTCTGGAAACTTCTCACATAACGTGTTAGCCTGTTAAAGTCCTAAAATCTACATTCCTTCAAATTGGTACTTGTTCTGATTTTGGAACATTATTGAGGTTAAATATTATAAAAGTTGTCGAAATCGGCTTTACTATTTGAAATGACTCATTTTGACGCTAAGCTAATAATTGTGAAAGTTGCATAAGGAATTAGTGAGCAGCAATTAGGATGAAAATGTGTATGTGATGGTAGGAAAACTCTCTTTTTCGGGTTGTTAATTACACTTAATTTTGATGGGATTTTGGCAGGACCAACTTAAAGGGCTCTTCTGACGTCACCTTCAAAAGCCACTCTGGTGCTTGATGAAAATGAATAGCAAATTGTTGGTGACATTGATTCATTTTCACTTCCTTTCAAATTGTTGATTGATTGTTGTTTACTGCTAATGTTCCTCACTCTTTAAATGGATTCATTATATTAGTTTCAGTCTCTGTCCCTGTGAACTCACTAACTTTGTCTTGTTCCTGAAAGAAAAAAAAAACTTGTCAAGAAAAAAATGTGTGAAGCTTCATGACTAAATGTTCATTGCAGTCTTTCTCTATCCTTCGGAAGGGGTCAGGATTATAATGCTTTAGAAAGATTCTATTTTGACGAATCTTATCAACGACATAACGTCTTAGCTTAAGTTTTTTTCTTCTCGAGATAGGATGTTGGATAGATATTGAAAACTTTTCTTGAGAAATAGATGAACCATAAAGGGTGACCATTTCTAATGGTGTATGAGTTGGAATTATAATTAATTAATGAAATGGATATACAAGAGAAACTAACATGAGATGTTTTACTGGTTTGAAGAGTTAACACAACTGAAGTGTGAGATAAAAATATTCTTATCATGTTTTCTTTGAGAAAGGTAAATGGTGGAGTCTAGGAGGTAGGTAAATAATAACTGAACGATACTTGATGGACTCCGTTAGGAACATTCTCTCCCTAAGCTTCTACGACACAACATTTGTTTCTGAAAACAAAGCACGCTAGATCGTGTATAAGGTGGTGCATTTTATTGGATATTTTACTTGTAAAGAACAAGTTAAAACTCACCCAGCACTGGTAGAGCGATTTATAGAGCGTTGTTATGGGGATATTCGTAAAACTATTACATATATCCGGTTCTTGTGTCAAGGCCAAACTTTGAAGAAAGATAATTTAACAACTATGAAGAAGTTATGCATGCTTTAGGATAGTTGATTGTGTGAATAATATTTGCACCGTGGCAAAAAATAATGCTAACTGAAGAAGTTCTTGTCAAGTAAAAATTCGGAAACTTGATATTATTCGTAACATGAATCTTCTAAAATCAATACATACATCTTACTGGTAATGATGAAATCATTTTTAACCACTATTTGCATATAGAGCATGTTGACACAGAGATTATCATGTGATTTTTTTAGGATCTGGCTTAAGATTAAATTTTGACCAATCACAACTTCAATCCTTTCATTATTGATGGAATCATGACTTTTAATAATGCAAGCAAAGTTTTCTTGGTGATTTGAGAATTAGATTTATATTATTGTTTCTCTGATATATTTGACATTGGATATCTCAAATTTTTTAACTTAATATTGGATGCATATATGAAATGTGACTAATATTAGTTTTCCAAAAGTTTCATCTTATTGATAAGTAGTGAGATAAACAAAAGGTTGTTCTGATGTCATTTAAGGAAAAGATACACCCCAAAAAGAGATATACTATCTATTCCCCTGATTAGATGGCTTCTTTCAAACAAGTTGCACAAGATCTTCTAGTGCACCTGTACCGATGCGCTAGGTCATTTTGAGCTTTTGGACTCACCCCCCCCCCCAAAACAAAATCCTTCCCATAGCTTTACAATGGTATTCATGACTTGACTTGCAGGGATGGATGGTGCAATTCCGAGGCAATTGGGTCATTATTGAAGAACAAGTTATACAAAATGAAGTTCTTAAGTTAAGAAAATGGAAATGTTTGATCAAACTCAACATCAGGGGTTAACGCAGTCGAACTGAAATTTCATCGATTCAATGAGGCCCTGAACGTGATATATGACTTAGTTGAATAGCTAGTTCGGATCCCGAGGGGCTCGATTGTGTTTTGGACCGTTGATATGGAAACTAGTCAAGTAAAGAATTTAGGGTTAACCGCGACTAACATTGGGTCAAGAAGACTCTATTTTTGTGTTTTGAGTGAACGAGCAGGTTCGTAGCGTGCTTTATGACTTAAATACATATTTAGTTTGTGTTCAAAAGATTCTAAATGAATATCGGGTGTTGAATCAAACTTCGGAGCATGATGGTTTTTTCAGTTGCCGATATGACTAAAACCTTTCACCGCGATCACGTGGGTAGTGTCTTGATTGCGAAGTGTGATGTGGCAAAGCAGCATGATTGCTGGGGTAAGGTCGCGATCGCATAGAGTGGTTTCGTGGGCTGGGACGACAGTGCTTCGCGATTGCGGGAATGAGTCATGCGATTATGATAAAGGCACGAGATTTTTTCCTCATTGTCACCTACTAAATCCACTGTGACAGCAGGCTCATTGCAAGGCGAAAATGGCCCCCCGATGCCTCAGGGCTGGGATTGTTTCTGCTTGTCCCACCGACTTTTGCTGTTTTCCTTAGTCTCCACCTCTCTGGTAGGGGCTCACAATTTTTTTAGTAGGAGCAGAGGAGCAAAAATCAGGTTTTTTCCTGGACAAAGCAATGAGGAAATCAGTTTCTCTAGCCAGCTCATAAATTTAAAAGGGCTTTGGCACGTCCTGAGAACCCGACCCTTCTTCGCATAAAGCCTAAAAATGGATAGGGGTAAAAAAACAGGACATAAAAGAAGATGAAAATCGTAACAAAGAAAGATGTTGTAACGATCTGTTTGGCCGTTATGGTACTTTTAACCCTGTTGGCCTTTTTTATTACGAGCTTCATTAGCTTATGTTAGACTTGCGGGGACAGGTGATACGATTTCCGAGGTCATCAGAGGAATATTAGATTGTTTTTTGTGATAATAAGCCTTAAAGCGAAAAATGTTTGACCCAAAGTTAACTTTTGGGTAAATGGACCTTTTTTCGCAATCTGTCGATTCCGAGAGGTCCGGATGGGCGTTTGTAACTTGCAAGTATGTTCAATTCAGTTCCCAATGCACTTGGGTGCGTTTTGGGACTTGAGTTAGAAAGTTGGTTTAGGCTATTGGGGGTTGCCTTGGTCAACAAGACCTCTTTTGAGAATCCGAGTGCGCGGGTGAGTTCGTAGCGCCTTTTTCCATATGTATGCATATTTGGTCTGTGTCTGGGAGGTTTCGGGGTAGTTCCGGATGTTGATTCCAAGTTTGGAAAACATCAAAAAATTTTGGTGTCTGGTGGTGGCCATGGCGGTGGGGTGGCCACCATAGCGATAGTTTGACCGCCGTAGCGGCCGACGGACCAGTTTCTTATTTAAATGCCTTACGGAAACCCGTATTCCTCCCATTCCTAATATTACATTTACTTAGCATCTTGGAGGCAATTTGAGGAGAGTTTGGTCAGATTTCTCATGAGGGTAAGCTCCCCAGTCTCAATTCCTTTCACGTATCTTTCCTAAGTAAGAATTCATGGTAGTAAATTCAAAAAAACATGAAGAATAAATTAGGATTTTTATGATTTCTTTTTTAAGGGGGTTTAAGACTGTCACAACCCACCCTAGGTAAGGCATGATTGGCACCTGGCACCTTGCTGAAACCGAGAGAACCAACTTACAACTCAAATCCTCTATGTCTCGAATGGCAACAATAAGATCAAGAGGCTGAATATGAACATAATATCATGCATAAGTCTATGTACAATGACCCATGATGCCGACATTACTACTGTCACACTATGACTAAGCTATACACAGGAACTGTCTGCAAGCCTCTATGAACATGACTGAGGTATACAAGTCGGGACAGGGGCCCCGACTTACCCTTCACACAATTCATATATATATATATATATATAGACTCAGACTCGGCAATGCTCCAGGAAGAAGTGGAGCCACCACTCAAGACCAGTACCTGAAGGCAGTTTACGATGAAATATCCTCGTCTCGTCTATCTACACCTGCGGGCATGAACGCAGCGTCCACAAGAAGGGACGTCAGTACAAGCAGTGTACTGAGTATGTAAGGCATGAATAGTAATATGATATCAGAATGAAGATAACATAAGATAAAGTAAGAGCCCGTTTGCATTGGCTTATAAGTTAGCTTATAAGTTGTTTTCAGCTTTTTTGAGTGTTTGGCTGGCCAGCTTAAAGTCATTTTGTGCTTAAAATAAGCTCAAAAAAAATAATTGGGCCCATTTGACTTAGCTTATCTAAAGCAGCTTATATTTTCAGCTTATAAGCCAAAAAAAATAAGTTAGACTACCCCAACTTATTTTTTTAGCTTATAAGCTGCAAACAGCTTATAGGCATAAGCCCATCCAAACAGGCTCTAAGTAATTATACCTCATACTCTTCTTAAGATCTCTGTCATGTAAACTACTCGTCTACAGGAAAAACATTTCATACACATCCACACACAACATACATACATATGCATTCACATACACTTACTATACATACATCTGTTATATCCGTACCCGGCCCTTTTGGGACTCGATGTCATCCGTACCCAGCCCTTTCAGGACTCGGTGTCATCCGTACCCGGCCCTTTCGGGACTCGATGTCATTATTACCCTGCCCTTTTGGGACTCGGTGTTATCCGTACCAGGCCCTTTCGGGACTCGATGTCATCCGTACCTGTCCCTTTCGGGACTTGGTGTCATCCGTACCTGGCTGTTACACCTCGAAAAAATTTCCGTTGATGCACAGTGAATAGACTAATGAAGAGCACGAAGTATACGGTATTTCAATAAGTAAGTAATGACATTTGATGACCCTAATTAAGATTTCAAAGACGTTCGAGATAGGGGAAGAAAATTTGCCAAGAGAAGGCAAGGCATACGATAGGTATCGAAAAGGAATTACGAGTAACAAGTTAACAAGGATTTAATAATGCTTTGGCGAATAGTTATAACGCCACTTAGATTGTTAATGAGGTGCTAAAAAAGTGCTAAGAAGGTTCCATAAGGATTGGAGATCAAATGAGTCGACGAGAACGAACTTCGGAAAACTGGGCATTATACGGCCAAACATACTGGTCGTATAAAACATACGGACCACATGTTTCACCGTATAATCAGCCCAGAATAGCACCCCTCTCTGGACCAAATCTACGGCCATACATACGGTCAGTATAATTTATACGGACCGTATGTTGGTCCGTAGAACCTGGTCGGACAGATTTGGTGTATTAATAAGGGACCAAGTTTCATTTTATTTCATTTCCCTTTCACACCCCTTCTCTCTAAAACATCTCTCTACACTTCTCCCACAATAATTATAGAGATATTAGTGATCAACAACATCAAACTAAGTGAATCAAGTGTAACAAACCCATTAAAGTTCATCCAAAGCAAGGAATCCAAGTGAAGGTGAAACTAGGGTTTTGCTCAAGTGAGGTGTTTTCACCCAAGGTTCATCCCTACACCATCTAAGGTAAGATTTATGGAATTTCCATGTTGTTTAAGGTATTTGAAAGTTGAAACACTTGGATTGTAGAAGGATATAGAAAAATGAGTCATGAATGTGGAAATAGTGCCATTTTGAGTAATAGCTTGAATTGAGTCATGATTCTTGATGTGTTGTGATATGGATATGTTATAAATGATGTTAAGAACATGGGATAGACATTGTATATTAATGAATTTAATTGTGTGTTATGACCATGGATATGGATAATTGGAAGTGAATTGAGTGATATGGATAATGTGGATGAATAAAGACTATTGTTGTGATATTGTGAATGTATTATTGACTTTTGGGAGTTGATATATAATATGGAGGAAGTCGTATAAATAAAGGAGATGCTGTCCAATTTTTTCTAGTGTTAGTCGTGTATGCTAGCTATTGATTTTCTAATGATAGTATAACTCTAATGAAGGTAGAAACGTGAGCATTGAAGGAGAACGTGCAAGTGTAGAATAGTTGAACGGGAAGGTATGTAAGGCTAACCCTTCTTTCATAAGGCATGGATTTGGCCAAATATCCATTCTTCTATGAGCCTATGATGCTCTCCAAATGATTCGATCTTCGAAAAGCTACAAAGCTTATAATTTTTGATATGTATTACGATTGTACTAAATTCCTCATATGACGGATAATCCTATAAGGATAGAGGTAATGAACGACGATAATGATGACGACGATAATGGTGATGATGATAATGATGACGATGATAATAGCGATAATGATAATGATGACAATGATAATAGTGATAATGCTAAATATGCCTATGAGCTTATATGTATGTGTGCCTACGTATGGCTATTATGAAACCTCGAGCTTATATGGCCGGGTAGAATATATAGATGTATATATATATATATATATATATATATATATATATATATATATATATATGACGATGCGCGCGCACCACTGCAGTTGGGTACGGATAACCCTGAAGCCTTGTTAGGGCCAAGTATGTGTAACACTGAGCCTTGGTTGGCGAGGTATGTATGATCACCGAGCCTAACCGTGGCCAGGTACGTGAAACACCGAACCTTCGTGGTCAGGATGCTATGTAAATGATATGTATACGATATGTATATGATATGGATATGTATATGATATAGATATGAGTATTAATACGAACATGATGCGAATACGAATAAGAATATGTATATGAATACGATTATGGATACGAAATGTAAATGAGTACGGATATGAATATGAATACAGATACAGATATGGATGTATGTACACAATCCCACATTAGAAATGGAAAGTCCCTATGAAAGGCAAGTAAGTGCTTATGACGATGATACTACTATCTTCCATATTATGTTATCTCTTATGTTGCTTATTATGCTTCTATAATGATATTGATCATGCTTTACATACTCAGTACATTCTTCGTACTGACGTCCTTTTGTTTGTGGACGCTGCGTCATGCCCGCAGGTGGCCAGGGAGACAAGCTTGATCCATAGCTATATTTCTCAGGGACTGCATAGCGGAGCTCCAATTCATTCAGAGCTACAGTTTTTGGTATTGATTATTTTGTGTACATATTTATGGGCATAGTGGGGTCCTGTCCCGCCTATATGATATGACATGCTCTCCTTAGAGGCTCGTAGACATGTGTATATAGTTAGGTGTGTTTGTCCTTGTCGGCCTATATTTTGGATATCATTTTGTTAGCCTCGTCAGCTTATGTACATTGATATGGGCATAGTTGCTAATGATGATATAAATGTATTAATTGTCCAATGGGATTAGTATGATTGATGGATAGAATGCATGATTTAATATATGGCTCTCCTAGATGTAAATGTAAAGGTATATTAAGAGGTGCCTGGGTGAGTTAGCACCGGGAGCCCGTCGCGCCCTCCGGTTGGGTCGTGACAAAAGTGGTATCAAAGCAGTTCTATCCTAGGGTGTGTCTACGAGCCATGTCTAGTAGATTCTTGGTTATGGGTGTGTTGTGCGCCACACTTATAAACAAGAGGTTGCGGGCATTTTAGGAATGATTGACCTTCTTTCTTCATAACATCGTGCAATAGAGCTATGATATAAGAACTTCCTTCTCCTTAACCGTGTATTGTGTAGTTCAGAGATGCCTATAAAGAGAAAGGCTACAACAACCCAAAAGGGAAAGACAGTGGCAGAAAAACAGGCTGAAAGAGCACCGCCTACAGTTGTAGAGGAAAGTGAGTCCCAGAATGCGGCTTAATCTCAGTCCTCCCGGTCAGTGCCTACTTCTGAGGAGCGTGAGGGAGCCTTAGCTCCAGCTCTAGCGCCTTCGGCTCCTCCTCCAGATGCTTCAGGCAAAGATGTAAAAGAGGCCATTCATTTGCTTACTCAATTGGTTTCTGCCCAGACTCAGCGACAGAGTACAGGGCAAGGTGATAGGGTTGTTAGTACAAGGGCCCGTGATTTTATTAGCTTGAACCCTCCGAAATTCTTTGGATCAAAGCCGGATGAGGACCCTCAGAATTTTGTTGATGGAATGTTGAGGACGCTTTGTTTGATACATGCTTCGGACACCGAATCGATGGAATTAGTGTTCTATAGATTAAGGGATGTTGCGGTTCATTGGTACACGGTTTGGATGGCTTCACGGGGAGCCAATACGCCTCCACCGGTATGGCAGGAATTTGTTGATGCTTTCCTCCGACATTATTTGCCTCCAGAAGTTCGGCGAGCTAGAGCCGATAAATTCTTGATTGAGGCAAGGTAGCATGAGTGTTTTAGAGTATAGTCTCCACTTCAATTCCTTTGCTAGGTGTGCTTCAGCCATGGTAGCGGATATGGGTGATCGAGTGTACCGATTTGTGAAAGGCCTAGGGCCACATTTGATGGATAGGTGCTTGACTGCGTCCCTTTAGGACAATATGGATATTTCACGCATTCAGGCCCATGCTCAAAATTTAGAAGAAAGCCTACAACAACAAAGAAGTGAGCGTGAGCATGAAAGGGGACATAGCAAGAGGGCTAGATCTTCGGGTCCGATGAGTGAGTATAGAGGTGGGCACAGACAGCATTTTTCTAGGCATTCAGGCTATTCTATGACTAGTGCGCCTCCACGGTTTTCAGGCCAGGGATTCGATAGATCTACTCGTTTCGGACCAACTCAAAGTTTTTCGGGATCTCAGTTCAGAGATGATTTGGGTCAGGCGAGGCCACCCATACCACGATGTTCCCAGTGTGGGAAGTTACATTGGGGTCAGTGCCGATCGGGTTCAGATGTTTGCTATTCATGTGGTCGGCCCGACCATATTATGTGTGATTGCCCCTCAGTTGGTGGTAGAGGTAGGACCCAGCCTTCAAGGGCGGTAGCCAGATCTTCATCATCTGTACGCCCTATGGGGCCAGGTTCACATGCGCCAATCGGCCATAGTAGAGGCAGAGGGAGAGTCCCCAGTTCTAGCGGTCCTCAACACCGTATTTATGCTTTGGATGGATGCCAAGATCTCGAGTCTTCTCCTGATGTGGTCACAGGTATATTATCGGTATTTTCTCATGATGTATATGCTTTGATAGATCCGGGCTCCACATTGTCATATGTTACTCCGTATATTGCGGGTCAGTTTAGAGTCGAACTGGAGTCGATCAAACCTTTTGAGGTGTCTACACCTGTTGGTGAATCGGTAATAGCTAGCCGAGTATATAGAAGCTGTATAGTTATGGTTTGTGATCGTCGTACTATGATTGACTTACATGGGTTAAAAATGGTAGACTTTGATGTTATTATGGGCATGGATTGGTTGGCTTCTTGCTATGCCAATGTCGATTGTAGAATGAAAATGGTTCCTTTCCAATTTCCGGGAGAACCAGTTTTAGAATGGAAAGGGAATACCGCGTCACCAAAAAGTAGGTTTATTTCCTATCTAAAGGCAAGTAAAATGATCACAAAAAAGGGTGCATTTATCATTTAGTTCGGGTTCAAGATGTAGAAGCTGAACTGTCGACTCTTCAGTCAGTTCCTATAGTAAATGAGTTTCCGGATGTATTTCCGGAAGAGCTTCCAGGCCATCCTCCCGAGCGGGAGATTGATTTTGCTATTGATGTGTTGCCAGACACCAAGCCTATATCTATTCCTCCTTATATAATGGCTTCCGCAGAATTGAAAGAGTTGAAGGAGCAATTGAAAGACTTGCTTGAGAAAGGCTTTATTAGGCCTAGTTCATCCCCGTGGGGAGCACCCATATTGTTTGTCCGAAAGAAAGACGGCTCCTTGAGAACGTGCATTGACTATTGGCAATTGAATAAGGTGACAATTAAGAACAAATATCCTCTTCCGAGGATTGATGACTTATTTGACCAATTACAAGGTGCCAAATGGTTTTCAAAGATAGATTTGAGGTCCGGGTATCATCAAGTGAGAGTTAGGGAGAAGATATCCCTAAGACAGCCTTCAGGACAAGATATGGCCATTTTGAGCTCCAGGTATTATCATTTGGGCTAACTAATGCACCGGCAATATTTATGGATTTGATGAACAATGTGTTCAGGCCCTTCTTAGATCTATTTGTGATTTTATTCATCGACGATATCTTGGTGTATTCAAGATCCGAGGCAGAACATGCGGATCATTTACGTGCCGTCCTTAGAGTTCTTCAAACTCGAGAGTTGTTTGCAAAAATTTCTAACTGTGAGTTTTGGTTGAACTCAGTGACATTTTTGGGGCACATTGTTGCAGCCGATGGTATTCGGGTAGATAGCCAAAAGATTGAAGCCGTGAAGACTTGGCCAAGGACCACAACTCCTACGGAGGTTCGTAGCTTTTTGGGTTTAGCAGGTTATTACAGGAGATTTGTTGAAGGGTTTTCTTCTATTTCTGCACCACTCACAAAGCTGACCCAGAAATCAGCTAAGTTTCAATGGATAGATGCTTGTGAACGTAGTTTCCAAGAGCTAAAGGATAGATTGACTTTTTCCCTAGTCCTGACACTTCCAGAGGGATTGGAAAGATATGTTATTTATTGCGATGCTTCAGGCATTGGGCTAGGCTGTGTGTTATGCAACATGGTAAGGTGATTGCGTATGCTTCAAGGCAATTATGAAAACATGAGAAAAATTATTCAACCCATGATTTAGAATTGGCTGCAGTGATTCATGCATTAAAGATATGGAGACATTATTTATATAGTGTCCATGTGGATATTTATACAGATCATAAGAGTCTTCGGTATATTGTCACGACCCGACTAGGGGCCGTGACGGGTACCCGGGGCTAACCACCGAGCACCATTCTTCCTTACTCGTCATAGTCATTATACACTTCTTTACCATTCATATACTCATAATCATAAGACAACCATTTTTCATTTGAAAACATAATTAATTTTATATACATAAGCCCTTCGGCTATCAAAATAATATATATATACAATCATAGCATCGTGAGACCATACTACCCACACATGTGTATCTACGAGCCTCTACTAGAGTACTAGACATATGGACGGGATAAGACCCCGTCGCTCCCAAAATACATATACATATATATATATACATAAAATAATAAACCAAGTAACACCTCCGGAACAATGGAGTACTCTCAAGTTAGCTGACAGCTCCTACGAGTCTGGATCAAGCTCACCTCCCTGTCTACCTGTGGGCATGAACACAGCGTCCAAAGAAAACGGACGTCAGTACGAACATTGTACTGAGTATGTAAGACAAGAATGAAATAATCATAATAGAAGAATCACATACCATAGGAGGGAGATACAACCTGCATGAGTTTTATAGGTAAATACATGTCATACATATATCGTATATTTATATAATCATAGTACATGTGTCATTGCAGCACATATATCATCACATCATAATCCTCATCGTTAACCCGCGTCCGGGTAACCATCATATGCCGCCCACTAGTGGTGTCATGTCCGGCCCTCTAGGCACGGTGTAATCATAAGCATCCCGCATTAGCGGTGACATGTACGGCCATCTAGGCACAGTGTAATCATAAGCATCTCGCATTAGCGGTGACATGTCCGGCCATCTAGGCACGGTGTAATCACATCGTCATATAACTATCGTAACTCAACATTTTCATACATAGCATAGGTATGTTATAAGCTTACATTATTGATCATCTCATAGACATATCATGATTTAGCATCATTATACATTTATCATTAGAGACATACATTAGAACTTGAAGGCAACTATGGCTATATCGGGGTGACATAAGGTCGTGAACCCCCAATTATATTATGGTATAATTATCAACATCATATCTCACCTTGAAGGAACTAACAATTTAAGGTGAGTGTACGCAAAGAGAAGCATCGATGAAAGCATACTTAGAATTATTAGCTTCATGGACATCTGGTATTACACTAGGATTACTCATATTCATCATCATCATTATCATGCTCGTATCGTATTTCCTTTCTTCATCATATGCGTATGTAGCTTTGTATATTCATGGACTCATAGTCTCCATCGTATAGGAGGATCATGGAAAATTAGGAAGATTCATGCCTTAGAAGGAAAGGATTAGCCTTACATACCTTTTTCGTTTAACTAATCTATCGCTTTCTTGTTCTCCTGTGATGCTCACGTTTCTACCTTCAAAAGAAGTCGCATGAACATTAGCCAATCGATTACTTAAACGTACTTACTAAAGCTAAAGAAAATCGGGCAGCATTTCCTTTGTTTCTACTACTTTCCCCATATCATATTTCAACTCCTAACGTCAACAATAACATTCATAATATCATCATCATTATTCAATTCCTACAATTTACTCTCATGGTCATCCATAGTCATAATCATGCTACAACGTTACGTTCATTCTCATCTAACATTTCTCTCATGCTATTAACATCATTCATAACGTAATTACAATCACAACATATCAATATTCATGGTTCATATTAATCTACTATTCACAATTGCCACTAATCTCATCTTTTATAATCCATTTTTCATCTTCTTCCATAAACCAAGTGTTTCAACTTTTTAATACCTTAAACAACATGGAATTATCATGAAACTCACCTTTGAATGCGTAGGAACGGGTTTTGGTTGGCAATACTTCACTTGGAGAAAACCCTAACTTCACTCCCAAGAGAATTCTTGGCTTGGAGGAACCCTAGTGAGCTTCTTGCACTTGATTCACTTGAATTCTTGATATTGATCTTTTCTTTCCTTTGTATTCTTGTATATGAAGTGTGTGTGGAACCCTCTAGAATCTTGGAGAGAAGTGGAGAAGTGAGGAGAATGAATATAATGAAGTGGGATCACATTTAAATACTTGGAATGACTCAGCCCGTCAGGACTTCCATGGACACTTGTACGGTCCGTGGAACAATGTACGGTCCGTACAAGTGGTCGTGGTTCACCACCATGGAACACTTCGTTGCTGTTGGGTTACGCGGACCATTGTACGGTCCGTATAACATTCCACGGGCCGTATAATGTGGTCGTGTAACTCACAGTTTTTCCGAAGTTGTTCTCGTCGTTTCGTTTGATCTTCAATCCTTATATAACCTTCTTAACACTTATTTAATACTTCATTAATGATCTAAACATCCCTATAACTCGTCCTCAAGACTTTACGAAACAATCCTTAACACAATAATTTACCGAATCTTTCCTAAACCTCACTTATACTCCACTTATCCTTATCAATCCTTATTCCATCAATTCATATAACTTCAAGATCTTTAACGTACGCATACTAAGACCACCAAATATTCGTCTTATAGTTTTAAGAACTTCCTGTTACCATCAAGCTCGCATTGGTTCATTCACTATGCGACGACATGAAATTTCCAAGGTGTAACATATATCTTCAAGCAGAAAGAATTGAATTTGCGCCAACGACGATGGTTGGAATTGCTAAAAGATTATGATGTTGATATCTTATATCACCCCGAAAAGGCAAATGTTGTGGCTGATGCTCTTACCGTAAATCTATGGGAAGTGTGTATGATGTACGACCAGAGAAGAGAGAAATGGCTCATAAGCTCTAGCAGTTAGCTAGCCTAGGAGTTCGAGTAGTGGACTCTGGTAGCAGGGGAACTACCATTCAGAATTCAGCAGCCTCGTCGCTAGTAGCGGAAGTGAAAGAGCGACAATACGAAGATTACATGCTAATGCATTGCAGAGATACGCTCCCTCAAAAGGAGGAGTCATCATTTGAGATTGCAGGAGACGGAGTTCTCCGATGTCGAGGCAGATTATGTGTTCCTGACGTGGTAGGTTTACGCCACCAAATATTAAGAGAAGCTCATTGTTCCCGTTATTCTGTCCACCCCGGAGCAACGAAAATGTACCATGATCTTAAGTCTATATATTTGTGGAATGGGATGAAGAAAGATATAGCGTAATTCTTAGCTCAATGTCCCAACTGTCAACAAGTGAAAATCGAGCACCAAAAGCCGGGCGGATTGCAACAAGCTATAGAAATTCCAACTTGGAAGTGGGAAGTAATTAACATGGACTTCATTACAGGCTTACCTCGTTCTCGACGTTAGTATGATTCTATATGGGTGATTGTGGATAGACTCACGAAGCCAGCTCATTTCTTACCAGTCAGAACGACATATGTGGAGGACGATTATGCAAAGCTTTATGTTAAAGAGATAGTGCGACTCCATGGTGTCCCAGAATCTATTATCTCTGATAGAGGGACTCAGTTTACGGCTAATTTTTGGAAGTCCCTCCAAGAGGGTTTAGGGACCCAAGTGAGCCTTAGCACGGCATTTCACCCGCAGACTGATGGAAAAGATGAACTTACCATTCAGACTCTTGAGGATATGTTACGGGCATATATGATAGATTTTGGAGGTAATTGGGATGATCACTTACCCCTCATTGAATTTGCTTATAATAATAGTTATAATTCTAGCATTCAAATGACACCGTATGAGGCTTTATATGGGCGAAAGTGTAGATCCCCAATTGGGTGGTTCGAGGTAGGAGAGACTAAATTGATAGGGCCAGACTTGGTCCAGCAAGCCATAGAGAAAGTCAAGCTCATACAAGATCGGTTATTAGCAACTCAAAGTCATCAAAAGTCCTATGCGGATAATCGTAGAAGGGACTTAGAGTTCCAAGTGAAAGATTGGGTATTCTTAAAATTGTCACCAATGAAGGGTGTAATGAGATTTTGCAAAAAGGGGAAACTTAGTCCCCGATACATTGGGCCTTATGAGATTGTGCGCAAAGTAGGAAAAGTGGCCTATGAGTTAGATCTACCTCCTGATTTAAAGTCAGTTCACCCAGTTTTCCATGTCTCGATGTTTCGTAAATGTGTTAGAGATCCTACTAGGATCGTGCCAATAAATGATGTACAAGTGACAGAAAAGTTAACTTAAGAAGAGATACCCATTGCCATATTAGATAGGCAAGTACAGAGGCTTAGAAACAAAGAAGTGGCCTCAGTTAAGGTTTTGTGAAGAAACAATAACCGAGAAGAGAAGACATGGGAAGCGGAAGAAAATATACAATCCAAGTACCCGCACTTATTTCATCCCCTAGAAGAAATCCAAGATGAGACATCAAGATCATAAGGTATGTACGCTTTCTTTTTATGCATTTGGGTCGTGTGTGGCCAAATTCTATTGCTATTATGTTGTGGCCCTGTGAGGAATTGTTATCATGGGCTGTTGTGAAAGTATGGTAGTGTCATATTACAGGGGAGACTCCGGCGAAATTTTTATAGAATCCCCGAGGACTTAACATTCGAGAACGAATGTTCTTAAGGGGGGGAGAATGTTACACCTCGAAAAATTTTCCGTTGATGCACAGTGAATAGACTAACGAAGAGCACTAAGTATACAATATTTCAATAAGTAAGGAATGACATTTTATGACCCTAATTAAGATTTATAAGACGTTCGAGATAGGGGAAGAAAATTTGCCAAAAGAAGGCAAGGCATACGATAGGTATCGAAAAGGAATTACGAGTAACAAGTTAATGAGGATTTAATAATGCTTTGGAGAAGATTTATAACACCCCTTAGATTGGTAATGAGGTGCTAAACAAGTGCTAAGAAGGTTCTATAAGGATTGGAGATCAAACGAGTCGACGAGAACGAACTTCGGAAAACCGAGCATTACACGGCCAAACATACTTGTCGTATAAAACATACGGACCATATGTTTCACCGTATAATCAGCCCAGAATAGCTCCCCTCTCTGGACCAAATCTACGGCCAGACATACGGTCAGTACAATTTATACGGACCGTATGTTGGTCCGTAGAACCTGGTCGGGACAGATTTGGTGTATTAATAAGTGACAAAGTTTCATTTTATTTCATTTCCCTTTCACACCCCTTCTCTCTAAAACATATCTCTACACTTATCCCATAAGAATTCAAGAGATATTAGTGATCAACAACATCAAACTAAGTGAATCAAGTGTAACAAACCCATTAAAGTTCATCCAAAGCAAGGAATCCAAGTGAAGGTGAAACTAGGGTTTTGCTCAAGTGAGGTGTTTTCACCCAAGGTTCATCCCTACACCATCTAAGGTAATATTTATGGCATTTCCATGTTGTTTAAGGTATTTGAAAGTTGAAACACTTGGATTGTAGAAGAATATAGAAAAATGGGTCATGAATGTGGAAATAGTGGCATTTTGAGTAATAGCTTGAATTGAGTCATGATTCTTGATGTGTTGTGATATGGATATGTTATAAATGATGTTAAGAACATGGGATAGACATTGTATATTAATGAATGTAATTGTGTGTTATGACCATGGATATGGATAATTGGAAGTGAATTGAGAGATATAGATAATGTGGATGAATAAAGACTATTGTTATGATACTGTGAATGTATTATTGACGTTTGGGAGTTGATATATGATATGGAGGAAGTCGTGTAAATAAAGGAGATGCTATCCAATTTTTTCTAGTGTTAGTCATGTATGCTAGCTATCGATTTTCTAATGATAGTATAACTCTAATGAAGGTAGAAACGTGAGCATTGAAGGAGAACGTGCAAGTGTAGAATAGTTGAACGGGAAGGTATGTAAGGATAACCCTTCTTTGATAAGGCTTGGTTATGGCAAAATATCTATTCTGCTATGAGCCTATGATGCTCTCCAAATGATTCTATCTTCGAAAAGCTACAAAGCTTATAATTCTTGATATGTATACGATTGTACTAAATTCTTCATATGACGGATAATCCTATAAGGATAGATGGAATGAACGACGATAATGATGACGACGATAATGGTGATGATGATAATGATGACGACGATAATAGCAATAACGATAATGATGACAATGATAATAGTGATAATGCTAAAGATGCCTTTGAGCTTATATGTGTGTGTGCCTACGTATGGCTATTATGAAACCTCGAGCTTATATGGCCGGGTAGAATATATATATATATATATGACGATGCGCGCACACCACTGCAGTTGGGTACGGATAACCCTGAAGCCTTGGTAGGGCCACGTATGTGTAACACTGAGCCTTGGTTAGCCAGGTATGTATGATCACCGAGCCGAACCGTGGCCGGGTACGTGAAACATCGAACCTTCATGGTTGGGTATGCTACGTAAAAGATATGTATATGATATGGATGTGTATATGCTATAGATATGAGTATGAATACGAACATGATGCGAATACGAATAGGAATATGTATATGAATACGATTATGGATATGAAATGTAAATGACTACGGATATGGATGTATGTACACAATCACGCATTAGAAATGGAAGTGTCACGACCCGACTCGGGGCCGCGACGAGCACCCGGTGCTAACCCACCCGAGCACCCTCTTAGCTTACTCTTATACTTACATCTAGGTGAGCCACATAATTATACATGCATTTCCATTCATTCGTCAACTAGTCCCATATGGACAACCGCACATTTATATCATCATAGACATTTATGCCACATCAATATACATGGGCCAACGTGGCCGACAAAATGATATACAAGACATAGGCCGACAAGTCCAAACACTTCTACCCACACACACACATGTCTACGAGCCTCTCAGAGTATAACATATCACACTAGCGGGACAGGACCCCGCTATGCCCATAATTATATACACAAAAGAATGAGTACCCAAAAGATATGGCTCCGAAGGAAATGGAGCTCTCTATGTAATCTCCGAATAGGCAGCTATGGATCAAGTCTGTTCCCCCTGTGCACCTGCGGGCATGACGCAGCATCCACAAATAAAAGGACGTCAGTACGAAGAATGTACTGAGTATGTAAAGCATGAGTAACATCGATAAATAAGCATCATGAACAACATATGAAATAGCATAGGAGGGGGGGAGACAATAATATCATCATCATAGCACTTACCTGCCTTTCGTAGGACTTTTCATTTTTCATACGTATTTGTACACCTACGTCATCATCCGTATTCCATAATAGTACTCGTACCACACTTGTGCTCATGTTCGTGTACATGCCCTTATTCGTATTCTTATACATAGTCTTATCACATTCATAATCATATTATATACATAGTTATTTCATATATATAGCATTTACATAACATACCCGACCTCATGGGATCGGTTTTCATACATACTTGGCCAATCAAGGCTCAAGGTTACTCATACCTGGCCCTACCAAGGCTTCAGGGTTATCCGTACCATCTACAGAGGTGTGCGCGCGTTTCGTAATCGTATACATACTTTATACATATTCACACACATATATCCTACTCGGCGTTATAAGCTCGGGGTGTCATCATAGCCCTTCATAGGCACATGTAAGTATAATAGCCCGTAGGCACCTTTAGCATTATTATTATTATCATCGTTATCGCTACATCTTTATCTTAGGCTTACTCGTCATATGGGGTGCATAGTACAATCGTAGTACATATCAAGGATCGTGAGCTTATGAGCTCGGAACATCAATCATTTGGAGACAACATACTCATATAGAGGATTTAAGAGTTTGGCCAAAGAACCATGCCTTATGAAAGAAGGGTTAGCCTTACATACCTTTTCGTCAACCTATTCTACACTTGCACGTACTCCTCCGATGCTCACGTTTCGACCTTTATTAAAGTCGTACCATCATTAGAATCGACAATTTGCACACATGGATAAAACTAGAGAAAATCGGACAGCATTTCCATTATTTATACGACATTCCTCCATATCGTAATTCAACTTCCAAACGTCAACAATACATTCACAACATCATAATAATAGCCTTTAGTCATCTACATCATCCACATTCTTAATTCACTTCCATTTATCCGTATTTATGGTCACAACACCCAACTTCGTCCATTCATATACAATGTCTATTTCATGATCTTAACGTCATTTATAACACATTCATATCACAACACAACAACAATCATGATTCAATTCAAACTATGTCTCAAAAACGTCACTATTCATCATTCATAACCCATTTTGTTATTCTCTTCTAATGACCAAGCATTTTAACTCTCAAATACCTTAAACAACATATAAATATCATGAATCTTACCTTAGATGTTGTAGGAACAAGCCTTAGTTGATAATATTCCACTTTGAGCAAAACCCTAGTTTTTCTCCATTTGGATTTCTTGACTTTAGATGATCCTTGATGGGTTCTTACTCTTGATTCACTTATTTAATGTTGTTGAGGGCTTATAATCCTTGAAAACTTGTATAATAAATGTAGAGAGATGTTTTAGAGAGAGGGAGGAAATGTTGAAATGATTTCATGAACTTGGTCCTTTATTTAATGACATTCCACTGATCTGTCGGGTTCCACTATACGGTCCATTATACGGTCCGTATAATGGTTATACGGTCCGTATAATAGACCGTGAAATGGGTCTGCCTGCACCCCTTCACTGTGACCATTTGACGGTTCGTTATACGGTCCGTATAAATTTATATGGTCCGTATAACTGACCGTAAAATTCCACCAGCAACCAACCTCCTCTGTGATGGTTTTACGGTCCATTATATGGTCCGTAAAACATTATACGGTCCGTATAATGAGCCGTAAAACTCATCAGTTCACTGAACTTATTCTCATCACTTCGTTTGATCTCCGATCCTTGCGGAACCTTCTTAACACTTGTTCGACACTTCAATACCAATCTAAGGGACGTTATAACTCTTCTCCAAGACATCACTAAGTCCTAGCTAACTCGTTGCTCGTAATCCCTTTCCGATATTCGTTCACTTGCGTACCAACGGAAAATTTCCGAGGTGTAACATTCTTCCCCCCTTAAGAACATTCGTTCTCGAATGTTAGGCACTCGGAGATTCTACAGAAATTTCGCCAGAGTTTCCCCTATAATATGGCACTACCAACCTGTCACAACAACCCATAATATCGATACCTCACAGGGCCACAACACAATAGCATTTAAAATTTGGCCACACACGACCTAAAAGCATAAAAACGAAACATACATACCTTATGATCTTGACGTCTCATCTTGGACTTCCTCCAAGGGCTGAAATAAATGTGGGTATTTGGACCACATATTTTCTTCCGCTTCCCATGTCATTTCCTCTCGATTTTTATTCATCCATACGACCTTAACTGAGGCCACTTCCTTGTTTCTAAGTCTCCGTACTTGCCTATCTAGTATGGCAATGGGTATCTCTTCATAAGTCAATTTCTCTATCACTTGCACATCATTCACTGGGACGATCCTAGTAGGATCTCCAACACATTTCCGAAGCATCGAAACATGAAATACTGGATGAACTGACTCTAACTCTCGAGGTAAATCTAACTCATAGGCCACTTTTCCTACCTTGCGCACAATCTCATAAGGCCCAATATACCGGGGACTGAGCTTCCCCCTTTTTCCAAATCTCATCACGCCCTTCATCGGCGACACTTTAAAGAATACCCAATCTTTCACTTCGAACTCTAAGTCTCTTCGACGATTATCCGCATAGGACTTCTGGCGACTTTGAGCCGCTAACAACCGATCTTGTATAAGCTTGACTTTCTTTATAGCTTGCTGGATCAAATCTGGCCCTATCAACTTGGCCTCTCCAGTTTCGAACCACCCAATCGAGGATCTACACTTTTGCCCATATAATGCCTCATACGGCGCCATTTGAATGCTAGAATGATAATTGTTATTGTAAGAAAACTCAATGAGTGGCAAATGGTCATCCCAATTTCCTCCAAAATCTATCATACGTGCCCGTAACATATCTTCAAGAGTCTGAATAGTACGTTCAGCTTGCCCATCGGTCTGTGGGTGAAATGTCGTGCTAAGACGCACTTGGGTCCCTAAACCCTCTTGGAACGATCTCCAAAACTTGGTTGTAAACTGGGTCCCTCTATCAGAGATAATAGATACTGGAATGCCATGGAGTTTCACTATCTCTTTAAGATAAAGTCGTGCATAATCTTCTGCCACATAGGTCGTTCTGACCGGTAAGAAATGAGCTCACTTTGTGAGTCTATCCACAGTCACCCATATGGAATCATACTTACGTCGAGAACGGGGTAACTCTGTAATGAAATCCATATTAATCACTTCCCACTTCCAAGTTGGGATTTCTATAGCTTGCAATAATCCACCCGGCTTTTGGTGTTCAATCTTCACTTGTTGGCAATTAGGACACTGAGCTACGAATTCCGCTATATCTTTCTTCATTCCATTCCACCAGTATATAGACTTAAGATCATGATACATTTTCGTCGCTCCAGGGTGAATGGAGTAACGGGAACAGTGAGCTTCCCTCAATATTTGGTGACGTAGACCTACCACATCGGGAACACATAACCTGCCTCGACATCGGAGAACTCCGTCTTTCGAAATATCAAATGATGACTCCTCCTTCTGAGGGAGTGTATCTCTGTACTGCATTAGCATGGGATCCTCATATTGTCGCTCTTTTACTTCCGCTACTAGCGATGAAACTGCTGAATTCTGAATAATGGTCCCCCGGCTACCTGAGTCCATCACTCGGACTCCTAGGATAGCTAGCTGTTGGAGCTCACGGGTCATTTCTCTCTTCTCTTATCGCACTTCACATAGACTTCCCATGGATCTGCGGCTAAGAGTGTCAGCCACAACGTTAGCCTTTCTGGGGTGATACAAGATGTCAACATCGTAATCCTTTAGCAACTCCAACCATCGTCGTTGTCGCAAATTCAACTCTTTCTGCTTGAAGATATACTGAAGGCTCTTATGATCTGTATAAATATCCACATGGACACCATATAAATAATGTCGCCATATCTTTAATGCATGGACCACCGCGGCCAATTCTAAGTCATGGGTAGGATAATTCTGCTCATGTTTCCGCAATTGCCTTGAAGCATACGCAACCACTTTGCCATGTTGCATCAACACACAGCCTAGCCCAACACCTGAAGCGTCGCAATACACAACGTATCCTTCCAATCCCTCTAGAAGTGTCAGAACTGGGGCAGAAGTCAATCGGTCTTTCAACTCTTGGAAACTACGCTCGCAAGCATCTGCCCATTGAAACTTAGCTGACTTCTGAGTCAACTTGGTGAGTGGTGCAAAAATAGAGGAAAAACCTTCAACGAATCTCCTGTAATAACCTGCTAAGCCCAGAAAGCTACGAACCTCTGTAGGAGTTGTGGGCCTTGGCCAAGTCTTCACGGCCTCAATCTTTTGGCTATCCACTCGAATACCATCGGCTGCAACAACGTGGCCCAGAAATGAAACTGAGTTCAACCAAAACTCGCATTTGGAAAACTTTGCAAATAATTCTCGGGTTCGAAGAACTCCAAGGACAATACGCAAATGATCCGCATGTTCTGCCTCGGATCTAGAATACACTAAGATGTCATCAATAAATACTATCACAAATAAATCCAGGAAGGGCCTGAACACATTATTCATCAAATCCATGAATACCGCTGGCGCGTTAGTTAACCCTAACTCTTACCTGGTGATACCCGGACCTCAAATCGATCTTTGAAAACCACTTGGCACCTTGCAATTGATCAAATACATCATCAATCCTCGGAAGAGGATATTTGTTCTTAATCGTCACTTTATTTAATTGTCGATAATCAATGCACATTCTCAAGGAGCCATCCTTCTTTCGGACAAACAATACAGGGGCTCCCCATGGGGATGAACTGGGCCTAATAAAGCCTTTATCAAGCAAGTCATTCATTTTCTCCTTCAACTCTTTCAATTCTGCGGGTGTCATTCTATAGGGAGGAATAGATATGGGCTTAGTGCCTGGCAACACATCAATAGCAAAATCGATCTCTCGCTCGGGAGGAAGGCCTGGAAGCTCTTCCGGGAACACATCCGGAAATTCGTTCACTACCGGAACTGACTGAAGAGTCGGCGACTCAACTTCTACATCTTGAACTCGCACTAGGTGATAAATACACCCTTTCGTGATCATCTTCCTTGCCTTTAGATAGGAAATAAACCTACCTTTTGGTGATGCCGCATTCCTTTTCCATTCTAAGACTGGTTCTCCCGGAACCTGGAAACGAACCACCTTCATTCGGCAATCAACATTGGCGTAACAAGAAGCCAACCAATCCATGCCCATAATAACGTCAAAATCTACCATTTCTAGCTCATGCAAATCAATCATGGTACGACGATCACCAATCACAATCACACAATTCCTATATACTCGGCTAGCTATTACCGAGTCACCCACGGGTGTAGACACCTCAAAAGGTTTGATAGACTCCGGCTCAATTATAACTCGACCCGCAATATATGGAGTAACATATGATAATGTGGAGCCCGGATCAATCAAAGCATATACATCACGAGAGAATACCGATAATATACCTGTGACCACATCAGGAGAAGACTCAAGATCTTGGCGTCCAGCCAAAGCATAAATACGGTGCTGAGGACCGCTAGTACTGGGAGCTCTGCCTCTACCTCTACCATGGCCGACTGGCGCATGTGAACCTAGCCCCGTAGGGCGTACAGATGCCGAAGATCCGGCTACCGACCCTGATGGCTGGGTCCTACCTCTACCATGCACTGAGGGGCAATCACGCATAATATGGCCCGGTCGACCACATGAATAGCAACCATCTGAACCCAATCGGCATTGACCCCAATGCGACTTCCCACACTGGGAACATCGTGGTATAGGTGGCCTTGACTGGCCTGAATCCCCTCTAAACTGGGACCCCGAATAATTATGACTCGGCTCGAGATGAGTAGATCTATCAAGGCCGTGGCCTGAAACCCGCGGAGGTGCACTAGTCATAGAGTAGCCCGAATGCCTGGGAAACTGCTGCCTGTGCCCGCCTTTGGACTCACTCATTGGGCCTGAAGATCTGGCCCTCTTACTATGACCCCTATCCTGCTCGCGTTAACTTCTCCACTGTTGTAGGCTTTCTTCTAAGTTCTGAGCATATGCTTGAATGCGTGCAATATCCATACCGTCCTGAAGGGACGCAGTCAATCATTTGTCCATCAGATGGGGCCCTAGGCCCTTTACAAATCGGTGTACCCTGTTGTAACACCTCGTAACGTCGGATGAAAGTTTGACTCATAAGATGATAATATAATGGAACCAATATGAGGGTTATAGGAAGTGTTTTGAAAACCAATTAAGTCATAAGAAATGTCTTTGGGCAAAGAAAAGTTGGAAGCCACTCTACGGGGCATGTTTGCAAGTGAGTTTATGGAAGGTCTTACTTCCAACGACCATAACCCCTTAATTAATTTGGATTTTGGGGAAACTTCCTTGATGAAAGTTGTAGCCCCTTGAAATATATTTCCAACGGTATATTATGGGCCTCAAACGGACATCTGTGCAAAGAGTTATGCCTATTATACGACAGACTGTTCGACAGAATATCACCCTCTGTCACAAGATGCGACTCAGGATGCGACTCGCAAACACTACATGCGACGCCGCAGTCCCGTCGCAAGTTGTGCCAGAGAGATTTTGTCCAGACTTTTCTGGACTACTTTAAATAAGACCCAACTCGTCCAAAATCATATTTTCATCATATTTGGTCAAGAAAACCTCTAAAATACTCTCTAACATTCATCCACAAGAAAATTCAAGGGAAATCCATGATCAATAACACCAAATCCATGAACCCAAATGTATGAAACCTAGCCAAAGTTCATTTAATTCAAGAAAACCCAAGGGAAGTGAAGTAGGGTTTTGGTGCTAAAGGAGTAACTCCACTCAAGACTTGTTCAACCACTATCTAAGGTAAGTTTCATGACTTTCTCATGATGATTAAAGTGTTGATGTATTCTTGGGAGAATAATAATTGGGTTTGATGAAGGGAATTATATGAACTATGCTAGAGTTGTTGGATTGTTGACTTGGGATTTGTTGTATTCATATGAGTGATGAAGAATGATGTTAATTACATCTAATTGAGATTGTAGAATCATCTAGAAGTAATAGAATGGGATTGGGTGAAGAAAACACCATTAATGAAGGTTATGGAGCTTCATGCCCACCAAGTGTTTGATAAAATGCTTAGATGAACAAAGCATGAATATTATTGCTAATATAGAATCCCTTTGACTTGTATTGATATAGATCAAAGTTGAGAGGGTTGATGAACATTGTATTACGCTCAAAGGCTGGAATTGAGGTATGTGAGGCTAACTATCTACGTTAGGGAATGTTCATGATTCTCCCTACGCCTCATTCTTCATACTTGTTAGAAATTTGACTCAGAATATAGTTAGCTCTAGTTTCATGAAATGATATAGAACTGTTATCTTCTAGGGTTGCAGTTATAGAATTCGTTCATGGTTGTCACTTTGAACATCATGAACCCAGCACGTAATCCTTATAGACTTATGCATTATTATCACATGAGTCTCAGTCAGTGTATAACCAGTTAACTGCAAAAGTCCCAGAATCAGAAACAGTTATCATGCTATCAGCTATAGCCAGTCTCAGTTTTGCAAAATATCAATGTTGAACACCTGTATCTGTACTTTTGGGCCCTAGGCCACAGTTTATGCATATGTATTTCTTGGGCCAGAGGCCACAGTTTTGTGCACATTATTTGGGCCCTAGGCCACAGTTATATATATACAGTTTTACAGGTGATTCTTCATCCAGAACAGGGAGTACTTCATCTTCTTGCTTTCCTGTGTAGTTCAGTTTCAGTTTTCAGTTTCAGTTCCAGTATTTTATTGCTTCAGTTGCTTTACATACCAGTACAATTCAAATGTACTGATGTCCATTTTTATTGCTTGGGGGCCTGCATCTCGCGATGCAGGTAACGATACATAGGTTGACGACTCAGCTAATTAGGAGTGCACGTATCAGCTACTGGTGAGCCCCACATTCCTTCGGGGCGTTGTCAGCTATCCAGTTATTTCAGTTTATAGACAGATCTATCATTCAGTACTCTTAGAGGCTTCATAGACACAGTTCAGACAGTCAGATATTTATTATGTTAGCCTTGTTGGCAGTTGTTCAATCGTTTTGGGTTAGCCATGTTGGCTACTGTCAGATATATTTCAGATTGTCTAAGTATTTCCGCATTATGATTTCAGTAAGACCTTTAGTATATCAGCATGTGTTTAGTTATTCCACATTTAGTTATGTTTTGATATCACATGTTGATTCAGTCAGCCAGTTGGTTCGCTCGGTCACATGCAGTCAGGCACCGGGTGCCGTGTTACGTCCAGGCCTAGGTTCGGGGCGTGACACCTGTCGCCCATATCTGCTACCATGGCCGAAGCATACCTGGCCAAGGATTTAAAACAGAGGCTATACTCTAGGGCACTCATACTGACTTGCCTCAAATTTATGAATTTATCGGCCCTAGCCCGCCGAACTTCTGGGAGGCATGTAATGACGGAGAAAAGCATCAACAAACTCTTGCCATACCGAGGGAGGTACATTGGCTCCCCGCGAAGCCATCCATACTGTATACCACTGGATCGAGACATCTCTCAATCTATAGGACGCTAGCTCAACCGACTCGGTGTCTGAAGCATGTATCAACCGGAGCGTACTTAGCATACCATCAATAATGTCCTGGGGATCCTCCTCCGGTTTTGACCCAAAGAATTCTGGAGGGTTCAAAGTAATGAAATCACGGGCTCTTGCACTAACAGCCCTATCACCATACCCTGAACTGTGCCTCTGAGCCTGGGCCGCAACCAATTGAGTCAATAAAGTAATGGCTTCTTTTACATCATGGCCCGAAGCATTTGGTGGAAGAGCCGGAGCTGGGGCTGAGGCTCCCACGTGCTGCTCAGTAATAGGCACTGTCTGGGAGGGCTGAGACCGAGCCGCACTCTGGGACTCATTTTCCTCTACTACCGGTGGCGGTGCTCTTTCAGCCCGCTTTTCTGCCACCGTCTTGCCCTTTTGGGCTCCTGTAGCCTTTTTCTTTACAGGCATTCTCTGAAATACACAACACACTATTAAGGAACAAGAATTTCTTACATCATAGCTCTATCGCACGATTCTTATGAAGAAAGAAGGTCATTTATTCCTAAAATGTCCGCAGCTTCCTGTTTATAAGTGTGGCGCGCAACACACCCATAGCCAGGACTATACTAGACACGGCTCGTAGACACATCCTAGGACTGAACTGCTCTGATACAACTTTTGTCAGGACTCGACTCGGGGCCGCGACGAGCACCCGGTGCTAACCCACCCGAGCACCCTCTTAGCTTACACTTATACTTACATCTAGGTGAGCCACATAATTATACATGCATTTCCATTCATTCGTCAACTAGTCCCATATGGACAACCGCACATTTATATCATCATAGGCATTTATGCCACATCAATATACATGGGCCAACGTGGCCGACAAAATGATATACAAGACATAGGCCGACAAGGCCAAACACATCTACCCACACACACATATGTCTACGAGCCTCTACGAGTATAACATATCACACTAGCGGGACAGGACCCCGCTATGCCCATAATTATATTACACAAAAGAATGAGTACCCAAAAGATATGGCTCCGAAGGAAATGGATCTCTCTATGTAATCTCCGAATAGGCAGCTATGGATCAAGTCTGTTCCCCCTGTGCACCTGCAAGCATGACGCAGCGTCCACAAACAAAAGGACGTCAGTACGAAGAATGTACTGAGTATGTAAAGCATGAGCAACATCGATAAATAAGCATCATGAACAACATATGAAATAGCATAGGAGGGGGGGAGACAATAATATCATCGTCATAGCACTTACCTGCCTTTCGTAGGACTTTTCATTTTTCATACGTAATTCTACACCTACGTCATCATCCGTATTCCATAATAGTACTCGTACCACACTTGTGCTCATGTTCGTGTAATGCCCTTATTCGTATTCTTATACATAGTCTTATCACATTCATATTCATATTATATACATAGTCATTTCATATACATAGCATTTACATAACATACCCGACCTCATGGGATCGGTGTTTCATACATACTTGGCCAACCATGGCTCAAGGTTACTCATACCTGGCCCTACCAAGGCTTAAGGGTTATCCGTACCATCTGCAGAGGTGTGCGCGCGTTTCGTAATCGTATACATACTTTATACATATTCACATACATATATCCTACCCGGCGTTATAAGCTCGGGGTGTCATCATAGCCCTTCATAGGCACATGTAAGTATAATAGCCCGTAGGCACCTTTAGCATTATTATTATTATCATCGTTATCGCTACATCTTTATCTTAGGCTTACTCGTCATATGGGGTGCATAGTACAATCGTAGTACATATCAAGGATCGTGAGCTTATGAGCTCGGAACATCAATCATTTGGAGACAACATACTCATATAGAGGATTTAAGAGTTTGGCCAAAGAACCATGCCTTATGAAAGAAGGGTTAGCCTTACATACCTTTTCGTCGACCTATTCTACACTTGCACGTACTCCTCCGATGCTCACGTTTCTACCTTTATTAAAGTCGTACCATCATTAGAATCGACAATTTGCACACATGGATAAAACTAGAGAAAATCGGACAGCATTTCCATTATTTATACGACATTCCTCCATATCGTAATTCAACTTCCAAACGTCAACAATACATTCACAACATCATAATAATAGCCTTTAGTCATCTACATCATCCACATTCTTAATTCACTTCCATTTATCCCTATTTATGGTCACAACACCCAACTTCGTCCATTCATATACAATGTCTATTTCATGATCTTAATGTCATTTATAACACATTCATATCACAACACAACAACAATCATGATTCAATTCAAACTATGTCTCAAAAACGTCACTATTCATCATTCATAACCCATTTTGCTATTCTCTTCTAATGACCAAGCATTTTAACTCTCAAATACCTTAAACAACATATAAATATCATGAATCTTACCTTAGATGTTGTAGGAACAAGCCTTAGTTGATAATATTCCACTTTGAGCAAAACCCTAGTTTTTCTCCATTTGGATTTCTTGACTTTAGATGATCCTTGATGGGTTCTTACTCTTGATTCACTTATTTAATGTTGTTGAGGGCTTATAATCCTTGAAAACTTGTATAATAAATGTAGAGAGATGTTTTAGAGAGAGGGAGGAAATGTTGAAATGATTTCATGAACTTGGTCCTTTATTTAATAACATTCCACTTATCTGTCGGGTTCCACTATACGGTCCATTATACGGTTCGTATAATGGTTATACGGTCCGTATAATAGACCGTGAAATGGGTCTGCCTGCACCCCTTTACTGTGACCATTTGATAGTTCGTTATACGGTCCGTATAACTGACCGTAAAATTCCACCAGCAACCAACCTCCTCTGTGATGGTTTTACGGTCCATTATACAGTCCGTAAAACATTATACGGTCCGTATAATGATCCGTAAAACTCATCAGTTCACTGAACTTATTCTCATCACTTCGTTTGATCTCCGATCCTTGCGGAACCTTCTTAACACTTGTTCGACACTTCAATACCAATCTAAGGGATGTTATAACTCTTCTCCAAGACATCACTAAGTCCTGGCTAACTCGTTGCTCGTAATCCCTTTCCGATATTCGTTCACTTGCGTACCAACGGAAAATTTCCGAGGTGTAACAGGAAGGTCCCTATGAATGGCAAGTAAGTGCTTATGACGATGATACTACTATCTTCCATATTATGCTATCTCTTATGTTGCTTATTATGCTTCTATAATGATATTGATCATGCTTTACATACTCAATAAATTTTTCGTACTGACGTCCTTTTGATTGTGGACGTTGCGTCATGCCCGCAGGTGGCCAGGGAGACAGTCTTAATCCATAGCTATATTTCTCAGGGACTGCATAGCGGAGCTCCATTTCATTCGGAGCTAAAGTTTTTGGTATTGATTCTTTTGCGTACATATTTATGGGCATAACGAGGTCCTGTCCCACCTATATGATATGACATACTCTCCTTAGAGGCTCGTAGACATGTGTATATGGTTAGGTGTGTTTGGCCTTGTCGCCTATATTTTGGATATCATTTTGTTAGCCTCGTCGGCTTATGTACATTGATATGGGCATAGTTGCTAATGATGATATAAATGTATTGATTTTCCAATGGGATTAGTATGATTGATGGATAGAATGCATGATTTAATATGCTCACCTAAATGTAAATGTAAAGGTATATTAAGAGGTGCCCGGGTGGGCTAGCACCGGGTGCCCGTCGCGGCCCTCCAATTGGGTCGTGACACTAGCCCTTTCGGGACTCGGTGTCATCCGTACCCGACCTCGGTATCATCCGCACCCGGCCCTTTTGGGACTCAGTGTCATCCATACCCGGCCCTTTTGGGACTCGGTGTTATACCCAACTGATCAGTGAGAGTGCAATGCATACATACATACATACATAATTATACATAAAAATACATAAATGAAATCAACATCATAATTAGCATTATCATTATCACTATATCATTCCTTGAAGGATCAACCATCGTAAGATCAAAATCGATAATGTCATGGGAGTATCGAGAACCATGAACTTAGATAGCATTAGAAATAGAATCGTCATCGCTACATCTCACCTTGAAAGAACAAGTATTATGAGGTGAGATCAATCACAAAGAATAGTATCAAGATCATGAATAAGATTATATCATCTCAATCATGTGAATAGTAATAGGAAAAACATACCTTATAGTAGAAGAACTTCACTTCGTTCACCCCTTTCCAAGATCAAGTTCATCACCACCTTGAAGAGAAACAAGAACAATTATCTTCCATAAATTTTCTTTGAGATTTTGATGTTGATATTCTTTCTTGATGATATGGAAAGGTTATGGAAGATTATGGAAGGTTATGAAGGATTAGGGAAAATTATAGAAAGTTATGGAAGGTTGTGGAGAATTATAGAACTCTTTAAAAGTGGGGAGGCTGAGAAAATGGTGAAAATTGATGAAAATTAGTGGGTTAGAGAAGTATTTATTGGTGTATGTGGGTCGGGTTATTGTGGCACCCGGGTGCTGTAGCAGCGTTTTTCTGTTTCGTCCGCTTAACTTGTAACGTCCATAACTCCCTGCTCCGATGTCGCATTGACAAACGGTTTGTTGTGTTGGCAACTAGACTCGAAGAACTTCATATTAGGCTTTTGAAACATCTTAAAACTCCTTATATACTCGGAGATATACCCCTCCAAAGTGGACCAAAAATTCTGTCCAGAATTCTGCCAACTTTTTTTCCAAATTTTCGACAAACTTATTTTCTTCTCTTTACTTGGTCCCAGAATCTTCCGAAACTCTCCATACATGATATTTATCATTGATCATGCTTGATAATAGTCATTTCCTTTGTTTCCAAGGTTGTCCTTCCCGATTACGACTTATGAGATCGTAATGCATCCTTTACTTCATTGTTATGTTCTTCCCATGGCTTGTGCCTTTCAAAACTTCATCGAACGTCTCTGATACTCCATTAATACGGTGAAGTATGTGGCATACTCATGCTCTAAAAGTGCGAGGTGTAACATCTTTCCCCCCTTAGAAACATTCGTCCTCGAATGTTGTAGCTTTCGAGCTTACGGTGCATTCATTAGTTTCTTAAAATGGTTGGCCTCCTTTAGTTCCTGATCTCCATGCTCTTATACTATGGGCTCATTAGTCTTCTTTCATATTCTTCCAATTCTTTGTCGAACTCATTCATTGGTTCCATATCCTCATGTTCTTATGTATGTACCCAGTGGTCAACTGATATCTAGTTATCATCCTGGGACCTGTTGTCATTAAGATGGTCCTAACTCATGATTTCTACAGCTCCCCGCCAATCTGTGAACACCCTTAATTGTTGTACTCTTTTGCCTTGCTCCTTATTTCCCTACTAGTAGACAAATTCTCTTGTTCAGATATGGCACCTTTCCTTGCTTGCTTCTCTGGTGCTATTCTAGATCCTCCCTTTTTGTACTAGTCAACCTTATATATATACACCATATTACCTCCTTTTTATCCCTTGGTCGGACTCTTTAATCCCTTACCATACCATAATAGTTCCACCTATGGTAGCGACCACATGATTTGCAATAGCATTTCCTTGCTAGTGACTTATTATTCTCAGTGATTACCGTTTCTCAGGTTCTTCGTCTCATATATACTTAGTCACGACTTCCTTTTAATGCGAGTATACTTCCCTCCTTAATTCCTTGGCTCTCTTATACCGGTGACTAATTTAGACTTAAACTAACCTCCATTCTTCTTCGGCTCATTATCGTCGTCCTTGCACCATTTTGTTAGCCATCTCATCATGGCGATTGTTTATATGGTTCTATGCCATATACTCTCACAATTGATATGACTAAGCGGCTTGAAATTTCACGACTTACAAGGTACTCCCTCATCTCAGGCAGTACTGTTGTCTAGCTATCCATAAGCACACTATCTTCCTTCCCTTTGAATATTATTGAACTTCTTATAGATATTCCACTTTTTAAAGCCTTCATCTCTTCTAGTGCTACAAGTTCTTTTTAGTAATCCCGATTGTCCGTTATACTTATCCCTAGTCACTTGAGGCCTTTCTTACTCCTTCTGCTACCCCTTGGAGTACTTTACTGCATATGTAAATGTACCTGAAATTTCTTCAGCGGGAGTGATTCGAGTCATAGTCCGGAATACAACGTGTCGCATTGGCGAAACTTATTCTCCTTGATTCGCTAAACTTTCATCATCTTGTCATGCTTCCATTTTCACATTTGTCTCATAATATACTTGCATTTATTCCCTTCTCACTTTTATTTAGCGTGTTCTTGATATATTGGTTCATCTCGAAATTTGGCTCGTTTGAGCCAGTACATTTCCTCCTTTTGAACTTGGGAATATTGTAACTCAACTTAAAACTGAATTTGTTCTTTCTTTGTATGTAACCTCCATTCCTCCCCCCCCCCCCCCCCCCCTTTTTTTTTTTTTAAGGGAAGACATTATTTTGCTTGTTCCACGAGGGTTCATTGTCACCAGCTTGTTTCGACCAAACGCAATATCCTTTGATCATTTCCTTTGGGGTTCTCCCTTTGCTTTTGACCTTTGCCCGACTCTCACTTGATAAGTCTAAAGCACTTATCTGTTGTTTCGGTTTATTAGTCAAGAAGATCTCTTAATTCCTTAAATGCTCGTCTGTTCTTATATCATTGAATCCTTTTCTTGCGATCTTATCTTCGTCTACTTTCATGGCTTCTCCTTGCATTTTCTTAGCTCATCTTGCTTCATAACTCCCTATTACTTTTCGATTTCCCCATTGTCGGGTGTCATAATTCCTCTGAGACCTTAGTCAGCCCTTGTGCTCGTACTCAAGCTTACTTGCTCCCCCCCCCCCCCCCTAAATGTTTTACCTTATGGTGTTGTATTTCATCGTCATTCTCAATCGAAATTTATGCGGATACTCGAAATAGCGATGTGCCCAACTATCTGTCCAGCCGGAATAGTACTTTTGATTCCAATAACTAATGCCCGATGTCCACTTGTAGCGTTATCTTTATTTTATCATCCATATCAACTTGTCCTATACTTTCCCTTTAATCAGTCTGCAGCAATGATAGACGGATAACCTTTGTTATCTCTTAAATCTTTGGTCCTCGTCCTTAAATTTTAGGAAAATTTTGACGGAGTATCCCCTATATTTCTTACTATCCAAACCTACACGCAGCCTAGAAAATACATGCAATGCCTCACAGGGCCCTCAATATCGAACAGAAAAGCAAAGATGATGAAACTTACCTCATGCGTCTCAACTCGGAATATACTTCAACTTTTATCAATTGTCCTTTTATATTTCCCTGGTCACTTTCTCTTCCATTCATTGGCTATACATTTCAATAATACTTGCAACATTCTTACCATATATGACTTATAATCTTTTTACCATTACTTACTTCTGTACTGATTCCTTCAACTTCTGGCATCTGCAATCTTACAGCTGAACTTATCATTAAATTATACATGTAACTAATTCCCCTGCTTTACTAAACAATCAGCTTATCTTGATTATGACCAATTCATTCTCATAGAAGATGCACATTTTGATGACGTAGTTTCAGTAAAGTGACTTACCTCTGTAATCCCAATATCATCATCCATTTCCTTGGTCAACGCCATTCTTCCACTGAAATCAAGGGTTAGTATAAGGAATTTCATTTCCTATGACTTGGCTCTCATCGCACAATCTAAGATGAGAAAATAAGGTCAATCATTCCTAAATGTCTTGCAGCCTCCTGTTTATAAGTGTGGCCGGCTTCACACCCATAAACAGGACTCTGCTAGACACGGCTTGCAGGAAACCCTAGGACATAACTGCTCTGATAACGAATCACACCCCACCCTAGGTAAGGCGTGATTGGCACCCGGCACCTTGCGGAAACCGAGCGAACCAACTTACAACTCACATCATGTATGTCTCGAATGGGAACAATAAGATCAAGAGGCTAAATATGAACATAATATCAGGCATAAGTATATGTACAATAGACCCATGATGCCGACATTACTACTGTCACACTATGACTAAGCTGTACACATGAACTGTCTGCAAAGCCTCTATGAACATAACTGAGGTATACAAGTCGGGACAGGCCCCCGACGTACCCTTAACACAATTCATATATATATATATATATATATATATATATAGACTCTGACTCAGCAATGCTCCAGGAAGAAGTGGAGCCACCACTCAATACCAGTACCTGAAGGCAGCCTACGATGAAAGATCCTCGTCTCGTCTATCTACACCTGTGGGCATGAACGCAGCGTCCACAAGGAGGGACGTCAGTACAAGCAATGTACTGAGTATGTAAGGCATGAATAGTAGTATGATATCAGAATGAAGATAACATAAGATAAAGTAAGTAATTATACCTCGTACTCTTCTTAAGATCTCTGTCATGTAAACTACTCATCTACAGGAAAAACATTTCATACACATCCATACACAACATACATACATATGCATTCACATACACTTACTATACATACATCTGTCATATCCGTACCCGGCCCTTTCGGGACTCGGTGTCATCCGTACCCGACCCTTTCGGGACTCGGTGTCATCCGTACCTGGCCCTTTCGGGACTCGATCTTATACCCAACTGATCAGTTGGAGTGCAATGCATACAGACATACTTATACATAAAAATACATAAATGAAATCAATATCATAATTAGCATTATCATTATCACTATATCATTCCTTCAAGGATCACCCATCGTAAGATTAAATCGATAATGTCATGGGAGAATCGAGAACCATGAACATAGATAGCATTAGAAATAGAATCTTCATCGCTACATCTCACCTCAAAAGAACAAGTATTGTGAGGTGAGATCAATCACAAAGAATAGTCTCAAGATCATGAATAAGCTTAATAATATCGTAAGGATCATGAGATTCATAGACTTCTAGAATTGGTGGAAGCAAGGATATTATGGATATGGCACAAAGGTTTATGACAAAAGAAGTATGCCTTTAGAAAGAAAGGGTTTAGCCTTAATATACCTTTCGGCCGCCTTAGTCGTTCAACATTTATTCTTCCAAGCTCGCATCTCTACACATAAACCATCCATGTTATCATTAGGCTCAATATTATACACTTGTCTCAAGCATCCAAATGAAATCTTTTTAGAATCTGCCGAAATTCGGCCAGCATCTCTCTTATATTCTTTACCTCCTCCAAATACCAAAACAACTCCCAAACAATACCAACAACATCAACATCAACAACAATATCAATACCAATATATTCCATAAAACATCCCACACCATGTTTCTCCAATTTTCAAACCAACCATAACAGCATCCATAATACCATAATCAAAGAATTATATTCAATTTAGTCTCAAATTAATCCAAAATTCTTTTTCAAACTCACCTCATGGCCATCAACTTCAATTCAACTCTTTATGATTTTTAAACTACGATTATTTCCTCTCTAAGAATTTCTAAACCTTTATATAATCTCAATCATGTAAATAGTAATAGGAAAAACATACCTTATAGCAGAAGAACTTCACTTCGTTCACCCCTTTCCAAGATAAAGTTCATCACCACCTTGAAGAGAAACAAGAACAATTATCTTCCATAAATTTTCTTTGAGATTTTGATGTTGATATTCTTTCTTGATGATATGGAAAGGTTGTGGAAGATTATGGAGGATTATGGAGTATTATGGAGGATTAGGGAAAATTATAGAAAGTTATGGAAGGTTGTGGAGAATTATAGAATTCTTTAGAAGTGGGTAGGATGAGAAAATGGTGAAATTGATGAAAATTAGTGGGTTAGAGGGGTATTTATTGGTGTATGTGGGTCGGGTTGTTCTAGCACCCGGGTGCTGTAGCAGCGTTTTCTGCTTCGTCTGCCTAACTTGTAACGTCCATAACTCCCTGCTCCGATGTCGCATTGACAAACGGTTTGTTGTGTTCGAAACGAAACTCGAAGAACTTCATTTTAGGCTTTTGAAACATCTTAAAACTCCTTATAAACTCAGAGATATACCCCTCCAAAGTTGACCAAAAATTCTGTCCAGAATTCTGCCAACTTTTTTTCAAATTTTCGACAAACTTATTTTCTTCGCTTTACTTGGTCCCAGAATCTTCCGAAACTCTCCATACATGATATTTATCATTGATCATGCTTGATAATAGTCATTTCCTTTGTTTCCAAGTTTGTCCTTCCCGATTACGACTTATGAGATCGTAATGCATCCTTTACTTCACTGTTATGTTCTTCCCATGGCTTGTGCCTTTCAAAACTTCATGGAACGTCTCTGATACTCCATTAATACGGTGAAGTACGTGGCATACTCATGCTATAAAAGTGAGAGGTGTAACAAAGTATTTCTTGACGAGTTATAATTGATGAATTTAGCTAGTTAAGCATGGAATTGTTTAAATTAATGTTGTTAGGATCGAATTTATCCATTTATTGGGATGAAATTAAAGAGGGTCTTTGGGGTTTCTTTATTGAACGAACTTTGATTATTGAACCTTAATTTGTTAATGGAATAAGCTTATATTAGTTTGGAATTGATGGGTAATACCTATATAAACATGATTCATTCATTATTAGTAACCAATTTATGAATTTGAGAGTTAGGGTTTTATACCCAAAATTGGGGGTTTCTCTTTAAATACGATTTTCGCTTAATATTGAGTTGCTTTAGGAATTGATTATTCGGTTTTGATAACTTAGACCTGAATTGAATGATTCACTTTTGAATTTCCCGTTTTGCCCTTGTGGGCCCGTTTCGCCAAATTCCATAAGCTTAAGTTGATCAAATTGAAAGCCTAGCAATATGGGTATCATTCTTCATGATTTTTAATCTACATTATGTTATAAATAGACCTTGAGTATTTGTAGGCATTGAGGAAGGGCAAGGAGCTCGCGTGATTTGTTTGGAATTCCTGTTCGGCACTCCACGTAGGTTATGGCTTACCTTTTTTGTTAGACTTTAGTTAGCGACTCGTATGTAGTACTAGGGAATTGTTGGAGACATCATGTGAACCTTCGAGTATGAAGTTTGGGATGAAATTCTTAGGTTGGTATTGGTGTGTGACTTGTGTGTTTGGGCACATGGCCTGTAGAATCCTTATGTTTATGCTTCGCTTTCTCGTGAGAATTGGTGGTTTCTATGTATTATGGGAGACCGGTTGGAAGGAACGGATTCATGTGATACTTGTACTATGATGGTTTTCCTTATACGAATTTGATTGTAATCCCATCACGACCCAACCGGAGGGCCATGACGGGCACCCGGTGCTAGCCTACTCGGGCACCTCTTATTGTACATTCATATTCACATCTAGGTGAGCCACATGGCCTACTCATAATTTCTATGCATCAATAATGCTAATCTCATTGGGCAATGACACATTTATATCATCATCAACAACTATGCCCATATCCATATACACAAGTCGACGAGGCTAACAAAATAATATACGAAATATAAGCCGACAAGGATAAAAGACATCTAACTATACACAATTGTCTACGAGCCTCTAAAGAGAGTATGTAGTATCATATAGACGGGACAGGACCCCGCCATGCCCATATGTATGTACACAAAAGAATAACACCAACAGCTGCAACTTCAGATCAAATGGAGCTCCTCTATGCAGTCCCTGAACAAGTAATCTATGGATCAAGTCTTTCTCCCTATCCACCCGCGGGCATAACGCAGCGTCCACAAACAAAAGGACGTCAGTAAGAATAATGTACTGAGTATGTAAAACATAATCAACAGCATAATGGAAGCATGAGAAAATAACATAAGATAGATGAGTTATAGGAGGATAGAGCCATTTATACCTCTAGCGACGTTCATCGTATTTACTTACCCTTTTTTCTAATGAGAACCTTCCACTTCATACCTTTATACTTATAGTAGTATCATACCCGACCATAGAGTTTCGGGGCTTACATACCCGACCATGATAAGGTTCGATGGTATACATACCTGGCCCTACCAAGGCTCAGTGCCATCCGTACCCTACTGTAGTGGTGCGCGCGTGATTGGTATCATACCCGGCCATCTAAGCTTGGTGTTCTTAATAGTCATACTTATATATATATACATATGTATGTAGATACATACATACATATATATATATATATATATATATATATATATATATATATATATATATATATATATATATATATATATATATATATATATATATATGTATGTATGTATCTACATACATATGTATATGTATCTAGATGTATGTATACATATATATATGTATATATATGTATGTATATACATATACATATGTATATATATATATATATATAGAAGTACATAAGTATCCTCGACATCTTCATCATCATAATCATTTTCATTATATCCTTCCTTAGAGGATCAACTATCATAGAATGAGACTAATGGCATCGTGATAATATCAAGAACATGAGCTTTAGTGATTCTAGGAATGAAATCATCATGTAAGATACTATGGATTTCACATGAATGTATACATCGATGGGTTAATGCCTTAAGAAAGAAGGGTTAGCCTTACATACCTCTTTGTCTTCTTAACTACTTAACGTTCACTGTCGAAGCTTGAAAAATCTACATTTAAAGGATTCATACCATAGTTAAGCCTTAATGATACTCTTAAATTCAAACTAGAATAATTCATGAGTTAACGAAAATTGGGCAGCATTTCCCCTATTTCATCGACTTCCACCATATTACAAAACAATTCCTAAACATCCATAATAACATCCACAATATCATAATCAAGTAATCACATTCCATTAAGTCTTCAAAATTCATTCTCATATTCAACTTATACTACCAACTTCACATCAACCCTTAGCACATTTTCATACAATGCTTCCTCATCATCATCATTACCTTTATAACAAGAATATATCCATATCATACTAAGAATCATGATTCAAGTTGGCTTACTACTCAAAAACATCATGAAAACTATATTTAGACCTCATCTTCTACTTTCTCCTTCTACCCAAGTTGTTACACAACTAAGCATTCTTAATAACATTAAATAAGCATGACAACTAACCTTTTATCTCATAAGAATGAGCTTTGGAGCAGCTATCAACTTATATGAAAACCCTAGCTTCAATACCCAAGAATTTCTTGTAGTCTGCTAAACCTAGCAAGACTCTAACACATGGATATCTTGATTCTTGCCTCCTGATCTTTGTTTTCTCTTGGGTTGGAGTGGAATATGCTTGGAGAAGTTTTTTGGAGCTCTCAAGACTTTTGGAAATGTGGGAAATGAAATAAAAGAACAAGGGTCGTCTATTTATACAACATAAAAAAAATCTTCCCGATGGACTTACTATAATACTACCCTGAAAATAACCCTCTCTGTAAGGGTTATGTTATACGGACCCCCTTATACAGACTGTATCAATGGTCGTCTAACTCACAGTTAACCGAAACTTTCTCTCGTTGATTTGTTTGACATCCAATCCTTGTGGAACCTTTTTGGCACTTATATAACACTTCATTAACCATATAATATGCCCTAAGAAGCCCCTCAAGACATTACCAAATAAATATTAGCTCAATTATAGCGAAAACCTTTCCGAACACGACTTACATTTCACTTCCTTCAACAAACTAAATTTCATATATTCATATGACTTCAAAATCTTATAGCATGCACCTTAAGATATCTAATACTTCCCTTAATCTCGCAAGTATTTCATAATCACCTTAAGCTCACGTTAGCCTACTCACAAGGCAACAATCCAAAATTTCCGAGATATGACAAATCCACATATTAATTATGATAATCTCATTGGATGACATACTTTATCATATCCATGATATATTTGTAATTGATCTTGATATTGATAAATGGTGATGACGGAAGTAAGTATGATTCATACGACATTACTATATTGCGGAGCCATCTCTATGTTGTGTGATACGGAGTGGTTAGCATGGATATTGGATGGAGGAGCCATTCTAGGCTGTGTGATACAGAATGAAGGTACATGGACTTACCGGTCCCCCATGGGTCATGATTGTCGAGAGGTGGACATCGTTCCCCCGGAGCATGTGTGTATCATTGCATTGCATTTCATTTGCATACTCATTACATATGCTTATTGTCAATTGGCGTTATATTGATCTTCAGTGATATTTGAGTTATTGGGTGATCATTATGGTTATGTTTCGACTTGTGTAATATTTGAGACATTATTTGGTAATTGATTGTACTACTTGGACTTATTGACTTGTATCTGTCTGAGAGCATGATTATCTGGTCATTTTCTTGTTTGCATGTGTGATCTGACTATTGTCGGCCTACGATGCTTACTTAGTACCGGCTTTTGTGCTAATGCTACCATGTTGTACTCTTTTTATAAGTGCAGAGTACGCTGTTCGAGAGACTTCTACCCCTCGTGACTGATCCCGAGGCCTGATTCACTAGCATCGAGGGTGAGCACTTGGAGGATATGCAGCATGGATGGCTACTCTTTCATTACTTGTCTTATTTCTATGCTTGAGACAATATTTATCTATGAGACCATGTATTCAGACTCACTATGTTTTCAAACTTCATCTACGTAGTAGCTCTTGTACGACTTAGACCAGATTCATTTGGGCATGTATTATTCCGCACTTATTATTACTTTTATGTCAGACTTACTATTATTATTGTTGGGAGTGTATTTCATTTATTTTTTGGGCGTTGGTTAAGGTACAGGTTCGCCCACCAAGGTAGGAATATGGTAGGCCCGCACGTTCCCCGAGTTGGGGGGTGACGGATGTTTAAAATGTTACTGTGATTTTTGGGCTTCTATATGGTGTCCTATTTCACCTCTTTCCAAGTCCAAGCTACTTCGAGGGGAGGTTGAAAATAGTTGAACCCAATCTTTAAGATTGGGCACGATCTCAGGGGTCCAACTTGAGGCTGAAAGAACGAAAAATGTCCACGTATCAATAGGAGAAAGAATGAAAAACTTAATCAAAAACGAGGCGTAATATTTACGGGATCTGTTCTGAGTCTCAGGAAAAGGTTTACACTTCGGAGAGATGATATCTAAGGTGGGCACCACCACTAACCGATTCAACCATCACTAGTAGAAATCCTCGTCGGTATCTGCAGGAACGTTGTTTTGGCCCAACTGACCAAAGTTAAAATTATATTCTAAAACTTCTTCGGCCTATATAGGCAAATGAAATGATTAAGGGTAAAAGGATGGCCAGCGAGGCTATAAAAGAACCAGAGGTAACCCACTGCCTTCAAGATAACATGACCTACTTGTGCTAGACACACTTGGTATCGCCGAAAGAAATCCAAAATCATAGTATTGATTGGTGGATCGCACCCTAAAGTGAAGGGGCAAGTGCATATGAAGGAGAAGCCCAGTCTCTGGAGATTCGCTCATATTCCAGTATCTCAGCGACAAGGAAGTCAGATAAGAAGAAGCCACAGTGGTGCTAGTGGTGGACATCGACAGGTCTTCAATCGGAGAAGAAGGGTTTGTCCTTTCCAAGGCGAGAAGATGAAGAAGTAGACCTGGGAAGTAGAAATGTTGTGAGGTTAGATCGGTACTAACAAGGAAAAAGAAGGAGCTGTAGAAACTTGAAAATGGCAAGTGAAATGTTGAAGAAGGAAAGGGGCAAGTGAAATGTTGAAGAAGGAAAGCTAAAGTATATATCAGTTTTGAAAAAGGTAAAATGTCATCATTGATTCGATAACGGTGCCCAGTTCGGTCCAATCAGAATATGACACGTGTCCAGAGCATTAATTGCAATGAGGAGCAAATAAGTTCATTTATGTCAAAAGTCTTTTCAGCTGATTTCCCGTCAAAAATAGAAAAAGCTCTTCCACTTCCCTAGCATAATACAATGGATACCGAAAAAGTGGAAGGTTATCAGTGCATGTTAAAACCCGATCTTAACGTGTGGGAGAATCAGGAGGTGACAAGTATGGAACAGTAGCACGATAGGCGTGACTCAATGAGGGGAAACTCTAAGCATGTCTGAGGTGGCTGATCTTATCGGTTGAAGATCCGGAGCCAGCCCTATCATGCTCCAAACCCAACATTAGCGCAACAGGTATCTGATGCAATGAACAACACCGAAAGCACCTAATAAGATTAATAAAGGTCTATTCTCTTTTAAGTCTTTCAGCATTTATCAAAAACAAGTTATTTAAGGCTAAATGAAAACGTGCCCACACTTATAAGAGTAATCAACGGAAGTCTAATATAAATAACCAATCATAACACGTAGAAAATGCATCAATGGGTCAAACGATGACTTCAATAACTACCCACAGTAGTAACATTTATCTATAGAGCTTCTAAGATAAATAAATGAATAGTGTAATTACGGGACGCAGCCCGGAACTAAAAAAAAATTAAGAGAGAGAGGTGTCCCACGAACAAGCATGTGGGCTCACTAATAATCTAGAAAGCAGCAAGTTCTCCTACTCCATACATGTATCACGAACCTGCTCTTTCGTATTACCTAACACACCATAAAAAACAACAATGGTATGTCTGAGTACTGGGTACTCAGTGAGTGTCTCCAAGACAATAGTTATATAGCAAAATATACAAATCATAAGTGTAATTGAAAAAAAAATTGTAAGAACATTCCAAACAAAGGATAACATATCATGAATATCGAGTATAAGTCGATGACGAAGAAATAATCACTTTGAATCCTTAAGTCATTCTCGTTACCTTAAAATCTTCCCAAAACAGTTCGAAATCTAAAGATAGAGTAAGCTAATAACCTTAATAACATCACCAGTAAAATCCAATAACATAGGATTATATCAATTTCAACTTATTATATCGTTTATCACTTTAAGTCTTTTCACTCATGAAATCAAGATCATCAACAAGCCACTCACATGAAACCAAACTATAACACATTCCAATACAGGCGCAAATCAATACAACGAAGGGGTGATCACTTAAGGTTCCCTAATCTACATAAAAGAACCACATCAGAGCTATCAACTTACGGCAGCTACTTTTCCGCCCGAATAGATAGGCAAAGACTACACCGAGACTACCAACCCTTGATGGCCACTCTTCCTCCTGAAGGTCTAGGCTAACTGCACTAAAGTAGTGACTACCCTTCCTCCTGAGTAGCTTGGCGAAACACAAATAATTGAAATCATGGCGTATTAGCCGAATCACAAATCTTAACATGGAAGCCGAATCACTCATTATGGATTATGTTCATCATCCCGTTAATAGGGGTATACTAATATCCTTAATCGAGTTAGAAAACCAAGTTCAAATCATTAATCAATTTCAATTCATCAAAACCCATTCATAGGGCCAAAACACCCCAAATATCCAAACTGTCGAATTCAAGTTTAAAGCATCCTTATAGGGGTAATTCATGTTCAAAGTTTAAAGCTTTGTAATTCAATTCCAATCATCCCTTTATAGGGGAAATTACGGATACATTTATATAACATAAAACAGATAACGTTTAATGCGGGCTTGTCCCTCATGCACACAAACCTTGTAAAAGAAACCGCTTTTAAAGGTTGAAAAGTATGTTAAAAAAGATACATACCAACGGATTTTCCCATGTTCAATAATCGCTTTACAATTGATTAGGATGATAAAGATTAGAACTTCAATCTAATTCCACCCATCTCCCCCATTTTTGAAAACTAGGGTTATTAAGTCAACATTCATGTTCTTTCTTTCATATGATTCAACTATGGATTCTAATCACTTGTAATAACCTGTCCAAGTCTCAAACTATTCAATAAACACTATTAGAGGTCAAAGATCAAACCTTTATTGAGATTCCCCCAAAAGTCCTCTTCAATTGTTCTTCCTTTGATTTTCAAAAATCTATGGATTGGAGTCATAAACTAGTGTTAATCCTTGTTACTTTGATATAGTTTAATCATAGGATGGTTAAGAACTCACCTTGTAAGGTTTGGAGAAGCCCTAGGTTGTTTTCTCCTCAAAAAGTCATCCAAAATGAAATGGATTTGAAAATTCCAAGAAAATCTCGTTCTTATACAATTTTCGCTCCGTTGTAGATGCTACGATGCCTATGCGGTTGCATTTAGCGTTCACGGCCGCATTTTGGCTGCATACGTATTCCAGTAACATTCAATAATCGGCCTGAAATGCAAAGTGGACATGTAGGGGCACATTCGGAGTTTGAGGCCGCATTCCGACCGCAGTTCCAAAAATGCTTCAGTAAATCGTACATAACATTTTTCTCACAGCTTCGTTTGAGATCCGTCTTATATTATTGGAAAGCTATTTCAAAGGGATACAACTTTGTGTTTTACGTGTTCTCCAATTACCAATGGATTTTCACGTATATTGGGTGGAAGTCAAACCTAGTGTAAACTTTTTCGATTCTACCAAATCTTACGCACCTCACTATTCGTCTTTATCTTCAAACAATTTCCACCTAAACTCATCCCAATAGGATTTTATATGGATAGCATGTCACATTAATACTCATATAACACATTCACACTTAACTTTAATTCATGGAACATTACATTATCCCTTTTTCAGGTTAAGAATTTCACTAAACCTCAAATTTTACAGGGCTTCCTTTGGATTACGAGCTGTCACAAAATGAAAATCAGCTAATAACCTACCAATTAGACATATAGTCCTCACTGGGAATTCCACAACTATAAGAACAACCCTGGACATAAAATAAGGGATTCACACCTTTAGTTTACACACACGCAAGAATTTGATAACCCAAAGGTTCAACACATACCTAAAATAGGGAATAAATTATGGTATCTCTTCTTCATGTTCTCTCTGCTTCCCAAGTAGCTTTTTCGGTATTATGGTTTCGCCGCAGGACTTTAACCGAAGCTACATCTTTCATTCTCATCCTCCTAACTTGTCGATCTAGAATTTCTATAGGTTCTTCTTCATAAGACAACCCCTAGTTGACTTCAATCTCTTCATGAGGCAAGATATGAGAAAGATCATATTTATACAAGCTCAACATTAAAATGTGAAACACAAGATGCACCATAACTGTCATGACCCAACCGAAGGGCCATGACGGGCACCCGGAGCTAATCTACCGAGTACCTCTTATCATACATCTGATAATCATATCTAAGTGAGCGACACAGCTAACTCATAATTATCACGAGTGGAAAAGACACAAGTTACATCGAACGTAGACACATCTATATAAACGTCATTAATTATGCCCATAAATACAAGCCGGCAAGGCTATGGACATCTAGATAAGTACACGTCTACGAGCCTCTACATGGAGTATGTAACATCATAAAGACGGAACAGGACCCCGCCATGCCTATATGTATACACCAAAAAGAATAATACCAACTATTGCAGCTCCGGATCGAAAGGAGCACTTCTATGCAATCACTGACGAAGCAGCCTAAAGGTCTGGTTTGCCCCCCTGTCTACCTGCGGGCATGAACGCAGCATCCATAAACAAAAAGACGTTAGTACGAACAATGTACTGATTATGTAAGGCATGAATAGTAACATGATGAAAGCATGAAGATAACATAAGATAAAGAAAGCAATTTATACCTTATAACACCTCTCAAGACGATTGTCATGCAAACCTAACCATTCTCTAGAGGAAACATTTCATACAGATACATATACAATACCATACCCGAACATTTAGGCTCGGTATTGTCCATATCCGACCATATCAAGAGTCAGTGTTGACCTTACCCTACTGCAGTGGTGTGTGCGCAATAGACATCATACCCGGCCATATAAGCTCGGTGTTACAACATAGCCGTATATATATATATATATATATATATATATATATATATATATATATATATATATATATATATATATATATATATATATATATACATATCTATGAATGCATAAGTAAAAGCAATGTCATCATCATCATCAATATAGATTTCCTTAGAGGGTCAACTATGATGAACAAGATCAATAAGATCATGAGAACTTTGAGAATCACGAGTGTTATATCCCGTATTTTTGAACGTCAGATTATTTGCTGAGGTGGGACCCACACATCGAGATTTTTTTTGGGACATCTGAAAATTCATATGAATCACATATGAGAAGTTAAACACGACTCAAGAAGGACCCTTGGGCCAAATCAAAGTGGAAGTCCTCCAAACGAATATTTTTAAGAAAACGTTTTCGGGTGATCTGACTTCAAGGGGAAACAACGGTATTATAAGTTTGGAATTTGGAAAAATACCAAGAAATAGAAGTTGTATATAATTGAATTCGCTTTCCAACCATAGTTCGTGGGTGCCCAGGTGACGTCGGTACAAGGAGATATGAACGTTTTAAGGTCGAAAGGTCAGTGGGCTAGGCCCAACTCGGGACCAAACCGAGTTGGCCCAAAAAAATCAAAAAAATAATAAGGCCCAAATTTGTGAGGCCCAACCGGCCATGGTTATCGCCCAAGCCCATATTACATAAAATTTGGTCAATAAATAAGATGACTAAGTCATCTTTATCACACAACCTCTAGAATATTCAAGAAGTTGAAGAACAAGAAAGAGAAGGAGAAAAGTTGAAGGCCATTTCGGCCAAGGGTAAATTTCCAAGGAAAAATTGACAAAAATTCTTCAAAAATCATTTCTACCAAGTAAAGGGTGCTTAACAAGGTGGAGTTGTTGTTGGAGCAAGAAAGATTCAAAATCATACAAGTTGCCAAGTTGTAGTCAAGTGAGAAGTTGAAGAAGAAAGGTGAGTTTTGATCTTTCTTTATGTGTTATGAATGGTTTATATGTGTTGTAGTATGTTAAAATGGATGAAATTCATGAAAGAGATAAAAATAGGGGTGTGGCCGTGAGGTATGGAACATGTATATGTGTGTAGAAATTGTGTTTTAATTAATTTATCTAGTGTTTGGTTGTTATTGTTGTGAATGATATGTGGAAAATGGAAGTTGAATAAATTTGGAGAGGTTGTAGTGTGTATGCTTGATGTTGGTCGTGTAGTTGTAGAGTAATATGGAAGAAAAGGAGTCAATTCTATTTGATGCTTTGGTTGTAGTTGAATTGTGGATGCTAGATTGCTAATGAATGCATAATAATCTTGTGAAGTTAAAGTAGGTGGAGGTTTGTTTTAGAAGTTATGTGAATTGAATGTAATGTTCTTGCATGCATGGAAGGTAATGTGGTTAGTATGATGTTGTTGGAATATAGATCATGAGGTTGTTATTGTTTTCATTAAAGTTAGAAAGTTTTTGGAAGAAGTAGTAAGTTGATGGAATATGGAAGTTGTTAGTATTGTTGTTGTTGGAATTGTGGTTGATATTTTGATCGGGTTTGAATTCCCGGGATTGTTGTTGATTGAAATTAGCCAAGTTGAACTTGGTAGGATGGAGTATTTATAGGGGAAGTGCTGCCGAAATTTCGGTAGCCAAATGTTTCCTTAAGAATTCAACTCTAAGTATCCTAATAAGAGTTTTGGTAAACATGACCAATTTGCAGATTTTGACGAGATTGCAACGTGAATTCGGAATAGCAAAAGAAGCGGAAAGAGGTATGTAAGGTTTCACCCTTCTTTCTATGGCATGTCTTAGACGGAATAAGTTGGGTACGCGCCTCGGGGACAACTCTCTTCCCCGGAATCCGCATCCAAAGTTTTCCACTTTTTGTTCAATAGAATTGAATTTGAAAGTGTGCAAATGATGGAAAGACCTCTTAAACCCCTAGAACTTGCATAAGTGGGACCCGATTACCCTAGGACCCTCACAAGTAATGACATGACACGTAATATATGTAAATCATATACGTCACCCCATCCGGCCCGAGGTGGGCCCGCTACTCTCGGATTTTTCCTTACAGTCTTGCTTGACTTACTTGAAGTGAATCCAAAGGGAACCTTTGATCCCGATTTCGTTACCAAATGATAAATACTATGACTCCTCTAACGAGGGCACTTCCATGACGATAATGATAACAATGATGTTAGATAAGAGAATATGCCTATGATACGTACTACCGGAACGACTCTATGACTAAGATGACTAAGCTAAGTATCTTATGTAAACATGAAAATGATAAACTAATTTTTTAATATTATTTATATTTCCTAGCTATGACTTTATTTTCTAAAAGATTTCAAAGTCTATGAACTGTCATCTATGATGCCCCGATTTCATTCTACGTTTACTTTAATATTATTCCCCGTTGATAGTCTCACCTTAAAATACTCGTTCCTTCAAGGTGAGACAAAGCGATCGCGAGTATTCTATAATATAATCGGAGGTCACCGACCATTACGTCACTCCGATGACTACATGATTCTTCTTTGGGCTTTCCTGCGTGTCTATGAGACATATGTATATAGGATACGTAAATGCATATAAGACATGTAAATGCATGTAAGATATGTGTATATATTTTTAAAACATGCACATGACGAAAGAGCTAGAGCGCTATAGACACTGATACATGCACATGATACACGTATATGTATATGATAAAAGCACCAGAGCGCTATAGACGCTGATGTACCTACACGACACACGTATATGTATATGATAAAAGAGCTAGAGCGCTATAGACGCTGATATATGTACATGATATATGCATGTGTATACGGGGAAAATGGAGGTAAGGGCAGAGCGTTATGAACGCATATCCACCTGATCAGTTGGCATTACATGATATGATATCGTCCCGGACGCGGGATGCCCGGACGCGGGATGTGTATATTTATGGTTAAATGGATCGGCTGCCGACGCCTCGGCAATATGAGATGTCCTATTTTATATGTATATGTATATGAACAAGGAAAGATTCTTAAAGGAAAGCTAAGTACGCATAGCACCTGCCAAGGGTATATATATATACAGGTTATGTTTCTACCTCAGGACATGTGCTATTATTCTCTTATGTCGTTATTTCCGTTTTATACTTTCCGTATGATACTATTCATGCCTTACATACTCGGTACACTATTCGTACTGACGTCCCTTCTTGTGGACGCTGCGTTTCATGCCGCGCAGGTCAGCAGACAGGCGGATTTGATCCTTAGAAGCTCTACCAGCAGTGTTGACAGTGCTCCAGTTATTCCGGAGCCTCACTTCCTTGGTACTATTTTGCGTATATATATTCGGGCACGGCAGTACTCAGCCCTTTCTATGTATAAACGTACTATGTCTAGAGGCTCGTAGACAGATATGTACAGTCAGTTATGTATAGTTAGGTATATGGTGTTTTGGCATGCTAATGTTGATGTATAAGTGATAACGAAGTTTATTAGTCTGTGTTCAGAATGACGCCGCTAATGTTAATGTTCAAAAAAAAAATGGCTCTGTTTACATGGCTTGCTAAGAGGTAAAGGTAAAACGATAGACAAGGGGTGCTCGGTACAAGTATCGGGTACTCGTCACGGCCTCTAGACGGGTCGTGACAACGAGCTTCTAGCTTTTCTAGGAATTAGAGCATTATGAATATCATAGATGGATTCACGATGAGGAAATCATTCCTTTAGAAAAAAAGGTTAGGCTTACATACCTTTATGTCTTCTTAACTACTTAACGTTCTCCTTCAAAGCCCGTAAAATCTACATTCAAGAGGATTTACACTCAGTGGCGGAGCCACATGTAGTTGAGGGGTCTCAACCGACACTCCTTCATCAGAAAATTACACTGTGTAACTAGGTAAAATTTTTAATTTTATGTATATATATTACATATTGACGCTCCTTGGTTTCTTCGTGAATTTACTTCTTTATATTTTAACACCCCTTAGTGAAAATTCTGGCTCCTCTATTGTTTACACTAACATCAAGTCTTGGAAATACTCATAAATTCAAACTAGAATGATTAATAAGCTAGCGGGAATTGGGCAGCAATTGCCCTATTTCATCTACTTCCACCATATTCCAAATCATCCCCCAACAACAATGACAACTTCAACAATATCATGATTAAGAGATTTGATTCAAATTATATCCAATACAATCCCAAAACTCATTCTCATAATCAATTTATATCAAGAACTTCAACACAACCCCTTATACACTTGTATACAACACTCCATCGACATCTTTATTACCCCTCATAACAAGATTATAACCCAAGTTAACTTAATATTCAAAATATCATTAAATCCATATTTGAACTTCCTCTTCCACTTTCTTCCCTCAATCAATTTGTTCAACAAGCAAGCATTCTCAATAACATGAAATAGATGTGAAAACTAACCTTTTATCACATAAGGATAAGCTTTGGATCAAATTATCCACTTGAGTGAAACCTCCAGCTTTAACACCAAAGGAATTCTTGGACTCTACAAACCCTATTGAGCCTCCCAACACTTGAATCCCTTGATTTTCACCTTTCAGTCCTTGATTTTTACTTGGGTTTGATTGGATATACTTAGGATAAGGTTCTAGAACTTTAATGGACTTTGGGAAATGTTGGAAATGAGTTAAAATGAATAAGGGTCGGGTATATATAAAAAAAGAAATCTAGTACCGACCCGGATTTACGGTCCACTTTTACGGACCATAAATGTCCGCTTTTACGGACCGTAAAGATTATACGGTCCATCTAATTGGACTGTAAAATCCAACCAGTAACTCACCCCCTTCTGGAATCAATTTACGGTGGGAGTCAGCCAAATATACTGTCCATATATCTGACCGTAAAACCCACTTTTTCTGAAAACATATTCTCGTCGATTTGTTCAACCTTTAATCCTTCCAATACCCACTAAACATGAACTTAACCACTTATAACTATAAGATAAACTCATTTAATCTCATTTAACCTTGATAACCCCCGTATCCAAGACTAAAACCACTAACACACGACGAATCTCAATGTACGAAACCACGGGGTGTAACAATAACCATCTCAGTTGGTAATTTCAACTCGTAAGCCACCTTCCTAATTCTTCTCACAATTTTATAAGGGCCAAGAAAACGAGGGCTAAGATTACCCCTTCTACCAAAACGAATTACTTCTTTCATTGGTGGCACTTTCAAGAATACCTTGTCACCTACAGCAAATTCTAGCTCACAACGCCTCATGCCCGCATAAGACTTTTATCTGCTCTAAACTGTCTTGAGTCGTTCCACAATGAGATTCACCTTCTCAATTGCTTTGTGAACTGATTCGGGACCCAATGGATCTACTTCGGTAGGTTCGAATCACCCAATTGGAGATCTACAACGCCTCCCATAAAGTGCTTCATAAGGATCTATCTGAATGCTCGCTTGATAACTGTTGTTATAAGCAAACTCTACAAGAGGTATATGCTCGTCCTAATTTCCTCCAAAATCAATCGCGCAAGCTCTTAACATGTATTCGAGAGTTTGGATTGTCCTCTCTGCCTGCCTTTCCATCTGAGGATGGAATACAGTGCTCAAAATTTACACAAGTTCCCATACCTTCTTGGAATGATTTCCAGAAATAAGCAGTGAACTGAGTAACTCTATCAGATATGATAGCCGTCGGAATCCCATGTAATCTGACTATCTCCTTCAAATATAGCTTTGCATAACTCACTACAGTATATATCGTCTTTACCGGAAAAAAATATGCAGACTTTGTGAGTCTGTCCACAATCACCCAAATAAAGTCAAACCTGGACTTTGTGCGGGGTAAGCCCACAATAAAGTCCATATTGATCATCTCCCACTTCCATTGAGGAATCTCAATATTCTGAGCCAAACTACCAGGCCTTTGGTGTTCAAGCGTCACCTGCTAACTGTTCAAGCATTTGGCCACAAAGTTAGAGATATCTACCCTCATGTTCTTCCACCAATAGTGTTGCTTCAAATCTTGATACATTTTGGTGGATCCTGGATGAACAGAATAGCTGGAACTATGCACTTACACCATCAAATCTTATCAGAGACTATCAACATCAAGGACACACAGGCGTCCTTGAAACCTTAGGACATCATCATCAGCACCAACGGTGAATGAAGTGTACTCACTCTTTTCCACTCCATCTCGCAACTTCACTCGAAGTCCATCTTCATGTTGCTCAGACTTAATTCTCTCCACAATATGAGATCGCACTTATGTAATTCCCACTAACTCCCTATTTTCAGTTTTATCGAGTTGAACTCTAAGACTAAAAAGTCTTCGAATCTCCCTGCCCATTGGCATTTCCTGCAAATATGCTAAAGTGCCAATAGATTTTCTGCTCAAAGCATCAGCAACAACATTTGCCTTACCAGGATGATACAAGATATTCAAGTCGTAATCTTTCAACAACTCTAACCATCTTCTCTGTCTAAGATTCAACTCTCACTGCTCGAAGATATATTGTGACTTCTTGTGATTAGTGAAGACATCATAGTGCTCACCATACAAGTAGTGACGCCAAATATTTAAAGTGAAAATCACCGAAGCCAATTCCAAATCATGAGTCGGATAATTCTTCTCATGCTTCTTCAATTGTCGCGATGCATAGGCAATCACTTGCCATTCTGCATCAACACACAATCCAATCTTGGAAGTATCACAGTAGACTACATAGCCACCAGACCTTGAAGGTAGAGTCAAAACACGCACTCTAGTCAATCTCACCTTAAGCTCTTGAAACCTCTTTTCACAAGCTTCAGACCATTGGAACTTAGTAGCCTTCTGAGTTAATTTTGTCAGTGGTGCAACTATAGATGAGAAACCTTCCATAAACTTCCGGTAGTAACTTGAAAAAAACCAAAGAGCTATGAATATTCGTTGTACTTATGGGTCTCGACCAGTCCTTGACTGCGAAATTTTTTTGAGGATCAGCTTTGATACCCTCGCTTGACACTACATGACCCAAAAATGCCACAGAGTTATCATCAATAAACACAATAATGAAATGATCAAAGAAAGGCTTAAATACATGATTCATCATGCCCATAAACGCAACAGGTGCATTAGTTAAACCAAAGGAAATCACCAAAAATTCAAAATGCTCATAGTGAGTAAGAAAAGTTATTTTTGGAATATCTTGCTCTTTCACTTTCAACTGAAGGTACCCAAACCTCAAGTCAATCTCTGAAAAGAATTTAGCACCCTGCATTTGGTTGAATAAGTCATCTATTCTAGGCAAAGGATACTTATTATTAATGGTCACCTTATTATATTGATGATAGTCAACACATATCCTAAGAGAACCACCTTTCTTTCTGACAAACAAAACCGGAGCACCCCAAGGTGACGTACTTGGTCGAATAAAACCTTTATCCAACAAATCCTTCAATTGGCCCTTTAATTCACGTAGCTATGATGGAGCCATGTGATATGACAGAATAGAGATCGGTTGAGCATCGGGAATGACATCAATCTTGAAATCAATAACTCGGTCTGGTGGAATACCTAGAAGATCTTCTGAAAACGATTCGGGAAACTCATTGACCACAGGAACATATTCAAATTCAGGTATTACGCCCTGAGTGTCATTATCATAAACGATAACTAGATGATAAATACAGCCTTTCGAGATTATTTTGTGTGCCTTAAGATAAGAAATAAACCTACCTCGAGGCTTAGAAATTTCACCTTTCCATACAGTAACTGGTTCTTTAGGAATTCAAATCGAACTAACTTATATCGGCAATCTGCGCTAGCATAGCAGGCGGATAGCCAATCCATCCCCATAATCACATCAAAATCTACCATCTCTAGTTCAAATAATTCAGCGGTTGTCTCACGGCCATTTACTATGATTACATAGTTTATATAAACTCTAGAAGCAATAACAGGAACACCAGCAGGATTATCCACAGAAAAAAGGTTCTAACAATTGTTCGGGCTCCACCCCCAAATCAAAAGCACAATATGGTGCCACATAAGAAAGATTCGAACTGTTAGACCCCGTATTTTATACGTCGAGTTATTCGCGAAGGAATCGACGTGAGATAGAAACCTCGGACTTTTTTTAATTTCTAAACTAGAACTAATCGGTTATAAATTTTACTTAGTATAAAAATGTTATTGGAGATTAGGAACTACTTAATTGTGGTGTTAATTAAAATTTTGTGACAACCATGAACCAAGAAGGAACACCAACGTGCAATACACAAAAGATGACTCAAAATCATCTAAAACAAGGCTATTATGGAAGACATACACATATGCATTTAATGTTGATTCATCCACTACACTTTGATTATATTGTGGACAATAAAATTGGAAGAAATATACATGTAATACTCGGCCAAGATGGATGAAAATTGGAGGAGAAAAAGTTGAAGCATGCAATTGAATAATGAAGGCATGCATTATTTTATGAAGACATAACATGTTGGAGGAATCATTTCATATTTAAATATTGACCATTCATCTTGTATGATTGCAATGTACAAAGGGTAGTGTATGAATCATCCACCACACATGCAATTGTCTTGTAAACAATTGAAAAGAAAGAATAAAGGAGAGACAAGGGGGGGGGGGGGGGGGGGGCTCGGCCAAGAGGCTAGCCGAAAGTTGAAGGGAAAGAATTAGAATTTTAGTGTAAAGTTTATTTGAGTGGCTCAATGTCATGAGTGGATCATGTGGCCACCTTGTAGGCATCATAGTTTAACCAAATACGAACTAAGGAGATCAGCAAATACATTCATTTCAACTACACAACACAAAGAAAGAAAACCTAAACCTAGAGAGAGAAAGCTCTCGGCCACAATGGCTGATTTTTGAGCTCTTGAGTCTTGATCCAAAAATTATTTTCCAATGTGTTTCAACCCTTTAGAAGGTCCCTAGAAACGTGAAGATAGTCATTGGAGCAACAAGAACCATTTTCATTTCAATTCACAAACTCTAGCCAAGTTGAGAAGTCAAGTTGTCAAGGTAAGATCTAACTTTCTTTTTCATGTATTAAGGATGATGTAGATGTGTAAATATAAGTTGTGTGCATGAAATAAGGTGTGTTGATGTGGGAACATGATAGTAACCATGAGGTTATAGGTGTTGATGTTGAAGTATGGTTGTAACTTGATGAACATGAATCGCATGCATAAATCATGAATGTTGGTGTTGGAATGACTATGTGGCCGAGGGGACTGTGTTGGTGGAATTAATGAACTAATTTTATTTAATAAATATGGTTGTTACTATCATAGATCTCGTGGTAAAAAGGAATGAAAAGAATTGGAAGGTTAAAAGTGAAGTTGCGTTAGTATGAAAATAATTGAATCTATGATTTTATGTTAGTGATGTTGAAGCATGTTGAAACCGTGTATGGACTGTTTTTGTAAGAAGTTAGTGAACTGATTTTACTTGATATTTTGATTGTTATTGTCATGAATTTTATGATGGAAATGAAGGTGTTTAATGGTTGGAGTTGAAACCAAAGTCGTTTGTGAGTTGTTGTAAGGATTATAGAGATGACGATGTAGCTTAGTTGCGTATGAATTGATGTTGTACTTGTCGTGTGGATAGCTGGTCATAACTTACTGAAATTATATGAAAAGAAGACATGAAATAATGTGTAAGAATCATATGTGGTTTGCTTAGTATGTTCGTAAACGTTTGCAAGAATTCCGAACATTTTTATGTTGTCGGTTAGGGACTGTTTTGGACATGTTGTTGGTTAGGGACTGTTTTGGACGTGTTGTTTTGTCTAAGTTGGAAAAAATAATTATAGTTAAGAATATACATCATGTTGTCATAGTGGTTGGGATGTTATAGAATCGTTTCGACGAAATGTTATGACTATAGACTAACAAGAATAAATTGGACGTGTCATAATCGCATGTAGACTATTATTGGGTGTTGTAATGTGCGGACTGTTTTGACACGTTGTTGTTATTCTTATTGAGCTTGTGAGATTAATGATAATTAAGATTATGCATTGTGTTGGATATGCTGTTATAAGTTGTTACATGTAAACGTTAAGGCTACGAACTATTAGAAGTAACTTGAGAATGTAGTAGCCGTATGTGAATTGTTATTGCATGTTGTGAATGTGGGCTGTTTGGGATATTGTGTGGGCTGTCCGGATTGGTATTGAACACATAATTATTGATGTTGGATTGGTTGTATGTGGTTGGTTTGGATACAAGAGAAAACGTCGTCTGAACATCTAGAAAGGAGTTACTAACGTTAGAATACGTTTTGAATCTCCCTGTAACTTAAACGTAGTTGTTGGCATCTTAATATAGGTTGAAGTATTATTGGGCAGCGTATACATATTGTGTGACGAATAAGCGCTAAAGGTATATGAAGCTAACCCTTCTTTCTTTTTGGCATGATCGTTGTGAAATGAATATACGATATATATATACGATTCCAAAGGAAATTCCTATTCTTAGAGCCACTAGGATGGCTATTCATCTTGATTCCCATAACTTATGTTTTTTTTTATATATATTGATATGTACACATGATTTCAAAGTTACATTTTGATATGATCCACAGGGACATCCGAAAGGTATATGGTATGACTATTATTTGAAATTGCGAACGATGGTTCGTGTTGACTATCCTATTGAGTCCTTAAAAATGTTTTGAATTGCATATAGTTTCTCACTACTCTGCTCGTGCATACCTCAATATATCTTTCACCGAGTCCCGGGTCGGGTATGTTATCGTGCACACTTCCACTGCATTGTTCGTCGAGTCCCTCATTAAAGGGTCGGGTACAATATATATATATATATATATATATATATATTCTGGAGTTATGTTGTGTTATGGTGTTATGCTGTGTTATGATGTTATGCTATGTTACGGAGTTATGCTGTGTTACGGAGTTATATTATATTCTGGAGTATGCTGTGTTATGGCGCCAGATACGGGGTGGCGACCATGTTCACCGAGTCCCATAATGGGGCCGGATCTGACATATGATATTGATGTGCATGAGTTATGTTTCAAAAGCAAGTACTTGGTATTCTGGTTATTGTACTCATTTTTTGTACCTCTTATTTCAGTTATGATCCTGTTTACTGTATTTCATGCTTTACATGCTCGGTACATATTCCGTACTGACCCCCTTTCTTCGAGGGGCTGCATTTCATGCCCGCAGGTGTAGATACTCGCTTTGGTGATCCGACAGCTTAAGATTCCCCTTCTGCTATTTTGGAGAGTTCAGTTGTTCCGGAGCCCAGATTTGGTATAGATCCTTTCTAATCTAAATATATGCATATGTTGACTAAGGGTACGACGGGGCCCTGTCCCATCATATTTACTATTGAAACTCTTAGAGGTCCGTGGACATATGTGTGGGTTGTGTATGGGTTCTGTTCAGCTGTGTCTATACGATGTGCTGTGGTATGATGTTCGTCTATAATGGCAGCCTTGTTGGCTTGCATATGATATTGATATGTGATGGCAGCCTTGTCGGCTTGCTTTTATATGTATAATTATGCGACAAATCTGAGACCATGGTTGGTCGTTATAAGATCCATATTGAGTTTGTTGTGAAAAGAACATATAGCTAAAGAACATGTATACAGGTGTCCAGGTCAGCCACCAGTCACGGCCTACGGGGTTGGGTCGTGGCACGAACCAAGGTCGATCAATGCCTACACATCAAATGCACAAATATTGAGAATACATGTGACCACAGCATTTGAGGCTTCAACCGCCTCTCTACAAGTCAATCCATAAAGTCAAGCTTATCCTCCGTTAGCGATGTTAGCAACCGCTTTACCAGCTCTGTTACCATGAGCATTAAGAACTTTGTTAGCATTACCGGTAGGAGAATTTTTAGCAGCAACAAGAGCGGAAGAATTATCTCTCTGGCCAGAAGAGTTAGCCATTTTATTAGCCACTTCCTACACTCCTTCTTGATATGACCCTGTATACCACAATGATGACACACATGATCCTCCCATCCGGATGAACGTTGGTTAGTACCTTGCGAATAAATGTTCTGATTGTTGTTTCTCGGTTATTTCCTACCAGACGTAACACTGGCAATAGAATAAGCGTCAGTCTATGTAGGTGTATAATACCCTTTCCTTTGCCCTCCATTATGTGAGCTACTGAAACCACCTACAGATCGGGCCTTCATACTTTGCTCTTTTTCTAACCTGTCCTCACCCTTCCAATTCTCTTGTTGTTCATCGAACCCAACCAAGGTTAAAAATGCACAAGTATGAGACATAGCAGCAGCAGCACATGCACACTTAATACGTGGCGCCAAACCATACACAAACCTGCTCAACTTATACTTCTTAGTCGGAATCATGTACATAGCGTATCTTGCCAAACTAGTAAACTTCAAACTATACTCACAAACAGACATGGTGCCCTATTCTATCCTCTTGAACTTAGTAGCCAGATCAAACCGCTCCTCATCATATAGAAACCTCTCCATAAATGGCTCATCGCATTCAACCCAAGTAGGAGCTGGAGCATTAGTATCTCGCTCAACCTCCCACAATTCGAACCAAGCATGAGTAACATCTGTCAATTGATATGCTGCGAATTCCACAGCTTCAGAACTATGGGAATTTATTGCCCTTAAAGCTTTGGAAGTCTTATCCATAAAGTACTGGGGATCATTTTCTTCTTGCGAACCAAAGAACTTGGGCAGATTCAACACAAAAAAGTGCTTAAGCCTTTATCCACCAACAAGTGTCGCATCCGCACCCCCATGCTGATGTTGGGATGCCACAAGAGTGGTAAGCATCTGGATCGCATTCTACATCGACCCAATATCAGTTATGTCTGCAGCAGGAGCGACTGGAGCTGGTGGTGGTGCTTGGTCTCCATTATCGTTCTCAACCCCAGCATTAGTCTCAGCAGTGGCGTGGTTAGAGATCCTAGCGGCAGTCTGCCAGATGATGTATCAGAAGCACCATTATTTACTTGGTTAGTATCTTCCCACAAGTTAAAGCCATTTTTGTGAGGCACAAATTATCGAAGACGTCAGAACGGTCCTAAAGAAAGTTCAAGCTCTATAGCACAATCTAGAATAAAGAAGAATGAGAAACACCTATAAATGCCCTGGTAGTCTTTTGATCATGCAGGTGATCAGGCTGCACAAGGAAAAATCCACTAGGCACAGCTCCAAATACAAAACAATCCTAGGACACATCTAAGCCTAGGCTCTGATACCAAGCTTGTCACGCCCCAAACCCGACCTTCACACAACAGGCACCCGATGCTATGAACAACACCGAAAACACCTGATAAGATTAATAAACGTCTATTCTCTTTTAAGTCTTTCAGCATTTATCTAAAACAAGTCATTTATGGCTAAAGAAAACATGTCCACACTTATAAGAGTAATCAACGGAAGTCTAATAAAAATAACCAAGCGTAAGACGTAGCAAATGCACCAATGATTCAAACAATGACTTCATAAACTACCCACATTAATAACATCTATCTATGGAGCTTTTAAGATAAATAAATGAATAGTCTAACTTTGGGCCGTAGCCCAGAACTAAAAATAAATAAATTAAGAGAGATAGGTGTCTCACGAACAAGAATGTGGGCTCACCAATAATCTGAAAAGCAGCAAGTTCTCCTACTCCATACGTGTATCACAAACCTTCTTTTCTGTGTTATCTAACACACCGTCAAAAACAACAATGGTATGTCTAAGTACTGGGTACTCAGTGAGTGTTTCTGGGACAATAGTTTTATAGCAAAATATACAAGACATAAGTGTAATTGATTTTCTTTAAGAACATTTCAAACAAATGATAACATATAATGAGTATCTGGTATAAATCAATGACGAAGAAATAGTCACTTTGAATCCTTAAATCGTTCTCGTTACCTTAAATTCTTCCCAAAACAGTTTGAAATCCAAAGATAGAGTAAACCAGTAACCTTAGTAACATTAACAGTAAAAGCCAATAACACAGGATTATATCAATTTCAACTTATTATATCGTTTATCACTTTAAGTCTTCTAACTCATGAGTTCAAGATCATCAACAAGCCACTCACATGTAACCAAATTATACCACATGCCAATACAGGCCCAAATCAATACAACGAAAAGATGACCACTTAAGGTTCCCTAATCTGCATAAAAGCACCACATCGGAGCTATCAACCCACGGCGGCTACCTTTCCTCCTAAATTTCTAGGCAAAGACCACACCGGGGCTACCAACCCTCGATGGCCACTATTCCTCTCGAATGGCTAGGCTAACCCCACTCGGATCCATAATGACTACCCTTCCTCCCGAGTAGCTAGACCAAATACAAACAATATAAATCATGACATATTAGCTGAATCACAAATCCTGGCATTGAAGCCGATTCACTCATTATGTATTATGTTCATCATCCCGTTAATAGGGGTATACCAATATCCTTAATCGATTTTGAAAATTAAGTTCAAATCACTAATCAATTTCATTTCAATGAAACTCGCTCATAGGCCAGAACACCCTAAACATCCAAATCGTCGAATTCAAGTTTAAAGCATCCCTCATAGGGATAATTCATGCTCAAAATTCAAAGATTTGTAATTCAATTTCAATCGTCCCTTTATAGGGGAAATCAAAGAATCATATATATAATATAATGCACATAAGGTCTAATGCGCGTTGTCCCTCACCCACACAAATCTTGCAAAAGAAACCATTTTAAAAGTTGAAAAGTATGTTCGAAAGAGACATACCTCAATTCCCGTTAAAATGCTACCAACGGATTTTCCCAGGTTCAACAATCGCTCAACAATTGATTAGGATGATAAAGATTAGAACTTCCATCTAATTCCAGCCATCTCCCCTTTTTTGGAAAACTAGGGTTCACTACTAAAAAAACTGGTTTTAGCGACGGACAAAATCCATTGCTAAACAGCATATTTCCGTTGCTAAACGGGCTCAGCGACAGAATTGTGTCTGTTACTAAAATGCTCGTTGCTAACCACTTTGCGACGGAAAAATTATATCTGTTGCAAAGTTAGCGACGGTTTAGCGACGAATTTTATCCGTCGCAAAGCGTGGCAACGGAAAATTTTGTCGCTCTTTTTAAGAGATTTTGTTGCTAATATCTTAATATATTTCATTGTGGAATTAGTTTGCGACGAAATTCCATCGTTAATCCGTCGCAAAATATTTTCCAAGTCTTTTCTAGCTTGTTTATGGCGACAAAATTATTCATTGCAAATCCGTCGCAACATTATACTTTATATGTTAATTTTAGCTACAAAAACATATCCATCGCAAATCCTTTTTTAAAATCTTTTCTTTGATTTTTCGATACACCTAGTTCAAGCATATTACATAAAATTATTAAATATTCTAAAAAATAACTAAAATTCATATAAATTAATATTCTACAAGATCCAAAATAAGTAGTCGTTTGGCCATAAAAATTATTCACTTTTTTCCGGAAATTTTTTTCACTTTTTTTACTTTTAGGCGTTTGGCCATAAATATTTGGAATACAACTCCGGAGTTGTATTCCGGAATACCAAAAACAAGAAAAACTTGTTTTTCAAAAAATTTTCACTTTTTTACACTACATTTCACCAAAAAATACAATTTCAAAAACTTTGGCCAAACACAACTCCAACTCCAACTTCAAAAATTTCAAAAAAAGTGAATTTGTTTTTGGTATTTATGACCAAACGGCACCTAAGTAACATTATGCATTTAATAATTATATAGTTGAGTTTGATACATCTGAAACACCAACAATAACGTCCAAGCAAATAAAAACTAACTAATTCGTGATTGAAGGCTGATGATCATCAATCATTTGAATAGACATACAAATGTGTCTCACTTGGCGTTGGATATCGACCCTTTTCAACAACCTATACACATTTCTCACTTGGTGTTGAAACTCGAACCTTTTCAACAACCTATACACAAAAAATTGTCAAGTGTGAATATTGTAGCTACACTATGAAGAAATCTTGAATAGTTTAGCCTTCCTGCCCTTTCTATGCATAATAACATATATAAATAGAGGCCAAATTCTATTGCATATAGGTGATTAATCCAACAATTATCAATAGTAGTGTAGCAAGTAACAACTTCTGATTTTTGTTTCAGATTTTAAGAAAATGAATAGTACCCACACATTTCTTTAAACAAAGTATTATAGTGATGGCAGTGAAAAAAAGGAACAGAATTCGCTTCAGTAAAAATTACTAATTCTCAGTTGCAATAGCAATTTCATACACCTCCTATAGCAAAAAACTATTTCTAGTTGCAACATACTACTTACTCAATGAAGGAAAAATAAGTGAATGAAAGGACATCACAGAGCTGAAATGCAATATATAAGGAATAAAACTCAAGAATATTAGTTTCAATTGTTTATGTGGAGCTCTTAACCAAAACCGAGAAGCCCATTCAAACCAATATAAATAATCTGAAAAATATCTTCTTTTTATACAGAGAATCTGAAAGATACTTATCTAAACATTAGTTAAGAGTTCACTGTGTATTAAAGCAAAAACTTCAAAGATATTATGCTAACACAGTTTCAGATTGATAAAAATAACAGAGTTCATATTGTTCAGAAATGACTTAAAAATAATACTTTCAGGCATAAAGTAACAGGATCATCTAATATAATCATTTTGAAACCCAAGTTAGTTATTACAATGAATTACTAATACATAAAAGTGGCAGCTGATGGGACGAAAACAGGAGTAGTTTAGGAATTTTAATTAATTCTACTATGACTTCTTAGTGTTAATGAGCTTCCTTAATTTGTGGCAGAATGCAATTATCAATATAAGAGCTCTTAGTTTGGTATATGAGGAGACTACTAAAATAATAAAAAAAATAGAGTATGCACCTGATGATTAGATATGGTGTTTTACTGCTCTTTGGTCTTGCATTATCCACCAGAGTTATCTTCTTTTTGCAGTTTGGGTTTTCTTTAAATTTGGACCAAAACCTTCTGTAAAATTTTCAATGTGAAAGAATACTAACTATGTGGAATTTATACAAGTAATAATGTACTATAGTGTTTTCCTGGTTTTTCAAATTTCCTGAAATCCAAGCATGTAAAGCTTAAAGCTTACATTGCTCTTGCACTTCATGTCGTTTGAAAAATCAAAACTGTCTATTACAGGACTATAAGACAGCTGTGCATGCACTCCTCTTTAATTCCTTTTTATATTTTAATGGAAGAGAAGAATAGAACAAGCTTAGCATGAATTTGACAGTTTTTTTATACCTGATATATTCAATGGGGTTAAACCTCACCTTAAGAGAAACCTATCGATTTTACTAAGGACCTCAATCATCTCATATTAGCGTATTATTTAGTGTGTACAAGACAAACTCCATAGATCAATTTTGACCCATTGAACCAAACTAACAGCAGGGCAAAGACATTGCGAATAGCAGAATCTAGATTCATGCTAGGCATAAAAAATTAGAGACGGATATAGTGATTGCAGTAGGCAAGGTTTAAATTGGTCATACGTGTCTATATGAGTGAGTAAATAGAACTTTGAACCTACTGGAAAGCTTCAACAGCCAAAAAGTCTAACATGGTGATGCATTTATTTGTTCTCTTATTCTATATTAACTTCAGAACACTTCGAACCATTCAAACCATTCAGAACTTAAACAAATAGAAACATAGTATTAATTGAATAATCCCAATGATTTTTTTTCCAGAGAAATAAGTTTAAAAAGATAACCTTTGTGTAACCTTTGCTTAGAAGTTAAGTCTTTTTAGCTAATATTAGTTACAAAGGGATCTATTCATACTCAAGAGAGCCTCTATAAGATTGGACAACTTAGTTCCAATCCAGGAGTTGCCTTTCACCAAAGAGCATTACAATCAAGTGTCATTTAATTATACAATATTGACAAAGGAATGTTTTTAAAGAGAACAGGACCTTACTTCAATAGCATAAGAGGCGGCCAACTAATCTATGTCATTATCAACATTCCTTTCCCGATTTGAGCCAAGTCCTTGAATTTCAACCTTTACTATCACTGCTAATTTCGCAATAACATCAAACAATTCAACAACTGTCACAAGAATGTTCCTCAATAAATCACGTAGAAGTTAAAAAAGATCTCATACAGAAAATAAATCACAAGGAAGCAGGATTTCCTGACATACAACAACCTATCAAGTTTGCTTCAATTACCAAATTAAAAAAGATATCATTGGGAAAATATCTACTCATTCTGAAAAACTATAGCAATATCTAATTTTTTATCAAGAGAAAAAGTTATAGATAAATAGCAGTCATTCTGCAATTTACAAGCAAATGGAGTAAACCATTACCAAAAGACCACTCTTGGAGACAATGTCTCTTTTCCTCAAACACATTGTTGGAATCAGAGTTATTCCCTTGTCACTACTATTTTTATTCTAAATGGCAACTTCCAGGGAAGAAAGAAGCAAAACTACGCAGAACTCTAAATCCAAATACAAATGGAAAAATCCACATACAACCGAATAATAAGCCGGTTGTATCAAAATAAAAAACAACAAATTCAAAACCTGTCCCGTAGGTCAAAATTGCAAAACCCCAGTCTAAATATTTCTAGATCTCCAACAAAGGTAACACAATTGACACACAAAAGTAATAAAATAGAGGATAAACTAACTTTTGAACTATGTAATGCCTCGAATACACCCAAGATTCAGTTTGAAAGTTGGTTATTCAAAATCCCAAAATCACCAAAGTTGATAATAGTTTGTTGATAAAATAGGACTACTACAAAACTAGGGGTGACAATTTTGGCCCAGGCCCAATTGACCCGCCCAACCCGCCCAGATTTTCATGGGTTTGGGTATGATATACAATTATGATAGGCTAAGTTTGGGCTAGCCCAACTTAACCCATTTGTCCAAGATAGCCCAAAGTAGTCCATTACTTTAGCCCAAATTGACTCATTCATTATTGGGAAAATGACATAAACTATTTACTTAAGACTCTTTATTACAAAACATAACGATATTTTTTCTTATTTACAAAAAATAACACTACAAAATATAAGAATCTTCATTTTTCATTTTTTTAAAAAAAATATTTCTTTATTTTTTTAAAAAAAATGAAAATTAATTTTTTATATTTTATTTTAAAAATATATATATTTTTAAAAAAAAAAAAAAATTCTCAATGCTTAAAAAAATCAGTCAAAATTTTGTGTATGAAAAATTGAGGCTGCATTGTATCAAAATTTGAGTATAGCTTGAAAAAATAAATTTATAATTTGATTTTAAAAAATATTGATTTTTGATTTGTTTAAAAGTTATGAATATTGTAAAGAATTGAGTCAACTTGGACAAGTTGGATTACGACCCATTATTTAGCTCATCTTGACCCAGCTCATTCTGGCCCAAATACACTTTGGGCAGGGTTGGGCATTAGCCCAACTTCAGCCCAAATGGCCCATTTGTCACCCCTATAAAAAACCACTACAAGTATTGATCAAGAACCAAGAGGAGGAACAGGTAATTCCAAAGAAAACAAATAGATTTAAAGAGAAGAGAAAGCTATAGATGAAGCAAGCGAACCTGAAGTGGAATTTCACTTGCAGGTGACGTGAGATGAGAGACGTGAGAGGCGATAGAAACGAGAGCGCCGATATAGAAGAAAGACTAGGGTTTTGTTAAATGTTAAGTGTATCAACCAGTACCCAAAGAAAAATATTTTCATTTTAAAAAAAAAAAAAAAACTAGCGACGGAAATATTTCGTCGAGCTATTTTAAAGGTATTTTTAATAGTTTAAATATAGCTTGCGACGAATAATTCGTGGTTAAATCCATATTAAGTTTTCATTAATTTAACGACAGAACTTTTGCCGCTAATTCCGTAGCTACAAAGCAAGCGCCAATTTTAGCGACGGATTTTAATTTTCGTCGCTAATCCATCGCTATATTATACATCTACTTTTTATTTTCTAATTTTGTAGCGGATTTAAAATTCCGTAGCTAATCTGTTGCTATTTAGCGATGGAAAATGATTTGTCGCTAAAATCCATCGCCATATGCTTCTTCTTTTTTTGTAGTGGTTTTTAAGTCAATATTCATTTTCTTTCTTTCATATGATTCACCCATGGATTCTAATCACTTGTAATAACCCACACTAGTCTCAATCCATTCAACAAACACCATTAGAGGTCAAAGATCTTACCTTTATTGAGATTCACCCAAAAGTCCTCTTCAATTATTCTTCCTTTGGTTTTCAAGAATCTATAGATTTGAGTGATAATATAGTGTTAATGTAACACTCCATAAATTTGGATTTTGTGTGTTTGTGTTAAATAAGTATTAATGTGACATTTTAGACATGTGAAGTACAATCAGGATGAGTTTGGGTGAAAATAGTTGTTTTGAAATCAAGATGAATAGTGAGGTGCTTAAGATTCGATAGAATCGACTAAGTTTACGGTAGGTCTGCCTTCCATCCTAGTTTCATAAAAATCCGTTGAGAATTGAGAAAACTTAAAACGTGAAAGTTGTAGATCTTTGAAATAACTTTCCAACGATATATGGTGGAGGCCGAACGGAGCTCTGTACAAGAAGTTATGCGCGTTATGAAAACACTACGCAGAAGCTGACACGGGCCACCCGCGATGGGCCACGCGTCATGCGTGGGGGGGGGGGGGGGGGAGTGCGATGGCCATGCGTCGTGGGCCCAGTGTGGGAAATCATGCTCTTTGAACTTTGACCTGTAGTGGGGCCGCGATGGCCGTGCCTCATGGACCCATCGCGGGAAAGTTCGAGTTTCGGGTCAAAAAGTCAGATTTTCATGTTTTAACTCCTATTTAAGATTGAGGTTATTTCTCTAACATCCCTAATCACAAAAAATCATTCTAAGAGCAGAGAGAACAATTCCCAAGCCTCATGAACCCTCCAAGGTAAGTTCTATGATGATTCTAGGTAGAATTCAAGTCTCTAATACCCTTCTAACGTAATTAAACCCTTCTAATCCATAGAACGTTTGATTGAGACGTTATTATTGGACGTGGAAACCCTAGAATGCGAATTCAAAGGAGTTAAGCATTAAAAAGATAATTCTTTTCCTCTTCTAATCAATTGTAGTTGTGAATTGATGAATTCTTGAGAGATAAGTTAATGGGTTTTGATAAAGAGAATCATATGAACTATGGTAGGGTTTTGGTATTGTTGACTTAGGATTGTTAAAATGGGTGATGAAGAATGGTATTAATTATATCTAATTGGGATTGTAGACTCACCTAGAAGTAATAGAATGGGAATTGGGTGAAGAAATCACCATTAATGGAGGTTGCGGAGCTTTATGCCCACCAAGTGTTTGATGAAATGCCTAGATGGCCAAAACTTGAGTATTATTGCTAATATTGAATCACTTTGACTTGTATTGTTTTAGATTAAGGTTGGAAGGAGTTGACGAACGTTGTATTATTCTCAAAGGTTGGAATTAAGGTATGTGAGGCTAACTCTCTACGTTTGGGAATGTTAATGATTCTCCCTAGGCCACATTCTTTTACAACGTTATGAATTGCCTCAGAAATATAGTTAAGCTCAGTTTCTTGATAGTTGCAGAACTTCTATTCTCTAGTTTCGTAATTCGTTCATGAGTTTCATTCCGAACATTGTGAGCTCAGTACATAATCAGTATAGACTTGTGTTTGATACCCATGAGTCTTGGTCTAGAATACTCCGCATGTTTATAAACTAGTTAAAGCTTCAATTCTCATAATCAGTTTATGAATACATGTCTCGGTGAATCATTGCTCAGTATGTCAGTGTTGTGCCTTTCAACATGATTCTCAGTTTTTTGATGTAAATTGTTTTAATGTTGAAAACCTGTATTTTGGGCCTGAGGCCACAGTTATGTATACGCATACTTGGGCCCCAGGCTGTCACAGATTTATGCACATATAATGGGCCTGAGGCCACAGATTATGTTTTCAGTTAAATAGGTGATTCTCCATTCAGAACAGGAAGTATTCATATTTTACTTCTTTTGTTCATTTCAGTTATCATTTATCAGTTCAATTTCAGTTTCAGTACTTATAATTCTTTCTTTCAGTTGCTTTACATACAAGTGCAATTCAAATGTACTAATGTCTCTTTTGCTCGGGGCTTGCATCTCGCGATGCAGGTAATGATTCACAGGATTACTAATCTGCTCACTAGGATTTCCAGTATCAGCTGATTGGTGAGCCCCAGTGTTTTCGGGGTATTATCATTATTTTACAGTCTTTCAGTATTTATAGACAGTCAGGTATGCCGGGGGCCTTGTCCGGGAAATAATCAATGTTTTCAGTACTTCAGTAGAGTCTTTATAGACCTGAATTATAGTTAGACAAAGTCTAGGCTTTTCATGTTAAGCCATGTTGGCCACAATTTATGCTTTAGACTTATATTAGTGTTTTTGAGTTTTGATTTATATCATTCAGACTTTCAGTGTATCAGTATGTGTTAGTTATTTTGCGCATTCAGTATGTTATGATATCACATGTTGATTCAGCCAGCCAGTTGGTTCACTCAGTCACATGCAGTCAGACACCGGGTGTCGTGTTACGTCCAGGCCCAGGTTCGGGACGTGACAGTTAATCGTTGTTACTTTGATGTAGTTTAATCATACGATGGTTAGGAACTCACCTTGTAAGTTTGGAGAAGCCCTAGGTTGTTTTCTCCTCAAAAAGTCGTCCAAAAAGAAGTGGGTTTGAAAATTCCAAGAAAATCTCGTTTTTATACAATTTCCGTTGCGTTGCAGATGCTAAGATGCATATACGGGGGCATTAGAAGTTTGCGGCCACATTCTGACCACGTACGTGTTGCTACCAAACACACACGCAAGTATACGCGGGCGTACAAGTAATATAGGATTTCAAAGTCCAGATATCCTACCCACAGAGACTTAGCTTTTATATTGTTCACCTAATTCAAATTTCGTTGTAACTATTCAAGAAGGTGACAATTAAAGTGTTTGTTGTGACTAAACTATAACTGAAAGTAAGCAATTGAGTATGAGTGTTTTTGTGACTGAGAAACTTGTGACGAAGACTGTAAGGTTTATCAGATGAGAGAAAGTTCCAGGGTCATGGCTTTCAACAATCTAGTTGATCTTTTGACAATTCTACTTATCTTATTCCCTGGGTTACTAGTTGACGGGTTAATTGTAACTTTATGATATTCTCTCGAACTACTCACAAGCCCGTAGATGCTCTATAATGCCTATATCTCTATGGTCGTCAGAGGTAACAAGAACACATTTATTTATCCGTATTAAACTAAGTTGGGCTAAAGGGTATATCTCTATCCTCAGTAGCGAAATGATAATATCGAACAAACTCTATTTATTCTTATTATGTACATGAATTCCCTCTCTCAAGTCCAATTCCCGGACCACAGATAGTGTCTAACTATTGGCCAAGAAGAAAATAAAATAAACCTAGAGAGAGAAAGTAGAACGACGGCTTACAATTCTTAGAAAATCCCAGCACACCGTTTACAATTAATGAAAATGTTTATTTATAGTCTAGGTTAAAAGCTAAAATAAGTTGACCTAATCCCGATCGAAACGGGAAAACTGCGCGTAACTCCGCTTTCGCGGAAGGATCGCCTGATCATCCATGCGCTTTTCTTCCGCAAAGCGGAAGGATAGCCTGATTGTGCACTTTGGTCAGAAACTTGTTTTGCTTACTTTCTCCACGCGATGCAGTTGAAAAGTCTGACTGCACACATTAGTCAGAGTTTGATTCCTCACGCTCTTGTCCCGCGATGCGGATGAAAAGTGGGGTCTTCAGTTCTTCATTCCTTTCTCTACTTTTTGCACACTTCCCACGTCGCCACGTTCACATGCAAAAGCTTCCCATAGTCGATCAAAGTTGCTCGATTTTCCTCCAAATGGCTTCGTCAAACCTAATCACACAAACATAACAACATAAGCGCGGATACACGATTGCATCATCAAGAAAGCAAGTAAAGTACTAAGATTTAGAGGGAAAGCGACACGAAACCTAGATATTTGTGCCAAATATCAATACACATTCCAGTAACATTCGAAAATCAGCTTGAAACGCGAAGTGGACTTGCGGGGTCGCATTCGGAGTTATCAGCCGCATTCCGGCCGCCGTTCCAAACAGGCTTCAGTAAATCATACATAACTTTTTGCTCATAGCTCCGCCTTATATTGTTGAAGAGATATTTCAAAGGGCTACAAGTTTCATGCTTTAAGTTTTCTAAAGTTCCCAACGGATTTTCACGTATACTTGAAGGAAGTCAGACCTATCGTAAACTTAGTCGATTCTGTCGAATCTTACGCACCTTACTATTCGTCTTGATCTTCAAACAACCATTTCCACCATAATTCATCCCGATAGGATTTCATATGGATAAAATGTCACATTAGGATTCATCTAACACATTCACACTTAACCCGAATTCATATAACGTTACAAGCCCGGAGATACAACAACAGAAATACGACAACAGTCAATCAGGATAAGCCCTTTTAACAATCTTTCCCGAATTGTAGGGGATCTATTTCAGCAATTTCATAGGTTCATACAAACTGTTGTAACGTGCAGATCTGAACCATTATGGGGGAGCGAGAATCATATGAAAGATGTTACTAAGGATTAGGCTATAAAAACGCCCCTTCCCCTCCGTTGTAGATCATCTGAGTTTTCATCACTGCAATATATTTCTCCATTATTACTCTCAAGCCAATAAGCCCTTAAGCTCACAAAGGTACTGTGTCCCAGGGACGTTGCCATATAACTACGCTGGAAGCACTTAAATAAGAATTCTTTACTTTATTCATTTTGTCTATGGATTTGTTTTATCATATTCTAATGTTATTATCTAGCAAATAAACTTTACCAACATCATTGCTTGATCAATTTAATTAGTGTGTCGTCGAACCATTAAATAAATTCATTTTTTACTAAGTCACGAATTCAAGGGTTAACAAGTATCAATTATGTAAATAACGTAAAGAAGTATCTAATGTATATTAAATTTTTTGAAGCTCTTAGGAAAAAAGTCATATAAATAAAAAAGAACAAGATTTTGATATTCAAAAGGAAACTAGAGAGAAAACGTTTAGATGTTTGAATTTTAATTTAAGCATTACTATAATATTTAGTGGTTGGGCAAAAAATAATTATTATAATACACACTAATTAAGGGTTATTCTGACATTTTAAAATTTCTAGCAAGACTATCTTACTTGACATTTAATCTTGATGTTAAACAATATATTATTTTCAAAATCGAAATGGTTAAAGGGATTATGTAAAATCTATTCTAATTATTTTCTTAGAATACCCAATAAGTTCAATAAGAAATTGGATGTTAAAAATCAAAACTTTTTTTCATAACAACAAGGATTGTGGTTGGATAAATATGATCCCTTCATTCTAAATTAGAGATTTGAGGATCGGGCCACGAGTATGAAAAACTTGGTCATGAAAAACTTCATTTATATAATATCATTAAATATTTCTTTATATATGATCACTTCTACTAATCAACTTGTATTCCAGCTACATACACAAACGATTTTTAGTATATCTATCAGAAACATAATTGCGTCATTAGATCTTCAAACAAAAGATGGTGCTTGACAATGTCGCACTAAATAATCCACAAAATATTCAATAATGTCAAATGAGCTAATGTTACAACTACCATATTTAGGTCAGAATGTTTCTCTTTTATAGATACAAATTTGCACAAACATTTTCCTCTTTTCTTTAGGTTTTAACTGGTTTGATTAATCCAAATTCTAATAGGTAAAACACCCTTTATTAAAAAAAAAAAAACTACTTATTATTTTTTGAGATTTGAAAACAACCTCTTACCTTCCCAAAGGCAGAAATAAGGCCTGTACATACAGACTCCACTTACCCTCTGTTCGGATGGTTGTTTCCCGTGGTTCATTAATGTACAGTATGATATGGTACAGTATGGTGTTGTATTGTATTATACTGTATTAATGAATACAATGTTTGGATAGACTATATCGTTTGTTGTGGTTTAATAACATTTGTATTGTTTGGTTTGACTGTAACTTGTGAGTTTACTAAAATACCCTTAACTCTTAATTAGAAATAATTTATATATATTAATAAAACTCAGGTAAAGAATAAAATAGGAACTTTAAAAAATAAGTACGTAGTGGGTGGGGGAGGGGTGGTGGTGTGAGGTGGGTGATTGTAAGATGAGAGTGGGGGTAGTGGGTAGTAGGGTGGGGGTGAGTGGTTGTGGGGGTGGGGTTGGGTGGTGGTGAGGGGTAGTGGAGGGGTGGGTAGTGTGGGATGAGGGTGGGGGTGAGTTGTTGTGGGGTGGGGTTGGGCGGTAGTGGGTGGTGGTTGGGGTGATGGGGGTGGGTGGCAGAGGAGTGGGGTAGTTGGGGATGGGGATGGGTGGTAGGGCGGGGTGGATTTGGGGTGAGTGGCGGGGGGTGGGTGGGGGTGAGTGGTAGCGTGGGGCAGGAGTGGGGTGGGGGTGGGGGTGGGGGTGGGGTGGATAGTGGAGGGTGGAGGGTATAATGGAGAAATGAAATACGTAACCACGAAAAAATCACCAAATCCGTGATTTCAAAAATTGAGACTTTTCATGGTTATATAACCATGGAAGGAACCACGGGTTTACAACACCATACCATATAATTTTAAGAACAATGAAAACAAACATGATTTCCTAGAAAATCATACATTAATGAACCACGGAAACCACCATCCAAACAGGGGGTTATAAAATTATATTAAGTTTATTCAAGAAATATCAATCATCCCATCAATTTTCATTTGGAAAAACAGATTTTATGGCCAACCCTAAGCCCGTCAACCGGTCTGGTTTAACCGGTTCAAATCGGTAACCGGACCGGTAAAACCGGAACCGAAACCGGTTAACCGGTTCCGGCTAACCGTCTATTTCTTACCGGTCCGGTTTTGATTTTTTTGAAACCGGAACTGGACCGGTTAAACTGGTGAAATTAATTTTTTTTTAATATAGCCGTTGGGGCTGAGATCAGCTGTCCGTTATTGGATCGTTGTCAACGGTCCATTTGCAAAAATGGTCGTTGCCAAACGGCCATAAACTCATTTTTTGCCCCCCCAACCCCCCAAACTTTTTTTTAACACTTTAACCTATCCCCCACCTCTATATAAACCCTTCTTCATTTTCATTTTAATCCACACCTATTCACTCTTCTCTTTCTCTCAAATCTCAATCTCTAAATTATAGTTACTTTGCAATAATTAGCTACTTTAAATTTCTCTCAAATAAATATTATAAAGTCTTATTATAGTTTCAATTATTTATTTTGCAATTATAATATTGTTGGTGGAGTTAGTGATTTTGCAACAATCCGAAGTAGCTTTGGTGGATTTGCAATTCTAGCCGCCTTCACTTTGTTGGAAATTAATCCGGCAATTTGGTACCTTCGTTCCAACTCTATCTTTATTTTTCACAATTTAATTCTAGCAATTTAATTTGTTGCAATTTATTTTCTTGTGATTTATTTGATTGTGATTTAAATTAATTCTATTTAATAATGACAAAGAGATTTAGACGTGGTGCCGGTAGTAGTAGTGGTATTGTTAGGAGTGGGCTTAATGAGGAAACATTTGTGGAAGAAACACCTAATTTAGGTATTGATGTTGGTGGAAATAATCCACTTTTAGGTCATGAGGCAATGCAACAATATTTTACCGACACTTTTAATGAAATTGATGATGATGATGATGAAACACAACCCCCCCCCCCCCCCCCCGAAAATCCCATAGGAGATACATGTTCTGCACAATCACATACACAAGACAAACGGCCTAGAACTCGTAAGTCAACCGCTAAAATTTGAAAATTTATGACTAAGGATAGGGAAAACCAATCAGTTACATGTACCCTATGTGGACAAGTATTTGCTTTTAGGCAAGGTACTAGTAAGGATGGTGGAACGGGTACACTAAATGGTCATATGAGAAAAAAAACATATGGATGTTTGGGGAGAGCAAACGGGTTCAAATGTGGGGGGTATTCAAATGACGATAGACCCACGAACCGGTAGAAATTTTAAGTATGACAAGAAAAAAGAGCGTGTAGAAATAGCTAAAATGGTAGCTTATGATTGTTTACCATTTTCCTTTCCCTCAGGTTTGGGGTTTATTACTTACATTCAACGTTGTTATAATTTGTTATTTGAGGGTATTCCTAGAAGTACTTGTAGAGCGGATGTTATAGATTTGTATAAAAAAATATAGATTTTATTGCGCCATGTATTTAATTCTTTAAATTGTAATGTTTCTCTTACCGCTGATTTGGGTCTTAGTCTTAACAAGTTAGATTTTTTTTCTATTACATGTCATTGGGTTGATGACAATTGGGTTATACAAAAAAGAATTATAGCTTTTTTATATGATGAAGGAAAAGGTCGTCACGATGGAAAATATTTAGCGGATTCAATGTCTACTATAATGAGATTTTTCAATATTTATAGAAAAACACTTTGTATTGCTTTAGATAATGCTTCTAATAATACAAAGGCGATTGGTCTTTTAAAAAGAGAAATAAACCCTCCGCTAAAAAATATTTTTCATGTGAGATGTAGTTGTCACATTTTAAATTTAATTGTTAAAGATGGTCTTGTGTGTTTTGACGATTCTATTCAAAAAGTTAGAGATGCGGTTGTGTTTTTTTTTTGTAATGCTAATAGGGGAAGACTTAGAGATTTTAAGAATGCTTGTGTGGAAAATAACCTTAGACCTAGGAAAATTCAAGTAGAAATTGAGACTAAGTGGAACTACACTCACATTATGCTACAACAAGCATATGAGTATACGATTCCCATACAACAAATATAATATTAATAGTGATGATTGGTTAAATTTTACGCATTGGGAAGATGTTAAAGAATGTGTTGAACTCTTAGAAATTTTTTATAATTCAACTCTTGCTTTTTCTAGACAATTCTATCCCACGGTAACCGGAATTTTAGCCTACTTAGCGGAAATAACTAGAGTTTTACAAGAGTATAAATATAAACCCGGTTATCAAGCGGCTATTTTTGAAATGATAATCAAATTTAAGAAATATTTTTTCCCATCTCAACTTTATTTATTTTGGGTTCTCTTTTAAATCCTTGTTTAAAAGTGTCTTATACTAAAGCATTGGTTGGTCAAATTTATACATTTTTAGAAATTGAACAGAGAGTTCAACCATCTTTAGCTGAAGCCGAACTCGCTATTGATGACGAGTTTAGAAAAGTTTTTACTCATTATTCTAATTTGGAAGAACGTGCTACACCCGTTGCTCCATACCCTACTACTTCTCAAAGTAGCAAAAAGGGCTTGTCGGGTTTGTCGCATTTAAAAGTTTTACATTCACAGCCAACTTCTTCTTGTAATGCAAACTTTGATGAATATAACTTTTATTTGATGCAGCCAAATGTGGATATCAAGGAACTGGATGAATTGGACGTCTTAGCATGGTGGAAGAAGTACAAGGCAAGTCATCCGATACTCTCAAGAATGGCTCGAGATATCCTTACGGTTCAAGTATCAACTGTGGCTTCGGAGAGCGCATTTAGCCAAGGAAGACAGCAAATTGGAGACCATAGACATTCATTATCCAGCTTTAGCTTGCAAGTACTAGTGTGCATTCGCGATTGGATTAGATCGGAGCGACGCAATCAAAACTTAGAAGCAGAGGAAGGCGAAGAGGAAGAAATTGAAGATTTGATAGCAAGTGGACCGGACCAAATGGAAGACTTTGAAGATATCTCCATGGCCGAATATGATATGGGGGAAATTAACGAAATGATTCAGAATTGGTGAATTTATTATTCTACTATTTCTTTACAACTCATGTATTATTTGCAAGTTAAAAAAAAACTACAACTTGCAAATAAATGTTATCCAAGAATGAATAAAATATATGACTCATTGAGCTTTCTTCTATTTACTTGTGTTCATGTTTTTACTTATATTAAGTTAGGAATATACCTAAAATATACTAAGAATATACTTATGATATACATCTACTTAAATTAAAAACTAGAAAGTTATATACTTAAAAAATAACTAAAATAAACTAAGAATATACTTATAATATATAGTATACATATAACTTAAACACACACACACACACACACACACACACATATATATATATATATATATATATATATATATATATATATATATATATATATATTAAGTTATACATATATATAAGTTATATATAACTTAAACATATTTATATATATTAAGTTATATAACCCATATATATATATATAATATAAGTTATAAGTATATATAGTATACTTAAACATATATATATATATATATATATATATATATATATATAAGTTATATAACCTAAGTATATTGATATATATAAGTATATTCTTACTATATTTTAGGTATATGTAGTATAACACTATAAATTAAGCATATAACTTAATATATATATATATATATATATATACACACACACGTATATTCTGTATTGCTAACTTGCTGTTAGCCTGTTAGTCAGTAAATATTTAAACTTTACTTATAAACTTATATAACATATGTAAATATACCTACAATATACTAATAAATACTATAATATATATATATAATACAAAAAAAAGGGGTTTTGGACTGTTTGAACCGGACCGGTTCCGATTTGGGGTTTCAAACCGGTAAACCGGAACCGGCCACTGGTCCGGTCCGGTTTGAACCGGTTGATGGGTTTAGACCCCATGTTAAAAAATCGGAAACCGGCCGATTCCGTAACCGGTTAGCGGTCCGGTCCGGTTTGAACCGGTTGACGGGTTTAGACCCCATGTTTTTCATCCTTTCATGGAGAAGTGTCATTAATGGCACTCTAAAATGACGTAAAGCTCCCTCAAACATAGGCCACATCAGGGACAAGAGAAAAGGACATAAATGGTCCCTTAACTATGAGAGTAGGTTCAAAATAGTCCCTTAACTATGCACTTAACGGTTTTGGTCCTTTAAGTTTGTCACAAGTTAACAAAAATGGTCCCTCAACTATGAGGGTTGGTTAAAAATAGTCCCTTAAGTATGAACTTAACAGTTTTGGTCCTTTAAGTTCGCCAAATGTTAACACGTTTAGTCTTCGACAAAATATTCATCGAACTCTGTTTGTTAGATTTGACGAGAACTATGAAAAAATTAGCGAGAACTCACATTTGGGTGTACGCATTACTAAAGAAAAGGCCAAATACCTCAGGATAAGTCGGTTATAGGAAAAAACAGAGGAAAAACCTACAGACTTGATAATGTCAGAAAATAGTGTCTCGGAACAAAAAGACCGACGGACTCTGTCGATTAAAACCGACGGACTCCATCGGCTAAGTAAAATACGCTAGACTCATTTTTACTGAAAACCCAAAAAAAAATTCTTCCATCATAGTGATTCTTTTTAAAAAAAAATAGTTTCTGCGCATTTTCCTTGAAAATAACCGACGGACGTTCGTTGGTTTTCGTAAAAAATAATAAAAGCTAAAAAAAATTAAAAAATAGTGTCCCTCGATTTTATCCATCGGTTTCCGTCCATCGTTTTTTTCTCTTGTTTTTAGTAGTGATCATTTTTGTAGTTTCTGCTATTTCTAATTTATTTCTAAGGTCTGGTGTATTTTACTTAGCTGATAGACTACCTCGGTTTTAATTGACAGAGTCCGTCGGTCTTTGTGTTCCGAGACACTATTTTCTGACATTATCAAGTCTGTAGGTTTTTCCTCTGTTTTTTCCTATAACCGACTGATGCCTGTTGGTTTTATCCTGAGGTATTTGACCTTTTCTTTAGTAATGTGTACACCCAAATGTGAGTTCTCGCTAATTTTTCATAGTTCTCGTCAAATCTAACAAACAGAGTTCGATGAATATTTTGTTGGAGACTAAAAGTATTAACATTTGGCGAACTTAAAAGACCAAAACTGTTAAGTGCATACTTAAGGGACTATTTTTAACCAACCCTCATAGTTGAGGGACCATTTTTGTTAACTTATGACAAACTTAAAGGACTAAAACCGTTAAGTGCATAGTTAAAAGATTATTTTGAACCTTCTCGTAGTTAAGGTATCATTTATGTCCTTTTCTCTCAGGGACAACGTCAAGTAGGAACAGTACCATCATCAGAATAAAATATACATACAACGACATAAACGATTAGTATTAGTATAATAATAAGTTGACTGTAGTGGTATATCATATAACAAGCAAAAGCAAGAAGTCGATTTTCTTCTTTCCTTGAGCCAATCGTCATTCAACTATGCCAAACAGGAATTAGGGTTTATTTCAGTTCAAATATTATAATCGAAGACGAAGCCTTGTGGTCAATTTGCTAAACCCTAATTCCTAAGTTGAATTCCTTTTTCGTATTTGATTGGTGTTATTTATTGGATTCCAAAATTAAATTATTGGATCTCTCTGTTTCAGCGAGTAAGTTCCTTTTCCCTATTTGGATATTTTGCTATTATATGTTCCAGCAGGCGTATTAATGTTAAAAATTCTGAGATCAAGATGTTTCATTTATGAGGGAAATGTGTTAAAATGATTTGAGATTTGGAACAACCCCATAGTATTGATCTTTTAAAGTATTGATTTTTGGTGTGTATTTGAAATTTGGGAACTTGGTGGTGGAGGTGGTGATTAAATTTGAGGGTAGTGCTAAGAGTTCAACTCTCAACTTACCCCTTAATTGACCTTATTTTCCCTTTATTTACCTTATTATTCTGGTAACTTGCTCAGTACTGTGATTGCTATGGTCAAAACTTAAATTTCTTGGTTATTGTAACATTTGTGAAGTAATTTCCTAAAAATGTTGAGCATAGGCTGATTTCTTGGGAGACAGTCAAAATACACAATGAATCTCTACAATCGTAATAATGGGACTGTAGCTAATTGAAGTTTCTAGGTATGAGGTTTTGCTGAAAGAGGAATGAGACAATTGCTGTTAGCTGTAAAAAGGAACACAGAAAGAAGAGAGTATAAGGAAAATCATTTTTTTTGTGTGATGATCACCAAGAGTGTTCAGGTGTAGAAGCCTACTGGTGTTAGTTGTTTAGTGGAGTCTCCGTTTTTGCATGTTTTGATAAGAGGCGTATTTCAAGCTTAGGATAGAATATTGTATTATGTACTTTCACTGCTTCGGTTATGTGTTTTTCTACTTTTTAGAAAGGAAAAAGAACTTACGAAACTCTTGCAACTGGGAACTATGTCATTGTTAATTTTGTATAAAATTTTGATGTCTTGGTGTTTGCATTTCCTGTCCTTGTGATTATCTAATAAAAACAAGTGGCTTTTTCTCGTACTTCTTTTCTTCTTTTTGTTTTCTCTTAATTTTGGGACTTTCCTTGTTAATTCCCGGTAACAATCTGATTGAACATTCTGTGCCACTTCCTTTTGTCATCTATTTCTTCGGCCTTGTAATCGCAGATGTGGACATCATTGCTTAAGTACAACTTGCCTCCTTACTTATCTAAAAGAGAAAGAACCTTCTACATCTTGTAGTGCTGAACATGGAGTAAATTCTTACCTACTTCATTTCTTAATAGATGTTTTTTTTGTTAGTTTTATTTCATTTCACTTTCCTTTTGGGAGTATCAGTGCATGTCCACGGTAAGACTTCCCAACCCTCCTGGAAGGTGGTGCTTTAGAAACTGAATATGAGTGTACCTCTGTATGAACCCCCATTCTGAATTCTCTATTTAGTTTCACCCAAAGATGTTGTAATTTTGTGCTGGATTTAGCTTTGTTTTGGCACATTCTTTTTTCCGATGCTTCATATTTTGGTTTTGTTAGACCAGTAGAGCTTATGCAAAATGAGGGCATCATGTATTTTTCTTTGGACAAGTTACAGAAAGGTTGATGAGCTCTATTAATACTTCCTTGTTCTGTATGGTGGTCTAAATATTACTCTTACATTTTTTAGTTTCTCTTTATCCTATCCATTCTGTTTTAGTTCCAGTTTTATACTCTGACTGTTGCCTGGAAAGGTAGTTATGGGCCTTTTCTAATCTATTAATACTTTCCAGGAGATAATGCTGTGCTCACGTACTTGTTGCTAATTAATGGATCCTGATAGCAAGAGTTTTGGAAGAGGTAAGATTCTTGTAGTATTTTGCTTTTTCCTTTAAACAGAAGTAGTAACATACAGTCTTTTTGCATGCTTCCCTAGATTGACTAGTGCAGATAATTTGATACTGCGAGGGTTTTATTTGCAGTTTTACAGTAAAATGCATTTCATTCATCAGCTTTTTGCTCAAATGTGTAGCTGGCTGATTTATTTGCCTTTGCAATCCTCGTTTTGTGGGGCAGTTATCTCTTTCAGGATGTGTAGAAGTGATCTTTTACTGCTTTCTCATTTTTGTGTGGTTCTTCTGCTTCTGCATCCGAAGGATGCATCGAACTTCGTTCATTTTGGAGAAAAGAAAAGGACTAGTGATGCTATGTTATATCTTTGGGGCTTTACACGTCGCATGATTGTTTATAGAATGAGTTTTTATAAAAGCTTATCATTACAAAACAATGTATTCTCAAGCATTTTCCTTCATCAACAGGATAGTATTAGCTGTCAGATCATAATTCTTTGACGTCAGATCATTGTGACTATTATAAGTCAAAATTGATTAAATCTTAACAAAGGTAATTGATATTTGTTCACGTGTAGTGCTGTAAAGATTACTGCAGTATTAAAGAATATGGGGTTTCTCTTACTCATCTACGAAAAAAAAAAAAAGGGGGATATGGGGGTTTCTCAAAGTGGTTGGATATATCTCTTGATGTCTGATGAGGATTAAAATTCAGACTCTGATTGTTTATCTTTAAAATGCCTATCCTTTCTTTTTTTGAGATTTCTAGTCAAGACATCTTGAGATAACTGTATTTGATTTGGTCAAAATGCACTACCAGGGCCCAGAGAACTTACAGGTGCTGTGGATCTTATTAATCACTTCAAATTGTTGCCTCATCACGAGTTCTTCTGCAAGAGGCCACTTCCATTGTCTATTTCAGATACCCACTATCTTCACAATGTGGTGGGGGACACAGAAATTAGGAAAGGAGAAGGGATGCAGTTGGATCAGCTTATACAGGATACTTCCTTGTCAAGAGAGACGAGTTCCCGCATCCAGCCATTTGACTTAGATGTTCTTGGAGAAGCTTTTCAACTACGTGAAGCGGCTCCAGTTGATCTGCCTCCTGTAAGAAATCTAATGATTGAAACTTGAGTGACAACGATCCTTTTGAGTTGGTGTCTTTTAAGTAATGCTTTAACTTCTTTTGTTTCATAGTCTGAGAAAGGCATCCCTACCGTAGCTGGAAAATCCAAAAGTGAGTCAAAAGACAAGGAGAAGAAGCATAAAAAGCACAAAGATAAGGACAGGGAGAAGGACAAAGAGCATAAAAAGCACAAACATCGTCATAAAGATCGAAGTAAAGACAAGGATAAAGATAAAAAGAGAGATAAAAGTGGTCATCATGATTCTGGTGCCGATCATTTGAAGAAACATCACGAGAAGGTCTGTTACTAGCAAAACCTTGAGACAATTGGTATTTGGTGCAATATGTTGATTCTTACTGAACGTATCATCTGCTTTTTTGGTATGAAGAAGTATAGATTACTGGCTCGATGAACAGCTCTTTCAAATTATTTGCTAAATAATCTCTTATTCTTAATAGAATTGTCTAAAGCTGATGAAATATTCTGCATATGTGATAGTAGAACTTTGCTGAATGTTACCCTTGCTTAAATTTCACTGGGTCATACAATTCTATTGAATTCGTTATCCTTTCCTGTTGTGAGTTCCCTTTATTGGATCGCAGGGAGAAAAAGTCAAGGAGATAAAGTTTACCTTTCTTGAAAAATGTGACCAGGACCCTGTGAAATGATCTGTTGCTCTGACTCTTTAGTTAATGAGGCAAAAGATTGGGCTTGCTCTATGTTTAGTTTATTAAGATACTTCGACATCAGCTTAAAACTCTTTCTTGCTGTTGTAGCTTTGATACAGCTCAAGCTATCCTCTCTCTTCTAGCCCATTTGCTGTAACCTGAACTTTGAAGTTTTTAACCTCATTGCTTGAAAAGGTAAGGTAACGTAAATTTTATAAATGACGCAGCACGAAGACTGTTAGCTGTATAATATCAGCAGTGGAACACCAAAAACAACAGACAGCGTCAGCTTAGCCCCAAAGTGATTCTAAATCCTATAGCACTATTTCAACCTCACTTACATATTCCAGTCCACCAAAAACAAAACAAAAAGATAAAATTAGCCTTTTTCTTGTGAATAAAGTTGGCACCATCTTTAAAGCATCTTCTGTTTATCTCGTTCCATATAGTCCACCATATGCAAGCATGTATAGTACTGAATTAGATGAGACGTTGACATTGTAAATTTTTATTTCCAAAACTTGTTTTTTTTCCCTTTCCATTTTAAGTTCTTGTTCTAGTGATGCTTATCTACCGTCTACTTGAGCTGCTTTTTGAAAATCACCAATATTTGCTAGAGTTTAGGGCTTCAGCCAGAAGCAACAACGGTACTTCACAGTATTGAAAGGGGTGACTGATTATGATATTTTAATTGATCCCAGAAAAGGAAGCATGATGGAGAGGAGGAACTTAATGATGTTCACAAACACAAGAGAAGCAAGGTAAAAATGAATAAATTTGGACTCATGTGACCCTTCATCTTTGGCATATTTGCAAACTTTAAGATGGTGTTTGAACAACTTTCTTAAAGTGTTTTCCTTGTAGAAATATTTTTGAGGAAACATTTGTGAGAAAAATGTCTGGATAGCTGTAGTTTTTTTTTTTCCTTTTCCGGTTGAAGTTGCGTGTTTTTTGATTTAAATATTTTTATACAAAAAGTAACCAAGAACCTTTTTTGTCGGGAACTTTTTTGTGAAGAAACGTATTAAATAGCTTAACCAAACAAGATCCAGAAAGTCTCAAGTGTATAGTTCTGAACAAGTTACATTGGTGATCTTACATTAATACCTGTATCTTCACCTGTTACTAACTCTGCTGTATTCACATGCTGAAATATTGCAGCACAAGAGCTCAAAGATTGATGAGATTGGTGCAATAAAGGTAGCAGGCTGAAATATGCGTGGGGTTCTATCGTTTGTTTATCCTCAGACTTTGCAATTGAGAATTTGGAGGGATCCTTTACTTAGTATTATGAAAAATCAGAGGTACAGAAGTTAATGTCCTGCTATATCCCATTAATTGAAGAACTTTATTGGCATGCCCTATTGCTTCAATCTATATATTTCACACGGGCAAGATTGTTCCATTGAGCTCACAGCTTGGTCAGATGGCACCAGGATTTTGTGCATAGATGTTTCTTTGTGTTAGTGAAACTTTGTTTTCCTTTTTCGAAATTACCAAGTCAAATAACAGACACATTCAACTATCTTTACTGTGTTAAAGGAGCAGCATATGAAGAAACAGGTATACTTTCTGTGCTTTAGTTGGGTATCTAATTAGTATTTCTCCTTCTAAAAAGCCAGATAAATTATTTCTAGTATTTATATCTAGATACATGTTTCTGTTGTAAATGCTAATAAGTAGATCGTCTCACCAGATTAAATCTTAAAAACATCAGGAGGTCCAAATATGGTTGTGAAAAGAGAAATATCAGGCAAGTTGTGGTGCAAACTCAACATGCATATTATCCCAATGCCTGATTCTATATCAAGATGAGTGTAAAATGATCAAATTTGTGTACCTTGCCCTACATGTACACTGGAGAATAAAAGGTGAAAGTTTCCAAAGGTTAGTTGAAAAAGGACACAAGCAATCGATGTTGTGCGATCCCTTAGCTCTTGGTTTCCAATTATGATTGTATAGTCTCTCATACAAGGGTTAAATAGATATAAGATTCTTAGTTGTCACTAAAAACTTTGATCCACAGGGGATGTTTTTGACCGTGTAAAATAGTATATCAACTGTCCAAGTATGTGGGTATTTGTATTTTATCCAACTTAGATTACGAATGTTTAGGCAGAATGGCTCTCTGAATTTGCAGTACAATATTTGTTCCTTTTGGACATATTTGTAGGTGAGAGTGGAAACTGGAGTTTAAAGGCTTTAGAGGGAAGAAACGTTCTGTACAGGAATTGCATGAGCAAATTGTCTAACTTTTTGCTCAAGCACCCTTTTCTTTTTAATTGTTTCAATTATACATAGGTGGGAGGGGAAGGGGGATATAAGGTGGCGAATCGAATCCCATCAACAAGGTAGAAGTTCAGGTAGCCATGATGGGCTCAAGCACCTTAGGGTGCATAAAACATCATTTTCAATATGTCCAAATTTCCTGGTATATCTGTTCACTATTTGGTTGGTAGAGTTATCATTTAAAAAGAAACATTGATGTAAATCTTGATTAAAAAAAGCTGATGTTAACTGATTCAGCTTTATAACGAAGTTTCATGTGTGTCACACTTAATTGAAGTCCTCTGTGACCTATTTTTCTTTATCCTTCTATTATTCTTCCCTGAAGGGAAAAGAGAAGAAGGGGACGAAAGGGAAATAGGAAAAGAAGTTGCCTTATCGAGTATTAGACCCTGTATATATTTACTAATTGTTAAGACTGGTTCTATGTAACCAGTTATGACAAGTATTTTGCTCCTCCTAAAAAATTGTGAGTGTAAGGATCCCACCAAAAAGAAAATATTGCCTGGCAGTTTGCGGAATGGTTTAGAATTGGATTGACCATTTCTTATATATATGGTCCATGTACTTGCATATGTTTTAGAATTAACTTTTTCGGGATAAAAGAAGGGAGGAGTGGCTACTTAATACATTTTTTCTCCATAAGAATGTTAAGATTGCATCAAAAGTGTTTGAGGCAGCCTAGTTTGCACTCCCTTAAGTGCAAACGTAGGTAGTCCCTTGACTGCACTCTGAAAATCAAATGCCAGCTACTACCAACACGCGTTCCGGCGTTCGTCTCCCTCTCTCTTTTTCTACTTATACTTTATTTCTCCATAATAATGTTAAGAGTGCATCAGAAGTGTTTGTGGCAGGCTGGTTTGTACTCCCTTAAGTGCAAACAGAGGTAGTCCTTTGACTGTTAATCTAAAAATCAAATGCCAGCTAAGGAAAAGAAAAGATGGAATTGGATGGTAATGTATCATTTGTTTTCAGTTATTGTAGAAAGGCTAAACAAGAGACTATGATATTGAACTATTGTGTCCAACAAAAGATGCACTTATGTTTTCAGATGTCCCTGAAGGGACTCCAAAATGCACATTTCGGATTAAGAAAAGCAGCTACCTGTTCAGTCTCTGGAATTTTGTATATAAGGTGTAGAAAGGTTAAACAAGACAGTTTGGAGAGTGCTCCTACATTTGAATATTAATTGGTTGGATTTGATAAAGCGGCTTCCTGTTCAGTCTCTGCACCATTCTGAATTTTCACCTTTTAACAGGTATCCATACTTTGAACTGGTATCTATAATGAACATCTGTTTGGGGACTCTTTCATACCTGCTAACTCCTAGGATGAGAAGTAGGTCCTTTGTTTTTGGCTGGAAGAGTTCTAGCCTTTATGTGACCCTAATGGTATTGAAGCATATTTCCATTTACAATATATGCTTTTTGATGTTGAATGCATGTTCCTATTTGGAAGCACTATATCGATATAAAGAAATTTATCTTTTTTACATGCTACCTAATGACTTTACATTTGTTATAAGAGTCTAATTTTGGAACCAAGTCTTTCATCTTTTTGTGCCTGGGGTGTGCTTGTGCAATATTTCACTGATAGGTTTTAGCTTCTTTTTTTCTATTTTTGGGTTGTTGTGTGGGGGCTGGGTTTCTGATAGGTTTAGGAGTTTCTGGTTAGCCATTATCATTATTTATTTTTGTTGTGTAATTGAAGGGTTTATGTGGGGCTTCTGTTTGCGGAATCCCAAGATTGAAGTGATATGGAACAGGATATTTGTACTGTGTGGAATGTAGTGTTCATTAGAAGCAAGGCAATAGATGCATTACGTGATAGCGCCTATCCTATCCGTAATCTCTATTTTCAACGGAGTATAAAGTTTTTAAATTTGTTAGGAATACTTTAGAAAAGCTTATTAGACATGGCATTTATCCTTCTTGTATCCTTCTTGATGTTTTCAACTAAGAACAGAGCAGCATGGTACCTTTTACACCACATATTGCATAATGCGCCTGTCTATTTTTCCATGCAGAATTTCGTTTGGACATACTAAAGATTGCCAAGAAGGTGTATTCACTTGAAGTATATTTTAGTGCATTGTACAACTGCTGAAAAAGCACTTCTTTGGGTTATATAAAAAGAACTTCCTAGTTGGCAACTTGGCATTGAAACTGAAAACCTTGATCCTTTCATTCAGCTTTAGTGACTTAGTGTGTTGTGGTCATTTGTGTGCTTCTCTTCTTTCAACGACTCTAATCTTGGTCGAGCTTAGTGTTAAGCAGCAGCTTTGTGTAACAACAAGAGAAGGTTTGATATGAGTGCTGGAGTGGTCTTTTATGATTTGTCCTTTCCATTGAGCTTGAAGATAATCCCCTCATCAGCGCTCAAAAACATCCGAGGGGAAGATGCTTAAAAGGATGTCTATATGTGTCACGCTAGGAATTCTGCTCGTCGTGGCTAGATATTGTTGTTGTATATACTAGGCTAGAATGAGATCAAATAATCATTTGACATGAAATCATGGTAATATATGTACACATGTTTTGCTGAACTGGGCTCCATATGTTAGTAGTTGAGGGTAATGAACTAAAATAATCCTTTCATCCCTTGGATGTAAAGAGGTTTGACAGCTACATTCTGTTGGCAAATCGCCTTCCATATACAGAAGAGGAACTTTGAACTTTTAGCTTATTATATAACTTATCCTCGTGATCTCAATTCACGGTTCTAAGTATTCAAGTGTGCTGAACTATACCCCAAAGAGATTATAACATTTCATATAATCCACCACTTCTTCCTATTTGTTTCTTTGGGTTGGGCAAGAGGGAATGTGCGTCACATTAGTAGCTCTGTGATTGCGAAGCTCTGCCATTGAGTCAATGATGTGTGATAGTCTTGAATGGTGTTATTGGTTTTGATAATGTAGGGTGAAGTAAAGTTGCTAAGAATGACGCACAGGTCAGGTTCAATTATAGTAGAGGCAAAAATACTACTATGTCATTTTCTTTTATCTATCTAAGCAAAGGTGCAACGAGTTATTCGGTATCTAAGTTGGTGGGAGGTAGCAAGTACTCCTGGAATTAGTCGAGTACGCGTAAGCTGATTTAGGGAACACGTTTGTCAAAAAAGAAAAGATTTTTTGAATGACTGATGACGTTTAGGAGGCTGTAGCATGTGATGTTGGCCTGGAACGACTAATGGGATCCATAAATAATATATGGATGGTACATCGATAAGGTACCATGTCTCGACCCCACGAGTTGTGGCAATTTATTACTACTTATTAGGGAAGAGTAAATGCATTGCCCTACCTTTTCGGCAAGATTCATTTTATACCAAAAATACCATGAAAGTGATGCATCTGCAATTTCGTATTCGGACATGTTTGATTGAGAATTATTATTATATCTATATTCCAAAAGAATGACATGGTTTAAGAGTACAAGAGTGAAGTATTTCGTTTTCCGAGTACATTCATACATGAAGGTTACTTGTTAGAACTATATAAAATCAAGATTCTTTTAGTAAGAATATTCTAAAATTGCTTGGGAGAACAAAATTCAATCAAAGGGAAAAGTAGTTAATCCTCTAAATAGTAAGAATGTCTTGTAAGAAGTACACAATTGTCCTTCATTCTCTAAAAGACGATTTGTTGGATCTATACCCACCATCCATCGTGTTGGAATCTTTATTTTCATAGAGGCAAAGGACACTAACATCTTGGATCCTTTTCGATTTGTCTTGTCATCACTTTCCCATTTCAACAAACCAGCCTTTGGTCTCCCGATAACACATTATTAATCATAATCAGCACACACTTTTCACTAATCGTAAAATAGAAACCCCGTGTTGGGCCAAACATTAACGCCAATAATAATGATACTACTTTATAAGTGATTTAATTGTGCCAATATTTTTTAAAAATGATAATGAACTTAACCTCAATATAACATATTTGAAAAAACATTTAATTAGATAAATTTAAGTTGAATGATCAATGAATGTCACAGTTTCTCTTGTCTTTTGGTAGTGGCATGTCGTATAGTCCGTCGAATCTAAATAAAGGCCGCGCTTTTGAATGTAAAAGTTGCCCCATTCCAGATAATATTTCTGGTGCTTCTTAACCCTTTTCCGCATTGTATTTCACATCAATGGCAACAAATTTAGGGTCTTTTAAAGAAAAATGAGACCAAGGATTAAAAAGGGGAGGGGCAAATCTCCACTAAAAACTTTTATGCCTAATCTGTAACTTTTCTTTTTCCTGTGTTGCCTTTTGCATTGGGTCAAGCATCCTTCAGAATTTCAAAAGCTCTTTAAGAAAAAAACAAGTAAAGTCTCACTCTCATTCAACATTAAAAGTGAGGCTAGCTTACATATATAATAGTATGAGAAAACGATATAAATGGTCCCTTAATTATGAGAGTATGTTCAAAATAGTTCCTTAACTATGCAATTAACAGTTTAGGTTCGCCAAAACTTAATACTTTTAGTCTTCGGAAAAAATACTCATCGAACTCTGTTTGTTAGATTTGACGAGAACTATAGAGAAAAATAGAAATAGTGAGAACTCACATTTAGAGGTACACATTACTAAAGAAAAGGCCAAATACCTCGGGATAAAACCAACGGACTTGATAATGTCAGTAAATAATGTCTCGAAACACAAAAATCGACAAACTCTGTCAGTTAAAACCGAGAGAGTCCATCGGCTAGGTAAAATACACTAGACTCGATTTTTATTGAAAATCTGGTATAAAAATAAATACTTCCATTGTAGTGAATTCTTTTTTAAAAATAGTTTCGGCGCATTTTGCCGGAAAATAACATATGGATTACGTCGGTTTTCGTAAAAAAAAAAAAATCATTGCCTTTTTGATAGTGTCCCTCGATTTTATCTATCAGTTTTACGGGCACAACTAACCACTGTATCTTAATTGAAGTTTCTGGTGAAAATTAGTCACTAATTGTCTTTTGGGGGTATAATCCATGGATGAACCATATGTTGTTTGCTAAAGATAGAGAGATGGAAGTTTTGTTGGGTTTTTACTGATAACTTTGACGAATGAAACCCTAAACCCTAAACCAAAATCATCATTTTCACACTCTGATTTCAAAACCCTAAATTTTGAACCAAGTGAAAAAAAAAAGTTTACTGAGAATGAATAGAGAAGCAACAACAATGGAGAGAGAGAGAAATGTGCAGCAAGTTGGAATTTCCATAGCTTGCAACAATTCGCCGAGTTTTTGATGCTCAATCTTCACCTGCTGTCAGTTAGGACATTAAGCCGCGAATTGTTTTATGTCCTTCTTCATTCCATTCCACCAATATATAGATTTAAGATCATGGTACATTTTCGTTGCTTCGAGATAAACAGAATAACGGGAACAATGGGCTTCTTTCAAAATCTGATGACGTAATCCTGCGACATACCGATTGTGTGTAGTCAATCTGTCAAGCATATCAGAGATTCGAGTATAAGTTTTGTCTATGAAATACCCACCAACTGCATTGTTCGCTATTTGGCACCAATGGTTATAAGGGCAAGAAAATGACTTCGCACATACATACACATTTTGATTAGGCTTAATACATATGTGGCCGCTTAAAACTTGTTCATTTTTTCCATTTAGACACTTAGAACTAAAAGGTTTACCTATTAAACACCGGAACTCATGCAATATTGTTGCTATTGGGCACAATGTGCTGACATGACATAACACGTGTAATACACTCTCTTTTCTGAGAGTGGAAGTCACTAATCTTTTTTATTTTTACTTCTGTCTCCTTCAACCTCAATTTGGAAACTCAATTTGCAACGACTATCTCCACCTCCAAATATTATTTTTGCATTTTTTTCTTCTTTTATTTTTCTTCCGCAGCTATTCTCCCCATCACCATATAAAAATTGTCTCACTTCCCTTTATCAAAATTGCAATGGTTAATTAGGAAGCAGCAATGTCAAATTTAATTTGTCCCTTTATAATTTAATTAAGAAGCAGTCAGTTGAATTTTCTTTTCTGTTTTGTTTTCACAAAGTTATGTAAATATTGCCTTTTATTATTATCAATAAAATATCCCACTAATGGTTACCAAAAATGAATAAATAAGTAAGAAGCAGTCACCAACGAAGAATTGAGCTAATTAGCTTAATCAAATTTTTGGTCCCTTCGTGTTGTTCTTTCAATTGTGTCATTAAACAGAGCATCAAATAATGGAAGGAGGACGATTCATGGGTCCGAGCCACCGCCGTTGCCGCCACCATCACCTCACTTCTCCCTAAAACCACCGCTACCATCACCTTCTTCTTTCTTCCGCACAAAGGATTTATTTCTTACACATAATCCACTTCCACGTCCAACGAAACACCTATTCATAAATCCTTTGAAGGTTTTATTGGGTATGCATGATTGAAATTTGTACAAGTTTGATCCCATGAATCCACAGATATCATTTTATCGAGATTTGTTGTACAAAATTCTGCTAGAAATTAAGTGGAAAATAACAATGAAAGATGTATAAAAGAATCTGAAATGAAATACACTGGAGTGACGAAGTTGAATTGCTATGGGTAGTTGTTTAATAAAAAATGGGGTGGTTTGCTGTTTGGTGGTATTACAGGGGGCAGAATATCCTCAGGTCGGAGTGGGGTGTCTTTTGAAGGAGTCCTAGGGAAGGTGGAGGAAAAGGCCTTTTTTTTTTTTTTAAAAAAAATTTATGTGTCATTTTCTAATTTGTAACATTGCCACATCAGCATCATTTGAACTTCACGCATAAAGAATTTGGGGTTGCTGCAAAAATTGTGTTCAATAGAAACAGTATTGTATGAGTTCCGTGTTTAATAGGTAAATCTTTTAGTTTAAATGTCTAAATAAAAATAATTGACAAGTTTAAAGGCGGCATATGTATTAAGCTTTTTGATTACTTCATTTCCTCTTGAAGAACTGAAAGGATACAAGCATGTCACTAGCCTATGTACCATCAAGCACCATTTAATTTTTAGTACTTTTCTTGTCCTTTTCAATATGCAAAAGTAATTTGCTAAAGGATTTTTCTGTTTTGCTACTAAGTTTTTAAATTTGGTTTGACTTAATTTACTCGTTGATAATTGATACGATTTCGGGTTTTATGTGTTGATTCAGTTTGATAAGCATGTTGGTTTTTAAAATTTTTGTTCTATTAAGGACGTTTTTCTTCCTTTTTAATTATAGAAGTGCCTAAAACGATATTTTAAAGCTAAAGGAAAACTCTTAAAAATATAGCTCCTCCAAAAAAATACTTTCGCCAAATTTTCTTACAATTAATTTTACATGTCCAAATTAAAATCCACTTTTCCCGACTAGTTAGCTAATATTCATATTTAATTTTTAATCAATTTTGATTGATATTTTATTTTTCATGACATTACTCAATGTCGATTACTGGATAAAGAAATTACTATATATCAAATGTGTTAGGTTTTTGAGCATTTTAATATTGCAAATATCTTTCATATTTTTATCCAAATTCCTCACATGTTTTGTGCCTTGCCATGTAATTTTATTTTCATTTGGGTAGCCACAAAAGTTGACCATATCTTTCACATTTTTTGTGGAAAAAAATGTGAAGACCATGGTAGCCACCATATGAACATATTTAGTCTTAGTTTCACATTGCTTTGTAGTAAAAAAATGTGACAATGTTTTTCACATTTTTTGTTGAACAAGTTTTTCACATTTTCATCCATTATAAAAGGATGAATTATTATTCTCCATAACACACATTCAAAGACAAAGAAAAAATAAGTTCAATCCTTAACTTGTGGGTGTAGAGAGGAAAAGTGAGGAAAGTGAAAAATAAAAGAGTTTATTAGTTGAAGGAAGGTGTTCTTTTGGTGGAGCTTTGGACTCAACATCTTGTCCAAAGTTCGTTGAGTTATACGACGTGTTCGGGCTGTTGTATCCTGGAGGGGACAAGTCAGAAAGATTACTGCTGGACCGGTAAATTTGCTGCAGTGGGCTTGAATCTCCTTAAAGAGAGCGAGATATCCGCGCCTCAGCCATAAATATTTTTTTATTGCGTCATTGTTATTTTTCAATTGTAATTGTAATTTCACTGCAAGATCACCAACAATTTTAAGGAGATTCAAATGGCTACAATTGAAAAATCGGCGGATGTCAAAGTAGGAGATCTTAACAAGCCATTTCGGTTCAACGGTACTCATTTTAAGAGATGGAAGGGTAAAGTACTTTTCTACTTAAGTCTTCTCAATGTTTCTTATGTGTTAACTGAGAAGAATCCAAATAAAATAGACAACACGTCCATGAATGATGAAGAACTTATTTCTCTTCAAGAAAAAACTGAACAATACGATGAAGATTCATACAAGTGTCGGTATTATTTACTTAATTGTCTATCAGATAATTTTTATGATTATTATGATAGAACTTACTCTACTGCAAAGAAAATTTGGAAAGCGTTGCAGAGTAAATATGATACCGAGGAGGCTGGAGCGAAAAAATATGCTGTTAGTAGATTTTTTCGTTTCCAAATGGTGGACAACAAATCAGTGGTAGACCAAGCCCAAGATTTTATAATGATCGTTGGAGAGCTCAGGTCTGAGGATATAAAAATTGGAGATAACCTTATTGTTTGTGGCATAATAGATAAACTTCCACCTTCATGGAAGGAATTTCAAAAAACTATGCGCCACAAACAAAAGGAAACCTCTCTTGAGACGTTGATTATGCGAATCCGCATGGAGGAAGAAGCAAGGGGCCAAGATGCACTTTTGCAAATGGAAGAGAGCAACTTACAAACCGTCACAAATAAGGTAAATTTAATTACTTCAAATAATGCTGCTCCTAATGCTAACAAAAATACCTCAATGAAGCCTAAGAAGAAAATATTTAAGAAAAATAACGGTAGACCTCCCAAGAAAAATAATGGTGGTATGAACCAAGCACAAAATCAACAAGCACAAAATAGAGGGCCATGCTTTGTCTGTGGCAAGAGTGGGCATATTGCTCGATTTTGCAAGTTTTGGAAACGTGGTCCTACACCTCAGGCCAACGTTACCGAAGAGCCACTTGTGGCGGTGATAACAGACATAAATATGGTTGAAAATGTTGATGGATGGTGGGCTGATTCTGGTGCAAACCGTCATGTCTGCTATGACAAAGATTGGTTCAAAGTGTATACTCCATTTGAGGAGCCCAAAACCATCATGCTTGGTGATTCTCACACTACTCAAGTGCTCGGAAAGGGAGATGTCGAGTTGAGCTTTACCTCAGGAAGGGTGTTAATTCTAAAAGATGTACTTTTTACTCCTTCCATGAGAAAAAAATTGATGTCTAGTTTTCTTCTTAATAAAGCAGGCTTCAAACAAATTATTGAGTCTGATCAATATGTAATAGTGAAAAAAGGTATTTTTGTGGGAAAGGGGTATGCTTGTGATGGGATGTTCAAGCTGAATGTTGCGATGAATAAAATTACTAATTCTGTTTACATGCTTTCTTCCACTAATTTTTGGCATGCTCGTTTGTGTCATATTAATAATCGTTATATGGGAATCATGAGTAGTTTAGGATTAATCCCAATGATTAAAAAGGATTTTGAAAAATGTGAGGCTTGTAGTAAAGCCAAAATCACAAAAAGGCCTCATTTCCAAGTTGACAGAAAAACTGAATTATTAGAGTTAATACATACTGATATTTGTGAACTTGGAGGAATTTTAACTCGTGGAGGAAATAGATATTTTATCACTTTTATTGATGACTTTTCTAAGTATGCATATGTTTTCTTGATGAAAAATAAAAGTGATGCTTTTGAAAATTTTAAAATTTATCTCCATGAAGTTGAAAATCAGTTTGGTAGAAAAATAAAAAGAATTAGAAGTGATAGAGGCCGTGAATATGAGTCTAACGAATTTAATTCTTTTGTTAGATCATTGGGAATAATTCATGAAACTACTCCACCTTACTCTCCTGCATCTAATGGTGTAGCGGAGAGAAAAAATAGAACTTTAGTTGAGTTGACAAATGCCATGCTTATTGAGTCTAGTACACCTTTAAATTTTTGGGGTGAAGCTATTTTAACTGCTTGTTATGTGTTGAATCGTGTGCCTCATAAAAAGACTAAATTAACACCATTTGAGTTGTGGAGAGGTCACAAGCCAAATTTGGGATATCTAAAAGTTTGGGGTTGTCTAGCTTATGTAAGGCTAATGGATCCCAAAATAAGTAAATTGGGAAAAAAAATCACTACTTGTGCTTTTCTTGGTTATGCTTCAAATAGTACAGCCTATAGATTTTTTAGTCTTGAAGATAATATAATAATAGAATCAGGAGATGCTATTTTTCATGAAAATAAATTTCCATTTGATTCTAAAAATAGTGGGGGTCATAGGACTAATGAAAATATTTTGTCACTACCTAGCTCTTCTACTTCTGTTTTTAAAAATAAAGAAAGTGATGATTTTGAGTTAAGAAGAAGCAAAAGAGCTAGAGTAGAAAAAGATTTTGGTCCTGATTTTTTTGTTTTTAATGTTAGAGATGACCCTCTCAATTTACAAGAAGTTTTATCTTCACATGATGCTATTTTTTGGAAAGAGGCTGTAAATGATGAAATGAAGTCACTTATTTCCAATAAAACTTGGAAGTTAGTTGATTTACCACCGGGTTGTAAAACAATTGGGTGTAAATGGATCCTTAGAAAAAAGTTAAAACCGGATGGTTCTGTTGATAAATATAAGGCTAGACTAGTTGCTAAAGGTTTTAAACAACTAGAAGGCCTAGAATTTTTTGATACTTTTTCTCCAGTAACTAGAATTACATCCATAAGGCTTTTAATTGCTATTGCTGCAATTTTTGATTTGCACATTCACCAAATGGATGTAAAAACTGCTTTTTTATATGGGGACCTAAATGAGGAAATTTATATGGAACAACCCGAAGGTTTTATTGAAGCAGGCCAAGAAAGCAAAGTGTGTAAACTTACTAAATCCTTATATGGCTTGAAACAGGCACCAAAGCAATGGCATGAGAAATTTGATTCCTGCATGATTGAAAATGGTTTTAAAACAAACGAATGTGATAAGTGCATCTATCATAAGTCTTGGAATAATTCACATGTTATTGTTTGCCTCTATGTTGATGATTTATTGATCTTTGGCTCTAACATGAATGTTATTGATGAAACTAAAAATATTCTTAGAAGCCATTTTGACATGAAAGATCTTGGTGAGGCAAATTTAATTCTTGGAATAAAAATTACTAAAACATGTGATGGAATATTCCTTGACCAGTCACATTATGTTGAGAAAATATTGAAAAAATATAACTTTCTTGATTGCAAGCATGTTATAACTCCTTTTGATTCAAGTGTTCACTTGTTTCCTGTTCAAAGTGACAATGATGTGATAAATCAAAAGGAATATGCTAGCTTAATTGGAAGTTTGAGATATGTGACTGATTGCACTAGGCCTGATATTGCGTATGCAGTTGGAGTACTTAGCAGGTTTACAAGCAAGCCAGGTAGTGAACATTGACATGCCATAACGAGAATTATGAAATATTTAGTTGGTACAAAAACCTATGGCTTGTTTTATAAAAAATATCCTGTTGTACTTGAAGGCTTTACTGATGCAGATTGGAACACTTTATCTGGTGATTCCTGTTCTACCACTGGTTATATCTTTACATTGGCAGGTGGTGCTATTTGTTGGAAATCAAAAAAGCAAACTATTATTGCTAACTCTACCATGGAGGCTGAACTAATTGCTTTAGCTTCAGCTAGTGAAGAAGTGAATTGGTTAAGAGATTTATTATTTCAAATTCCTTATTTTGAAAAACCAATTCCTCCTATTTTAATTCATTGTGATAGCACCGCTACAATTGGTAGAGTTCAAAACCGTTATTATAACGGTAAATCCAGATCTATAAGGAGAAAACACAGTACTGTGAGATCATATTTGACAAGTGGTACCATTAACGTTGATTATGTTAAATCTTGTGATAATCTTGCAGATCCATTAACCAAGGCCTTGGCAAGAGAAAAGGTCTGGAGCACATCGAGGGGGATGGGATTGAAGCCCATAAATTCATGAGTCGTATATGAGGAAACCCAACCTGGGGACTAGAGATCCTATAACCAGGTTCAATGGGAAAAACGAATCATATGATGACTTGTTGAGAAAAATGCACTATTTTATTTATTTCCTCCCTATGATGTAAGTGCATTATTCTGTAACAATTTGTGGAGGTTGAGTTTATAAACTCTTAATGAAACTCTGTAGCTCGTATGAGTGGGGTGTTAAGTTACAGAAGCACTCTTGACAGATTTCACCTATGTGAGTGTGGAAGTAGGCCGCTTTCTATGAGAATTGGGCTCGTTCTCAAAAGCACTCATGAAAACCAGGATAGCACAAGGTCGTAATGTGCTGGCTATTAAAGCTCATGTCAACACCTTGATTATTATGTGTAAGTAGTAATTCTTTATTTCCCTAAAGCAGTCATAGTTCAAGTCTGAGACCACTACGGCTCTGGAGTAAAGATTATTGTTTTACTAAGTGGAGGTTCAATGCAGAGCACACCTTCATTATGCATATTAATCTACCTTCAGTTGATAAACTCTCTTATGTTAATATTAAAATGAGTGGGGGATTGTTAGGTTTTTGAGCATTTTAATATTGCAAATATCTTTCATATTTTTATCCAAATTCCTCACATGTTTTGTGCCTTGCCATGTAATTTTATTTTCATTTGGGTAGCCACAAAAGTTGACCATATCTTTCACATTTTTTGTGGAAAAAAATGTGAAGACCATGGTAGCCACCATATGAACATATTTAGTCTTAGTTTCACATTGCTTTGTAGTAAAAAAATGTGACAATGTTTTTCACATTTTTTGTTGAACAAGTTTTTCACATTTTCATCCATTATAAAAGGATGAATTATTATTCTCCATAACACACATTCAAAGACAAAGAAAAAATAAGTTCAATCCTTAACTTGTGGGTGTAGAGAGGAAAAGTGAGGAAAGTGAAAAATAAAAGAGTTTATTAGTTGAAGGAAGGTGTTCTTTTGGTGGAGCTTTGGACTCAACATCTTGTCCAAAGTTCGTTGAGTTATACGACGTGTTCGGGCTGTTGTATCCTGGAGGGGACAAGTCAGAAAGATTACTGCTGGACCGGTAAATTTGCTGCAGTGGGCTTGAATCTCCTTAAAGAGAGCGAGATATCCGCGCCTCAGCCATAAATATTTTTTTATTGCGTCATTGTTATTTTTCAATTGTAATTGTAATTTCACTGCAAGATCACCAACAAAATGTCTAATATACTGTTGCAGTCTTTAATTGCTTTGGATCACTAGATCTAGACATTTGTGTTTTAAACTTGCAAAGAAATTGCCGAAAGCTTTTATAAGGAGAAAAAGAAAAGAGAACGAATTCTTTAACAAAAACAACAATAATAACAATATTTCAATCCTAATTTACTTGAGGATAGTTATATGAGTTTTCATCATTTACATTATTTCTTTTGAATCCGTCTTAATCAAACGTGCTAGTTATATTCCCATTATAATATATCTAAACAAATAGAAAAATCAAATATCTTACGCCAGCTTCTAGTTTAACCTTTGAATAAAGTTTAAAAGAAGGATTAAAAATCTGGCTGGTTTGGTTTACAAAAGTGTTCTCTTCAAAGATTTGTTTTTTCATAGTTCCATTTAAACACAATTATTTTCCTCAAAACAACAAATTGCAAATGCATATTTTCCAAAAATTAAATGAAAAGCAAATTTAAATGCCATCTTAGAACCATAAGTGGAGGTGATATTCGGTTGATTAATGTCATACACAGACACAATCGTTAAAATAATCGTTAATCATTGTCGGTCATAATCTTTATTGTTATTATTGCCAGCCACAAACTGCATATCAGTCAGTTTTATTACTTTATTTAATGATTTTATTGCTCCGAAAATGAATATTATTTTATTAATTACTCCTACAATGCAACCATAGAACAGTAAATAATTTCGATTGCCTTTTGCACTTTATCAAAAGTTCAAGCATCTGTGACGTTTAAGAGAAATTTATTAATTTCCAGCTTATACTTTTCGTTTAATTTTTCTTGGTAAGGGAAGGGTCATAGAAGGACAAGGAAAAGGACTATGACAAAATTAGATCTTACATTTATAAAAAATAATTTTAAAAATAATTTTACCAGTGAAGTATCCCTCAACTTCCAAAAAAATATTTTAACAAAGGGAAATAAAAATAGGATTAAATCAACTTTTTTACTTCTTCAGAAATTCTAGCAAAAGACTGTAAACAACTTGCATGTTTTTTACGTGCTATTTTACTTTTTTTTTTTTTTTTTTTTTTGGGTGGGGGTTAATTTCAAGGTTTCATCACGATCATATCCGGTCCTTTTCCCTTCTTTATTTTATGCAAAAATACAAAAAGCTAAAAGTATACATTTTTATAAGTGGAAGTGCCATATATTTTTGTTATTCATGTATTTTCCTTTCCGATAAAAACTCTCTCGTGGTCCTTATAAAAAATTTACACTAACAAGATTTAAAACTATTTTCAACTAATACAAATGTTATTATTTAAAGCTACATCAAATATAATTCCGACTAATTATTTCAGGTTCTTCACATTTTAAGTTACTACTTTTTTTTTTTTTTGGAACATAGCGATGTGATCCTAGTATTTTGTCTTTCTCGCTCAAAGGAGAACGATAACACACACGCGCGCGCTCACTGTATTGGACGAAAAGGAGCTCTCCTGTAGCTTCAAGTAGGGATGTCAATGAGTTTCAAAAAACTGACTTAACCGACCGAACCGTACCGTACCGTACCGATCCGATTTGTAGATTTATTTTAATGAAACAGATGCTTTTTTAAATAAATTTATAACTGTACCGAATAATTAAGTTGATTTTTAATTTTATAAAAATAAACCAAAAAAATACCGAACCGTACCGAATAAGTTTATATGTATAAAATATGTTCTATGTATTAAATTTAAATATAAAATTTTCTCCTTAGGCTGGGATGATGAAACCAACTACAAGTCGACAACATAATTAACCCCTAAAGTTCCAACTATGAAATCTATTACACTATTCCTATTGAAATTAAATTAGTTTTACCATCTTGAGTAGTAACTAGCTTGTAAGCTATAAGGTATTTCAACGATATTGGATAGAAATCTGCAAAGTATTAGATATTTGTCCTCTCGTATGATTTTAAATTTCTCTTATTGGACACTTTGTCACGCCCCAACTAGGGGAACGTGCGGACACCTACCAATTCCCACCTCGGTAGGCGAACCCGTCCCTTATTCACAACCAAACAATAAATAAAATAAATCCAATCACCTAGAATTACATATAAGTCTAACATAAATAGATAAATATAATAAGTGCAGAAGATACATCGAATTCCAAAATCTGGTCTGAATAGAACAAGAGCCACTACATAATGTCTAGGAAATACAAGTCTCAAATATCCATAAATAACTATCTGTCTAAATGATAGAATATAAAGATAGGAATAGATAAGAGTCATCCGGGCAGCGAATCCATCCAAGTGCTCACCCTAGAATGCTCGTCAAAAGGCCTCGGGACTCAGCCACGAAGTGAGAAAGTCGATCGGGTCACGAACTCTACACTCTGAAAAGAATGAAGCAAGGTAGAATCAGTACAACAAGTACTAAGTAGGCATCATAGGCCGACAACAGTTATATAATCATATATATAAGAAAGAGACTGAAAAAGTAGGCATGCTCAGAATCAGATATAACTCACACAGTCCAAAATATCAAATCCAGTACCAAATCACCAAGTCTAGTATATCACCTCAAATGCCACTATAAGTCTGATACACAATCTCAAGAACCACTATCAAGTATACGTATCACCAAAGATCGACCAACACGTCCAATACAATGCCATATGTAAATATGAGATGAATGCAATGCAAATGCAGTGGTACACACACGCTTCAGGCAGAATATCTCGTCGCCTCGACAGTCATGACCCATGGGGGACTGCTAAGTCCATGTACCTGCTGTGGCGTACAACCCGATCCAATAGTCAATGTTGCGGACGTGAACCTGATCCCAGTCAGTGTTGCGTACGTGCAACCTGATCCTAGTCAGTGTTGCAGCACATGCAACCCGATCCGAGTAAGTGTTGCGGCGTGCAACCCGATCCCAGTAAGTGTTGCGGCGTGCAACCCGATCCCAGCAAGTGTTGCGGCGTGCAACCCTATCCCAATATATGTATAAATGAGTGAATGCATGATAACAATGCCAACAAGAATATATGAATCAATGGTGCCACATATGGACACATATCTCAATCACAATATCAATATCATAACCTTTCTTTCCTTCCCAACAACCTCAATCATGATAAATATGCTCTCCGAAACATAAGGTAATCACTAAGCATCAACTCTAGAATCAATCACGTGACAACAAGACAACAACTCACAAATAAGCAACAACTCAATAGAACACAATAAGGCAACAAGCCATAGTCAACAACAATACCAACCTAATTCCATGCCCGAAGGTTCACATGCTTTCTCCAAAAATCACCAACTCTACATATGATTCGTTAATCGAAGTCTAAACAAAAGGTAAGCCAAACAGGAGCCACGAACCGTCACATCTTGGCCTTGCCTTTTCGTAGTGCCTCCAAGTACTCAATGTCTAAACATATTCGAGTACTACATTAGAAGTCAGGAAGAAAGATACCCATATTGCTATACTTCTAGTTATGTCAAATCGCAACTCATTGAATTGGGGAAATGAGCGCACAAGGGTAAAAAGGGAAATTGAAGGATGGGAGATGCAATTCAAGCTCTAGGTGATCAAACCCACTATTCAATTGCTAAAACAAATTAGGATTAAGCCTAATTCATATTTAAAGCAAAACCCCCAAATTTGGGTGTCAACCCTAATTCTCTAATACTTAAATTAATCACTAATAATGAATGAAATAAGCTCAACAACAAGGAATTCATTAAATTCTATGGTTATACTAGTCAATTTCACCATCAATTTCCATTTAGGAAGTCTAAACCCATTTCAAGAAATTTATCATAAGACTCATCTTCTCCACTTTGTTTCTAGTGATTCTAAGCACGGATTAAGGATCTAGGAAAGTAAATGATGAAGTCTAGGATCATAGATCTTACCTCCAAGAAGATTCAGTCCAAAAGCTAATCAATTCCCACAAAGTGTGCTCAGAAAGTGATGAAGGGAAAAGATAGGGTCTAAGGGTTTTATCTTAAGAAGTAAGAGAAAAATCAGCCCGATATTGGCTGCAGCGGTCATAGGCCCACTGCAGCGCACTAGCTATGGCGACAAGGGAACAGCTACATCAGCCAACTCACAATCCTCTCAGCCGCTGTAGCTGCACCCACTACTGCTACTGTGAGTCCGCTACGGCGGTTGGTTGACCGCTATGGCGGCTCGCCACAAAATCACTACATCCCCCGTAGCCGTCGGTCCCTTGCTACTGCGGGACTGTCACGGCGGTTCTGGTGCGGCTGCGGTGAACACCAGACACCAGAAAATTACTGATTTTTGATCATTCTCAACCCGAAATTCGAATATTACCCGAGGCCCCACTGATACATAACAAACATGCAAACACACATAAAAATGCGCTACGAATTCATCCGCGGCCTCGGAATTTCCAACGGATGTCTATTTGACCAAGTCAACCCCAATGGCCTAAAGCCAAGTTTTCAACCCAAGTTCCAAAACGCCCCCAATTGCATTGGGAACTGAATCGAATACACTACCAACTCACAAACGGTTATCTGGACCTCTCGGAATCGACAGAATTTCAAAAAAAGTCTATTTTCTCAAAAGTCAACTTTGGTTCAAACAAATCCCACTTTAAGGCTCAAACCTCCAAAAGTCATTCTAAAACCCGCCTGATGACCTCAGAAAAGGGTCAACAGGGTTAAAATTGTCAATAGCACTACAACGACCAATCGGGTCGTTACATCAGACACCAATTAAACAATCGTCGGTCCTTGAGCGACAAGGAATAGAAATGGGGGAAAAGTACCTAAGTCAGCAAACAACCGGGGATATCTCTCGCGCATATCAGACTCGGTCTCCCACATAGCCTCCTCAACAGGTCGATATTTCCATTGAACCTTAACAGAATCAATATCTTTAGACCTCAGCTTCCTAACCTACCTATCCAGAATCGCTATATGCTCCTCCTCGTAAGACAGATTCTCATCAAGCAACACATAATCCCAACAAACTATACAAGAACCATCAGAATGATATTTCTTCAGCATTGACACATGGAAAACCAGATGGACACCTGACAGGCCCGGTGGCAAAGACAACTCATAAGAAACATCTCCAACTTGACGGAGAACCTCAAATGGGCCAAGTGATATGACCTCACCTAGCTCAAGGCCCATTCACTAGGAGCCAAGCAAAAGAGCTCCAAGACCTTCAAGCTCTATTCATGAAGAAGGAAGCATTTGAGGAGCTAGAAGAGAAGATCTTAAGAGTCTACAATATTTGGAAAATGGCTTGGGAAGATTTGGAAAAGACATCTCAAAGTGGCTAAAAGTGCCAGAGGGACATTTTTGCAAACTATCGGCGTTTGATGCAAATCTCGACAAAGAATGCAATTCAAGGTCAAGAGTACAATTGGAGGCCACATTTGCAAGTTTTTAGTCATCTAGATGGTTGAAGACCCTTATTGGGGGTAATTTTGCAAAGAGCCACTTTTGGGCTTTTGTTGTAAAGCCCTATATAAATAGGAGACTTGTCTCATTTTCATTTCCTTAGCTTGAAAATTGATGAAACTCGAGTATTGGTTTGTTTAGTAGTTAACTTAATATAGATTGTTTGGCTTAATTAACTAAGTGTGATTTCTTAGTTGTGCCTTAAATTGCTTTCCATTGAATTTGCCTAGGATTGCTCATTTGTGGATTCAAGTTGAGTCAATTCCATGAAATTCAAATTGCTTAGGTTTTTAGGGTATTATTCCAATTGAAAGGGGTTGGGTTTCATAGACCCAACCTTGTTCATAAAATCTATCCTAGGGGTCTAGTATCTATCCATCTACCATTCTTCCATCTCTATTCTTCATCCATCAATTATTTTGATTTTTCATGTTCTTCAAGTTTTCTAGAGTTTCTTAGGTTGGATCTTATCATTTGGTATCAGAGCAAGGTAGAAGGATCATTCCATTGATTCTCCAATCGTTGATCTAGAAAAGTTTAAAAAAAAAAAATCAAAAATTAGGGTTTTGTTGTTTGTTGTTGGATTTAAGGTTAGAATCGAGTTTGTTACTATCAACAACCTCTAAATTCAAAGTTGCAAGTGATTTGGTGAAGTTTGAAGTGAATCACCATTGTTGAGCTTTGAAGAACTCAAAAGTGGGTTTGGTGATTGAGTTGAAATTGAAGCTAATTAGTTAATGGGCTTTTTTCTCCATCTCAAAAGGAGCTTAGATTTGAAAATTAGAGGAAAAATGAGTTGATTTGGTCCTATATTGAATTTGGGTGTTCTTGGTGTTCTTAAGAACATTCATGTCTTCATATTGGAGAAGAAGACCAAAGAAGAAGGTTTGATCCAAAGGTTTTTCCAAGGATAAGTGGAAAGTTGTTTGTTGGCCAAAAGGGGCAAGTCCTAGGTTGTGTGGGGACCAAGACGTCATGAAATCCAAGAGATTTGGCCCCAAATTCAAGAAAAAGTCGTGCAAAATGAAGTAACTGAAGAAAAGTACGTCCAAGCCTCCTTGGGCATACATTGAAGTCCTTCACGTCCTTTGTGGGCATTCTTTCATAAAATTTCCAGTAGACATTGAGGGAAATACTGAAGAAGTACGGGATAGGGGGTAGTCCGTACATACAAGTACGAGACGTACTTATTCCGCCTCCTTGGGCGTACATTCATGTAATTTTCCAGTAAGTTTTCCAAAAGTACGGGCAGAAAAGGGAAGGGCGTACATACAAGAATTGGGCGTACATTTCCCGTGATTGAAGGTCGTACATTGCATGGTGTTGGACGTATAATTTCAAGGCGTACATCCAGTCTATTCTTCAAAGAATTGGACATACATTACAAGATCTTGGACGTACACTCAAGGTAAACTCGTATCGTGATTCGAGTTTGATTCCTTTTATCTTCATCTCACTTCTTTGATTCTTACAACTATTAGCAACTAGCAATCGATCTTATTAGTTGCTAACTAGTTCTTAAGTCCAAATTCATTTCGTGCTACTTCTTCTTCTTAAGTTTTTCCATATATTTCATTGACAACCTCTTTGGCTCTTGTCCGTTTGTTTTTGAGTCTTCCTTCTTTCATCTTCACAAGAATCCATTCTCCTACAAAGTATAAGCAACCGAGTGAGTTTGATTGGTTACGCGATTCATCAACAACTTTGAAGAGCACGGAGTGTGGTAATGTTGAGAGTTCATTACGAGTGACGTGAGGCTTTTATTACTAATATTGTTTGCTAGTTTTGCAGGTCATTATGTCTAACCAAGGAGATAGAACAAAAGAGATCGGAGATATGTCATCCATAGCAAGTTCATTGGCTATGATCATGAATCAAATGTCGGGCTTGACATCGAGGATAGAAGGTATGGATGGGAAGTTGAATGGTATGGATGGGAAGTTGAATGATATGGATGCGCGGGATTGAGTATTGGGAAAAATCAAGTGGATGGTTCGAGTAGAATAGGCACTCCTCGTTCTAGGAATGAAGGTGATAGGGATAAAACACAAGATACCACACCAACCATTACCCCGGGACAAGCACATACCTTGTGAAACCCTAACACCACAACCACCTCCACCCAAAGAGCTCCACCACCCCAAACAACTAACCTTCTACCCCAAAACTGCACATTCCAAAACACCAATCGACAAACCTATCCCCAAGTTTACCAAAATAACCCAAATGAGGCAATCCCTCAAGTAATCTTACAACAAGCAACCCAAGCCCAAACACAAGATCCCTTTCTTAACCAAAACCAATACCAACACCAATAACAATACCCAATGAATGAAGAAGAGTATGATGATTATCCACAAGATAGGTGGTGGGATGATAACCGACAAGGAGGAAGGCGTGGAGGGGTGAATAATCAGGGAAGGGGAGGAAGAGGAGGCTTTGAGAGATTTCCGGGCCTTGAACCTAGATTCCAAGGTCATGTAGACTTAGGAAGGGCCCAAAGTTATGTAGACCGGGGAAGATGGTAAGATAATGAGCGGAATTTGAACACCATCAAGGTGAACCTTCCTACTTTCCAAGGAGGTAGCAATCCAAAAATGTTCCTTGAATGGAAATTGCAAAGTGAACGAATCTTCCAAACAAACAATGTGTCCGACGCCTTAAAGACAAAGTATACCCTCACTCAATTTGAGGGGTGCGCTTCTACTTAGTGGGAATCTAAGAAGTTACAAAGAGTTCAACAACACATCTATGATCTTCCAACTTGCAACGAGTTGATTGAGATCATGGAGACAACGTGGCTTCCACCCACATACCATCAAGATGTACTCAAAAAGGTGTACATGTTGAAGCAAGGATTGAAAAGCGTAGAAGGGTACTTTGATGAGTTTGAGGACTTGCAGATGAAGTCCAAGATAGAAGAGCATGAGGAGTATACTATTATAAGGTTTGCAGCCAACTTGAATCGGGACATTTCTAAACCAATGAGGCTCAAAACTTATAATAATCTTGAAGAGACAATCCTTGACACATCCAAAGTTGAAGCAGATCTAAAAGAAGAGAGGTCTTACAAAGACAAAATCAAATCATCTTCAACTTGGAAGGCCTTGGCAATTTGATGTTGATGCCCAACATAATGGGAGAACTAACAAATACTCATTTGTGGTAAAGGGGAAGAAGTACATTCTTAATACACTAACCCCTTACCACGTGAGTGAGGATTATAGAGTGATGAGAGAGCTTCCAGAGAAGTATCAAAAGGAAGAAAAGGAGAAGGGTGAGAGGGAGACCTTGTTGGTCATAGGTGGAGAGGGAACGTCTCAAGATGGTTCCAAGAAATTTTTGTTGGCCAAACCAAGTAATTGCTTAAAAGGGGTTGATGAGAGACGCTTCTTGGTGTGTCTTGTCAACAAACATCTTCTCCTAAATGCTAACCAAGCTACTAGCACTTTTCCTAGTAGTATATCTTCTCTTTTGCAGGATTATTAAGCATTGTTCTCGGAAAAAAATGAGGGTTCTCAAATCCCGAACAAGCCGGCATATAGGAGCAATTCGGAGAAAACAAATGAAATACAAAGGAAAGTTGAGGAGCTACTCAAGAAGGGTCTAGTCAAGGAGAACCTTAGTCCTTGTGCCGTACCAGTGATTCTTGTCCCAAAGAAAGATGGCACTTGGAGGATGTGCATTGATTGTAGAGCCGTCAACAAAATCACGATAAAGTATCAACATCCTATCCCTAGACTTGATGACATGTTGGATGAGCTTTGTGGCTCAAGTGTGTTTTTTAAAATTGACCTTAGGAGTGGCTATCACCAAATTCGTATGAATCTGGGTGATGAATGGAAAATGACCTTCAAGAGAAAGTTTGACCCCTATGAGTGGCTTGTTATGCCATTCGGCCTAACCAATGCACCTAGCACTTTCATGCGCTTAATGAACCATGTTTTAAAAATCTTTATCAATAAATTTGTTGTTGTCTACTTTGATGACATTCTTGTGTATAGCAAATCTATGGAAGAACATGTGAGCCATTTGAGGCAAGTGTTTGATGTCTTGTTGATTGAAAAGTTGTTTGCTAATGCCAAGAAGTGTGCTTTTGGGGTTGATAAAGTGGTGTTCTTGGGTTTTGTGGTGAGTGTTAATGGTGTTGAGGTTGATAAAACGAAGGTGGAGTCCATTAGAACTTGGCCAACTCCTAAAAATACAACCGATGTAAGGAGTTTCCATGGATTGGCAAGTTTCTATATACTATATGTGAAGGGATTTAGTACAATTGCCTCCACAATGACCGAATTGATCAAAAAGGATGTTCCTTTTGTGTGGGGAGATGAGCAAGAAAAGGCATTCCAAGAATTGAAGTCTATGTTGAGTTCGGAACCTTTGTTGCAATTGCCAAATTTTGAAAAGACGTTTGAAGTAGAGTGTGATGCTTTCGGAGTTGGCATAGGTGGTGTCTTGATGCAAGAAGGCAAAACATTGGCTTATTTTAGTAAGAAGCTTAAGGGGGCGTCATGGAACTACTCAACCTATGACAAAGAGTTGTATGCACTTGTAAGGGTCATGACCCATTGACAATACTACTTGTGGCACAAAGAGTTTGTGATTCGTTCGGATCATGAGTCTTTAAAGCATTTGAAAGGCCAATCCAAACTCAACAAAAGACATGCCAAGTGGGTAGAATTGATTGAAGCTTTCCCTTATGTGATCCATTACAAAAGGGGTAAAGAAAATATGGTGGCGGATGCTTTGTCTAGAAAGTATGTCTTGCTCAATACAATGACTTCTAGAATGGTGGGTTTTGAAAGCCTTAAGGGATTCTATTCTCAAGATCCCGACTTTAAGGCAATTTGTGAGGAGTTGACCCAAGGGAGGAGGGTTGATAGGTTCCAACCTGTAGATGGGTTCCTATTCAAGGATGGTAGAGTTTGTGTTCCAATGAGCTCATGGAGAGAATTGTTAGTCAAGGAAGCACATAGTGGTGGAATGATGGGCCATTTTGGAGTGGCCAAGATACTTGACATTTTGAATGAACAATTTTATTGGGCTAAGATGCGGCATGATGTGGAAAAGCTATGTGGTCAATGTTTGGAATGCAAGCAAGCCAAGTCCAAGACTCGGCCCCAAGGTATATATACTCCCCTTCCTACTTCTATTGGTCCTTGGATAGACATTTCTATGGATTTTGTGTTGGGTCTTCCAAGAACCAAAAGGGGTCATGAAAGCATTTTTGTTGTGGTAGATAGGTTCCCAAAGATGTCTCATTTTATACCATGCCATAAATGTGATGATGCATCTCATGTAGCATCTTTGTTTATGACTCATGTGCTTAAATTACATGGAGTTCCTAGAACTATTGTTAGTGATAAGGATTCTAAATTTCTTAGCCATTTTTGGAAGAGTCTTTGGGGTGGACTTGGAACCAAGCTCATGTTTTCTACTTCTTGCCACCCTCAAACGGATGGGCAAACCGAAGTAGTAAATAGGACTCTTGGAAGCATGCTTAGGTGTATGATTAGAAGAAAGCCTACTTCTTGGGAAGATTGTTTGCCTTTGATTGAATTTGCTTCTAATCATTCTCTACACACTTCTATTAGCATGACTCCATTTGAAGTTTGGTATGGTTTTAATCCTTTGATTCCCTTAACATTAACCCCCTTGTCTAGTGATGTTGTTGTGAGTATAGATGCAAAACAAAGGGTGGCCGAAATGTTGAAAATCCATGCTATGGTAAAGGATAACATTGACAAGATTAACACCAAGGTAGCAAAAAGGAAAAACCATTGGAGGAAGAAAATAGGATTCCAACCTAATGATTGGGTTTGGATCCATTTTCGAAAGGAAACATTTCCTTAATTGACAAAAGGCAAGTTGAGTCCAAGAAGGGATGGTCCCTTCAAAGTCCTTGAGAAGATCAATATTAATGCCTATAAGATCGACTTACCAAGTGATTATAATGTTCACAATGTAAGTGATCTTTCTTCTTGTGTTGTAGGTGATCCTTTAGATTCGAGGACGAATCTTCTCTAAGAAGGGGAGGATTATATGACCCCACCTAGCTCAAGCCCATTCACTAGGAGCCAAGCAAAGGGACTCCAAGACCTTCAAGCTCTATTCATGAAGAAGGAAGCATTTGAGGAGCTAGAAGAGAAGATCTCAAGAGTATACAACATTTGGAAGGTGGCTTGGGAAGATTTGGAGAAGACATCTCAAAGTGGCCAAAAGTGCAAGAGGCATATTTTTGCAAACTGTGGGCGTTTGATGCAAATCTCGACAAAGAATGCAATTCAAGGTCAAGAGTACAATTGGAGGCCATATTTGCAAGTTTTTAGTCATCTAGATGGTTGAAGACCCATGTTGGGGGTAATTTTGCAAAGAGCCACTTTTGGGCCTTTGTTGTAAAGCCCTAGACTATTAATAGGAGGCTTGTCTCATTTTCATTTCCTTAGCTTGAAAATTGATGAAACCCTAAGTATTAGTTTGTTTAGTAGTTAACTTAATATATATTGTTTGGCTTGATTAACTAAGTGTGATTTCTTAGTTGTGCCTTGAATTGCTTTCCATTGAATTTGCCTAGGAATTCTCGTTTGTGGATTCAAGTTGAGTCAATTCCTTGAAATTCAAATTGCTCAGGTTTTTAAGGTATTATTCCAATTGAAAGGGGTTGGGTTTCATATACTCAACCTTGTTCATAGAATCTATCATAGGGGTTTAGTATCTATCCATCTACGATTCTTCCATCTCTATTCTTCATCCATCAATTATTTTGATTTTTCATGGTCTTCAAGTTTTCTAGAGTTTCTTAGGTTATATCGTATCACGAAGGTACCTCGGGCTCAACTTGCCCCTCTTCCCAAATCGCATAACACCCTTCATGGTTGAAATCTTCTGAAACACCTACTCGCTCTTCACAAATTCTAAGTCCCGAGCCTTTTGGTTCGCATACATCTTCTGTCAACTCTAGGCTGCTAGAAGCTTTCCCTGAATAAGCTTCACCCTGTCCACGGACTCTCTCAACAAATCTGTGTCCCATGGGCGAACTCAAAAGCATCAAACCACCCAATAGGAGAACGAAACCTCCTACCATACAAAGCCTCGAGCGGCGCTATATCAATACTCGAATGGTAGCTATTGTTGTACACAAGTTCTGCTAAGGGAAAGAACTGGTCCCATTGACCACCAAAATCAATGACGCATGCTCTCAACATAACCCCGAGCACCTGGATAGTCCTCTCAGACTGACCATCAGTCTGGGGATGAAAAGCTGTACTAAAGTCCAACTCTGCCTGAAAAGCCTTCCAGAAATTGAAAGTACACTGGGGGACCTCAATCCGAGATAATAGAAATAGGGACCCCGTACAATCGCACAATCTCACGAATGTAAATCCTGGCTAACTTCTCGACAATGTAAGTGACCTGAACTAGAATGAAATGAGCGGACTTAGTCAACCGATCAACAATAACCCAAGCTGAATCAAACTTTCCCAGGGTCTTCGGAAGACCCACAACAAAATCCATGGCATTCCTCTCCCACTTCCACTCGGGAATGGGCATCCTCTAAAGCACACCACCAGGTCTCTGGTGTTCATACTTGACTTGCTGACAATTTCCATAGTTAGCCACAAAATTTTCAATATCTCTCTTCATCCTACCCCACTAGTAGTGCTGCCTCAGATCTCAATACATCTTCGTAGCACACGGATGAATGAAATATCTAGAACTATGGGCCTCCTCCAAAATCAAATAAATCAAATCACCGACACGAGGACCATACACACATCCCTTGATACTCAGAACACCCTCACTATCAAGCATGGCCTCCTTGGCTTCCCCTCTCAGAACCTTATTACGAATCTTACAGAACTGGGCATCCTCAAACTGTTGGACCCTAATCTGCTCCAAGAGGGACGACCTCGCCTCAACACAAGCTAAGACTGTGCCCAGAACTGAGATATCAAGGTGCACAGTTAGCCAGAGTCTGAACCTCCATGGCTAATGGATGCTCAGAAGCAACTAATCGGGTTAAGCTACCCATACTCACTGCCTTGCCACTCAAGGCATCAGCTACCACATTAGCCTTTCCCCGATGATAGAGAATGGTGATGTCATAATCCTTCAAAAGCTTCATCCACCTATGTTGCCTGGAATTTAGATCTCTTTGATTGAACATGTGCTGAAAGCTGCGGTGATCGGTGAACACCTCACAATGGACTCCGTACAGATAGTGACTCCAGATCTTCAAGGTGAAGACTATTGCGGATAACTCCATAGTTCTTCTTGTAGATCTTCAACTGACGGGAAGCATAGGCAATGACTCTACTTTCCTGTATCAACACAGCACCCAAACCAACACAGGATGCATCACAATACACTGAGAAATTCTTACCCTCCACGGATAATGCCAGAATCGAGGCTGGAGTCAAAAGAGTCTTGACCTTTTAAAAGCTCTCTTAACAAGCATCGGATCACTGAAAGGGAACCTCCTTATGAGTCAATCTAGTCAATGAAGAAGTAATAGAAGCGAAACCCTTCAAAAATCGACGGTAATAGCTGGCTAACCCCACGAAGCTATGAATCTCAGTCACAGTAGTGGGCCTCACCCAATCTCTAACAACCTCAATCTTCTTGGGATCAACTATGATCCTGTCCTTAGACACAACGTGGCCCAAGAATGCCACACACTCAAGCCAGAACTCACACTTCAAGAACTTGGCATAAAGCTCCTTCTCCTTCAATAACCCAAGGACAATCCTCAAATGACGCTCATGCTCCTCCTTACTCTTTAAATACACTAAGATATCATCGATGAATACAATGATGAAGGAATAAAGATATGGCTTGAAAATGCTATTCATCAAAGTCATAAACGTAGCTGGGGCATTCGTAATCCCAAATGACATCACAAGGAACTCGTAATGACCATAACGAGTCCTAAAGGGCGCCTTCGAAACATCCTTGGCCCGAATCTTCAGCTGATGGTAGCCTGACCTCAAATCAATCTTCAAAAATATTGAAGCACCCTGAAGCTGGTCGAACAAGTCATCAATGAGAGGAATAGGATACTTATTACGAATGATGACCTTGTTCAACTGACGGTAATCTATGAACATCCTCATCGCACCGTCTTTCTTCTTCACAAACAAAACAGGAGCACCCCAAAATGAGACACTCAGTCTAATAAACCCCTTACTCAATAGATCCTGTAGCTGCTCCTTCAGCTCTCTCAACTCAGCGAGTGCCATACTATAGTGAGGAATAGAAATAGGGCGCATGCCTGGACCCAGATCGATATAGAAATCAATGTCGCGATCGGGTGGCATACCCGACAAATCAGAAGGAAAGACCTTCGCGAACTCACATTCAATGGGCACAGACTCAAGGGGCGGAGAATCGACGCTAGTATCACGAACATGGGCCAAGTAAGACAAACAACCCTTGCTAACTAACTTCTTCGTGTGGAGATAAGAAATGATCTTCTTCGGAGCGGGCTCGGAGTACCCCTCCACTCTAATCTAGGAATCCCAGGCATAGCTAAGGTGATGGTCTTGGCGTGACAGTCTAAGATTGCGTGATACGGTGACAACCAAGTCATACCCAAGATAATATCAAAGTCTACCATATCTAATATCATCAAATATACCCAAGTATCATACCCTATAAAAGTAACTAAGCAAGACCGAAAGACTCAATCAACAACAATTGAGTCTCCAACCGGAGTAGATACATGAACAGACACATCAAGACGGTCACTAGTAAAATCTCAACCAACAGAATGATAGGCAGATACATATGAGAAAGTATACCCCGAATCAAACAAGACTGAAGCACGTAGATGACGAGCAAAAATATTACCTGAGATCATAGCATCAGAGGCCTCAGCCTCGAGCCTACTCGGAAAATAATAGCAAAGGCCACTACCACGGCCTCTTTGGCCCGACTGTCTCCCTCCTTTGGAGGCCTGAGAACTGCCTTTACCTAACTGGTGTCCACCCCAAGACTGATGAGATCCACCTCAGCCTGACTGAGCACCGCCTCTGGCTGCAGAACCACCCTAAGCACTAGATGGTGCCGGAGGCCTCAGAGTCTTTAATAGGGAACCCTCCTGGGACCCATTCTGTCTAGCTCTAGGACAATATCTCATAAAGTGGCCAGAGTCACCACCAACATAGCAAGATCTGTGGGCTGGAGGCTGATATAAGGAAGCCGATAAACTAGAGGGGCTACCACGTTGAGCTGGACGAGAGTAAGAACCACCATGGGACTGTCCAACTCCATAACCACTGGGTCTAAAAGGACCAGCTGAAGAAGCCTATAACGCTGACTGAACAGGGTGGCTGGGGGCTGACTGATAAGGCCTGGATAACTGTCCCCCACTCCTATAGCTAGAACCACTATAACCACCATGATGACACGACCTCTTCTCACTAGACTCTCCCAAAGATCGAGCCTTGGCAGACTCATCACCCACAACATAATCAACAACCACCTGGAAGGAAGACCCCAAAGTCACCAACTGAAGACAAGCAACATGGAATGGATACATAAGTCCACCAACAAACCTACGAACCTTCTCCTCCTCCGTGAGAATCAACTGAGTAGCATCCCTAGCCAAAAATAGAGATCTAGCCTCATACTATGACATAGTCATGCCTCGCTATCGCAAATGAAGGAACTCATCTCTATGCTCATCCCTCAAAGTACACGGCACGTACTTTTCCAAGAAAGCCTGATGGAATTGGGTCCAAGTAAGTGAAGGTGCACCAACGGGTCTGCCCTTAATAAAAGTCCTCCACCAAGTTTTCGCGTTGCCGAAAAACTGAAATGATACATAATCCACCCCATGAGACTCCATAATAAACTTCTTATAGAGCTTCTCATGCATCTCCATAATGAACTCATATGCATCCTCACTATGCAAGCCAAAGAACTTAGGCGACTCCAACTTCAGGAACCTCCTAACAAGCTCCTAATTCTCAACGGTCAAAGGCTGGACTGCCACAGGTTTAGGAGCACCTTCAGGGACTAGAATACTGCCTAATCGCAGGGCCATGGTAGTGGCAGGATACATCTCACAGTCTGGACCTGCTCGGGAGTCCGTACTCCCACTCGAGTCTGGAAACCACTTGGAGTAGTGGCACCCCCTACGACATGCTGGCCGTCAAGATGAAGAAGTACACGGGCCATAACATCCTGGAATTCCTGATCGGACATGTCATTGGGGTGAGTCTGGGCTTGTCCTTCACCTTCCCCCGGTAGCCTGTGCTCTCTCAGGATGATGCTCACTACTAATTGCCGCTAATTTATTTCTTGAGCTGAATTATTACCGGCAAATAAATATTTGCCAGCATAGATTACGGATTACCGGCGATTGAGAGAAATGGCCACAAATATTGATACAATTGAAAAAAAAAAGTCCCTTAAATTATTTCATTTCCCTCCAACTTTTTCACTCTAATATCAGTGGCGGATGGAGCTCTAGATCCGCCTCAATCTAATATCCCTCCCTTGTTGAAAAGAGAAAATTCCCTCCTCTTCTATCTCAGATGCCCTAATTCACCAATTTAGTCTCAATTTCATTTTGCGAAACAAACTCCCAAACAGAATCAGGTATGCCTATTTTTCTCTCATTATTGCTCATATTTGTTTATGATTTCCGATTTGACAATCTAGGTCTCACGATATTCCCTCTTTTTGTATTTATTGTTTATCTTTATATGTCTATGTAGATTTAAATGCGGTAGTATTATTTTCGTCTTGTTAACTTGAAACGCTTGTCATCAGCGAGAACAATCGGGAAGCAAAATCGGAAGTAGCTACGGTCCAAGTATTTTCGAATGATTTGAGAGAACAGAGATAGAAAGAAACATCTTGTGACCTCAAGTCATTTCTTCGAAAATCTATTAGTCGTAAGCCTCGTATAAGAAATTTCGGATTCCTATTGTTTATGTGACAACCAAAGATTTTCAATGAATCACTCTACTTAGCCAGGTAAATTGTTTTGTATTGAGTATTTGTACAGTTAATGTGTTTGTGAAAATGCCACTACGACCACTTATTTTACATGTAAAGAATAACTCTTCACATACTTGTCAAGAAATTCAAGGAATAATTAATTGTGGAAGCTTTAGTGTATCAAGCACATGTTGCTACTACTTTTGTCATATTTCCTTTGTGGCATGAAATGAATAGTTTTCTGGTAGCAATTTTGGCATGTTTGTGCTTGGAAGCATAATTTCTTTTGTGTACTGAAATGCTCAATCTCTGTTTTTCATCTTTAACTTAAAATACTTGCAAATTAACATTACTGGATAATTTCTTGTATCCATGAGCACTTTAATAAGCATTCAATACTTATTTCTATTTAACTGATTGCAAGGATATTCCCATTTAAATTTGTAAAATCCCCTCCCTCGAGTACCTAAATTCAGAATGGAAGGACTTCTCTTGTATACACTTCAGCTCACTACCTTTTAATCATTTTTTGTTTTGAAGAATTTTCTGAATGGCTACATTCTATTGTCGTTGTTCAAGAAGTCTAGATTGAATGAAATTAGTCGAGGAGCTAGTGAATTGTCAGAGGAAGTTGATGATCAACTATTGAGTTTCAAGTATTCTATTTAACAATTCTTGTCTGTTTTCTTATAGTGGTGATGTTGGTCTGCCTTTTTGTGTCCAGAGTATCTTTATCATGTTCTTAATCAGTTCATATAGGCAGATACATGCCTAAAGATAGTAGAAACTAAAGCTCACCTGCACAACAACATGCCCAAAGACAGTGTATGTCCAATAGTCTTAAAATCTGTTTGACAGATGTACATGTTGTTTTACGCAGCTTCAACAAATACATATATATATCCAACAGGAACCTTGACTTCCGATCACGGGAGACCATTTCATTTATTAAACCTGTTGCATATCAGTCTCTCCATTTTCAGCCTTCTACACTATCAGTTGCAAATATTTTGATGCATGAACAAGGTGGCACTGCAATATAATGGCCAAGTATTCTTAAATGACTTTAGGAGACAGGAACATGAGAATCGCATTGATGGCTTGGGAAACTGGCAGGTAATCAATAGTAAAGGAGTTCATCTTGTGCATCATTATTTTATGATGATTTCTTTCTTTCCATTTCATGCTAATGCAGAGTTTATATATTCAAGGGAGAAGAAGATAGTTATTAGCCCCTGTGCACGTATTCCAAAGCTTTCCGTGCAATTTTCATGTAGACAATCCATGAATATAGTATCACAAACATGGTTAATTGTATTTCGCAGATGTTGAGAAAATTTAATAGCCATGGCTTAGTATAGGACTGATAAGGCAGTCAGGAGAAATAGGAGCAGTGCCAACTTACTATCTCTGCATCTTATTTCTTCGATGGAATTTATGGAAAAAGCCTTCTAGCAGTCATATATAACTCTAAGTGCTTGTTGGGCATAAATACGATCCTAGGATTTGTTAATACATGTTTCGCCATTAACTTTTGGAAATATAGACCTTCAAATACTGACATTTAAAAGAGAGCATTTCTTTTCAAGAATCTTGCATGAAAGCCAAAGATTAATTATTAACTGGGTAAGATAATCTCAATTTAGTACAATATTTGCATTGCATGGTGAGAAGATTTAAATTGATATTTTTCATTCTTTTGATGCATGTTCTTGTTATATTTAAACATCTGAAAATGCTCTAAGAACCTTCTTCCTTATCATAATTGTCAACATCTCTGTGGGAGTTGTACTAGCTAATATATGAAAAACGTGTTAAATGTTTATCATGAGTCTTAACGATGATTAATTGTTAAGGGATATCATTTGGGGCTTGAGAGGAGAATTCAAGTTGTTTTTCTTTTCTAATGGTTTAATTGATTTTGGGTGTGCTTCAGTGATTAATCCTCTGCTATTGGTGTCTTCATTATGTAAACTTGGCAAATTGTAAATCTTATATAATATTTGGGCTCATCTTGAAATGTTCCTAGTTCTGATGCTGTTTTTCTTACCTTGCAGAGCTTTCGTCACACTCACATATCACCGGGAGTAATATATTTGGGATGCAGAAAACGGGGCTGAATAACAACATGTCGACGTACAACAATGATGAAACTGAGGCAAGGGGAAAAGATTCTATTGCACGCCCACTTGTACCAAGGATGACGAGAAAGATTATCTTGCTATTGGATTAATGTTATGTAGGGTTGTGTTCTCCATTGTCTCGCAGGATAAATATTTATGAACAACTATATTGTATGATGACTATTGATGACACCAATTATTAGACTTCGTGAAATTAGTTATTGGATTCAAATGGTGTATTTTTTCTATTATGTTGGTTATTCAAAATTATGGTTTAATTAATAGTTGTTTCGTTTACTGGAAATTTAATAAATATCATGTGATATGATGAATGCATATTATTGTGTACTGTTGGAAACATTTGTAAGTTACCATTGAAATATTTTAGTAGTGAAAATTGTAGCATTAAGATGAGTCTTTATCAGCTATAAAAATTGTCATGAAGGACATAAATAAGGGCAGATTCAAATAGAAGTTTGAGATGCCATTACTATTGCCACTAAATGATGTCTCCTTTACCGGCGATTAATGAGTCTTCACCGGCAATATGAAATGTTGCTAAACATATGAACTAACACATCTTTTAGGGAGTTTTAGCGGCCATTTTAATTGCCGGTAACTAAATGCCGCTAAATGTCATTACTTTTAGCGGCAATAATTGATACCTTTACCGGCATTCGGCAGAATTGCCGCTGAAGCTTTTAGCGACCCTGGATACAACGACAAATATGTAATTGCCGGTAAAAGTTTCAGTGGCAATTTTTATTGCCGCTAAAGGGAAAATCTGTTGCCGCTAAAAGCCATTTTTGTAGTAGTGGCTCTGGATAAGCTGAACATGCTTGCCTCGATCCAACCACAGGGGCCTCACCCTTAGCCAGTGCAGCCCCATGGCCTCTAGCTCGACTGCGACCTCTCTCATGTCCTAGTCCTCTAGTGCCTGCCCCAGCACTGGGCTCGGGCACCTCGTCCCTCGCGATGGTAGCTCGTGTCCTCACCATCTGTGAGAGAATAGAAGTGGATTAGATACCAATTAGAAAAAGCTAGATACTGATAAGTCATAGATTTTCGGGCTTTCTACATCCACAACTTATGCTTTTTAGGAGTCATTTCAAGTATTTTTCTCTATTTCTATTATGTTTTTTGTGTGTTTTCAAATTTTGTGAGTTAGAGGGCATAAAGGGAACAAAGTGATAGAAAAAGGAGAAAAACAATGAGAAGGCGACTAAGACGCGACACTGCATATTCGAGATGCGGTTGCAAAGTGTTTTCACAAATCAACAGAGAGTTTGCCAAAATATAGCAAGATGCGACACAAGATGCGCCACCGCAAAGTCCAAAATGCAGTCGGATACTCCAGCTCTGAGCAATCAGTGAATCAGATAAAGTGCACCAGAATGCGGAGTACATGCGACACCGCAAACTCCAGATGCGGTCGCATACCCCTGTTTCGACCGCATACTTGGTGCCGCATGTCGTCATTTAGGCAATTTTTGTAATTTTTGTTCTCTTTCTATAAATCCTCGTGCCTAGGTTTTTGTGAACACTATTGAATATTCCTTGGACAGACTTTATTGTTGTCCTTTAGCTCTTAGTGCATTGAATAGTGGTGGTTGCAAGCTTTTTAAGGAGAATCTTCCTCTTTTTGTCATCTTCTTCCATTAATCATTGTAAGCTCTATGAATATTCTCTTTCCATTGTTTTGTATTTAATGGACATGAGTTAAACCAGTTAGCTAAGGTTGTGGGACCAAATGTGTTAGTTATGTGATTTGATTTTTATATTTCAGCTACATTTGTATGTTAAAGGTGTTTTCTATCAACTCTTCAAGCTTTAATGTCGTTTAATGTTGGACAACATTATTTATGCCTAAAGACCCTTACTTTGCTTAGAAAACAAAGTAAGGGTTAGGAAAAGAGTTAATAGCAAGAATTTTGGGTTTAAACCCCATTTAATAGCTTGAGCTAGGAATAGGAAAGCTACTTGAAGCTAAAAATGGGGATTCACATTTGTAACATTCTAAGACTTGAAAAAGCTTAGTAGTGAAATTTACTAATTGGGTTGGAAGAATTTTGGTAAAATCAAGCAACCCATTGTTTATTACACCAGAGCATATAAATTAGTGGAATCAATACCCAATTGCATTACTTTCCATTGGAATCACAACCTTAGTCCTTTTACCACTAGATTTTCTTTTTAACAACAATTAGCAAGAAATTAGATAAGAAACTTCAAACCAATCATTGTTATCCCCCTTTCCCTAGAAATATAGATTAATAGTCGAGCGTTACTCTTAGTAAGTATATTTATTCATTTTATTCTCTGTGGGATTCGACCCCAACCTCGTTGGGTTCTATATTTGAACAACAACCACTTTACTCCTATTTTAAATGTGTAATTTGGGTGTATCAAATTTTGGCGCTGTTACCAGAAAATACAGTCTAGAAATTTACCAATTAGTAAAAACTCTACTTTTAGTCTTTATTTCTCTTCTTACTTTCTTGTTGTTGATTGTGTTGATTCTGGTGAAATGAAGGACTCTGATCCAATGATGGGATAGTAGAGGAGACTGGGTATGCAGCTACTATCCATCCACCTCCGGTCCAACGGAATGCGAGTTTCCATGTAAATAACACCATGCTTCACCTGCTCAACACTAAGGGCTTATTCGGAGGTCTATCCAATGATGACCTGAATAGGAACCTTAAGAACTTTCTCGGGGTGTGTACCACCAATATGCATCCGAACATCTCAAGTGAGATAGTCAAGTTGAGGTTTTTCCCGTTCTCTCTCACGGGGGAAGCCGCCGCATGGTTGGATGAAATATTCCGACTAGTTCTATCACTACTTGGGTGGAATTGACTCAAGCTTTCCACAAGAAGTTCTTCCCTCCATCCTGGATGTTGCAACTCCGTGATGAAATCACCAACTTTTGTCAACTTTCGAATGAGGCTCTACATGAGGCTTGGACTTGATTAAAAAAGAAGGTCAAGAGTTGTCCATAGCATGGGTTGCCTGATAGCGTTCTTCTCCAAACATTTTATCGGTCACTTGATTTGGTCAACAAGTTAGTGGCCAATAATATTATGGGTGGGTCTGTGATGGACAATTCTTATGATGTTATGAGTGCTCTCCTAAACAAATTAACTGAGACCAACAAAGCTTGGTATGCTAGGAAGGCCGAAGTAGTTGGAGGAGGTCCTTCTAAAAGAGTGTTGTCTTGGGAGACAATGAAGAAGTAGGAGGAGAGTCAAATTTGGTCACTTAAATGGAGCTTCTCACGAAGCATGTGTTAGGTGGAAGCACGAAGCGGGTTAATGCGGTAGGGTCTTGTGAATGGGGCTCTCTAGATGCACAATACTTCCAAATCTATGATGAAGAGGCTAATTTTGTAAACAGTCAAGCGGGCAGTTCCCGGCCTAACTAGCAAGGTTCCTATCAAGGACCTTGGTTGTAAGGTCAAGGGAATCAAGGTTGGAACAAAGAGCAAGGGAATTCACATTGGCGGGATAACAATCAAGGTGGTTACAACAACAATTACAACAATCACAGAAGCTCAAATCCTTATGTCCCATCCAAGGGGAGCCAACTTATTTCAAGCCAAACATCCATTAGCGACCCCGCTAGTTCCAAAATAGAAGACATGCTATAAAGACTATTGAAAAAGGTGGAGTCAACCGATTCCTTTTGGAAAGAAACAAGAGATGAAATGAAAAGCTTGGGGAAAGTTGTAGGTTCTCACTCAACTTCCCTCAAGCAATTAGAATCACAACTTGGCCAAATCTCGGTTACTCTCAATCAAAGACAAAAGGGCATACTCCCTAGTGATATGGTTGCAAACCCAATGAATGATGGTGATCATAAATGCCATGCAATCACTACTAGGAGTGTCAAGACAATTGGGGGAGAGACATTGTTGAAAGATAATTTGGTTGTTGATGATGTGGAAATTGTTGAAGAGCCCATGGTTGTTGAGGAAGAAGTGACAAGAAGCGAGCTAGTGTTGAAAAGCCCATTATTATTGAAGAAGTGCCGGAAAATGATGAAGCTTCAAAAAGCAAGGAAGCAATAGAGGAGGTGCCAAGGGCTTTACCGCCCGTTCCAAAGCCTCCTCCTCCATTTCCTCAAAGGCTAGAAAAAAAGATGGATGATGGAAAATTTCTAAAGTTCATTGAAAAATTAAAACAACTCTCTATCAACATCCCATTGGTAGAAGCCCTTGAACAAATGCCGGGGTGTGTTAAGTTTATAAAAGATCTTGTCACAAAGAGGAGGAGAGATTTTTAATGGGGGATGTTACACATCATTGTAGCTCCATCATTACGAAGGCTTTAGTTCAAAAGAAGGAGGGCCCCACAACTTTTACTATTCCATGTACCATTGGGGCGTATAAGTTTGCCAAAGCTTTGTATGACCTTGGTGCAAGTATCAATTTGATGCCCCTTGCAATATTAAAAAAATTTGACTTGGGCAGTCCCCGACCCACAACAATGAGGTTACTAATGGCGGATCAAACCGTGAAGAAGCCGGTTGGAATCCTCTTTGATGTGCTTGTAAGGGTGGACCGTTTCATATTTCTAGCCCATTATGTTATATTGGATTGTGAGGTTGACTTTGAGGTCCCTATTATCTTGGGATGACCATTCCTAGCCACCGGCCAAGCTCTTATCGATATTGAAAGGGGTGATCTCAAATTCCAGATGAACAATGAGGAAATCACATTCCATATTTGTAAATCCATAAAGCAACCGGTGGATATGAGTGTGGTGTCAGTAATTGACACTATTGATGAAATGGTAGAAACAACCTGTCATGACCCAACTCCGTGGGCCGCGACCAGTGCCCTAGCTGGGCACCTATACGTACCCGATACCCAATTTAGCATATTATCAAAATAATGTAATATAATAGCAACATTAGTGGATGCTACAGAATTTAGCAGAAAAGCAGACTTGGCACACAGAAGCCGATAAGGCTGTCATAAAACCAAAACATCCCAAACATATGTACAGAACCCACACAGATGTATCCACAGACCTCTACAGAACATATCATAATCATAAGACGGGACAGGGCCCCGTCATACCCAGAACAATATACATATCCAGATAACAGTGACAGACTGTACCAAAAGATGGGCTCTGAAGAAGAGAGCGCCCCAAAATAGCAGAAACGGGATCCTAAACGTGTGGATCAGCAAACCTGTCGTCTGTACCTGCGCGGCATGAAAACGCAGCCCCCGAAGAAAGGGGGTCAGTACGAAATATGTACTGAATATGTAAAGCGGAATCACAGAAGTCAAATCATAATGGTTACAGAAAATGAGTACAGAATCCAGAGTGTCAAATGCATATTTCCAAAACAGACAGAATGCGTACAGAAACATATGTCATATCATATCATATCCGGTCCCTGCCACGAGACTCGGCAGACAGAATGTGGCCACCCTCCCGACGCTGGTGCCACTATACAGAGGAATCAGAAAAAGGGGCGTGGCCCCGTATCATATAATGTCATATCAAAATGGCCATAACAGATCAGAACAGAATAGGCGGACATGGCACATCATACTCCACAGACCCATGTACGCGTATACCTGCCCCCTCACATCGGGACGCGGCGAACAATGCAGAGAATTACGCTTGACAACATATCCTGGCCCGGGCTCAGTGTGGGAAACATTGGGACATCCACGAATGGAGTAGTGAGAGACTAATGCAATTTAAAAATATAATAAATGTTTTCAAAGACTCGATGAAGCGTATCAAAGACAAACAAATCCAATGGGGTCGGACGGAATCATAATAAATGTATTTCGGATATCATAATAAATTACAGAAGTATAACTTTCCCGAAGTCATTCCGAGTGTCAAAATAATTTATAATATTTAACAGAATATTTAAAATAATATTCGTTAAGCGATTAGTAGGGTAATTAAAACATTTCTTTCAAAAATCGCTTAAAAAGGAAGCTTTAACACATTAGGGGCAAAAACGTAAATAGTGGGCCCGCCTCTGAACAAATAAGGTGGCGGGCTCAAATTGTGCCCTCTAAACATATAATATCATCTACGAAGGTTATACAGACATTCTATGACTTTCTGAGTAACTTAGAGCACAATTGCATAATTTCAGAAAAAGCGTATCAAAATGGTTCAATTCTACTGAAGGAAAAACTGAAATTTTGTCTTGCGGATTCCGAGGGCCAAGAGGTCCTTCGAGGCCCGGATCCGACCCTAATACACTAAGGGCATGCCAAGGGAAGAATTGGGTTTGCTTTACATACCTTTCACGCTCCTTAAGCCTTTCCAAACTCACTTCCCGTTTCGTCGAAAAACTGCAATTGGTCAAGTTTACCAATTGTAAGCTATGAATACCAAAGTTTCAACTTAATGCATATTTGGCTACCGAAATTTCGGCAGCACTTCCCCTATACATATAGCACCCCGAGAATTCAACTCGGCTAGAAATCATCAACAACAACCCAAACGACAACATCAATATCAACAATGAACATTAAAAACATAAATATCCTTCAACTAGTCATTTTTCTCACAAGTTGACATAATCTTCAATTCAACCCAATTTTCAACTAAGATCAATAATTTCACATTCAACAACAATCATGATCATCACCATATAGTTCTAGAAACATTTCATATCGTTTTCCTCAAGATATACACTCGATATACATAATATACAACTTTCCGCCAAAGTCATAACTTATGCAAAACATCAAATCTTTGGCATACAACTTCATAACAAGTTTCCAACTTCCAAATTCATCAATGATCATCACTATTAGCAACCAAACAACTTCATTTCCTTAATGTCGGAAAATCATACTAAAACGACATAAGTTTCTACATTCCAATTCAATACAAACTTATATCATTCTAACTTCATTTACATTACAAACATCACAACAACACTTTAACACACTAAACAACTCAATTCCTTTCTATCCCAAACCATATACACCCTACGACCATATGCCTATTTTTTCCAATATCAACTAAATTCATCCAACTTTCAATTCCCATATGCATTTCATCACAATCACAACTAGAATATAACATAAATTCAACACATTGTGGCTATACAATTGTGCATACCCACGGCTACACACCTACAACACACACCCACTTTGCAAACTTCCATTTTTCCATACAATCAACACATTTCTATATACTACAACACAATCAAAACTTCATAACACAATAAAAAGGTAGAAATTCTTACCTTTTCTTCAAGTCTTCTTCACTTGCAGATGTGATCACTTTGGTGATTCTAATGCTCCCCACTCCAATCCAACTATACCAAGTTACAAAGGAACCTTAACTTAGTAGGAAAACCACAAAAGAAAAATTTTAGGAGCAAGATTTTTGGTGGTGAATTTTTGCACCTCAAACCCGAAATGGTCTTCTTTTTTTGCTCTTGTTTTGCTCTTCTTTCTCTTCTAAGTCTCTTGAACCTTCTAAGGGATATTGATCCCTTTATAATTAATTAGCACATGGAAATACTCATTAAAGCCATGGGTTGGGCCTCACTTGGCCGGCCACCCCTTAAACATTGGGCCTAAATTTTTATTTTATTTTTTTGGGCCAACTCGGTTGGTCCCGAGTTGGGCCTAGCCCACTGACCTTTCGACCTTAAAACGTTCATAACTCCTTGTACCGACGTCACCTGGGAACCCACGACCTATGGATGGAAAGCTAATTCAATTATCTACAACTTCTATTTCAAGGTATTTTCGAAATTCTAAACTTATAATATAGTTGTTGCCCCCCAAAGTCAGGTCACCCGAAAACGTTTTCTTAAAAATATTCGTTTGGAGGGTTTCCACTTTGATTTGGTCCAAGGGTACTTCATGAGTTGTGTTTAACTTTACATATGTGATTCATATGACTTTTCAGATGTTCCAAAAAAAATCTCGGTGTGTGGGCCCCACCCCAGCAGATACTCCGAGGTTCAAAAATACGGGATATAACACAACCATCGAGCAAGAATATGTTGGTGAAGTTGATGAATTATGATGGGCAAAATTACGAAGATTTCGAGGAGATGGTGAAGGCGTTGGTAGGATTGGGGTCTTTCAATTACCATCCCGAGAAACTTGATCTTGATTTGGAAAATTGAGAAACTCCTCCCACAAAGCCATCAATCATTGAACCACCTACTTTGGAACTCAAACCTTTCCATTCACATTTGAGGTATGAATTCCTAACAACACTTTTCCCGTTATTGTTTCCGACTGGTTAACCGAAGAAGTATTTGAGAGATTGTTGGTAATGTTTCGGAGATTCAAAAAGGCACTTGGATGGTCTATTGCAGACATTCAAGGGATTCCACCCTGTATTTGCACTCATAAAATTCAACTTGATAAGGAATGTTTGTCGAGTGTTGAGCACCAAAGGAGGTTAAATCCGCCCATACAAGAAATGGTTAAGAAAGAAATCATCAAATGGTTAGATGCCGAAGTGGTTTATCCAATCTCGGATAGTCCATAGGTAAGTCCGGTGCAATGTGTGCCTAAAAAAGAGGTATCACCGTGGTTCCTAATGAGAAGAATGAATTGATCCCAACGCGCATGGTGACTGGTTGGAGAGTTTGCATGGATTACCGAAAGCTAAATCATTGGACCAAGAAAGGCCACTTCCCAATGACTTTCATGGACCAGATGCTTGATTGGCTTGGGGCGAGGGCTTTCTATTACTTTATAGATGGCTATTTGGGGTACAACTGAATCACTATTGCTCCCGAAGATCAGGAGAAACCCACTTTCACTTGTCCTTATGGGACATTTCCTTTCAAGAGGATGCCCTTTGGTTTGCAATTCACCCGCAACTTTCCAACCGTGCATGATGTCCATTTTCTCTGGTTGAGGAGTCCATTGAAATCTTCATGGACCACTTTTTCGTGGTAGGAGATTCTTTTTATCATTGTTTGGGGAATCTAGCCCATGTTTTGAAGTGATGTGAAGAAATGAACTTGGTTCTCAATTGGGAAAAATGTCACTTTATGGTGAAAGAGGGGATTGTGCTTGGTCAGAAAATTTTGGAAGATGGGATAGAGGTTGACAAGGCAAAGATTGAAGTTATCATTAAGCTTCCTCCTCCAATTACCGTGAAGGTTTTTTGAAGCTTCCTAGTCCATGCTGGCTTCTATAGGAGGTTCATCAAAGACTTCTCAAAGGTGGATAACCCCATGTGTAAGTTATTGGAAAAAGAATCCAAGTTTGTGTTCGATGATTCTTGTCTCAAGGCCTTTGAAGGCTTGAAAGAAAATCTCACATTGGCCCCTATCATCATTGCTCCGGATTGGTCTAAACCATTTGAATTAATGTGTGATGCGAGTAGTTTTGCAATAGGAGCTGTTCTTGGTCAAAGGCGTGAAAAGCTCTTTCATCCCATCTATTATGCAAGCAAGACTCGTAATGGAGCTCAAATGAATTATACCGTCATCGAACAAGAGTTTCTTGCCATTATCTTTGCCTGTGAGAAATTCTGTGCTTATTTGTTGGGAACTCATGTGGTTGTTCACACCGATCATGCGACCTTCCACTATCTGATGACTAAGAAAGATACAAAACCAAGGTTAATCCGTTGGGTTCTTCTATTGCAAGGGTTTGACTTTGAAGTCAAGGATAGGAAGGGATGTGAAAATCAAGTTGCGGATCACTTATCTCGTCTTGAGGAAGGTGGGTGTCCATCGAACGGTCGTGATGTAAATGAAGCATTTTCTGATGAACAAGTGATGGCGGGGTTATATGACATGATCCCGTGGTACGCCATCTCTGCAAATTATCATGCTAGTGACATTTTGCAGGAGAACATGAACTTTCACCAAAAGAAGAAGTTCTTGAATGATGTCTGAAAGTTCTACTGGGATGAGCCATATTTATTTTGGGTTTGCATCGACAACATCATAAGGTGGTGCATTCCCGAAGTTTAAATGATGCCTATCATAGAGGCTTGTCACTCCTCACCCGTCGGGGGACACCATAGTAGCTCAAGGATGGCGGCGAAAATTCTTCAAAATTGTTTATATTGGCCAATCATCTACCAAGATGCCCATGATTTTGTAAAGGCTTATGATCAATGTCAAAGACAAAGGGGCCATCTCAAGAAGGCATGAGTTACTAACGACGCCTATTCTTGAGGTTAAGGTATTCGATGTGTGGGGGATTGATTTCATGGGTCCATTTGTGAGTTCTTTCAATAACAAGTATATCTTTGTGGCGGTCGACTACGTGTCCAAGTGGGTTGAATCCATAGCGTTTCCAAATAAGAAAGGAAGAAGTGTCACCGCCCTCTTGAAAAAGAACATCTTTTCAAGGTTTGGTACACCAAGGGAAATCATTAGTGATGGGGTCTCTCATTTTTTCAACCGGTTGTTTAAGACTCTTCTTGAAAAATATGGAGTCAAACATAAAGTTGCCACCCCCTATCATCCCAAAACAAGTGGGAAAGTTGAGGTGTTGAATAGAGAAATCAAAATCATCCTATCCAAGAGGGTGAATGCAAATAGGACCGATTGATCGAGAAAATTGGATGATGTGCTATGGGCTTACTGAACGGCTTACACGACATCAGTAGGCATGTATCTGTTACACCTCAAAAAATTTCATGTCGTCATGTGTTAGATAGACTAACACAGGGTAAGATGGATATGATGTCCCTAAAAGTAAGAAAGGGTACTTAACGATTCTAATTAAGATTCCAAAAACATTCGAGGCAAGAGAAGGAAGTCCGTTGAAGAATGTAAAGTATAAGTCGTGTTTGAAAAGGGTTGCAAAGTACCGAGCTAATGTTGATTTAATAATGTCTTGAGGAAAAGTTATAATGCTCCTTAGATTGTTAATGAAGTGTTAAACAAGTGCTAAGAAGGTTCCATAGGGATTGGAGATCAAATGAAACGACGAGATTAACTTCAGAAAAATGGAGTTATACGACCACTTATACGGTCCGGATAACTTTATACGGTCCGTATAAGGGGTACGTATAACCTTACAGAAAAGGGGATCTCCCTGATGGTGAAATACGGTCACTTATACTGACCGTATAAGGGTCCGTATAACTCCCGTCGGGCTGAGATTATACGGTCCGTATAACTCCCGTCGGGCTGAGTATTTTCCAAGTATAAATATATGTTCCCACTTCTAATTTTTCATTTTTCCAACTTCTCCAATTCTCTCAAGACCTCTAGAAGGTTCCACATATTTCACTAACATAAATTCAAGGGAAATCAAAGATCAAATACCATATACCAAAACTAGTAGAATCAAGTGCAAAAATGCTAATGAGTGTTGATGGAAGCTAGAAATTTCTTGGAAGTGGAGCTAGGGTTTTCTCCAAGTGAAGCATTTCCATCCAAAACCTATTCCATCAGAATCAAAGGTGAGTTTTATGTTCATTTCATGCTATTAAGAGTATTGAATGGTTGAAAGACTTGGATTATAGTAGGAAGTAGAAAATGGGTTACAAATTTGAGAATAGTGGAATTTTTGAATGGTAACTTGACTTGAATCATGATTCTTGAGATGTTATGAGTATAATTTTGTTATAAATGGTATTAATAATATTGGAGAAGCATTATATGAGGATGAATGTGGTGTTGTATTCTGTCCATGGTTATGAATGACGTTGCGAGAGAATCTTGAGAATTGAATAATGACTAACTTAACGAAGTTCATTGATTATGATATTGTGGGTGTGTTGTTGATGTTGGGAGTTGTTATATTATATAGAGGAAGTTATAAAAACAAAGGAGATGCTGCCCAATTTTCATTAGCTTTAGCTTAGCTTCAAGTATGTTTCCGATTATCCATTCTTAGTACGAATTCCCTTGAATGTAGAATTATGAACTTGGAAGGAAGCGTTTAGTCGGCACGTTAGAAAGGCGAAAAGGTATGTGAGGCTAATCCCTTCTTTTTCCAAGGCATGATTCCTATATTATGACATTCCTTTATTTTTCCATGACTTTCTCATATTCCGGAAATTATAAGTCTATGGCTATCACGGGCTACTCATAAGATAATGAGAAGAGACATGTTATGAACGTGATAATGATGATGATGAATCTACATCTAGAGACCCTAAAGCTCATGATATGATATTCTTATGAAGCTAATGATCCTTATATGATTCCTTGATGTTATTCATTTCCTTGATGTTATTCATTGTTGCTAGGCTCACCTTATAATGCTAGTTCCTTCAAGGTGAGACATAATGATCATGACTACTCCATAATGGAATCGGGGGTTCTCGACCTTACGTCACCCCGATAGAGTTGTAGCATTTAATTGATTTTAATGCATGCTTTATGATGACTATATAATGATGAGATTACACCGTTCCTAGATGGACGGGCATGACACCGCTAAGACGGGCGGCTTATGATAACACCGTACCCATTTGGCCGGACATGACACCACTAGTGGGTGGTGTGCGATAGTTACCCGGACGCGGGTTAACGATGATGGTATATTTGATATGCATAATATGTGTTTTCCTTTAAAAGTTAAGCAGGCATAGTATTCGCCTTAAGAGGCAAATGACGTACATGTTATATCTTCACCTCATGTTTCATTATTTCTTTATTATGCTAGCATTATTCATGCCTTACATACTCAGTACCTTTTTCGTACTGACGTACTTTTATTTTTCGACGCTGTGTTCATGCCCACAGGTAGACAGGGAGATGGTGGAGACCCGTAGGACCTTATCAGCGGAGTCACAGGAGCACTTCACTACTCCGGAGGTGCTACTTATGGTCATATTATTTTGTATATATATATATATTTGGGTATGACGGGGTCCTGTCCCGTCCTTATGTCTCAGTACTTTGGTAGAGGCTCGTAGATACGTACATGTGGGTAGCTGATGTCCCATGATGACTACATTGTACATTTGTCTATCATTTTGATAACCTGGTGGGCTTATGCACGTGAATGTAGATATGTTTTAGAAGTGATAATAATCTCCTTATGACTAGTTGTGTTGAGAATAATATATGTGTCCAGGATGAGTATGATGACTAGCGTAATGAGTGGTGCTTGGTAGTAAGCTCTGGGTACCCGTCATGACCCCCTAGTCGGGTCGTGACAGTCTCCTTACCAATTGGTGTTTGAAAAAGCTTGTCATCTCCTGGTGGAGCTAGGCATTGTGGGCCTTGAAGAAGTTGAAACTAATTGGGGTGATGCCTCAAACTTGAGGATGGGACAAATTAATGACTGGATGAATTCAGATATAGAGCATATGTAAGATGTTCACTCTACAAGGCTTGCATGAAGCACTTCCATGACAAGAAGATCTTGAAAAGAGAGTTTAGCCCGGGGGATCGTGTTTTGTTGTTTAATTCATAACTCTGGTTGTTTCCCAAAAAATTGAAGTCTAAGTGGCTCGGTCCCGTCGAAGTCACCCAAGTGTTCCCATTTGGAGAAATTGAGATTGTGTGCCCAAGTGGAGATCGAATCAAGGTGAATGGGTAGTGGGTTAAGCATTATTGGGCTTACCCAGTGAAGTGAAGATAGCCAAGGTCATCTACCTCAATTAGCCATGAAAGGGTAAAACCGTCGTGCTGCGACGTTAAATCAAGCGCTTCTTGGAAGGCAACCCAAACTCTTATTTTCATATTTTTTTCTTAACTTTTGTTTAAGTGTGTAGGATGCAAAGTTGTAGGGAAATGGAGTGGAAACTCCTATGACTATTGAGGAGGTCGAAAAATCAGAAAAGTAAGCAACTTCAGCCCACTGATTAGACAGTGACCAATTCAAAAATGTTGAGGATACGAGCAATTTGCGGCTTCGCATCTCAAATATGCGGTCACATATGTGTTCACATCTCTCAGTCAAGGCCACATCAGGTAAGGGCAACTTGTGGAGTGAATGCGGGGTCACAAACTCAAATGTGACCGCATTCTTACCGCAAGTTGCACAAGTATAAAAGGAACTTTGAAACTTTTTTTTTCCACTTTTACCCTTCTAAGCCTCCAACCGTTACACTTCCTTACTATCTCAAATCGTCGGTTTCAAGCGATAATCTCGCTTAACCGACCTTTAAAGAGCACAACCCTCTTCTAAATCTCACCATTTGTGCTCCCTTTGGCCCTCAATCGATTCAAGGGCACACACAAACTTCACGCCAGTAATTTCTTAAGGTATGTGGACGACATTTCTATTTTAATGTAAATTTCATTTAACCGAGCATGTTGAGCACATTTATCATTGTCTTAGAACATTACTGGTTTGCATATGCTTGTGATTGTGCTCTGTTTGTATGAACTGTTGTGTGTGTGTGGGATTGCTTAGTAACATAATGATTTCTTTAGATTGTGGGGTTATTACTGTTTGATTATCGCTTGGGAAGGGTGTATTCATGTTTGGAGGGGGGGGGGGGGGGGGAGATTAGGGTGACTTAGAGCTTGAATTTGAATAAGGGCGATTGGGGTTTGAAAGTTGGGGATGATGATGGAGTTGCAACTGCATTCTGAGTATGCGGTGTCGCATGTCCGTCGGATCTAGGCAATACCTTTACAGTAAAGAGGGCTAAATCCTTGATTATGCGATCTAGATGCGTCACCGCATCTTCTAGATACGGTCGTATCTTGCTCCGCATACTCCTTGCCCGAAATTGGTAGTGAGGACTGCAAAATGTGCATTTTTGCTGTAAGTTTGCGGACCCACATATTGCGTATGCAGTCGCATTTTCACAAATGCGCCGCTGTATACTTTTTGTGCGGCCACAAACTCACCCATTCTCTCCTGCTCATTTCCCGTTTCTTTGGCATCATTGATAGTTTATTACTTTTCTTTTAAACCAAAAACACAAAAAAATAGTTAATTGATGTCCTTTAATAAAAAACAACATAAATATTTTTGTTTTTCTCTTGGCCTAATGGGTGTTGATTGTACAGAATGACCCGTGGCAAGTCAATTGCTCAGAAAAACCCATCAGAGATCAGCAGCAGGTCTCGAAAGAAAAGGAGGTGACTCTCTAAGGCCCCAAGACAAGAAAGATCAACCCCAACTGAGGGTCCATCCACCAATCCCTCTAGACCTCAACCAGTCACCCTAGCCTCGAGTACTTCTTCTTCTACTACCCAAGTATTGTAACAACAATTAGAAGTAATGATTCAATATGAAGAGGCCCTCTAGTTCAAAGATAAGGGGGTAAATGAGTGTTATGGCAGAAAACACACCTTCAACCTTGAGAAGCGGATTAGTTTGAGGGGGCTCCCTGAATCCTTCCCCCGTATTATGGAGCAACTTGAACGAAGAAATTGGATGGTGTTCATTAAATCCCTTGGGGTCTTTATTCCACAAATGGTACGAGAGTTCTATGCTAGCCTCGGGGCATTTATGGGCAAGAAAAAGCAATATTAGAGAGGGTGTATGATTCGAGGGGTGATGGTGCCCATATTCCACGGGGGGATCAACATCGAATATTTCAGGGAATATGAGGAGAAGATTAAGAAGGACGTGGTCGAGGGTCAAAGCGCTTGGTTGGCTGAGGTTATTGCAACCCCGGGTACTACTCCCCCGTGGATTCATACAAAGATCGATATTTATAAGGTCAGTCACAACATTGAGGGCAAGTTCTGGTTATCCTTCATTAGTAGTCAGTTTTGGCCATCACAGAATGAGACGTTGGTTGGTATTCAGAAGGCCGTATTGATTGCTTGCATCATGATAGGGGCGCATATAAATGTGGGTTGGATTATGTATTATCATATTATGGACAGAGCTTGGCAGGCTACGAGGTCCATACCATTCCCTTGTTTGATTACAGCTTTATGCCGTAGGCACAAGGTGCCACTGTTCAAACGGGTTGATAGAGAGTGCTTTACTACTGGTGTGGTTGATATTCTGAGAACGGAGGATGAAGATAACTTGGAGATGAAGAAGAGGAAGGGGCGACCTCAGACGATCAATTTGATAGTTGGATTGGAGGACCTCACCAGGCCTGCCGTTTCTACCATCCCTACAGCATCCAACACAACTTTTGAGGCTGTTTCCACGAGCACAGCTACGGGTTCCACAGCCAGTGGCACCCCACCACCTACTACAGATGCCTTGCCTCCGGGTATGTGCCCCAGTCAATTGTTGATTTCTGGAACATAGCACACATAGTGGGCACAGTGGACTCCAAAGTTACTAAATTTATCCGGATCATTCCGGATATAATTCAAAAAGCGATAGCAAAGTCCCACAAACAATTGGAGGTGAGGGTTGTGAGTTTGGAGAAAAGAGTTGAGAAGCTCGAGGTAGGTGATACCGAGTATTTGAGAGGAGTGAAGAGTGACCTGGCTCAACTGAGGACCGATTTATTTGCCTATCGAACCCCACTATTTGAGGCTATGGGCACTGAGGGTACCATGGGTACTGAGAAGGCCGGGAGAGGCCAGCCAGAGGCGATTGAGAGTTTGTGTTACCACACTATAGCTGCAGATGATCCACAAGGTGTTGGGGATGACAAGTATGAGGAGCTAGTTGACTTTGAGACGCTTCCTGATGCCTCAGAGGATTTTCTCCAGACCACTTTCGCAGCCTTTGTTCAGCATAGGCATCATGTTGCTCGCACTGATGAGGAGCTTGAGCGGGATATGTAGAGAGCTAGAGAGCATTCCATCATGGATCTTCTGCCCCGGAAGGGGAAGAGTGCTGATGTTCAGTCCTGACCAGCAGATGGAGCGACTTCATCGCATCCCCAGATTCCAGAGTCCACACCGATTGACACCACAGCAGCGACTATTATTCCACCTACAGAACCTGGTTTAGCTCCTTCTGATACAGCTCGAAAGGACACTTGATGTGTCAGAGGGAGTTCTCACCTCTTGTTGATTATGTAGGTTGCGCTAGGGACAATGCAATGTTTTTAGTTGGGGGTGGGTAGCCTTTGTCTCTCATGTGGGTTGGATATTTTATTTGGATTTGTGTACTTTGTTTTTGTGAGTTTGTTTTGTTGGATATTATGGATTTTTAGTTGATGTTTTGTAAGTATTATCTATATCCTTGTTGTTTCTTAACCGGGGTTCTTTTCCCAAGGATTCTAATGGTCTTTTGAACCCGGTGTTTTTTAGGTAGCTTGAGTCGGCATGTCCCAATGATAGATATGTGGGCAATTTCTTCAGGGAATTAAGCCTTGTAGGGTCGGGATGACATCATAACTTGTTTGGTACTAATAGAGTTAGTTTCTTGCGTGTAAAGTGTTTAATTGAGCATGCCCCTCCTAATGCATAGGAAAGAATGATCTTTGTGACAACTTTTTTGACTCATTTTGTGACTCTTTACCTACTAGTTGGGTTTACTTTGGATTATGAGATATTGCTCTATTTGTTCTTGCTTAGGAGGTGAAATTGATCCATCTTGACCAGTTCATATGCCATGTGTGGTGAGTGTTGTTGAATAATTCTTGTGCTTACTTTTATCATCTAGAACTTGCCCGATTATTCTTTCAAATGCTAATTTTGGTGATGTTGGTTGGAGAGATGACCTTGGGCTATCTTTGTGATTTTCCATTTATACGGTGCGTATAAATTTTATGGACCATATGTGGGACCGTAAAAATTGAGCAATTTTCCAACTTTATCGAAATGTATTTCTTCGATTCATTCAACTTCTATTCTTCCTAATGTTCATCAAACATGACCTTAGCTTCTTGGTAAGTACTAGTTACAATACAGATAACTTGCAACTTTGAGAATACCCTTATTCTATGAGCATATGTCAACGAAAATACGACGAACGTATCTCCCAAAGGATGAGATGTAACAAAATCATTGTGTAATCATTATGCTACTCACTAATCTCACCTAAATTCTAAATGCTCTATAACTGTGCACGTAAAAATGGTCTCGTTGAGACTTAACTTCATCTCACCTCCACATAATAGTAATTATAATACAATGAAAAGCAACTCAAATAATGCTGAAACTTAGCAATCAATATAACCAAATAAGGAGGTTAACTATTACCTGAAGCACTCAACAGTTCCCTCTCAAAGCCGCAACTTTCTGTCAAGCCACTCTTTGGTTGAAATTTCTAGTTTTTCCCTTAACATGTGGGAACCCTACCCACTTAAATTCACTCCTATATATGGGCCATGTGACATAGGGTGTTAAATGAATTGTGGACTTGGCCCATTAACTCATCACAATAGTTCCCACAATTTACTTATTCATTTAACCATTTGTATACTTTAAAATATAGCCATTCCAACAAATACTTTATTTACCAACTTGTACCTTATATGTGTGAAACTCATATTCCAATGAATAAACTATTCATACACATTAAAGAAATATATTTCAAAAGTACCTGCCAATTAAATCACCGTGCCTCCAATTCCCGCAAGTCAAGAATACCTTTTAAAGCTATGAAAATGGTGTTTTAGCAAAAAAGAGTCCAAAAGTGCTAAACGACCAAACGGGTCGTTATAGTATTATATCCTCTCCTACTTTATGTTCTCATCCTTCGAGATCATGTGTTCCCTCTCTCGACCATCTTTTTGTGCTTCTTTCCTCATACCTACTGATTCTTGTAGATGTTAGTCTTCTTCAATCACATTATTGATTGAGAGATCTCTCTGCCAATTCCCTTTAATCATCAGAAACTATGGAAATAGATTCTTAACAAAATCAGACCCCATTGTCATCAACATCTTCCTCTTCTTTTTCAAAATCACTATATCATTCCCTCTGAATCACTGCTTGTGTTCTTTTGTAACAGTTTTTTAAATTTTTAGTATGACTTTAGGAGATTTATGGTGATTTTCTGAGGCATGTTGAGGTGTTTGCAAATCAATATATGAGGGAATCTATTGCTTAGGGTATTTGGTTCAGGTCCAATGATATATATGAACTCACTCAAGTTGGTTTCTATGTGGAAAGAGATTATAAGATTGGCTTGGGTGGCTTTCAGTATAGACATATTTATGGAACTTTTAATTGGATGTAGCTGTATACCTGATAGTCATAGATATCAGGTTCTTTGACTGGTTTTCTCACTGTATTTGTCATCTGAGCTCAATTGATCATGCCATGGGTGCATACCATTTAAGGTATAATATTGAATTAGACATTGGTTTACTTAGATCTGTCTAAAGCACTCCCCTTTCTTATCCAAAATGTGGAGAAATCTGTTATACTCAGTTTATCTTCCAATTTCTTCTCCTTCAAGCTGCTTCTTCCAACAATTGCAGGTCTGTTCCTCTTCGGCTTCTTCAACACCTTTTTCTTTTCTTCTGCTGAACTATACCCCAATAATTCTTTTTTTTTTTTTTGCTGCGATCATTTTTTTTGCTGCTGCCTTTCTTGATTTATTGTCCCGTCTTCTTCACTTTTTTGTTATCCTTCAGAGAACTACTTTTTCATCTGGTTTCTCAGGTGATTAGTGATTACCATAAGTCTGTGTGGACCTACTTCTTGCTTGTTCGTCTGCACATTCTCTCTTCCTTCTACACATTGCAATGACTATATGGACATGGTTCATCTCTTCTTCCAAACCAGGTTCCCAGTGATGATATTTGGGATAACAAGTCCTGGTATCTTTTGTTGTTCTCTCTACAATGTATTTTTGTTAGGTTTGATCTTCTTCTTCCACAGATTCAAAAATCTGTTTATACTAGGCCTTTAGTGAGAGGATTATTCTCCTTTTCTATTCCCATGTGTTTTGATCATCTATATATGTTCCCGTTTCCTCTCACTTAGGCTTATTCAACCGAATCAATTATTTTTTTTGGAACCCAATTTTTCTTGGGCCCCTTTATTCTGAAGGAAGGTGATTGTAACATGTTTTTGTCAATCCTGTGTAACTGACACCTTTTGATAAGGAGCCATATTCCTTATGTTTCTTCTTCTCAGAATGTTACGTACTTCCTTGAGTTACCTTAACTTATCAGGCATGTATCTTGATATTTTAGAGATTGTCATGGGCATCGATGAAAACATGAGCCACTCTTTCTAGTTTTTCTCTAGATGGATTTTGAATGTCATCCTTGGACTTAGAAAAGCTTACCTCGTGGTCGTCATCCTCAGGATATGAGTCCGAGTTAGCCATTAGTGTCAAAGTACCTTCTGTATCTTACTCCTCTCTTGCCACTAGGGATCTATTTAGGTCTTCTACCTCATTATCACTTGAGAAATCTCCCGTAGTAGCTAATGCCTTTCTCATAATTTTATTAGCTTATGTAGTGCTCATCCTATTCTTAGGGACTTGTTCCCTTCTACTTCTATCTGGTTCACTTTTTCCACCATAATCTTCTTTCTCGGACATTCATTAATAAAGTGGTCTGAATTCCCACACCTGAAGCCTCCTTCTTGATTACGTCTATCAGATCCTCTTGGTCTTGAGGAGTCTCTTCTATTAGGAACCCCCCTCTTATGATCATTCGTTAGAATCTTCTGGTGAGCAATGCCATATTCACCATCTGGTATTGATTTTGGGTAGCTATTAAGACTTGGTTTACATTTTTGCTCGGAGGAGTATTCTTCTGAATTTGGAGCTTCCTCATCTCATAAGTTTCTAAATTTTCCATGAGTTTTTTTTATCATCATGGATCTTTTGCCTCCATAATAACATTAACTTTATTCTCCCATGAGTCAGGTAGGATGTCAAGGAACTTTTCTATTCTTCTTCCTTGAGGAATATCCACAGCAAGAGAATCTAGTTTATTGATTTTATATGTGAACCTATTGAAAATCTCTTGAAGAGATTCTCCTTCACTCATCTTGAAGAGCTCGTATTGCCTGTTTAATAAGGAAGCTTTAGATTTTTGACCTGACTTGTTTCTTCATGGTATTAAAGGTGTCCCACACTTCTTTAGTGGTTTTACGTGAAGATATTTGGTTGTACTCATCAGGTCCATTGCCATAAATCAGCAGCTTCTTTTCTTATGCATTCTTTTGGATTTCCTTGACATCTTCTTCATTGTAGTCTTAATACGATTCGACTCGTGAGAAACACAGAATTAAAGAACACAAAGTAAGATAGTTTTGATAGAAAAAATAGAGGTGAGAATAGAAGAAAGAAGGGATTGAAATCAAGTAATTGATCACAATACAAGGGAGAAGAGGCTTGAACTCATGCTTGAATTACCAACTTGGATACATTCAAGAGAGGCTCAATTGACGAGATCGATGACTAATCCTTACTTTAATCCTACACTCACTAGGAGCACTAACCTAGCACTACAATCTAGATACTAAGAGAATCACTTTCATTCAATATTCATCAAAGCTAAGGAATGAAAATAACTAAGGGTTCTATTTATAGTTTTCCCTATTACAACAAAGGTCCAAAAGTAGCCTTTGCACAAATAGCCCAAACATGTGTAATGACCCGTTTGGTTGTAATAGCCTTTCCGGTGCTTTTGACCCTTTTTCGAGCTTTTTTAGCTCACATTTGAAAACCGTTGACACTCTTCTCGAGGTCTTGGATATGAATTGGATGACGTTTTGGGAAATTTGGCTTAAGGCAAAAAAGAGTTGATTCAAAGTTGACTTTTAGGTAAACAAACCTTTTTCGGGAATTCGTCGATTCCGAGACGTCCAAATGATCTTTTAGAACTTGTGTGTATATTCGGTTTGGTTCCCAATACACTCGGGTGCATTTTGGGACTTGGGTTGGGGAATTATTTTTGAGGTATCGGGGGTTGACCCGGTCAACGAGACATCCGTTTGAAATTCTAAGGCCACGAGAACGTTCGTTGTGTGTTTTAATTTATGTCTGCATATATGGTATGTGAGCAAATGGCCTCGACTGATAGAAGGGATTTCGGGTTGAGATTGTGAAACTTAGGAATTCTGGTGCCTGGTGCCCGCTATGGCGACTCCAGGACCGCGGCAGCGGTACCGCAGAAGCGGTAGCCCTGCTGCTGCTGCGGCTCGTGTAATTTGGGCATGACTGCCTAAGTGGTCATGGGGCCGCGGAAGCAGTGCCGTTGAAGCATTATATTGGGCGTGGAAGCGGGTAACAGACTGTTAGATTCATTAAATAAGTGTTAAATGCCCTAAGTGTTTCATTCAATACCATTCAGACTTCAGAGATTTTTGGGAGCATTCAAGGCTATTCTTCATAGAAGATCATTGTGGTAAGTTCCTTCACCTTTCTTTCCATTCCATGTTATATTATTCACATTAGGAATCCATTAAACATGCTAGTTTTCTTAAGAAATGATGGATTGAAAGAGGGTTTAGTGGGTTCTTCATTATAGGCTATTAAGTCTTGATTTATTGATTGGGTTAGCTTCATTAAGCATGGAATTGATGATTAAAATCTATTATTGCATGATTCCTTCCTAATTAGTGGCTAATTTATGAAATTGGAAGTTAGGGTTCATACCCAAATTTAGGGGTTTTGCCTAGAATCCGAAATCAAGTGATTTGTTAGTTCTTCTAGCTTATAATTGATGGGAATTGATCGCCAAGAATATTTATCGAGGGCTCTTGCTGGGAACGAGTAAGTGCTCGATGCCCGAGGTCTCTTATCGAGATTGAGAGAGTGGTAGTGATCCGAGGTCAGTTTCGGAGCGAGTGGTGCACAGACTTCACGGGTCCCCCATAGGTTGTGCTGCCGAGATGTGATGTTCCATTGTCAGAGCACATGTGTACGGTGCATATGCATTGTATTCATCATACATACATTATTACATTGCATTGGATTGTACCTTTTAGTTTCCTGTGATATTAGTGTGATATGGTTATGATGTACTGGTTCGGATTAGTTGTACTGAGACTTGGCACAGTTGGGTTTAGATGTTATAACATAGGTGATGACTTGTACCGTGGATATGGATTCGTGTTGACTTGTACCTTGTTGTTTACGTGTTTATCTTGCTGTGTTGTCTTTATATATGTTAGCTAGTCTTAGTCTGCCTATGATACCTACCAATACTTGTTGTTTGTACTGACCTGCACTTGCTGCATTCTTTTATGAATGCAGAGTACCAGGTGGGATCTACTTCTACTCCTCGTGGCTGATATTCGAGGGTTGCTGATATGAGTCTCTATAGGGTGAGAATGAGGACGTTCGCTTCCCAAAGACTCTTCCTATTATTATGTCTTGTTTTTCATTCTGAGACATTATTTTGGGACTACCTATGTATTATTATTCAGACTAGTAATATTTAGTTAGATGCTCTTGTATGACCAGACCAGATACTAGGGTGGATTTCATTTACTTTTTCACTTATTTATATTATATTGTGAGACTTACGTTATTTTACTTTATTTCGCTATTTTCTATTATTTGTGAATGTTGAGTTAAGGGTTCGCCTACCGAGATGGAAAAGGTAGATGCCCGGACGATTTAGTGAAATTGGGTCGTGAAAAGTTTGTATCAGAGCCCTAGGTTACGTGGTCTATAGTACAAGAGTGTGTCTAGTAGAGTTTCGTGGATCGGTACGATGAGCTCCGTATTTATCTGCAAGAGGCTATAAGACTTTTAGAAAACTTCCAATTCTTTGATCCTAATTGGTATCTGAACTTTCTTATTTTAACCACCCACGGAGGCTGGAAACTCGTCCTTAATTCTTATGCGAATGGTTAATCTATGCCGTGTTGTGGTATGGTACAAGATGTGTTAATTTGATTCGGACACGTGATCAAGTTCAGTATCTAGTTATAGCCTAAGGATTTGATTATATAGAGACGCAATTAGACTCGTTATTGTGGGAGTTTGTGAGAAATGGGAAAGATAGTTCAAAGGGTTACATGATCTCCATGTTTCAGCGTTGGGTTGCTCAGAAGTGACAAGGTGCATTGATGGCTTAACAATAGCGGTTTGCTCGATGATATGATTGGTTTGGGAAAAACATCAACTTCGTCAAGGCTTAATGATGGTGTGCGTGACACTGGTGTACCAACGGTAGGTCAAAAATTCAGTAGCGGTCGAGTATTTGACGTCGGTATGTGAGGACAAATGTAAGTTTGGTAATGACCATCGAACTGGGCAAACGTATTGTGATCGCGGGTAATAAAGAAAAGAAGTTGACAATAAGGACATGAAGGAAGACTTTTATGAAAAGCGTGTAGCGAAGTGAGACTTCAGAGAATATCTTAGACATGAGTACTTTTCGTGAGAAAAATTGATATCTGACATGGTTGTCAGGCTAAGGTTGCGACTGGTGCTAAGGGTCACTTTTGTTATGGGATCACTGGTGTTAAGGGACTACTCTGCTATGAAGAGAACGTTATGGGCACATTGATTGATCGGTGAATTCGACTGAGTTGTGGGCTTCTGAGGAGGTACTAATCGACTGACAGAAATTACTTCAATTATGGGCGTATGTGATGAGTTAATGACTTGAGGAGTTACTGGTTGTTTCACTTAGATTTGAGGAGAAATATTGATATCGTTTGGTTCGTTTGGCTTAGATGGATGATTAGTTTAGAGGATCGAGTGGATTTGAGTGTTTGAAATGAAATATGGATACTTGAGTCTTGTTTGGATTGTGAGGGCATTATATTACAACCTTTATTAAAAGGGGTCGATGAGGTTGATTGGTGTCTTCGAGGTTCAGGGTAGAAAGGAAATCGTTAAAACAAGAATTAGTGATGTGAGAGATTGGTTGTAATTGTTTAGTGTGGAGTGGGCTTGAGAGTTTAAGGATGAGTTGGAATCTTCAATTGTGTCGTGAGCTAATAGGGCCAGTGATTGACTAATTGAACGATTATCAGTGTTGGGCCAGTTTAAAAGTTTAGTACTCAGGAGGGTTAACCAGGTGTTGAACCTAATGTTGGACTAAGGTTGGGAGGCTTGTATTCATTGTGTAAATTTGACTAATCCCTCTACTAGTGGTGTTATTACTCGGCTTATGGGATTGAATAAAAGGGATAGTCGTGCGAGTGGTTAGAGGTATTCAGATTCGATAATTGAGGTTAGAGGTGATTCTTCGAGGACTAGTAACGTTAAGGATTTGAGCAAGGGACTAGTAAACATGGATACTTGAAACAGTAGATCAATGATGGGTTAACTGAGTTATGTTCGGGATAATGTTTCAGGAATTGAGAAAGGTAATTCAGGCAAGGACGCTTCAGTGGGATACATGAGGATATTAGTAAGACTGACAATGTGATAGGCTGAATTTAGAGAGTTTTCAGTTTAGAGTTGAGTGAGTTAAGGGAAAGCTATAATGAATAGAGTATATGGCCTACTATTATCTCCAGGGGTGATTTAGCTAGTGTGCGAGACTTATGATTATGTGATGGGCTACTGAGTGGGTTCGAGTAATGGTCAGATGATGCCGGTGTATGCGAACTGATAGAAATTGAGGAATTGAAGAGTCAAGAAAAGGTATAGTTGATTGTGAATAGATAAGAAAAAGGTATATCTTGGGGATTTCTTGAGTCAATATGGATAGTGGTGTCGTTTTCTTGAATATTCTAGATGGGGTATGATTGTGTAGTAGCTTAAAGAAGAAAGTCTATGGAAATGGACCAAGCGATATGATGAGGTCTCGTGAGGATTTATGATCAGCGATTAGTGGGAAACAAGTTTCAGGTAACCAACATGTTAAGGCTTATGGAAGTGGCTTATGTGGTTCGTAGTTGAATAATTTCGTAACACTCTTCAGTGGATGAGTTAGTGTGGTTTAAGGGAAAAGAATTGTGGAAATATCTATTATGTGAAGGACAGAGTAATATTTTTGAGAAGCGACCATATTCTTGGTAGGGTATTATGTTGCAAATAATATTGACTGGATAGCTTGTGAGCACTTTGGCTATTAAGGACTTGGGAGTAATTACGTGAGATTTAGAGCGGCAGTTGTAAGATTGGAAACTTTCGGAAAATTTATAGGCATATTGTCACGACCCGACTAGGGGCCGTGACGAGTACCCGGTACTTGTACCGAGCACCCCTTATCTTGTTTCATATCCTTATTACTAAGTGGGCCGTATGACCTATACCATTTTTTTTTGTTACTTAACATTAACATTAGTAGCATAGTTATGAACCTAGGCGAACAACCTTTACTAACACATTATACATCGACTAGGACTTCTAAAAGTACAAAACATTTAACTGTACACATCTGTCTACGAGCCTCTAGACATAATACACATACACAAGAAGGGCCGAGCACTGTCACGCCCGAATATATATATATACACAAAATAGTACCAATAAACAGTGGCTCCGGAACAACTGGAGCACTCTCTATGAACCGCTGGTGGAGCTTCTAAGAACCGGATCCGTCTACCTGCTTACCTGCTCGGCATGAAACGCAGCGTCCACAAGAAGGGACGTCAGTACGAATAGTGTACCGAGTATGTAAGGCATGAAAATAGTAAAGAGAGGAATATAAATTGCAACCAATACATAATGAAATCATAGGACATATAGAGCGATAATAGAGTAACCTGTACATGTATGTGCCACCCAAGGCAGATGCCATGCATGCTAAGCTGTCTTTAAAAAAAACATTTCGTGTTCATATATGAAAATAAAACATAATATATATTGCCGAGGCGTCGGCGGCCGATCCATTTAACCATGAATATGTGTAAATATCCCGCGTCCGGGCATCCCGCGTCCGGGATGATATCAAGTCAAATACGGCTACATGTACCGTGTGTAACCCCGCGTCTATAGCGCTCTGCCCTGCTCCCTTCTTCCCCGTGTACATATACATATATACGTATATACCATACCATGCAAGCGAGCCCAAAAAGAAGCTATAACGTATCGGAGTGACGTAAGGTCGTTTCATGTACTTTGGAATCTTTAATCATGGAATCATCATTGTCGTATTCATCATATGAACATTTCCTTCCCTGACATCATCCATGTCATTGTAGAACATACTCATCGTAATTGACAAAAAACTTACTTTGCCACAGACTTTGTTTTGGAAAAATGCGGGCGTTTGGAAAACGTTTTGAGCTATTGGGGAGAAGATCATACCTTAGGGTCAATAGATTAGTTAAACAACTATTGTTTAGTAGTCGGAATAGTAATCTAAAAGTTCCCCTTGATTATAGTACGGAAATAAGCTAAATGGAACAATAGGAGGGAATTTGGGAATAGTGGGCCCACCTCGGGTCAACCGGGGTGGCGTATCCAAATTGCATATAATAAGGTTCATGGAGTCACTTATGAAGGTTTTTATCAAAATCCGGTTTCATTTGGCAAGTTATAGAAGTAGGGGCCATTGTTTCAACAAGATATGAAAAATTTAAGTCAATTCTATTGAATGAAAAAGGGTTAATTTCAATCTCGGGTTTCTAGGAATAGGATCATCCCCGAAGTTTGTATTCAACCCTATTATGTCTAAGACATGCCGAAGAAGGAAAGTGAGACCTTACATACCTCTTTCCGCTCCTTTGGCTATCCCGAATTCAACTCGCAAATCCGCCAAAATCTACAAATTGGTCAAGTTTACCAAACATGATTAGTGCCTTTAGAATTGAATTCTTAAATGATACTTGGCTACCGAAATTTCGGCAGCACTTCCCCTGTAAACTACTCCATCCCACCAAGTTCAACTTGGCCAATTTCAATCAACAACAATCCGGGAATTCGACCCGGCCAAACTAACAACACAATATCAACGACCATACTAAAAAATTCCATATTCATTCCAAGTTACATTGTAACAACTCAATCAATATACTACTTCCTTCAAAACCTTCCAACTCCAATAAGAACATTAACAACATTATAATTCATATACCAACAACACCACACTAACAACATTATCTTCCATACATTCAAGAACATTATTTTCAATTTACATAATCTCTAAAGCAAGTCTCCAACTACCATGATTTCTCTAAGATCATTAAGCTTTTCATTACCAATCTAGAATCCACAATCAACACAATTTCACTCCTTAACCATTAAATCCTTATTTTACATCATGGAACTTACCATAACAACAATTACAATACTAAGTAAAATTAATTCACCACACCTTTCCATAACCCACACCATTCGGCCAACACACCCCATATACATATTTTCATGAATTTCCATATTTTCTACACTTTACAACAATAACCAACACACAACATAACACAACACAACACACAACACACACACACGGCTTGACTATGCAAGTCACGGCCACACACATACACACTTCAATCACATAAATTTCATCCATTTTCATACACCACCACATACTTACGCATCCACAACACATAAGAAAAAGTTCAAACCTCACCTTTTTACTTTGAACCTTCACTTGGATTACTATTGAAGACTTGTCAAGCTTTGTATTTTCCTTGCTCCAAAGAACTCTTCACTATGTTAAGAACCCTTCAAGGAATTGTTTAGCTAGAAGAGGTAGATTTTTTGATGAAAAATTCCCAAAGTTCTTGTTGCTCTTGTTATGGCCGAAATGGCCTTTGAAGTGTTTCTCCCTCTCTCTTATTCTTCAAGACTCTTGAAATTTCTAGAGAATTATGACAAATAAAGATGACTTAGTCATCTTTTAAATTTGTTCATTAAAGCCCCATGTGGGCTTAAGCCCACTACTAGGTGGATGGCCAAACATGGCCCAATTAGCCAAGCCCATTTTTTTTGTGTTTTGCACTTCATGAAAATTTATTTTTTTCCAAATTCCAAATTTACCCTTCGTCTTCCTCCGTATATCCACGAGTCATATTGAAAATTTCCCTTTATGCCCTTGACCTTCCTCATTATTTCCACTTCTAAATTTTTCATAAGCAACTCATATGCCAAACAAAATAAAATATGGCCTTGCTTGTTGTCCCCCCGCAATTGTCTTGAATTATCCGATTGCACAAAATGCAGGATATAACACATATCGAGGTGATTTAATGAGAGGTTCGATGGTTAAATAATTATTATATGAGGCTTCAGGTTTTGCGTCAAAAAGTTCGGGGTTGTATCATATTTGCATGTCGGGTAAAGGTCGAGAAACATAAAGATTGGAATCGTAAGGTACAACTCTTCGGTACTAAGTTAATAACTAGGATATGACTTAACTTGTTGAGTCGAGAGTGACAAACAAGATTTGTTATGCATGAGTAAAAGATTAGAATTAGCTGCCACAAATATGTGGTAGGACTGTGATTGGTTTCAGAAATTTGCAGTCAGTTCGAGTGACTATTAGTGGTATACAAGGGCGGTACGTTCATTTAGGGTTGAAATTGTTCGAGTTAAGCTTGTTGGACTATGTCTATCTTCCCAAGAGGATCTATGGGTTTCCAGTAAATGACCTGTAAGGATTCAATGAATTTCGGTTCAGATGTGACGTATGAAAGGTTTACCGAGATTTATCAGGGCTTTCAAGTGAATTTGATGATATTGTTACTGAGAACAGTTATTCAGGTAGTATATGGTTACAATGGGCATGGTAATGATTGAATAGGTGCAATGGTTGCGATATGTCTTTAGAGTGATCCGATGGTTTCCTACGGACTTGATTTGGTAAGGTATTCAGTGATGCATTCTTGTATTGTGATTTGAGGTTTGCGCTATTTGGGCAATGTTAGTGGGACCTATTAGTCGCGTTCAGAGTTGTGATTTTATCAAATCAGAGAATTTGAGCAAAAACCCTTCGTTTATTTGAGGATCAGTTGCCAGGGAAATTTGAATACGTAAATACGAGAATTGGATCTTGAGCTAAGTTTAAAAAGTTGTAACTGATTAAGTGAGTACGCAGGTTCTTCTAAAGGTTACAACCATGTAGGGTGTCATGTGATTTGGGGAAGAAGGGCAAGTTGAGCATGAGGTATATTGGCTGGTTTGAGACTTTCGATGGTATTAGCGTTATGTTTCATGAGTTATCGAGGGTTGACTCGGTCAACAAGAAATCTGTTGGAAATTTTGAGGCCACGAGTACGTTCGTAGCGTGTTTTTATGTATGTCTGCATATATGGTATGTGCGTAGATGGCCTCAGATGATAGTTGGGATTTTGGGTAGAGATTGTGAAACTTGGAAATTCTGGTGTCTGGTGCCCGCTATAGCGGCATAAGGACCGCGGCAGCGGTAGCCTTGCCGCTATAGCGGCTTGTGTAATTTGGGCCTGATCGCCAAAGCAGTCATGGGGCCGCGGAAGCGGCGCTGCTGAAGCGCTATATTAGGCGCGGAAGTGGGTAACAGACAATTAGATTCATTAAATGTGTGTTAAAAGCCCTAAGTGTTTCATTCAATACCATTCCGACTTTAGAGCTTTTTGGGAGCATTCAAGGCTATTCTTCATAGAAGATCATTGTGGTAAGTTCCTTCACCTTCCTTTCCATTCCATGTTACATTATTCGCCTTAGAAATCCATTAAACATGCTAGTTTTCTTTAAAAATGATGGATTGAAAGAGGATTTTGTGGGTTCTTCATTCTAGGCTATTAAGTCTTAATTTATTGATAGGGTTAGCTTTATTAAGCATGGAATTGATGATTAGAATCTATTATTATATGATTCCTTCCTAATTAGTGGCTAATTTATGGAATTGGAAGTTAGGGTTCATACCCAAATTTGGGGGTTTTTGCCTAGAATCCGAAATCAAGTGATTTTTTAGTTCTTTTAGCTTATAATTGATGGGAATTAATCACCTAGAATATTAATTTCATGTTGAGCCCTATAGATCCCTTATTCCATCTTTCTAGTTTATAAACCTCATTCCATAGGTTGGGATTTGGGTCTTGAATAAAAGTAAGGTTTGAATGTTGTTTCTTCGTGATTCTAATTTCATGATTCGGATATGTTTAGACTTCCATTATCTCGAGGCTCAAAGTAAGGGAAAGACTAATGTTTGATTATTGGAGACTTTTATGTTCGGCTCTTCAGGTAGGTTACGGTTTACCTTATGATGAGACATCGATTAGCGAAGCGTATGTTTAGAAGATATTGTCAGAGAATGCATTTAAACCTTCGGGAAATGAAGTTAGGTTGGATATTGTCTTAGGTTGGGCCTTGTTGTATGATTTGGGGGCTAGCCACCCCATTGTGTTGTCGACTTATTTTGATCTATTTACTTATTGGCTCGTTGCCATGTTGAGACTTTGGGTATTTTTCACTAGTGATATATCATGACTATGATATTGCGGTACTTTACTTGATTGATATTGAGATGAGAATTGTGATTCCATTGTGGCTTATTGTGTAGCCTTATTATTGATATCACTTGTGTGCCCTGTGTTGTACTGTTTGGGATTGAATTGGCTGTTGATATTACATTGCATTGTGTTCATACTCATTTCCATGATACATTGATATTGCATGGTTATGGTACTGATGATGATAAGTGAGGAGTGCAGCCTCCAAGGTCTTTGCCGGAGAGTGTAAAAGAGAGATGAGAGTCCGTGATCTGAGGTCATTTTCTCGAGCAGAATGAGTGTACATTGCCCGAGGCCTCTTGCCGAGAACTAATAAGTGCTCGATGCCCGAGGTCTCTTGCCGGGATCGAGAGGGTGCTAGTGATCCGAGGTCAGTTCCGGAGCGAGTGGTGCATGGACTTCGCGGGTCCCCTATGGGTTGTGCTCTTGAGATGTGATGTTCCATTGTCGGAGTACATGTGTACGGTGCATATGCATTGCATTCATCATACATACATTATTGCATTGCATTGTACCTTTTGTTTTCCTGTGATATTGTTGTGGTTGTGATGTACTGGTTCAGATTGGTTGTACTGAGACTTGGCATAGTTGGGTTCAGATGCTATAACATAGGTGATGACTTCTTGTGATATGATTGTGATGTACTGGTTCGGCTTGGTTATACTGAGACTTGACATAGTTGGGTTTGGATGCTATAACATAGGTGATGACTTGTACCGTGGATATGGATTCGTGTTGACTTGTACCTTGTTGTTTACGTGTTTATCTTGCTGTGTTGTCTTTATATACGTTAGCTTGTCTTAGTCGTCCTATGTTACCTACCGGTACTTGTTGTTTGTACGACCTGCACTTGCTGCATTCTTTTATGAATGATAAGTACCAGGAGGGATCTACTTCTACTCCTCGTGGCTGATATTCGAGGGTTGCTGATACAAGTCTCTACAGGGTGAGAATGAGGACGTTCGCTGCCCGAAGACTCTTCCTATTATTATGTCTTGTTTTCGGTTCTGAGACATCATTTTGAGACTACTTATGTGTTATTATGCAGACTAGTAGTATTTAGTTAGATGCTCTTGTATGACCAGACCAGATACTGGGGTGGATTTCATTTACTTCCGCACTTATTTTACTATATTGTGAGACTTATGTTATTTATTTTCCTCCCCTATTTTCTATTATTTAGGAATGTTGAATTAAGGGTTCGCCTACTGAGGTGGGAAAGGTAGGTGCCCGCACGACTTAGTGCAATTGGGTCGTGACAACATGGGACCTTCAAGCCTTCACACGCCCTAGCCACTTATTGTGGCCGCCACTCTTGTGCCTTTATCTTCAACTTCCTTTCAAACAATCATCCATACGATGTACACACTTGTGGCTCGGTCATCAATAGCCTCCAAAGGGCCTATCTTCATCATAAAGAGACTTGTGGCATGCCAATACACGCTTGAAGCTCTATCACGAATATTAACCCTCATAATTGTTCATGAGCCTTCTAGGATCATATCATCCTCCCCTTCTTGAAAAGGATTTGACCTTGAATCTGAACCTTGCAAAACCATAAGAATGAAATACAAAAACAAGGACCTCAAAGCATGAGGGTTAGTGTAAGAATGAACACAACTACCAACATGCCAAGGATGCACAAACTTGTGGTATAACCAAGCATCAATCACTCTTAGGAAGAATAATCTTCCACAAGAAACATTATGAACATGGCTACTCCAAATATCATCATCAAATGCAAATAGATAGTAGAGAAAAGAAGTACGCAAAACAACGTCGTCTATAGGATCCTCACAAGGAAGATCACCATTAGACTCAAATCCATATCCAAGCACACACTTACAAGTTGGAACACGCAAAGAAGTAGTGTCAATAAGCAAGCAAGCATCACCCTTTTTCCCAAAACAATCCTTTCTGGCAAATATGCTATCCCTTCAAAAGGAGGTTTCCATCACAAGGGGGAGGGTTAAAAAGACAAAGATATACCCCAATAAGACCCCTCCCAATATTAGATGCACGCCCAACACAAGCATGAGTGTCATCATATGAAAATATATAGTAAAGAAATGTGTCATGCAAAATAACTTCTTCATCTATAGTGTCCTCCAATGAAGCTTCACTAAGAGGTTTAAGAGTAAGATCAAGCATGCTACTAGGATTTTGGACACATAAGGAAGAGTGGCATTTTGTAAACAAGTTTCACCTTCCTTTTCAAGACACTCTTCATAGACAAATTTGGGATTTGCGATCCCAAGTAAGATCGGTTCCAAAGTGGATGATTGACTCATTCCATACTAGAAATAATCACAGGAAATCCTTTGATAACCCGAATTCAGTAGATTACCATCCCTTAAGGGAGGATCTTCCTCATAGGGAAGGGAAATATCATCCTATAATGGGTTCCCATAGGCTTTGTAACCCCTAAATGTGGCTACATCTACCACTCCACAAGACATGTACCCATACACATCATCATTAGCAATTATGTAATTATCAAACAAAACACTATCCTGAAGGAAAGAATAATCAGCTAAAGGGTGTGAGTGAAGGCATGTAATGTCATTCTCCAAATGATCAATGTCATGACTCTCAACATGGCACACAATACTATCCTAACTTTGAGTCTCATCAAATGTCAATGAGGTAAGATCATAGGATTCATCTTCATATGTGTCAAATATGGGTGGTGTGTCATACTCATTCAAGTGACCAACTTTATCAATATCATCACTAATCAGAGGTTCATTAAACACCTTACAAATTTTTTCGAATAGTGGATTAACATTACAATCAAGTCGATCAACACCAACATCAACACTAGTTGGTAGCATTTCAAGCTCACAATAATTGGCAACAAGACTTCCACAATTAAAGTCAACTATTGTATGAGCAATTCTATTACATGACAATGTACTATCATTAGAACAACAAGTGTACACACTAGGTGGACCTAAATTGATCTTACAAGAAGAGTCAATTCGGTCATCAAAAGGATCAACTAGTGTGTGAACACTCCCAACAAGAATATCACCATTACTCAACAAAGAGTCACTATTATCCACATGAGACAAAACTTCATCCCTACTCAATTGGCCATTAGCCACAATTTCTTCCCCTAAGTTCAATAGAGTGTAAGGATTAGCTTTGTTACCTTTTAGCTCATGCACACTTTTGTTACCTCGGTCAAGTGTCTTGCCTTGGAGTTCCTCTTTTGAAGAGGTTTGGGTTACGTCACTTCCCAAAGAGACTTGGGATTCTTTTGAGTGTTCATCCCCATGAGTACCTACAAAAGGACCACGACAACTAGAAGAAGTAAAAAGGTTAGAAAGGGGATGGGCTCCCAAAATTCCTATCAAAGGGTTAGGATGACCCTTCATTTCAATTTTCCATTTGACTCCTTGGAAGTTAGTGACTAACTTCTCTTGTTCACCTCATTTGCCTTCCTTGCTAATTCTAGCATACGTGAGTAATCACCTTCCACTTGCAAATGTGTCAAAGGGCGAAGAACATGTCTTTGGCCTCTTAATGTGATGGTATACCCGTTAGTCCTTCTATCATGTATAGCTCTTCTTTCAATTCCCCAATGGCGCCCAAGCAACAAATGACAAGCTCTCATAGGTAGGACATCACAATGTACTTCATCATAGTATTTGCCAATTAGAAACTTTACCTAAGCTTGCGTTAAAACCTTCGATTAAACACAATTTTGCATCTTTCGAAGTCTATAGGGTTGGTAATGGTCTTGAGTTGGCAACTTCAAATACTCCACCTAGGTAGAACTTACCACATTAATGACACTATCCTAATCAATGACCATAGACCCAACACTACCTTCAAACATGCATCTTGCAATGAATAGGTGCTTTCTTTCTTGTACAAGTTGAACCATACACACCTCATCACATTCATGACACTCAACAAGATGATCACCCCTAATCACGACATTCAATCCACCATCACACCAAGGTACTTCATTGTTAACATAGACTTCACGACTAGGCACCCCTTGTTTAACATTCATGTTTCTCCAAGCATGATATTGAGAGTAAGTCGTATTTTCATGAGGGTAATAAGTACTATACAGATTCCTACTACAAGTAGGAAATGCAAAGCTTCCTCTTCTCATATGACTGCCTCCATTCCCCCAACAAACGCATACATACCACCTTGTCTAGGATACGATTTAGGATAAGTCGATGAACATGAATAATTGCTATAAGATCTCTCATATTCAACACATACAATATCACTATATTTATGGTCATACCCCTCACAAGGAATATAATCACAAGAACCATCAAGCTTATCATGACTTTCACTCTCATAAAATTCAACACCAATTGATTCACAAGGAAAGCGCATAAAAGTGTTATACCTCCCGTTGTCCTTATATTCGTGGTGTGTAGCATAGGAACCTTCATCTTCACCATAGTCATCCTCATATGGTTCTCCTACTCCTACTTCTTTGTCATAAGATACATGGGAACCATTGGCCTCATAGTCACTCTCGGAGTAGTAATACTCTTCACCATATAGTTCATAGCCGCATTGACCATCATTGGCTTCATAAGATCCATCGTCACCATCGTCATACCCTCCATAACTATCATAGCCTCCCATGTCATCATCACATGGGTCCAAGGCTATCGACGACATGATTCCTTATAACTCATTTTTTTGTACCTACAAAACGAGCAAACAAATTTAGTAGTAAGAGTTTCTCACTAACGCTTGTATTTGCACTAGTTTGTGCTTGGCTAGCACCACTCTATTGTTCTCACCACTCTTGCCTTTTTTTTTTTCTCGCTCAATGGATTATCCCTAAACTAGTTAAGAACCTATAATCTCAAAGCGTTTCCTAGTAGTACCCAAGCATCAGTTTGGAGTGGAAGTTATGTGACACCAAGAACGGACAATCAAAGCAAACGAACAAGTGTCAAGCAATTCACGACGAAATCAAATGACAAAAGCTCAAACTGAATTAGCACGAAAGAATTTTAGACTCAAGAACTAGTTAACAATAACGTAAGAACAATTAATAATTGTTAATTAGCTTAAGGGATTAAAGAAATGTGAAGGAAAGAAGACAAATCGATTTTCAACACTTTAAAATTTTTTTGGATGAATTTGAGATGAAAAGGAATGAAATTCAAGAATTAGTTAACAAAAAGTAGGATTAATTACTCGTTGATAATAATTGGAATAATTGAAGAAATGAAATTAGGAGGAGAAATCAAACTCGAAAGAATTTTGGGCGAAATCAGACTGAAAACAGGGCACAAACAGGGGAAAACAGAGCCTTTAGCTCTCTAAAACTAGCTACCATGCGCATGAAGGCGCGACTGGGCAGGCCTCACAGGTGTGGGCGCTGACTGGGAGACGCGGCTGGCAGGCGCAACTGATGTGGCGTCCACCTGGCGCTTGCTTGGCGCTGATATGGCAATTCTGACTTTTTTTACTATTTTCGGAATTGGCTGATTTGTGGGGCCCCACCAAACCTAGAACTTTCCTTTTTGGGCCCTACAAGCACCTTTTGACCACTTGACTCGAACTTTTTGGATCAAAAGCCCCTTTTGAGTAGCTTCTTCCTCATGAAGGTGTGAAGATAGTTGAAGAACATGAAGAACACCCAAAATCCAATAGGGGTGCAAATCAACTCCAATTGCCACCAAATTTTAAATCCAAGCTCCCCTTGTTGAGTAGAACAAAACCCACCAACTTTTGAAGCCAATAGTACCTTCCTTCACCACAACTCATTTCAAGGTTCAAACCTTCAAGCTTCAACAATGGTAGAATCTTCAAAACACCTCCAAATTCCACGAAATTTAAAGCCTAGGGGTTTTTAATATCAAGGAACTCAAATTCAACCTCAAATCCACCAAAACAACAACAAAATTTTTGGATTTTTGATTTTCAGATTTTTTTGACACTTTTTTTTCTTTTTCTTGAACCAAGGATGAAGAATTGATGGAACAATTTTTCTACCAAGCTCTGATATCAAATGATATGGTTCGACTCGTGAGAACTGCGAAATTAAAGAACACAAAGTAAGATAGATTTGATAGAAGAAATAGAGGTGAGAATAGAAGAAAAGAGGGATTGAAATCAAGTAATTGATCACAATCCAAAGGAGAAGAGACTTGAACTCATGCTTGAATTACCAACTTGGATACATTCAAGAGAGGTCCAATTGACGAGATCAATGACTAATACTTACTTTAATCCTACACTCACTAGGAGCACTAACCTAACACTACAATCAAGATACTAAGAGAATCACTCTCATTCAACATGCATCAAAGCTAAGGAATGAAAATAACTAAGGGTTCTATTTATAGTTTTCCCTATTGCAACAAAGGTCCAAAAGTGTCCTTTGCACAAATAGCCCAAACATGGGACCTTCAAGCCTTCACACGTCCTAGCCACTTATTGTGTCCTCCACTCTTGTGCCTTTATCTTCAACTTCCTTTCAAACAATCATCCACACTATGTACACACTTGTGTCCTGCTCATCAATGGCCTCCAAAGGCCCTATCTTCATCATAAAGAGACGTGTGGCATGCCAATACATGCTTAAAGCTTCCCTCATAATTGTCCATGAGCCTCCTAGGATCATATCAAGTCTTCTGTTTTGTTCCCTTTTCATCAGTGATTGTAGTGATTTTGGAACCATTCATGATAATATTTCATATCTCTAGATCTTTTCCAGTGATGAAATCCTGCATTCTTGCTTTCCACTAGCGGTAATATTTGTTGTTGAAGCATGGTGGTCTTGTAGCTGATTGACCTTCTCGTACTCCAGGAGGTGCATCCATCTTTTAAGGTGCTATCCTTTGTAGAAAGATCTAGCTCTGATACCAATTATTGAATCGGGCTACGACCGAAGTACTCAAGGAACCAGGTCCTTTGAGTAACTATCCAAGAAGGTAAAGTGCAGGATAATAAATCAACCCAATAATTTAGCATGGAAAATCTCCTCGATCAAAGGAGGAAAAACCATAACCTACTACTGTAAAATTTTTCTCAACTTTTCACTAAACACGAGTAACTTACCAACGGTTACAACGACTTGTACACCTAAGGAAGTTTTTCTAACAATCCCCTTCCCGTACTCTTTCTTCTTCAACAGTTCCAAAATATTGGCTCTCTCAGCACACTCTTCAATGACTCTACCTAGTCATAAAAGTCTCTTACAACTCGATAAACACCTATTACAATTTCTAGGAAAAGTAAATAGATAGAACCACATTTAAGGACCTAACTATTACAACAAGAACAAAATGATAAATCTTGATAGGAACATGTTCTTTGTTGTTGCTCTTGTCGGCTCTCTCGAGACTCTGGTGTTTACTTCAAATCACCTCAATGTCTCTCTCTTTGGATGTGGTCAAGCTCTAAAGCTTTTTGACGTGCTGTAAATATAGGAGTGGTTGCCGCCTTTAATTATCCAAATCTATCGAAGTCTTGGTTTTAAAACTTGTACGAAAACCAATTCTTATTTGATATGGATTTCCTTCTTTCCTTGTTTAGGCGGATACGGTTTCCTTCTCCTATTCCAATGCTAATTCCATGGGTTCAACTTATAGTAAACTTTCCATAACTTGAACTCCAGTTCCTTTTTGAACAAGAATGAGTCAAGATTTTCAATTCTCTGAGTCGGCATGAAATAACTTCTCTCGACAGTCTCCCGTTCTTCTTTCTACTGACCAATCCATCTGAATAGTTCATCTCTTGTTGTGACTGCTTCACTAGTTCATTTGAGGATTTGGTTGTGACTTTTGGTTCTTCTCGATCTTCCTTCAATCTTTCGTGTACTTGATTGTCTTCTTGATACATAGTTTGTCAATCATCAAAACTTCATCTTAAGCTCTGAACTGTTATTGAGATAGCATCTCAGCATAATCAATGCTTTAAATTTAGAGTTTTTGCTTCAAATTCCATCTACAATGTAGTTACAAAGTAAAAATACAATATTAAGCATAAATACTCAAACAACTATTAAAAGTACCAAAATCTGAAGCAAATAATAGCATAATATATGCATCTTAGACTGTATATCAATTGAACTAGGATTCACTGTGAATCTGAACCACTATATAAACTTACGTGTCACTCTACACCTTATATTCAGTTTCATACTGCTTTCATCTTACTGTTATACTTAAGTTGACTGTCATTCAAACTAGTCAACTAGAAAGAAAAAGAAAAAGATACAATTTAAACCCCCCCCCCCCCCCCCAACCCCAAACCAACCTCTCGTACTTTCACAACTTTTGTACATTATCACGTTATATATAAAGCTAATTATAAGTAATCCTTCAAAAAATGGAGTTTAAAGTTTTATGCGCTGATGACATAAAATATATTTACACTGTCAAGTAACTTAAAAGGTAATTTCTTATAACTCTATTTTTTTTTTTAACCCCTCCCTACGAGCTCCCCCCTTTTTGCTTTCTTGGTGACTTGAACCCACAACCTTCGGGTTGGAAGTGGAGGGTGCTTACCATCTAAGCAATCACCTCAAGTCCATATAACTCTATCTAATAGCATTGCAAGGTAATTTTGAATAAATAATAAGAAACCCACTATAATATGTTAAATTACAGTGATGGTGTAAAAAAAAAATATGTTGTCAATATATATAATTTAAATCCTAAAAAGTGGGATTAGTAACCTGAACAACAAGCCGATTAACTGACGCAAAAGGTAAAAAGGAAGAAAAAAGAAAAAAAAAATGCTAGTGCACAAGTTCTTAAATAAATTAAGTTAAAATTCTATTCCAAAAGATTATGACATTTCATATGATCTTGGATAACTCGAGGGACTGATAATTAGTCTGATAGGCAAGTATGCCGTGGTGGTGTTTTTCTGAATTAAAGATTGGAATAATGAACGACGTCTTGTTCTGCATGTGCACCTTAATTGTATATTTTGGCACATTGCACATGCTTATACCACGTGTTGGACTCTTGACAAATTACAAAGTGAGAAAAACAATTATTTACATATTTCCCTTACTTTTTTGCCAAGATCCAACCATATATACCAAATATAGAAGAAAAAGACCAGTGTTAAATATCAAATTCAGAAATGTTACGTTAGATCCAAAGTAATTTCTTCATTTGAACCAAAACCTAACCACCAAACCCCCTCGCTACAGAAGACGACGGGGAGGGGAGGGGTGAAGAGTCGATCTCTTGGATCAATTTATTTCCACTATATACATTATTAATATTGCTAAAGAATCTTCCTTTTTATTGAGCCAAAGGACATTGGCACCTTGACCCTTCTTGCTTTGTCTTTTTCCCATTTGTAGACAATACAAGAAATCCCATCATAGCCCTTGCTGTCGCTGAACATTACTAAGCATTATAAAATTATACTCTACACTATATAATTGGATGATAGAATCCCTTTGTACCATGTGTCTTCTCATTAATTTTGACATTTCATATGATTTATTAAATCGACAATTACATTATATGTTAGAATATAGTGACCCACCCACATTGGTTGAAGAATAAGCTATTGTGTTTTATATGGTATTGTATAATTCTCATTTCATGAACTAACTTTTAAAATTGAGTTAATCAGGGAAAGATTTTTTTTTTAACACGATATAAAAGTAAGATTTAACCCTATTCTTGGTTTACTCAATGTTAGACTCTCATATTAGAATGTTCATGCGCCATGACCAATTCAAAGCATGTTAGAGGGTGTTAGGATGTCCCACATTGGGTGAAGAAGTGTCTTTATTTGTCTTGTTATATATTTTGTACGGTCATGAGCTAACTTTTGAGATTGAATTATACCCAGATTTATGTTTTTAAAAATTAGGGAGTCCCTTCTTCACTTCCCATTCTTTATTATATGGTCGATATTTTTGAATTTAAATTTGGTGTAAAATTAATTTCTTAGGGAAGTCAATAAGAACAAGAAAGAACTAAGCTAAGATTTGATTAAAGTAGGATGACTTTCTACACAATTACATGTAGGCAATCACTTTGGACCAATTCCAACACTATTGAAATTAAACCTCCACTACTAATCATAAATTATATGAAATTGTTTCTGTCCTTGTCTAGTGGCATGATAAGTTATTCAATAGAATTCAGATCAATTATGCCTCGCTTTTTGCAAGTTATAAAGGTTGAATCATTGATTCCCCCCCTATTCCTGATAATATGTATAGCACTAATAAAATTGTTCGTGCACTGTTTCCTTATGTCATATTCATGGTCTTTCGTAAAAGAGAGTACGAACAAATATAGGTCATTTAAAGAAGAATTTTTGAAGCAAAAAATACACTATCTCCATGAGATCTTTTTGAATGCCAATATAAGAAATCTTTTTTTTTTTTGTTTCCTCCTTTTTAATTACTCTTTCCGTTGGGGCAACAATGCTCTATAATTTCAAAAGTTCAAAGAATATTAAAAAGGTCTAGTGATGGGGAAAAAGGAGCAGCATGAAAAGCACCGTCTCATTCATCATTAAAAGTGAGGTTAGACTACATATCGGCACTCAATGACATTTTAAAGCAAGGTAAAGGAATATCATTATTGGTGCATCGTATTATATATAAGTAGTATATATCAATAAAAAAGTATTTTATTTGTTTTCCATTCGGTATTCCATACCCATATATTAAATCCCGATTAAATTCATATTCTCTCCGATAAATCCACATTGGATATTAAATGCACCGGTTGAATGCTACATTTGGGTTGAGGTAGCGGATCATATACTAATTTTATTAGCTAAAAGTGGAGAGATGAAAGGTTTGTTGGCTATATACTTTGATGAATGTATGATGTATTATGTTTGTCACCAGCCGATAAATCCCACATTGGATATTAAATGCACCAGTTGAATGCTACATTTGGGTTGAGGTAGCGGATCATATACTAATTTTATTAGCTAAAAGTGGAGAGATGAAAAGTTTGTTGGCTATATACTTTGATGAATGTATGATGTATCGTGTTTGTCACCAACATAGTTATAAGGGGAAAAAAGAGAAAAAAACATCATTTCACCCTTGAACTTGACACGAAAACTCACTTTAGCAATTAAACTTAAGTTGTATTTATATACCCCCCTTAACAACTTTCATTTCAATTATTTTTCACCCTAAAAAAATAATACCACTCTCACATTGTGAGGTGTATTACACTCGCGCCATGTCATTGCCACGTCATTGTCATGTCAAAAATTACCAACCCTTCAGTTTTTATTTTTCTTTTATTATTTTTTCTCTTTCTCTTTCTTCTTCTTCTCCCTTTTCTCTTTCTTCTTCCGACCACCACCACCGCCGCCGCCACCGCCGCCGCCGCCACCACAAAATCCCATCTTTGTCATTCAATCCTCCATTATCATCAACAAAATATATATAAGAATTCCAAGCTGAACAGAGAAAAATTGAGGCTCGGATCTGTGTTAAGCTCGGGCAAAACAGATCATCTGCCATTTCCGTTTTCCATGTCATTTTCCATAAGAATTCCAACCTCCATTTTCTATGTCATTCCCCGTTTCTCCGTCAATATTGTTTGCCCTTCTCCATGTCATTCTCCTTTTCTTTTCTATTTCTTTGTAAACAAATTTGGTTAATGTGTTTTATTACATAATAAAAGAAATATGAAATTCATTTCTTAGATAGGTTAATTAATGTGGGTTTGGTTGGCTGGAAAGTAATCGCCGACGCCATTTTTCCCGATGAAATTGATCGACGACAATGATGAAGACGACTATGTTTCAGTAATATATTCAACCCAGATGATGAAATTCACATGCCTAATTAATCAGCTCATACCCATTCTGGTAATTTTGCCGAATTAAGAATTGGGATTAAATTTAAAAACTTTATGACTTTGATGGTGGTGGTTATGGAGGTGGGGGTGGATTTAGTGGTGGTCGAATCAGTGGGTATGGTAGTGGTGGTGGTGGATACGATGGTGGTAGCCGTGGTGGAGGTGGATATGGAGGAGGTGGCAGTGGTGGGGAAGAGGAGTGGGTGGGGGAAGAGGACTCGGGGGGGGGGGGGGGGGGGGGAGGTGGTTTAGAAGAAAGAGAAAAGGCCCATTTTTATTTTATTTTATTGATTTTATAATAATAATATATATATTAGCGGGCCCACCTTTGTATGTCTTTTACTTGCCTAAATTTCTTTTTCTTTTTTCTTTTTTGCCACATCAGCATTAGAGGTGGAAAATAATTGAAATGAAAGTTGTTAAGGGGGTATATAAATACAACTTAAGTTTAGTTGCTAAAGTGAGTTTTCGTGCCAAGTTCAAGGGTGAAATGATGTCTTTTATAATGACCACTTCTTTTTTAGTATAAAAACCAAGTATATATATTTGGATCTAACAAGCATCATTATATATATTTGGATCTAACAAGCATCATTATAGATATGGGGAACTTTCCCCCACTTCAAAATAAATGATTGAAACTCTTCCCTTTTAAGTATGAACAACACACGGTTGTAACATTCTCTCTCGCGGGCGTCTATATTAGGCATGAGAACAACTAAACATTTCACACGATGTGGATTCTTTAGCTGGTCTAAAAATATTAAATGTGTCCTCAGTATATACTGGCTTATGCATGCACCTTCAGACACATTTAATTTCTTATAAAACTTGGTAGTGTCTTTTTCATAATTGTAGGTAAATTGCATACAAAACTTATGTGTCTGATTTGCAATTGGTGTTTCAAAACTGTTTAGGCACTATAATGGGCAGCTCAATTGTACCTTTAAAAATAACGCACTATCACTTAATGGGATTTTCGTTATTTTTAGTTAGACGCATCAGATCCAGATGATGCGGAAATGAATGTGGAATACGACTCTCAAACAAACTTCTAGTTATTTTATCTTGTTTGGTCTTACAGGAAAAGCTTATTGTTTATTTTTTTGTTTCTTCTATGGCCTCGATGTTATATGGATTACTAGTGCCATTTGGACCGAAATGCGGTATTAATTATTAAATGCCAACAAAATTGAGGTGTATAATTATTTTGTATTTGGAATTACTTTAGAGAGTAAAATATGTACTTTTCCTGAAATCAAATTATGTCAACTAAACTAGTGAATTGCAATTTAATTTATATTTGTAGTGTAACGATCCACCCGGTCGTTTTATGTTTTTTTGATTCTTTTCCCCTGAAATATCTCTTTCGTAGCTACATCGTGGCATTTATGACTTGCAGGGATGAGATTCCCGAGATAATCGCGTGAGTTTCGAATCAGATTTAGCAAAATTGGAAGTTCTAAAGTTAAGAAAATGAGAAAGACTGACCAAAGTCAACATCGGGAGTAAATGGGTCTATATCAAAGTTCTGTCCAATCCATTAGGTCTGGAAAGTGATTTATGGCTTAGTCGAACAGTTGGTTCAGGTCCCCAGGGGCTCGGGTACGTTTTTGGACCTTGGGTTGAGAACTAGTTAAATTTAAAATTTAGAGTTGACCAAGGTCAACATCGGGTCAAGACAACCCCCTTTAAATATTTTGAGTGCGCGAGCAAGTTTTTAGTATGTTTTATGACTGGAATGCATATTTGGGTTGTGTTTGGGAGGTTCCGAATGAGATTCAGCCGTTAAATCGAAGTTTGGGGAGATTTTGAAGTTGCTGTCTGGTGCCAGGTATCCTTCTTCATGGTCACAGAGAGAGTGTCGCGATTGAGAAGCTCTGGGGGTGAGCTTACATGATCGCGGTCTGGCTGTCGCGATCACATAGAGGCCCATTTGGGCTAGGTCCAGGTTGTTTATTGCAATTGAGGGAATGGGCCTCGCGGTTGTGATGAAAGGAATCGCTGAACAGTGAAATAAATCCCTAACTTCGACAATCATTTCCCCATTTTGACATTCCAAGTTCTAGAGCTTGGTTGGGGGTGATTTCAAAGGTATTTGGCTCGTTTAAGATGGGTAAGATTTTAATCCTAATTGATGTTCCCTCTTGATTCCTTCCTTTAATTAGAGATTTAAACCATGATTTGAGGTGGGAAATTGAGGGTTTGGCCCTAAAGTCAAGATTGTAATTTTCTTGAAATTGGAAGTCGATTTGTGGATTTGGATGATTTTCTAGATTTATAGTAATTAAGTCATGGGTAAACTAATTTTCCAATAAAACTTCAATTTTACCCTTGGGGGCTCTGATTCGACTTTTTAGGTGAATTTTGTGACTCAGGATATAAGTATAGCAACAGGGGCGTCTACGGACTCATATACTCATGTAGATTACGTAATTGATAGATTGGGATCAATCCGAGGCTTTGATGAAAGGAAATACTCTTTCTTGAGGTTCGTGGCACGTTGCTCGGCATTCGAGGTATGTTTTAAGACTTCTGACTTCGCTTGAGTGAGGTTTTAGTTAAGTAAAGACTAAAAATGGATTAATACAGGGGTAAGGGCGTAATTGGGGGTTCTAGTATCCGTGATGTGACGGGCAATTATACGATTACCGGTGTTATGTGATGGGTAGTGATGTACTGTGTATATATGGATCGTGACCCAAGAATGCCAAAGCATATGGACATTAACTATTATGTGCTACTTTATAATACTCGTTTGTTGGTTTTGTTTGGTATACTCAGTAACCTCATACACTTATGATAAGACATGCAATTAAATTAAACTTGAGATTGTTGGCTATTAAGTGTGATTTCTAATGAATTTACTTGAACATGGCGGCAATTAAATTCGGGTTATTGAGATATGTTGTGCTGCATGTCTTACTTTTATCCTAATCAATACCAAATTTTTTCATATGGGATAGACCACGTTACTCTACCTGTTCCAAGCTAGCGTTCGCAGAATAGTAAAGAACAGTAAAGTAAAAGACACAACATTTTTATGTGGAAACCACTCGGCTCACAAGGGTGAAAATACCACGACCTACACCTCTGTAGGAGTTTTCCCAAACTCTACTACAGCTGTGAGCCTGTGCAAATTCAAGTTACAAACTCTATAACCTAGGAACTAAACTCTAATTTCTATCTTACTAATCTCCCTAGACTAGCAAGCCCCCCTTCAAGTTATCCCAACTTGAAGTTGAGTTTGACTAACTGTTTGTACCTACAATTTATGCTTCTATGAAATCGGATAAAGATACAACTCGATAAACAAGCCTAATACACGTAGAACAGCTTCTTTAATCTTTTTCGTAGTATCAGGTGGCACTTATGGAATCAGAGCACACAATATTGCATTGATTGATTTCGCTCAACATGATGATTTCTCTCTGTGTGAATGTGCAACACTTCTTCTTGGTAAGACTCAGATATATATATATATATATATATATATATATATATATATAGAATTGAGTGCACAGCAAGTCGGCAAAACCTAAACCCTTCATGAATTGGTCCATTAGTTTTAATAGGATTTGAGTTGACTTAGGATTCTTTCCTTTCCATGCGATTTCATTGTCCTTGTAAGAGTCTGAAGTATCTTGATAAATATGGCAATGAATCCTTTAAACTTAACCATCAAGTCTTTACCATAAAACACAAATCTTACTCACAGTAGGACTGTGCTCTCGAACATGTTCTTGGACCTAGTCCAAGCACCTGGTGCTTGTGCCTCTGAATCTTCTCACTTGTCTGAGATGGAACATGAACATAAGCCTATTTCATTCCCCATTGTCCGACAACAGTTTTTTTTTTATTTACGCACACATAGATATATCTGCAACCACTCAATCACTTGGTTCTCTGATCTATACTCTGCATCCATCTATATGAACTAAGTGTGGAAACCTCGTTTACTTGCCTTGTTCATTTACTTTGTCATTTAGCAAAACTCTCATATTATATGCCAACAAATTCTCCTTTTTTGATGATGAAAAACTCATGCTTCAGAACAACTGCTTAACCTCTGTAGTCTAGAAAATGAACATTAGGTTAGTCATGAGCATTCATGAGCATTTCATAGTACAATCTTTCCCCTTTTGGTATTATTAAAAAGCTGTCTGCAGTTCAGTTAAGCATTAATTTGAATAACAATATGAAACTCATAGCCACTGGGACTATCACAAATACACACAATGAGCCATTTTCTCAAATTGTATCAGCGTAAATATTGAAAGCACAAAAATAGCACCGAGATATGAAAGAGTAGAACAATTTCCATCATTAAAAGAGCATAGTACTATCAAAGTCATTAATAAACATACATATCACAAAAGCTGAAATAGGCTAACAAAATATGCAAAGAAGAGCTAACTAAGAGGGACTAGGAAGATGGTTTGGAGGTAGAGGAAGAATTCTTTGTGAGAGCTGCAACCAATTTCTAAATATTCTTTGTATTTTTTGCCCTCTCCCTATCCAGTGCAACCTGCAGCGTCACCAACTTAGCGTTGAGAACTTTTTACTCACGTTCATACTCGACAAGCATCGTGTCCAAGGCCAAGTAATGCTTTTCTTCCAATGCAACAATCTCAACCGCGTAGGCTACGAGCCGATCTCTCAAGATATGTAGTTCCTCCATAGTATCTTCTAATGGAACTGGTTCATCAATATGATCGACACTTCCTATGACATCCTTCGCTGTCTGATCCCGCCAAATTTTGATGGGCACAATAAAATGATCAAAAACTTCAGTCAACCAGAATCCATACGCCAACCCATGGCCTTTGTTCTCTGGTAGAGAGATTATGTGCATGTGCTGAATCATGAGACTGAGAAAATTCATTTGGACGCCATTGTTAAGAAGCTCCATGAGAGCTATGTCCAAGAAGCTTGCATCTGCCCTTCCTTCCTTTCTAGGCACAATCATGCACTAAACAACTTCAAAGTATAGCCGGTAAATCTTAGTCATCTCTCTCTCTTTTGTACCCTCTTATGCTTTGTTATCGCTGGGTTGTTTAAGAATTTCCTTGTCATGTCCACATCACTTATCATCCTTTGAAGCGATGGTCATTTATTCTTTGCATATATACTTTGCCCATCCCTCAGAGGGCACATGTAGATTTTCATCGAACTTCTAGGCATTCAATACAATTCTACTTGCATATTGCTAGTGAGTTGCTCTCTATTAAAAGTTGCATTAACATAAAATTCAGTAACCTGTTCCTTGCACATCTTTCTTTTTTTGCTTCTTGGAAGGAACAAGTTACTCCATCCTTGGTGATCAATCTTTGCTAAGAGTGTGGCCATTTTAGGTCTTCCATAACCAGTAACTACCATTCCTCTCATAACTGATTGCCTTTTGATCATCAGGATTGTTTGCTTGGCTGGATCCTTTAAGTCCTCAGAGTCATTGTAGTCATGAATGTCCTTGAAGTCTCTGTTCTCTGATTCAGAAGATTCATCCTTTTCACTCTCAGTCAACTGATCTACCAGCTTAAACTCTATTTTGCCATTTGCTGAATCGGGTTTTCTCACCCCTTTCTTTGTTGCAATTGGTCTTGAATTTGAAGTGACCATATCCTTACCCATTTCTTTCTTTCCCTCTCAGTAGTCTCTTTCTTCTTTGCTGATTCAGTCATAGATACAAAGACAGGCTTGGTATCTCTTGTTCTTAGAGTAGTGCTTTTTATTGCTTTCCCGCATTGTCTTTTCAGCTCTTCCTCAGCTTTTCTCTTTTGTCCCCTGGTATATGGGGTTTCGTGTACAAATGAAGCCCCTTCCTCCTTATTTATTTTATCTTCAACCTTTAGAATAGGCTTCCTTGATGCCCTTCTAAGCCTTGACCTGACCTTTTTCACCACAAACTTTGTACTGAGCACATCATCATCATTGTTGTCATCTTTCTTAGTATCTACATTTTGCTGAAGTAGGTTGAGGAACCTCTTTGATTGAAGAATCTTTTTCTGTTGTTGGATCAGGTTTAACAACTTGTTCTAGTGACACTTGAGTATCCACTATAGGTTATTCTTTTTGAGCATCAACTGTGGGTTCAAGATTCTAATCTGTTCTAATTTCCCTAACGCCTTCACCGAAACTCTCAAGTACCTCAGCCACTATCTCTTTTACAGATTTTGCAGTTTCAACCAAGTCATCCACCATCTCTTTCCTGTTTCCAACTCAAGAAACACTTGTCCTATCTTCAACATCATTTACCTCTGAATGTGAATCGCTCCAGCAGTGGTTTTTCCAAATTTTCCCCCTTACTGCATGCTCCACTGGTTTCTTCTTCTACCTTCTCCAGTTCAACCACCAACTCCTCAATGAATTTTACCACATGAGCCACTCCTGTGTCTTCTACAATACAACATTTGGAACAATAATTGGAGATATTTTTTCAAGGGGTCCGGTATAGTTTGGTCCTTTTAACTCCAACATTTTGCAAGTAAGATTTCGAGTTTCTTTCCCCCTGTACTTTAAGGAGACCACCAGGTCTTTCGAGAACATCAAATTGATCTAAGAAGTATACTACGGATGGGTCGAATTGGGAGTCCTCAGAGCACATTAGTTCATATGTGCGGCCTGCTCTTTCTTTGGTTTTCCTAGGGTTTCAGATTTTTGGGTTGGAGAATTAACCCGTACTTGATGGTGATTTAGTGCAAGATGGTGTAGCGATTTTTGGGTATGGCATTTGGTTAGTAGTTGTGGTAATAGGGTTGAAGGTGGTTAGAAAAGTAGTTTGGGGCTTTTGAGGAGTAGTGAGGGTCGATGATTGTTGCTCCATATGAGAATCGAGTGTGGTTGTGGATCCTACCTTGAAGATATTCTTTGGAGATGCAGGGCTATTGAATGTGGGATGTAGTGCATTAGACGATTTTTAATGGTTTAAAGAAGAAATGAGAAATAAGTTGCGTGTTTCAAGGTAGTTTATGCTGTGTATGAGTAATGGAAGGTGATAGATTTGTGGTTTCACAGAGAGTCATCATTGTGAGAGGTTTTTACGGATAAAGATAATTGCAAACTTTAGTTTAGACTAAATTAATAGAGTTACAATTGTTTTATGGTCTGTATATTTATTTAAGACAGAAGGATGGTGAATATACATTTCTTTGATGGAGTCCTTAGCAGTCTCAGTATCTAGGCCAATCTCTGTGACATTCAATATTCATTAGATTTCAAGAGACAAATAGCCATCATGATAGAGGACATACAAGTGAATGTACGAGACTGAGTTAAATATTATTCAATTTCATATTGCTTTATCTACCAACCCCTTTTTTCATGATCTATTTTGGTTTCTTTAACACTTTCAAGGACTTGTTCCCCCTATCACCTTGCCCTTCTTGTTTTACACAAACAAGATTATTCCTAGTTCTGAGTGCACATAATTTTTGTGTATCTTCCGTTTTTTCTCTGGAGAAGGTATTCTGTCTCCTTCTACCACTTTTACCTGCGAAACATTCAAGCGTCAGTCTTAAGAACCCATGATAGCCTGGGTCCTTTCCTTCGAGTGATAAGATGAATTAGTTCCTCCTTAGTCCATTCTGGGAATTCATCTGGAAACCTATTCTTTGAACCTGTTTCAAGCCTACTGTCTAACGTGGTAATTTTCCTTGAGATTTTCAGATATCTTTTCTCATGCTTTATGTTCACTTGGTGGCTAACTTTGTGGGTTTGACTGGTGATAGTAGAGAGCAACTGGATGCTTTCATCTTGAGATTTACTCTTTCTATATCAACTTCTCTATTCCTTTAGTTTCAGCCTTGAGTTGTTTGCCACTGATCACAACGGATCCCGTCGTGAGAGTTAGCTTTATAACCTTAGACCTGAGAGCTAGAAGAGAAGAATGTAGTTGGGTAACGTGTTCCTTTAGTGGCCATTTCTCCTTTTCAGCCTTTGCTTTGCCAACTTTAACCTCCATGGATTTATTTTTCACACGAGCGAGGGCATTATATGACTTAACCCTCTTTATGCTCATATCTTGATGTTCATCAACGAGGATCCTCATTAAGGACACGAGTTTCTTCTTGGAGAACAGATCAAGCTTGTCTTTCAGATTATGAGCTTTTACCGTTGAGTCCTCCTCCGGTTCAGAGTTTGGCTCCACAATTGCTACAACTGCTGAGTGATTAACTTCTTCCTCTGACTCATAATCTGAGCCCCACGTTGCTACCATAGCCTTTTCTGCCTCTTTGCTTGTGTTGACATGGACCTGCTTCTTCCTCTCTCTTTTCAGCTCTTTCCTGTTTCCATTCTGTTTCCCATAGTGGGCAATCCTTGATCATGTGATCGGTTTTCTCACACTTGAAGCATCCTCCAGCATGAGATTTTTCAACACCCTTTCCTTTTTCGGAGTTGTTTTGATTGCCCTATCGTTTTTCATCCTGAGGAATTTTTTTGAAGTGTTTGGTGATCAGGGCCAATTCATCTTCATCATCATTCCCTATGCCTTTGAGTGCCAAAGACCTTTTTGTCCTTGTTTTCTCTGTTCTAGAATTCTCCATATCCATGTCATAGGTCTTCAGATTCCCTATCAATTCATCCAAAGACATAGTCTCGATGTCTTTTGCTTCCTTCAGAGCAGTGACTTCCATTTTAAAAGCTTTTGGAAGGGTTCTTAAGATCTTATCCACTGAATCCTCTGTGGTGATAGACTTACCAAGTGAGTTCAATTCATTTACGATAGCCATGAATCTGGTGAACATCTCAGAGACTGTTTCTCTTGGCTTCATTTTAAAGTTTTCAAAGTCTGTAGCCAACATAGCCTTCCTGAATTTTATCACTTGGCTGGTTCCTTCATGAGCATTCTTAATGGCATCCCATATTTGTTTGGCAGTCGTACATCCTGAGATTCTGTTGAATTCATCTAGTCTAAGCCCACATATCAAGACATTTTTGGCCTTTGCATTCTTTTCCAGCATTTCGTAATCAGTCTCAGTATACTCACTCTTCTCCTTCTTCACCTCTGTTCCATTATCAGCCTTTTTCATGGGATATTTTGGTCCTTCAATGACTCTTTCCCAGACCACAAAATCCTCAGCCTATAGGTGATCCTCCATGCAAGCTTTACACCATCCATAATATTTTCCATTGAACAGTGGTGGCCTTCTAGGAGAGTATACTTCACTGTGTCCAAGAGATGGTGCAACATTTATCACGACTCTTTCTTGAGGTGTTAACCTTTTTAAGAAAACCCGCTCTGATACCACTTGTTGTGTTGTAGGACCTACTTCTATCCTTATCAATACTAGATTTTCACATATGGGATAGACCACATTACTCTACACGTTCCAAGCTAGCATTTGCAGAATAGTAAAGAACAATAAATAAAACACACAACAATTTTACATGGAAACCACCCAGCTCACAAGGGTGAAAAAACCACGCCTACACCTCTGTAGAATTTTTTCCAAACACCACTGCAACTATGAGCCTGTGCAAATTCAAGTTACAAACTCTGTAACCTAGGAACTAAACTCTAATTCCAATCTTACTAATCTCCCTAGACTAGCAAGCCCCCTTAAAGTTATCCCAACTTGAAGGTGAATTTGACTAACTGTTTGTACCTAAAATTTATGCTTCTATGAAATCATATAAAGATACAACTTGATAAACAAACGTAATACACAATTCTAGACTCAAGAACTGTAAGAAATATAAACTCTATAAAACAGCTTCTTTAATTTTCTTCGTAGTATTAGGTGGCACTTCTGGAATCACAACGCTCAATATTGCATTGATTGATTTCACTAAATATTTTTATTTATCTCTTTGTGAATATGCAAAACTTCTTCTTGTTAAGACTCGTATATATAGAGCCTTGAGTGTGCAGAAAGTCGACCAAACCTAAACCCTTCTTGAATCGGCCTATTAGTTTTAATAGGGTTTGAGTTGACTTAGGATTCTTGCCATTCCATGCGGCTTCATTGACCTTGTAGGAGTCTAAAGTATCTTGATAGATATGGAAAGGAATCCTTCAAACTTGACCGCCAAGTCTTTACCATAAAACACAAATCCTATCCACAGTAGGATTGTGATCTACAACATGTTCTTGGACCTATTCCAAGCACATGATGCTTGTGCCTATGAATCTTCTCACTTGTCCGAGATGGAACATGACCATAAGACTATTTTATTCCTTATTTTCCGACAACAGTCTTTGATTTACACACACATAAACATATCTGCAGCCACTCAATCACTTGGTTCTATGATCTATAATCTGCACCCATCTCTATGAACCAAGTCTGCAAACCTGCTTTACTTGCCTTGTTCATTTACTTTGTCAACCATAAAAAATCTTATCTAATATGCCAACAAGATATGCATTTGTTACACCTCGTAGTTTTTGTACGTTGAGATTCGCTAGGTGTTAGTTGTTCAATTATGGACACTGGAGTTATTGTCGAAGAGATATGAGATCATATGCGTTTATCTTATGATTAAAAGGGTTTGAGCTCATATAATAGGTCATGGAAGGATTGGAGAACAAGTGAACTAAGGAGATTAACCTTTTGGAACTTTGGGAAAAAGTTGGGTAAGATTTGGTAGGATAATTTTGGTCTAACTTGGAGAAAGAAAATCTTTTAGTATATTAGGAGTTTTGGAGTGAAAAAAAAGCCTAAAATGAAGTTCAGGAAGTCCAGTATCCAATACAACAAACCACGCGTCAATCCGACATCGAAATCAAGCAATATGAGCGTTTTAAGTCAGACTGGAAGAGCAGGGATTAACTCTACGCGAACGCGCCTGTAGGTGGCGCGAATGAGCAGAGGAGCAAGTGATAACTCAGTACGAACGCACCCCAAGGTGGCGCGAATGCACTGAGCAAATTCTAGGTCGGTGCAACCCGACTCTAGAACATTATAAAAGGTGGATTAACCCCTCATTTTTCATCCAAACACCTCTCAAAACACCCTAAATATTCTGGAACTTTCCCCCAACTTCCGTTTATAAATTTTAGCGCAAATTAAGTGGAGTCTCCAGATTTAGGTTCAGACAACGTATAGTTATGATTATCATATCGTATTGCGGTGAATCTTGGCTGGAATTCAAGGTGAATATTGAAGATATTGCGGTTCTAGCAGAAGTAAGGTATGAATTTCTCCTTATTGCTATTATTTTAGGTTTAATTATTGAGATAGAGCTATCAAATGATCGTCTACCAAATTTGATGGTTGAGAAAATGGATAAACATCGTGTGGGATGTTTTATGAAATATTTTGGTATTGATGATGATGTTATTGGCGTTAGTGTTGTTGTTGTTATGTTGGTTGTTGGTATTGTGATTTCGGGCTAAGGATATAAACAGGGGAGATGCTGTCTGAATTTTGGCAAATTCTAGAGGAGTTTAATTTGAAGACTTAAGATAGGCATATGACGATAAGCCTAACGATAATATGAATTCTCTTGAATGTAGATTTACGAGCTTGGGAGGATAAACGTTAAATAGTTAAGGAGACTAAAGGTATGTTAAGGCTGTCCCTTTCTTTCAAAAGGCATGATTCCTATGTTATGATTCCATACTTGTTTTCTATAACATCCTTATTTTCAAAAAGCTAGAAGTTTATGATTCTCAAAGTTCTTATGATGTCAAATATAGATGTTTTTTATGATGATAATGATGATGATGATGATCCCATTCTAGAGATTCCAAAACTTATATATTTGATGCTATTATGAGAATATTGATCTTCTTTCACGATTTTCTTGATTTCATTCATTATTGTTTGTTTCACCTTATGCTACTTGCTCCTTTAAGGTGGGATATAATGATGATGATTGCTCCATAAGATAATCAGAGGTTACCGACCTTACGTCACTCCGATAGAATTGTAACTTTTATTTGGTCTCTCATGCATGCTACTTATATTATATATGTATATATATATATATGGGATATGGGAAGAAGGGAGAGACGTTATATACACATAACCACCTGATTAGTTGGCATATTATGATATCGTCCCGGATGCGGGATCATGGGTATATGGATTGGGCTGCACGTTCTGCAGCAATATAATATATATGGATCGGGTTGCACGTTCCACGACAATATAATATATTTATGGATCGGGCTGCACGTTCCGCTGCACTATTATGTTTTATATGTATGAAAAGTGGTTTCTATAAAAAGCTAAGCATGCATGATATCCTCCTTAAGAGGCAATCAGATGTACATGTCATCTCTTTAACTTATGTTATATTCCATATCTCTTGTTATGTTGTTATTCATGCCTTTCATACTCGGTACAATATTCGTACTGACGTCCTTTATTATGGACGCGTTCATACCCGCAGGCAGACAAGTAGACGGACCTGATCCTTAAGAGCTTTATCAGCGGAGTTCAGAAAGGCTTCAGTTGTTCTGGAGCTGCAGCTTATTGGTACTGCTCTTTTGTGTATATACTTGGGCACGACGGAGTCCTGCCCCGTCCTTATGGATTCCTGTATTATATATCTATAGAGGCTCGTAGGCAGATGCATGTACCTAGATATTCCATATCCTTATCAGCTCATATTGTTGTATAGTATTTAGGCAGCCTTGTTGGCTTATGTTTATGGGTATGGTTGTTGACGATTACATAAAGATGTGCCATTATCTTGTGATAAATGTCCGTACAGAGTATAAAGCGCATGAGCTAGCTTACGGCCCACCTAGAAATGATTATGAGATGTATGTTCAGAGGTGCTCGGTAGGTTAGCTCCGGGTTCCCGTCATGGCCCTCTAATTAGGTCGTGATAAAAGTGGTATCAGAGCAGTTCGTCCTAGGGTTACGAGCCGTGTCCGATAGAGTCCTATTTATTGGTGTGAAGCGCGCCACACTTATAAACAGGAGGCTGCCGGGCATTTAGGAATAATTGACCTTCTTTCTTATCTTAGATCGTGCAATAGAGCTATGTTATCAGGTTTTCCTTTTTCCTAATCGTGTGTTATGATTTCAGCGATGCCTATGAAGAGGAAAGCTACAGCGGCCCAGAAGGACAAGACGGTGGCCGGAAGAAGGACTAAACGGGAGCCACCGACAGAGATCGAAGAGGGTGAGTCTCATAACGAGGTTCCATCTCGGACCTCTCCTACTCCACCCCTACCAGAGGAGCATAAAGGGGCTTCAGCTCCAGCTCCAGTACTCCCAGCTCCTCCACTAGGTGCCTCAGGCCAGCAGATGACCGAGGCTATTCAGTTGCTGACCCAGTTAGTTACTGCTCAGGCGCAGCGGTAGGGCGTGAGCCAGGATGATAGAGCGGTCAGTGCAAGAGCTCGTGATTTTATTAGTCTGAGTCATCCATAATTCTACGAGTCGAAGCCGGATGAAGACCCGCAGGGCTTTGTAGATGAGATGCTGAGGATGTTATGAATAAACATGCTTTTGATACTGAGTCAGTTGAATTGGCTTTTTATAGACTGCGAGATGTGGCTGTCCACTGGTACAAAACTTGGATGTCTTCCCGAGGGGCAAATGCACCTCCCCAGTATGGCAGGAGTTTGTGGATGCCTTCCTTCGACATTATTTACCACCAGAGGTTCGACGGGCCCGAGCTGACAAGTTAATAAATCTCCGATAAGGGAATATAAGTGCCTGAGAGTACAGTCTTTGCTTTAATTCCTTGGCTAGGTATGCTCCAGCCATGGTGGCTGATATGGGGGACTGTGTACATCGATTCGTGAGTGGTTTGGGGATACATTTGATTAAGGAGTGCTTGACGGCCTCGCTTCAGGAAGGGATGGATATTGCTCGTATTCAGGCCCATGCTTAGAATTTGGAGGAACAGCAGAAGCCGCAAAGGGGCGAGCGTGATTCTGTTGGAAGATATAGTAAAAGGGCCAGATCTTCTGGTGCCGCTAGCGAGTTCAGAGAGAGTTGAAGACAGCAGTATTCCAGTCATTTAGGCCAATCAGTGTTAGAATGGAAAGGTAATACAGCGTCCCCGAGAGGTAGGTTGGTTTTGTATCTCAAAGCGAGGAAGATGATTACTAAGGCCTATATTTATCATTTAGTACGGGTTCACGACACAGAAGCAGAACCGCCAAATCTCCAATCTATCCCAGTAGTGAATGAGTTTCTAGATGTGTTTCCGGACGAGCTTCCAGGCCTTTCTCCATAACGGGAGATTAAGTTTACCATTGATGTGTTACTGGATACTAAGCCCATATCTATTCCTCCCCATGGAATGGCCCCTGCCGAATTAAAGGAGTTAAAGGCGCAACTGAAGGATCTGCTTGGAAAAGGCTTTATTAGTCCTAGTCCATCGCCATAGGGAGCGCCGGTGCTGTTCGTCAAAAAGAAAGATGGTTCCTTGAGGATATGTATTGATTACAGATAATTGAATAAGCATACCATAAAGAATAAATACCCACTTCCAAGGATTGATGATTTGTTCGACCAGTTGCAGGGTGCCAAGTGGTTCTCACAAATAGATCTAAGGTTGGGATACCACCAAGTGAGGGTTAAAGAAGAGGACATCCCAAAGCCTTCAGAACTAGATATGACCATTATGAGTTTCGGGTAATGTCGTTTGGATTAACTAATGCCCCAGTAGTATTCATGAATTTGATGAATAATGTATTCAGGCCTTTCCTAGATTTATTCGTGATTATGTTTATCGATGATATTATGGTATATTGTCGATCGGAGGCAGAACATGCAGATCATCTACGTACTATTTTTGGAATTCTTCGGGCTCAGGAACTAAATTCCAAGTTCTCAAAATGTGAGTTCTGGCTAAATTCTGTGACTTTTTTGGGGCATATTATTTCAGCTGACGGTATTCGAGTAGATACCAAGAATATTGAAGCTGTGAAGAAATGGCTAAGGCCTACAATGCCTATCGAGGTCCGTAGTTTCCTGGGGTTGACCGATTACTACAGAAGATTTGTATAAGGATTTTCTTCTATTTCTGCACCATTGACAAAGCTAACTCAGAAATCGGCAAAATTCCAATGGACCGATGCTTGCGAGCGCAGTTTTCAAGAGTTGAAGGATAGATTGACTTCGACCCCAGTCCTAACACTTCAATAGGGATCAGAGGGCTATGTTATTTATTGCAATACTTCAGGTTTTGGGCTAGGTTGTGTGTTGATGCAACATGGCAAAGTTATTGCCTATGCTTCAAGGCAATTGCGGAAACACGAGAAAAACTACCCAACTCATGAACTAGAGTTGGATGCGGTTATTCATGCACTAAAGATGTGGAGACATTATTTATATGGTGTTCATGTGGATATTTATACAGATCATAAGAGTCTCCAATATATTTTCAAACAGAAGGAAATGAATTTGCAGCAAAGGCGGTGGTTGGAGCTATTAAAAGACTATGATGTGAGTATCTTATATCACCTTGGAAAGGCAAATGTAGTAGCTGATGCTCTTAGCTGCAAATCCATGGGCAGTTTATGCGATGTTCAATCGAAAAAGAGGGAATTAACTCGAGAGCTCCAATAACTAGCCAGCTTAGGAGTTTGCCTAATGGACTCGGGCAGTGCGGGAGTTACTGTCCAGAAAGCAGTTGTTTCATCTTTAGTAGAAGAGGTAAAAAAGTGCATATATGAGGACCCCATATTAGTTCATCATAGGGATGTACTGCCTCAGAAAAAGAAGTCATCATTTGAGGTTCCTGCAGATGCAGTTCTCAGGTACCAAGGCAGATTATGTGTTCCTGATGTTGTAGGATTACGTCGACAGATTTTGAAAGAAGCCTATCATTCCCGTTATTTTGTCCATCCAGGAACGACAAAAATGTACCATGATATTAAAAATATATATTGGTGGGATGGAATGAAGAAAGACATAGCGGAGTTTGTAGCCCGATGTCCTAATTGTCAACAGGTGAAAACCGAGCATCAAAAGCCTGGAGGATTATTACAAGCTATAGAGATTCCAACTTTGAAATGGGAAGTTATTAATAGGGCTTTCATTACAGGCTTTCCTCGTTCCTAGTGTAAGTATGATTCTATATGGGTAGTTGTGGATAGACTTACGAAGTTAGCTCATTTTCTACCAGTATGAACTACGTACTCAGCAGAAGATTATGCAAAAGAGATAGTGTGACTTCATGGTGTTGTAGTGTCCATTATTACTGATAGAGGAGCACCATTTACAACTAATTTTTGGAAGTCCTTCCAAGAAGGTTTGGGAACACAAGTGAGGCTTAGCACAACATTTCATCCACAGACTGATGGGCAGGCTAAGCGCACTATCTAGACCCTTGAAGATATGCTAAGAGCCTATGTGTTAGACTTTGGAGGTAGTTGGGATGACCATTTGCCGCTTATTGAATTTGCGTACAACAATAGTTACCACTCCAGTATTCAGATGGCCCCATATGAAGCTCTATATGGGAGGAAGTGTAGATCGCCAATTGGATGGTTTGAAGTAGGGGAAACAAAGTTAGTGGGGCAAGACCTGATCCAGCAAGCGGTGGAGAAGATCAAGCTTATTCAAGATTGGGAACTAACAGCTCAAAGTTTCCAGAAATCCTTATGCGGACAATCGTCAACGAGATTTGGAATTTAAAGTTAATGATTGGGTATTCTTGAAAGTGTCACCGATGAAAGGTGTAATGTGATTTGGCAAAATGGGCAAGCTTAATCCTCGGTATATTAGGCCTTACAAAATTGTGCGCAAGGTAGGCTAAGTGGCTTATGAGTTAGATTTGCCTTCGGACTTAGAGTCAGTTCACCTAGTGTTTCATGTGTTGATGCTTCGGAAATGCTTGGGAGATCCTTCCAGAATTATGCCTGTAGATGATGTCCAAGTTACTGAAAAATTATCCTATGAAGAAGTACCCATAGTCATTCTAGATAGGCAAGTTCGAAGACTTAGAACCAAAGATGTAACTTCTGTTAAAGTCTTATGGAGAAACAATAACAGAGAGAAAATGACTTGGGAAGCCGAGGAAGATAGGAAGTACTGGTATCCGCATCTATTTCCACCTCCAGAAGAGCTCTAGACAGAGACATCATTATCCTCAGGTATGTGATGCTCCTTTGAATGATTTCTTGGTCGTCTGTGGCCAATATGGGTATTGATGTTGTAGCCCTGTGAGGCATTGTATTTTGGGTTGTTGTGTCAGGATGGTAGTGGTACAATTGCAGGGAAAACTCTGGCAAAATTTTCGTAAAAATCCCTAAGAGCTTAACATTCGAGGACGAATGTTCCTAACAGGGGAGGAACGTTACACCTTGTATTTTTTGTACGTTGAGATTCACTAGGTGTTAGCTGTTTAATTATGGACACTGAAGTTATTGTCGAAGAGATATGATATCATATGCACTTATCTTATGATTAAAAGGGTTCGAACTCATTTAATAAGTCATGGAATGATTGGAGAACAAGTGAACTAAGGAGATTAAGCTTTTGGAACTTTGGGAAAAAGTTGGGTATGATTTGGTATGATAATTTTGGTCTAACTTGGAGAAAGAAAATCTTTTAGTATATTAGGAGTTTTGGAGTGAAACAAAAGCCTAAAATGAAGTTTGAGAAGTCTAGTTTCCAACGTAACAAACCGCGCATCAATCCGACAACGAAATCAAGCATTATGAGCATTTTAAATCAGACTGCTAGAGTAGGGAATAACTCAGTGCGAACGCGCCTGTAGGTGGCGCGAACACGCAGAGGGGCAAGGGATAACTCAGCACGAACGCGCTGAGCAAATTCTAGCTCAGTGCTACCTGACTCTAGGACATTATAAAAGGGGGCTTACCCCTTCATGTTTCATCCAAACACCTCTCAAAATATTCTAGAACCGTTAAAAGTTTAGCGCAAATTAAGTGGAGTCTCCGGATTTAGGTTCAAACTGCGTATAGTTGTGTTTATCATATCGTATTGCGGTGAATCTTAGCTGGAATTCAAGGTGAATATTGAAGATATTGCGGTTCTAACGGAAGTAAGGTATGAATTTGTCCTTATTGCTATTAATTTAGGTTTAATTATGGAGATAGATCTATCAAATGATCGTATACCAAATTTGTTGGTTGAGAAATTGGATAAACATCGTGTGGGATGTTTTATGGAATATTTTGGTATTGATGATGATGTTATTAGCATTGGTGTTGTTGTTGTTATGTTGGTTGTTGGTATTGTGATTTCGGGCTGGCGATATAAACAGGGGAGATGCTGCCCAAAATTTGGCAGATTCTAAATGAGTTTAATTTGAAGACTTAATATAGGAATAATGACGATAAGCCTAACGATAGTATGAATTCTCTTGAATGTAGATTTACGGGCTCGAGAGGACAAACATTAAGTAGTTAAGGAGACTAAAGGTATGTTAAGGCTGTCCCTTTCTTTCGAAAGGCATGATTCCTATGTTATGATTCCATACATGTTTTCTATAACATCCTTATTTTTAAAAAGCTAGAAGTTTATGATTTTCAAAGTTCTTATGATGCCAAAGATAGATGTTTTCTATGATGATAATGATGATGATGATGATCTCATTCTAGATTCCAAAGCTTATAGATTTGATTCTATTATGAGAATATTGATCTTATTTCATGATTTACTTGATTTCATTCATTATTGTTGGTCTCACCTTATGCTACTTGTTCCTTCAAGGTGGGATATAATGATGATGATTGCTCCATAAGATAATCGGAGGTTACCGACCTTACGTCACTCCGATAGAATTGTAACTTTTATTTGGGCTCTCATGCATGCTACTTATATTATATATGTGTGTGTATATATATATATATATATATATATATATATATATATATATATATATGGGATATGGGAAGAAGGGCGAGGCGTTATATACGCATAACCACCTGATCAGTTGGCATATTATGATATCGTCCCAGACACGGGGTGCCCGGACGCGGGATCATGGGTATATGGATCGGGCTGCACGTTCCGCAACACTATTATGTTTAATATGTATGAAAAGTGTTTTCTATAAAAAGCTAAGCATGCATGATATCTGCCTTAAGAGGCAATCAGATGTACAGGTCATCTCTTTAACTTATGTTATATTTCATATCTCTTGTTATGTTGTTATTCATGCCTTGCATACTCGGTACAATATTCATACTGACGTACTTTCTTGTGGAAGCTGCGTTCATGCCCGCAGGCAGATAGGTAGACGGACTTGATTCGTAGGAGCTTTATCAATGGAGTTCAGAAAGGCTCCAGTTGTTTTGGAGCTGTAGCTTATTGGTACTGCTCTTTTGTGTATATACCTGGGCAAGGCGGAGTCCTGCCCCGTCCTTATGGATTCCTGTATTCTATATATAGAGGCTCGTAGACAGATGCATGCACCTGAATATGCCATAGCCTTATCAGCTCATATTGTTGTATAGTATTTAGGCAGCCTTTTTGGCTTATGTTTATGAGCATGGTTGTTGACGATTACATAAATATGTTCCATTATCTTGTGATACATGTCCTTGCAGAGTATAACGCGCATGAGCTAGCTTACGACCCACCTAGAAAAGATTATGAGATGTATGTTCAAAGGTGCTCGGTAGGTTAGCTCCGGATACTCGCCATGGCCCTCTAATTGGGTCGTGATAGCATTCCCTTATGTGTTATATCATGCTCACACAGTTTTTGACTTATATGATCTAATTCGGCCTCATAAGGTCGGTTATATGGTACTTTTGCCTTTTTAAGGTCGGTTGCATGGTAAATTGACCTTTAAGGCCGAGATCATGATATTGGTCTTGGGACCCACCAAAGTAACCACATAGGACCGATACACTCGATTCACCACTGTACAATCACCAATAGGAGTAGAAACACTAACAGGGGTATCAAGCGAATCACATAGTATATCCAAACCCAAATCCAAATAAGTAGACACATAAGAATATGTAGATACTGGATGAAATAATGTCGTAGCTGACCGATGATAAACTGGAATAGTACCTGTAATAACTGCATTAGAAGCCTCTGCCTCTAGTCTGGCTGGAAATGTATAGAACTAAGCACGGCCACCTTCGGCTTGAGAAATTCCACGTCCACCACCATGACATGCTTGAGTACCACCTCTATCAGAAAGCAAACCACATCTGTCTGTGCATTGCCTCTAGCCGGCTGTGCTGCTACCCTAAGTGCAGAACCCTGAGAACCTAAGTGCGGGCCACTCTGCCTAAGTCTTGGAAGTCCCTCGCAAAATGAGCTATGTCACCTGTAACATCCCGTACTTCTGAACTAGATTATAGAACCATGGAACTAAACGAACCCTGTTGTTAAGTGAGTCTTGATGAGGCCTCACTTCAAGCGAGAATAACCCCCTTATTTATTGGGAATTTGGGAAAACTTCCTTAGTGAAAGTGGAAGCCCTTTGAAATTCCTTTTCATCAATATAAGGACCAGGCTATACAAATCTCTGTACAATAAGTTATGACCATTTTACTGAAGGGTCACAGAGCAGTGCGCTGGGGCACATATGCGATACAGATCGCATTACATCCTCTGCATTTTGAACCAAATTTCAGTTCCAAAGTTTCCAGAATTCTATTTTGATATGTTTTAGCATCTGCATAAGCATAATACAATATGAGACATAGATGCAAACTTAGATGACACCCAGCCTTTTTTAAAGTTGCGTTGTTCCGAATATTTGTGTTCTATTTTCCGTTTTCTAAGCCTTAGCACGACTTTTCTCTCCTTTCCTCTCCTCTTCCTCCCACATCAAGATATGTCTCTCCCATTTGTTCCTAAGTAATTCAAACACTTGCACATGGATTCTTAACAAGATTCTACGCTACAATCTTAGGGTTTTTAAGAAAACCCTCCTCATGGTTCCAAGCTTAGATTTTTTGGGTTGCTTCTTCAAAAAGTTCAGACCTTTTATTCAAGTTTTTGAGTGATTAAGGTATGTAGAGCTTCTATCAACATACGGAACATCATTGTTCTTCCCCACGCCACGATTCTTTCATATTTCCATGAAATTCTCATTCTAATGAGTGTTATGCCCTAGTTCATGAAAACACTAAACCATGCTTTAACTAGACTAAGATTCCGTTGTTTGTGTTCATGATATATCATTTTGAATGCCATGAACCTTGTATGTAACCCATGTATACTCATGCTTCGACTTCCATGAGTTCTTATATATATACTTTGGGCTAATATGATTCCATGTCTCATGAAAAACTATACTATACATGTCAATAACTATGATACAAGTCATGTTATGAAATTCATGGGCTTCTAAGCTACCTATATTAATGTTCATGTTTTGGGAGTAGTACAGATTACCGATAACCCGTGTGACGTGGGCCCAATTGCGCCAATGCTGCATATCCAGTCGCTTCTCGTTGGGCCTAAGGCCCAGCTATGCATTAGATCGAGTCAAGCTTACATTGAAGGCACAATCATGGGTGAAAATGTTTAAATGGTGGGCTTGGTAGGCCCACTAGTCATTTACGTCCTTTATTTTGTTCAAGTGCTTTATATATGTTGTTGTATTGAACACTTGTGTAAATATTGAAACCCATTTTGGTTGGAACCTAGACAAAATTAGGCAAACGATGTGTACATGGTTTAAACGGATAGGAACCCAAGAATGTTTTAAATTCAGACCAAACCAAAAGACAAATAATTATTCTTTCCATCAAAATGACGAAGAAATGTTTTTTCTCTTGTTTTTTTTTTTACAAAAAAAGGGAATAGAATCAGAAGTTGTGGAGTATTTTTTGAAAAATCAAACTCTTTTGACTTGGAAATATTTTGAAGAAAGAATGGTATAAATGAATTATTTTTCAAAGGTATGAAAATCCTTTTTTCTAAACTGGGAAATTTTTAAAAGGAAACAAAGGTTGAGTTTGAAGGATGTTTAGGATTGCAAAAGGGCTTTAAATGATGTCTAAAGAAACAAAATCTGTTTTTGGGCCAAGCCCATTTAATCGGAATAAAAATGAGAGGAATCCTACTTGCACCAAGTTTTCGAAAAGGTTTTAAAGAATATGGTTGACCGTTAAAAATTGAAAGACATTTACTAACTTTGAAAGAACCATTCTTAAAACTGGCATCAATTCAGTGGTATATTTTGTGAAAAGGAATACGCTTCAAAACATTTACAAACTTATATGGATAAGAATAGGACATAACATTTAGGAACAAATTAAGTTGAACTGTACTCAAGGGAAACCTCGAGTGTGTTTTCGTCTGAAAAAATGAAATGACCATTTCAACCTTATATGAATTTTCCAAGAAAAACTCAACTTTTTTTCAATGAAAGGACTTTCTGCCAAAAAATAATTCAAATGATATGCTATGAATTTATACAAGATTTTGAACTCTTTTAAAGCAAATAAAAAACAAATCACACTTTGAATCTTGAAGGTCAACTGTATTTTACGGATTCTTAATATCGGGGTGTTTAGCACCTTCCCTGAGGAATCACCAGAACCCTTACCTCAAACTCTGGTTTTAGAAAGGATTTACCCTTGTTTGACTAAAACCTTTTAACTTGGTTTCCCTATTTCTCTTAATAAATTAGGTGGCGACTCTAATAAATAAATAAATCCAAAAAGAGTCCACAACTATGGAGTAGCTTTTATACCTCGCGTAAAAGTGAACCGTAACAATTACATATTTCAGAAAATGCTAGCCAAGAGAAAGTAAGCTTCGAACAAGAGGGCTACTGCTGCTGCCCAAGAGGTGGACTCTCATACTCAAGGAGTTCACACCAGGACCCAGGGAGTTGCAACTGGTTCAGTACCCCAGAGTTCACCCTACCTACTGAAAGGCCTACGGAGGTTCGTATTACAGTCACATCACCACCCAGTGCTACTGATATGGATGTTAGGAGAGCTATCCAGTTGCTTACCCAGATTGTTGCCATGCAAGCTCAGCGTCAAGGAACAACTCCAAGTGCAGGTTCTCATGAGGGGCCGTTAAGCGCCAGGATAAGGGCGTTCATTCATATGAACCCTTTAGTGTTCACAGGGTCCAATAAGGCTGAGAATACACAAAATCTTATCAATGAGGATCAGAAGATTTTTCGTGTTATGCATGCCACCGAACAGAGGCAGTATATTTTTGTGTTGGGTCTTGCAGCCTACTTGTTTAGTGATGCTAATATCACCGCTCAGAGTAAAGACATGACCATTACCAAGATGTTTGCTATAGCACAAGTTAACGAGGACAAAAAAAGGAAGAAGAGAAACTACCGAAACAAAAAGACAAGGTAATCAGTAAGAATGCTAAGTCTACAAGTAACTTCAGCCATGGAGGATCTCGGGTGGTGGAGGCAGATAGTTTTTCAATAACAAGTCATCAGGACTCGCTCCATCTACAGAGTGCGCCAGTCCTGAGGTCCAGGTATGATTAGAAAAGATAGAAATCCATAGCCACAGGCTCATAGTCACATGCCAGTGTAGGTCAAAAGACATTTGAAAATCCAAGTGGTAGCAGGAGTGGTAAGAGAACACCCCGGGGGTGTTGCATGGGCATGGATATATGCTTAGTGTGCGGCCAGCGGTGTCACTATCAGAGAGATTACCTATCAGCGCAATAGGGTACTAGAGGTAATGTGGCTTAATACACAAATTCAGTAGTACCTCGTAATTCTCAAGCCCAATCAGGGCGTGGTGCACCAAAGTCTGATAATGCAGGTAGAGGTTAGAACTACTTGTATGCACTAACAAGTTGTCAAGATACGAAGGCACATGCAGATGTGTTTTACAGTTATACTGATAGTTTTCACTTTTGACATTTATGCTCTTATGGATCCTGGATCAACCTTATCATATGTAACCCCTTTTCTTGCTAAGAAATTTGGGATAGAGCCAGAAAAGTTGTATGAACCCTTTGAAGTGTCAAATCCAGTTGGAGAGTCAGTTATAGCTAGATGAGTGTATAAGAGTTGTCCAGTTAGAGTCTATCACTGCAATACAGTAGCCAAATGAGTGAACTATCACTAAGCGTGAATTCATACTATTGATCCCAATAATAATATTCTATACATTCATGGGTTTTCTAATCGTTAAAAACCCTTTTACAAGAAGTTTTTATGCTAAAGTTATCATATTTATGAAACCCTAAGTCTCAATACATCATTCTCATCATTTATTAATCGAATTCTCATCCTAGAAGTGATAATCTATACTCCAAGATGATTAAACAACAATAAAATCAATAACCCATTCATTTATTCGAGGGTTCGCAATTTCTAGGGTTCTAACCTTTCATTCACCATTAGAGAACCTTTAACTAATCATGGAACCTAACAACATAATGGAATGAACAAAGTGAAGGGTTGAGACTTACATTTCAAGAGTATTTTAGCCCTAGCCTTTGAATTTCGCCACAAGAGTTCTTGGAAACTGTTTTGGAGGTGTGTGGGGAATGGGTTTGGAGTAAAGAATATAAAACACGGATTCTGCCTCCCGTCGACCGCTGCAGCAGTCGATGTCGCACTGCAACGATCTCGCTATAGCGGGAAACCTCTCGCTATGGCGGACCTCATTAAATTCCCGGCTCCCCGCAGTAGCAAGCCTAGACCTGCTAAGACGGACCCGTTACAACGGTCCCTCACCCGCTGCAGCGGTCCATTTTAACCAGTAGCTCTATTTTCCCCACCAGTTTCCACCCAAAAATCCCAACACCAATCCGAGGCCCTACAGACGCAAACAAAACATGCACATATACATAAAAACACGCTACAGACTCACCCGCGGCCTCAAAATTCCCAACAGAGGTTCAGTTTTCTAAGTCACCCCTATAACGACCTAGTGGGTCGTCACATCAGATACTAATTAAACACCCGTTCGTCCCCGAATGGACAAGAAAGAGAAACAAGGAAAAGTATCTGACTTAGTAAGAAGCTGAGGATAATTCTTTTGCATATCAGATTCGGTCTCCCAAGTAGCTTCCTCAATGGGACTGTTATTCCACTGAACCTTCATTGACGCTATCTCTTTCGACCTCAACTTACGGACCTCTCTATCTAGAATAATAATAGTCTCTCAACAAGATAGAATCCCAACGGATAATAAACGAGCCATCACCATGATATCTTTTCAACATAGAGACATGGAACACTGGGTTAACACCTGACAAACCTGGGGGCAAAGCCAATTCATAGGCTACATACCCCACACGATTGAGAATCTTAAACAAACCAATAAATCTTGGACTAAGATTGCCCTTCTTCCCAAACCTCATGACACCCTTCATGGGTGAGACCTTTAACAAGACTTGTTCTCCAACCCTGAACTCAAGATCTCGGACCTTTCGATTAGCGTACTCTTTCTGCCTGCTCTGAGGTGCCAAGAGCTTTTCCTAAATCACTTTAACCTTAGCTAATGACTCTCTCAAACGATCGGTACCCCATGGCCTTACCTCAAATGCATCAAACCATCCGATAAGATACCTACATCTCCTCCTATAAAGAGCCTCAAACGGGGCCATATCAATGTTCGAGTGATAACTATTGTTATATGCAAATTCAGCCAATGGTAAGAACTGATCCCAGTAGCCACCGACGCCAATCACATAAGCTCGGAGCATATCCTCTAAGACCTAAATAGTCCGCTCAAACTGGCTATTCATCTGAGGGTGGAAAGCTGTACTAAGGTCCAATCTAGCACCCAATTCTAAATGCAAAGTCTTCCAGAACCGGGGTGTAAACGTCGTGCCTCTATCAGATATAATAGAAATAAGAACCCCATACAGGCGAACAATCTCTCAGATATAAATCTAGGCCAACTTCTGAGCAGTATGGGTAATCTAAATCGGTATGAAATGGGCAGAATTGGTCAATATATTAATAATGACCCAAATCAAATAAAACTTAACCAAGGTCTTCAGAAGACCAACCACAAAGTCCATCGCTATCCTCTCCCACATCCTCTCTGGAATGGGCATCCTCTGAAGTGTACCCCTGGGTCTCTGGTGCTCGTACTTAACCTATTGGCAATTCAAATACTGTGCAAAGAACTTAAAAATATCACGCTTCATTTTAGTCCACCAGTAGTGCTGCCTCAAGTCACGGTACATCTTGGTGGCAGCAGAATGAATGGAATATCTAGAATTGTGAGCCTCTACTAGAATTGTCCTAATCAGATCATCAACACGGGGAACGCAAACACGCTCCTTGATTCTTAAGACTTCTTCATCATCAATCACGGCCTCCTTGGCCTCACCACGTAAGACTTTATCGCGAATCTTACTCAAGCCTACATCATCGAACTGTCTGGCCTTAATCTGCTCTAGAAACGATGATCTCGCCTTAATACAAGCCAATACTCTGCTCGAACTAGACACATCAAGCCTTATGAAACTGTTAGCCAGAGTCTGAACCTCCCTAGCCAACTGACGCTCTGAGGCAATCAATCAAGCCAAACTGCCTATACAAGCTAATTCTTTGCTCAAGGCATTTGCTACCACATTTGCCTTTCCAGGATGATACAAGATGGTAATATCGTAATCCTTAAGCAACTACATCCATCTCCGCTACCTAGAATTAAGATCCTTCTGAGTAAACACATGTTGAAGACTGCGATTATCAGTAAATACCTCGCAACAGGCACGACAGATATAGTGCCTCCAAATCTTCAATGCAAAAACCACAGCTGCCAACTAGAAGTCATGAGTAGGATAGTTCTTCTCATGATTCTTCAGTTGTCTGGAAGCATAAGCAATCATCTTCTCTTCCCGCATCAAAACAGCACCCAAACCAGAACGAGAAGCGTCACAATAAACTACAAAGTCCTTGCTATCCACATGCAAAGATAGATTAGGAGCTGTAGTCAATAAATTCTTGAGTTTTTGGAAGCTCTCCTCACACTCGTTGGACCACTGGAAGGGTACCTCTTTCTGAGTCAAACGAGTCAAATATAAAGCAATCGAAGCAAATCCTTTCACGAACCGATGGTAGTAACTGACCAACCCCACAAAACTGCGAATCTCCATCTGATGTAGGACTAGCCCAATCTCTCACTGCCTCAATATTTTTAGGATCAGCCATAATCCCTTCCTTAGAAATCACATGCCCCAAGAAAGACACGACGCAAGCTAAAATTCATACTTAGAGAACTTGGTGTACAACTCCTTGTCTCTCTGCAACCCAAGAACAACTCTCAAGTGTTTTTCATGATCTTCCTTACTCTTCGAATAAACCAAAATTTCATCAATAAACACAATCACAAAGGAGTCTAAGTATGGCATAAAAATGCCATTCATCAAATTCATAAAAGCAGTTGGGGCATTAGTAAGCCCGAAGGACATAACCAGAAACTCATAATGCCTATACTTGGTCTGGAAAGTTTTCTTAGGAATATCCTTTGCTTGAATTTTCAATTGATAATAGCCCGATCACAAATCAATTTTCAAAAACACCGAAGCCCCCTGAAGTTGGTCAAACAAATCATCAATATGAGGGATGGGGTATTTATTTCGGATGGTAACTTTATTTAACCGACAGTAATCAATGCACATCAGCATAGTCCCATATTTATTTTTCATAAGTAGAACATGAGCGCCCCACGGGGAGACACTCGGATGGATGAAACCCTTACTAAGAGGATCTTGAAGTTGTTCCTTTAGTTCTCTCAACTTTGCTGGTGCCATCGGATATAGCGAAATAGATATAAGGTGGGTCCCTGGCTCTAAGTCAATGCAGAAATCAATGTCACGATCCGGTGGCATGCCTGGTAAGTCTGGGGAAAACACCTTCACAAACTCACATACCACAGGGACTGACCCAAGAGATGGACCTTTAACACTAGTATCATGGATATGTGCCAAATAAGCCAAGCACCCCCATTCAATAATTTCTTTGCACGAATAAAGAAAGTAATTTTCTTCGGGGAGGGACCAAGGTTACCCTTCCACTCCTTAGGCACCCCAGGCATAGCTAAGGTGACTGTCTTGGCATGATAGCCCAGAATTGCGTGATAAGGAGCTAGCTAACTCATACCCAGGATGATATCAAAATCTACCAATGTCTAAAATCACTAAATCAACACAGGATCTATACCCCATAAATGTGACAGTACAAGATCGAAAGACTCTATCTACAACCACAGAGTCTCCAACTGGAGTAGATACATGTATAGGGGCATCATGTAAATGACAGACCATATCAATGCCCATAGAGAAATATGTAGACACATAAGAAAATGTAGAACCCGGGTCAAACAATAAAAAATCCATTCGGTGACAGACTGAGATGTTACCTGTAATAACTGCATCTGAACTCTCAGCCTGTGTCCTGTCAGGAAAGGCATAACAATGAACCTGTCCGCTAGTAGCCTATGAACCATTACGATCAACCTGCCCTATCTGAGCGCTGCCCCTGCCAGGCTGATGTCTACCCCTACCAGACTGAAACCTGTCTCTGTTAGGCTGGTTGCCACCTCTACCGACTGTGTGACTGCCACGTCCAGATTGAGCGCGGTTACCCCCATAAGATCCTCCCTCTCTACCTGATGCTGGAGCTCTGGGAGCCTGAAATAGAGTACCCTGGCCACCTTGCCTAAGTCTGGAATAATTTCTCTTGAAATGCCCTATATCACCACACTCGAAGCATTCGCGGTCTAGCGTCGGACGCTGAACGGAAACGGACAAAGCCGAATAACCACCATAATCTGGGGCTCTGGTCTATGAACCCTCTAACTGACCAGAATAGTGCTGACTGGCCCCTGATGGGCCTCCAACTGTAGCTTGTGTGGCTGAATGAAAAGGGCATCCCGAAAGAAATAATCATAGAAAGAAATAATCTTTATTTATTGGGAAATAGTAGAGATTTACATAGAGGTTAAGTGCATTCATAGAACAATCCATTAGAAGTATATCGAGATCAATACCCATGATCATACACCCTATCTAAAAGGGACACAACCATGGTTTCTTTTATCCTAAATTACATTCCAAAGAAATTAGTTAGCCATTAGTCCTAACCAACCAAAATTTTACAAAAATCATTGGATTAAGACATTAGACTTAAATTAAGAATTCTACGAGTTTAGTAACCTTTTCAGACCATATTCCCTGTGGGATTTGACCCCAACCTAGTTGGGTTAGTATATTTGACATCGTCCGCTTTACGCTAATTAAAGGTGTAATTTGAGCGTATCAAATTTTTGCGCCGTTGCTAGAGAACACGGTTTTCAAATTACTAAATAGTATTTGCTTTGATTGAAGTCTTTTGCTATTCCTTGTAAACCAGGTGAATATGAATCAGAATCAGAAAAACCAACGTGTTGCTAACCAGGGGAATCGATTGAATAATCAGGCGAATGAATCAGATGAAGAAAATGTCTTCGCTGATCTTATTCCGGAGGATGACTATGCATCTGCTATTGTTTATCCTCGATGTAGAGCTACAAATGTAAAAATTGACTCCTCTCTATATTAGTTGTTAAAGCTTGAGGGCTACTTTCGTAACTTTACCGAGAATGACCCTCAACGTCATTTGCAGAATTTTATGGATATGTGTGCTAATCACATCCAAAACAACATTTCACAAGATGCTATTCGGCTAGCGTTATTCAAATATTCCTTAGCTGGAGATGTAAAAGCATGGTTCGAGAAGCTGCCCCGGAATTCTATTACTACATGGGCAGAGATGGCAGCAGTCTTTCTCAAGAAATGGTACCCTCCTAGCAAGAAGGTAGAGATTCGTGACAAGATCTATGAATTTAAGCAGCACCCGGGGAATAGTTATATCGAGCTTGGGAGAGATTCAAAGAGTATTTGCAAAAGATTCCGAGTCATGGTTTATCGGAGAACATATTAATGGAGAAGTTCTACCGAGGGCTGGATCCAGTGACTCTATCAGTTGTTAACAATGCAGCTGATGGTTGTTTCATGAATAAATCTTACCGATGAGTGACCAACATGCTTGAGAGGCTGACTACTCACAAACAGGCAGCCACACAAACAATGCTGAGGTTGTGCCTTACGGTAGTGCTATGATCCAGAATATGGTAATTTAGAATTTAGATACCCAACAAACATTGGCTGAGCTTGCAATAAATATTTCCTTCCTAGCAAAGAAGTTTGATGAGACCCAGATTAAGAAGGTGAATATTTGTGAGGATGATGTAGGTATGCCAAAAGGAATATACCAGACTCAAGAGGGTCCGTTTCATGATAGACCTCCTATGCAGATTAAAGATGCTAACTATGTGAATAACTCTCAAGGGGGTTATCAAAGACAGAACTACCAAGGTGGTTACCAGAATCAGAATCAATGGAGACCTCAGCAAGGTCAAGGTGCTTATAACATCTCAGGGAACTACAACAATAATTATGGTGGTGCGAACTAAGGGAGTTACAACAACAGTAACAATTTTGGGAACAAGAGTCCCATTCCTTATGTACCACTGAAAGGGCAGTCAACAGAGCAAGGTTGTTCGAAGGTTGAAGCAGTGCTTGAGAAGATTCTGGCAAATCCGTCTAAGTCTGAGAAGACTTTATCTGGGCTGACAGAGACAGTGGGTTCCCATATAGTGACTATTCAAAAACTTGAGGCACAGATGAGGGATGTTTCTAGAGAGCAGCACCCTTCTAAAATTGGAGGACTTCTGAGTGACACTATTCCGAATCCGAAGAATGGGGGCGGCCGTGTAGACCGTGTGTTTTCCATCACTACTAGGAGTGGTAAAACACTCCAAGGGGCTGATAAGAAGGTTGTTGATCTTGAGCCGATAGATGAAGAAGAAGAAGAAGAGGTGCAGTCTGAAGCACCAATTATTGTTGATGAGAATCCTACTGACAAGAAGGTTGATGATATTGCAAAGATTATGAAGGCGGCGGATGAACAAGCAAGCAGACTGTGAAAGAGGCTCTCCGCCCTTTGACTCATTTTTTCAAATCAAAACCTCCCTTTCCTCAGAGGTTGGTAAAGAAGAAAGAAGATGCTAAGTGCGAAAAATTTTATGATCAGCTAAAGCAATTGTCTCTAAATTTTCCCTTCTAGGAAGCTGTCAAGGAGATGGCTGGTTTTGCTAAATATTTGGAGGACCTGCTGACCAAGAAGAAAATGGTGCAACATGAAACCATGAGTTTGACTCACACAGTGAGTTCCATCATCTCAACTACTACTGTTCAGAAAAAGGGCGATCCTGGGGCATTCACCATTCCTTATTCTGTTGGGCACCGTGATTTTGCTCGTGCTTTGTGTGATAATGAGACGAGTATTAATTTGATGCCCCTTGCTATAGACAAACAATCAGTTTTGGGGATGTCAAGGCCAACTACTATAAGGTTACAAATAGTTGATAGGTCCATCAAATGGCCTGTTGGTGTGGTTGATTATTTGCAAGCGTGTTGGTGAATTTATGTTGCCCATTGATTTTGTGATTCTTGACTGTGCTGTTGATCGGGACATTCCTCTTATTCTGGGGAGACCCTTCTTTGCTACAGGGATATGGATGAGTTACGGTACCAGACATATGAGAATGCAGCACTGTATAAAGAGAGGATGAAGCAATATCATGACAAGAAAATCCTGAAGCGAGAATTCTACAAGGGTGATCCTATCTTGCTATTTAACTCTCAGTTGAAGTTGCTACCGGCCAAACTAAAGTCAAGGTGGTCTGGTTTGTTTGAGGTGATAGGTGTTTCGCCCCATGGGGCGATTGAGCTAAAGTACGGAGATGGAACTCGGACATTTAAGTTGAATGGGTAGAGGGTGACGCACTATCACGGGATGGTTGATGGGGATTGTCACGACCCAGCTAGGGGCCGCGACGGGTACCCGGAGCTAGTTACCGAGCACCGCTCACTCCATTACTTACCTTACTCATTTAATACTCTTTTATCAATTCTATATACCAATTGCAGGAAAATCATATTTAATCAAATATAAATACTTTATATATGTTTGCCTCTCGGCCATCAAAATAATATACATACATAAGAAAACATCATGTGAGACCATCTAACCCACACTGCGCATCTACGAGCCTCTACTAACGTAATGAATACATGGAAGGAACAAGACTCCGTCATGCCCAAAATATGCATATATGAATGTACATTAAAAGAATAGTCATAAGCACCTCCGAACAATGGAGTTCTATCTATCAGTTGAAAGCTACTGAGGACCTGGGCCAAGCTCTCCTCCCTGTCTACCTGTGGGCATGTACACAGCGTCCAAAGAAAGGACATCAGTACGAATATTGTACCGAGTATGAGAGGCGTACATAATGAAAAGAAACATCAGTAATATGAGGATAACATCAATATGAGACAACTGAATCTGACTGGTAATCATACATGAAGTAATGCATGTTGTCTTACTCATCATCATAACATGTATGCATCATATGCAAGCTGCCCATCCATGTCGGAACGGTGTGATAATCAATAATATTAGCCCGCGTCCAGGCCTCCCGCGTCCGGGGTACCATCTCATGCCGCCCACTAGTGGTGTCTGCCTACGCCCGTAGGTCGTGGTGAATCCGTATCGCCGCCCGCCGAAGCGGTGTCTGCCTAGCTAACTAGGCCCGGTGTGAAATGCTCATGACATGCTCAATGTAAATGCTCATAGTAATATTCTTATCATAAAATACTTATCTTATCATAATGCGTATATATGACTCATGATCAACTTTACTCTATCGGGGTGACGTAAGGTCGTGATCCCCCGATTACATTATGGAACCATCATGGACATTCCGCCTCACCTTGAAAGGACTAGTACATAAGGTGAGTGTAGGCAAGGAATAACATCATCATCATTCTAATGTCATCATATCGTATAACTCATCTCATATAGACATTCATAAGTATAAGTTTTTAACTTAGAATGCAAGAACTCATGATAGGAATAGGGATTCCAGTTAAAGGATTCATGCCATTAGAAAGAAGGACTAGCCTCACATACCTTGGTCGTTTAGCTAAGATATCGCTCACTTGTTCTCCGTCGATATCACGCCGTTACCTTCATAAGAGAATTCGTATCAACATTAGTAACTGACTATAAGAACGTGTCGCTAATTCTAGGAGAAGTCGGACAATGCTTCCTTCGCTCATACTACTTTTGTCACGTTCTATATCAACTCCCAATATTCATAATATGATTCGCAATATCCTAATCGACAATCGTCATTTACGTGCGTTTGGCAAAATCCACCATTTTCCTCCAATTTTCCCTTATTTCTACTTCTAGCTCATCCTTGCGTTTTCATGCATTTAATGCTTGTTTCATGATAAAAACATCATTTATAACGTATTAGTACTCACAACTCTTCAATATTCATAGTTCGATTCCACTATCATTCATTCATGCCACTATTCACTCAATAATGACCCATTTCTATGTTCTTCTACATTTCAAGTGTCTAAGCTTTCCAATACTTCAAACAATATGGAATAATCATGAAACTTACCTTGGAGGATGGTTGAACAATCCTTAAGTTGAAATACTTCACTTAGCCAAAACCCTAGTCCCACCTTCTTGGGAATTTCTTCACTTAGATGACCCTTTATTGAGTTCTTACCCTTGATTCCATGAAATTAGTGTTGTTGGTCTTGATATTCCCTTTAATTCTCTTTAATTCTTGTGGGGGAATTATTTGGAGAGTTCTAGAATGTCTCTTGAGGTGTATGCATGAAAATGAAGTGAAATGAGGCTTAAGTCCCTTTTAAAAATCACAAAATCAGAATTTTAATGAATTCTTGTCGGGGTGAACAGTGGTCGTAAACCACCATATACGGACCGTATTTTGATTTACGGTCCGTCCACTGTGGTCGTTTTTAAGCATTCCAAAAACAGAAAGTTTTGGCAGATGGACATGTAGTTTACGACCTGGTTTACGGGCCGTAAACTGGGTCGTATTTAACCATATTCAACATTTACAGAAAGTTGAGATTTTTGACAAGCTGGAGGACGACTGCACTATACGGTCCGTAAATCACTTTACGGGCCGTATAGTGCCATATACGACCACTGTGCTGAAAAATTTTCCGCAACTTTCTTATTTCCAAAAATTCTTAATTAGCCATTCCCGACTTAATAAAACATCATTCACTCAATTTTCATCATTCCACTCATCATACAAGTACGGAGAAATTTCCGAGGTGTAACATTCTGTCACGACCCAACTCCGTAGGCCACGACTAATGTCCGTACTGGACACCTAAACGTACCCAATAACCCAGTTTAGCATAATAACAGAATATTTCAAATATAAAAATCACTTGACGTTAGTAATTAGCATAAAGGAACCGACACAGTACATGGAAGCCGATGAGGCTCTCACAGATCGTATCATAACCAAACATATGCAGAACCCACACAAGTATGTCTACAGACCTCTACAAATCATAACAGAATCATAAGACGGGACAGGTCCCCGTCATACCCCTGAATAGCATACATATATATAATAGCGACGGACTATACCAACATATAGGCTCTGGACAAAAGAGCGCTCCAAACATAGCAGAATGGATGTCCTAGGCAAGTGGTCAGCAAATTTATCTTCTGTACCTGCACGGCATGAAAACGCAGCCCCCGAAGAAAGGGGGTCAGTACGAAATATGTACTGAGCATGTAAAGCACAGAACGTAGCAAACAAGGTCATAGTCATAGCAGAAGATACAGAAAATGGACAGAATATCCAGATTAGCAAAATACTGTTCACAAGGCATAAATAGTACTTGTTGAAAAACATATGTCGTACCTGGTCCCATTACGGAACATATCATAACTGAAACAGAACTTACAGAGAAGTGGGTGTGACGTCCGGAGTATCAGATGCATATTTTAAAACATGAGGAGTATGTGCAGAAACATGTATCATATCATAGCCGGCCCCTGCCAAAGGGACTCGGCAAACAGAACGTGGCCACCCCCCCGACGCTGGTGCCACCATACATAAGGAACAGAGCAGAGTAGGGGATAACCCCGTAGCATAACATATCATATCAAATGGCCATATCAGATCATATCAGAATGTGTACATGGCACATCATACTCCACAAACCCATGTACATATATACCTGCCCCCTCACATCGAGGCGCGGCGAACAATGCAGATGATTACGCTTGACAACATATCCTGGCCCGGGCTCAGTGTGGGAGACATTGGGACATCCACGAATGGAGTAGTGAGAGACTAAATGCAATTAAAATATCACAGATTTCCAGAGACTCAATGAGGCATATCGAATGACAAATCAAATCAATGGAGTCGGACGGAATCATAGTAAATGTACGTCATATGTCATAGTGAATCACGGAAAATAGTACTACTGAAATCATTTTCATATCTCAAAATGGTTTACCAGACTCGAGGGAATCATTGTAATAATTTCTCTTCAGTAGTTAGGAGGACAGTCAAAACATTTCATTTTTATATTGTTCGAAAATAAGGCAATAGTGTGATAAAATAGCAAAGCGGGAATAGTGGGGATCAAAATAAACGAGTTTCGGATATCATAATAAATTGCAGAAATATAACCTTTCTGAAACCGTTCCGAGTGTTACAACAATTTATCAACTCAATGGAATATTCAAAACAATATTTGTTGGGTAATTAGAATGGTAATCAAAACGTTTCTTTCAAGAATCGCTCGAAAAGAGGACTTAAGTACCTTAAGGGCAAAACCGGGAATAGCGGGCCCACCTAGGGACAAACAAGGCAGTGGGCTCGAATTACGCATTTTTAAGCTTATGGGGTCATCTACGAAGGTTGTACGGACATTCTATAATTTCCAAAGTAATTCGGGAAAAGTTTGCTAAGTTTTCAAGAAAGAGTACAAAAAGGGTTCAATCTTACTGAAAGAAAAATTGATATTTTCACTTGCGGATTACGAGGGGCAGAAAGTATTTCTAAGCCCGAATCCGATCCTAACATACTTAGGGCATGCCAAAAGAAGAATCGGGGTAGCTTTACATACCTTTTGAGCTTTTAGGCCTATCCAAGCTCACTTCCCGTTTCGTCGAAAATCTGCAAATGGTCACATTTACCAATTGTGAGTTATGGATGCCATAAATTCAACTTAATGCATATTTGTCTACCGAAATTTCGGCAGCACTTCCCCTATACATATAGCACCCCCGAGAATTCAACTCGGCCAAAACCATCAACAACAACCCAACAACAACAACAATTACCATAAAACACAATATAACATAACTAGGCATCCTTCCAACATAATGTCATAACCTTCATTCCGACTTCGTATTTTCAATTCAACATTGACATTCTTGTATTCGTTACTAATCAAGATCATTACCACACAATTCGGGAGCACTTCATATCATTTCCATAAGATATTCATAAGATATACCAAATATACAAACTTTCTACCAAAGTCACATTTCATCCGAAGCTTTTAATCTTCAACACACATATTCCTAACATATTTCCATCTTTCACCTTCATCAACAACAATCATAATTCACATTTATAATCTTACTTTCATAATTATATATATATAAAAGTCACATAATTTCCCCCAACAACCTACAACCATTTTCATTACCAACTTGCTTCATTAAACCCTTATTTACCTCATAAACACCACAACAACGCAACTAACAAGCTAAATGGAATTTATTTCACCTCCCCTTCATTACACTCTACCACACGGCCATGCACACACTTGCACACACACACGGCTCACACTATGCACATCACAATTCCATAATTCTCATTCAATTCTCATCATCATAACATATATAGTCATTCCATAACACAAAAGGATAGAAATCTTACCTTTTTCTTCAAACTTCCACTTGCCAACACAAGCACTTTCTTGCCTTAAATATTATACCATGTTGAAGAGCATCCTTTAATTAGCAATATTGCTAGAAAAGTATGATTTTTGGATCAAAATCCATGGACTTGGAAAATTTTTCTTTTGTCTTGAAGGGGGCCGAACCCCCCTCTTACTCTTTCTTTCATTTTCTTGTTTTGTTTTGTTTCTTGAACATTCTAAGAGACGATGACTACTTATATTCTTTTTTTTTGCACATGGAAAATATTCATTAAGTGGGTGGGCTTGGGCCAAGTGATGGCCGGCCACCCCTTACACAATTGGGCCTAATTTTTTTTTATTTGAGCCCAATGACTTATGGATCACATTTTGCAATTCCCAAAACTAATTTCTAAAATTCCAATTTTGCCCTTGGCCTTCCTCCGTGTTTCCACACCAATATTTTTCATGAACAACACACACATACAGTAATCCAAATCAACATATGGCCTTATTCCTTACAAATCATAATTTTTCCGAATACGCGAAAATACGGGATATAACACATTCTTCCCCCCTTTTGGAACATTCGTCCTCGAATGTTCGACACTCGGGGATTCTGGAAAAATTTTGCCAGAGTTTCCTTTGTAAGTTGGATACTACTTTTCCATTACAACCACCCACAATATCTTCGCCTCACAGGGCTATATCACAATATCAACACTTTTATGGCCACACACGACCAAAAACATAAAATTAAAACATACATACCTTACACCATCGACGTCTCATCTTGATTCTCTTCTGGGGATTGGAACAAATGGGGGTACATGGATTTCATCTTCTCCTCCGCTTCCCAAGTCAATTCTTCCCGATTAGTGTTCCGCCATAGAACTTTGACTGAAGCAACCTCTTTATTCCGAAGCCTTCGTACTTGTCGATCCAAAATGGCAATGGGCATCTCCTCGTATGTTAGCTCCTCTGTTACTTGCACATCATCAATCGAGACTATTCTTGTTGGGTCTCCAATACACTTGCGGAGCATTGAAACATGGAATACTGGATGCACGGATTCAAGCTCTGAAGGCAAGTCCAATTCGTAGGCTACTCGACCCACCTTGCGAATGATTTGGTAGGGTCCGATATATCTGGGACTTAGCTTTCCTTTCTTGCCAAATCTCATCACTCCCTTCATCGGCGATACCTTCAGGAACACCCAATCGCCCACCTGAAATTCCAAATCTCGTCAGCGATTATCTGCATAAGACTTTTGGCGACTTTGAGCTGTTAACAATCGGTCTCGAATCACTTTAACCTTTTCAACTGCTTGTTAGACCAAGTCGGGGCCTATCAATTATACTTCTCCGGTTTCAAACCATCCAATTGGAGATCTGCATTTTCTTCCATATAGGGCTTCATACGGGGCCATTTGAATGCTGGAATGATAGCTGTTATTATAGGCAAATTCAATAAGAGGCAAATGCTCATCCCAATTACCGCCAAAGTCCAATACACATGCCCGTAGCATATCCTAAGGTTTGAATAGTGCGCTCGGCTTGTCCGTCAGTCTGTGGATGGAACGCCGTGCTGAGCTTAACTTGGGTACCTAGACCTTCTTGGAAGGACTTCCAGAACTTGGCTGTGAACTGTGCCCCTCTGTCTGTGATAATGGCCAAAGGAATACCGTGAAGTCGTACAATCTCCTTGAGATACAATTTAGCATAATCCTCCGCTGAATATGTGGTTCTAACGAGGAGAAAATGAGCTGCTTTCGTGAGTCTATCCACGACCACCCATATAGAATCATACTTCCCTCGCGTACGGGGTAATCCTACCACAACATCCATGTTAATCTCTTCCCATTTCCACGTAGAGATTTCCATTGCTTGCAATAACCCTCCTGGCTTTTGATGCTCGGCCTTCACTTGCTGGCAATTCGGACACTGTGCTACAAATTCTGCTATGTCTCGCTTCATGCCATCCCACCAGTATACCAATTTGAGATCGTGGTACATCTTAGTTGCACCTGGATGAATAGAATACCGGGAATAATGTGCTTCCTCAAAAATCCGTTGGCGCAAGTTTGCCACATTCGGTACACATAGCCGGCCTCGATATCTAAGAACCCCTTCTATGGAGACTTCGAATGGAGACTTTTCCTTTTTCCTGAGATAGATCTCGATAGTGGCTTAACTGAGGATCTTCATATTGCCGTTCCTTCACTTCTAGATTCAATGATGAAACTATGGGGTCATTGACGCTAATACCTGCATCTCCTGAATCAATGGGCCGTACGCCGAGACTTGCTAACCGATGGACTTCACGAACCATTTCTCGCTTTTCCGAAGGAACTCCACATAAACTACCCATCGATCGGCGGCTAAGTGCATCTGCTACTACATTCGCCTTCCCTGGATGATATAGAATGTTCGCATCATAATCCTTCAGTAATTCCAGCCATCTCCTTTGCCGCAGGTTCAACTCCTTCTATTTGAAAATATATTGAAGGCTTTTGTGATCCGTATAGATGTCCACGTGCACACCATATAAGTAGTGTCTCCACATTTTCAATGCATGAATGACCGCAGCTAGCTCAAGATCATGAGTGGGGTAATTCTGTTCATGTTTTCGCAACTGTCTCGAAGCATATGCAATAACCTTCCCATTCTGCATCAATACACATCCTAATCCCACACCGGAGGCGTCACAATACACTACATAGCCATCTGATCCTTCTGGAAGTGTTAGCACTGGCGCTGAGGTCAACCTGTTTTTCAACTCTTGGAAGATACGCTCACAGGCATCACTCCACTGGAATTTAGCCGACTTCTGGGTTAACTTTGTCAATGGGGCTGAAATAGATGAGAAGCCCTCTACGAATCTTCGATAATAACCTGCCAAACCCAGAAAACTATGAACTTCCGTAGGCGTCGTAGGCCTTGGCCAAGTCTTCATAGCTTCTATTTTCTGTGTGTCAACTCGAACACCATCATCTGAAATAACATGACCCAGGAATGCAACAGAATTAAGCCAAAACTCACACTTCGAAAACTTTGCATACAATTCTCGATCTCGAAGAACGCCAAGAACAATTCTTAGATGATCTGCATGTTCTGATTCTGTGCGAGAGTACACCAAAATATCGTCGATGAAAACTATCACAAAAAGGTCCAAGAACGGCCTGAGCACATTATTCATTAAATTCATGAACACTGCCGGGGCATTCGTCAACCCGAATGACATTACTCGAAACTCGTAGTGACCATATCTTGTCCTGAAGGCAGTCTTGGGAATATCTGCTTCCCTAATTCTCACCTGATGATAACCCGATCTCAGATCTATCTTAGAAAACCATTTAGCACCTTGCAACTGATCGAACAAGTCGTCAATTCTAGGAAGAAGGTATTTATTCTTTATTGTCACCTTGTTCAACTGCCTGTAGTCGATGCACATTCGTAGAGATCCGTCTTTCTTCCTTACGAACAGGACTGGTGCTCCCCATGGCGAGGAACTAGGCCTTATAAACCCCTTCTCAAGTAAATCTTTTAGCTGTGCTTTTAGCTCTTTCAGTTCTGCTGGAGCCATTCGATATGGAGGAATAGAAATAGTCTCGGTGTCTGGTAGTACATCAATAGCAAAGTCGATCTCCCTTTCTGGAGGAAGGCCTGGTAACTCGTCGGAAAACACATCTGGGAATTCATTCACTACCGGGACAGACTGGAAAGTTGGCACTTCCGCTTCCGTGTCATGAACCCGAACTAGATGACAAATATAACCCTTGGCTATCATCTTCCTCGCCTTAATGTAGGAAATAAACCTACCCTTTGGGGAAACGGTATTACCCTTCCACTCGAGTATGGGCTCTCCCGGAAATTGGAATCGAACTACCTTTGTCCGGCAACAAACATTAGCATAGCATGATGCCAACCAGTCCATACCCATAATTACGTCAAAATCTATCATCTCAAGTTCAATTAGATCGGCCCTTGTCTGACGGTCACATATAATGACCACACAGTTCTTATATACTTGTCTCGCTATTACGGGATCACCAACCGGAGTGAATACTTCGTAAGGTTTAATTGGCTCAGGTCTCACCTCAACACAATCAGCGATATACGGAGTAATATATGAGAAGGTAGAACCCGGATCAATCAGAGCATATACATCACAGGAAAATATAGTCAGGGTTCCTGTGACAACATCTAGGGAAGACTCAAGATCCTGTCTCCCAGCTAGAGCATACACACGGGGATGAACAACACCTGAAGTGGATGCTCCCCCTCTACCTCTGCCTCTGCCTGCTGTAGTCTGAGGAGTCTGTGTTGTCGAGCGTTCTGAAGAAGAACCCGCTGCTGAACCTGTAGGCCGAGTCCCAGCTCTATCTCTCGCTGAGGGGAAATCTCTCATCATGTGACCGACTTGCCCGCAAGCATAACAAGCATCCGAACCCTAACGACACTATTCGGAAAGTAATTTGCCACACTGGCTACACCGCGGCACTCGAGGTCTCCTTTGGCTAAAGTCTTCCCTGGACTGCGAATCTGAGGCCCTCGAACTCTGCCCCTGGCCTGACTGAGTAGAACGATCAACCCTCCTATCTGAGAATCTAGGAGGTGCACTAGTCACTGACTGACCTGAGTGCCTAGAATATGTCTGTCTCGGTCCCCCTCGGTACTCACTGCTCTCCCCCATAGATCTAGCCCTCTTACCTTGTCTTCTGTCACCCTCACCATCACTTCTCTGCTGTCGTTGTCGTTCCTCGAGGTTCTGAGCATGGGCCTGTATCCGGGAAATATCCATCCCGTCTTGCAAAGAGGCTGTCAGGCAATCTCTGAACAAGTGTGGTCCTAAACCACTCACAAATCTATAGACTCGGTCTCCCATGTCAGCCACCATAGTCGGAGCATACCGGGCCAATGAATTGAATTGCATACTATACTCTCGGGCACTCATGCTTCCCTGTTTCAAATTCAAGAACCTGTCCGCTCTAGCTCGGCGAACTTCAGGTGGCAAGTAGTGACGAATAAAGGCATCTACAAACTCTTGCCACACAGGAGGTGGCACATTCTCCCCTCTTGTTATCACCCAATTCCTATACCATAGTACCGCCACGTCGCGAAGTCTATATGAGGCCAACTCTACAGATTCAGTCTCAGAAGCATGCATAAGTGTTAACGTCCTCAGTATTTCATCGATAAAACCTTGTGGGTCCTCATCCGGCTTCGACCCAAAAAATTCTGGAGGATTTAGAGTAAGGAAATCACGGGCTCTTGTACTAGTTGAACGATCACTTGGGCCCGCATTCTGTCGTTGTGCCTGAGCGGCAACCAACTGCGTCAATAAATGTATAGCCTCAGACACTTGTTGACCCGAAGCACTCGGTGGAGGAATCGGAGCTGAGGCTCCTCCTTGCTCTTCTACATTGGGCGCGGCCTCACTTTGCGATTCACTTTCCTCTACATTTGCCGGAGGCTCTCTTTCCGCCTGCCTCTTTGTCGAAGCTTTGCCTTTCTGGGCAGCGGTAGCTTTTCCTTTTGGCGGCATTTTATGAAACCATAACGCACTTTTAGGAATGATATAATCCTAGACATGGCTCTATCGCACGATCTCACGAAAAGAAAGATGGTCATTTTCCTAAATGCCCTGTAGCCTCTTGTTTATTAGCGTGGCGCGCAACACACCATAAATAAGACTCTACTAGACACGGCTCGTAGACACTTCCTAGGGCGAACTGCTCTGATACCACTTCTGTCACGACCCAGCTAGGGGCCGCGACGGGTACCCGGAGCTAGTTACCGAGCACCGCTCACTCCATTACTTACCTTACTCATTTAATACTCTTTTATCAATTCTATATACCAATTGCAGGAAAATCATACTTAATCAAATATAAATACTTTATATATGTTTGCCTCTCGGCCATCAAAATAATATACATACATAAGAAAACATCTTGTGAGACCATCTAACCCACACTGCGCATTTACGAGCCTCTACTAACGTAATGAATACATGGACGGAACAAGACTCCGTCATGCCCAAAATATGCATATATGAATGTACATCAAAAGAATAGTCATAAGCACCTCCGAACAATGGAGTGCTATCTATCAGCTGACAGCTACTGAGGACCTGGGCCAAGCTCTCCTCCCTGTCTACCTGTGGGCATGAACACAGCGTCCGAAGAAAGGACGTCAGTACGAATATTGTACCGAGTATGAGAGGCGTACATAATGAAAAGAAACATCAGTAATATGAGGATAACATCAATATGAGACAACTGAGTCTGACTGGTAATCATACATGAAGTAATGCATGCTGTCTTACTCATCATCATAACATGTATGCATCATATGCAAGCTGCCCGTCCATGTCGGAACGGTGTTATAATCAATAATATTAGCCCGCGTCCAGGCCTCCCGCGTCTGGGGTACCATCTCATGCCGCCCACTAGTTGTGTCTGCCCACGCCCGTAGGTCGTGGTGTATCCGTATCGCCGCCCGCCGAAGCGGTGTCTGCCCGGCCAACTAGGTCCGGTGTAAAATGCTCATGACATGCTCAATGTAAATGCTCATAGTAATATGCTTATCATAAAATACTTATCTTATCATAATGCGTATATATGACTCATGATCAACTTTACTCTATCGGGGTGACGTAAGGTCGTGATCCCCCGATTACATTATGGAACCATCATGGACATTCCGCCTCACCTTGAAAGGACTAGTACATAAGGTGAGTATAGGCAAGGAATAACATCATCATCATTCTAATGTCATCATATCGTATAACTCATCTCATATAGACATTCATAAGTATAAGCTTTAAACTTCTTAGAATGCAAGAACTCATGAAAGGAATAGGGATTCCAGTTAAAGGATTCATGCCATTAGAAAGAAGGACTAGCCTCACATACCTTGGTCGTTTAGCTAAGATATCGCTCACTTGTTCTCTGTCGATATCACGTCGTTACCTTCATAAGAGAATTCGTATCAACATTAGTAACTGACTATAAGAACGTGTCGCTAATTCTAGGAGAAGTCGGATAACGCTTCCTTCGCTCATACTACTTTTCTCACGTTCTATATCAACTCCCAATATTCATAATATTATTCGCAATATCATAATCGACAATCGTCATTTACGTGCGTTTGGCAAAATCCACCATTTTCCTCCAATTTTCCCTTATTTCTACTTCTAGCTCATCCTTGTGTTTTCATGCATTTAATGCTTGTTTCATGATAAAAACATCATTTATAACGTATTAGTACTCACAACACTTCAATATTCATAGTTTGATTCCACTATCATTCATTCATGCCACTATTTACTCAATAATGACCCATTTCTATGTTCTTCTACATTTCAAGTGTCTAAGCTTTCCAATACTTCAAACAATATGGAATAATCATGAAACGTACCTTGGATGATGGTTGAACAATCCTTAAGTTGAAATACTTCACTTAGCCAAAACCCTAGTCCCACCTTCTTGGGAATTTCTTCACTTAGATGACCCTTTATTGAGTTCTTACCCTTGATTCCATGAAATTAGTGTTGTTGGTCTTGATATTCCCTTTAATTCTCTTGAATTATTGTGGAGGAATTATTTGGAGAGTTCTAGAATGTCTATTGAGGTGTAGGGATGAAAATGAAGTGAAATGAGGCTTAAGTCCCTTTTAAAAATCACAAAATCAGATTTTTAATGAATTCTTGTCGGGGTGAACAGTGGTCGTAAACCACCATATACGGACCGTATTTTGATTTACGGTCCGTCCACTGTGGTCGTTTTTAAGCATTCCAAAAACAGAAAGTTTTGGCTGATGGACATGGTAGTTTACGACCTGGTTTACGGTCTGTAAACCAGTTTACGGGCCGTAAACTGGGTTGTATTTAACCATATTCAACATTTACAGAAAGTTGAGATTTTTGACAAGCTGGAGGACGACTGCACTATACGGCCCGCATACCACTTTACGGGCCGTATAGTGCCATATACGACCACTGTGCTGAAAAATTTTCCGCAACTTTCTTATTTCCAAAAATTCTTAATTAGCCATTCCCGACTTAATAAAACATCATTCACTTAATTTTCATCATTCCACTCATCATACAAGTATGGAGAAATTTCCGAGGTGTAACAAGGATAGAATTGTTGACCGATACCGGTTGAAGCACCTCGAAACGAACGTTTACCCGGTGTTTGCTTATAAGGAGTGAATAGGTACCACCGTCGTGCTGCGACGTTAACTCAAGCGCTTCTTGGGACGCAACCCAAGTGTAATGTTCATTTTCCTTTTGCTTTTGTTGAAACATATAGGGTAATGTTTGTTTTGTTGTATGATGCAAAGGGTAGAAACTGGAGATGATCTACGCCAGAATCTATGGTCCGTATAAATTATACGGTCCGTAGATGGAAGCGTAGATTGAAGAAACGAAAAAATGGTTCTCTGTTAATGATCTACACCAGAATCTACGGTCCGTATAAATTGTACGGTCCATAGATGGAAGTGTAGAACATGAGCCAGGTAAAATATCTTTATTTCCTTGATTTATGCCAACACATACGGTTCGTGTAATTTATACAGACCGTATATAAAAGCGTAAACCAAGGATTTTCCGATCAATTCACCATCGTAGATCTACAGACAGATCTACGCCCCATTTAACTTTTACGGGCGTAGATTGACAAAATAAAAGGCCGGGTAAGTTAAAAAGGTGGCGAGTTTAAAGAGAAAAATAAAAAGACCAGAAATCTTTGCTTCACATTCAAATTACCGATCCATTCTCGTATTCCCACTAAAACTCTAAAACACACTCCTTCTACTACCAAATTACATCCCTTAATTCACTCCCCTTTTCACTCCCACAAATCATCAGTTACAAATACCCATAACCCTTCCTATACCCACGAATCTCTCTTCTATACCCATAAACTTAGCAGCAAAGTGAAAGTGAAGCAAGAAGCAAAACATTTTATTTTATTCTCTGTGTCTATTTGATCATCCGCATCCTTATGAGGCTTGTTGATTCTCTCATATCTTCACATTGCTCTTAAGTTGCATATTAGCGAGAGGGAGGAATGCCCATTTGTCTCTCAATGACCTTTTTGTGTGATTTCGTGAAATCTTGTTGTATGGGGTTTAGATTCTTGAAATTAGACAGGGTGGGGATTTGGTTATGCTCTGTTTAACATGTGGACTCATGGGGAATGAGTATTCAAAATCCCCATTGGGTCGGTGGGCATCTCAAGTGTCAATATCGTAACTGATATAACAATTCGTTATGCCCACCAATTGTTCGATAAAATGCTTGAATGAGAAAAAGAGTAGATTGGGGTGAAGTCTGAGTAACCCCAACATGATACGAGCAAAATAACGGGGTTACAAGTATAAAAATAAGTCTTGAATGCATATGGGTCACAGGGAAGTCTGGGTAATTGATTACAGAGAAAGAATATATACGGACAAATTTAAGGACCATAGAAATTCTATGGACCGTAAATCTGTGTCGTATATATACCAAGTTGCATTGAGTCTCTCTATTCCTGTTTTACGACATAACCTACGGACCGTAGAAATTTTAAGGACCGTAACTTATGTTGTAAAATAGTTGCTTCAGTTCCCAAATTTCTTGTCCCAAATCTACACGGAGTTTTACGGACCGTGAAAAATATACGGTCCGTAGAACTCCACCGTAGAATATCCATGAACAAGCATGCCATTCTGTCACCTATCTACGATCTGCTTTACGGACCGTATGTTTTTCACGGTCCATATATATATATATATATAAAATTAAATTATTTATGTTTATAAATTATCATCCTTGTCTACACTTTCATTATTGTAGATACTAATATGTAGTCCACAAGTATGGCTGTCATAAGGGGTCGTGCCCAGGCCACAGGACAGGGTCGAGGGTGAGGTCGGACCCAAGTCAGAACTAGGCTTCGTGATCAGGACCATGTCAATGATGAAGACCAGACTCCTATTGCACGAAACACGAGGCCGCGAAGAGCAGCCCAAACTCCGGCAAACCCCCCGTCTGATAAGGGGTCCAGCAGTGATGGGGAGCACTCATCAAGCTCTCCTGATCTTTCTAGTCAGGAGGAGGCAACTAATGTGCCAGAGGAGTCTGATGCTGAAGAGGCAGCACGCCTAAATGAGAACAGAATGAAGGAGAGATCTGAACATGCTATTAGGTTCTCGGTCCAAGGTTCGAAAGAAATATATATTAAAGGGCTGGAGCCAAAGGAAGGAGGACAGGGTTTCTGCCGGAACATCTATGAGGAGAGACAGATCAGTTTCGAAGGGTTGGAACATTTCCCAAACATACAGGTTATCATCGATCACCATGGGTGGGGATTCCTTAGCCAGCCACCCGGCACATATATATCCTCTATTGTGAGAGAGTTTTATGCCAACTATGCGGCGGAGATATACAATAGGTACTAGCCATCCCAACAAGCAAAGACAGTTATACGCCTCCAAAAGGTGACTATTATAGGTGTAAGGGTTAAATTCTCCAGTAAGGCCATCATCCGATTCTATTTTGGGGATAACTATGAACCGCCGACAAACACTGATGAGTTAGACTATAGAATGGCGGGGAGCAGGACTGATATGATGAAAGAATTACCGTGGGTGGCCTCGGTGATTGCTAGAGGGAATCCAGTTTGGCACACCAAGTCTGGTGCCCCGATAAAAAAGAAAGATCTTTCAGTGGAGGCACAATTCTTGTGGAGTGTCCTGATGCATAGAATACACCCAACTCAGACAGATAATCAGCTCACTATAAGCCATGTGATTCTGGTGGCTTCCATCATGTCCCATATGCAATTGATATAGGGAAATTGATAGCTGATGAGGTTCGAATGCAGGCAACTCAGCCTGACCTTTCGTTGGTCTTCCTGTGCTTGATTACAGCCCTTTGTCTGAAGGCTGACATCCAGAAGTTTCCATACTGGGACCATAAGTATGAGGCAAAACACATCTACAGTTTGCTAAAAAGCCAAGATAAAGAGGTTAAGGATAAGTTAGCAGCAGCCCGAGGCGGAGTGAGCCCCTGAATTTGTGTGATATGAGTCTGACCAGAATGAGGATAAGGGCACGAAATTAGAGGAGACCCCAGAGGGTCTTGAGACCACCAGCATGACAGTACCAGCTCCCACAGCGGTTCCCGAGTTATCGTCGAGCCCCACTTCGTCTGCAGCCCCCCAGGTTACTACTAAGCCGGTCCCCACGACTGCACCACCTGTGACCAGAGTCACCTCCACATCTACAGCACTTTCTGGAGGTGTAATGATTCTATTTAACAGATAAAACTTCCATGACTCATATGTAAAGGCAGACAGAGCCGATCGATAGATCACTAGCCTACTAGGAGAGTTAAAGGAGGTTATAGCATGGGCAGTTTGGAAGGACATGGAGCTGCTATAAGAGTCCCTCACCCAATCACACCGTCAAATTCACTCCAGAATTGATGGTATTGAGAGGAGAGTACTTGAGTTAGAGAAGGTATCATCGGCAGAAAGGTATCGTCAGCAGCAGACTTGAAAGCAGTGAAGAAAGATATTACTCAGCTGAAGGACGATGTCCTTACGCTTCAGGTAAATGAGGGGGGAGTGTTTGAAAATCCCCCTCAACCAGCAATGCCAATTGATTTGGCATCTTTGGTGCCAGTAGTGCGACTTTCAAAGGAAGATCCCTCGGTCCAAGATAGAGGCAAGAGGACGCGATCAGGGGAAGATGATAAGGGGGTCGACCCAGTAGAGTTAGAAGAGCGCCAGCTGAGGCATGTCATGCGGCTATCTACGGTTGATTTCCATTACACAGGGGCATCGAGCAGTTTGGATCCTCCTGTTGAGCAGACGGTACCTAGCATTAAGGTACCAGAAGAGGCCGGGATGACTGTTCCAACAGCGAACCCACTTCCGCAGACTCAGACCGAGCCTCCCAGCAGTACGATTAATCCAGCACCCACCGATACTGATGTGGTGGGGCACAGCAGGAGGAGCATCGCACATAGTGCGCCTCAGGTAGTCCTAACCCTTGTCTTGACATTGATGCACTGAGGGCAGTGCGTGCTTCTTTAGTTGGGGTGGGACTATTTGATATTATTGTAGTGTAAATATGTGTTTAGGAACCCCCCCCCCCCCTCGGCTTTTCTTTGCCAGAGTTCTTTTCCTGAGGGGGGTTTTATTTTGTTGAAACTAGCATGTGTAGGATGTTACTTAGGTTGAGTAGAGTAGTTTTGACTTATTTGGTATTGTTCTGTAACTGATGGCATGTTGTTATCATTTGTTGGAAATGTTGGACCCCTCGAAAATTTAGAAAATGCATACTTAGAACAGTTATTGGTTGATATGATTGATTTTTTATATGACATTATGATAATTGGGGTATTGTGTGTGATGAATGACTACTTAGGAGGTCACAAGTGTAAAAATAATTGTCCTTATGCCAATGTGTGTGTGAGTTGTTAGTTTGGTTCTATTTATGCATGTATAATCTAGAACTTGCTTGGCTGGTCTTGTTTGAAATCGGAAAGTTAGTTTGGTTGTGAGATGATATTAGGCTTTCTTTGTGTAAATAGTCACTTTGCCTAAATAAGCCTTACAAAATTTCAAATATCCCTAGTTTCCCTTTCTGAGCCTTTTGACCTTTTTCTTGGCTAGCCAATTATGAAACCTTACCCTTTGTGCAATTAATCCATCTTCGCATCCGTTCCCTTCTTGATGCTACTAGATAGATGAGGCAAAATGCCTAAGTTGGGGGTGAATTAAATGTGGAGTAGATGTTAAAAATATAAGTTGGGGGTGGTGGAGTTTGCTAGTGGAGATTCGATGTGGTAGTTGCATATATATATATAAAATCAGAAAATTGTAACACTAAAAGATTTGCAAGTTGGTTAGGAATAAAACCACATCGAAGTCGAAAACTTGAAAGAAAAATAAAGGGGTTGGAAAAAAAAGAGGTGAATTAAGGTGAAGAGATGTTGTAGTGTTCAAGGAGGCTGAGTCACTAATATCCAAAAAGTATCCTACCCGTCCCTAAGCCTACATTACAAGCCAAAACAAGTCCTAATGTGATCATAACCGAATGAGCCTAGGATTGAAACATAGAAAATAAGGGCAAGCCTATAGTATTTGCATGTGTAGATATGAATTTCTTTGTGAGTGTAAGTGCTTTTCTCTTCTCTTTCGTCTTCGTCCCATTCTTGTTATATATATGTGTATTGGGACATTCTTTGGTCTATGTGACGACATAAGGATGAGAATTGAGCAAAATAAAGTTACCACCTAAAGTAGCGTTTGTGTGCATCAAAATATGTTCGATGATGTAATGTCATGATTGTTCATTGTTAGTCATACCATTTTTGGGTTGTGTATATGGCTTAAAATAGAAAAATGGGGTGGTCCTTGGAAGAAAAAGGTGCATGCCAGGAGTTCAGAGTCAAAACCAATGTAGACATCATTACTCTGCGATATCTAAGTGGTAGATTGAGTCATTGTGTTGTGCGACTTGCTTGAGGACAAGCAAATACTTTAAGTTGGGGGTGTTGATATGCCGGGAAATTATGGCACATTCCATGCTCTTTGGCTATAAGTTTTACTTGTTTTTGAGCAAGTCTTGCTCTTTTTGATGTGTTTGTGATATGTTGCAGATGTTTAACGTGTTTCGGGAGCAAGTCGTGGAAATGGAGTATAAAGACGCTCAAAGAAAGAGAGATAACTGAAGCCTGACTTATACGGAGAAACATACGGACCGTATGATATGTACGGTCCATCAAAGCCATCGTAGATGCATAAGAGTAAGGCCGCAGACCTGAAGAGGAAGTCAAGGCAGAAGTACGGACCGTATATTATTTACAGTCCCTAAATCCCACCGTAGATTGGTTCCAGTGAAGTCTCAAAGGGAAGAGGATTGTACGGACAAGTTATATGGACCGTATAATATTTACGGTCTGTAAAAGTGGATTGTATATCTGGAAACTGAAGAAGATTTTATGGAGAACTGTTCACTGATTCTACGGACCGTATATAATGTACGGTCCGTACATTGGTCCGTCGGGGGCAATTTTGTCAATCATATTTTACACGACTTAGACTCTTATAAATACCTGATTTAGGCTTCTTATAAGGATATACACCAGACGTCAGCTTTTATTTTCTTTAGCACTAAATACTCATAGTTTTTGGAAGTCTTTTGGGGATTACAAACAATTGCAATTAATTTCTCTTCAATTCCAAGCAATCAATTTGTAAGCTTTATGATCTCAATTATTTCTAATTGTTCTTCTTCTTCTTCTTCTTCTTCTTCTTCTTCTTCTTCTTCTTCTTCTTCTTCTTCTTCTTCTTCTTCTTCTTCTTCTTCTATGAGTAGCTAAATTTCCTTACTAGGGTTGTGAACCCAATGATGGGTGTTATGTGATTGGGGATTGTTAACGATATACGAATCATGGGTTGTTAGAATTTATGTGTTCTTCGTTTTTGTCATATAGTTAGTGGTTGTAAACATTAGCTAATACCATAAACCTGGGTTTATTTGGGAAAATAACTGGGGTTTGGTAAGAACACGTAGCAAGAACTCAAAGCTTTAAACTTTGTTTAATAAATTCACTTAGGAATAAGAAGAATTTACTTCACATTGTTAACCGTTCTTAATATCACTTTCTTATATTTGGGAAAATAATAGAAAGAAATAATCTTTATTTATAGGGAAATAGTAAGGATTCACATAGAGGTTAAGTGCATTCATATAGCAATCCATTAGAAGTATATCGAGATCAATACCCATGATCATACACCTTATCTAAAGGGCACACAACCTTGGTTTATTTTATCATAAATTACATTCCAAAGAAATTAGTTAGCCATTAGTCCTAAACAACCAAACTTTTACAAAAATCATCGGATTAAGACATTAGACCTAAATTAAGCATTCTACGAGTTTAGTAAACTTTTCACACCATATTCCCTATGGGATTTGACCCCAACCTAGTTGGGTTACTATATTTGACATCGTCCACTTTACGCTAATTAAAGGTGTAATTTGAGCGTATCAAATTTTGGCGCCGTTGTTGGGGAATACTGTTTTGAAATTACTAAATAGTATTTGCTTTGATTGAAGTCTTTTGCTTATTCCATCACACCTTGTTTGTTATTCCTTGTAAACCAGGTGAACATGAATCAGAATTAGCAAAACCAACATGTTGGTAACCAGGGGAATCGATTGAATAATCAGGCGAATGAATCAGATGAAGAAAATGTCGTCGCTGATCTTATTCCGGATGAGAACTATGCATATGCTATTGTTCATTCTCGATATGGAGCTACAAACGTAAAAATTGACTACTCTCTATACCAGTTGTTGAAGCTTAAGGGATACTTTCGGAACTCTATCGAGAATGACCCTCAACGTCATTTGCAGAATTTTATGGATGTGTGTGCTAATCACATCCAAAACAACATTCCACAAGATGCTATTCGGCTAAGGCTATTCAAATATTCCTTACCTGGAGATGCAAGAGCATGGTTCGAGAAGCTGCCCCGGAATTCTATTACTACATGGGCAGAGATAGTGGCAGTCTTTCTCAAGAAATGGTACCCTCCTAGCAAGAAGGCTGAGATTCGTGACAAGATCTATGAATTTACGCAGTGACCGGGGGAACAGCTATATGAAGCTTGGGAGAGATTCAAAGAGTATTTGCAAAAGATTCCGAAAAATGGTTTTTTCGAAGAACATATTAATGGAGAAGTTCTACCGATGGCTGGATCCAGTGACACAATCAGTTGCTAACAATACAGCTGGTGGTTGTTTCATAAATAAATCTTACCGATGAGTGACCAACATGCTTGAAAGGCTGACTACTCACAATTAGGCTTGGCACTCAAACAATGCTGATGTTGTGCCTTACAGTAGTGCTATGATCCAGAATATGGTAAAGGAGAATCTAGATACCCAGCAAACATTGACTGCGCTTGCAACAAATATTTCCTTGCTAACAAAAAAGTTTGTTGAGACCTTGATTAAGAAGGTGAATGTTTGTGAGGATGATGCAGGTATGCCAAAAGGAATGTACTAGACTCAAGAGGGTCCGTTTCATGATGGACCTCCTTTGCAGATTGAAGATGCTAACTATGTGAATAACTCTCAAGGGGGTTATCAAAGACAGAACTACCAAGGTGGTTACCAGAATCAGAATCAATGGAGACCTCAGCAAGGTCAAGGTGCTTATAACATCTCAGGGAACTACAACAATAATTATGGTGGTGCGAACTAAGGGAGTTACAACAACAGTAACAATTTTGGGAACAAGAGTTTCATTCCTTATGTACCACTGAAAGGGCAGTCAACAGAGCAAGGTTGTTTGAAGGTTGAAGCAGTGCTTGAGAAGATTCTGGCAAATCAGTCTAAGTCTGAGAGGACTTTATTTAGGCTGACAGAGATAGTGGGTTCCCATACAGTGGCTATTCAAAAGCTTGAGGCACAGATGAGGGATGTTTTTAGAGAGAAGCACCCTTCTAAAATTGGAGGGCTTCCGAGTGACACTATTCCGAATCCGAAGAATGGGGGAGGCCATGTAGACCGTGTATTTGCCCTCACTACTAGGAGTGGAAAAACACTCCAAGGGGCTGATAAGAAGGTTGTTGATCTTAAGCCGATAGATGAAGAAGAAGAGGTGCAATCTGAAGCACCAATTATTGTTGATGAGAATCCTACTGACAAGAAGGTTGATGATATTGCAAAGATTGTGAAGGAGGCTGATGAACGAGCAAGCAGACTGTGAAAGGGGCTCTTTGCCCTTTGACTCAGCTTTTCAAATCAAAACCTCTCTTTCCTCAGAGGTTGGTGAAGAAGAAAGAAGATGCTAAGTTTGAAAAATGTTATGATCAGCTAAAGCAATTGTCTCTAAAATTTCCCTTCTTGGAAGCTATCAAGGAGATGGCTGGTTTTGCTAAATATTTGGAGGAACTGCTGACCAAGAAGAAAACGGTGCAACATGAAACCGTGAGTTTGACTCACACTGTGAGTTCCATCATCTCAACTACTACTGTTCAGAAAAAGGGCGATCCTGGGGCATTCACCATTCCTTATTCTGTTAGGCACCATGATTTTGTTCGTGCTTTGTGTGATAATGAGGCGAGTATTAATTTGATGCCCCTTGCTATATACAAACAATCAGGTTTGGGGATGCCAAGGCCAACTACTATAAGGTTACAAATAGTTGATAGGTCCATCAAAAGGCCTGTTGGTGTGGTTGATTATGTGCTTATGCGTGTTGGTGAATTTATGTTGCCCACTGATTTTGTGATTCTTGACTGTGCTGTTGATCGGGACGTTCCTATTTTTCTGGGGAGACCCTTCTTTGCTACAGGGAGAGCTCTGATGGGTTCGGAGAAAAATGAAATCAAGTTCCGAGTCAAAGATGAAGAAGTTACTTTTCAGGCTAGCAAGGGGATGAAGTTACCAAGTGCTTACAAGAGCATTTTGGTAATTGATCCATTTGATGTTGTTGATTAAGCGGTGGAGTTCAAGATGGAAGAAGAAAGTTTGGGTGAAGCCCTAGCCGGTATTCTTGTGAACTTTGATGGTGAAGACATGGAAGGTTACGTGGAGACAGTTAATTCGCTTTTTGGGATGGGTTCATATTCTTACCACCCAAAGAAGCTAAATATAGATCTGGAAAATAGAACAAGTCCTCCAACAAAGCCTTCGATCATTGAGCCACCTAAGTTGGAGCTTAAGCAGCTCCCATCACATCTGAAGTATGAGTTCCTTGGTCTGAACAATATATTGCCAGTGATTGTTTCAGCCCTACTGACTGAGGAGCAGATTCTACAGCTTTTGGAGGTATTTCGTAAATATAGGCGTGCTATTGGTTGGACCATAGTAGACATTCGGGGAATTCCATCTGGGATATGTGAACATAATATCCAGTTGGAGGAGGACAACCAACTGAATGTAGAGCATCAAAGGAGGTTGAACGAGAATATGCAAGAGGTAGTCAAGAAAGAGATTATCAAATGGTTAGATACTGGAGTGGTTTACCCAACTGCTGGCAGTAAATGGGTGAGCCCTGTCCAATGTGTTCCTAAGAAGGGCGGCATCATAGTTGTGCCCAATGCAAAGAATGAGCTGATTCCGATGAGAACTTTAACTGGATGGAGAGTTTGCACGGACTATCGCAAGCTCAACACTGCCACATGCAAGGATCACTTCCCTATGCCTTTTATTGATCAAATGCTTGATCGACTAGCAGGGCGTTCTTATTATTGCTTCCTTGATGGTTATTCGGGCTACAATCAGATCAACATTGCGTTGGAGGATCAAGAAAAGACGACGTTTACTTTTCCTTATGGGACGTTTGTGTTCAGCCGGATGCCCGTTGGATTGTGTAATGCTCTAGCCACTTTTTAGAGGTGTATGATGTCGATCTTTTTTGACATGGTAGAGGACTACTTGGAAGTGTTCATGGATGACTTCTCTGTTGTGGGTGATTCGTTTGATGATTGTCTTGGCCATCTAGGTCAAGTGCTGAAACGATGTGAGGAGACAAATCTCGTACTAAATTAGGAGAAGTGCCACTTTATGGTGAAGGAATGGATCATCCTCGGTCAAAAAATCTCTGAAAAGGGAATTGAGGTCGATCAAGCGAAAATTGATGTGATTGCAACATTTTCTCCACCTATCTCAGTTAAAGGTGTTCGAAGTTTCTTGGGACATGCTGGGTTCTATAGACGCTTCATTAAAGATTTATCCAAGATTACTAACCCGATGTTCAAGCTTCTTGAAAAAGAGGCTAAGTTTGTGTTTGATGACAAGTGTCGGAAGGCGTTTGATGAGTTAAAGGAACGCCTCACTACTGCTCCTATTATTGTTGCTCCTGATTGGTCCTTGCCCTTTGAATTGATGTGTGATGCTAGTGGTTTCGCGATAGGTGTTGTGCTTGGCCAGAGGCACAATAAAATTATGCACCTGATCTATTATGCAAGAAGAACACTGAATACTGCCCAGACGAATTACACAGTGACAGAGCAAGAGCTGCTTGCCATAGTTTTTGCTTTTGAGAAGTTTCGGGCCTATTTGTTGGGTCCAAAGTCGTGGTATACACTGATCATGCAGCATTGACATACCTTATGGCGAAGAAGTAAGCAAAGCCGCTACTGATCCGATAGGTGCTATTGCTGCAAGTGTTTGTTTTTGAGGTAAAGGACCGCAAGGGCACTGAAAATCAGGTTGCTGACCATCTCTCTCAGCTTGAAGAAGCTGGGAGACCTTCTAATGAGCTAGATATAGATGTGCATTTCCAGATGAGAGGGTGTTGGCTGTTTCAATGGAAGTGGTATCGTGGTATGCTGACATTGCTAATTATTTGGTGACAAACCGTATGTTTTTCACGGTCCTTATATATATAAAAAAATTATTTATGTTTATAAATTATCATCCTTGTCTACACTTTCATTATTGTAGATACTAATATGTAGTCCATAAGTATGACTGTCACAAGGGGTTGTGCCCAGGCCACAGGATAGGGCCGAGGGTGAGGTCAGACCCAAGTCAAAACTAGGCTCCGTGATCAGGACCATGTGAGTGATGAAGATCAGGCTCCTTTCGCACGAAACACGAGACCGCGAAGAGCAGCCTAAACCCCGGCAAACCCCCCGTCTGATGAGGGGTCCAGTAGTGATGGGGAGCACTCATCAAGCTCTCCTGATCTGTCTTAGTCGGGAGGAGGCGACTAATGTGCCGGAGGAGTCTGATGCTGAAGAGGCGGCACGCCTAAATGAGAACAGAATGAAGGAGAGCTCTGAACGTGCTATTCGGTTCTCGGTCCAAGGTTTGAACGAAATATACGATAAAGGGATAGAGCCAAAGGAAGGAGGACAGGGTTTCCACCAGAACATCTATGAGGAGAGGCGGATCAGTTTCGAAAGGTTGGAACATTTCCCAATTATACAGGCTATCATCGATCATCATGGATGGGGATTCCTTAGCTAGCCATCCGGCACATATATATCCTCTATTGTGAGGGAGTTTTACGCCAACTATGGGGCGGAGATAAACAATAGGTACAAGTCAGCCCAACAAGCAAAGACAGTTATACGCCTCCAAAAGGTGACTATTAGAGGTGTAAAGATTGACTTCTCCAGTAAGGCCATCAACCGATTCTATTTCGGGGACAACTATGAACCGCCGACAAACACTGATGAGTTAGACTACAAAATGGCGTGGAATTGGCTGTATATCCGGGTCGGGCCTGAATTTATTTTTGTTGTATATGACCACCCTTGTTTATTATTTCATTTCCCACATTTCCCCCAAGTCTTGAGAGCTCTAAAATCCTTCTCCAAGTATATTCCACTCAAACCCAAGAGAAAACAAAGATCAAATAGTAAGAATTAAGGTGTTCATGTGTTGGAAGGCTCTCTAGGGTTAGTAGACTTCAAGAATAATTTGGGTATTGAAGCTAGGGTTTCCATATAAGTTGACAGCTTGCTCCAAAGCTCATTCTTATGAGATAAAAGGGTAGTTTTCTTGCTTATTTCATGTTATCAGGAATGCTTAGTTGTTGAACAACTTGGGTAGAAGGATAAAGTAGAAGATGAGGTTTAAATGTAGTTTTCATGATACTTTTGAGTAGTAAACCAACTTGAGTCATGATTTTTAGTACGCTATGGATATAATCTTATTATGGAAGGTAGTAATGGTGATGAGGAAGCATTGTATGAAAATGTGCAAAGGGTTGGTGTGAAGTTTTTAGTATAAATTGAACACGAGAATGAATTTTGAGACTAAATGGAATATGACTACTTGATTATGATATTGTGGATGTTGTTATAGTTTTTTGGGAGTTGTTTTGCAATATGGTGGAAATCGATGAAATAGGGGAAATACTGCCCAATTTTTGTTTGCTCATGAGTTGCTCTAGTTTGAATTCAATAATGTCTTTAAGACTTAACCATGGTATGAATCCTTTTAAATGTAGATTTCTCAAGCCTTGGCGGTGAACGTTAGATAGTTGGGAACACAAAGAGGTATGTAAGGCTAACCCTTCTTTCTTAAGGCATGATCCCATCGTTGTATATCTTTATGTGAATTCCATAATGTCTTCCATGATGACTTCATTCCTAGAATCACCAAAGCTCAAAATTCTCGATGTTCTCACGAAACTATTGATCTCATCCTATGATAGTTGATCTTCTAAGGAAGGGAATAATGAAAATGACGATGATGATGATGATGATGTTGATGATACTTATGTACCCCTATGTGTCTATATATATATATATATATATATATATATATAAGTATGACTATTAAGGGCACCGAGCTTATATGGCCGGGTATGATATATATTGCGCCGCGCACCACTGCAGTTGGGTATGGATGACACTGAGCCTTGGTAGGGCCAGGTATGTATAACACCAAACTTTGTTATTGTCGGGTATGCTACTACTATAAGTATAAATGTATGAAATGGAAGGTTCCCATTAGAAAGAGGGTAAGTAAATACGACGAATGTCGCTAGAGGTATAAATGGCTCTATCCTCTCGTGACTCTTCTATCTTATGTTATTTCTCATGCCTCCATTATGCTATTGATTATGATTTACATACTTAGAACATTATTCGTACTGACGTCCTTTTATTTGTGGACGCTGCGTCATGCCCACAGGTGGACATGGAGATAGACTTGATCCTTAGGCTGCTTATCCAGAGATTGCTAAGAGGAGCTCCATTCGATTCGGAACCGCAGCTGTTGGTAATATTCTTTTGTGTATATACATATGGGCATGGCGGGGCCCTGTCCCGTCCTTATGATGATGTTTCATACTCTTCTTAGAGGCTCGTAGATAATCATGTATAGTAGATGTCTTTTGCCTTATCGGCTCATGTTTTGGCATATTATTTTTGTTAGCTTCGTCGGCTTGTGTATAGGTGTATGGGCATAGTTGTTGACGTTGATAGATAAAAGTGTTCTAGCCGTTGGAAATGGTATTATGGAGGCATAGAATTGTTAATAGGCCATGTGGCTCACCTAAATATGAATGTGAATGTACGATGAGAAGTGCCAGTGGGTTAGCTCCGGGTGCCCGTCATGGCCCTCTGTTTGGGTCGTGATAGTTTAATAGGTGTAATTGAGCATATCAAATTTTGGCGTCGTTGCCGGGGAATACTGCTTGAAATTTCTAAATAGCGTGTGCTTTACTTTGAGACTTTTTCTATTCCATCAAACCTTGTTTGCTTTGTTTTGTGAACCAGGTGATTATGGAAGGGCGACGAGCAGGTCATGGAGCAAATGGTGGGCGGGGAGTAAATTTGGTTCCTCCACCACCGGATGAACATGAAAAGGAAAATGTGTTTGCTGATCTTCTCCAAGAGGTTGAGTACGCATCTGCTATTGTCCCTCCAAGGGCTGGTGCAGGGAATTTCAAAATTAATATTGCCATCTCTCAATTGCTTAAGCTTGAGGGTTATTTTCGGGACTTTACCAACGATAATCCACATCAACATTTGAAGAACTTTATACGTGTGTGCCAGACACACACACATAATTTCGTGACTCCAAATGCAATCTGATTGAGATTTTTCAAATGCTCTTTGGTAGATGAAGCAAGGGTTGGTTTGAGAAATTACACCACAATTCCATTCACACATGTACCGAGCTAGTGAATGTCTTCCTCAAGAAATGGTTTCCTCCATGAAAGAAAGCAGATCTTAGAGACAAGATCTTTGATTTCATGTAGCTACCAGGGGAATAAATTTATGAAGCTTCGGAGGGGTTCAAGAAATATTTGATGAGGTCTCCGAATCATGGTTTTCCGGATCATATTGTGATGGAGAAGTGTTATACGAGGTTAGATGCTATGAATTAATCTGTGGATAACAATGCGGAAGTTGGCTGTTTCATGGACAAGACTTTTGCCCGAATCACTCAATTTCTTGACATACAGACTATACATAATCAAGCATGGAACTCGGGTGGCACGAATGTTGTGGAATATGGGACACTGTTATTGAATTCTCTAGTGAAGGAGAATCAAGAAAGGGGCCGAACAATTTCTCAACTTGCTAGTTAACCAACAGGTTTGCGGATGATGATACAAAGAAGGTGAATGTGGTAGAGGAGATGTAAAATTTGTCGAAGGGTATGTATCAAACTCAAGAGGGTCCATATCAAGATGGACCGCAGATGCAATACAAAGATGCTAATTATTTCAACAATTCTCAAGATGGTTATCAAAGGCAAAATTATCAAGGTTTCGGGTACCAAAATCAATGGAATCCTCAACCGCAAGGTCAAGGTAACAATTATGAAAGAAATGATTATAGTAATTCTAATCTGGGGAACAACAACAACAACCGCAACAAAAACTGTAGAAGTTAGATTTTCAATCCTTATGTCTCTCCAAAAAGTGAATCGTCCAACTCTCAACAGCGGTGAGAGGGTACAACAAATGATCAAGAGAATTCTAAATTGAGGGGTGGCCGACACTCAGCGCTCGAAGGCTCGAGCGAACCAACTATGATATATGTACTCTGTAACCTGAATCATAGGCCGACAAGGCCGCTTAATGACAATAGTAACAATGACACATATCAACCTGCAAGCAGAAAGGCTCAACACGTATATAGACTTAACTAGGGCCAACAAGGCCAAACACAAAACTTGTACACTGACTGATAGTCTATAAGCTTCTAAAAGTACTATTATGTAACAACTGGGAGGGAAAGAACCCCGCCATAGCCATAGCTATATACATATATATATGCATGTATCTCTATACACTGACTCTGACACAAATTCGGAGAATGGAGTGCAATAGCCAATTGTTGAACTTCGGCATCCTACTGGAAAGTACACCAACCTGTCTATCTGTACCTGTGGGCATGGTCACAACACACAAAAAGCGTCAGTACGAAAGATGTACTGAATATGTAGTGCGGTAAGCATAGATGTAACATAAGCATAAGAAATGTAAATAATACGAGGAGAGATATAGAGGCAACCTGAACTCTGAAACAAGCCGCTGAGGGGAATCATAACCACAACGTGAATATAATTTTATGCTCGTAAAAACCATTCCTCATGGTGGAGGCTTATAACATATCATATAGTATAACAATATATATCCCTCTGTGGGATGAGCTCATCATCATATCATTATCTCTGCTCAACTGATCAGTGGCAATGCAAAGCTATGTCCCTACCTGGCCGTCTACGATACGACTCGGTAAAGAAAGAAACATGTCTAGGTGCACATATAAGTGCCTACCCGGCCGACTATAGCGCGACTCGATAATGAAAATGAATATATATATATATATATATATATATATATATATATATATATATATATATATATATATATATATATATATATATATATATATATATATATATATATATATATCTGTGTGTGTGTGCGCGCGCAATGCAAGACTGACCTCAGAAGAGATATCATAAGAAGAGTCGTAGTGACCTATCATCGTTACTCTCTAACTATCATTATTATCGCTACGTTCCGTAATCCTCGGAATTATGAAACACATGTATAGAGAATATGAGAACTGAATGACATGGATTACGCTTGATATAGAATATACTCAAAGTAAGCTTTCATTTAACTAATTGAAATATATTTAGCTCAATTTAACAATTAAGGCACTATAACAAACACTTCTCTTAAATGATGATAAATAGAGTTAAAGAAGGTAAGGCACACTTGGTGCTGATTATATATGATATAACGATTAGCTCGGTCGAATGGGATCTTCTTGGTTCACTTAACGTAAAGGTTATTGTAGCATACAACTTCCTCAATTAATAAGAAAGGAAGGTGCAGAATACGGGAAAGTATTTCCATATAAGTTGTTTATAAGAAGAGTTTTAACGTTAAGTGTTTTTGGAATGTCATCGACATATGTTAAGGAATGATGCTTCATACGATAGTAAACAACACATGGAAACTTAAAGAGTTTCTTAATACATGCCATATGAGTAGTAGAGATTGGCTTATTCTTCATAGAATATGATCGACTCAGGTTATCGGAATAACATGCAACAAAAAAGCGTTTGAGTCCTAGTCATGCCAAGAAAAAGGAGAGGAATGCCCTACATACGTTAATGATGACGTTTTCCATGTTCCACGAGTCCTTGAATACTGTTCGAGTGATTACCTACAGAATACGAGTAATTCGAGATCAAATCCAAGTTCATAGCTCAACGAATTCTTCATTTACGCATTTTATCGAGCAACTCATAGGCGCGATTTACGGACTCGTTTGTAGCTTATTTTACCCGTAAATCGCTACCAATTTCAACTGTTATACTCCTCCTCATCACTACGATTCCATTTCATATTATCAAAGCCCAAAACAACACAATAAATCAACACAAAATAGCCCAACAACAACACTAGTATCATAAGAGTTCTTTAGAGTTAAAGAAGGCTTGTTCTATGGAATTTTTCATCCATTTTCTCGATTTAAACACTTGTAGAGCTTAAAGGGATGAAGAGGAAGTTGAAATATACCTTATATGATGAAGAACACCCTGCAACATATGTTACTTCAACATGAACTTTCCCTCCGGAAAGCAAAATAACGAAAAACTCTCGATATGATGATCATGTGATCCCGTACGTTCAAATCAATTGATTACCCCTTTGTTTTGCTTAAGATTGATAGGAATTAGTTTGAGAAAGCTGAAGGGTGATTAGGGTAAGATGAAGAAAATGAGGTTGTAAGTCGTTTTGGGTATCTTTTATACATATTGGAATATGTTGCCACCGACCAAAGTTCGTTGTCCCGTGGCAGTTTGCACCCTCGGACGAAAATGTGAATATCTCTCTACTTCGATGTCTTATCGATGAATGGTTAAATGCGCTGCAAACTAGACTCGTATACCTACAATTTGGTGTGTGGATCACCCAGTAACTCTAATTATATTGAGGGAAAAGCACTGCGACATCTGACCCAAAATTCTGCAAATTTACAAACATAACTTGTGACGACCATTTATATATATATAATAGTTTCGAGGAACGAACGGCCCGATCCATTTAACCATATACCCCACGTCCGGGCATCCCGCGTCCGGACGATATCATAATATACCAACTGATCAGGTGGCTATGCGTATATAACGCCTCACCCTTTTTCCTTTACCCATAAAATCATATAGATACATATAAGCACATATAATATAAGTAGCATGCATGAGAGCCCAACTAATAGCTACGACTCTATCGGAGTGACGTAAGGTCGGTAACCTCCAATTATATTATGGAATAATCATCATCGCTCTATCTCACCTTGAAAGAACAATTACTATAAGGTGAGATCAACAACAATGAATAAAATCGAAAAAATCATGAAATAACTCAACATTCTCATAATAACATTGAAATCATAAACTTGGAACCTTTAAACATAAAATCATCATTATCATTGTAATCATCATAGAATCATTCTCATCTTTAACATCATAAGAAGCTTTAAGAATCATGAACTTCTAGCTTTTGAAAACAAGGAGGTTATGGAAACATTTATGGAATCATAACATAGGAATCATGCCTTTGAAAGAAAGGGAAGAGCCTTAACATACCTGTCCGGCCTCCAACTACTATGCTTATTCATCCGAGCTCGTAAGTATACATTTAAGAGGATGCACACTATCATTAGACTCATTGTAGTATACTTTCCCTAAGGTTTCAAATTAAGCTATTCTATATCCTGCCGAAAATCGGGCAGCATCTCCCCTATTTATATGCCTAGCCTGAAATTATAATCCAGCAACCAACAACAATAACAACAATACCAAAATCAACCACAATATTATCAATACCAATAGGCTCCATAAAACATCCCACATGATGTTTTCCAAATTTCTCAACCAACTATAACAACATCCATAATACCAAAATCAAAGAATTATATTCTATTTAATCTCAAATTAATCCATAATTCTCTTTCAAACTCACCTAATGGCCATCAACTTCAATTCAACTCTTTATGTTTTTCTCCTATGATTCTTTCCTCTCTAAGAATAGCTAAACCTTTATATTATCTTAATCATGTAAATAATAGGAAGAACATACCTTGTTGTGGAAGAACTTCACTTTATTCACCCTTTTCCAAGATCAAGTTCATCACCACCTTGAAGAGAAACAAGAACAATTATCTTCCATAATTTTTCCTTGAGGTTTTGATGTCTTTTGATGATATGGAAAAGGTTTTGGAAGATTATGGAAGGATTATGGAGGATTATGGAAATTTATGGAGAGTTATGGAAGTTGATGGAAAGTGAAGGAAAATTATAGAACTCTCAAGAAGTGTGGAGGATGAGAGAATGGTGAAATTTAATAAAAATTAATGGGTTAGAGGGGTATTTACAGTTTCTATTTAGTGGTTGTTTCTTAGTTGGTGGTATTAGCACCCCGGGATGCTCATCCTACTGAGAACTGGTCATTAGTTAGAAAATGTACTGCCTTGGTGCATATAGAGGGCCAAATATAGAGCATGTGAGATATAGAAACAGAAGTTCTTTATGGAGCAATTATTTCAAATTTCGTTCTATTAGTAATTTTTTAACAATTTGTAATATCAAATTAAGACAAGTTATAAGTCTTAATTTGATCATTAGTTTAAATTTTGTATTTTTCATTAGCCTTTTTGGCTACAGTTGTACAGACTTCTGGATTTTTTGATAAAATTTATAAAATTAGCGCTAGGCCAAAAGCCTAGTGGACTTTAATTTAAAAAAAAAAAATAGGTGTGTGTTGGGTCGGGTTACTGTAGCACCCGGTTACTGTAGCAGCGTTTTCTTGCTCCATCCGCTTAACTTGTAATGTCCATAATTCTCTACTCCAATGTCGCATCGATGAGCGGTATGTTGTGTTGGAAACTAGACTCGACGAACTTCATTTTAGGATTTTGAAACACCTTAAAACTCCTAATATACTAGGAGATATACCCTTCCAAAGTTGACTAAAAATCTGCCCAAAATTCTGCCAACTTTTTCCAATTTTTTGACAAATTTATTTTCTTCGATTTGCTTGATCCCGGAATTTTCCAAAACTTACCATACATGATATTTATCATTAATCATACTTGATAATGGTCATGTCCTTTGGTTCGAAGGTTGTCCTTCTCGGTTACGACTTACAAGATCATAATTCATCCTTTACTTAAACAATATACTTAATAATGCTTCGTTCCTCACAATCCAAAGTTGTTTTACCTAGCAATAGCTTGACATACTTACATTCAAATTTAACCAGTGCTTCTCCGAGGTACAGGGTGTAACATTTATTCACCCTCCAAACCTTCCGCCACTTATTAATCATATTTATATATTCCTATAACCATTTATATTAATAAGCTCAATCCCTTTTTAACCTTAAAATAATTTCTTTTGAACTTGCGTCGACTAACTCTTGATGCGACTTTGACGTGCGAAAATCCGCGGTGCAACATCCATCCCCCCTTAAGAAAATTTGTCCTCGAATATTGAGGGATATTCTAACTCGCAGGATTTCCAAAAGTTTTGGCAGACTTTCCTCTGTAAATATGACAATCCAAAACTTGTCAAACAGCCCAAGTAAATGTCCAAAGCCACATAGGGCCACACAACAGTATAAAAATATCAATTTACCCCTCACGACAGTGTATTTATACAGAAATCATAATAGATTAGCCATAACTTACCTCAACCGTCATTTGCTAAAGTCTGCAACATACTGGCCATATCTGTCTGAACAATAAGATCTAACAAGATATATGAAAATTCAATATATATAACTGGAAAGGAGGTATCGTATCGCACGAGTGTTAACATGAATCTGAATTTTGAAATCAATGAGGATATTTAGTCTTTCTAGCTTTCTTTGCCTCTTAGGTCATCCCTTTCAAGTTATTGATTTATCGGAATACTTTTAATAGAAGCCATTTCTCAGTCTATACCACTCACGAACTTTTCAATCAAGGATGGAAATGGTTTCTCCTTACGATAGGTCTGTCATAACTCGAATATCATTAACATAGTGCGAGAATGATCATTTAGGTATGTACAAAGCATAGACGTGGGGGATACCGGATCAACTGCCTTAAGTTCTTGTTGCAATTTAAGTTTATAAGCTTCTTAACCAGTGCTTTGAATGATCTGTTATAGTTGGCGCATCTGTGACTAAACTTGCTTTTCTCGCCGAGTATCATTCTGTTCTTCAGGGGCGATATTTTCAGAAACATCCCGCTTATCCTCTAAGTCTTAATGCCGTCTGAACAGGATTCCTGTCGACCTTAAATCTTTCTCTCTCCTGAACTAACTTTACCCTTTTCCCACTTCTTACTGTACTGAGCCCAGCCCAATGATATTGTCTTGCTGACCTCAAACTTTTGATATGGGGTTTGCATTTCCATATTCATGTAAGGCTCTATACGGTGCCGTTTGAATAGTCAAGTGATCACTATTATTATAAATGAACTCAATGAGTGGCATATGTAATTCTTTTGAAGTCCGTAACACAAGTTCACCACATATCTTCGGGCACCTGAATGGTATGCTCGACCTTTCTGTTTGCATGGGGATGGAAAACTAGACTGCGTAAATATAAGTACCCAAATTCTTTTGGAATAATCTTCATAATTGCGTACCTGAGTCAGGAAAATTGGGAATTGAAGCTCCACGAAGACGAGTTATTTCATTAGTGTATAATCCGGCATAGTCTAGTAGCTATATGCGTAGTTCGAGCAGGTAGGAACTTAGCTTATTTCGTAGGCTTACTCAGAATGCCTTGAATGGAGTTGAACATTCAACAATGTTAAATAACGTTCGAATGAAAATCCACATTTATAGCTTTCATCTTTAGGTTAAAACCAAAAGCAGTGATGTCTTCCCTTAACAACTTATCAGGCTTACTTTTGCTCCGCGCTTCTTCAGTTCCATTGTATGAACAAGTCACATTCTCCATCTCTTCTACTCAGCACATAATTAGTTATCGAATTTTAATCCTTTTCATTACCTTACTAATCTCTCTTAAGGCTTTATAGTTATATCGTTTAGGTCTTTTTTCTGCACGAAATCCTGCATTGCTTTTTCCTCTTCTTTCCTCTAGTCCCCTTACTATTGAGTTTTCTTATCACTATCGGTTAACTTTAACTTTACTAAAGGCTTATCATTTTTCCTATTCATATACTATTTCCTTATGCTCCCTAGTTAGAGTCGTCATTCCCCAGTTCCGGTCTTGCTTAATATATACACATATTGTAGTCGAATTCCATACTTGGTTTGATTCCCTATCAGTACCTTTCATGACTTGCTGTCGTATCCAACCTTACCTTGGATTCCTTCTATTTACCGATTCCCTTAGTCAATACTTCTCCCTTCTTATTATTGGTGACGTCACATATCTTATTTCTCATAACATAATTTCCTCAATATCCTCGACTTGTATGATGAATTTGACCCTGAATAGTTGTACCGTGTTGTCGTATTTTTACCTCGTATGTTACTTGATATATATCTCTATTGACTTGCTTCTTAAATAGCTATGCCCCTTCTCGATGATTGTTCCATTTTCATTTATGTATACTTCCTCTGACGTTGTACGCTTGCCGAGTAAACTAAAGTTCTGTTGACTTTTTCTTTCTGGTAACTTCCCCCCTTATTGGGGTATCGTCACTTTAATATTTTTCGAAAACTTCATTTTACCATAAATTCGGTTTCTATCATCTTATTCTTTTGTGGTTTTCTCTTCCTGGCAATCTAGCCTTTCTTCCCCCGTACCTCTTTTACCGTAGTACTTCCTGCTTTGTTCTCTTATGTAGAGGTAATATGTATGTCTTGTACTGCCTCGTCCTTTGATAAATATCTATCATAACATAAATTTCCTTCTTATAAAGGCTCTTGTTATGACTACTTATTATGTCTTACCCCTCTGCTACGTCTTTCCCCATATCTATATATACAATTATATTTCCTCTTGCATTCGTCAGATACCTTGATCATCTTACGAAATTCCTCAAATTTCTAGTTCGTCTCAAGATGCTTTATTAATATTAATCATTTTACATGCTTCTATAAGGCTCATCCCCTTCACCTCTTGTCCAAGCGTTATTGTCGTCGTTCATTATCGTACCAAGGGTATTTCTTTCCTAAATTCATTTTGACAAATTTATCTTTCGCCAATCCATCAACTAGAATCACATAACCTGTCATCAGGCTACTTCCAATTCTTACCGTTGTTGCTTCATTTCTCCAACTCTATTTGTCGACTTGCATTCCTTATTTACTAAAAAGGCTTATCTAATTGTTCTCTTATCGTCTATTTCCGTTATGTTCTAAAAATTTCTCACGTCCTGGCCTCCTACGCGTAAATCAACGATCCTATTACAACACTCCTAACATACTCTCTTACTCATCTTGCTTCTCCTTCTCATCACTTTTATTCAATCGTCGTCTATAAATACCACACATGTGCTAGCATAAGTCTCCGGGAGTAATTTAGATAAATATCATTGAAAAAGCTTAACTACCTCATATTATGAATATTTACTGCAATAATAACATTATTCCCTACTTATCGAGTCGTCAGCTCATTCTATCTTGCTCCTTTTTTACTTACTTTGGTCACAACAACTTCCATTATGGATAAACATTTCATATCCTTACTAGAGGTTTTGAGATCACGTATGTCACACCTCGTACCTTTAAACTAGGTACGTCCATGATTTGAGACTTAGAAGACCTGATGAGAAGTGTGGGAAATAAATTCGTCTCAGTTCAGCAAAATCCCATTTATACGATAAGTTATATGAACCGTGTATTATTATACGGACCGTATAACCAGTTCGTGTTACACACGGGGAAAATTTTTAGTTTCTGCCAAAGTTCTAAAACATTAGACGGACTATACTTGTGTCCGTATAATATTATACGGACTGTATATTGAGTTCGTGAAACTCATTTGGGAAATTTCAGTTTCTGGGATTTTAATAATTGTCTAATACGGTCAAGTTATACAGACCGTATAACTTTATACGGACCGTATAAGTTGACCGTATAATTTCTCGACTCAGTTAAGTATAAATACGTCATGTTCAATTCTTTTTCCACTTTTCACATTCTCCAAGTCCTAGCACGAAGGTTCTCTTCTCCCAACAATCCAAAACAATAAGGTAAGCCTATTTCAACCATTCCAAGTGAATTCTAACATGTATCCTTGATTTCTAAATAAGAGTTCATCATTCTTAACCTAGGATTTTCAAGAAAACTCACCTCAAGGCTCAAGGTTTAATCTGTTGGAATTCTTCTACAAAGTTCATATTTTGTTACGAGTTTGGAGCATTATCAGGTAGTTAGGGTTACTATCTACGTGTGGACCATCTTTGTTCTTCCCCACACCACATCTTCCATAAAGTATGAAGTTATACAAAAACTAGGATTTTTAACCATGCTCATGATAACCTTAGGTCCATGTACCATGCTATACTAAGTATTGAAGTATTATTAATCCATTATTTAGTTCTTGATATTTCATTATGATTATTGAGAATCTGTCCGTAATCCATGAAAACCCATACTTTGCATTCCATGGGTTCTTACATGCAAGTTATAATTTATTATGTTTATTTTCAAAAAAATACTCTACATGTTTTACACGTTTTCAAGCAAGAATACTATGAAGTGATATCCATGTACATGCAAGTTATGATTTATGAAAACCATGGGCTCAAGTGCCACTTATTTTCCATGTTCATGGTTTTGGGAGTTGCACAGATTACTGAGAAGGCTTCAGACAGCTTGAAACTACATTAGCCACCGTAGGATGAGGATCTCTCCACCCATGTTTAGGACAATTCCTTAATAATGATTGGATCCATTCATGTTTTATTTATATCTCATAGCCCTGGCAAGGTATGGGAGCTCTACTGGTAGGGTGCAAGCACCAGAACCATGTTGTCGGTTATTTTTATGCTCTACCTACTTATAATGTTTTTACTCATGTTATATCTATACGTATTTATGTTCATGACCAGACATCAGTTTCAGTTTCAGTTTCAGTATTTATGATGTTATTTTTGTGTTTAATGTTATTTCATCCAATTGCTTTACATACCAGTACATTCAATGTGCTGACATCCCTTTTATTGCTCGGGGGCTTGCATTTCATGATACAAGTACATATTTACAGGATGACGTATTTGCTCAGTAGGATTCGCTCGTATCAGCCTATTGGTAAGCCCCATCTCCTTCGAGTTTTAGTCAGTCATTTATCCTATAGTAGTTATGCATTAAAGGTATGCTGGGGGCCTTGTCCCAGCAAGTATGATTTTTCCCTTTTAGACTTATGATAGAGGTTTCATAGACTAGACTAGTCAGTCATGTCATGTCGGATATTCAGAGTCGTATAGCCATCTTTGGCTCATTCATGTTATTTCCGCACTCATGTTTAAACAAGTATTTTATTAATTATTATGACTTCATATGTTTTCGTAAAGCACATCATGTTTCATATTATATTTCGCTCATGTATGCATCATATGATTCAGCAAGCCATGCGGTTCGCTCGGTCACATATAGTAAGGCACCGTGTGCCGTGTTTCGCCTAGGCCATGGTTCGGGGCGTGACAATGTACTCATATATCTTTCATGTCCCGATATCATGCATGTCGTAGGATCTAAGATTGTTGAATATGTACGGGGTTAAGGGAGGGTTGGCTCCGGCAAATCTTCTTCCATATCATAAGTTATATAAATGGTGTCGTTTCTATTCAGGACCCATATCGGAAGGTGGAAAATGATTATTACCTTCTCTAGTGTCCCTGCTCAACCTCCTACTAGTTGTACATTTCTTCCATATCGGCATTACTGAAAAAGCAAGATAATGTGAGAAAATTGGAATTCAAATACTTATGACTTCGCTCTAACGCATGATCTAGATTTCAAGGAAGGTGCCATCCTAAATGCTCTGTAGCCTCCTGATTATAAATGCGGCACACTACACATCCATAATCAAGACTCTACTAGACACGGCTTACAAACATCCCTAGAAAAGACCTACTCTGATACCAAGTTTTTCACACCCCAACCTTGGGGGGTGTAGCCGACACTCGGCGCTCGAAGGCCCGAGCGAACCAACTGTGATATTTGTACTCTATAACTTGAATCATAGGCTGACAAGGCCGCTGAACGACAATAGTAACAATGACACATATCAACCTGCAAGCAGAAAGGATCAACACGTATATATACTTAACTAGGGCCAACAAGGCCAAACACAACATTTGTACACTGACTGATAGTCTATAAGCCTCTAGGAGTACTATTATGTAACAACTGGAAGGGAAAGGGCCCCGCCATACCCATAGCTATATAAATATATATAGATGCATCTCTATATACTGACTCTGACCGCAACTCCGGAGAATGGAGTGCAACAACCAATCGCTGAACTCTGGCATCCTACTGGAAAGTGCACCAACCTGTCTATATGTACCTGTGGACATGATCACAGTGCACAAAAGGCGTCAGTATGAAAGATGTACCGAATAGGCAGGGTGGTAAGAATAGATGTAACATAAGCATAAGAAATCTAAATAATATAAGGAGAGATATAGAGGCAACCTGAACTCTGAAATAAGTCGGTGAGGGCAATCATAACCACAACGTGAATATAACTATATGCACGTAAAAACCATTCCTCACTGTGGAGGCTTACAACATATCATATTGTATAATAATATATATCCCTCTGTAGGGTGAGCTCATCATCATATCCTCATCTCTTCTCAACTGATCATTGGCAATGCACAACTACGTGCCTACCCGGCCGTCTACGATATGTCTCGTTAAAGAAAGAAAAATGACTAGGTGCACATATAAGTGCCTGCCCAGCCAACTATGGCGCGGCTCGATAATGAAAATAAATACACAGACACAGACACACACAGACAGATATATATATATAGATAGATAGATAGATAGATAGATAGATAGATAGATAGATAGATATAAGTGCAATGCAAGACTGACCTCATAAGAGATATCATAAGAGTCGGAGTGACCTATCATTGTTACTTTATGACTATCGTTATTGTCGCTACGTTCCTTATTCCTTGGAATTATGAAGCACATGTATAGATAATATGAGAACTGAATGACATGGATTACACTTGATATAGAACATACTCAAAGTAGGCTTTCATTTCACTAATTAAAACATCTTTAGCTCGATTTAACAATTAAGGCACTATAACAGACACTTCTCTTAAATGATGATCAACAGAGTAAAAGAAGGTAAGGCACACTTGGCGCTGATGATATATGATATAACTATTAGCTCGGTCGAATGGGATCTTCTTGGTTCACTGAATGTAAAGGTTACTATAGCATACAACTTCCTCGATCAATAAGCAAGGAAGGTGTAGAATATCGGAAAGTATTGCCATATAAGCTGCTTATAAGAAGAGTTAATGTTAAGCGTTTTTGGAATGTCATCAACGTATGTTAAGGAATGATCCTTCATATGATAGTAAACAGCACATGGAAACTTAAAGAGTTTCTTAATACAAGCCATATTAGAAGTAGAGACTGGCTTATTTTTCATAGAATATGATCGACTCAGGTTATCGGAATAACATTCAACGAAAAAACGTTTGAGTCCTAGTCATGCCAAGAAAAAAGAGAGGAATGCCCTAGTCATCGACGTATGTTAAGGAATGATCCTTCATATGATAGTAAACAACATATGTAAACTTAAAGAGTTTCTTAATATAAGCAACATTATAAGTAGAGACTGGCTCATTTTTCATAGAATATGATCGAATCAGGTTATCGGAATATCATTCAACGAAAAAGCGTTTGAGTCCTAGTCATGCGAAGAAAAAGGAGAGGAATGCCCTACAAACCTTAATGATGAAGTTTTCCATGTTCCACGAGTCCTTGAATTCTTTCGAGTGATCACCTACAGAATACGAGTAATTCGAGATCAAATCCAAGTTCATAGCTTAACGAATTCTTCGGTTACGCATTTTATCAAGCAACTCATAGGCGCGATTTACGGACTCGTTTGTAGCTTATTTTCCCCATAAATCGCTACCAATTTCTATTTTTCTATTTATCCTCGTCATCAAAATTCCATCCATATTATCAAATCCCAAAAAAACACAATAAATCAACACAAAACAGCCCAACAACAACACTAGTATCATAAGAGTTCTTTAGAGTTAAAGAAGGCTTGTTCTATGGAATTTTTCATCCATTTTCTAGATTTAAACACTTGTAGAGATTAAATGGATGAAGAGGAAGTTGAAATATACCTTATATGGTGAATAACACCCTGCAACATAAGTTACTTCAAAATGAAATTTCCCTCCGGAAAGCGAAATAACGAAAGACTCTTGATTCTATGATGATATTTGATCCCGCACGTTCTAATCAATTGATTACCCCTTTGATTTTCTTAAGATTGATAGGGAATTATTTTTTGAGAGCTTAAGGGTTCTTAAGGTTTATAAGATGAAGAAAATGAGCTTGTAAGTATGTTTAGGGATCTTTTATATATGTTGGAATATGTTTCCACTGACCAAAGTTCGCTTTCCCGTAGCAGTTTACAACCTCGAAAGGAAATGTGAATATCTCTCTACTCCGATGTAACGGTTAAATGTGATGGAAACTAGACTTGTAGAACTTTTATTTAGTGCTTGGATCACCCCGTAACCCCAAGTATATTGAGATAAAATCTCTTCGACACGACTCACAATTCAGCAAATTTACAAACTTAACTTATGACGACTTTTGTCGACTTTCATTTTTACAACTCGTTTGACTTCCAGACATAACAAGCCACTATTATACGATTACAATACTTCAGATCATTACTTTTTTAGTATGTGAAGTACTCCTAATCTTACCCAAAAGTATGATTATCGTATTCCCAACTTGTCGACTTTTGATGAAAGTCATCCTTCTTTGATTTATTCACTCTACAAACCTTCCGCTACTTATTAATCATATTTATAGATTCTTATTACCATTTATATTAATAAGCTCAAACCCTTTTTAACCTCAAAATAATTTCGTTTGAACCTGCATCGACTAACTCATGATGCGACTTTAACATGCGAAAATCCGAGGTGTAGCAGCATGCTTGAGAGGGTGTTAGCAAATCAAGAAAAGTTTGATAAGTCGTTGAAGGGCTTGACCGAAGTCGTGGGTTATCATACCGCCTTCATTCAAAAGCTTGAATCACAAATGCGAGACCTTTCTCGAGAACAATATCTTCCACAAAGGGGACAACTTCTGAGCAACATATACCAAACCCAAAGGGTGGTAGAGGTGACCAAACATCTAAGTGCAATGCTATCACTACTCGAACTGGGAAAATACTTCAAGGTGTGGGTGAGAAAGTGGTTGAAAGGGAACCGACGGAGAAAGAAGAAGAGGCACAACTTGACGTGTCAATTGTTATTGAAAAAACGCAATTTGAAGTTTTTATTATTGTTAAAGTTGATAGTGATCCAAATGATTCAAAAGACCTAGAGGTGAGAAGTGAAAAAGGAAAAGGTAAGGTAATGGAGGCACTTAGACACTTGACTCAACTTTCAATTCTTCACCTCCTTTCACTTAAAGGTTGGTGAAGAATACCGAAGATTCAATGTGCCAAAGGTTTTATGATCGATTGAAGCAACTATCCATGAACAGTAATTTCCTTGATTCTTTCCAAAAGATGCCTGGTTTTGCTAAATATTTGAAGGATATGTTGACGAAGAAGCAGCCAATCAACCATGATACAGTGAGTATTTCTCACTGCATTTGCTCTATCATCTCTACAAACAAGGTTCAAAAGAAAGAAGATCCAGGGGCCTTCACTATTCCATGTACTATTGGTCATCATGATTTTGCATGAGCTCTTAGTGACATGGGGATAAAATTAATCTAATGTTGATTTCTATCTATAAGCAATCGGGATTAGGGATGCCTAGGCAACAAGCATGCAGCTGCAAATGATCAATAGATCGATAAAGAGGTCGGTTGGGGTTTTTGATGATGTTTTTGTATGAGTTGGTCATTTTATTCTCCCAGTGAATTTTGTGATTCTTGAATGTGCGATTGATAAAGATATTCTAATCATATTTGGAAGGCCTTTCCTCGTTACCGTAAGGGCACTCATCGATTCAAAAAAGAATGAAATCATGTTTCGAGTGAATGATGAAGAGGTCACTTTTCAAGATAGCAAGGGCATGAAATTACCAAGTTCTTATGAAAGAATATTGGTGATTGACACAATAGATGTTCTTGATAAGACTGTTGAATTCAAAATTAAGGAGGAGTGTCTTGGAGAAGCCGTAGCGACTATCTTTGATAATTTCGATGGTGATGACATGGAAGGATATGTGGAAACGGTGAACTCGCTTGAAGGGTTGTTTTATTATTCCTATCAACGGAAAAAGTTATCTCTTGATCTAGTGAATCGGGTTACTTCTCCGGCTAAGCCATCTATTATTGAACCACCGATACTTAAGCTTAAGAAACTCTCGTCACATTTGAGATATGAGTTTCTCGAAACAAATAACACTTTGCCCGTTATTGTTTCTGCCTTGTTGAGTGATGAATAGGTGAAGAGGTTACTTGAAGTGTTGAGAGAGATGTGCAAGCTATTGGGTGGACCATTGCAGATATTCGGGGATTCCCTCCGAAATTTGTGAGCACAAAATTCAACTTGATGAAGATAGTTTGCCAAGTGTAGAGCATCAACAAAGATTGAACCCACAATGAAAGAGGTGGTCAAAAAGGAAATGGTTAGATGCCAGGGTTGTTCACCCCATTGCGGATAGTCCATGGGTTAGTCCGAAGCAATGTGTTTCAAAAAAGGCTGGCCTGAAGGTTGTGCCACATGAAAAGAATGAGCTTATTGAAATGAGAATGGTTACCGGGTGGAGAGTGTGCATGGACTATCAGAAACTCAACACTGCAACGTACAAAGATCATTTCCCTATGTCATTTATTGATCAAGTGCTTGATCGGCTAACGGGAAGGTTATATGTTTCTTGGATGGGTATTCTGGCTACAACCAAATCAATATTGCCTCAATTGGAATATCAAGAGAAGACAACATTTACTTTCCCCTAAGGTACTTTGCATTTAGCTGAATGTCATTTGGGTTATGTAATGCCCCAGCTACTTTCCAAAGGTGTATGATGTCCAGTTTCTCCGACATGGTTGACGATTTATTGGAGGTCTTCATGGATGATTTCTCGATTGTGGGTGACTCATTTGATGATTGTCTTGATCATCTTGGTCTAGTGCTAAAGTGGTGTGAAGACACCAACCTTGTTCTTAATTGGAAAAAATGTCACTTCATGGTGAAGGAAGGGATTGTCCATGGCCATAAAATTTCTGAAAAAGGAACTGGGGTAGATCAAGCAAAAAATGATGTTGTTGCCAAGCTTCCTCCGCCTATTTCTGTCAAAGGAGTTCGCAGCTTTCTAGGACGTGTCGGATTTTATCGGCGTTTCCTCAAGGATTTCTCAAAGATCGCTAACCCTATGTCCAAGTTTCTTGAAAAAGAGGCTAAGTTTGTGTTTAATGAGAAATGCCTCAAGGCATTTCAAGAATTAAAGGAGCGGCTCACTTCGGCTCCCGTCATGTGTGATGCTAGTGGGCTTGTTATTGGAGTGGTGATTGGTCAAAGACATAACAAGATCATACATCCAATCTATTATGCGAGGAAAACATTTAATGGGGACCAGATAAACTATATGGTGATCGAGCAGGAATTGCTTACTATTATGTATGCTTTTGAGAAGTTCCGGGCGTATTTGCTGGGTCCAAAGTGGTGGTATACAACGTCATTGTTACACCTCGAAATTTCGGGTTGTTGAACGGTGAATAGACTAATTCAAGTTAAGGTGTACACGATGTCCTTACAAGTAAGAAGGGATATTTAATGATTCTAATTAAGATTCCAAAGACATTTGAGGCAAGAGAAGAAAGTTCGTTGAAGAAAGTTGAGTATAAGTCGTGTTTTGGAATGGTTTCAAAAACAATCGAGTTAAGGATTATTTAGTAAGGTCTTGAGAAGAAGTTCTAAGGCTCCTTAGATAGTTAATGAAGTATTAAACAAGTGTTAAGAAGGTTCCATAAGGATAGGAGATCAAACGAATCAACAGGAGCAATTTCAAAAAAATATGGGTTATACGACCATTTATACGGTCTGTATAACTTATACGGTACGTATAAGGGTCTGGATAACCTTTCCAGAGAGGGGTTATCTATTGGAATTATTATACGATAACTTATACAGACCGTATAAGTGTCCGTATAAAACCCGACGGGCAGCTTTTAAAATTTTATAAAAGGAGGACCCAAGTTCATTTTTCTCATTTCTCATCTTCTCCGTCACTCTTGAAACATCAAGAATATTCCATACACAATATTAACACATATCCAAGAGAAACCAAAGATTAAACACCAAGAATTAGTTGAATCAAGTGTGTAAATGCTCACTAGGGTTAATAGAAGTCAAGGTTTCCTTTGGAATTGAAGCTGAGGGTTTTCTCAAGTGAAGTATCTTCATCCAAAGATCGATCACTCCTACATAATCAAAGGTGATTTTTACATCTATTTCATGTTATTAAAAGTATTGAGTGGTTGAAAGACTTGGATTAGAGAAGAAAGTAGAATATGAGCTCAAAATATGGAAGTAATGGTATTTTGAGTAGTAAGTTCATTTGGATCATGATTCTTAGAATGAGATGAGTATAATCTTGTTGTGAAGGGTAAAAATAACGTTAAAGAAGTATTATATGGGAATGAATATGATGTTATGTCATAGCTATGGCTATGGATGACCTTGAAAGGGTGTTTTGAGAATTGAACATTGTTTAACGTAAAGAAGTTTATTTGATTATAATATGATGGGCGTGCTATTAATGTTTGGGATTTGCTTATTATATGGAGGAAGTTGTTGAAACAAAGGAAATGATGCCCAATTTTTGTTAGCTCTTAATCGTTTTAGTTGAGACTTAAGTATACTTCTAATTATCTAATTTTGGTACGAATTCTCTTGAATGTAGAATCGTGAGCTTGGAAGGAAAGCGTTTAGTCGGTAAAGTTAACGCGATGTAAAGGTATGTAAGGCTAGTCGCCTTCTTTCAAAGGAATGACTTCTATATTATGATTTCCTTTTTATTCTCCCATGACCTTCTTACATCCCAAAGGGTGTGTCTACGAGCCATGTCCTGTAGAGTCATGTTTATGGGTGTGAAGCGCACCACACTTATAAACAAGGGGCTTCGGGGAATTTAGGAACAATGACCGTCTTTCTTCTTCATAGATTGTGCGATAGAGCTATGTTATAAGGTTTCCTTTTTCCCTAGTTGTGCGTTATTATTTCAGCTATGCCTGTGAAGAGGAAAGCAATAGCTGCCCAGAAAGGCAAGATAGTGTCAGGAAGGTAGACTGAACGGGAGTCCGCGGTACATATAGAGGAGGGAGAGTCTCATGATGAGGCTTCATCTCGTACTTCCCATACTCCACATATTTCAGAGGAGCATGAAGAAGCCGAGGTCCAATGCCTCTAGTTCCTCCACCGGGTTCTTCGGGCCAACAGATGACCGAGGATATTCAGTTATTGACCCAGCTAGTTACTGCTCAAGCTTAGCGGCAGAGTGCGGGTCCAGGTCATAGAGCGGCTAGTGCCAGAGCCCGTTATTTTATGAGTTTGAATCCCCCAGAATTTTTTGGGTCGAAGTCAGATGAAGACCCTCTAGGCTTTATAGATGAAATGTTGAGGACGCTGAGAATAATACATGCTTCCGATACTGAGTCAGTGGAGTTAGCGTCCTATAGATTGCGGGATATTTCCGTTCTATGGTGTAGTAATTGGATATATTCGAGGAAGGAAAATGCACCTCCCCCGGTTTGGCAGGAGTTTGTAGATGCTTTCATTCGCCACTATTTGCCACCCGAGGTTCGAAGGGCTCGAGCTAACAAGTTCTTGAATCTAAAGCAAGGGAATATGAGTGCTCGGGAGTATATTCTCCGCTTTAATTCATTGGCCCTGTATGCTCCGACCATGGTAGCCGATATGAGAGACCGAGTGCATCGATTTGTAAGTGGCTGAGGGCCACATTTGTTTAAAGATTCCCTGATATCTTCACTTCAGGAAGGGATGGACATCTCCCGCATTCAGGAAAATTTAGAAGAGCAGCAGCAGTCGCAAAGGGGTGAGCGTGACATGGACAAAGGGCATAGTAAGAGGGCTAGATCTGCCGGTGCTAGTAGTGAGTATAGAAGGGGCCGGAGGCACCAGTATTCTAGATATTCGGGCCAGTCCGTGACTAGTGCACCTCCTCGGTTTGCGGGCAAGAGATTTTACCACCCTATCTATTCAGGACAGGGTCAGAGCTCGAGAGTTTCGGGATCTCAGTTTGGAGGTAATCCCAGTCAGAGGAGACCACCATTACTACGATATAGCCAGTGTGGTAGATTACATTTGGGTCAGTGTCGCTGAGGCTCAGATACTTGTTATGCCTGCGGTCAAATTGGGGACATGATGCATGATTGCCCCTCGATTAGTAGTAGAGGTAGGGCTTAGCCTACAGGATCAGTAGCAGGTTCTTTGTCGTCCGTGCACCCTGTAGGGGCAGAGGGGTAACATCCAGTTTAGGTGGCTCTCAGCCCCGCATATAAGCATTAGCTGAACGATAGGATCTTGAGTCCTCCCATGACGTTGTCACAGGTATCATATCAGTATTCTCTGATGATGTTTATGCATTGATTGATCCAGGTTCTACCTTGTTGTATATTAATCCGTATATTGTTGATTGTATTGGGGTGAAACCCGAGTCAATTAAACCTTTTGAGGTGTCTACTCATGTTGGTGACCCGGTAATAGCTAGACAGGTCTATAGAAATTGTGTGATTGTGGTATGTGATTGTCAAACTACAGCTGATTTGATTGAGTTAGAAATGTTAGATTTCGATATTATTATGGGCATGGATTGGTTAGCTTCTTGTTATGCTAATGTGGATCGCAGAACCAAGATGGTTCGATTCCAATTTCCGGAAGAACCAGTGCTTGAATGGAAAGGCAACACAACATCTCCAAGAGGTAGGTTCATTTCCTATCTCAAGGTGAGAAAGATGATCACTAAGGGCTATATTTATCATTTAGTCCGGGTTTATGACACCGAAGCAAAGCCTCCAATTATTCAATCTGTCTCGATAGTAAATGAGTTTCCAGATGAACTTCCAGGTCTTCCACTGGAACGGGAGATCAATTTTACTATTGATGTGTTGCCAGACACCAAACCCATATCTATAACTCCTTACAGAATGGCTCCTGCAGAATTAAAAGAGCTAAAGGCAAACCTGAAGGATTTGCTCGATAAGGGATTTATTAGACCCAGTTCATCGCCATGGGGAGCACCTGTCTTATTCGTAAGAAAGAAAGATGGTTCTTTGCGAATGTGCATTGACTATAGGCAGTTGAACAAGGTGATGATAAAGAATAAGTATCCTCTTCCGAGAATTGATGATTTGTTCGATCAGCTACAAGGTGCTAAGTGGTTTTCCAAGATAGACCTGAGGTCAAGATATCACCAGGTGAGAGTTAGAGAAGATGATATACCGAAGACGGCTTTCAGAACTTGATATGGGCATTATGAATTTCGGGTAATGTCATTTGGGTGACTAACGCTCCAGCAGTGTTTATGAATTTGATGAATAATGTATTCAGGCCTTTTCTAGACTTATTTGTGATCATTTTTATCGATTACATTTGGGTATATTCTCGGTCAGAAATGGAGCATGCAGATCATCTATGTACTGTCCTTGGAATTTTCGGCCTCGAGAATTATATGTAAAATTTTCAAAATGTGAGTTCTGGTTGAATTCTATAACTTTTCTGGGCCATACTATATCAGCTGATGGAATTCGAGTGGATATTCAAAAGATTGAGGCTATGAACACTTGGCCAAGGCCTACAACACCTACAGAGGTCCGTAGCTTTCTTGGATTAGCAGGCTATTATAGAAGATTTGTGGATAGATTTTCTTCTATTTCAGCACCATTGACGAAGCTAACTCAGAAATCAGCAAAATTTTAGTGGACCGATGCTTGTGAGTGTAGTTTCCAGGAATTGAAAGATAGATTGACTTCAGCCCCAGTTCTGACACTTCCAGAAGGGTCAGAAGGTTATGTTGTTTACTGTGATGCCTCCGGTGTTGGGTTAGGCTACGTGTTGATGCAGCACGGAAAGGTTATTGCATATGCATCTAGGCAGTTGCAGAAACATGAGAAGAATTATACGACCCATGATCTTGAATTGGTTGCGATTATCCATGCACTGAAGATATGGAGACATTATTTGTACGGTGTCCATGTTGATATTTATACAGATCACAAGAGTCTCCAATATATCTTTAAGCAAAAAGAGTTGAATCTGCGGCAAAGGCGATGGCTAGAGCTATTGAAAGACTATGATGTGAGTATCTCATACCATTCCAGGAAAGCAAATATGGTAGCCGATGCGCTTAGCCGTAAATATATAGGCAGTCTATGTGATGTTCAGCCGTAGAAGAAAGAATTAGTCTGTGAGCTTCACCAGCTAGCTAGCCTAGGAGTTCGTTTAATGGATTCAGGCAATGCAGGAGTTGATATTCACAACCCAGTTGTTTCACCCTTAGATATGGAAGTGAAAAAGCGCCAGTATGAAGATCCCAAGTTAAGTTATTACAGAGATACACTTCCCCCAAAGGAAAAGACGCCATTGTCATAAGGTATGTAGTGCTTTCCTTTAATGCTTTTGGTCGTGTGTGGCCATGTTTTCTTGCTGTTGTTATTGTAACCCTGTGAGGCAATGTTATTTTGGGTTGCTGTGACAGGATGGTAGTGCCATACTACAGGGGAAACGCAGGCAAAATTTTTGTAGAATTCCTAAGAACTTAACATTCGAGGACGAATGTTCTTACGGAGGGGGGGGGGGGGGGGGGAATGTTACACCTCAGAATTTCGGGTTGTTGTACGGTGAATAGACTAATTCAAGTTAAGGTGTACACGATGTCCCTACAAGTGAGAAGGGATATTTAATGATTCTAATTAAGATTCCAAATACATTTAAGGCAAGAGAAGAAAGTTCGTTGAAGAAAGTGGAGTATAGTCATGTTTTGGAATGGTTTCGCAAACTATCGAGTTAAGGATTATTTAGTAAGGTCTTAAGGAGAAGTTATAAGGCTCCTTATATGGTTAATGAAGTATTAAAAAAGTTTTAACAAGGTCCCATAAGGATTGGAGATCAAACGAATCAACGGGAGCAATTTCGAAAATATGTATGTCATACGACCACTTATACGGTCCGTATAAGGGTCCATATAACCTATCCAGAGAGGGGTTATCTACTGGAAGTATTATACGGTCACTTATACGAACCGTATAAGTGTCCGTATAAAACCCGACAGGCAGCTTTTAAAATTTTATAAAAGGAGGACCCATGTTCATTTTTCTCATTTATCATCTTCTCTATCTCTCTTGAAACCTCAAGAATATTCCATACACAATATTAACACATATCCAAGAGAAACCAAATATTAAACACCAAGAATTAGTAGAATCAAGTGTGTAGATGCTCACTAGGGTTAATAGAAGTCAAGGTTTCCTTTGGAATTGAAGTTGAGGGTTTTCTCAAGTGAAGTATCTTCATCCAAAGATCACTCCTACATAATCAAAGGTGAGTTTTACATCTATTTCATGTTATTAAAAGTATTGAGTGATTGAAAGACTTGGATTAGAGAAGAGAGTAGAATATGAGCTCAAAATATGGAAGTAATGGTATTTTGAGTAGTAAGTTCATTTGGGTCATGATTCTTAGAATGAGATGAGTATAATCTTATTGTGAAGGGTAAAAATGACGTTAAAGAAGTATTATATGGGAATGAATATGATGTTATGTCATAGCTATGGATATGGATGACCTTGAAAGGGTGTTTTGAGAATTGAACAATGTTTAACGTAAAGAATTTTATTGATTATAATATGATGGCTTGCTATTGATGTTTGGGAGTTGATTATTATATGGAGGAAGTTGTTGAAACAAAGGAAATGCTGCCCAATTTATGTTAGCTCTTAATCGTTTTAGTTGAGACTTAAGTATACTTCCAATTATCTAATTTAGGTACGAATTCTCTTGAATGTAGAATCGTGAGCTTGGAAGGAAAGCTTTTAGTCGGTAAAGTTAAGGAGACGTAAAGGTATGTAAGGCTAGTCCCCTTCTTTCAAAGGCATGACTTCTATATTATGATTTCCGTTTTATTCTCCCATGACCTTCTTACATCCCAAAAGATGAAAGTTAAAGATTCTTAAGAGCTTCTTATGAGATATGTTCTATGATAATGATGCTTTCATGAGTTTGATAATCCTATCTTTATGATTTCATTGATGTTATTTCTTGTTGTTGCCTCACCTTATGATATTAGTTTATTCAAGGTGAGACATAGCGATGATGATGATTTATAATCTAATCGGAGGTTACCGACCTTACGTCACTCAGATAGAGTTGTAGCTTTCACTTCGGCTCTCATGCATGCTCTATGTTATGTATATGTATGATTACACCGTGCCTATATGGCTGGGCAGACACCACCGCACCGGGTGTAGTGGGCGTCTATAATGATTACACTGTGCCTATATGGCCGGGCAGACACCACTAGTGGACGGCTTGAGATTGTTACCCCGGACGCGGGAGGCCCGGACATAGGCTAATGATGATCACACCGTACCTATATGGTCGGGCCGTTTTTTTTTATATATATATATATATATATATATATATATATATATATATACATGATATGATGTTTTTTTATTAGCATGCATGATTCCGCCTTAAGAGGAAAGCAGTTACAGGTTATCTCTTCATCTCGTGTTCTCTTACTTCTTTACTATGTTGATATACATGACTTACATACTCAGTACATTGTTCGTACTGACGTCCTTTTCTTTTATGTACTATGTGTTCATGCCCACAGGTAGGCAGGGAGACGGCGCAGACGCTTAGGAGCTTACTCAACAGATTTAGAGGAGCACCCCACTACTCCGGAGGTGCAGCCTATTAGTATATTCTTTTGTGTATATATTTGGGCATGACGGGGTCCTGTCCCGTCCTCATGATCTCAGTTCACCAATTAGAGGCTCGTAGATACTTATGTGTGGGTTGTGTATGCTAGGTGACTCCTTCATTTCATATCTTGTACATCATTTTTGTAGCCTCGTGGGCCTTTATATATATATATATATATATATATATATATATATATATATATATATATATATATATGCATGTTTGGGAGATATTTGAGGATCATTTCAGGATAAGTTTTATGTTGAGAATGATGTATGTCCAGACTGAGTATGATAGATAGCATGATGAGTGGTGCTCGGTAGCCAACTCCAGGTACCCGTCATGGCCCATTAGTTGGGTCGTGACAGTCATGCTGCACTGCGATATTTGGGGGCTAAGAAATATGCCAAGCCAAGATTGATTCTATGGGTTCTCTTGTTACAGGAATTCGATTTTAAAGTCAAAGATCCAAAAGGTTCAGAGAATTAAGTTGCGGATCATCTATCTAGGCTTGAGGAAGCCAGGAGACCAATGGGAGATCTTGCAGATAATGATGCTTTCCCGGATTAAAGACTTTTAGTTTTGTCTTGTGAAGTAGCGTCGTGGTGTGCTAATCTCGCCAACTTCTTGGTTACCAGTCTCATTCCCAGGGAGATCAAAGCATATCAAAAGAAAAAGTTCTTGCGGGATTGCCGATACTACTATTGGGATTAGAGCTGTCAAAATGGGCTGGCCCAGCCCAACCCAAACCTCAAGGGCTAGAGACTCAAACGGGTTAGGACGGGCCAACCCTTTTTTATTTAAGGGCTGATAAAATACCAGCCCAGCCCAACCCAACCCTAAGCGGGTTGCGGGCTAGGAGGGGCTAGACCGTAAATAAAATTTAAGGTAAATTGGAACATGACAAATGAATAAAATTTCGTACGTAGCTTCAATAATTAGACAAAATATGAGATTTATTCCACTAGTGTAATCAATTGAAAAGGAAATAATTAATCATAGAGTTTAATGCCATAACAGTAAACAAATATGCAAGAAAACATCAACTAATTGAAGATTAAAAAGTAACTACACTAGTCAATGATTGCCAACAATATAAGTGTATAACACTTCTGATAATTCAACTGCTAGTATAGCACAATATTTAACTGAAAACTTAAATCATTATGGCCTCCATTTTCAAATATAAGATAGCATCAACTAAAATAAGACTAAGAAAGTGATTTTACTGGTCTTAGCCAACAATTTAACACTTCTAATAATCCAAAAGGTACAATTCATAATTTTAGTAAAATTTACCCACTTACAGAAATAAGATTATAGAGAGACTAATTATAATTACATAAGCTATCAACTAAGCTTAAAATTTTTCTTTCAGCTTGCACTTGTAGCATTCCAAGAACCATCAAGCACATTTGAGGCAACTTCTGATAAAGTTGCCTTAAGGACCTCATCTTCATCTACAATTCACATGACATTCATATTAATTAATTAAACATTAACAAGTATATAAACAAATAAATATGATAATACATAGATCAAGACATAAAATATTACAACTAACATATTGGGAAAAGCCATGCAACCAATTTCGTGTCACAACTAGAGTTTGAACATTTTCATGATGAATGCAACTTCCATATTTGGTGACAATATGACCACCAATACTAAATAATGATTTTGATGCTATGGCAGTAATTGGAATACCTAGTACATCACGTGTCATCACAGAAAGGTCAGGATAATTTATTTCATGGTCCTTCCAGTACTTAACAACATCCATCTCAACAAACGTCTCATAATCAAGCTTCAGTTCTCCTAAATAAAGATCCAATTTGGACTTTCCAGCAAAGCAAGCAGAATCACTCTCAAACATTTTAAATTCCTGTTAAGTAAAAAACATCAAATGCATATAATAAAAATAAGAATAATAATAAGAAAAAGAAGAACAAGAACAATAAGGTAACAAACTTACATCAAATATTTCGTAAATCCTCTCATTTTGATTGACTTCTTTCTCCGCTTGGTGTACAGAGTATAGTAGAAGTAGCTGGTCCATTTTGATTGTTTGTATAATGATCATAAAGCTTGTACAATTTAATTTTTATATCTACTATATTCTCTTGTGCCGAAACAAGATCCACCTTAGAGTAACAATACTTTAAAAGTTGCAAATTGAAGTGAGGATCAAGGATTGCTCCAAATGCAAGCACTACACTATATGTACTCCAGTATTTATCAAACCTCCTGTACATGCTTGATGCCATTTCCTTAATAAGTTCATTTTCATTATGTGACTTTTCCTTCAGCATGCACTCAATTTTCCAGACTTGCATTAAAATAGAAGTTGGAGGTTGGATAACTTGAACCAAAAATCAAGTTAGTTATCGCATTAAAGGGTTCCAAGAATTCAAAAAAATTCTCTGCCCTTCTCCAATAATCAGATGTAGGAAAATATGCATAATTTCTATCAATTAACTTCAGATTAGCAAAGACATTTTCATATTGAAGTGCACTCTCAAGCATTAAGTATGTTGAGTTCCATCTAGTTGCCACGTCCAAACGTAAACCAATATTTGTATCATTTACAACTTGCTTGACACATTGGTCAAACTTTCTCATTCTACTATCAGATCATTATTAGCTGCTTTCAGACCCTCTAGAACAAGCAAAATTATAATATGAGCAGAATAACGCACATAACATGCTCTTTTGCAAACCAAGGTGGCCTTTTAAAATTCTTTGCATGCTATCATTATTAGTGGCATTATCTAAAGTGATTGAAAACAACTTCTTATCGATGCCCCACTCTTTCAAATAGTCATATATCATAGCAGCTAATTGAACTCCAGTGAGAGGAGGAATCATACGACAAAAATTCAGTATTTCACTAACTAACTTCCAATTTGGAGCAACATATTGTATAGTTAAACAAAAATACCCTCGGAAGTACTTGTTGTCCAACAATCAGAAGTCAAACAAACTTTGTTAGGTATCTTAGCTAAGGCTTGTTTTAATTTTTCCTTCTCTCTAAAATACACCTTTTGGACATCCATAACAGATTTAATCCTAGACCGCATTATTACTTCTGGGCTTACATAATTTGTCCAAGCTCTAATTCCATCATATTCAACAAAAGAATATGGAAAATTATGCTTAATGATAGCTTCAGCAAGCATTTCACAAGAAATCAAGTGGTCTATTTTTCTAGATTGTATTTTACCTTCTTGATCCATACACATTCGACCCAAATCCTAATATTTAAGCGTTTTACATTTTGGTAAATGAAGTTTCAAATGTGATGCCCCATAGTTCTTACCTTCAAGTCCTAGAGTTGAACCAACCTTATATGGTTCATCACATGCTTTACATACTGCCCTTTCAATTCCATCTTCACCTCTACCAATTTTTTTGAAATAAGTCCGGACATAGGATTTTGGCTTCTTGTTTTTTTTTTCTCTGTTTACGTACTCCAGGGTCATTCACCTCTTTATGTGTACTATTTGCTTCATTAGACATTGAGCTTCCTGCAATAAATAAATAAGAAGACTGTAAAATCTGAAGACTATAGATAAATTTTATAATTCTTTACAGCTAAACAACATGAAGAACAAGTTTAGAACACCATTGGAAAATTTCAGATTTGTGAAATTGGGGTTTAAATCGAGTGGGTATTGTTGAATCTTATTGGAAAAGCCATAAGGAACTTACATATGAAATTTGAAGGCATTTGAAGAAGGTATTTACTCAGTTCGGTTATATAACCACATAATAAGTCATTGTACTACAATTATTCGAAATTGAAAATAAATTAAAAGGTCGAAATGGAGGAGAAATAGAGGGGAATAGGCAGAACCGGAGACACCTAATAGCATACAACTACGTGCTTCTGTGTTTATGAAGAAGAGAGTGACAGTGATAGTGAATGAAAGACAAAAGCCCTAATCCCTTCTCTTTTATTGCGTACAAGTTATATACCAATATTTATGTTTAATTAATTTGGGCTTTTTATTTACTTTTTTGGGCCTCATGGCCTCACGGGCTGGCCTCGGCCCAATCCTTTAGGCTAGCGAGCCAAGTAAGGCTGGGGCTTTTGAGCCTCAGTTCAAAATGGGATGCATAAATCCTAGCCCAACCCTACTTAATTAAAGGGTTGGGTTGGGCCGGCCTCACGAGCCAAGCCTAGTTTGACAGTAAGAATTGGGATGAGCCCTACCTATTCTGAATATGCGCCAACAATATCATTTGGCATTGTGTTCCCGAAGCTAAAGTTATGGCTATCTTGAAGGCACGTCATGACTCATCAGTTGGAGGTCATCATGGTGGAAATCAAACGGCGGCTAAGGGGCTTAAGTGGGGAAATTATTGGCCCACCATATATCATGATGCAAACTTGATGGCAAGATCTTTTGACCAATGCCAACGACAAGGAACAATTGCAAAAAGGCATGAGATGCCTTTAAACTTTGTTTTAGAGGTGGATCTTTTTTATGTATGGGAATTGATTTCATGGGTCCTTTTGTGAACCCTTATGGATTTAAGTATATCTTGGTGGTCGTTGATTAAGTCTCCAAATGAGTAGAAGCAGTGGCTTTACCAAACAATGAGGCGTGGAGTGTCTCGGGTTTCTTGAAGAAGAATATTTTTACTCGCTTTAGCACCCCGAGGGAAATTATAAGTGATGGTGGTTCTCATTTTTGTAACAAGGCCTTTGCGGGATTGCTAAAGAAGTATGGTGTCAAGCAAAAAGTGGATACTCCGTATCACCCTCAAACAAGTGGCCAAGTGGAGGACTTTAATTGGGAGATAAAGAGTATCTTAGCCAAAATGGTTAATGAAAATTGAATCGAATTGTCCAGAAGCTAGATGATGCTCTTTGGGCTTATAAAATGACATTCAAAACTCCTATTGGAACTTCACTTTACTAGTTGGTCTTTGGTAAGGCATGCCATTTGCTAGTTAAACTCAAACTTAAAGCCATGTGGGCATTAAAGGAGCTCAATCTTGATTGGAGCAAAGCTACCAAACTTCGGATCTTTCAGCTCAATGAGTTGGATGAGTTCCTATTCCATGCATATGATAGTGTTGCCTTGTACAAGGAAAGAATGAAGCACCACAATGAAAAAATATCTTAAAGCGTGATTTCCAAGCTGGTGATTTGGTTATATTGTTCAATTCAAGGTTGAAGCTCTTTCTGGGAAAACTCAAGTCAAAAGGGTCCAGGCCTTTCAAAGTGGTGAGTGTTTCACCCTACGGCTATTGAGTTGGAGTCCAAAGATGGGATTCGAACTTTTAAAGTGAATGGCCAAAGGGTGAAGCACTACCATCATGCAGTTGATGGAGACCACATTGTTGATCGATTTTATCTAAAGGGTGGACCCATGCCTGATTCGATGTGAAGTGGTAAAATCGTCGTGCCACTACATTAAATCAAACGCTTCTTGGGAGGTAACCCAAATTTAATAACTTTTTATGTCGTGTGATTTTTTTTTTTTGATAGTGTTTTGATGAGTGTTTGTCCAATAGAACTCAAGAGAGAAAGAAATGTGGATTGAACCTGAGAAAAATGTGCAAAAAGCAGGTTACAACAGTTAAATTTACGGACCGTATGCATCATCTTGAAACTGTTTACGATCCGTAGATTGGACCGTAAAATGGAGAAGGAGAAACGCCTCACTGGAATCTATCACGCCATTCTACGATGAAGTTTACGGGCCACAGATCCTTTCTACGGTGAATTGTATGATCCGTGAAGTTCACCCAACCACGTCATCAAGGCGAGCCTAGTAAGTGACCGTAAATGGGACCGTAAAACCCATTTAATGTTCGTAAAGTGTACTATAAAATTGGGGTTAGGTGTAAATATCTAACACGATCTCTTTCACTTCCCACTTCTCCATAAATGCAAAAAAAAAAAACCTCATTTCTCTCTCATGTAACCGTTCCAATAGTTACGCCATAACTCCCATATTTCTCTACTCCATATCCCTTGAATTCACACATCAACTCACTCATCCACACCCATTCTCTTTATCAAGTCACGTAACTACTGAACCTACGTCTCCGTCTTGTGCTTTCAAGATTTCTTCAAATTTTGTCGACTATCAAGTATGTTGGCGTTCCAAACCCTTTTCCTACTGTAGTAAAGCATATGGTGTGATGATGGTGGAGTCCTCACCCCATAGATATTGTGTAACAGAAATTTCACACCTATGGTTTAACCTTTGATCACTGTTTTGGACCCTTGTGTTGATTTTTGTTCAAATAGTATTTGATGTGCAATTGTCACGACCCATTTTAGCCTAGGTCATGCGGAGACCTACCATTCTCACCTCGGTAGGTGAACCCTTAACTCAACGTTCACAATCAATAAATATAATAGCGGAAGAATTAAAACGACGTAAGTCTCACAATATAATACAGATAAGTGCGGAAGTAAATGAATCCACCCTAGTATCTGGTCTGGTCATACAAAAACATCTAAATCCGAATACTAAGGTCTGAATAATAATACATAAATGTCTCAAATCATGTCTTAAAAGAAGAGTAAGACATAAGCAACAGAAGAGTCTTCGAGGTCAACGGACGCCATGCTCACCCTGGAAACCTCAAGTAGAAGCTGAGGAGTCGATCAGCCACGAGTCAGAGAAGTAGATCTGACCTGATACTCTGCATTCATAAAAGAATGCAGCAAGTGCAAGTTAGTACAAATAACAGTACTGGTAGGCATCATAGGCCGACTAAGCATAGTTAACACAATTCAGAAAATAACGCAGATAAACAAGTAAACCGATCACGCATGGGACAATATAATCGTAACCGAGTATCCATCAACACCTATGTAAGTATCTAACCCCAATATAATAGGTCTGAGTATATCTAATCCTGGAACAATCAACACAATCCATCACAATACAGTTATCACGACATCTCACTCAAGTCATAGTGCAATGCAATGTAATAATGGTATGAATGTGATGCCATTCCATGCTATACAAATGAGATGTACACATGTACTTCAGACAGAAATATCGACGTCTCGGAAACACAACCCAGTGTGATTCGATAAGTCTAAGTGCCACCTATCCCAGATCTTTGCCAAACAAACAGACGGGACCCTGGCTAATTTCTCACAGGGGGAGTCTCACCGGCACCACTCTAGGGGACCCGCGGAGCCCATGCACTGCAATCGAATTCGGGATAACATCGGAATCGTCCATGCACAACGATGCCCGAATATAACCATCGGACATCAACCTTCTCACAATCACACAAAAGAGTTGTCAAATATCAGTTTCATAAATCAACGATTCCGGAATTGAACCTCGGACATCGGCCTCCTCACAATCACTCAAGTAAAAGAGTTTATCAAGTATCAGTTTCATATAAACAACGATTCCGGAATGGATCTTCGGACATCAACCTTTTTCACAATCACTCAACTAAAAGAGTTTATCAAATATCAATTTCACTCAATCAATGATACCGGATCATCACTAGATATCGGCCATGCATGATAATATGAGAGAATGCGTGCAATGCATATGCGAATCATCAACGAGTAAGCTCAATATCACAAGTACCTCAACGGGGCACACCAATAATATATCACATCACAATACCAACAGTTGTATACCAACATATATTAATAACTCAAATACCAACAGTGGGTATGCCAATAATGTATCATAGTACAAATACCAACAACGAGTATGTCAATCCTATCCCAAATCAGGACAACAAGCGACATTCGCTATCTACCAACTACACATGGCATCAAACCAACACAATTAAATAATCAAACACATGTAACGAGGTGGCTAGTCCCAACACGCATCAGGGCCCAACCTAAGGCAATATCCATCCAAACTTCACACCCGAAGGTTCACATGCTGTCTACGACATCATAATCTAAATATATGATTTACTATACTAAGTCTCACAAAAGGTAAACCATAACCTACTTGGACTGCCGAACTACAAACACCAACAAGTCACTCTATCGCCTAGCCCTTTCTCTGAAGCTCAGAACCAAAGTAGTCTAAGCACAATCGAATTCTAAGTTAGAAATCATGAATAATGATACTAATATTGCTATGATATCAATTAGGTCCATTTTAACTCTAGAAATTGGGGAAACGGGCCCACAAGGGCAAAACAGGAAATTCATGGGTAAAATACCAAATTGAATCCTAGGTAATCATAACCCCTTCATTAATTGTTAATTTAGCTCAAGAATTATCCCTAAATCAGATCTCTAGTAAAACCCCCAAATTGGGTATGAACCCTAATTCTCCAAATCCGAAATTCAACCTTAAAAGTGAAAGATATATGATTACTAAGCTTAGATTCATCACATTTTAACATTAACATCATCAATTTATCAAGTATACTCTTAGAGAAAAATCTCCCAAAACCCACCTTCAAATTCAATTTCTGAAGGATTGAAAAGGGAAGGGGAAAGTCCAAAATGATTGTGATTCAAGAGAAGTAAAGGGATAGACAAGGTTTTACCTCCAAGATTTCCTTCAATTTGTCTCAAAGAACAGCCTTCCCAAGCCCAAATATCGAGATATGAAATAATGAGGGTCTAAGACTCATTTAAGACTCATTAAATACACAGTCACTGCCCATCGCCGCTGTAGCGGTAACTGGACCGCCCAAGCGGCCACCTGATTGCTTCAGCGGTCACGCCAAAATGGCTGGTACCGTTTCAGCGGTAGGTCCACCGCCCCAGCGGTGCCGTTGTTGCAATGCTGGTGCCACCAAAGCGGGCACCAAACACCAGAAACTAGGCCTAAGTTTTTCGTTTAGATTCGATTTTTTTACTAACTCCTGAGGCCATCTGCTCACATACCAGATAACTAGTCCCACATAAAAATGCATTACGAACACGACTGTGGCCTCAAAATTCCCAACAGACGTCTCGTTGACCGAGTCAACCACCGTTACCTTAATTCCCATTTCCCATCCAATGTTCCGAATGTATCTGAATGCATTGGAAACAAATCAAACGCACACACAAGTTCTAAATGACTATCCGAACCTCTCGGAATTGATAGAATTCTGAAAAAGGTTTGTTTACCCAAAAGTTTACTTCGGGTCAACCACTTTCACTTTTAAGCCTATATTTTCACCAAAGTTACCCAAATTCAGTCTAGACACCTCAAAAAGCGTGTCAACGGTCCCCTTGGGTCAAAAGGGAGCTAATAAATGTTCGGGAACGAGAGAAAGTGCTAAAAGAACTATAACGACCAAACGGATCGTTACAGCAATGTTGGGGGTTGGGTTTGGTATGTTTGTTGCACTTTGTTGCTCATGAGGAACAAGTTCATCAAAAACCCATCGAGTCGGAGGACATTCCAACCATCGACTTTGGAAACAAAGTCCAAGGTAGTTATGCCTCCCAACTGTTTGATAAAATAATATTGGGGGTTGGGTTTGGTATGTTTGCTGCACTTTGTTGCTCATGAGGAACAAGTTCATCGAAAACCCATCGAGTTAGAGGACATCCAACCATTGACCTTGGAAACAAAGTCCAAGGTAGTTATGCCTCCCAACTGTTCGATAAAATATTCTTTGGAGTTGAGATGATAGGGGTGATGTCTGAGTGACCCCTAAATTTAGTGTGGATGTGGTAATGCGAGGGATTAAGACATAGTGGCCCAACAGCCATACGTCGATGTTTTTGGGTGTATAATCTGGTCTTATGCTTGAAAGTAATGAAATCTGCTAAAAAATGAGTTGGATGAAATCTTGTGGTAAGAGTGATATTCACAGTGGAATTTACGTACCATACATTCAATTGACGGACCATAAATTTCAATCATGAAATGGCCTAGCATTGGTTTCTATTTAAAACCTACAGTAGGATTGATAGACCGTAATTATTTTTACGGACCGTACATCCCAACCGCAAAAGGGCCTGTGAAAATATGGTTTCTGTTTAGTGTCTACGACAAGTTTTACGGTCCGTAAAACCCCACTGTGAAATTAGATCTAAAAATATGGTTTCTATTCCAAGTTTACGGTGGGATTGATTGGCCGTAAAATCATTTTACGGACTGTGAAATGTTTTACGGCCTGCCTATCCCACCTGTTCCCAAATGTCCAATCTTTTAGTTTTAGCTAGTTTCCTTCTTTCTCTATTGGTTCATTTCCTATCTTTTCTTGTCATTATTGTCTTTTATATATAAAAACAACATATATGAGATATTTTCTTGAGAGTAAAATATTGTCCTCGACAGGTATGGCGCTAGAAAACCCAATAAAGAGGGGTAGCTCACAATAAGACGGGAGGGGCAGAGCCAAGGGTCAGCCAAAAATAACATCACGACTCCGAGACCTGCCTTCTGACCCTAAGACTGAGATACAGAGATCATGGAACAATTAACAAAGACCACTAGGCAACGAAGAGCCCTTTGGTTTCAGGTACCCCCTAGTCTAAAGAAGGAGAATTAGAATCATCCTTCTCTAGTGATAGTAATGAAAGTTCCAGGCAAGATAGGTGGTAGAGTTCAAATCACCTTGATCAATGGATTTGTGGTTCAAATCACCCTGAGTAATAGACTCGTGGCCATTCGACTAGTCCTGAGACCATGCGACTCCAACAGGTGCGAATGAAGGCGAGATCTGGAAATAGCCTCTAGTTCACTGTAGAAGGGTCGAGAGAACTGTTTGAGCATGGGCTGGAACCTTCTATACCAGGAGATATGCCATGAAGGAGCATCTATTAGGAAAGACACATAAGCTTTCAAGGGTTGAACGTTTTCCCAATAGCCAGTCCATTGTGCAATTCTATAAATGGGAGTTCCTCAACGAGCCTCTTGGGGATTATAATCTAATTCTTGTCCTGGAGTTTTATGCATCCTATAGGGCAAAGATTGCTCTTCAATTGAAGGGTAATAATCATTGCAAGTATATTGTGAGGCTAACCAAAGTTGACTCTGAGGGATGAAAGTTGATATATCTAGCAAAGCTGTCAATCGTTTTTACTTCGGGGAGCTTACATAGCACCAGCAAACACTGATGAGCTTGATTATAAAATCGATAACATGATAGAGTACTTACCTTGGGTAGCTTCGGTGATTGCTAGAATGGAACCCGAATGGAGTACAAACCCAAAAGCCTCTATCAAAAAGATGGATCTCTCTCTAGAGGCCAAACTCTGTTGGAGTAGAGTCATTAACCAGATCCATCCCACTCAGGTTGATAATTCTCTCACTCCCAACAGGGCGATCCTTGTTGCATCCATCATGTCTAGATATATGATAGATATTGTTGGGGAGATTTTCCTGTATGCGACCCAACCCGAATTATCACTAGTGTTCCCTTGTCTCATCAATGGGTTGTGTCGTAAAGCGGGTGTCCATACTTTACTGTTGAGAGATCATCGCATCCAAGTAAAACATGTCTACGACATTATGAAGAGCAAGGATGAGATGCTTCAAGCTCCTCAGCTACTGTCTATACCTATAGTAGTGTCATCACAGTCACAGCCCGACTCCCAAGATAAGGGTGAGCCTTAGCCCGAGGCCACTCATGAGATGCGAAAGGGTGCCATCACAGTGCCATCTACTTCAAAGACTTCTACACCTTCATCAGGCCTGACCCCTACAGCAGCTCCTCCCACATCCACAACCCTACCATTGGTTGGCTTGATTCCATTCAACAGAGAGAACTTTCATAACTTTGCCGTCAAAGCAGACCGCGCTGATCGGCAAGTGCGCAGCTTACTGGGGGAGTTGGAACATTTTATGACCAAGGAAATTAAAAAAATCTTTGGACCCTTTGAGGGATTCCATCAAAGTGTCACACCGACAGATTCATTCTCGGATTGATGGTCTGAGAGGCGCCTGACAGATTAAGAGAACGTGAGTCTAGCTGTTGATTTGGGGGCAGTTCAGAATGAGTTGATTCAATTAAAAGAGGATGTTCGTGAGCTACAGTTGAAAGGAGGGATTGCACCAACTGACCCTGTCCCAGAATCCGCGATAAACTTGTCAGAAATAGTACCCATTGTCAAGTTGTTGGCCGATGACTCTCCACCTTGAGACATGGGTAAGAGACCAAGATCTCATAATGATGAGGATGAAATGGTGGATGAAAATGATAAGGAGGAATGCCGAGGCAGGAAAGTCATCCATCTCTCCCCTGTTGACACCATTTCACTGGGGCTTCTTCCAGCAAAGACCCCGCTAGGCAAACCTTGATTAGGCCTCCCACACCTATTGAGGCTGCTACCACTGTCCTCGAGGTGGATTTTCATGTGCATAGCCAGTCAGCTCCACCTGCCAGACCCACTGATCCATCTACAGAGAAGGCTACAGTTCACACTGCTAAGGTGGCGACACTTCAGAACGATCAAAGTGCTTAGTGCGCCCAGGGAGTTCCTACCCTTTATTCTTGTTTATTTTGATGCAATGGGGACAATTCATAATATTTAAGTTGGGGGTGGGCTACCTTGTTTATGTTGTATACATGTGTTAGTTGTACTCTCCACGACTTTTCTTTGCCATGGTTCTTTTCCTGACGGTGTTAAATTTCTGTTGAACATGAAATGTTTAGGATGTTTTTTAGATAACATAAAGTGATTTTGACTTATATGGTAGTGATTGGATTAATTTATGGCATGTATGATGTGTGTATTTTGAAGTTGAAATGAGCACCCTTCCAAATTATTGTGTACTCTTTTTATGACATTATGAGTATTAGGGTATTGTGTGTGTTGAGTAATTGCTTGGGAAGTCAATTCAAATCGAAAATAAGATAATCAATTTGTATGACAATGTGTAGTGAGTTGTTAGTAAGATGTTCATGTGTCGTACTTGCAATCTAGAACTTGCCTGGTTAGTTATGCCATTTTTCTAAGGATAGTTTGGTTGTGGATATGACCTTAGGACTTCTTTGATATGATTTTTATGTTTGAAAACCTTGAAGCCGTTTTGCCTACCCAGTCACAGATACTATCCCTAGTAGCCCGTTTTGAGCCTTTAAACTTGTTTCTTGACTAGCCGCTAATTAGCCTTTACCCTTGTTTAAACTGTTCCCATTCTTGCACCAGTTCCCTCTTTGACACTATAAGTGATGATAAGAGGTGTAAAAGCTTAAGTTGGGGGTGAAACACAAAATATGTGGAAATTGAAGCTAAAAGCCTAAGTTAGGAGTGGAGACGAGTTGCCTAGTCTATGATCCGATGTGGTTGATTTAAGTTCCATTTCTATAAAAATGAAAAGAGAGAGAAATTTGTGAAAATGTTGCACAAATAGATGAATAATAGAAGTAGTTTGATGGACCACATTGAGGTTGTAGGATCAAAAACAAGGAACTGAAAGGAAAAAGAAAGGGTGATGAGGTAAGTAAAGTGTAGTGTTCAAGGAGGGTTAGTCACTATAATCCAAATATCTATCCTACCCTTCCCTAAGCCTACATTACAACCAGTGTAAAAGTCCCAATGTGATCACAACCGAACCATCCAAGGTGAGGGCATTGAAAATAAGGGCAAACTTATGGTATTTGCATTTATGGTATGTGAAACTTCTTTGTGAGTGTCAGTGTCTCTCTTCTCTTTCATCTCTGATCCCATTAGTATATGTACATGTATGTTCCGAGACTTCATTTGGTCTTTGTGAGGGCATGCGGGTTGAGAAAATTGTTGAAAATAAATAACTACCCGAAGTAGAACTTGTGGGCGCATTGATACTCCCAATAGCGTGATGTCATTGATTGAAGCCTCATTGTGAATCTTAACAGTCTTGAAAATGTGAAAGTGAGGGGGCCATTTTTCATAAGAGTACATGCTAATATTTACGTGCCAATACCATTGTAGACAATCTTACTTTATGATATTTAAGTTTTCGTGATACTCATGTGTTTTGTTTCAGTTGCTTGAGGACAAGCAAAGATTTTAAGTTGGGGGTGTTGAAGTGACGTGGAGTTACAACACATTTGATGTCTTTTTATGACGAGTTTTACTTGTTTTTAAGTGATTATGTGTCGTTTATTATGTGTTTTGCTATGTTGCAGGTGTTTGGAGTCTAAATAGCAAAACAAGGAAAATCACACAAAAAAACCTCAAAATGTGAAGTTGGAAGTCCAGTTGATGAAGGACAAATATACGGGAGGATCTACGGTCCGTAAATTCACTCACATACCATATTTCAACTATAAAGCCTCAACAGACCACTAAGCAAAAGAGATAAATTGACTGTCCAGATCTACGAATCGTAGAATATTCCAAAGGATGTATATGTCTACCGTAAAATCGTGCAAGCCAAAACAAAAGAGACTTAGAGATGAGTAATTTCATGGAAACCCTATATGTTTGTAGTAAAACCATGAAAGCCAAGACAGAAGAGACTTCAAGAGGAGAAAATCTACAGTACAGATGTACGGACCATAAATTAGTTCTATGGTCTGTCAAAGCAAGTGTAGATGTTGACCTAGATCTAAAGAATTATAATTTTACGGTGCCCAAGAAGCAATTGACGGACCGTAGATCCATTGTACGGTCCGTAAGTCAGATCGCCAGAGGCAGTTTCCTCCAAAATATTTTCTGCGTGTTTTCTCTTTATAAATTGTTTATGTAGGGTTTTGTAGGTAATTCAAATTCATATTGTCTTAACTTTCCATAGAATTGAATACACCAAGTAGGTGAAGCTTCTGAGGAGAATATTCCAACTTTTTCTCTTCTTTATTCCATTGTAAGCTTTTAATGCTTTGTTTTGTAGTAAACATTAAGAGTAGCTAAGTTCTAATACTAAGGTTGTGGGCCCAATGAGGAGTATTATGTTAATGAGTGTTTAACATTGAATATACTCATAATGGGTTGTTTGTTTCTATCTATTTCTTATACATTAAAGTTGGTTAGTGGTTGCAAATATTAACCTATGTTATAAACCGTTTCTCTACTTGGGAAGGTGAGTTAGGGTTTGGTAGAAATAAATACCAAGAACTCGGGGCGTTAACCCTCATTTAATAAACTCATTTAGGACTAAGCGGAGTTTACTTGGAATAAATTAACTGTTCTACATCTCAGCTATTTCGTATTTGGGAAAACTATAAATAGGAAATACTTACTAATTATTAGGAAATATTAGAAAGTCATTTAGAGATTAAGCGCAAACAATACAATGACCTATTAGGAATATATCATATTAACACCTGTAGCATTACATCTCGTCCAAAGGAGACACAACCTTATTTTTTTCCAATTAAAGTATTTTCAAGTCAAAATAGCACGTAGAAATATAAACACTTTTTACAATTCACCGGAATAGAACAACAACTAGTGTCACGTAACGTACTACAAAAGTAACCTTTTCACACCTAATGTTGTGTGGGGTTCGACCCTAACCTAGTGGGGTTACTATATTTGACAGTGTCAGTTTTGCACCGTTAATTAGGTGTAATTTGTGCGTATCAATGTGCATTTACTATCGTCAGTTGAATAAAGTCACCATTAAAAATAAGTACAAACTTCCCAAAATTGATGACTTGTTTGACCAACATTAGGGTGCCCAGTGCTTTACCATGATTGACCTCAAATTAGGGTACCATTAGCTGAAGGTTAAGGAAGATGATATTCTGAAGACCACTTTCAGAAACTATTATAGTCATTTTGAATTTCTTCTCATGTCGTTTGGGTTGACGAATGCACCATCAACTTTCATGGATCTTATGAACTGGGGCTTTAAGCCTTATCTTGATTTATTCGTCATTGATTTTATTGACGACATCTTGTTTATTCCCGTAGTGAGACTGACCATGCAGAATATCTCAGAATAGTATTGCAGACACTCCAGGACTATAAGCTTTATGCTAAATTTTCAAAGTGTCAATTTTGGCTTAAATCAGCAGCATTTCTAGGCCATGTCATTTCAGGGGAAGGCGTGAAAGTGGATTTTCAAAAATAGACGCCATGACGAATTGGCCCAGACCCACTTCAGCAACAAAGATAAGAAGTTTCTTAGGTATGGCAGGCTATTACAGACGTTTCAAAGAGGGTTTTTCCTATACCTCAACTCTATTGACTAAGCTGACTCAGAAGAAGGTCAAGTTTCAATAGTCAAATGCTTGTGAGAGAAGTTTTGAGGAGTTGAAAAAGAAGTTGACTACTGCTCCGATGTTGACACTACCAGAGGGAAACGAAGGGTTCGTAGTGCATTGTGATGCTTCAGGAGTTGGTCTAGGATGTGTCTAATGCAGTATGGCAAAGTAGTAGCTTATGCATCTAGGCAACTTAAGGCTTATGAAAAGAATTATCGGATTCATGATTTAGAGTTGGAAGTTGTGGTTTTCGCACTAAAGATATGGTGTCACTACTTAAATGGTTTCACATTGATATTTTCATAGATCATGAGAGCCTTTAGTATGTTTTAAAGCAAAGAGATGGACTCAGAAAGTGAATGAAGGTTATGTAGATGGACTCCCGAGAGCCTTTTGAACAAGGGGGAGATGATGGTACTTTGAGGTACCATGGCAGATTATGTGTTTTGAATGTAGATAGACTCAGAGAGTGAATTATGGCCGAGGCGCATAGTTCCGGGTATCCCATTCACCCATGTTCTACGAAGATTTACTATGACCTTAAAGAGGTGTATTGATGGAACAATATGAAAAAGAATGTAGCAGATTTTGTGGGTAGATGTCAAAATTGTCAACAGGTGAAAGCCGAGCACTAAAGGCCTGATGATTTGGCTCAGAACATAGATATTCCCATTTGAAAATGGGAGATGATAAATATGGAATTCATAACAGGTTTACCACGATCATCTGGAAGACATGATTTGATTTGGGTAATTGTGGATCGACTTACTAAATCATCACACTTTCTGCCAGTGAAGACCACCGATTCTACATAAAACTTTTCCAAGATATATATTCAAGAAATTGTCAGGCTTCATGGGACCCCTAGTGTCCATTATTTCAGATCGTGGTACTCAATTCACAGCGAACTTTTGGAAGTTCTTTTAGAAAGGATTGTGTACCAAGGTAAATCTCAGTACAAATTTTCATCCTCAAATAGATGGCCGAGAAGAACGTACTATCCATACACTTGAGGATATGTTGAGGGCATACGTCCTATATTTCAAAGGCAATTGAGATGATCACTTGCCTCTTATTGAGTTTTCCCATAACAATAGTTATAACGCAAGTGTCAAGGTGGCATCGTTCGAAGATCTGTATGGGCGAAGGTGTAGGTCGCCAATTGGTTAGTTCGAAGTTGGAGAAGCAGAGTTGTTAGGAACAGACTTGGTCCACCATGCTATGAAAAAATTCAAGTTGATCCAAAAGCATTTGGAAACGTGTCAGAGTGGCCAAAAGTCCTATTCGTACATGCGGCGCAGAGACCTTTAGTTTCAGATTGATGATTGGGTGTTTTTGAAAGTTTCTTCTCTGAAAGGTGTTATCAGATATGGAAAGAAAGGAAAACTTAGCCCCAGATATATCAGGCCATACAGAATCCTGCGTAGGATTGGCGAAGTAGCTTATGAGCTCTAGTTACCGCAAGATTTGATTTTTGTGCACCCAGTGTTCCATGTGTCCATACAGAAGAAATGTGTGGGAGACCCTTCATTGGTCGTCTCTACTGAAACTATCATAGTTACAGATGGCCAACATTATGAAGAGATTCTCGTGGCTATTCTTGATCGCTAAGTTCTCAAGTTGAGGACAAATGAACTTGCCTCTGTAAAAGTGTTATGGAGAAGTCAGAAAGTCGAAGAGGCTACATGGAAAGCCGAGGAGGACATAAAGTCCAATTATCTGTATTTGTTCGATGACCTACCAGTGAACTTCCAAGGTAAACTATCCAAGCATTCACATTCCGCGCTTTAACAGTTATGTTTCCACGTACTCATGAATTCATGTTATGATGACCATGTTTGCACGAACTCCTGTTAATCAACTATTCATGTTCCATGTCATGCTCCTCACGTCCATATAATGATGTCAAGTTCCTGCTCATGTTCCAGATCTCATGTTAATAGTGCCTACGATTTCTTTCCAAGTTCCACATATAGACTTTAGGTTACTGTTCATAATGATAGATGAGGGAAGGATTCACGCAAGGTTTATGTCAAGCACGGTAAGTCCAACTATGAGAAAAATGACCTATCATTCGAGGATGAATATTCCCAAGGGGGAGATAATGTAACATAACGCACTTCCGAACTAGAGTATAGAACCATGGAACTAAACAAACCCTGTTTTCAAGTTAGTCTTCACGAGGCTTCATTTCAAGCGAGCATAACCCCCTTATTTATTGGGAATTTGGGAATACTTCCTAATGAAGGTTAGAGTCCTTTGAAATACCTATCCATCCACAGAAGAACCAGGCCAATAGGATCACTGTATAAAAAGTTATAATTGTTTTACTGAAAGGTCACAGAGCAGTCCGTCGAGCATACATATACGACGCAGATTGCAATATGCAATGCAAATTGCATTATCCCCCTCCGTATTTTGGACCAATTTAGTCTCAAATTTTCTAGCGTCCTGTTTTGGTATTCTTTAGCATTTGGTTCAGTATAATGCAATTTGCAACACAGATGCAAACACCTATGACACCCGGCCTTCTTTGAAGTCACATTTTTATGAATTTTTGTTCTATTTTTCAGCTCTCCAAGCCCTAGCATGACTTTTCTCTCCTCTCCTCATCCTCATCTTCCCACATAAAAGTAAGTCTCTCCTATGTGTTCCAAATTAATTTTAACACTTGTACATGGATTCTTAACAAGATTTTATGCTACAATCTTAGGGTTTTCAAGAAAACCCCCCTCAAGGTTTCAAGTTCAGATTTTTTGAGTTTCTTCTTCAAAAAGTTCAGACCTTTTCTTTAAGTTTTGGAGGGATTAAGGTACGTAGAGCTTCTATCTACGTACGGGAACATCATTGTTCTTCCCCACACCATAATTCTTCCATATTTCCATGAAATTCTCATTCTAATGAGTGTTATGCCCTAGTTCATGAAATTACTAAACCATGCTATAAGTAGACTATGATTCTATTGTTCGTGTTCATGATATATCATTTTGAGTGCCATGAACCCTGTACGTAACCCATGTATACTCATGCTTCGATTTTCATGAGTTCTTATATATATATATATATATATATATATATATATATATATATATATATATATATATATATATATACTATGAACTAATATGATTCCATGTCTCCTGAAAAACTATACTATACATGTCAACAACTATGATACAAGTCATGTCATGAAATTCATGGGCTACTAAGCCACTTATATACATGTTCATGTTTTGGGAGTAGTACAGATTACTGGGAAGGTTAACATCTGACAGTACGTATACCAACGTAGTATAAGGGTCGTCCCATCAGATACGGGTGATTCCTTCAGGTTACCTATTACAAGTTATTTTATGGATCCAGTCTTGTCATGTTCAAGTCTCGTACCTTGGCGAGGCACGAGATGGCTTAGCTGATCGGGAAGAGATCAAACACCACGTGCTCACGGGGTGGTTACATGTCAGTTATACTAAGGCTCTCTAACTTAAAATTATTTACACATGTTATATACTTGTCTGATTATATTCATGTTCAGTTTTAGCTTACAGTTATAGTTTTAGTTTTGTATTACTTCCTGTACTCTCATTTATTATTTTTGGGTTGCCCATTCCCCGAGCACCCCACTTATTGTTCTTTCTTTCAGTTGCTTTACATACAAGTATAATTCTAGTTGACTTACGTCCCTATTGCCCGAGGCCTGCATTTCATGATGCAGGTACTGACTTATCGAAAGACAGATCTGCTGGCAAGATTCTCATATCACCTATTGGTGAGCCCCACTTTATTTAGGGGTATTATCTTTGTTTATGTTAATGTCATGATAGAAAGTAGAGGTATGTCGGGGGCCTTGTCCCGGTAGCTAGTTCAGTATTTAGATTCATGTTCAGAGGTTTCATAGACTAGCCTAGCATGTCATGTCAGATGTTCAGTTGTCGTATAGCCTATGCTGGCTACGTATTTATTATATTTCAGACTATTTCCATACTGATAATTCCATATAGTATTTCCAGTATTTATTATTGATTATTAAATCACATGCTTCATTTGGAATTTTCATGCTTTAACTTATATTCTGCGTTAGTACATGTCCCATCTTAATTAAACAAGTTATGTGGGTCGCCCGATCACATGCAGCAAGGCACTGAGTGCCGTTTTACGTCCGGAACCAAGTTTGGGGCAATACATCACCACACTCAAAACATCCCCACGCGTGCCATAGTTGTCTGAGAAGAGGTAGAATAATCCAAATAACCATCTCAACCTGCGGTCCTGGAGGAAAACCCCTCGAAACCCCTTCCCAAACCAGGGACACCACGACCCGAAGAATCACCTATCGAAAGTCTAAATCGCTGCCTAAACGAGTCTGCTAAAATAGGGATGATATCCTCTCCCATGATGGCCCCTACCTCTAGATGAGACCGCCAAAGATTCTAGAACTGCAAGGCTTTTTTTCCACTCTTCCCTCATACTCATGATGCCTAATAGTCTCAACCTCTCTGGTGGCATGCACTATTTCGTGAAAAGTACCTCCAGAAGCTGCTACCTATGCCACTGCGACTTGAAAGGGATAAGTCAGCCCCCTAACAAATTTCTGAATCCTCTCAATGTCATCAGCTAGAATTGTCAATTCCTGACGTGACAAGGGATGAAACCTCATCTCATATTTTGTTATAGAAATCCCATCCTACATCAATTTATCGAACTGCTCCCGCCTGTCCTACCTCACATTACAGAGAACCCACTTCTGTAGAATGACACGAGCAAACTCAGGCCAAGTAAGTGGAGGTGGCCCAACTGTTCTAGCCTCAACAAAAACACTCCACCACTGCTAGGCGGGACCAATCACTTGTAACACTGTGAAATCGACACCGTCAGACTCAACCAACCCCTAGTTGTGTGGCCTCTCATCACAAATAATCAAGAACTCGTAAGCATTATCATCAGGATGTCCATTATATTGTGGTAGCTTCATCTTATCAAACTTATCATACATCTTCTTCTCCACTACGGTTATAGTGGGCTGAACAACTGGTCGGGTAACAATACCCAAAACTAGCAAACCCCAAAAACTAAAGAGCCAGCAGTAGCAGGCTATGCCTCTGGGGTCCAAAATCTTACAGTAATCATCGGAATAAGAGACTGAACTCCAACTCTGGCTCGGGAACCCTCTGGAGTAGATAGTAGTATGATGTGTGAGCCATAACCTCAAAGAAGCTTCAAATACACACCAAGGTATCTTGAAGAGTAGGAGTGGCAATGAATCCAGCTGGTGCCTGAGTGAGTCCAACCTCATCCACCCGAATAGGCTCTAGAATATTCTCTAGCACTAGAGACACATCTCTAGCATGGACCTGAGCAGCAGTTGGTGCTTGGCCTCTGGTAGGTGTAGAAACACAGGCTCTATCCCTTCCTCGCCCCCTACCACGTCCCCTGCCTCCTCCATAAGAAACAGTCTTCATCATCTGTGAGAGAGTGAAACAGCAAAACTCTTAGAATCCATTAGACCCAGTATGGAAGATAAGGAATAAAAGGCAATAGTTTTCCTAAATATCCTATAGCCTCTCAAAGATAAATACAGAGCTCATCGTACCGATTTGCAAGATTCTACTAGACATTATTCTTGTACTTGAGTGACTGGTGAACGTAAAGATCTAATATCAATTTGTCACGACCCAATCTGGAAAGTCGTGCAGGCACCCACCTCCACCAAGTAGGTAAGCCATCTACAATGTCTTAAACCAAATTAACAAGTATAACAAACGAAAATAATTAAGTAAAGCCAATTGAAGTCATAATAGACTCTCAGAATAGTACTAATACAAAATAAGTACTATAAATCCCCAAAACTTGGTGTCACTAGTACAAGAACTACTAGAATAGAGATACAAGTTTGGAATAGCATCTAACATTCACTGTCTAGAATAAAGAAAGACGGAAATAAGGATAGAAGAAGAATTTAATGCCACTAAACAGCCAATAGCTCACCCTGAATCCCTCAAACAGCCTTCGCAACGATCGTTGAAGCCTCGAGTCCCACTAGTGCTAGGAACTGAATCTGCACACAAAAAGGTCCAGCAAGTGTAGAGTCAGTATGAAAAATCAACGTGTACTCAACAACATTGTCGACTGACACTAAACTAAAACGGTGATGAGGGTTGGTCTTCTGATTGCTTGCAACCTAAGTTAACCGCGATTAATCCAACATAACAGTAATTATAAGCTACAAGTCTAAGTATCAGAGACCTCTAAGTTCACAAGAATCCATGATCTGATATGTTAAGGAAATGCGATGTAAGGCCTTTCCATCACCGGTAAACACACGCTCCGTAATATGGAATATGTGAACCATGGGGGACTTGTGAGGTCCATACACCACCCTAAACCATTTCCAATTGAGTTCTTAGCCACTTAAGGATTCCAATCTCAATACTCAGCTAATTAGGCTCATATTACCAGTCTTTAGCCAATTCGGCTAACATTACCTGTTTTTAGCCATTTCAGTCCATATCATTCAAAACACTCCCACTGGAACCATTTCCCATCAGACATTAGATATGTATCCTCAAATGTAATATGCATGAGATACCATATAAAAGTACGAATATGACATGCACGCAACAAGTCTATAAGGTAAAGGCTCAATCTTAGCTCTTTTCCACTTTTAAATGACTATTAACGAGTGATGAGAACACCAATCACAAATAAGCCTGGTATGAAGCATAGAAGCATCAAATAAGAGATCTCATGACTCAATCACAATTCATGTAAAGTAATTTAAGCTATCAGATAATGCCTAAAGCATGGCATTTGAATCGGACTATAAGACTCGATACTAAACAAATACCTATTACTCCCTCTTTATTAGTTCATTTTAACCAACCACGCGCTTTCTATAGAGTCTAGGGTCTCAACTTTCCTGATTTGGAGTCTGATACTCACAACAAAGCCTTGTCCTTTCATAGAGCCTCTGAATGGTCCCAATATCTTCAAATACAGATTCTACGTTAGCATGCGAGTCCGTTGACACCTATATTTCTATATTATAATTTTGGCCCCAAAAAGGCAATCCCGAGCCCAGAAGGGAAAAATTGTAATTTCACCCCAACAATCAGTTTAGCCATATCTCATAGAGCCTAAATTTCAAAAATCAGTCAAATCCGACATCAAATCGACTTCCAATTTGAAGAATCCATATTTCAACTTAAAATTTTTAAATCCCAATTTCCAATACAATTCATGATTTCAATGATAAAATTCCACAATAATTGAAGTTGAATGGTAAAAGGATGGTTAGAATCTTACCCCCGCGAGGAACTTGTAAAACCGTCCCAAAATCTCTCAAATTCGAGTTACCAAACTCCAAATATGAAAATAAAATGTCTAAGTTCTAATTAGGAAAAATGGAATATAACACTGCCAGCGACTTCACACCTACGGACAAATCCTTGCAGGTGTGAGTTCGGCATAAACCCAGAAACATATAGGTGTGGAAGAAACCTTGCACCTGCGACGTGCAAAGATGCAGAGTATCTTCTGCGGGTGTGAACCCTGAAAAACTCACCAAGTATCGCACCTGTGGCCCACCATACATAGGTGCGGCTCTGCAGGTGTGCCTGCTTGCGTGCAGTTATGATAACACCAGAAACCAGAATTCAGTTATGCTCCAAACTTCGATTCAACACCTGAAACTCATTCGGGACCCCCCGGACACAAAGCAAATGTGTGTTTTAGCATTAAAACATGCAACAAACTTATTCGTGCACTCAAAAACTAATTTCTCATCCAACCACCCAAATCACACCTAAACCTCTCGGAAACCGAACTAATGACTTGACTAAGTCATAAATCACATTATGGACCTAATGGAATTGACAAAACTTCAAAAAGGACTCATTTACCCCCGATGTTGACATTAGTCAACCATGCCCATTTCTTAATATAAGTATTTTCAAAATATCCGTTTTATCGAAAAATGCATCGGGAAATGCGCCACCGATCCCCATAAGTAAAATACATCAATAAATCTAGGGGAAGGGTCATTTAGGGTAAAAGAGGCAAAAATCTCAAAATGACCAAAAACGTCGTTACATGTAATTAACTTTAGATGAGTTAGTAGATATGGTTGTAAAAATAGAAAAGCAAAATAAAAGAAGGCAACAAGCTAGCTCATGGAGGAGTCAACCAAACACCAAATCTAATAAGTCATGGAGAAAATAAGATATGCCTTCTAGATCTCAAGAAGAAAATGGGAAAGGTAAAGCATATGATAAAGAGGGAGGTAAGGCTTTTAACTCTAAGTTATCTAAACCATCTAGTTCCATTCAATGTTACATATAGTATGGAAGAGGGCATGTGATGCATGAATGTCAAAACAGAAGAAATATTCTCATGAGAATATGGAGAATGTGAGAGTGAAAAAAATAAGAAAGAGCAAGAAGTTGGAGGTGCGAGTGAAGATGATGTAGATTTGCCTAATAATGGTTTTGTTTGGGTAGCTCGGAGGAATCTTGATGGAGAAAATGAGAGCAAAAGAAGTTATAAAAAGGAAGAAGATGTAGAACTTCCTTTTAATGATAGTTTGATTGGGGTAGTTAGGAGGATTATGGATATCAATTTGGTAATCAATAGTGAAGAACAAAGGGATAATTTTCTCCATACTAGGTGTGGGATAAAATGGAGAACTTGTTCTATGATTATTGACAGTGGTAGTTGTTCTAATGTTGTGAGTTCAACTTGGTAGAGATTTAGCACTGGCACCCTAAGCCCCATAGACTCCAATTATTGGAAGATAGTGGTGAATTGAAAGTTAAAAAATAATGCATGATTTCATTCAATGTTAGTAGGCATGTGAATTGATAATCTTTATCATGTGATTCCTATGAAACCTTGTCATATCTTGCTTGGTTGTCCATGGCAATATGATACGAAACTTTTCATGATGGAAGAAATAATAGATATTCACTTGAGCTTAATGGCAAGAAGTATACTCTTGCACCTTTATCTTCTTCTCAAGTGTTTGAATATAAAAAGAGATTGAGGTGCCCAATAGGAAAACAAAAGGGAGGCAAGAACATATGCCTTCACCCAAAACCCTTTTGGGGAGCACCTTTACTTGCTCCATTCCTGTTCTATTGGTGCCCAAAAATGGATGAATCTTGGAGGATATGCATTGATTGTCGATCTATCAACAAGATTACAGTAAATTAATATCATCCGATTCGTCGTCTTGATGACATGTTGGATCAATTGCATGGGTCCAAAATCTTTTCTAAAGTTTATCTAAAAGTGATTACCATTAGATTTGAATGAATCTTGGGGAGAAAACTATTTTAAGACAAAATATGGGCTTTATGGGTGGTTAGTTATGCCTTTTAGCTTGACTAATGCCCCCAACACTTTCATGAGATTGATGAATCCTGTTTTTAAGGGTTCCCATGGAAATGAATCATGTTTTTAAGGGTTCCCATGAGAAATTTGTGATGGTTTATTTTGATGATATCTTGATCTTTTTTAAAAATCTAGATGAGCATTTAGAACAACTAAAATATATTTTTGAGGTTCTTAGAAAGAAATAATTATTTTCTAATCTTAAGAAGTGTGCCTTTTTTTTTGGATAGTGTGCTATTCTTGGATTTTGTGGTCATTTCTAAGGGAGTTGAAGTTGATGAAGAGAAAATCAAGGCAATCAAAAAGTGGCCTAAACCTAATAAGGTAACTTAGATTAGAAGTTTTCATCGACTTACTAGTCTTTATAGGAGAAATATTAGAGATATTAGCACAATTGTAGCTCCTTGACTGAAGTTTATAAGAAAGATAAGGTTTTTCACATGAGGAAAATACCAAGATGATGCTTTTAACTTATTGAAAAAAATTGTGTTCTGCTCCTCTTTTGCAATTACATGATTTTTTGAAGTCTTTTGAGGTTGAATGTGATGCCTCTGGAAAAAGGAATACGTGTTGTTTTGATGCAAGATTCCAAGCCCATTGCATACTTTAGTGAAAAATTGAGTAGAGCTACACTGAACTACTGAACTTATGACAAAGAGCTATGTGTTTTGGTAAAGTTTTGAGCTACATGTCAATATTATTTGTGACCTATAGAGTTTGTGGTTAAGACCGATCATGAATCCATGAGATATTTGAAGAGTCAAGGTAAGTTTAATCATAGACGTGCCAAATGGATTGAATTCATTGAAACTTTCTCATATGTGTTGCTAATAAAGGAAAAGAGAATGTGGTTGTCGATGCACTTTTAAGAAGGTATGTCTTGGTCTCCACTCTTACTTCTAAATTGAGGGGGTTTGATCAAATCAAGGGCCTTTATGCTAATGATTTAGATTCTGGCATGGTTTTTGCATAATGTATGTTAGGTCCTTGTGAGAGGTTTAATCTTCAAGATGGATACCTTTTTAGATAAAATAAGTTGTGCATCCCTAATTTCACTTGTGGTGGACTCATGGGAACTTCAAAGTGCCTAAACTTTAATATACTTGATGAACATGTTTTTGGACTCGCATGCGAAAGGATGTTGAGAAAGTGTGCTCTTAATGTCTTGAATGTAAACAAGACAAATCAAAATATTACCACATAATGTTTATACTCATTTAACTGTTCCAACTTCTCCTTGGATTGATGTTTCAATGGATTTTATGTTAGATCTGCTAGAACTAAACATGGTAAGGACAATATATTTGTAGTGGTAGATAGATTTTAAAAAATAGCTCGCTTTATTCCATGTTTAAAGACTAGTGATGCTCACATGTGGCTGATTAATTTGTGAAAGAAGTAGATAAATTACATGGTATACCTAGAATTATTATTATTGATAATGATGCTAATTTTTAAGTCACTTTTAGACAGTTCTTTAGGAAAGTTGGGAACTAAACTGTTATTTTCTACATCATGTCACCGGCAAACCGATGGGCAAATGAAAGTTGTTAATAGGACTTTAGGGAATATGTTGGGGCTGTTTTAAAAGAAAAAATAACATTTTGGGAATAACATTTGTCCATGGTAGAGTTTTCCTATAATAGAACTATCCATTTTTATACTGGTAAGTCTCCTTTGGAAGTTGTTTATGAATTTAATCTCATAAGTCCCTCACCCTACCACCCCCCAATTTGTTGCCTTTAGCTACTAATGATATCGTTAATCTTGATAGTAAGAAGAAGGCTGAATTGATGAAGAAGATTCATGAACAAACAGGGCTTGCAATTTAGCGTAGGAATGAAAAACTTGCCTTAAGGAAATATAAGGGGTGAAAATCTGTTATTTTTTAGCCCAGAGATCTAGTGTTGGTGCATTTCAGGAAGGCCTGCCAAAAGAAGATCCAAACTATATCCAAGAGGAGATGGTCCATTTAAAGTCCTAGAAATGATTGGAGACAGTACTTACAAACTTAATCTTCCTAGTGAATATCAAGCTAGTGCTACCTTCGGTGTTTCTGATCTTTCCTTATTTGATGGAGGGTTGCATTCGAGGATGAATTTTATATAAAAAGAGGGTAATGATAGCATCGATGACAGCTCAACATCATTAACGGACATGGATGGAGCTTTAGAAGTTCAAAGAACATCTACAACAAGATCTAAAAATAAGGAAATTTCAAGACAAGCTCAATGGGCTACAATTAGCAATTAAAAAGTGTTTTGTGATGGGAGAAGAGCTCCAGCCCAATCAAAATATTTTTCTCTAGTCTTACATCTACTTGGGACCCAAATAAAAGTACAAGATGAGATGGAATGAGGCCTATATCTCCCCTAAAAGGGAGACATACAACAACCCTCAACTAGTGTTTATAAAATCATTATTTAAGACTTGTTTGATCTATGCTGACTACATTGGCCTAATTGTGGTCAACCTTCTATGCCTCTAGGGAATATATTTCCTATTTACTTTTGCATTGACCAGGCTCCTTCCTTACTACTATATTAAGGGGAGCTTTGTTTCCTCATTGCAACTTGCATTTGAAGAATATATTATAATTGAAAGTTCTTTTGAACCTTTGTGCCAGATTGATTTGTGATGTATCTTTCAAACCTAGTTTGTTCATAGTTCAATGTAGTAAGATGACTTCTCCTTTGATATCTTTGGATTCTTCTTTGTATTCTTAGAAGGAAATTAGTATACATACTAATTGTTCTCTAACATTACTCAGAAAGCGATCAAGATATGAATTCTAAGTTTGATTCGTTTCTCAAGTAAAGGTGTCTAACCAATGACCAATTCGTTATTACTTAGATCTTGTCAATCTTCAGATATTCCGTTCTTGGAACTATTTTCATGAATTTCCCATATCTTTATTTTCTAGTTTTTAGACTCTTTTTTATTTTTTTACTTCCTCACTTCTAGAACTTTTAATTCTACATTTGGGATCACCCTAACCTCGTTGTTATTACATTTCCCCTAATGGACCCTTCTTGTAGCTTTAAAATGATAGTTGTGACATGCGAGGATAGGTGGCACTGTTCACGAGGATACCAAGTGAGTATCGGAGAAGAAAATCTAAATTTGAAAGTTCTTAAGTTAAAGAAATGGAAAGGTTTAACCAAAGTCAACACCAGAGGCTAACAAACCCGAATCAGAGTTTTGTCGATTCCATGAGGTATGAAATGTGATTTATGACTTAGTCGAGTGGTTAAGATGGATCCCGAGGTCTCGGGAGTGATTTGAACCTTTGGTGAGATTCTTATGAGTTTTGGTGAGATTCCGATAAATTTCGGATGGATTTGAGTTGTGTCACGATCATATTTGATGTTTCGGCGTCGATTCTTTGGGCTTAAAGGGTCCCACAGTGAGAAAATGATCTCTATTGTGTTTTGATTGAATTATTAGATATGTATTGTGATTACGGAATCATTGCAAAAAGAATCATCGAATTTTGAGGTTATATGAGGAAGTTATGATCATTTTAGAGTTAGAACAAATTGTTGGTGCTGGTGCGATTGCAAACGCGGCTATGGGTCCACAAATGCAGTATTTCTGGTGTTAAATTGCAGACTTCGTTTCATTCACTCAAAATCAATATTTGGGAGTTCTAAAGCCCCGATTTGGTAATTTTTCACGGTGTTGTTCTCTCTTCGAGAAAAAGGTAAGATTCAAATCTTTATATTTATGATTCCCCATTTTTACTTCAGTTTTTAGCTTTTATTTCATGATTTAGATGGGGAAAATTGGGGTTTCGAACTCTAAGGATTAGAGAAAGGAAAATCTTGATTTGGGGATCAATTCATGAATGGAATTGAGTGATTTTCTGGATCTAGGCTATATAAGTCATGGCTAAATAAATTTTGCAATAAAATTTCAATTTTTCCCTTGGGCTTATGGTTTGACTTTTGTGTTGAAAGTTTGGTCTAGGATTATTACTATAGCAATATATGTTTTGTTAGACCTGTTTATCCTCGTAAAGTACTATTTTGACTAGATTGAATTCATTTGGTGAATTTGACTGCGATAGAGCTTACAGAAGACTTAATCTTTGCTCAGATCGAGATTGGAATCGTTTAGAGGCATTTATGAAGAACAATTCCATTCGTGAGCTTGTGGAATGATGCTGATGAAAGAATGAATATGATATGCACACAATAAGAAATAATGGTATAGTAGGTAAATGCTCACATTAGCTCTTTTCAACATTAAACGAGAATTATGGAGTGATGAGACACATAATCAACAAGTAAAAAATTAACATATCACGTAATCAATCAAATAAAGGAATCGTATCCCAAATAATGATAAAATAATCGCCATCAACTACCAGCTAATGCCCACATGCTTTGAAATTCTTATAGTTGAAATAAACAATTTGAATACGATACAAAATTCGCACATCATGACACCGGTATCCGTATGAGTGCTCGTCACCTCACAAGTATGGGACCCTCTTATTACTCATTTCCCATAACATTAGTTAATTACCAACCAAATGCTTGAAATAGAGTCAAGGTCTCAACTTGCCTTAGATTTGAAGTCCACAAGCTCACGAATGGAATTTTTCTGGGTGGAATGATGCTGATGATAGCCGAAATTGGGCTAAGTACAGGCATCGAGATCCGAATTAGCTAAGTAGTGTGATTGAGATTCGAAGTAGCTAAGTATTGTGATTGAGAATCGAATTGGGCATATGGACCTCATGAATCCCCCATGGTCACGTATTCCCTATTAAGGAGTGTGTGTATTGTGAGATGACCTTTGCATTGATTGCATATCATATCATACCATTTCCCTGATTCTCAATTAATTTCTTAGGTGAACAATTGGTTGAAATGTGAATATATGAATTAACTAATTACTTGAATATATATTGGACTGTGTCAATTATTTAGCCTTTATTTGTCAGATCATGATTATTCCCTTGAAAGCTAATAGTCTTTAAGGTGGGAGTAAGCATTTGGAAGACCAACCCACGCCACCATTTTAGTTTTGGCTCGGTCAACGATGGTGTTGAGTACACATTATTTTTCCATACTCACTCTACACTTGCTGCACGTTTTTATGTGCAGAGTCTGTCCCTAGTACAGGGGCCACTAGGGAATAGTTTTATCGCTGTTGTTGATGAATTTTCTGTAAAAGCAAAAATTTGGAAAATAAAGATTTTTGAATACATATTCTGACAGAGAAAACGAATTTTGAATAGACAAGAAGGTATCTAGAGAAGCCAAGATAGCTAATTTTCTCACACTCTATTTCTATTGGAGAATGATTTGATAAAGCAACTTCAAGATTTGTTGAAAAAAGAAGAAATCTTCTAGGACAAAAAATTTAGATAAAATTAGATTCTTCGAGGGAAAAGGAACAGTAAGTTCTTTTCATGTTTCTACACTTTGTAGGAGAAAAGCTCTTAAAACAATATGATTACAGATGATAGAGGAAATTGGAATGACAAGCCTAAAGCTATCAAATGTTTCATAAATGATTATTTCTCTCAAATATTTGTTGCTCCTAGTAGTATTTCTAACGCGGATATGCATGTTACACCTCATCTCCGTGTGCTATGTAATTATAACCGCAATAAGCTTACCATTATTTGTTATGATGGGAAAATTTTAAATACTATTAGAAGAATGGACGATTTTGAGGCACCCGGACCGGATGAACTTCAGGCTTTCTTCTATAAAAAAAAGTATTGAAATTGGGTAGCATCTTTCTTCTGTCACTCTATTATCACACTTATACAAAAAATTGATAATCCAGAGAATTTAGCTCAATTTAAACCTATTAGTTTAAGAAATGTCTCACACAATACTATAACAAAGATTATTGTTGAGAGGATCAAGCCTATGATTCATGATATTGTTGGACTCTATCAAGACAGATTTATTTTAGGGCGAACTATTGTTGATAATATCATAATTACACAAGAGATTCTCAATTCTTTGAGACATAAAAAAGGACGGTCATGTAATATGATTATTAAAATTGATTTGCATAAGGATTATGATATGGTCTCTTTGAATTTTCTTCAAAGAACCCTTCTAGATTATAAATTTCTTTCATCTAAAGTTAAACTTATTATGAGCTGCATTACTGTATGTAGTTCTTCAATCCTTTGGAATGATGAGCCATTACCTGCATGCATGCTAGGAAGATGACTTAAGAAGGGTTATGATTGTTTCTAGGAGTTTATCTAGGAGTGGATAGGTCTTAAAGCTTCTAGAGGAGCACCCAATATTACTCACTTAATTTTCGCATCTAGTCATACGCTTTTTTCTAAGGCTTCAGGAAAAGAATGCGATATTATCAAAGAAACACTCAATACGTTTTGTAATATGTTGTTGCAATTTGTGACTTCCTAAAATCTCAAGTTTTGTGTCCCCCCAATATTTCTAATAAGTCTTTTACTATAGTTATGAAATAGTGTCCATAAACTGAAAATTTGGGTAAGTATCTCGGTATTTCACTTTTTATTTCTAGAGTTCAGACTTTCCACTTTGATTACATTATAGAAAAGCTTCAGAAGAGGTGTCACGACTCAAAACAAGGATCGAGCAGGCACCCACACTCTCCCCCTTGATGGGCGAACCCTACCCGTACCCCACATACAATCTATCAATGCGGAAGAATAATATAAATGCTAATAATCTCAAATATCATATAAAAGTAATAATTGTGGAAATACATAAACTATCTAAGGAATCTGGTCTGAATAGTACAAGAGCTTCTAAGTATACAACTTGAATAAAAGTTACAACCACAACCTGAATACAACTTCTGTTTAGAATGAGAATTTAACAGAAAAGTATAAATGAACCCTGTGAGATCCTCGAAGGCTAACTGAATCTCGCTCAAGTACCTGGAACAACTCTATACCCCGAAAAGGATGTAGCAAGAATAGTATCAATACAAACAACACGTAGTGGTAGGCATCATAGGACGACAATAATTAACAAACATATATAAAAGAAAGAAACTGAAGGCAGATAAGCAGTCCAAATGCAGTCACTAAGCACATCCACGTAAGTCACTAAGCACATCCATATAAGTCTTACAATAATGTGAACCACACTAGATCTTAGTAGTCTACAATCATAGCCTAGGTGGAACCTCTAGCCCTCGAATCCATCAAGTGTCTAGGTAAGTGATTAAGAAGCACGCAACATCTGAAATAAATCAACAACCAAGGAATCAAGGCTAAAACGCACAATACAATGCAACAAGTACAACAACCAGAATCAGAGATATGAATGGATGTAATATGAATGCGTATGAAATGCAATGCAATGCATTGAGCAACTGTCTCATATCGTACAGACATGCTATAGATGGAATACCTCCACGTCTCGATAGTCATGACCCATGAGGGACCCACGAAGTCCATGTACCAGTCACTCCGCACACAGCCCAAAGATGACTACACCACCCAGCCACTCCGGTCTCCATACATATAGTCATTCCACACACAACCCATACATGGCTACTATGTCCAATCCTTCCATAACTCCGGATGTCTTTAATATTCATCACCATTAGTACCAATCACTGTTCATATAAAAGTGTCATGAGAAATGCAGGATGAAATGTATGTATGAATGCCGATTTCAACAATAATCATAAGGGTGAATAAGCATAACAACATTATCGATATGAACTTATTCCCTAATCTGTACAATGCCACGTCCAGACCAATTTCACTTAGGACCACAGAGGTAACACCAAATATATATGCAAGAGAGAGCATACAAAATATGCACATACCAAACACCATAATAAGAAGCCTCAGATGTTTCACTTTCCCTCTTATCATTATTAATATAAAATCATAGCTCACGTAAATGAATCATGTAGAATGTGTATGAATGATATGCATGTATCAATCTCAAGTGTAAATCATAATCAAGTCCCAATCGTGCCACACATGGACACATATCACAATATCAATATCAATATCAATATCAATATCAATATCAAGTCAAGTCCTTTCCTCTATCCTTGTTAATGTCAAGATAAATGAGATACAATCGTATCATAATCACAATATGGCAACTAAGTACAAGTCAAATATCACACACATGGCAACAAGCCAATAAACCACAAAGAGGCAACAAGCCCACAAATCAGTCAACAATACCAATCCTAATAATATTCATCCCAACTTCATACCCAAAGGCTTAACAAGCTTTCTCCGTCAATAACTAACTTCTACATATGTTTCTCTAAGTAGAGTCTAACCAAAAGGTAAGTCGTAACCTACTTCGATGCCGAACAGGTGCCACGAACAAATATAGTTGAGCCTTGCCTTTCCTCTTTGGAGAGCCTCAGAATGATTAACATCTATGAAATATGAATTCTATGTTAGAATACGAATCCAAGGATACCTATATTGCCATAGTTTTATCCAAAACCCAAATATGGACCCAAAATAGGTAAACCCGAGCCTCAAGGGCAAAACTATACTTTCAATGAAAAATTGGGTTCAATATAGTCAAAATAGTACCCTACGAGTCTAAACGAGTCCAACGATACCCATATTGCTATACTTTAATTCGAAAACCCAAACGAACCCAAAACTGTAACCCCAAGCCCGCAGGACAAAACTAGAAATTTATGTCAAAATTAGTTTACCCATTGCTTAATTAGTCTAAATCCAGAAAATCTATTCAAAAAGCCATCATCTTGATCTACAAAACCATGATTTTCTATTTTTAACTTTTCGGTTCAAAGCCCCAATTTTCCCAATCAAACTCGGATAAAATCGATAACCAACAAAAATAAACTTGCGAAAATATCAAAATAAAGGTTAGATACTTATCCCCTCGTTCAGACGAGAACAACGCCGCGAAAATCACCTACGGAGCTCTAGAACTCAAGATATGCTCAAAATATGAAATGAATGCAGTCTGATTTTTAATACACAGAGACTTCCGCCCTAGCGGACCAGAAGTCCGCCCCAGCAGATACACCAGGTACATCAACAGCCATCCGCGCTAAAATGACCATAACTTCCTCTTACGAAGGCAAAATGTGTCGATTCTTTTTGCTATGGCTTTGTAATTACGATACGGATCTAATGGTTCGATCGAAACACAAAACAAAGGTCGTTTGATCAATATGGTGCGCTTTGTGACCAAAGAAACTATGGAAAAAACATCGAATAATTGCGCGACACAACCCAAATCCATCCAAAATTAAAATCTTCAGAATCTCACCAAACTTGTGGACAAGTCCAAAATCATCGTACGAACTTATTGGAACTTTAAAAACATCGACACGGGATCTTCTTGACCCGGTGTTGACCGTGGTCAACTCTAAATCTTTAACTTAACTAATTTCTCCACTAATGACTCAAATCACACCCCAAACCCTTCGGGAACCAAACCAATGACTCCACTAAGTCATAATCGACCATCCAGACCTCTCGGAATCGCGGATTTTCGAAAAAGGTCCGTTTACCCAAAAGACAACTATCGATCAAATGTTTTTCACTTTAAGGCTCTATTTCACAAAAGTCATCATAAATCTCGCCCGACTACCTCGAGGAATCATGCCACCCATCCCCGCGGGTTAAAATTGAACTAATAGAGCTCGGGGAAGTGTCAACGGGGTAAATAGGTCGGAAGCACTATAACGGCCAAACGGGCCATTACGTCAGATATCAATTAAACAATCGTTTGTCCTCAAATGAAGGAAGAGAGTATGAAAGATGACGGTAACAAAGGATCCTCAATATAACAACACGAAAGGCCATTCGAAACGAAGTATGCCAAAATCACTACCCGTTCACCTTATCAGTCAAACTTCCTTTTGATCTAGCTCAAAGATCCGATTTTCCATATTTTACATACTCAAATTTCACTCACAACTAGTCCCTGAATATAAGTACTGTTTTCGTTGAAATTCTCTGATTCGATAAGACCATACCTCTGAACACAATCGATAGGTCCCACAAACATTTCCCAAAACAACACAGACCTTTAGATATGGACACAATCATAGCCCACTCTGAACCGAGAAGATATTCTGATTCCGCTAACCTTTCTTCCCCTCTTCTAAAGTCGTTCTTCGCACTACGATTTCTTAGAAACATATAACCACAAGCCCAAAAGCATGACTTACTGTGCCAAAAAGAACTCTTGCGTTATCGGAGCAACTCTAATTAATTCCATCAAACTGATCTTATTCACAACCGACTTTGCTAGTTCCAAGTCTTCTTAAACCCTCAAATCACAATACTGGAAGCATACCCACTGATTACCTCGCCGAGCCAAGTCCGTAGAAAACCACCTTATCACTCTAAAGACCTCTTGCAACCATAGTACCTCCTCAAATCATTACGAAGTACCGACATAAACCATTATATCTGTCCAAATAGCTGTTTTTGGTAAATACTATCAAGTCTACTCGCAACCGTGATAAAGCTTGGTGAACCTATCATACCTCAAATCTGAATTGAAACTCACCGAATCCATTAAGGTGATTTACTGGAAACCCATAAGTCCTCCTGGAAATATAAAAATAGTCTGTCAAGCTCTAATCAAACATTTCTGACCCAGAAAGAATGCACAACCCCTGAATACCACCATAGTTACCTGAACTGACTCCAAACTTCTTGAAACAATCACAGTCCTATCACACATCTATGGCGGCCAATTCTAATCTTTTCCTCATGCATAATCAATCACATTTGTCACCCTTGACTCCCAAATCTGAGTCCTATCCAAGTTGTCAACTTATTACCGAAGAACTATACCTTATGATCGCAATCTTCATGCTTCTCAACCTTCACCCGATACGCAAATCCGCTACAACCCCGAAATTTTCGATACAAATCCTATAGTCTCATATAATACCCTTTTAACCATCGAATCTCCTATTGTAACACCTCGATATGCCCATAACAATTTCAAACACCATTTGGAAGACTCAACAATAAATCATTTTCCATTAATAAAACATGAACTGGAAATGATACAATGAAAGTAAAGTACGGTCCCTGTTAGAAATAATTTAACAAAGTCTTAAGGATAGCCACCGGGAAAGTCCTCAAAGCTACTAAACCACAAACTCATCCTACAATAAATCTACACCCTGAAAGGATGTAGCAAGAGTAGCATCAGTACAAACACCATGTACCGATAGATATCATAGGCCGAATAAGATTAGTTCACGTATATACTGATAAAATCAATCAAGATAAACTGGCAGGTACAATAGTTCATACATTCATGAATCCTAACTATAACGGTGTAACAACCCGTTTGGTCGTTATTACTTTTTTGATGCTTTTGACCCTTTCTCGAGATTGGTTAGCTCACATTTGACCCAAGGGGACTGTTGACACGCTCCCGAGGTCTTTGGATATGAATTGGTTTATTTTGTGGGAATTTTGGGCTTAAAGCGAAAAAGAGTTGACTCAAAGTTGACTTTTTGGGTAAACGAACCTTTTTCGGGAATCCGTCAGTTTTGAGAGGTTGGAATGATCGTTTAGAAATTTTATGCATATTAGGTTCGGTTCACAATTCACTCGGGTGCATTTTGGGACTTGGGTTGGGAAGTCAGTTTTGAGGTATCGGGAGTTGACTCGGTCAATGAGACCTCCGTTGGAAATTTCGAGGCAACGAGTGCGTTCATAGTGCGTTTTTATGTATAGATGCATATCTAGTTTGTGAGCAGGTAGCCTCAGGTGATAGTCGAGATTTCGGGTTGAGTTCATGGAAGTTGAGTTACTTTTCCGGTTTCTGGATTCCGCTTCTGCAACACCAGGGCCACGGCAGCCGTACCGTAGAAACGGTGGCCCTACCGCTATAGAGTCCCTACGTATTTTCTGGTAGACGCTGAAGTGGGACCGTTATAGTGGTCTGTCCATCGCTATAGCGGGTGATGGGCAGTAGCTGGCATTAAATCAGTGTTAAAACCCCAAGTCCTTCATTCATTTCCTATTCCGAAACTAGACTCATTTGGGAGCATTTTGTCACGACCCGACTAGGGGCCGTGACGGGTGTCACGACCCAGCTAGGGGCCACGACGGGTACCCGGAGCTAGTTACCGAGCACCGCTCATTCTACTACTTATCTTGTTCATTTGATACTCTTTTATAAATTATACATACCAATTGTAGGAAAATCATATTTAATCGAAACATAAATACTTTATATACATTTGCCCCTTGGCCATCAAAATAATATACATACATGTGAAAACATCTTGTGAGACCATCTAACCCACACTGTGTATCTACGAGCCTCTACTAATATAATGAATACATGGACGGAACAAGACTCCGTCATGCCCAAAATATGCATATATGAATTTACATCAAAAGAATAGTCATAAGCACCTCCGAACAATGGAGTGCTATCTATCAGCTGACAGCTACTGAGGACCTGGGCCAAGCTCTCCTCCCTGTCTACTTGTGGGCATGAACAGAGCGTCTGAAGAAAGGACGTCAGTACGAATATTGTACCGAGTATAAGAGGCATACATAATGAAAGGAGACATCTGTAATATGGGAATAACATCAACATGAGACATATGGATCTGACTGATAATCATAAACGAAGTAATGCATGCTATCTTACTCATACTCATCATCATAACATGTATGCATCATGTGCAAGCTGCCCGTCCATGTCGGAACGGTGTGATAATCAATAATATTAGCCCGCGTCCAGGCCTCCCGCGTCCGGGGTACCATCTCATGCCGCCCACTAGTGGTGTCTGCCCACGCCCGTAGGTCGTGGTGTATCCATATCGCCGCCGGCCGAAGCGGTGTCTGCCCGGCCAACTAGGCCCGGTGTGAAATGCTCATAGTAATATGCTTATCATAAAATACTTATCTTACCATAATGCGTATATAAGACTCATGATCAACTTTACTCTATCGGGGTGACGTATGGTCGTGATCCCCCGATTACATTATGGAACCATCATGGACATTCCGCCTCACCTTGAAAGGACTAGTACATAAGGTGAGTATAGGCAAGGAATAACATCATCATCATTCGAGTGTCATCATATCGCATAACTTATCTCATATAGACATTCATAGGCATAAGGTTTTAACTTCTTAGAATGCAAGAACTCATGAAAGGAATAGGTTGCCACACCCCAATATCCCTAGGGTGTGATGGGCACCCGACGCTTGCCTAGGGTCGAGCGAACCCTCAGACTTTTGCTGCACATAAAATCACATCAAACTTTTTAAATCAAACAAGGTAAAATACATAGTAATTTTTTTTGAAATATTCTTTCTCGTAGCTTCCAAGCCGAACAAATCTATGATCATACAAAATTCAGTACATGACACAAACCGACACATCGGCTGACGGAGCCGCTTACAAATTGACAACCAATACCCACGACGCTGTCTGCAAAGTCTCTAACGTAGTCCAGAAAGCATAACATACAAACCCTGACTCGGCAGCACTCCGGGAACAAATGGAGCTTGCCATCTGCACTGGAACATCTTCTATACTGCCTTCAACTCACCTGGGCGTACCTGCGCGGCATGAAACGCATCCCCCGAAGAAGAGGGGGTCAGTACGAAAGATGTACTGAGTATGCAAAGCATGAAGTACAGAAAATGAAGTCATAACCGAAGTAAAATGTACAGAAGGTGAGCACAATAGCCAGAATACCAAAGTGTTGCATCTGACGTACAAATCATACATAAGAGGTTCCGGAAGACAAATACGGCAATCAAAATGCCAAAATACTTTGCTTTCTTTTGAAAAACATTTCCGTCTCATACATACAGAAAATCAAACACACAATTACCGCGGCCAAAAGTCCAGCGGTCACTATCACACATACCGCGGCCAAGTATCCAGCGGTTGACGTCACAAATGCGGCATACCGCGGTAAGAATCCAACGGTCAATGTCGCACACACTGCGATCAAGAATCCAGCGGTCAACATCACAAATGCGGCATATCGCGGTCAAGAATCCAGCGGTCAATGTCGCACACACAGCGGTCAAGAATCCAGTGGTCAACACCACACAGTGCGCACAATAATAAAACCGGCCGGGACTAGGCGAAAGAAGTAATAACAGAATGCACGAGCGGAATCGTAAATAACCATATGCATACAAATCTCTTACCACAACCCAATAGGATAATCAGAACGAAGTGTTAGTTCAAAACCGGAACAACAGTCAACTCAGACTTTCTTCCAAGTATCACTCGGGAACATATTAAATCGAACTTTAGAAATCATAAGTATACGAATCGTCGTTTCAGACTTCAACAGATAAATACATAATCACAACGAACTCGGAACAATGGTCAAAAGTTTTTCCTTAATTATAATACGGAATGAACCAAATAGAACAACACAAGTAGGTCTCGGGGATTGTGGGCCCACCTCGGGTCAAGTCGAGGCGACGGACGTAAATTATGAACATTAGACTCTATGGAGTCATCCAAGAAAGTTTCAAAGCAATCCGAATACGCTTGTGGAAGTTATGGATGTTTAGACACTTTTCCAACAAAACATAAGAATTATAGTTCAATTACATTGAACGAATAGTATTCAAAATCAAACTCAGGTTTCGATGAACAGAATTGTTCCCAAGGCTCAAGTCTTGACCTAGTATACCTAGGACATGCCAAAAGAAGGAAAGGGTGAGCTTTACATACCTGTGCCGCGCCCTACTAGCTACGCTTATCCGTCCAAACTTGCTAGTCTACATTCAAAAGAATTCATCCATTCATTAGTTTCATTATCATATACTTGCCTTAACCTTTCAAACACATTCACTTATATTCTGCCGGAATTTCGGCAGCATCTCCCCTGTAAATATACCGACCCCGAGAATATGGCTCGGCCCCAAATCAACAATAACAAACCCGAGAATTCAACTCGGCCAAACCAACAACAATACTATCAATATCCATAAGTGATTCAAAACGTATTCTAACATTAATAATGCCTTTCTACACCATTCGACAACATTTCATTTATTATCCAAATAAACTACATGCGATCAAGTTCATATCAATGCTCACAAGTTCAAATACCAATTCAAGATCATTACATTAAGATTCAAGAACGTTCCCACCAATCCGCTCAATGATCAAACAAGCCAAATTACACACACACACACTTACTCGAAATTGCTCCAATTCGACAAGAACGTTGCTAACACAATTCTTTCTTCCACATTCATACATTATGTCAACAATACATACGTTTACAACTTCATTTTCATAAATTCAAGAAACCACATCGAGATTACATTACCTTCCAGTTCATCCCACAAAATTATAACCTTAACTTGGATTATTAAAACTTCATTTTACATCATAGAACTCACAACGACGACAACCAAAATACTACATCACATTAGTCCCACATGCCTACACCAAATCAGCCCATTCTCGGCCAACACCACAACACACACATCCCGTGATTTTCATTCATTTTCTACACATTACAACACCACATAATCATGCTAAATACACTTAGTTCATCATTCCTACACATTACACACAACACACGGCCAAACAACACTTCACACGGCTCAACTTGAGCATGCAATATTTCATGAATTCCCATCATTTCTACATTCAATAACATACATAAACCATTCATAACACATAAAAGAGAAGGTTAAACCTCACCTTCTTCTTCAACTTTTCCTCTCGGCTAGCTTGATGAAACGCAACAACGAGCGGTTTTCTTGCTCTAACAACTACTCCACGTTGACGAGGACCTTCCAATTGATATGAAAGCTTGAAGAAACAATTTTTTCATGATCAATATAATAGGGCTGGTTTGGCCAGCCCTCTTGGCCGTTTTTCTCCTTCTTCATTTTTTTTCTTCTAGTTTTTTGAAGTTTCTAGGAGATCAATTGATGAAGATGACTAAGTTGTCATCTTATGTATACATTTAAAATTAATACATGTGGCCTATGGCCCACATGTCACATGCAAGGCCACATGACCATTTTTTTTTCATGAAATAAGACTTCCAAAACTTCACTTTTGGCCCCCAAATTCTTCATGAAATATCTAACTTCCCATAATACATTTTTCTAGAGTTTTCTTCCATTTTCTTGAATTTTCTCAAAAATAAAAGATGACTTATTTTGTCATCACTTCTTTTCTCCTTTTTTTTTTGTCACATGACCAATATGGTCCCCTTTTGGAACTTTCTTGAACCCTAGGTGAAATTCCCGTTTCGCAGATCGACTTTCCTCGATATTACCATTTTCCCCTAACATTCCACATTATTTCCATTGGTCATTTTGTGAATTTCTCTTTTTGCCCTTAACCTCTCTCAATATTTCCATACTAATAGTAGTCATAAATAATATTTGTGACAACTCGTATATTAAAATAATTTTTGAAAATGGTCTCGCCCTAAATTTTCCACGACGACTTTGGAATTTCCAAGCGTACAAGATACGGGCTATAACATAGGTATTCAAGTTAAAGGATTCATGCCTTTAGAAAGAAGGACTAGCCTCACATACCTTGGTCGTTTAGCTAAGATATCGCTCACTTGTTCTCCGTCGATATCACGTCGTTACCTTCATAAGAGAATTCGTATCAACATTAGTAACTGACTATAAGAACGTATCGCTAATTCTAGGAGAAGTCGGACAACACTTCCTTCGCTCATACTACTTTTCTCACGTTCTATATCAACTCCCAATATTCATAATATTATTCGCAATATCATAATCGACAATCGTCATTTACGTGCGTTTGGCAAAAACTCACCATTTTGCCTCCAATTTTCCCTTATTTCTACTTCTAGCTCATCCTTGCGTTTTCATGCATTTAATGCTTGTTTCATGATATAAACATCATTTATAACGTATTATTACTCACAACACTTCAATATTCATAGTCCAATTCCACTATCATTCATTTATGTCACTATTCACTCAATAATGACCCATTTCTATGTTCTTCTACATTTCAAGTGTCTAAGCTTTCCAATACTTCAAACAACATGGAATAATCATGAAACTTACCTTGGATGATGGTTGAACAATCCTTAGAAGATCCTTTGATGTGTTCTTACACTTACTTTTATGAATTTGATTTTGATAATCTTGATATCTCCTTTGATTCTCTTGAATTCTTGTGGAGGAAATATTTGGAGAGTTCTAGAATGTCTCTTGAGGTGTATGGCTGAAAATGAAGTGAATGAGGCTTAAGTCCCTTTTAAAAATCACAAAATCTGATTTTTAATGAATTCTTGTCGGGGTGAACAGTGGTCGTAAACCACCATATACAGACCGTATTTTGATTTACGGTCCGTCCACTGTGGTCGTTTTTAAGCATTCCAAAAATAGAGAGTTTGGCTGGTGGACATGGTAGTTTACGACCTGGTTTACGGTCCGTAAACCAGTTTACGGACCGTAAACTGGGTCGTATTTAACCATATTCAACATTTACAGAAAGTTTATATTTTTGACAAGCTGGAGGACGACTGCACTATACGGTCCGTAAATAAAATTAAAACATACATACCTTACACCATCGACGTCTCATCTTGAATATCTTCTGGGGATTGGAACAAATAGGGGTACATGGATTCCATCTTCTCCTCCGCTTCCCAAGTCATTTCTTCCCGATTATTGTTCCGCCATAGAACTTTGACTGAAGCAACCTCTTTATTCCGAAGCCTTCGTACTTGTCTATCCAAAATGGCAATAGGCATCTCCTCGTATGTTAGCTCCTCTGTTACTTGCACATCATCAATCGGTACTATTCTTGTTGGGTCTCCAATACACTTCCGGAGCATCGAAACATGGAATACTGGATGCACGGATTCGAGCTCTGAAGGAAAGTCCAATTCGTAGGCTACTCGACCCACCTTGCGAATGATTTGGTAGGGTCCGATATATCTGGGACTTAGCTTTCCTTTCTTGCCAAATCTCATCACTCCCTTCATCGGCGATACCTTCAGGAACACCCAATCGCCCACCTGAAATTCCAAATCTCGTCGGCGATTATCTGCATAAGACTTTTGGCGACTTTGAGCTGTTAACAGTCGGTCTCGAATCACTTTAACCTTTTCAACTGCTTGTTGGACCAAGTCGGGGCCTATCAATTGTACTTCTCCGGTTTCAAACCATCCAATTGGAGATCTGCATTTTCTTCCATATAAGGCTTCATACGGGGCCATTTGAATGCTGGAATGATAGCTGTTATTATAGGCAAATTCAATAAGAGGCAAATGCTCATCCCAATTACCGCCAAAGTCCAATACACATGCCCGTAGCATATCCTCTAAGGTCTGAATAGTGCGCTCGGCTTATCCGTCAGTCTGCGGATGGAACGCCGTGCTGAGCTTAACTTGGCTACCTAGACCTTCTTGGAAGGACTTCCAGAACTTGGCTGTGAATTGTGCCCCTCTGTCTGTGATAATGGCCAAAGGAATACCGTGAAGTCGTACAATCTCCTTGAGATACAATTTAGCATAATCCTCCGCTGAATATGTGGTTCTAACAGGGAGAAAATGAGCTGCTCTCGTGAGTCTATCCACGATCACCTATATAGAATCATACTTCCCTCGCGGACGGGGTAATCCCCCCACAAAATCCATGTTAATTTCTTCCCATTTCCACATAGGAATTTCCATTGCTTGCAATAACCCTCCTGGTTTTTGATGCTCGGCCTTCACTTGCTGGCAATTCGGACACTGTGCTACAAATTCTGCTATGTCTCGCTTCATGCCATTCCACCAGTATACCAATTTGAGATCGTGGTACATCTTGGTTGCACCTGGATGAATAGAATACCGGGAATAATGTGCTTCCTCTAAAATCCGTTGGCGCAAGTTTGCCACATTCGGTACACATAGCCGGCCTCGATATCTAAGAACCCCTTCTATGGAAACTTCGAATGGAGACTCTTCCTTTTCCTGAGATAGATCTCGATAATGGCTTAACTGAGGATCTTCATTTTATCAGTCCTTCACTTCTAGATTCAAGGATGAAACTGTGGGATCATTGACGCTAATACCTGCATTTCCTGAATCAATGGGTCGTACGCCGAGACTTGCTAACCGATGGACTTCACGAACCATTCCGGAGGAACTCCACATAAACTACCCATTGATCGGCCGCTAAGTGCATCTGCAACTATATTCGCCTTCCCTGGATGATATAGAATGTTCACATCATAATCCTTCAGTAATTCTAACCATCTCCTTTGCCGCAGGTTCAACTCCTTCTGTTTGAAAATATATTGAAGGCTTTTGTGATCCGTATAGACGTCCACGTGCACACCATATAAGTAGTGTCTCCATATTTTCAATGCATGAATGACCGCAGCTAGCTCAAGATCATGAGTGGGATAATTCTGTTCATGTTTTCGCAACTGTCTCAAAGCATAAGCAATAACTTTTCCATTCTGCATCAACACGCATCCTAATCCCACACCGGAGGCGTCACAATATACTACATAGCCATCTGATCATTCTGGAAGTGTTAGCACTGGCGCTGAGGTCAGCCTGTTTTTCAACTCTTGGAAGCTACGCTCACAGGTATCACTCCACTGGAATTTAGCCGACTTCTGGGTTAACTTTGTCAATGGGGATGAAATAGATGAGAAGCCCTCTATGAATCTTCGATAATAACCTGCCAAACCCAGAAAAATACGAACTTCTGTAGGCGTCGTAGGCCTTGGCCAAGTCTTCACAGCTTCTATTTTCTGAGTGTCAACTCGAACACCATCATCTGAAATAACATGACCCAGGAATGCAACAGAATTAAGCCAAAACTCGCACTTCGAAAACTTTGCATACAGATCTCAATCTCGAAGAACGCCAAGAACAATTCTTAGATGATCTGCATGTTCTGATTTTGTGCGAGAGTACACCAAAATATAGTCGATGAACACTATCACAAAAAGGTCCAAGAACGGCCTGAACACATTATTCATTAAATTCATGAACACTGTCGGGGCATTCGTCAATCCGAACGACATTACTCGAAACTCGTAGTGACCATATCTTGTCCTGAAGGCAGTCTTGGGAATATCTGCTTCCCTAATTCTCACCTGATGATAACCCGATCTCAGAGCTATCTTGGAAAACCATTTAGCACCTTGCAACTGATCGAACAAGTCGTCAATTCTAGGAAGGGGATATCTGTTCTTCACCGTCACTTTGTTCAACTGCCTGTAGTCGATGCACATTCGTAGCGATCCGTCTTTCTTCCTTACGAACAAGACTGGTGCTCCCCATGGCGAGGAACTAGGCCTTATAAACCCCTTATCAAGTAAATCCTTTAGCTGTGCTTTTAGCTATTTCAGTTCTGCTGGAGCCATCCGATACGGAGGAATAGAAATAGGCTCGGTGTCTGGTAGTACATCAATAGCAAAGTCGATCTCCCTTTCTGGAGGAAGGCCTGGTAACTCGTTGGGAAACACATCTGGGAATTCATAAACTACCGGGACAGACTGGAAATTTGGCACCTCCGTTTCCGTGTCATGAACCCGAACTAGATGACAAATATAACCCTTGGCTATCATCTTCCTCGCCTTAAGGTAGGAAATAAACCTACCCTTTGTATTACCATTCCACTCGAGTATGGGCTCTCCCGGAAATTGGAATCGAACTACCTTTGTTCGGCAACAAACATTAGCATAGCATAATGCCAACCAGTCCATACCCATAATTACGTCAAAATCTATCATCTCAAGTTCAATTAGATCAAACCTTGTCTGACGATCACCTATAATGACTACACAGTTCTGATATACTTGCCTCGCTATTACAGGATCACCAACCGGAGTGAATACCTCGAAAGGTTTAATTGGCTCAGGTCTTACCCCAACACAATCAGCGATTTACGGAGTAATATATGAGAAGGTAGAACCTGGATCAATCAGAGCATATACGTCACGGAAACATATGGTCAAGGTACCTGTGACAACATCTGGGGAAGACTCAAGATCCTGTCGCCCAGCTAGAGCATACACACGGGGCTGAACCGAACCTGAAGTAGATGCTCCCCCTCTACCTCTGCCTCTACCTGCTGTAGTCTGAGGAGTCTGTGCTGTCGGGCGTGCTGAAGAAGAACCCGCTGCTGAACCTGTAGGCTGAGTCCCAGCTCTATCTCTTGCTGAGGAGAAATCTCTCATCATGTGACCGACTTGTCCGCAAGCATAACAAGCATCCGAACCCTGACGACACTGTCCGGAATGTAATTTGCCACACTGGCTACACCGCGGCACTGGAGGTCTCCTCTGGCTAAAGTCTCCCCTAGGCTTCGAATCTGAGGCCCTCGAACTCTGCCCCTGGCCTGACTAAGTAGAACGATCAACCCTCCTATATGAGAATCTAGGAGGTGCACTAGTCACTGACTGACCTGAGTGCCTTGAATATGTCTGTCTCGGTCCCCCTCGGTACTCACTGCTCTCCCCCATAGACCTAGCCCTCTTACCTTGTCTTCTGTCACCCTCACGATCACTTCTCTATTGTCGTTGTCGTTCCTCGAGGTTCTGAGCATGGGCCTGTATCCGGGAAATATCCATCCCGTCTTGCAAAGAGGCTGTCAGGGAATCTCTGAACAAGTGTGGTCCTAAACCACTCACAAATCTATAGACTCGGTCCCCCATGTCAGCCACCATAGTCAGAGCATACCGGGCCAATGAGTTGAATTGCATACTATATTCTCGGGCACTCATGCTTCCTTGTTTCAAATTCAAGAACCTGTCCGCTCGAGCTCGGCGGACTTCAGGTGGCAAGTAGTGACGAATAAAGGCATCTACAAACTCTTGCCACACGGGAGGTGGTGCATTCTCCCCTCTTGTTATCACCCAATTCTTATACCATAGTACCGCCACGTCGCGAAGTCTATATGAGGCCAACTCTACAGCTTCAGTCTCAGAAGCATGCATAAGTGTTAACGTCCTCAGCATTTCATCGATAAAACCTTGTGGGTCCTCATCCGGCTTCGACCCGAAAAATTCTGGAGGATTTAGAGTAAGGAAATCACGGGCTCTTGTACTAGCTGAACGATGACTTGGGCCCGCATTCTGTCGTTGTGCCTGAGCGGCAACCAACTGCGTCAATAAATGTATAGCCTCGGACACTTGTTGACCCGAAGCACCCGGTGGAGGAATCGGAGCTGAGGCTCCTCCCTGCTCTTCTACATTGGGCACGGCCTCACTTTGCGATTCACTTTCCTCTACCCCCGTCGGAGGCTCCCTTTCTGGCCGCTTCTTCGTCATAGCTTTGCCCTTCTGTGCAGCTGTAGCTTTTCCTTTCGGCGGCATTTTTCTGAAACCATAACGCACTTTTAGGGATGATATAATCCTAGACATGGCTCTATCGCACGATTCATGAGAAGAAGGATGGTCATTTTCCTAAATGCCCTGTAGCCTCTTGTTTATTAGCGTGGCGCGCAACACACCATAAACAAGGCTCTACTAGACACGGCTCGTAGAGACTTCCTAGGGCGAACTGCTCTGATACCACTTCTGTCACGACCAAGCTAGGGGCCACGACGGGTACCCGGAGCTAGTTACCGAGCACCGCTCATTCTACTACTTATCTTGCTCATTTGATACTCTTCTATAAATTTTACATACCAATTGTAGGAAAATCATATTTAATCGAAACATAAATACTTTATATACATTTTCCCCTTGGCCATCAAAATAATATATATACATGTGAAAACATCTTGTGAGACCATCTAACCCACACTGCGTATCTACGAGCCTCTACTAATATAATGAATACATGGACGGAACAAGACTCCGTCATGCCCAAAATATGCATATATGAATGTACATCAAAAGAATAGTCATAAGCACCTCCGAACAATGGAGTGCTATCTATCAGTTGACAGCTACTGAGGACCTGGGCCAAGCTCTCCTCCCTGTCTACCTGTGGGCATGAACACAGCGTCTAAAGAAAGGACGTCAGTACGAATATTGTACCGAGTATGAGAGGCATACATAATGAAAGGAGACATCAGTAATATGGGAATAACATCAACATGAGACATATGGATCTGACTGATAATCATAAATGAAGTAATGCATGCTATCTTACTCATACTCATCATCATAACATGTATGCATCATGTGCAAGCTGCCCGTCCATGTCGGAACGGTGTGATAATCAATAATATTAGCCCGCGTCCGGGGTACCATCTCATGCAGCCCACTAGTGGTGTCTGCCCACGCCCGTAGGTCGTAGTGTATCCATATCGCCGCCCGCCGAAGCGGTGTCTGCCCGGCCAACTAGGCCCGGTGTGAAATGCTCATAGTAATATGATTATCATAAAATACTTATCTTACCATAATGCGTATATGAGACTCATGATCAACTTTACTCTATCGGGGTGACGTAAGGTCGTGATCCCCCGATTACATTATGGAACCATCATGGACATTCCGCCTCACCTTGAAAGGACTAGTACATAAGGTGAGTATAGGCAAGGAATAACATCATCATCATTCGAGTGTCATCATATCGCATAACTTATCTCATATAGACATTCATAAGCATAAGCTTTTAACTTCTTAGAATGCAAGAACTCATGAAAGGAATATGGATTCAAGTTAAAGGATTCATGCCTTTAGAAAGAAGGACTAGCCTCACATACCTTGGTCGTTTAGCTAAGAAATCGCTCACTTGTTCTCCGTCGATATCACGTCATTACCTTCATAAGAGAATTCGTATCAACATTAGTAACTGACTATAAGAACGTGTCGCTAATTCTAGGAGAAGTCGGACAACGCTTCCTTCGCTCATACTACTTTTCTCACGTTATATATCAACTCCCAATATTCATAATATTATTCGCAATATCATAATCGACAATCGTCATTTACGTGCGTTTGGCAAAATCCACCATTTTCCTCCAATTTTCCCTTATTTCTACTTCTAGCTCATCCTTGCGTTTTCATGCATTTAATGCTTGTTTCATGATATAAACATCATTTATAACGTATTATTACTCACAACACTTCAATATTCATAGTCCAATTCCACTATCATTCATTTATGTCACTATTCACTCAATAATGACCCATTTCTATGTTCTTCTACATTTCAAGTGTCTAAGCTTTCCAATACTTCAAACAACATGGAATAATCATGAAACTTACCTTGGATGATGGTTGAACAATCCTTAAGTTGAAATACTTCAATTAGCCAAAACCCTAGTTCCACCTTCTTGGGAATTTCTTGACTTAGAAGATCCTTTGATGTGTTCTTACACTTACTTTTATGAATTTGGTTTTGATAATCTTGATATCTCCTTTAATTCTCTTGAATTCTTGTGGAGGAAATATTTGGAGAGTTCTAGAATGTCTCTTGAGGTGTATGGCTGAAAATGAAGTGAATAAGGCTTAAGTCCCTTTTAAAAATCACAAAATCTGATTTTTAATGAATTCTTGTCGGGGTGAACAGTGGTCGTAAACCACCATATACGGACCGTCCACTGTGATCATTTTTAAGCATTCCAAAAACAGAGAGTTTGGCTAGTGGACATGGTAGTTTACGACCTGGTTTACGGTCCGTAAACCAGTTTACGGGCCGTAAACTAGGTCGTATTTAACCATATTCAACATTTACAGAAAGTTGAGATTTTTGACAAGCTAGAGGACGACTGCACTATACGGTCCGTAAATCACTTTACGGGCCGTATAGTGCCATATACGACCACTGTGCTGAAAAATTTTCCGCGACTTCTTATTTCCAAAAATTCTTAATTAGCCATTCCCGACTTAATAAAACATCATTCACTGAATTTTTCATCATTCCACTCATCATACAAGTATGGCGAAATTTCCGAGGTGTAACAACGGGTACCCGGGGCTAACCACCGAGCACCACTCACTCTACTACTCATCATACTCAAATCATAATAAAATCATTTTTCATTGGAGAACATAAATACTTTTATATACATAAGACTTTCGGCTATCAAAATGATAACCTATATATATATATATATATATATATATATATATATATATATATATAGTAACATCGTGAGACCATATAACCCACGCCTGCGTATCTACGAGCATCTACTAGAGTGCTAGACATAGGGACGGGATAGGACCCCGTCGTGCCCAAAATATACATATATACACAAAAGAATAATTACAGCACCTCTGGAATAATGGAGTGCTCTCAAGTCAGCTAATAGCTCCTACGAATCTGGATCAAAATCACCTCTCTGTCTACCTGTGGGCATGAACACAGCGTCCAAAGCAAACAGACGTCAGTACGAACATTGTACTGAGTATTATAGGCATAAGCAATAATAATACGTCAATAAGATAAAGGAAGCATCAAATAAGGAGCAACTGTAACTGACTGTCAATTATAAAAGAAATAATGCATGCTGGCTTACTTCATAATCATCATCATAGCATGTATGCATAAATGTATAAGCTGCCCGTCCATATAGGTACGGTGTGATAATTATTAGCCTGCGTCCAGGCCTCCCACGTCCGGGGTACCATCTCATGCCGCCCACTAGTGGTGTTGCCCGTGCCATATAGACACGATGTAATCATCCATAAGCCGCCCGCCTTAACGGTGCTGCCCCGTGCCATATAGGCACGATGTAATCATCAACATGTACTCATCATAATGCATGTATAATAAATCAAAGATAACTATACTTTATTGAGGTGACATAAGGTCGTGAACCCCGATTCCATTATGGACATTTATAAGTATTCTGCCTCACCTTGAAGGAAATAGTATATAAGGTGAGTGTATAAAATAAACAACATCATTAACTTTATAGGAACATCATATCATGAACTTTAGAATCTTTATACTTAACTCATCCTCATCATTATTGGAATCGTAATGTATCTCTTATCTCATTTGGCTATTCATGAACATTGTTATATCCCGTATTTTCGTGTATTCGGGAAAATTCGAAATAATTTTGATTTGAAAGGAATAAGGTCATATGTTGATTTGAATTAATATATGTGTATGTTGTTCATGAAAAAGTATTGATGTGGAAGTGCGGAGGAAGGACAAGGGAAAAATTGGAATTTTGGGAATTAGTTTCGGGAATTACAAAATAAGAATTTTGACCAATTGGGCTTGGAAATGTTTTAACTAAATTAAGGCCCAAAGCCAAGGGTGGCCGGCCATATAGGGTGGTCCAAGCCCATGGGAATTAATTAATTCCCATGTGATTAATTGGCTTAAATAGAGTGGAAGATTCAAGAAAAACAAAGAGAAATAATAGAAGGAGAAAAACAAGAGAACAAGAAAGAGCAAGTGAGGAGGGGTTTCGGCCAGCACCTCCCATTTTACCCCCCTAAAATCTTGCTTCCAAAATTGTTTTCTTGTGGTATTTATACTAAATTAAGTGTCCTCTACAACTTGGTGCAATTGTTTGGGAGAATAGAGCACTTGTTTCTTCAATATGACAACATGTTTGAGTAAAGAAGATTGGAAAGAAAGGTAAGAATTCATCCCTATTTATTGTGTTATGAAGTCTTGTTTGTGTTGTAGTATGTAGAAATGAGTAGAAACTATGGAAATATGGAAGTTTACCAAGTGGGTATATATATATATGCATGTAGCCGTGTGTACATGTATGTGTATACCTATAATGTGTTGAATTTTTGTTGTATTTTAGTTGTGGTTATGGTGGAATGCACATTGGAAATGAAAGTTGAATAAATTTGGTTGAAGTTGAAAAATAGGTGTTTGGCCATGTGGTATGGTGTTGGTAGGATGCCAATGAATTAATTTTGTTTAATGTGGTAGTTGTGTTGTTGTGATGCTTGCAATGTAAATGAAGATAAAATGATATAAGTTTGCATTGAAATGGAATGTAGAAGCTTATGTCGTTTTAGTACGATTTTATGACATTATGAAAATGAAGTTGTTAGGGTACAAATTATGATGATCATTGATGGGTTTGGAAGATGGAAACATGTTATGAATATGTATGCCAAAGATTAGAAGTTTTGGATGAATTATGACTTTGGCGGAAAGTTTGTATATTATGTATATCGTGTGTATAATTTGAGGAAACGATATGAAATGCTTCTAAATTATGTTGTGATGCTCTAGATTGATGATGAATGTGAAACCATTGAGATTAGTTTTGAATTTAAGGTTGAAGTGAAGGTTATGACATTGTGTTGGAAAGATAGCTAGTTGTGTTATATTGTGTTTAGTGTAATTGTTGTTGTTGTTGATGTTGTTGTTGGGTTGTTGTTGATTGTTTTGGCCGAGTTAAATTCTCGGGGGTGGTATATGTATAGGGGAGGTGCTGCCGAAATTTCGGTAGACAAATATGAGTTAAGTTGAATTCGTAGAATCTATAACTCACAATTGGTAAATATGACCATTTGCAGATTTTTGACGAAACGGGAAGTGAGCTTGGAAAGGCGTAAGGAGCTTGAAAGGTATGTAAAGCTACCCCGATTCTTCTTTTGGCATGTCCTAGGTGTACTAGGATTGGATTTGCACCTCGGAAGACATTCTGCCCATCTGAATCCGCATTTGAAAATACTCCTTTTTCGTTCAATAGAATTGAACCCCTTAAGCATGCTTTATTGAAAAATTATGCAAGCTTCTCCAAACTGCCTAGAAAGCTATGGAATACCCCTAAGTGCTCTATAGGTGACCCCATAAGCTTAATATACGTAATTTGAGCCCACCGCTTTGTTTGTCCCGAGGTGGGCCCACTATTTTCGATTTTACCCTTATGGTAATTTGTGACTTGATTTCAAGCGATTTTCAAGGAAACGTCCTAACTACTTTTCCAACTACTAATGATACTTATCTTAAACACTTTATTGAGTCTATGTAAAGGTACGATATGTTGGGTTGCATTTAGTCTCCCACTATTCCCGCTTAGCTTCTATTTGTACTATTGCCTTATTTTCGAACAATATAAAATGAAACGTTTTAACTATCCTTTCAACTACTAAAGGAAATTGTTTTAGTGATTCCCTCGAGTTTGGTAAGCTATTTTGGAATATGAAAATGATTTCAGGAGGATTATTCTTCCGCAACTCATTATGACAAATGACATACACTTACTATGATTCCGTCCGACTTCATTGATTTGATTTGTCATTCGATATGCCTCACTGCGTCTCTGGAAATCGATGATATTTTTATTGCATTTAGTTTCTCACTACTCCATTCGTGGATGCCTCAATGTTTCCCACACTGAGCCCGGGCCAGGATATGTTGTCAAGCGTATTCCACTGCATTGTTCGCCGTGCCTCGATGTGAGGGGGCAGGTATATATGTACATGGGTTTTGGAGTATGCTGTGCCATGTACACACATTCTGACATGATATGATCTGATATGGCCATCTGATATGATATGTTATGTGACGGGGTTATCCCCTACTCTGTTCCTTATGTATGGTGGCACCAGCGTCGGGGGGTGGCCACGTTCTGTTTGCTGAGCCCCTTGGCAGGGGCCGGATATGATGTGATATATGTTTCTGTACACACTCCTCATGTTTTGAAAATATGCATTTGATACTTCGGATGTCACACTCACTTCTCTGTAAGTTCTGTTTCGGTTAAAATCTTGTTCCGCAATGGGACCAGGTACGACATATGTTTTCAACAAATACTATTTATGCTTTATGATCAGTATTTTGCTAATCTGGATATTCTGTCCATTTTCTGTACCCTCTACTTTGATTATGACTTGGTTTACTACGTTCTGTGCTTTACATACTCAGTACATATTTTGTACTGACCCCCTTTCTTCGGGGGCTGCGTTTTCATGCCGCGCAGGTACAGGAGACAAATTTGCTGACCGCCTGCCTAGGACATCTATTCTGCTATATTGGGAGCGCTCTTTGTTCAGGGCCGGTATATTGGTACAGTCTGCCGCTATATTATATATATGTATGCGATTCAGGGGTATGACGGGGCCCTGTCCCGTCTTATGATTCTGTTATGATCTGTAGAGGTCTGTAGACATACTTGTGTGGGTTCTGCATATGTTTGGGTATGATATGATCTGTGACAGCCTCACCGGCTTCCAAGTACTGTGTCGGTTCATTTATGATCACTACTAACGCCAAGTGACTTTTATATTTGAAAATATTCTATCGTTTGCTAATTTGGGTTATTGGGTACGTTTGGGTGTCCAGCACGGACACTAGTCGCGGCCTACGGAGTTGGGTCGTGACAAAAGTGGTGTCAGAGCGGTTCGTCCTCGGAGTGTCTACAGACCGTGTCTAGTAGAGTCTTGTTTATCGGTGTGTTGTGCACCACATCTATAAACAGGAGGCTACAGGACATTTAGGGTGTTACCTTTCTTTGATTCTTAGATCGTGCGATAGAGCCAGCTGTAGGAAATGAGTTTTTTCTTTACTAACCCTTGATTGCAGCTGGAGAACGGTATCGACGTAAGACAGCGACTGCTGATATTGGAAGCTACACAGTACTCCGGTAAGCAATGGTATGAAAGACGTATGCTGGGTAAGGTATTCTGAAGTACGATTAAAACATAAAGTCGAACATTAAAAAGAGAAACAAACATGGAAAGTGTAGCAGGTGCAGTTCGAGTTGGGCATGTGAGGTAAGCCTCGGCATTCTGATACTTTTTATTTGGAATTGCTAGCCCCGTGTGGTTGTGATGCGACGTGATATGATATGGATATACGTATATGTGTTGGCCCTGTGAGGCATGGTTGGTATTTCCTGTGTACAGGTTTTGGGATAGTAAGAAATACATAGGAACCTCTGCCCAAATTTTTCTAGAAATACGGAAAGGGAAATGAGATATAAATTTTTAACCTGTCTTGAAGGTCGATACCGATAGGATAAATCTATTATGGTGGATTAAAATTTTAAGAGGTACCCTCCATGTCATTTGTAAGAAGCATTACCCTTATCGGGAAAATTTTATCTCGATAAAGCATATACGAGTAGCGAATTCGTAATTTAATTGGAGGGACCAGAAATATGTTCTAACCCCATTTTGTTTTAGCATAGCCCACGTGAAGGGCAAAAATATGTGGAAGAGCAAAAATGTCCAACGATCAAGTTTCCTCTAATTGAAAGAATACAAAGCGTATGACAAGCAGGCGGGAATTGAGTGGTTTGCCCACGGCTCATATATATAAATATGGAGGTAATTATGTGAATTAAGTACTAAAAGATTCCGTGAAGTTCGTCGGACTTTAACTTTCTCGTGCTAATGATCGTAAAATGCCTTGCAGTAGCATTTTATCAGTTTCCATCGACTAATTGGAGATGGAATTTGTGGGATACAAATTTAAACTCGTGGGCTGTCTAGAATTATATATATACGTGGAGGTAAGTATTGAAGACGTACAAGGGGCGACACAGCAACCATATAGTCAGAAAAGTAAAAGAATTCTCGCTAGGTCAGGGCGGGACTCGCTACGAGAAAGTTTTGAAAAGGCTGTTAGGATCCCGATTTGTCTTAAATTACGTGACAAAGGCTGTGCGGGGCAATCGGTGTGATTATACCGGTCTTAACGTGCCTAAATTCATTAAAGTTGTAAGGTTAAGCGTGCTAGGGCCAGAGCAATTCTGGGATGGGTGACCCCCTGGGAAATGTACAAAATTTTCGCAAAACTAGATATGAGAAACGAATAGGAAATTCTGGGTAACCAAAAGGGAATTAGGATATGTGGAATGGCTAGAAACTTTATAGGGGTCACATGAGCTAGGACGGATTGGATTGCTAAAAAGAAAGAAAAAGCAGCGCAGCTCTGAAATTAGAGTAAATTTGAATAAATGATTGGAGATGTATTGTAAAAGAAATGGCAGTGATATATATATACGTATGTGTAGGCCCCCCCATTTATGATGATGTTGATTGATTGGTGAACCCTAATCGCCAGTGTTGTCATATACGAAAAAACATTAACTGGAGAGGATGTACGAGAAAAGGGGAAAGGTGTGGTACCAATGTTACGAAATAGATTGATACTTATTTTGCTACCGGTTGAGATTGGAAGGTCCAAATGTCAGGAGAAGTGAACCGTGAGAAACGTAATTAAGCGGAGCCTCTGAAAGAGTCGACGGGCAAAGCACGAAGTTAATTGCGAAAGCAAACTAAAATGGAATAGTACAGGCAAAGAAAAACTTACGGCATGAAATGATGAATTATGTGAATATCAAATAATTCGATTGTCGAGAAAATAGGACGACAGGTAAGGAATGGGTATGAAGAAAGTATGTGGTTACTATGAGATAAGCAACTACCTTAATTATATCACTTGAGTGCCAACTACTGAGTAAGATTGTGTACTATGTAATTATGATTTTGTTAAGGTTTCGTACGAAGATAATCAAGTTGTAGGTTAGAAAGAAAAGATTCGAATATGGTGTAAGTATAACCCCAAGGAGGGGGAGCGAATGAAAGTAAAATAAATTAAGCATGACCGAAAACAACTAACATACAGAAGATTGAAGCGATACAGGACTGGTCTAGACCTTCGACATCGACTGAAATATGTAGTTTTCTGGAAATGGTCAGATTATGGCCTATGTCCCTCGGCAGCTCAGACCGCACGAGGAAAAATTATTTCGCCCATGATCTGGAATTAGCTACGGTGATTCATGCTTTAAAAATATGGCGGTATTACTTACGTGGGGTGCGGGTTGATATTTATACAAATCCTAAGGGCTGCCAGTATACGTTTTAAGAAAAAGGGAGCCAAATTCGCGGCAGAGAAGATGGTTCAATTATTGAAAGATTATGATGTTAATATTTTGTGCCACCCTAGAAAAGCTAAAGCCGTGACAGACGCACTTAGTCGTGAGTCTACGGACGGCTTGACCGGCGTACATTCAGAAATAAAAAAAAAATTGGTCTGCAAATGCTCATTAGTCAGCCAGCCTTGGAGTCTGTTTGGTTGGTTCTGTAGATATTGAAATTTTTGTCCGAGAAGTTACCGAATCATCGATTACGGGAAAGGTAAAACAACGTCAGTTTGAGGATTCTATTCGGGTATAGTACAGAGATACGACCTTTGACAAGGAAAAGACTCAGTTCGAGGTTTTACCTGATGGGTATGATTATGCAGAGGCAGATTATGTGTGCCCGACATCGTAAGACCCGTTGACCAGTGCCCAAATTGCCAGCGAGTTAAAATTGGGTATCAGAAACCGGGTGGACTGTTTCAGGAAATGAAAATTCCGACATGGAAGTGGGAGGTAATTAGTATGGATCTCATTACGGGTTTGCCTCGCGCTCCACGGAAGTATGATTTCCATATGTGGTATGGTTGATAAACTGACGAAAGTCAGCCCATTTTCTCCCCGTCAGAACCACTTATTCGGTTGGGGATTATGCCAGACTATATGTATTAAAGGAATAGTGAGACTCCACGGAGCTCCTATATCTATTGTCACTGACAGAGATACTCAGTTTATGACTAATTTCTGGAGATTTGTTTCAGGAAGGATTAGGGGCTCAGGTAAGTCCAAGCACAGTATTCCATCCTCAGAGTAACGGACAGGCCGAGCACACTATACAGACGCTAGAAGATATGTTGCGAGTCTGTATTATTGATTTCGGAGGTAGCCGAGACGATCATCTGCCATTGATCGAGTTTGCTTATAATAACCGCTACCATTCTAGCTTAATACGAGGCTTTGTATGGCAGAAAATGCAGGTCACCCATCCGCTAGTTTGATATTGGCGAAACAGAATTAATAGGCCCAGATATGATCCAATAGGCAGTTGATAAGGTGAAACTTATCCGAGAGAGACAATTAGCAGCTTAGAGTCGACAGAAGTCATATTCTGATAAACGGCGTAGACCGTTGGAATCCCAGGTTAGTGATTGGGTATTTTTGAAGTATCGCCTATGAAAGGCATAATGCGATTCGGTAAAAAGAGTAAGTTCAATCCGCGATATATCTGGCCTTATCAGATTGTTCGAAGAATTGAGAATGTCATTTACGGGCTAGACCTACCATCTGATTTGGAAGCGGTACATCTGGTACTTCATGTATCCATACTCCGCAAATGTGTCGGTAATCCTCCCAGAATATTTCCACCAAAAGATATTCAAGTGACGAAATAGTTGTCTGATGAAGAACAAACTGTAATTAGTCTGGAATGCCCGGTGAAGAGACTACGCACTAAAGATATACCCCCTATTAAGGTCTTGTGGCAAAACAGTAATGGGGAAGCAACGACCTTGGAAGTAGAGGACGGAATGAAGAAGAAGTGTCCTCACTTTTTTTATTTTATGCCCACCGGTAATCTGAAGTCCTTACTCGATTATATTCAATAACGAAGGTGTGTCAATTGTGTTGACCATAAAAAGGAACTCCCCGAAGTATTTACGAACCCTAGGAGACTAATCTAACATTCGAGGACGAATGTTCTAAAGGGGAGGAGGATGTTATATCCCGTATTTTCGTGTATTCGGGAAAATTCGAAATAATTTTGATTCGAAAGGAATAAGGTCATATGTTGATTTGAATTAATATATGTGTGTGTTTTTCATGAAAAAGTATTGATGTGGAAGTGCGGAGGAAGGCCAAGGGAAAAATTGGAATTTTGGGAATTAGTTTCGGGAATTACAAAATAAGAATTTTGACCAATTGGGCTTGGAAATTTTTTAACTAAATTAAGGCCCAAAGCCAAGGGTGGCCGGCCATATAGGGTGGTCCAATCCCATGGGAATTAATTAAATTCCCATGTGATTAATTGGCTTAAATAGAGTGGAAGATTCAAGGAAAACAAAGAGAAAGAATAGAAGGAGAAAAACAAGGGAACAAGAAAAAGCAAGTAAGGAGGGGTTTCGGCCAGCACCTCCCATTTTACCCCCCTAAAATCTTGCTTCCAAAATTGTTTTCTTGTGGTATTTATACTAAATTGAGTGTCCTCTACAACTTGGTGCAATTGTTTGGGAGAATAGAGCACTTGTTTCTTCAATATGACAACATGTTTGAGGAAAGAAGATTGGAAAGAAAGGTAAGAATTCATCCCTATTTATTGTGTTATGAAGTCTTGTTTGTGTTGTAGTATGTAGAAATGAGTAGAAACTATGGAAATATGGAAGTTTACCAAGTGGGTATATATATATATGCATGTAGCCGTGTGTACATGTATGTGTATACCTATAATGTGTTGAATTTTTGTTGTATTTTAGTTGTGGTTATGGTGGAATGCACATTGGAAATGAAAGTTGAATAAATTTAGTTGAAGTTGAAAAATAGGTGTTTGGCCATGTGGTATGGTGTTGGTAGGATGCCAATGAATTAATTTTGTTTAATGTGGTAGTTGTGTTGTTGTGATGCTTGCAATGTAAATGAAGATAAAATGATATAAGTTTGCATTGAAATGGAATGTAGAAGCTTATGTCGTTTTAGTACGATTTTATGACATTATGAAAATGAAGTTGTTAGGGTACAAATTATGATGATCATTGATGGGTTTGGAAGATGGAAACATGTTATGAATATGTATGCCAAAGATTAGAAGTTTTGGATGAATTATGACTTTGGCGGAAAGTTTGTATATTATGTATATCGTGTGTATAATTTGAGGAAACGATATGAAATGCTTCGAAATTATGTTGTGATGCTCTAGATTGATGATGAATGTGAAACCATTGAGATTAGTTTTGAATTTAAGGTTGAAGTGAAGGTTATGACATTGTGTTGGAAAGATAGCTAGTTGTGTTATATTGTGTTTAGTGTAATTGTTGTTGTTGTTGATTGTTTTGGCCGAGTTAAATTCTCGGGGGTGGTATATGTATAGGGGAGGTGCTGCCGAAATTTCGGTAGACAAATATGAGTTAAGTTGAATTCGTAGAATCTATAACTCACAATTGGTAAATATGACCATTTGCAGATTTTTGACGAAACGGGAAGTGAGCTTGGAAAGGCGTAAGGAGCTTGAAAGGTATGTAAAGCTACCCCGATTCTTCTTTTGGCATGTCCTAGGTGTACTAGGATTGGATTTGCACCTCGGAAGACATTCTGCCCATCTGAATCCGCATTTGAAAATACTCCTTTTTCGTTCAATAGAATTGAACCCCTTAAGCATGCTTTATTGAAAAATTATGCAAGCTTCTCCAAACTGCCTAGAAAGCTATGGAATACCCCTAAGTCCTCTATAGGTGACCCCATAAGCTTAATATACGTAATTTGAGCCCGCTGCTTTGTTTGTCCCGAGGTGGGCCCACTATTTTCAATTTTACCCTTATGGTAATTTGTGACTTGATTTCAAGCGATTTTCAAGGAAACGTCCTAACTGCTTTTCCAACTACTAATGATACTTATCTTAAACACTTTATTGAGTCTATGTAAAGGTACGATATGTTGGGTTGCATTTAGTCTCCCACTATTCCCGCTTAGCTTCTATTTGTACTATTGCCTTATTTTCGAACAATATAAAATGAAACGTTTTAACTATCCTTTCAACTACTAAAGGAAATTGTTTTAGTGATTCCCTCGAGTTTGGTAAGCTATTTTGGAATATGAAAATGATTTCAGGAGGATTATTCTTCCGCAACTCATTATGACATATGACATACACTTACTATGATTCCGTCTGACTTCATTGATTTGATTTGTCATTCGATATGCCTCACTGAGTCTCTGGAAATCGATGATATTTTTATTGCATTTAGTTTCTCACTACTCCATTCGTGGATGCCTCAATGTTTCCCACACTGAGCCCGGGCCAGGATATGTTGTCAAGCGTATTCCACTGCATTGTTCGTCGTGCCTCGATGTGAGGGGGCAAGTATATATGTACATGGGTTTTGGAGTATGCTGTGCCATGTACACACATTCTGACATGATATGATCTGATATGGCCATCTGATATGATATGTTATGTGACGGGGTTATCCCCTACTCTGTTCCTTATGTATGGTGGCACCAGCGTCGGGGGGTGGCCACGTTCTGTTTGCTGAGCCCCTTGGCAGGGGCCGGATATGATGTGATATATGTTTCTGTACACACTCCTCATGTTTTGAAAATATGCATTTGATACTTCGGATGTCACACTCACTTCTCTGTAAGTTCTGTTTCGGTTAAAATCTTGTTCCGCAATGGGACCAGGTACGACATATGTTTTCAACAAATACTATTTATGCTTTATGATCAGTATTTTGCTAATCTGGATATTCTGTCCATTTTCTGTACCCTCTACTTTGATTATGACTTGGTTTACTACGTTCTGTGCTTTACATACTCAGTACATATTTTGTACTGACCCCCTTTCTTCGGGGGCTGCGTTTTCATGCCGCGCAGGTACAGGAGACAAATTTGCTGACCGCCTGCCTAGGACATCTATTCTGCTATATTGGGAGCGCTCTTTGTTCAGGGCCGGTATATTGGTACAGTCTGCCGCTATATTATATATATGTATGCGATTCAGGGGTATGACGGGGCCCTGTCCCGTCTTATGATTCTGTTATGATCTGTAGAGGTCTGTAGACATACTTGTGTGGGTTCTGCATATGTTTGGGTATGATATGATCTGTGACAGCCTCACCGGCTTCCAAGTACTGTGTCGGTTCATTTATGATCACTACTAACGCTAAGTGACTTTTATATTTGAAAATATTCTATCGTTTGCTAATTTGGGTTATTGGGTACGTTTGGGTGTCCAGCACGGACACTAGTCGCGGCCTACGGAGTTGGGTCGTGACAAACATAAACTCTTAGCTTTCCGGGATATAGAGGATTCATGGAGAAGAAGGAAAAATCATGCCATCGGATTCATGCCATAGAAAGAAAGGACTAGCCTTACATACCTTTTTCCTTTAACTAATCTAGTGCTTGCTTGTTCTCCTTCGATGCCCACGTTTCTACCTTCAAGAGAATTCGCATTAACATTAGCTAATCGATTACTTAAACGTGCTTACTAAAGCTAAATAAAATTGGGCAGCATTTCCTTTGTTTATACGACTTTCTCCATATAATATATCAACTCCCAAACATCCATAACAACATTCAGAATATCGCAAGCAATAATCATCATTCATCTACATTATCCGGATTTTGCCATTTCACTCCAATTTCTCCATAATCATGGTCATAATTCATTATTGCATTTTCTCACATATAATACTTATTCCATGTTCTAAACATCATTCACAACATACTTGCAATCACAACATACCAATATTCATAATTCACCCCAAACTACTACTCAACAATAACACTATTCACACATTCATGACCCATTTCCTATATCTTTCTACAATCCAAGTGTTTTTAACTTTCAACACCTTAAACAACAAGGAATGATCATAAAACTCACCTTAGATCATGGAAGAATAATCCTTGAGTGGAACTTCTCTTCTTGCACCAAAACCCTAGCTCACTACCCTTGAGTTTTCTTGGTGTAGATGAACTTTTATTAGGTTTACACTTGATTTTGTGGATTTGATGAAGTTGATCATGGATTTCTCTTTGATTCTTGTGGATGAATAATGGAGAAGGTTCTAGAGGTTTGGAGAGAGTTGGAGAATGAGTGAAATGAAAAATTAGAACTTGGGGTCTCTTTTTATAAAAAACCAAAAGTTGCCCGATGAGAATTATACGGTATGATCGACGAAGCTTTGATCAGATCGACGGAGCGTCGATCTTACCGTCGAAGTCATGAAATTTCCAGTGAGCAACCTTTCGTTTCCTTTCATTCTACGGTGAGAAGGACGGTCCGTCGAACTGATTGACAGAGCGTCGATCTGCTCCGTCGAATGGTCTTCGCGCTAACTCAATTCTATGGCACAATCGACGAAGCATCGGCCCGTCCGACGGTACAAAGAACGACCGTCGAACCCCCCTTTCGCAGAACTGCAGTGAAGTTTCCTTTGACGAACTTTCCTCCCTCTCCTCAAATGTCTTTGGAATCTTAATTAGAATCATTAAGCATCCCTTCTTACTTGTAGGGACATCCTGTACACCTTAACTTATGTTAGTCCATTCACCGCTCAGCAACCCAAAATTCCGAGGTGTAACATTCTTCCCCCCTTTTTGGAACATTCGTCCTCGAATGTTAAGCACTCAGAAATTCTACGAAAATTTTGCCAGTGTTTCCCCTATAATATGGCATTACCGTCCTGTCACAACATCCCACAATTACATTGCCTCACCGGGCCATAATACAACATCAATATATATTTATGGCCACACACGACCAAAAGCATGAAAAGAAAGCATACATACCTCATAGTCCTGATGTTTCATCGTGGATTTCTTCTGGTGGTTGGAATAAGTGTGGGTACTTGGAATTCACACTGTCTTCTGCTTCCCAAGTCATTTCCTCTTTGTTTTCATTCCGCCACAAGACTTTGACTGAAGCTACTTCCTTATTTCGAAGTCTTCGTACCTACCTGTCTAAAATGGCAATGGGCACTTCTTCATATGCTAGCTTTTCTGTCACTCGAACATCATCTATTGGTGTGATCCTAGTAGGATTTCCAACATATTTACAAAGCATCGAGACATGGAAAACCGGGTAAACTGACTCCAAATTAGGAGGTAGATCTAATTCATAAGCCACCTTGCCTATTTCGCACACAATCTCCTAAGGCCTAATGCATCGGGGACTAAGCTTCCCCTTCATTCAATGATCTTATTGCCTTCGTAAGTCGTCACACCCTAGGGCTACCGTAGGAAGCGTATAGCATGTACTTATGTCATATTCCAAGTAATTGTCTTGTTCATCCCTAACAATAATCCAAACTCAACCTTTCAACTCAATTTACTAAATATTTTCCTTCAACTGACCCGAAGTATCATGACTACACTATCCTTGTTTACCTCCTACTCCTCTTTTTAAGTACCCGCTTGGTTTCATTGGCGACGCATAAATATCTGAAAGTTACATAATCGTTCTTGCGTGATTCGTATACATACACATCTATACAAATACATGTATCCATATCCGTATGCATATTCATGTTCATATTCATATCCATAGCACACCCGACTTTGAAGGTTCGGTGGTTTTCGCATATTCGACCACGACAAGGCTCGGTGATCATTCATACCAAAAGTCTTTTGTCTATCTGTAGTAACTTATCTCGTCATGCTCTCTTCCTTCCTTTATTTTTCCCTTGATTATCATATCTTATGTCCTGCTATAGAAAACCATAGGTCTCTTTCTTAATTGTCACTCATAAATAGCAATATCATTAACAACGACTCTACCATTAGTGCCTTTGTCTCTACTCCAGTATAGCATTGCTATCTTTTACAATATTCCTTGAGTTATTTGCTTTCAATGTCATGTTGTTCAAGGTCTTCACGAATGATATTCAATGCAGTCTCAGATACCCGCTCGATTCTTGTTCGTTTATTTACTAGTCATTAGACTCATTTCTGCATAACTCCCACTCTTTGTTTTAGAGTCTATATCTGTCACATCTTAGGGTCCATCGTTTCAATCTCCACACTTGTATCCCCTTTATTCGCTTCCCCCCTTTAAGGGTTTTACTTGTACCATTCTCAAATCCGTTGCCTCACCTTCAAATCTTGAATTCATATATCCCTTACTATACTACATCTTATTCATGTCGTTTCTCATAATCTATAGCTACGATAATTCATGTGTGAAGTCTTAACATACTCACCTTGCAGTCTTGTAACCAAATAATACAACCGATATAGCAATCTGAACACAGGTATATTTTACTTAACTCATCTAGTAGTTATGAGTCAATGTCTAAATCCGCTCCAATTAACGACTTTTGTCCCATAGGGATGCTCACAACAGTAGTAGGTCTAGTTATTTGCACCATCCGTATAATGTCACTTGCCTTGTTCTTCGGTGCTCAAAGTTCACTTTTAACGTCATCTTTGTTTTCCAGAGCCTAAGTCTCATGCTCTTTTACTCTTGTGTTGCACTCAACATTAATTTCAAAACCAATCATAATCGTATTATATTTGTCGTTGATGATAGCTTTACTCTACCGCTTTATCGTCATACGGTAAACTCATAACTACTGATCATCTTTTTCTTTTCATCTTATTACTTCATATACTCTACTCATTCTAACTTGGTATAGGACATTCGTAGGAGATGCACCTTCCTTTAATCATAACACGACTACTTCTTAAGCATGCGTACTTCGTATATTTCCTTTTCTCTCTATTCTCATTCTCATTCCTTTGCATTCCTTCCTCCTCAATTTATCTTGTTTTCTCCCGTTTTATAATCAATCCTTTATTCTTCGTATGAGGAACCCTACCCTTAACTTAGTACCGCTTGTCCTTTAGAATATACTACCTTTGTACAATCCATTCTTCGCTTCCAAAACTTATTCTGTTCATTCTGATAATCCCCTCTCGTCCATATTGTGTTGATCCTTTTCCTAACAATCGTCCTATTTCGTTATTCCTCTTTCTATAGTCTTGATCTTTTACATCCAGCTAAAGATATCACTCACACTCTTGACTATACCAATCACAAACTACTACTACTTTGCTATACCACTCTTCTCTGATTTCTTTTTCAAGTTGACTTCCCCCTTTTTGCTGGCTATCATTTCTGTCATTGAGGAATCCCTATGTTGTACTTTCCCCTAACAAGGTCTTTTTAAGCTTTCTCATCTACTGCCCCATGGCTCGCTTGCTGGTTTCACACTTGCGTTCACCCCTTTATTCATATAGAACATGTCACATCTTTAGCCGTTTCCTCGCTATACTTTGTATTACAGTTCTTGTTACGTTCTCATTATACCTTGATCATAATCAACGCTATAGAGTGCCACTTCTTTACCTCGTTCACAAACTTGCTCATAAAATAGAATAAATCTTGCGAAGTAAGCATACTCAACCTGTGATTCTTTCTAATCAGTTCTATTACACTTACAATATAAATTGTTTTACCAACGTATTCTCATTCATTATAACCCTTGATATTCGTACCTCTGTCTCCGTGATGCTACTGCTTTATTTTGCTAATAAACTTATCGTATCTTTCTTGTGCTCATCCCTCCAATCAATACTTCAATATCACACTCTATTGGAGTTACCCTTTCTTTCCTATGTCATGCTTTAGTACTACCAGTCTCCCTAATTTACTCTAGCATTTCTCTTTACCGTATCAATATCGCTCTTATAACTGCCATTACTATTAATTCAATAGTGTTTAACTCACCTCGGGTAGTTGTTAACGATACCCCTAACTTAATCTCGTCCTGCCATTACTTTTTGCACAACATCTTTTCCCGTTAGGACATATTACAAGCTTATATCTTATCTCCTTTAGATTCTAGGAAAATTTCGGCAGAGTTTCTCTTGTAAGCATAACAATCCCAAACCTGTACATAGCCCAGAAAACACATCTTCTGCCTTAATAGGACACATATAGAAACACATATAATATGCAACTCAACAACACAAGATCACTTACAATTAAAGGATATAAATAATAGGGCTTGTCTCATAAGTTATGCCTGCACCCTCGGTCTAGAATTCCAATATATGTATATATATTTTCTACACACGGTCAAGTAACTTATTCATAAATTATGATTCTGGCTATCACTGGTCACTAACAAGCGTAGACATCTCAATTTGCTTGATTGGCCCAGACGTTTACTCCAACACAGTCAATAACATCAGAAGTAATGTTTGACGGTGTAGGACTCGAATCAATTGATACGTACATATCATAAAAGGATACTGACAATATTAGGGGAAGACTCAAGATTCTGTCGCTCAGCTAACGCATGGATATGATGCTGGGATCCACTTGGACTGGGCGTTCCACTTTGGTCTCTATCACCACCTACTAACATATGTGGCCTTGGCCTTGGAGGGCGTACCATCAACGAAGAGCCAGCTATCACTCCCGTAGCCCGAACCTTACCTTTACCATGCCTCTATGGGCAGTCGTGCACGAGAGGGCCTGGCCGATCACAGGTATAACAAACATCTGAGCCCAAGCGGCACGGTCCCCAATGTAACCTGCGACACTGAGTACATCGTGGTACCGGTGACCTCCCCTGACTGGAACCATTTTGAATTCGAGAAATAGAAACTCTGAGACTCTGGGGTGACCTAGAATAAGTAGATCTATCAAATCTGGGTCTAGGAAGCTGCGGAGGAGCACCACTTGTTAAACGAACTGAGTGCCTAGAGGATTGTTGCCTCGGAGCACCCCTAAACTCATGATCAAACCCTGAAGAATTAATTCTCTTCCTCCAACCCCTGTTATCGTGGCCCACATCTTGCCGCTGAGCTTGAGCGGCTACCAATTGAGTCAGTAAAAGAATAGTCGGTCTCATCTCTTGGCCCGAGGCATCTAGTGGAGAAATGGGGGGTGCTGGAGCTAAAGTTGAGGCTCCCCTATGATCCTCGTAAGTGGGCGAAGTATGGGAAAACCGGGGTGGGGCCTTATTCTGGGGTTCGCCCTCCTCCATATCTATAGACGGCTCTCGTTCAAGCCCTTCTTCAACCACCATCTTGCCTTTAACTTTCAACACCTTAAACAACAAGGAATGATCATAAAACTCACCTTAGATCGTGGAAGAATAATCCTTGAGTGGAACTTCTCTTCTTGCACCAAAACCCTATCTCATTTCCCTTGAGTTTTCTTGGTGTAGATGAACTTTTATTAGGTTTACACTTGATTTTGTGGATTTGATGAAGTTGATCATGGATTTCTCTTTGATTCTTGTGGATGAATAATGGAGAAGGTTCTAGAGGTTTGGAGAGAGTTGGAGAATGAGTGAAATGAAAAATGAGGACTTGGGGTCTCTTTTTATAAAAAATCAAAATCTGCCCGACGAGGATTATACGGTACGATCGATGTAGCTTTGATCAAATCGACGGAGCATCGATCTTACCGTCGAAGTCGTGAAACTTCCAGTGAGCAACCTTTTGTTTCCTTTCATTCTACGGTGAGAAGGACGGTCCGTCGAACTGATCGACAGAGCGTCGATCTGCTCCGTCGAATGGTTTTCGCGCTAACTCAATTCTACGGCACAATCGGCGAAGCGTCGGCCCGTCCGACGGTACAAAGAACGACCGTCGAACCCCCCTTTCGCAGAACTGCAGTGAATTTTCATTTGACGAATTTTCCTCCCTCGCCTCAAATGTCTTTGGAATCTTAATTAGAATCATTAAGCATCCCTTCTTACTTGTAGGGACATCCTGTACACCTTAACTTACGTTAGTCCATTCACCGCTCAGCAACCCAAAATTCTGAGGTGTAACACATTTCAAGTTATTTCTTGGAGAAACATCATTGGGGTAAGTCATTCCATCTTCATTACTATTCCATTATCCTTTAATAATCATAGAAATCCCCTAATTCATGCTAGGATCCCTAAGAACTTGAGAATTAAAAGAGGGTTTAATGGGTTCTTTCCTAAATGATTTCTAGACTGTACCGTTTTGAATTATGGATTGGGTTAGCTTCATTTAGCATGGAAATGATGGTTAGAAGCTATTATAACATGTTTTTTTCATTATTAGTGGCTAATTTATGAATTGGGAGTTAGGGTCTATTTCGAGACATCATTTAAGACTTATGTATTATTCAGACTTGCAGTATTTGGTAGAGCTCTTGTATGACCACACCAGAAACTGGGGTTGTATTTCACTAATTTTCGCACTTTATATTATTATTGTGAGACTTACATTATTTCTATTCTCTTCCGCTTTACTTATGTTTATGATTTTTGGGATAAAGGTTCGCCTACCGAGGTGGGAAAGATAGGTGCCCGCACGACTTAGTGAAATTGGGTAGTGACAAATGGAGCATCTACTACCGAACATACCAGGTTTCTCTCTAGTACTACAACACAGGAGTGATAACGAAACTAAGTGATTAACAGAATAGCAGTCAGTCATAACCAAAGGTAAAGCTCCTAAGCCATCAGTCATCCAAGTTCCAATAAACAATAATACCAGATAATGATTCCCATGCCTAACCCAAACCTAGGTGAGGTCACTAAGACATAATCTCGTCCAACACATAAGAAGGCTATAAGATAAGCAAGTAGGCACAACAAAATGCAGTAACAACAGCAACATCAACAGCAATCAACCAATAACGAACCACAAGAATAAGATGATGTGCAATGCAAGGCAACCAATGATAAGTAACTCCGCTGTACACACATGCTAAAGGTATTGTTCGCACAATAGTCATGACCCATGGGGGACCCATGCTATCTGTTACACCTTGTAGTTTTGTGCATTGAGATTTGTAGTACGTTGGTGTCTTAGTTTTGGACACCGGATATATGAGGTTGGACATGCTTAACTTGTGTTTATAAGTGTTTAAATTCGTGTTTGGTGAGTTACGGAAGGATTGGAGAATAAGTGAATCGAACAAAGTTGCTTTTGGAAAATATGGTATATGGGTCGTATAAGCGAGGTATGGTCTGTATTTTGAGATATGGGCCGTATTTAAGGATTTCAAAAATTTTCAGAGAAAGCAGTTTTGCAGGTGATTTTATACGGCCAACTATACGGACCGCATAATTTTATACGGCCAGGATGTTGGTCATATAATGTTATACGGCCAAGGATACGGACCGTGTATATATATGATGTTACACCTTGCAAATTTTTGCGTTGATTGTGAGGTAAACTAGCGAAAGCCGGAGAGGCCATGGAACCTTTATAAGGTTAAAGAAGACTTTTAACAAGTTTTAAGCAAGTATCTAAAGGTTTCGGCATCAAGCGAATCGAAGAAAATAAGTTTGTCGAAACTTTGTTAAAATTTGGCAGAATTTTGGACAAGATTTTTTGTCCAACTTGAGGGAGGTATATCTCTTAGCATATGAGGAGTTACGGAATGCATAACCTATGTAAATTCAAGTTCAGAGAGTTGTCTTTCCAATGCAACTAACAGATTGCAAATATGAGAAACGAACCCAACGTTACGGCCCGTATAAAATTATACGACTGGAGATACGAACCGTATAATGTTATACAACCGTATAATACAACGTCGGTGCAAATTTCTAGAATTTAAGTATGATAGCCTCTCTTCATTTGAATCATTTTAGACATAACCTCAAGTCCTAGAAACCTCTACAAACCTCTCCAAACACATTCAAACATATTTCCAAGCCTAAATCAAAGATCAATGTGAAGATTAAAGTGTTTAGGGTTTCCAAGTGAGCTTTACACTTGTCTCTTCTTCTTGAAGATGCTTGGGTGAGTGTTTGTAAGGTGGAGTAACCTTGGAATTGAAGTGTTCTTGAATTTTGAGGTAAGATTTCATCTTAGTTTCATGCTTATGAGTTAATTTGGTAATATATCAAGATTCGAAGAAAAGAAATTGGAGGAAAAGTTCAAATATGAAATTGATAATATTTTGAGTTGTGAATTAACTTGAGCTATAATTATTAGCATGTTTTGAACATAATCTTGTTATGAGGGATAATAATGATGTTAAAGAAGTGTCGTATACAAGTGTATAAAGGGTTGTGCTGAAGTTGTTGTTATGGATTGATTATGAAAAGAATTTTTGGGATTGAATTGAGTATAATCTAAATGTAATCTTTTGATTATGGAATTGTTGATGTTATATAACGGGAAATGCTGCCCAATTTTCGTTGGATCATTTATTAATCTAGTTTGACCTTATAAGCATTTAAATGACTTACCCTTAGTGCGAATCATCTTAAATATAGATTTACAAGCTCGGGAGGATAGGCGTCAAGTAAGTTAAGGAGACGACAAGGTATGTTAAGGCTATCCCTTTATTTCTTAAGGCATAATCCTATTGTTATGACTTACACTTGATATCCATAATGTCCCTATTCCTAGAAATACTAGAAGCCTATGGTTCTTGAAGTTCTTATGATATTATTGATCTTTATTATTGATCTCCTCTTATGGTTGTTGATCTTATTCATTGATGTTGATCTTATCTTATGATTTTGTTCCTTTCAAGGTGAGATATGTTCATGATGATAGTTCCATAATGATAATCGGAGGTTTACCGACCTTACGTCACTAAGATAGAGTTATAGCTTTTATTTGGGCTCTCATGCATGCTTTATATATATGTATGTATTTTTCTCACACCGCGCCGCGCTATAGTTGGCCGGACAGGCACGTAGATGTGCACACCACTGCAGTGGGCAGGTTATGATGTTACCCCGGATGCGGGATGATGAAATGATGATAACACCGAGCCTAAATGGCTGGGCAGGATACTATATATATACATGTATGAACATGTTTTTTTAAAAAAGCTAAGCATGCATGACATCTTCCTTAAGACACATTCAGAGGTACAGGTTGATCTCTTTTATCTTATGTTCTTTTCATACTTTCCTTATGTTGTTACTCATGCCTTACATACTTGGTACATTATTCGTACTAACGTCTTTTTGCTTGTAGACGCTGCGTTCATGCCCCAGGTACACAAGGAGACGGTTCAGACTTATAGGCTACCATCTCAGCATTGGTACAGGAGCACTCCACTTGTTTCGGAGTGGCAGTCCAGTTGGTATGGTTCTTTTATGTACAGATGGGTATGGCGGGGTCTTGTCCCTCCTTATTATGTTATGCATTCCAGTAGAGGCTCGTAGAAAGATATGTACAGCTAGATGTTCTATGACCTTCTCGGTCCCTCTTGTGCAGCTTAATAATAATAATAATAATAATAATATATATATCTGTGTGTGTGTGTGTATATATACACATATATATATTATGGCATATATATTTGGGCTTGTGTCCTATACAGATTATGGCATTTAATAGTTAGCATTATGGCCCACTCAGGTGTCACACCGCAACCTTAGGGGTGTGGCCGGCACCCGAAGGGCTGAGCAAACCAATTGTGATATCTAAACTTTGTAACGTGAATCATAGGCCAACGAGGCCGTTGAATAACACTAGTAAGAAGTATATCATAATAACCTGCAAGTAGAAAAGGCCCAAAAACACGTATATGCATAACTAGGGCCGACAAGGCCACAACCAAGAAAGACAACTAGTCAGAAGGCCCGCAAGGACAAACACAATACCTGGACACTGACCGATAGTCTGTAAGCCTCTAAGAGCACTAATGTGCATCAACTGGTCGGGACGGTGGCCTCGACGTACCCAATAGCTATACTCATAATATATATATACATGCATGCATCCTATTTAATGACTCTGACCAGAAACTCCAGAGAATGGAGTGTGTACATCCCTGCTGTACTCTAACATCCTACTGAGAAAGGTACACCAATCCGTCTACCGTACCTATGGTCATGATCACAGTGCACAAAATGCGTCAGTACGAAAGATGTACCGAGTATGTAAGGCGGTAAGCATAAACAAAACATAAGCATAAGAGATACAGATAACTTGGGAAAAGATATAGAGACAACCTGAAACTCTGAACGAGGCCACTGAGGGCGACCATAATCATAATATAGATGTAAATGCATGCCCGTAAAATCATTCCTCACTGTGGAGGCATATATCATATCATATAACAATAATAAATCCCTCTGTGGGGTGAGCTCATCATCATAACATCATCTCTGCCCAACTGATCAGTGGCAATGCACAGCTACGTGCCTACCCGGCCGCCTACAACATGGCTCGGTAAAGAAAGAAATACATCTAGGTGCACAGCTACGTGCCTACCGGGCCGCCTATAACACGGCTCGGTAAAGAAAGAAACATGTCTAGGTGCATGTATAGGTGCCTACCAGGCCGACTATAACGCGGCTCGGTAATGAAAATAAATACATATATATAAGTGTAATGAAATACTAACTTCAGAAGAAATATCATGGAAAGAGTCGGGGTGACCTATCGCCGTTATCCTCCAACTATCATTATTGTCTCTACGGTTATCATTATTTGATCATTAGGCCAAAGAAGTAACAGTACAAGGAAACATCTTGCTATGAATTATTCACGAAGCCAAAGTTAGCCAAACTCTTATGAAATATGATCGACACAACTTTTATCGGAAAGAGTGTGCCAACGAGAGGTTCGTCACCTTGGAGCAATAGACAAGAAGGCAAGCATTAACTCAATTAAAGGAAGTACAATAAACTCAACTTTGATGTGAAGAGTACTATAACTAATATCATTCTTCATTCGATAAACAAGAGGGATACGAAAAGTGAAAGGTACTTCCATACAAGCTATTCATGAGAAAAGGGTAAGCTTAACCATTTTGGGACATAATCAACACAAGTTGAACGGAAAGTCTTTTAATCGACAGCCAAAAGGATATGTGGACCATAGTTTGGTACAATTCATAGATGAAGTATGTGTCAGCTCAATTATCATGGAAAACGATCAATCCAAGTTAACGAAAAAAAAATTCAATGAAAGGTCATTTGAAATCTAGTCATGCCACAAAGAGAATAGAAAGCCCTACATACCTCGCCGATGGAGTTATATATGTTTCCCGAGTCCTCGAATGCCTTACGAATGATCACCTACATCATACGACCAATATGGGATCAATTCCAAGTTCATACCTTATGTAAATACTCAATGAGACATTTCGTCGAACAACTTGCGGGCGTAAGTTCGTAGGGTCATTTGTAGTTCAATTTCTTCATTCAAGACTACCATTTTTCTTCTCCTTTACTCCTACTCTTCCTTATCAGTCAATCCATACCTTCACAGCTCCAAGAAAATATTTTTTAAACAACATAAATCAGCTCAACAAATCAATTTCATCCATACTAGTTCATATGGTTCATATACATGGGATTTCCTCCAAATTTCATAGATTAAATACTTGGAGAATCATAAGGAGATGATTAAGAGTATAAACATACCTTAGATTCCTAGAATTAATCCAAAACAGAGATTTCTTCAAGTTGAAGATTTCTTCCGAAAAGCGAAACAACGAAGAAACGACGATTCTACTATTACTACGTGATTCCTTACGTTAAAGTTACTTGATTAGCCTTTGGATTTGCTTATGATTGATGGAGAAATGTTTGAGAGAGTATAGGGGGTATTTAGGGTTTGTTCTTTGAAGAGAAATGAGGTTCTAATCTGATTTGTTGGTCTTTTATATAAAAAGGAATAAGCTGCCACTAACCTCGAGCATTGTTCCCGCGACAGTTTATGTCCCTGGATGGAAATGCGAATATCTCTCTACTCCAATGTCATATCAATGAACGCTAAAATGCTATGGAAACTAGACTCGTAGACCTTCGATTTGGTAGGTGTATCACCCCATAACTCCAAGTAGATTGAGAGAAAAGCTCCGAGACATCTGACCCAAATTTCAGTGAAATTTACAAACTTAACTTGCGACGCCCTTTGTCCACTTTCGTATTACAACTCGTTTGACTTCCAAACTTAACAAGAGACCATTATACAATTCAAATAATTCATCTCATTACTTGCTTCGCATGTGGAGTACTCCTAATCTCAACCAAAAGTACAAGTTATCGTATTCCCAACTTGCTGACTTTTGACGAAACTCATGCTTCTTTGATTCATTCACCCTCCAAATCTTCCACCACTTACTAATATTATTTATAGACTCTTGTAACCATTTTTATTAATAAAATCAATCCCTTTTATCCTCAACATAATTTCTTTTGAAATTGCATCGACTAACTCATGATGCGACTTTAACATGCAAAAAAACAATCCAGGGTGTAAGATCTCCCCCCCCCCCCCCCCCCGTAAGAACATTCATCCTCGAATGTTGAGGGCAAAAATTTCGGCAGAGTTTCCTCTATAATTAAGACTATCCAAAACTTGTCAAACAGCCTAAAAAATGTCCAAAGCCACACAGGGCCACACAACAACATAACAATATCAATTTGGGCCCTCATGACCATCTATTTATACAAAAATCATAATAGGTTAGCCATTACTTACCTCAACCGTCCTTTGCTAAAGTCTGCAACATACTGACCAGATCTGGCTCAACAATGAAATCTAACAAGATATATAAAAATTCAATAGATATAACTGGAAAGGAGGTATCTTATCACATGAGTGTCGGCATAAATCTGAGGTCTGAAACAAATGGGGGGTATCCAGCCTTCACATCTTTCCTTGTCTCCTTATGTCGGTTCCTCCACATTATCCTATTGACAACACTTTTTTTTTCTTTCTTTCAACTTTGTAGCTTGTAAATGATGATTTTGAAGATCAGGGGTAGTGATGGGGTACTTATGATATTTAGATGTGTAGCACACCGGATAAACTACTTAAAATTTCTTACGCACATCAAACTTATCGACTACCTAGCCGGTCCCACTGCAAGATTAGTCTACCTTTCTCAGCGAGTCTCAATAGGTCTTTCATTGGTGGTGATTCTAGTGAAATTCCAAAGTCGAGATGTCGGTTACCCGAATAGACTTCCTTTGAGAAACTTGTTAATATCGCTAAGATGTCTAAAGGAGACAGGGATATTTATTCCTTTACCCTTTTTCATTACTTATTACTATTTGCTGTACTAAATGATAACTCCATCTTCTTGCCAAGAGTTACATACTCGGATGGTGGTGTTTACTACGGATGAACTCAAACCGCCTATGTTACTTGTAAGTTTAGTATGAGCATATATATGTTCTTGGAAGGGCCTCTAGAATTGTGCACCTTAGTGTGGTAAGATGAGGACTGGAATCCTACGAGTTTGAGTTATTTTATTTATGTTTAATTTGGAAAAATATTTCAACCATGAGAGTAGTTTGAACATACCAGAACTAGTTCTACTCACGATTTCTCAAGGGAATTAAACTGCTGATAGACGCTGCCTAATCCTAAAATAACACTCCGCATTATAGCTTACACCCTTCAACCCAAACGGAGTGTAATGGTTTCTTTTTCTAACAACTTGTCAGACTTATTTCTTAGATTCCTTGCACAGTTAAGTGACATATTTTATCTCTAGCCTTAGCACATAACGGGCCAATGGTTCAATCCTTGTTGATACTCTTCATATCTTATTGTCATATCTATTTTCACTTCTAGTTCCTTTCATCTAATAATCCCTTTGGTCCTGCCGGTATCATCTTATTATTAGCAACGTTATTTATCTTTTCCTTCGGGACTTAATTGCACTGACATCCTTAGCTTGTATAACGAATCTGCTTACAATGGTTACATCGTGTTCAGGCCTCCACTTCCCCAGTGCTCTGTATCTTAAATACAAATGTCTCTTCTCAATATGCTTTTATTTGTCTTAGTTATTTGGTCTTTGTTTCAAATTTCTATTTCCTTTCTTGTACCTGAACTTGCTTGCAATTATCGATACTCCCTCTACATTAGTCTTCTTTTCGATGACTGTCCCCTTTTTCATTCACGTATACTTTCCCTGACATCTCCTAATTACCGGGTACATTAGACTTCCTTTGATAACTTCCCCTCTTATTGGGGCATCGTCCCTTCAATAGTTTCCAAAGACTTTACTTTATTACAACTTTTGTTCCTATCGTCTTATTCTTTCAAAACATTCCTTGTGTGTCAACTTACTTTCCTTCACTACATCCCTCGTATCGAAGAAATTCTTGCTTTACCCTTTCGTGTAGAGATAACATCCATGTCTTTTAACATTTCGTCCTCAGTTAATTATCCTTCGAAGTGAACCTGCGAGAACTCCCCATATTCATAGATATACCGATATATTTTTTCTCGTGCCCATTGGTGACTATTATTCATTTTGCGATACTTTTCACTTCCCTTTTTGCATTTATCCCTTCTTATCAAAACACTCCTTTACTTTAACCTTTCATGCAAGATATTGTCTTGGATGAGTCACACTTTTCTTATTCCTTTGTTTCTATTCGCCCTCACGTCTATATAATTTACAAGCTATCAATGTCTTATCCGTTTTACAGAATCTCTCATGTTTCAATTTCTTCTCAAGATACCTTGTAAATGTCGATTTTTCTTCCATAAAGATCACCTTTCTTCCAGAGGCATTTTGTTTTCTAACCTCATCTCATCAGGGTTCCAAGCCCGCTGATTAGGATTATGTAGCTCACCACCTTGCTATTTCGATTCTTACCATTGTCATCCTTTTTGTCCAGCTTCTTGTCGTTATATTTTATCATATCTAGCCTGTTCCCTTTCTATATTTCAATTAACCTTAATCCTTTATTTACTCCAGGAATCTTGTTCAAACACCCTATCGTCACCCATTTCCTCTATTTTATAATCCTTTTCATGTCATGGTCTCCTTCGTATTCCTATTAATCGATGATTTTTGTTATAACATCTCCTCCTGCCAGTCCTGTTTCTTTTCCTCACCACTCCTATTGAAGGCATTAACTACAAATTTCACACGCGCATTATCACAGGTGTCCAAGTATAACTTAGGTGATCTTCATACAAGCCCCCAAATTAAAACACCGACCTTTACTCCCTATCAAGGTCTGCGACGCCACCTGCGGCTCCGCAGGTTCTGCCTGCATCTTGCAGGTGGTGTCTTGGTGGCCGCAGGTTGTGTCGGCCTGCACTTAGATGCGGAACTTCCGTCAAAACTTGCTTCCGATGTTCCTACGAACCTAAATTTCCCGAAACAATTTAACTATTCCGACTTATAGATTCCTGTTATGGTAATAGCATTAACTTATATTCATAGAGTCATTGACTTTATTCTGCAACGCTCCTCTTTCACTCACATTCATCGAATCGTTGGCCATTCTCTCTCATTCTTCCTTCACTTATTGTTACCATAATATCCTCCATCCCTGGGTAATTCCTTATAATTCAAATCCACAACAGAGAAGCAATACTATTCTCAACATAAAAGTCTATCAACTAGCCGAAGAACGGTGATCCTGCTTTAACATAGTTTCACGGCACTAACCCCTTCTAACTCCCCTTTAAGATTTGTTTTACACTATCAACCCACGCATGAATACATATACGTCACATTCCCGGCCACTCAATGTAACAAAACACGCTCCACATATACACACGATACAACTATCAGTTCAAATACACCATGTATCCGTTTCTCCCATCTTAGATTTATGACATCATCGAATCACACATATAAAGAGGAAAGGAGATCTTACCTTGGAACATCTTCCACAATACCAAATCACAACCTAACAATATTTCTTATGATTCTGAATAACAAAAGTAAGTTTGACCTGTCAACTTCTCATATAATACCTGTTTATAACACAACATCCTCATCTATTCCTTCAACTTACATCTTGTATTAACTATATACATCTTAAAATATTACGTAATCTCATCAACTGTAAGGTACGAATTTTTAAATCTCGACAAGTCAAGGCAACCCAAATACAGTACAAACATCTTCATCAGTCGGGCTTACAAATTCTGATTGTCGCCTCGTAAGGTATTACCAGAGACATACCTTAGGTACCCATACTAGCTTATTGAAAATCATAGACAAAAGATCATACCTTGACTGCCTTCATTCAAACTCTTTACCTCTTTACTTCACTACAGGGTAATCTCCGAAGATCTAGGATTCACTTTAAAGGATGGAAAGCGACTAATACCTTTTTTCGGCATCCCTATTCAGTTTCTCTTAACCGTACTTTTCTTTCAGATAAGCATTACTGAAAAGGAAATCAAGGTGAGAAATAGAAGTTTAAATACTTATGACTCCGCTCTAACCGCACGATCTAGATTTCAAGGAAGGTAACAACCTAAATGCCCTATAGGCTCCTGATTATAAATGTGGTGCGCTACACATTCATAATCAAGACTCTACTAGACACAGCTTACAGACATCCCTAGGACAGACCTGCTCTGATACCAAGTTTGTCACACCCCAACCTTGGGGGTGTGGCCGGCACCCGGCACCCGAAGGGCCGAGCAAACCAACTGTGATATCTAAAATTGTAACGTGAATCATAGGCCGACGAGGCCGCTAAATAACAATAGTAAGAAGTATATCATAACAACATGCAAGCAAAAAAGGCCCAACAACACATATATGCATAACTAGGGCCGACAAGGCCACAACCAAGAAAGACAACTAGTCAGAAAGTCGGCAAGGCCAAACATAATACATGGACACTGACTGATAGTCTATAAGCCTCTAAGAGCACTAATATGCATCAACTGGCCAGGACGGTGGCCCCGACTTATCCAATAGCCATACTCATAATATATATATATATATATATATATATATATACATGCATGCATCCTATTTAATGACTCTGACCAGCAACTCCGGAGAATGGAGTGTGAACATCCCTGATGTACTCTGACATCCTACTGAGAAAGGTACACCAATACAGCGCACAAAATGCGTCAGTACGAAAGATGTACTGAATATGTAAGGTGGTAAGCATAAATATAACATAAGCATAAGAGACACAGATAACATGGGAAAAGATATACAGATAACCTGAAACTCTGAACGAGGCCACTGAGGGCGACCATAATCATGATATAGACGTAAATACATGCCCGTAAAATCATTCCTCACTGTGGAGGCATATATCATATCATATAACAATAATAAATCCCTCTATGGGGTGAGCTCATCATCATAACATCATCTCTGCCCAACTGATCAGTGGCAATGCACAGCTACGTGCCTACCCGGCCGCCTACAACATAGCTCGGTAAAGAAAGAAATACATCTAGGTGCACAGCTACGTGCCTACCGGGCCGCCTATAACACGGCTCGGTAAAGAAAGAAACATGTCTAGGTGCATGTATAGGTGCCTACCAGGCCGACTATAACGCGGCTCGGTAATGAAAATAAATACATATATATAAGTGTAATGAAATACTAACTTCAGAAGAAATATCATGGAAAGAGTCGGGGTGACCTATCGCCGTTATCCTCCAACTATCATTATTGTCTCTACGGTTATCATTATTTGATCATTAGGCCAAAGAAGTAACAGTACAAGGAAACATCTTGCTATGAATTATTCACGAAGCCAAAGTTAGCCAAACTCTTATGAAATATGATCGACACAACTTTTATCGGAAAGAGTGTGCCAACGAGAGGTTCGTCACCTTGGAGCAATAGACAAGAAGGCAAGCATTAACTCAATTAAAGGAAGTACAATAAACTCAACTTTGATGTGAAGAGTACTATAACTAATATCATTCTTCATTCGATAAACAAGAGGGATACGAAAAGTGAAAGGTACTTCCATACAAGCTATTCATGAGAAAAGGGTAAGCTTAACCATTTTGGGACATAATCAACACAAGTTGAACGGAAAGTCTTTTAATCGACAGCCAAAAGGATATGTGGACCATAGTTTGGTACAATTCATAGATGAAGTATGTGTCAGCTCAATTATCATGGAAAACGATCAATCCAAGTTAACGAAAAAAAAATTCAATGAAAGGTCATTTGAAATCTAGTCATGCCACAAAGAGAATAGAAAGCCCTACATACCTCGCCGATGGAGTTATATATGTTTCCCGAGTCCTCGAATGCCTTACGAATGATCACCTACATCATACGACCAATATGGGATCAATTCCAAGTTCATACCTTATGTAAATACTCAATGAGACATTTCGTCGAACAACTTGCGGGCGTAAGTTCGTAGGGTCATTTGTAGTTCAATTTCTTCATTCAAGACTACCATTTTTCTTCTCCTTTACTCCTACTCTTCCTTATCAGTCAATCCATACCTTCACAGCTCCAAGAAAATATTTTTTAAACCACATAAATTAGCTCAACCAATCAATTTCATCCATACTAGTTCATATGGCTCATATACATGGGATTTCCTCTGAATTTCTTAGATTAAATACTTGGAGAATCATAAGGAGTTATTAAGAGGATAAACATACCTTAGATTCCCAGAATCAATCCAAAATAGAGATTTCTTCAAGTTGAAGATTTCTTCCAAAAAGCGAAACAACGAAGAAACGATGATTCTACTATTACTACGTGATTCCTTACTTTAAAGTTACTTGATTAGCCTTTGGATTTGCTTATGATTGATGGAGAAATGTTTGAGAGAGTATAAGGAGTGTTTAGGGTTTGTTATTTGAAGAGAAATGAGGTTCCAATCTGATTTGTGGGTCTTTTATATAAAAAGGAATAAGCTGCCACCGGCCTAGAGCACTGTTCCCTCGACAGCTTATGTCCCTGGACGGAAATGCGAATATCTCTCTGCTCCGATGTTGTATCGATGAACGGTAAACTGTTATGGAAACTATACTCGTAGATCTTCGATTTGGTAGGTGGATCACCGCGTAACTCCAAGTATATTGAGATAAAAGTTCCGAGATATCTGACCCAAATTTCAGTGAAATTTACAAACTTAACTTGCGACGCCCTTCGTCGACTTTCGTATTATAACTCGTTTGACATCCAAACTTAACAAGAGACCACTATAAAATTCAAATACTTCATGTCATTACTGGATTAGCATGTGGAGCACTCCTAATCTCACCCAAAAGTACAAGTTATCGTATTCCTAACTTGCCTACTTTTGACGAAACTCGTGCTTCTTTGATTCATTCACCCTCCAAATCTTCCGCCACTTAATAATATTATTTATAGACTCTTGTAACCATTTTTATTAATAAAATCAATCCCTTTTATCCTAAACATAATTTCTTTTGAACTTGCGTCGACTAACTCATGATGCGACTTTAACGTGCAAAACAATAAATTGGGGGTGTAACATCAGGTATGGATATGAGTTGCATGTACGTGTTGTGTTGCTTGATAGGTTAGCTCCGGGTGCCCGTCATGACCCTCCAGTTAGGTCGTGAGACTATCTATGTACCACTCGTTCCGAATTTGACCTCGGATCACGAGCCACAACTAGGCCACGTCCTCACCCTGTAACAACCCGCTTAGTAATTTTAGAGTTTTTGACCCATTTACCATTATTGACCCTTCCCCAAGTCCCGTTATTATGATTTATGACTTAATGAAGTCATTGGGTTGGTTCTCGCAAGGTTCGAGTGTAAATTGAGTCATTATTGGAGAAGCTAGTTAAGTTAACGAGTTATAGTTGACCACGGTCAACGTTCGGTTAGGATGGCCCTGTGTCAATGTTTTGGAAGTTCCAACAAGTTAATATGATGATTTTTAACTTGTCCACAAGTTTTGGTGAGGTTCCGAAGAGTTTCAGATGGGTTTGGGTTTTTTCGCGCTCCTATTCGATGTTTTCGCTGTAGGTATTTGGCTAGAAAGGGTTCCATATTGATCAAACAACCTTTGTTTTGTGTGAGTATTGAACCATTAGATCTGTATCGTAACTACGAAGCTATAGCAAAAAGAATCGTCGCGTTTCACCTCCGTATGAGGAAGTTATGACCATTTTTGTGCGGACAGTTCCAGAAGGTCCACTGTAGCGGACTCAGGGCCACTGTAGCGGGACCGCCGTAGCAAACATAGTGACCGTCACTGCGACTGACGGGGGCAGAGACCCTATTTTTATATGCCAACTCAGAACCATTGCCCACAAGACCCCAAAGTCAGTTTTCAAGAGAGAAAGAGGCAAACTTCATTCCATTCATTGGTGAAAGCATCTTGGAGGGTAAGTCCCCACCTTTATTTGTTCCTTTTCCTTTCTTCTTCAAGTTTCATGATTAGTTTAAGTTCCATCAGTGGTGGATGAAAATCCTACAACCCTAGAATTAGTAAACCCTTAAATAATTGATGGGCTATTGATTAATCATCTAGGAGTACATATTATCAATTTCTAAGAAGGGAATGTGATTTCTTATGGTTCGAATTGCATGCTGAGACTTAGGGTTCTAATAAAAATGGAAACTTTGTCCTAAAATCTGTTTGAAAGGGTAAAATTGATTAGAAACCCATGAATTGAAGGTTAATGATTATAGAGATAGAAGTTCTGATTAATTCACCATTAAAGGATGGTTTCATCCATTAAAAAGGGTAGAAGTAAGTGGGTCTTCTTCCCCAAATTGTTTTTCTTGTTTAAATAAATGGTTTATTGCTTACTTAGCATCATATTGCTAGACTTTGACCATTTGGAGGCGCTTCGGAAACAGAAGGCTCGTGTGGAGTAGTTCGTGGCTTCTGTTCTGCATTCGAGGTAGGTTACAGCTTACTTTAGTTAGACTTTGATTAGCGAAACGTATGTATTGTGTAGAATTGACGGGAGAAAGCATGATTAGGTCTTCGGACATGGTGTTTTGGTTGGATATTAGCTAGGTTGGTATGACTTCTAATTTTGTGGGCTCGTCG